>NC_091454.1:82049592-83312441 GCF_027789765.1 Dendropsophus ebraccatus
GTGTAAGTAGCTCACCATTCCTTTTAAAGAATTCTACTCTGATGCTGCTTTACAACTTTGATGCTGTACACCAGATACTATTACATACATTAAAATATATGCTTGAGATATCTTTACATTCTTCTCCATGATTTCCGCCATCAGATAGCAATGCTCCTTATAGAGTAAAATAATTTTTCCTACTTAAAACAATTGTAATAGAGGGTGAAATAGTAGTCAGACTTGCATGAAAGTAGTATACATACTGGATGTAACCATTTTGGATAAAATATATATATATTTGAAAGTCTAAATAATAATGAAATAATTATAAAACCACAAAAACTTTTGAAATTACTTCTCTTTAGTTCTTCTGGGGGAAATTAATAAACAATGTATATTTACATTGCCTCTGTAGTGCTACCCCCAGATCCAGCTGACAGCTGCTGGCTGTCATTTTCTGCTGGAATCCAGGTATGTTATAGGCCGGCTGAGCAATTGTCCATAGTGACCGGTGTCCCGTCCCAGTCTTTGATTGGTTGAGCAGGAAATTGCTCAGCTGGGTATGTGATGTTGCAGCTGGAAGAGCTGCAGGAGGCCGCTGGCTATCAGCAGGATCCAAGAGCAGCACTACGGGGCACAAGGATAGGTAAGTTTATTTTGTTTATTATGTTCTCGCACCCCCATGCTTTTTAGTTTTTTTTTTTAATGTTAGGGGAGTTCTCCTTTAATTGCGTAAGCTGTAACGCAACAAGAACAAAGAAGTACTGTGGCCGCAGGGCCGAGAGGAAGCACACAGAGTGGCATGCAAAACGGCTATTGCCCATTAACTCGTCGGCGCCCTGAGACCATGGTTTTATTTCAATAAGCCACACTGTTTGAATACAGCATTGGGTGAGTGCCACAATACATCTTTGTTTTTGGACTATATATGAACTGCATACTGCCTAATCTTGAGCAACGCCAGCGGGATGGGTTATCCAGTGGCAGTTAAACTACTGAACCACCAGATGACGAGCTAATGCATTTCTGTAGTGCCCTGGCTATTCACTCTTATGTTGTTGCATTAGTAACACAACAACATATTACATTTGAGCAATAGTAGACACTCAAAAGCTTCCAAGATGTGCTGAAATCTTAAAAAGTTTTCCATTGCAGTTTATTTTATATTAATCTCTATACATCACAGTATAGGAGGCATTTGGCTCCTAGTTGTTGTCTTTGGTAACTACAAATCGACACTCATTTAAGTGAATGGGAGTTGAGCTGCAACAAACCGGCAAAGCGTCTATGCAGGGAATGGAGTCAACTGCTTTCGACTACATTCACAATGTAACGAGGGTGTCTCAGCTGTACCCATCTGTGATAAATGGCCTATCCTGAGGATAGGCCATGAATCAATCTAGCCCGGAAAAGCCATTTAAAGGGTTTGCCCCAACTGGACAATACAACCAGCATCATGAATGACACAGAAATATATCATCTACTCAGGACTAGGACTAGGACTATTAGCTAGGGGACATGTATTACATAGTCTCTTATTTATTTTAATGGGTGTCATGTAATATACTACATTTTATACTACTACTGCAGCTGCCGTAGGGGACATTTGTGTCCCTCAGAGGACCTGTGATGGACTGTTTATCATTGGGAAGCCCCGTTATGGAAGGGGGGCAGCCAGGAGGGGCAACCCTTTTTGGAAACTTGTTAAAATAGCAGGATGTTTTTCTGTCTTATATCTATAGAGTTTAATTGTAAAAAAGCAGACAAAGATCTATATTTCCAAATAAACATATACACCAGCTGTTAGATGAATTCATATTTGTGACTTATCTCCTTTTTCTTTTTTATTTTCCCCTAGCAGCCATGCTGCAGTTCTTATCCAGTCTCAGTGGAGAGGGTATGCAGTGCGGAGAGATATCCGTTATTATACAAAGCTCCATGAGGCTGCCTCTGTTATACAGTCAGCATGGCGCCATTATTACAGCAGAAGAAAGGCCTTACGCATGAAATGTGCAAATCCCAAGACATTAGAGGTCAAGCGACAGGCTGCCACAGTTATACAGGTAAATTCATACCAACCACCTTTTATAATTATTATGTGATCTTTTATCTTGTCTGATCACATATCTGGCCTTAATATAAGACATTTACAGAATTTACATTTAAAAGCTGGATATATACACAGCATTTTTACTGCAGTTATCAATGTCCTTTTTAAATCCAAAAGGACAGGAGTGGATTCATAAATGATGGAAACTATAAATGGACACATATACATCTGCTCCTTGCTGGATACACTTCTATACTACACTACTTGTTCACTCCTACCACAGTAAATGACGATAGGTAGAATTAGTTTTATGATTTTTGTTTATAGTATGATTTCATTTTACAGTAAAATTCCTTTAATCTGGTACCCAAAGTCAGAAATAGTCCCATGTTAGGTGATGCACTGCCGAAAAAATCATATGGATCCACATTACTGAGGATGTCTTTGATAAAAAAAAAATAAAGACTATGAGCCATAGAAGAAAGGCATAATGTATGAGCATTTTTAAGGGGCCATTCACATGTCCACAACATACTGGGGGAGATTTATCAAACTGGTGTAAAGTAAAACTGACTCAGTTGCCCCTAACAACCAATCAGATTCCACTTTTCATTCCTCACAGACTCTTTGAAAAATGAAAAGTGGAATCTGATTTTTTTGCTAGGGGCAACTGAGACAATTATACTTTACACCAAGTTTGATAAATCTCCCCCACTGTTTGTATTTTGCAGACATGTGAATGGTCCCTAACTCCAGTGAGCTACAGCCATCCATGGTTCCATGTAAAGCTTCACGTCATATCTTTTGCTGACCAGACAAGCAGGTTGTAAAAGAAAATGTAAATTTGTGTAATTACCATAAACTAGAAACCTTCTCCAGGCTGTACCCATCTCCTGGGTATAACTTTTGGGGGGCAATACAATAATTTAATAAAAATTTTCGCTGTACCTCTCCTTCTCCTTAATTATGCGTTTGTATACAGCAAAGTTAAAGAGTACCTGTCTTTAAAAAATACTTATATACTTATTATTGTTTTCCCTGTAAGTACAAGGAAAAAAGTATGTTATGTGCATATACCTTTAGGCTATGTTCACACTACGTAAGTTTCCGGCCGTAGCGCCTTCCGTGAATAAGCGGCCGGAGACTTACGTAGTTTGCGTATAATGGAAGGAATAAGATATACGGCTGCACAGTTCACACTAGGTACGAACTTACACCCAGATCGTACGCGCCGGCGTAAAAAATGAACCAGACCATTGTTTGCGGACGAAAATGCCGTAACTTACGCCCGTAGCGTTACATGCGGTCCCGTATGTAGTGGTGATTTCTTCATTTTTGCAGCTTTTTGTGCCGATCCAAAAGGTTCTGTGGGGTGTCCGGGGCTAGACGAAGATTTCCAAGTAAAAGACCGCTGTCAGATCGCTACGTAGGGCGCTCGGGAAGCGTAAGTAGACTTCAGGCGTAAGTTCACGCTCCGTACGTAGCCGGCCGCAAGTAGCGTAAATCCCCGGCCGGAGTTTACCGCGTATATGTCCGGCTGCGAAAATATGCGGCCGGACATATACGCAGTGTGAACATAGCCTAATATAGTAAGTGTAGGTTGGTAATTTGTATAACTTTTGGGGGGCAATACAATACTTTAATAAAAATTTTCGCCTGACTTCTCTTTTAATTGTGCATTTGTATACAGCAAAGTTAAAGAGTACCTGTCTTTGAAAAAATACTTTTGATATGTCAGAGATACATACATACATGCATAAATACTTACATACATATAAGCTTTTAAGTGTTCAGATTCTGGCTGATCAGTAAATCAAGCAGGGAGACAACCATTCTGTTGCACACTTCTCTTCCCACTCTGTGTCTGAAAACTAGACGACCCCCAAAGAGTTAAATTGAAAGTCTGTGTAGGTCATGGGAGACAGAAACTGGAGAGAGTGCACTGCACATGTACTTCTCCAGGCTCATTCTCCTAACTATTTGTGTATTCGACTGATCAAAATATGTCTCTCTTAAGGCCCTATTACACGGAACGATTATCGGCCGTACTTGGACGATATTGGCCGTTACGGCCGATAATCGTCCCGTGGAATAGAAGGCAACAATCAGCCAACATCGTTCATGTCGGCTGATTGTTGCAGTCAATTGTGTTTCACACATGTTGAAAAACAAACAACTGTGATAGCAACGATCTGCTGCCATTGCTCTATGGAATAGGAGCGGCAGCAGCAGACCGCCACTATTCTCTATAGGCTGCCCGAACAATCTAGCGATCACCCAGGCAGCCCCTCCCACACTCACCCGATCGCTGCTGCCGTGTGTTTGCTTCTCACTGTCGGCCTGTGGAATAGAGGCTTTATATATCAAAAGTTTCTTTAAGTAAAAGATTGAATAAAAGTTAGGTTGTAATAAATAAGGGAGGATTAAAGGGTGTTTTAGTGGGCTTTTGGCCCTGTTGTAGGTTTAGTGTTTGAAGTATTCAACACCATATATGTTCATGTAAACATAATGAAATGGGAACAGTAAAACAGTAACACAAAATGCAGTGTAAAGCCAGCCTTAGTTTTATGCAGAAAACAGAAAAAAAAGAATTTTTTTCGACATGTACATGCTCACAGCTTTCACTCCCCGAAAAGGTGGCTGTGGGTAAAGGGATGTACTTTTCCCAACTGATTAAAAAAAAAAAAAAAAAAAAGTACTAATTTCCGTCACAATTTTTGGCACAAGTTAGACAAAAGGGAATCTCTGGTTCATATAACAGTTCAGCCCATGAGTTTTGTTTTCCCATACACGAACCTTCCACTTTGCACACAGACTTCCATTGCTTATTTGTAACATGGTTCACAACATAGTCCCCATTGGTTCATTACTGTTTGTAGAATTGGACGGGAAACGTCTCATTCTTAGATGCTGTGTTTTTATTTCTTTGAGAAACACAATCATCCTATTTACAAGCAGCACGTTTCTTTCTTCACGGTATATTTTTAAAATATAAAAGGCTGCTTACTATGTATGCCTACCATATCCTCAGTGTAAGAATAGCTGAAATCTGCCCATGGCTCCTTTCTATAAATAGCCAGACACTCTAACCCTACAAGTTTTAAACAAGAGGTTGTTTGAGTCGCACTAATTCAGATGTTAAAGGTTGCAAGTACACACTTTGCTTTCTCTTTGTATCATCTTCTCCCTGAGGCCCTTAAACACCCTAAAGGAATTGTCAAATTATTAATTAGTTGACCCAGGCTGCATGCAGGGAGGGGAGTCTAAGAATTCCTTTCTGCTTACTTGAAGAGATCCTCTTGGGTATTCTTAGCTTCAGACACATGCAGGCATTTAATTTGTCTTGTAGTTTTAGATGTCACATAAAGTTCAAAAAACAGATCATTGAGCTATTAAACAAAGCTCAGAGATGTTTTATCTTCCTAATGGGATAACATTGGGGATCTGTATTCCGAGATGATCTATGCCTTCTATGACATCTGCTGATTTTTTTTTCTTTTTTATAGGCAGCTTGGAAAGGATTCTCCTTAAGAAAAAAGTTAGCTGCTGCTTTTGCTGGTATTGATAGAGAAGAGCTAGAAGATGAATTTGAAGAAGTAAATTTGGATGAATTTACAATTGATGATGTAAGAAATATCAATTTTTGTCCAGTATATTTTTCTTTTTCATATAACATATACAAATGTATAGTGTGTGCATGTATGTTTAATGGTTGTTTCATTCATGAAGTTATCCTTGGTCCACAGGCTAGGGAGTATCTTATCACAGTGGGGCCCCCTGCTATCTCAAGAATCGGGACCCAAAACTGTTAGTTTGAAACAGAATAAATAAGGGATACCTTATACAAGAATGGAAAAACCCTTCAATTATAACTTTGTGCAAGCTTCGTATGAAGCTAAATTATCTACTTTTGAATCCTGTTGTCTCCCCATAAGATGGTGACAGCCCAAGGACCACATGGAAAATATGGCCCTGTATTCATGTTTTCCAGGGGGTCCTTGGGCTGTCTCCACCTTCTCCATGGAGCGGGCAGACAGTGGGACTAGGAAAAACCGATTGTTTACCTTCACTCATCTCTAGCTATAACATCAGAGTTGTATAAATACATCATTACGTCATTATTAATGCATTGTATCATATATATCACTCAGACACAAGACTAAAACGACATATCAGTCATAGTCATAGAACATATACTGCACTAAAAATACTAACATTGGATAGGATTTACGACAAATGACAGATAATGCCACACACAACACTTAGGACAGATGCCACACATGCCACTCACACATATATATATTCACACACAATTGAACTGACCTACATGCCCAACCTGGAAAAAATCTGTCGGGAGCATACATGTGGGCCCGTCTGCAAACTTAAGGCCCTATTCCACGGAACGATTATCGGCCGTTACGGCCAATAATCGTCCCGTGGGAAAGAAGGCAACGATCGGTCATGCTTGGAAATGCTTGCCTGCACAACATATTGTCTTTGCCTTTCTACAAGTGTTTTACATTTAAATGGTATTTCTTGTTTTTTCAAGACTTTTTTTGAAAAAGGCTGGTCAGTGGACTCTATCCCTCCCCATTCTGGAGCACCGCATCTCCTCCGTAAACCAGTACAACCTAAGGTAACATGTCATTGGGATGGCTTAGCCTTTCATCATCTTATGAGGCTTTTAATTCCGTAGTGATTATTTTTTTGATTTATTGGTTTGTTTTAAGATGCCATTGACTTTCTAGTTTTCCCCAGATGCTATTTTTTCTTTTCTTTTATATTTCTGTCTTTATTTTGGACCTTTTTCAACACTGTTCACAGTAGCTTAATGTTAAGAAAGAGGGAAAATGAAAAAAAAAAAAACATATTTATGATATGCTGCAGCTGTATTTCTGGTGGCGGATGAGAAATGACTAGTTGATGTAGCACTTCCAAACAATGTAACAATCAACAGCTGAGTATCTTCAAGGTTACAGCAACATTCTAGCTTATGTTAATATTTTCTATTTTTATTATATATGTCTCAGTTCTTGGGTAAAATTGAACTATTGCCTTTCAATATGAGTTTTTCTACATGGTGATATAAAACAACTGCCAGCCTTGTATGTTTTGTTACACGCAAAAAGGTCTAAAGACTGTAATTCCAACACCAGTACTTGTACCCATCCAACAAATATTTCCCTGAATTTATAGCCCAATACCTCTAAAGAGTGGCAACAGAAATTACCATAGTCAGTGGCAGTAATATCAAGAACACTGTTTTACCTGTGTCTGTTGCTGTATTAGGCTATGTTCACACTGCGTATGAATGCGTCCGTAGTGTGAACCGCGAATATATGCACGTAGTTTTGAGGTTGATGCGTTCGCTTGAAAGTATCCGAAATACGGCCGCACAGTGCACACTACGTATGAGCTTATGGCCGGATCGTATACGGCGCCGTTCAGCCAAAATTGAACTTGATTTTTCGATCCAAAAGGTTCTGTGTGGTTTACGGGGCTGGGCAAAGATTTCCAAGTAAATGACCTGTTTCAGATCGCTTCGAAACAAGCTAGGGAAGCATAACTGTACTACGGGCGTATGTTCGCGGTGCGTACGCATCCGGCCACATGTCGATTTTTCGCACGCCCGTAGTTTCAGCCGCACATGTACGGCAGCGTAAGACCGACGTACGGATTTGTACGCAGTGTGAACATAGCCTTAGACAGAAGCACCATTCGCAGCAGCCATCACTGCTGTAACCTGTGTGTTTGTTTGCTGCTATGTTATAACATTTAAAGGTGGTTATTCAGGCTTAGATAAACATGGTTACTTTCTTACAGAAACGGCATCACTCTTGAGCTCAGTTTGAATGTGGTTTTGTAGCCCAGGTCTATTGACGTAAATGGAGCTGAATTGTAATACGAGCAGGGTGCACAGGATTGATAAGTAAAAGCTAATAAATGTAATTTCATATGCATGCTTACAAGTAGTTTATCCACTGTTTTAAAGGGATTTTCCCATTTTATACAAAATCTCCATGTCCATAGGAGTCTGTTGTCATGCAGAGGCAAAAAAGGTCATCTTTTGGCCTCCTTCTGGCTGATATTTGCTAATACAGTTTGTTGATGTGTTTTCTCCTTCCCAAAATATATGGGTTTATAGTATGCCAACTCGGTCAGTTATCAGATGGGTTTAAACTTAATTTTAGTAATAATAGTGATTATGAGGTGATAGGTGTGATTATGAAACCACACCTGATTGTATATTCAAACTATGAACCCACAAATCTCAGGAGCAGGAGTACAATAGTAATAATAGCAGGTTACTTTTATGGTTGGTTTTAAATTACGCCAATATTTTTGTTTTATTTTTCAAGTTGGAAACTTTTATCAAGCGATTTATCTTTTTTTTTTAAATCTGTTTGAAATGCAGCCTTTTTTAGCATTTTATGGTCATCAAACCATGTGTGAACAGGTGAAAACAGTGAACAGTTTTTTTTTTATTAAAAGTTGTAAATTATGAGCATGTTCATTATTTTTATATATGTGCTTAAAGAGGTTGGCCACTTTATAGTAAAATAGGTCAGTACAAAGTATTAGTAAGTGTGCTCAATGTATATACTGACAGCAGCTCCTTTACCTCATAGAGCTAAAATCAGACTTCCCTTCACCAGGCTGGGCTGCCCTGCTCTGTTTTGTTTCAGTCCACAAAATGGCTGACATGGAGGAGCATGTGACCATGCCCTGTCCACTGTGTTCTCCATAGACATATACAGGCTCAGTGGTAGACACTGGGGGACGGGGCCTGGTCACATGCTCCTCCATGTCTGCAATCCTATGGACCAAAACACCACAGAGCAGGGCAGCACAGCATGGAGGAGGGGAGTCTGATATTAGCTCTATGAGGTACATAGGGAGCCCCTGTCAGTAAGAGTTGTGAGTACACTTACTAATACTGTACACTGAGCAATTTTACTATAAAGTGGCCAACCCCTTTAATTACAGCTGTTTTTCTCTACTTAGTGTGCACTGATAACCAGTTCTGCATAGAGCACATAATACTACTGTATTTTTCACTCAATTTTACAGCCATATACAATGTTTCATTCATTGACATAAAATCTTAAAATTCGTACAGAATTTAAACGCAAAGCCATTTACAAAGTTGTATGGCTTTATATATGATGGAAGTATTTGCAAGTGAATGCCATTTGTTTGTTTGTTTCTTTTAAAAGTGCTGCAGAACCTGATAGTGCTATGCAAATAAATATTCTTATTAATATTAATATTATTATTTTTACATAATCAAGAAAGAATAGGGCTATGCATATTCAAGTATTATTTATTGAAACTCAAAAAACAAAACAAAAAAACACCTTTGACAGTTATTGTTTCACTGACAAAAGATAGGAATCTCCAATATATACAGAGATAACCGCAATCGTCTTGTTGTCACTGTCAGGGAATGTTTAGTCCAGAACAGTATCAGTCCAATCACAACCAGAGTTTTACTGCACCAAAACAAATTCTGCTTGAATTCTGCCTGAAAACTTTCTGCTTCAATTCCTCGAGAATTGCTCAGTGTGCACATACCCTAAGGCTATGTGCACACTGAGGAAAAGGCGAGGAATTCAGCTTGACATTCCTCCCGTAAAATATGTACAGAGCAAAGTCCCATTGTGTTCATTAGGTTTTCTGCTCTGTTGTTCACACTGCAGAATATCCGAGCAGAATTTTCTGCTGTAGATCTGCTAGAGGAACCCTATAGAAGTCAATGGGGGGCTTAAATTCTGCTTGAATTCTGGCTGACAACTTTCAGCTACAATTCCTCGAAAATTGCTCAGTGTGCACATAGCCACACTGAGAAATTCTCGAGGAATTGTAGAGGAAAGTTTTCTGCTTGAAATTCCTCACCTATTCAGCTCTGGCAGAATTTGAGCGGAATTCAAGTGGAATGTAAGCGGGATTCGAGCAGAATTTCAAGCAGAATTAAAGCCCCATTGACTCCCAAAGCGGATCCGCAGCGGAATTTTCAGCATGGGAATTCTGCTGTGTGAACAAATAAGCGGAAAGCCCATTAAAGCCAATGTACTGTACATTCACAATGTTCATTCTTTACGGGCGGAATTCCGTGCGGAATCCACCTGAAAATCCGCAAGAATTCCTCAGTGTGAACCCACCCTTAAACTTTTAAGCACCTGCAGATTTTTTTTTGTTTTTTTTTCATCTATAAAACATAGGGCTATATATTTATACTATTTTTACGCGACTTTTTTTTTGCTAACACAGTGTTTTAATTGCAGCCATTTTGATACAGAGGATAGCCCACATGTATAAATCTGCATGGGACACAAATATGTCTGCTTTGTTCATAGTAACCATTCACAGCTTAACTTTCATTGTTCAAAGCTGAGCTGTGCAATGGGAAAAGCAGACATATTTTTGTCTCATGCAGATTGATAATCTGGGTCGATGTGTAGTTTTCGTCACAGCTCAGCTTTCATTTCTTTAAATCGTCTCTGGCTCCTCAAGAACCTGTCTTCTCTATCAGTATGAATGATGACAAGCCTAATGCCTCGTTCTTTTGCAGATAATTTACTCTTACTGAGTTTACGGGAAATGTTTAAATTTTTTGGTTCATCTTTTTTGTCCACAGAACAATGTCCTTGAAGAAGACAGAGAATACTCATTACCATGGTACCCACAGGAAGCCTGGGCAATTTCTGAGGCTTGTGCCCTAGACAGGGGGCATAAATCTGAAAAAGACAATCTCAGTTGCAGGTAATATGGATCTACATCACTAATTATTTTCACAGGTTTATTGCAACTGGTTACAAAAGGAGACTTACCCCACCGAACTGTCTGCAGTAGGCAACCATGTTGGCGAAAGTCTCCCTCTTGATCAAACTTTCTTTATGCTGCAAAAAGTCTATTTGTTTCTGGTACATGCAGACTGAGAGACACCGTGAGAAAGTTACTTGTGCTTGCTTTTAATATTCATTGCTGAGTTAAATTTTTTATTAAACCTTTAACTAGAAGAAAATTGAATAACCAATGGAGAATACAATAGGATGTGCAGAATGTCAAGTTACATGGTACAAGACCCCTTAAAATAGAATTAACAGTTCTTGTTGTTGTGTTTTTTTATCAGTTTTGTTGATTGATGATGGTAGACTATGAATATTAGATGGGTGGGGATAAGACTTCTGGCACCCCAATGATCCGCTGATTGAAGGGGTTTCAGCGCTCATTTGAACACTGCGGCCACCTCATTACTTACAATTTGAATGGGACAAGCTGCAGTGCCAGGTATGGCCACTACCAAAGGTACAACAGTGTGTCTGGTTAGCTGCAGCACTCAACAATCTGTTGACTGGCAGGAGTTTGACCGCTACATGATCCTAAGGATATATCATCAGTAGAGATGAGCAAACCTCAAGCATGCTAAAGGTCATCCGAACCTGAGCGTTCGGCATTTGATTAGCAGTGGCTGCTGAAGTTGGATAAAGCTCTAAGGTTGTCTGGAAAACATGGATACAGCCAATGACTATATCCATGTTTTCCACATAGCCATAGGGCTTTATCCAACTTCAGCAGCCACCGCTAATCAAATGCCGAAAGTTCGGGTGCTCGAGGTTCGCTCATCTCTAATCATCAGTAAAATTGAAATAAAAAAATAATTTAACACTTGCCTATAAACTTGAAAACTTGACAAGGCAGTAACAAAACCACAAAGATACATGCCAGGAGGCCAAGAGTGAAGCACCAGATCGTGAATATTTCTGTTTTTAAAGGGGGTCACCTGACAGCTAAATTCAATAAACAGCTAATACTAATTTAATAAGTGGAAAGTTTCATTTGCAGACACAAATGGAACATTATAGCATTGCCAACAAGTTTATTTACTTGCTGTGTATCTGAAGTTGTGTATTTCTGAAGCACTTAAATGAAGGTTGTATGCAAGAATTTGGACTTGGGATTTCAAGACTTTATTACTAAGACTACATTACATACTGCTGAAGTAAAATCACTTATATGTCACATATATGTTTGAATATGTTGATGACAGATCCTATACTATCCTTCACCTGAATTAGGGAAAAACAAAAAGTTGGGAAAAAAGATTGTTAAAGAAGTCCAATTGTATTTTACCACATTTTCATGTGCTAAATGGAAACTAGCATTTTATTATATCAGTATGTTTTCTGAGAATTATGTTTTTTTTTATATCATTTGCATTATATTGGACTTCATTATAACCTAGCATGCAGTAAGCTCCAAAGCTCCTTTTAGAGTTTGCTGCAGGAAGCCACAAATGAATCATTTATCTCTGTAATTATGCAAGCTTAGAAAAGCAGATCTCTGACCACTTTAAAGGGATAGTAACATATCAAGTGCAGCCGGAAAAAAAAGGTACAACAGTCCGTCAAGTTCATGGGGCAGGAAGATGATATGGATGAAGGGGTGGGGTGTAGGTAACTTTGTGTGTTTCTCCTTTTCAGATGAAGGTAGGAAACCAAGAAGGCATGAGCCAAAATGCCCTAAAAAGAAAAAAAAATCATCTTGATCACAGCTGGTCATCGAACTGTATCACATTCAAAAAAAGAAGAATTCTATGATTTTACAAAAAAAATAGGGTCATTTTGCAAATTAATCATGTGCACTCTTAGATCTGTATTTATAAATGTGACTCTTTTATCTTAACCACCATTTAAAGAATTATGTTAGCACATACAGTGGGGAAAAAAAATGTTTAGTCAGTCACCAATAGTGCAAGTTCTCCCACTTAAAAAGATGAGAGGCGTCTGTAATTTACATAATAGGTAGACCTCAACTATGAGAGACAAAATAAGAAAACAAATCTCGAAAATCACATTGTCTGATTTTGTAAGAATTTATTTGCAAATTATGGTGGAAAATAAGTATTTGGTCACCCACAAACAATCAAGATTTCTGGCTCTCACAGACTGTAACTTCTTCTTTAAGAGTCTCCTCTTTCCTCCACTCATTACCTGTAGTAATGGCACCTGTTTAAACTTGTTATGAGTATAAAAAGACACCTGTGCACACCCTCAAACTGTCAGACTCCAAACTCCACTATGGTGAAGACCAAAGAGCTTTCAAAGGACACCAGAAACAAAATTTTAGCCCTGCACCAGGCTGGGAAGACTGAATCTGTAATAGGTAACCAGCTTGGAGTAAAGAAATCAACTGTGGTAGCAATAATTAGAAAATGGAAGATATACAAGACCACTGATAATCTCCCGATCGATCCGGGGCTCCATGCAAAATCTCACCCCTTGGGGTCAAACTGATCACAAGAGCGGTGAGCAAAAATCCCAGAACCACGCAGGGGGACCTAGTGAATAAACTGCAGAGAGCTGGGACCAATGTAACAACAATGCCTACCATCAGTAACACACTACGCCACCAGGGACTCAAATCTTGCAGTGCCAGACGTGTCCCACTGCTTAAGCCAGTACATGTCCGGGCCTGTCTGAAGTTTGCTAGAGAGCATTTGGATGATCCAGAAGAGTATTGGGAGAATGTCCTATGGTCTGATGAAACCAAAGTGGAACTGTTTGGTAGAAACACAACTTGTCGTGTTTGGAGAAACAACATGCTTTGGGGCTGTTTCTCTGCAAAGGGGCCAGGACGACTGATCCGGGTACATGAAAGAATGAATAGGGCCATGTATCGTGAGATTTTGAGTGCAAACCTCCTTCCATCAGCAAGGACATTGAAGATGAAACGCGGCTGGGTCTTTCAACATGACAATGATCCAAAGCACACCGCTAGGGCAACGAAGGAGTGGCTTCGTAAGAAGCATTTCAAGGTCCTGGAGTGGCCTAGCCAGTCTCCAGATCTCAACCCTATAGGAAACCTTTGGAGGGAGTTGAAAGTCTGTGTTGCCAAGCGACAGCCCCAAAACATCACTGCTCTAGAGGAGATCTGCATGGAGGAATGGGCCAACATACCAACAACAGTGTGTGCCAACCTTGTGAAGACTTACAGAAAACGTTCGACCTCTGTCATTGCCAACAAAGGATATATAACAAAGTATTGAGATTCAATTTTGTTACTGACCAAATACTTATTTTCCACCATAATTTACAGATAAATTCTTATAAAATCAGACAATGTGATTTTCTGGATTTGTTTTCTCATTTTGTCTCCCATAGTTGAGGTCTACATATGGTGTCAATTACAGGCCTCTCTCATCTTTTTAAGTGGTGGAACTTGCACTATTGGGGACTGACTAAATACTTTTTTTCCCCACTGTAGGTTATATAAAAAGGGCAAATCTTTAGTTTAAAGTATGTCACTGCAGTACAGGTAGATGTTTTTTTACACTATCCACACTCATGTTTGTGTTATCCGTGTCTTCCATGTCATCTAATTCTAGTTGTAGACTGTTCAGTTATGTAAAGTATCCAGTGCTTGTATTTAGAACAGGTTTTTTCTATCTAGATATAGATATACTGTAGATGTTTTTACTGTGCAGGTCAGGATTTGTATGCTGACGGTAAATTTTGAACTGTTCTTTAAGTAATTGAAATGTAAACATTTCCAAATGTTACCAGACATTTAGAACCTTTCACTATAAAGCTTTCCACCACTATTTAAAGTAGATTTTATTTTAGATTTTGGAATGCATAAACAGTTAGCTGGAGTAGCTTTAGACTACAAAGCCTTAGTACATCTCAGTTTTAACTGATTTGGCCTACTATTTCATCTGATGTCAGGTTGGAGAAACAAAATCTGTCACATGTGTATAGCATGAAGTCCAATACTGACATTTCCTTCAAATCGGAGAAAGAGGAAAAAATTTCCCAGGAGTGGTATGTAGAATACTTCCTTTTACTATATCTTGATGTGCAATAATGAGGCTTAGCTTATATGTATGTTCATATCTTTTCCTGTAGGGGGTTTAAAGAGGCATCTACTGTACAACTGATGCTGAAAAGAGCCCAGAAAATGAAATCTAAGCAAGCAAAACATAAAAAAATGTTGGGTGAGTAATTTGGAACCACAGATTTTCATGACTGATTTGTATTCTGATCAGAAAGCCATGCTGAAATCTATAAAGCCACTGGATGGAAGTAAATACATATGTGATGCTTACTGTTTTTTTGGTTGCAGGATTTTAATGCATTCCACTTCTTTAACTTTTGCGAGCAATTTTTTGGAGTTTTGTGTCTCTGAAGCACAGGATGTCCTTCTAGAGAACCTTAGAGGTTTTCAAACCTTGAAAGTACTATGTCATTGTATTACCGAACAATATAAAACATGTCTTTTCCATTATATTTCATCCCTTTGTGTTTTTTTTTCATTTGGGGGACAGGATTAGGATAAAGTGTTATGAAAACTGCACAAATTTAATCCTTAGCCTACCCTACATGAAAGGATATGAAGCCTCCTGCAAGGTCTGAAAGAAAACATTAGAATATTTTGTATTGATAGTGATGTAGAAATTTGAAGTATTTTTGTGTAATGTTGAATTTTTGATTTGACTTAATAGGTTGCTATGATTTGTAATAGGGATCAAAGGGTAAATATAGCCGGAACAGCCTCTTAATTGATTTATTATTTTTATTGCTAAGAAAGGTATTGATGTAAGCCTTAAACTATGCAAGGATGTCCCATCATATACCTAAGAACTTTGGCCTAATTTGTAGCCACCAAGGGTTTACTTATCCTGGAGGTAAATATTGTAAAGTGGAAAATGGGCATAAAATCATGATTATATTCGCTTTTGGTCTGTCAAGATGTATTTAATATTGCAGAAGACAGATGGAACGCATCAGAGTTTACAAACGACCTCACTTGAGCTCCATGGTTCCCATCACCTTTTTCAGCCTTCAATATAGACACTCTGGCGCAGATTTATCATAATTGTCTAAATGAAAAACTGTCTTCCATAGGAACCTATCAGAGTTGCTTTCATTTTACCAGAACAGTTTAAGAAATGAAAGCTAAGCTGTTATGGGCAATAAAAACAGTTTTTAACAAATTCCCAACTCTGATTGCCACTTCCACAAATAATTACTAAAGTATAACACAAAAAGTTAAGCACAATGAAGTATATGTTGTATGATTAGCAGTCCTCTCTTTCTTTTCTGTAATGTTAGGCAAAAAACAATCAATGGCTACAAGTTTGATAGCCGGCGTACCAAATATACCTATCTTGTCCACAACTGTAAGCTATCAGACGTCTGCTTTTTATATACCACCAACATATTCTGCTATACTATAACAAGAATGCATGTATGCACATGAGTCTGTGTCTTAAGTGGAGCTCACAATTAATTTTGCTATATTAGGCACACATGTTCACACAATGTCAAAACGTCCGTTTTTGGCACGATTTAACTGACTGCTATGGCAATGCATTGAAGTCAATAGAAAGACGGACGTCCAATGCACACAACGTATTAAATAAGGGACATTTTTACCGCGGACGTCAAAATAATGAACATGATCATTATTTTCAGATGTCTTTTGCTAACAGTGGACGTTTTTTATTAGTTGTTTACACACAGTTTTTCTTTACTCACCGTTCTTTCTCCGTTTTTACTATTAAATTCAAAGGACTTTTCAATTTAACCTCACCCAAAGGCCAATTAGTAACCCAAGCTAGAATAATGTACAAACACCAGTCATTGCACTGGGGAGGGGAGGCCAGGCTGCTAAATGACGTCCGTTATTTTACACTCAAAGTAATGGACGTCACTTTAAATGGAGCTGAAAAAAAATTGTGTGAACATAGCCTAATACATTTAGCTGCAAACAATTTGGTCTTAACAGGTATAGGTCACAGAGCAAAGTTTAAGCTTAACAATGTTTTCTTAGAATTTTTGGGTGTCAAGTACAGTGGTACCTTAGTTTAAGAGTAACTTGGTTTAAGAGCATTTTGGTTTAAGAGCTCACAGTTTTTTAAAACCGTGACTTGATTTAAGAGCATTGCTTTGGTTTAAGAGCTCCCTGTGCTGGGTGGGAGCGTGAGTGGAGGAGGGGCATGGTCTTCATAGTGGGGTCTACAGCACTGTGCTATGACCCAGGAAGTCTCCTTTACCTTCCAAATCATGGCAGATCCACTTCAGGCTGGGGCTTACATCAGGGGACATGACTGTGAAGGTAATCTCGCCATAGCTGTAACCCCTCTCTCCCCGGATAGAGAGCGCTGCATGTATGTGGCCACATCTGTCCGGCTCATTCCTTCATGCTCCCTGCAGTCTCTGTCAGCCCTTGTTTTTCCCATCCTCTCCATTATCTATATTAACTTATAATATCACATATTCTGCTGTTTCTGAATGTTTGTTTCATTAGTTTTACATGTTATTCAGAATAATACGTTTTTTTGTTGGGGGTGTGGAACCAATTGTCTGCATTTCTATGATTTCTTATGGGAAAATTTGCTTTTGTATAAGAGTGGATTTGGATTACAAGCACGGTCCTGGAACGAATTATGCTCGTAATTCAAGGCACCACTGTATTTAGTTATCTATTTTTTAGCTATTTTATTATCACACACGTACCAGTGACCATCACTTTATAATGAAATGTGTAGTACTTCTTACTAGCTTTGTATTTTACTAATAGTGGTATAATACAAAATGAATGTTACATTTCCGAGTAGAAAGATGCATTGATAGTAAGATGTACTGTTTATATTGCATCAAGTCTTATGTTCAAATTCCAGTGGTTTTCAAATGGAGTCTTTAAAAAATTAGGCTCTTCCTAACAAATGAGAAGCATCATAGCACAGACATGCTTTGAAGATGAAACTGTATTAGAAAAATTGATTCAAGGTTTTAGAATTCTTTGGGTAGAAGAATTCTTCATCTATTATGTCGATTCTTGATTGGAGACATGTAACTCTCTTTTAAATTTTTGTTAAGAAAAATTCTTATATAAAATACCTTGTTAGTAAAACTCTTTATTTTCTAGGTGTTAGGTTCCTCATTTGTGTATAATGTTTCTTCTGTACATTCCAGTTTTTCTCTGTATGCCTTATTTTCATTTCTGATGCAGAATTTCAAAACAAAAGAAAAGGATTTTTTTTAGTTTTAGCAGTTAAAACTTTGTTTCTATTTTTTTTTATTTTGCAACATATTTTGTATTACTTTTCTGATAATATTTAAAATTTAAGAATATTTGATTTGAAAGTAAACGTTTTTGTGTTCTCTAGCTGTGGAGTTTTTTTTTGTTGTTTTCTGGAAGACACCATATTTTGTTCTGAAGCTGCATGAAACCTTGTTGCCTTTTAGACCTTAGAAAGAGTAGCTTAACCTTTACAAGAGCAAAACAAATCATACCCTTTTAATTTTAACATGTACCTTTTCATCTAGACCCAGCTGTGCGCTTGGCGTTGTTCAAAAATAGTGAAAATAAACATGGTCCTGTAATGCCACCAAAGAAGGCACAGCCAACAAAAATAGAGTATTTTCAAGGTTAGTACACAAAATTAATTCTTATCTGTTTGCCTTTTTATATTTAAAAAAAAATTATTAGAAATGGACTTTTGTTTTTATTTATTGTTTTCAAGTTTGTTTTATTAACAGTTACCAATTGAGTGTATATGTATAATTATAAATATTCATAAACAGTGTAAATGACATTATCTGTCTGTCTCTCTATATCTATCTATCTATCTATTTAAATGTGTGTGTGTGTGTGTGTGTGTGTGTGTGTATATATATATATATATATATATATATATATATATAGTGTGTGTGTTTGCTTTGTATATTCCTCTTTATGTATCTGAAGCATTCTTCGTCTGATATTTATCACTGTCCATAAACCAGCTGAATAAATGAAATTCTTTTTCCTATTTATCTTCAATAATTATCTTACTATTAATCTAGAGTCACAGAATTGCAAGAATGTGGAGAGTAGTAGCACTGTGGGCTTTGTATTTAGGGAGTACACTAATATATGTAAAGAGATCATCCGCATGTTTCACAGTTTGACCCTGACACTGGCCCCTTCCAGAAAGATGTTCCTCATAAAATTGAGGTTTGCTGGCTAACTCTATTTGATCTTATTGTTCTGTGTATTGTGCTTGAAAAGTGTATGCTTAATTTTAGCTGGGTATGCCAAATAAAGCATTATTTAACCGTATAGATACGAACACCAATGCCAACTGTGAGCTGCAATGGAAAATCAGTTTACAATATTTTACTTTCTCCATCTTATCTGCTCAGGTAAATGTATCGGACATTGCCAAAGTACATAAAATATAGTCAACCGACATTTCGGCTTTACTTTTTGTTGCCATGTTTTATTTTTCTATAACATGATAAGCAAATGAGTCAAATGTAAACATTAGAATTCATTTAGCTAAGGAGTTTGTGAAGCAGTTTAGGGCTATGCCATAAAAAATAGCAGCAAGACAAGTTTAATTTTTCACACTATTTTTTAAGATTTTTTTTTTTAAATGTCTTTAAACAAAGCATGGTCTAAATAAAATGAGAGAAAATGAAAAAAAAAAAAAGCCTTGTGTGACTAAGCTTGGTTGCAGGTTACCATAGTTAGTACATTTTGTAGCTGTTACTCAAACACTGGGTAATAATTAGAAAATCTCTCCCACAGGGACATGGTGTTTATTCTGGCAGTCTTCCCCCTTAAATAAAACAATGACACAAAGGGCTCATGTACAGGGCTGTAATATGTAACAAGTTGTGTGGAGCCATAATTCGGCCTCTGGTTTCATGCAGAGGTTTTTTCTGTTAGATTGAGATTGTCATGTTGCATCAGATGCCAGATTACTTGGAGAATTTTCTTCTGTAGTAGTAACATTCCATTTAAGGCATGAGGCATAGTATCTCTGTAGTGTTCCATGGAGTCACTATGAAGAGGCCATTTGCCAACAGAGCTATATTTTTGTCCACATAGCCATATGAGGGCTTGTTCCTTTTTTGCACATTTTTTGTACTTTTAATGGTACCATTGTGGGCTAATGCTTTTATTTGTATAGCGCCAACTGATTCCACAGGACTTTTCATAGTTTGTCAATTTTGGTCCCTGTCCCTTGCAGGACAATCTGTATGCTTTGGGTGTGGAAGGAAACTGGAGTACCCAAAGGAAACTCACGCAAACACGGAGAGAACATACAAACATTTTGCCCTTGGTGGGATTTAACCCCAGGACGCCAGTGCTGAAAGGCTAAAGTGCTAACCATTGAGCCACTATGTTGCCCATTCCATATTAATTACTTATTGTAGGTAAAAATAACATAACAAAGTACTATTGTTCTTTGCCAAAAGAAAGCCCTCATATGACCTTTTTTTCAGTCCATAAAATCACAGGAACCACGTTTTTGGTCATGCATATGACATCTGTATGTCATTCGTATTTGCAAATCTGCAGAAATAAAAAGGAAAGGTGCCTAAATAAAATACTCAAAATTATGTCTTCAGTTTGTTCTGCAAATACGAACAGCATATGGATGATAAACTGTATGGCATCCATATTTTTCACAGACCCGTTGACTATATATAATACATATCTATATAGTACACTGCATTGCCAGTGTAATGCAGAGCATCATACCTGTCAGCATTAGGCTGGGTTCACACTACGTATATTTCAGTCAGTATTGTGGTCCTCATATTGCAACCAAAACCAGGAGTGGATTAAAAACACAGAAAGGATCTGTTCACACAATGTTGAAATTGAGTGGATGGCCGCCATATAACAGTAAATAACTGCCATTATTTCAATATAACAGCCGTTGTTTTAAAATAACAGCAAATATTTGCCACTAAATGGCGGCCATCCACTCAATTTCAACATTGTGCGAACAGAGCCTTTCTGTGTTTTCAATCCACTCCTGGTTTTGGTGGCAATATGAGGACACAATACTGACTGAAATATACGTAGTGTGAACCCAGCCTTATGCTGTATAACAGCACATACTTCAGAAGGCCCCCAGCTACCTTTAAAACTCATTGGCACCTGGCGATCATGTAATTGAGCTCCACAGTGGAATAGGAGAGCCACACAGACCCCTTTCATGCCACGGTCACACTAGGCTGCAGCTGTAAAAAGTTAGTGGCCTAGCCCAAGGCGCCTTATTCACCACTGTACAAATATGTAAGGGCAGTCATTAAGGGGTTAATTAACAAGTTATCCCCTAATCACTGGGGACTACCTTTTGGGGACTTCACTTTTGACTTTCTACAGAACATCAGATTTTGTGGTATCACATTAATAGGTCTAAAGAAAAGATTATGCATTTATGTATAATAATAATATGTACTGTATTTATCAATAGTTAACTAGGACCTGTCACAAAGGGGATCAGCATTTATTTTAATTGGCAAAAAATTATTCTTTAAACTTTGTACAAATAAAGCTTGAATCATCTCTTAAGTTAGTGCATAGCCTCTTGTCATGCTGTTTCCATTCCCAGCAACGACCATTGGCACAGAGTATAAATATAAAAGACTTAAAGGGGTACTCTGGGCGGAACAGCTTTTTCCTTTATAGCCGGGGAGGGGATGGGTGAAAGCTCAGAGTATCTCTTTAAGAAAGAGCTTCTCTTTATTAAGGGAGGTTGTGAGTTAATTATGAGAGCTCATGGTTTGTTTGTTTGTTTTATCTATGCTACCATCTCTGGGCATGATGAGAAGAGACAGCATAACATATATACCCTTTTTATTTTTTGACGAGTTTTTTTTTTTTTTGTTATATACAGAGAATTATATTTTATGTGACAATTAAATAAATGATAATGACAGGTCTTCTGTAACGCTATTGTTTTGTCTGGTTCAAATATCACATTTTGGGACAATTTTTATTATTTTTGGAATAATTGAGTAGTTCATTTTAATTTGTAGCAGTAAATTTTGTGTAGTGAAAATCAATTCCAAAGAAGTCATAACAAAAGATTTATAGTACATGATATTGGCATTACATAATCTATAGCTTATATACCATAGTCTTTATATCCTTTCTTATAATTGCATTTGTGTCCTTTTCTTTTAACATATTTCTTTGGCTATGATGATTTGTGCTGCATATCACTTTGAACCGTACACTCAAAAATCTAATAATGCTATCTCGCTATGTAAATATGACAGTCCAAGAGGATTTAAAAAAAAATAAGATAAGAGATCCTTTAATTGACTGCTGAAGCTTAGAACAATATCATTTACACCTAAAAGCAATGAGGCTCCAAAGGGCCAAAACAATAACAATTATTCATTGAATACAGATGACGGGTGGCAAGAAAGCCTATGGTAAAAAGAAAAAAAAAGATAATTCCATTACTCTTCAATGTCAGGGTTAGGAAAGCAATACAGACATAAAACCCTCACAACGGGAAAAATCAAAGCGAACACAGACAGTCCGGCCAGAAAACCAGGAAATGTGAAATCCTATATAAGATTCTAATTGTCTGTATAGGTCATCTCAGAAAGACCCTTGGAAAAGTTAAAAGTTGTGTCGCTCTTGTTTGCATGGAGCAAATTACTATTAAGGCTATGTTCACACAACATATCTTTTGTATTAATCACGGCGGTTGTTGCCGATCTGCAACAACGGCCGTGATTAATACAAAAGATATTTTGCAAAGAAGACAGAGGGAATCAAAGCCGAAGTGTATGCACATAGTATACACTCTGGCTGGGATTGCAACCGGACGCACAAAAAACTGACGTCAGTTTTGTACAGCCGCTATTCATTGAATAGTGACCGCACTGACCTGTCAGTTGACACAATGGAGCGTGCGGCTCTCTCCAATGGAGCGTGACGCACTCTCCATTGTGTGCTATGGTGACTTGGGATGCGGGTGTACATGGGTGTGCCCATATCCCAATTCAGCACAAATGAAGTTCATCCGGCCGATACTGCAGTACCGACCAGGATGAACTTCACTGACACCGTCCTGTGACACGGCCAGGTCACAGAACGGCCAGTGTCTTACGATGTGTGAACCCGGCCTAAGGCTATGTTCACACTACGTAAAACTACGGCCGAAAGTTTATTACTACCAGGTTTGATGCAAAAAGCAGACGAAAATAACCTATGTGCAGAGAGATTTAGGGTGTGTTCACACAAAGCGAGTTAGTGCAGATTTCACAATGCAAGTTTCACAGTAAATAATAAACAGCAAATGCTTACCTGCCTGTGGTCACTTATTGTGCTCGTGCCTCAGTCTTTGGGTTCTCCTGCTCCCTGACAGCCCACTGAGCCAATCAATGGCTGCAGAGGGACGGCTCAGTGATTACTGAGTGAACTGTCAATGTGCAGAGACCCGAAGATTGAACCAGGAGTGCAAGAATACAGGGCCATAGACTGTAATGTTACAAGTATCTCAGATAATCGCGGATTTGCTGGTATCGCTATGTGTGAATGCACCCTTAGGCTATGTTACCACACAGTATTTTTGCTTAGTATGTTGGTCAGTATTTTGCAACCAAAACCAGGAGTAGATTGAAAATACAGAAAGACAATGTTCACATACTGTTGAAATTTAGTGGATGGCCATCATTTAACCCTTTAAGGACGGAGCCAATTTTTGTTTTTGCGTTTTCGTTTTTTCCTCCTTGTGTTTAAAAGGCCACAGCACTTGCATTTTTCAACCTAGAAACCCACATGAGCCCTTATTTTTTGCGTCACTAATTGTACTTTGCAATGACAGGCTGAATTTTTGCATAAAGTACACTGCGAAACCAGAGAAAAATTCAAAGTGTGGTGAAATTGAAAAAAAAAAATGCATTTCTTTTATTTGGGGGGGGGGGGGGTATTTGTTTGTACATCATTTGCCCTGGGGTAAAACTTGTTATGCATGTTCCTCAAGTTGTTACGATTAAAACGATATGTAACATGTACAACTTTTCTTTTATCTGATGGCCTGTAAAAAAATTCAAACCATTGTTAACAAATATACGTTCCTTAAAATCGCTCCATTCCCATGCTTATAGCGCTTTTATCCTTTGGTCTATGGGGCTGTGTCAGGTGTCATTTTTTGCACCATGATGTGTTCTTTCTATCGGTACCTTGATAGCCGCGGTCCCGGGCTACACGCAGCTCCAGGGATCGTAACGATTCAGAGCGGGGTCGCCGCGCGGCCCCGCTCTGAACACCTCCTGGGGACATATGACACATTTTCACTCCACTCCTGGTTTTAGTTGAAAAATACTGACCATAATACTGAGCAAAAATACTATTTATTAAGACGTCAGTTTTTGCCTCGATTTAACTGACTTCAATGCAATGCATTGAAGTCAATGGGATGACGAATGTTCAATGCACACAATGTATTAAATGACGGACATTGTCTGCATGAACGTCAAAATAATGATGTCAATTATTTTTGGACGTCTATTGCAAACAGCCAATCACTGGCTGAGGCAGGATTGAGCAGTGATTGGTTATAAAAAATGCACATATGCATTGCATATTGCAACTACAGTGACTAAATAATATTATTCATAATTTCCCCCCCCCCCCCCCAATTGGGTAGAAAATTCCCCCATTAAGTAGACTTCCCCAGCGGGGGGATAATCACTAACAATAGGTAGATAATACACCCCAACAGCTCATACACACACAAGCACACTACACCACTGTTTAAAATGTTAACTTTGCAAAACTGTTTTTCAAAAAAACCTTCAGAAGAATTAGTTTTCAAGTCATATTTTTTCTACATTTAAGAATAAGAGTACATTAAAATATTTGGGTTTATTACCATTCAGAACCTAAGAGTGTATTATTAATTTTTGTTTTAAATTTGCTGTTTAAATCAGCATTATGCAAATGGACAAACTGTGGCCCTTGCGCCATCCGTGACGGTATTAGGTCTTTTCTCTGTTCAAGAAAGACCAAGCACAGATAATACCAGCCCTTTGTGTGCCCACACATAGGAAAGACATCTTGCAGGTTGTATATCAACTGAGGGCAAGTATAAGCACCTCCAGAATTCTCTGCTAATGAATCTGTAAGCGCAGCAGCTGTACACATGAAGAATTGCCCCACTCCATGCACACCATGTAATGAATAGCTGTCAATACCAAGCCATTTCTGTGAGTGTGCAAAGGACTTGGGCTTCCTGTGTTTGATCTTCTTTTTTTTTTTCTTTTTTTTTTTTTGAGCAGAGAAAAGACCAAATATTGCATGGAGGGAGCGTGGACCTTAGTTTCACAGGAAGGGAGACACCTAGTGGCCATATGTATAACTTGGCTTTAAACATAGAGAACTTGCAATCACAACCTCTGTTGTGACTGTCATCCTCCTGAGGCTGAAAACATACATGCAGTTTGTCTTGTAGTTTCTTACTCACTGCAAAAGTTGTTTCTTTATATTTCCCTCTTCTTTTAAGTGCATCAAAAACCACCAGAAAGTCACACAAAAGCTGCATGTATGATTTCATCCTATTTAAAAATCAAGCAGCTGCTCTATGTAATATTACAGTAGAAGTATCTGTTGGCTTACTTTTTTTCGTGCCTTTAGTTTATCACTCAATTGGCATGCAGTTGCTCCTTCTGCCGGATCTTCGGATATCCGTGGATATGACCGCACCGGATGGGTTCCTTTCACGAGCCCTATTTTGATTTAATAGGGCTTGTGCACGGAACTGACCAGGCATGGTCATATCCATAGTTATTCAAACTTCTGGTGCCAGGTGCAACTGCATGCTGACACTGATGCCTCTCGGCTACATTTAAAAACAAACGCCAGGATGTTGGTATATAATTTGATCGAACCATATAATTCATTATATCGCACGGCACACACTGTAAACATTTTTTTAAAGGAAAAGAAAAAAGGACCAGAATTTGTCATAAAAGAGATCAGAAAGTCCTATATATGTAAAACTTGGTAACAATAATAGAAACTATTAATGCTCGCTTCAGTGCCAGTGCCTTCTTTCTATTACATATACAGCTCATTTCTGCAGACCTAAATCTTTTATAATCCAACCTAAAGAAATGAAGTTTCAAAGAATTCATTTTTGCAGTTGCTATTGTAGCGGCTCATCAAACTAGACAATGATAAATGGACTACTGACTGACTTAAACTTGTATATAAGCTATAGCAAAATCGTTAGTTAAACCACAGCATGTTAACACATTTTAATAGCGTCCAGTATATCATAAGAATTCTGTTTCTGACTGGAGATTTTCTTGCCAAATTTCCCTTCCTTAAGATTATTTTCACACTAACGTTTGTTAAAACACTTAAAAGATCTGTTGAAGGATTGCATTTATTTCTGTGGAATTCAGACCAGAATGATGTCAATATGTTCATTTTGGCTTCAGTTTGCATCTTTTCTTCAGGACCTTCCTTTTTTTTCTTTTTTTCTTTTTTGATGCTGCGAAGAAAACCATTTTTTTTCCGAACAGCCAGAGTATGCATTTGGGAAATTGAAGTTTATGGACCAGTTGACAACACATTGATCAATACGTCTGTTTTACTTTTTGACAGGATGTGATGTATAGCGAGACATTATGCTATAAGTGTTGCATAAAATTGCTCCCTTTTTTCATTTTGAACATATTTAATATATATAAACTATATATATAATATATAAATTAACACACCTTTGTTAAGTAGAACAAAATGTTGGATCCATTGAAAGCAGTTTTTGCAGATATACAATTATAGGCCATATTCACATGGCGTAAGACACCGGTCAGTCTGTGACCCGGACGGATCACTGAACGGCCGGTGTCAGAGAAGATCATCCTGGCCGGTACTGCAGTACAGGCCGGATGATCTTCACTTCTGCTGAATTCGGATGCGGGCGCAAATCGGCAACAACAGCCGTGATTAATACTTTACTTACGTTGTGTGAACATGGCTATAATGTGTAAATATACTTATTACGTCAATGTAGCCTCAGAAGCTCAATTTGTCATTGGAAATTCCTTAACTTTTTGTAAAGTAAAATTCTAGTATTGTCTTATTATTGTGGATGCTCATAGATGTCACTGGATGAAGAAGCATACGTATCTGGTAAAAATAGAATCAGCAGGAGGGTTTTTTTTGGCCAATTTTTTTGTTTTGATCAATCAACTTTTAATTAAAGCAGTTCAGCTCTGACTCTGTATGTAGCGAGTAAAACTTAAACATATACATTTCTAAAAACATGTAAGATCTTTATCTTAGGATGTGATGAAACAGAGGAAGTTTGAGAATCAGAGCAAAGTATATTTCTTTGTTTCTTATTATCTAGTGTGAGCTCACACAACAATAGAGGCTTGCACATTGAAATATTTTCTCATTTGAAGAAATAAATGGCTCTCTACCAGCCCCTTAACATGTAAAATGAGTAGGTTAGTTATGTCCAATACATCCAAAAAGAGCCAGGATAAAATAAACATGAGGAGTTGGATATCTTGGAAAAAATCTGTCATGGGTTTGGGTTAATCATCTCCAGAAGAATTTCAACTTGATGCCTGAAATGTTAGACTTCTTGGAGAAAGTAGTATGGCCCGAGGCAGTGTTGATCTGAAGGAGTGCTCTCCATGGGTCAGATTTGCTCTGCCGACAGAGTGCAAACCCAGTTCACTGGAGCAGCCATATGAAAAATACTGCTTTGACCTTCTGTAGCATGCACTTGGGCTACATGGACATTGTTGTAATAGCCACGGTTTTGCAGTCTAGAATGAATTGAGAGATGAAACCTGTAAGTAATTTTGAATCTCACTGTCTTGCAACCAAAACATTCCATTAATCTTACATAGAGTCCTAGACATTACCCCATGTAATGAAAAATGGCCAGATGAATAAAATATATGTGAGTAATTGTTGCAAGTTTATGACAGAATTTTTTTTTTTAATTGTTGATTCGATTCCTGGTAAGACAGCTTCTTTTGAACACACTCCCACTAAGACAGGGTTAGGGCTATGTGCATTCTTTTTCATCTGACCAGTATATGACCTGATAACTATTTCCTGTGCCTAAACAAGGTTACGACCTAGGTCTGAGAGAGCAATATACAGATAATTTTAGAATCCATTTAAAACCTGAATGATTTTTTTTAATTGGGGGAGGAAATTCTGGATTAATTCCTTATTGAACCAAGTGTTCTCAACACTTGGATTTAATCGGAAAGGTTAAAAATAAACACAGTGCCTGTTGCCATGTGCTGAAGTTCATAAGGTTGACATTGTCTTTTAAATAAAATAACATAAAATGGAAGAGCAGTGTTTCCCTCCATGCCATTCATGCCAGATTTAAAGATGTGTTTAATTCACCTTGTAGAGTCTCTTCCTGCTTAGACATCCCCATTAAGAAGAACCTTTTTATCCAGAAAAGGAAAGTTTTAGAAGTCATTTAAACTGAAAGGCCAGAAAAAATATATGTAACACAGCCGTTTCTTCAGGATAAAGGTAGATAAATAAATACAAAAACATACAGTAAAAACAGAACAAATAATTGAAATTATCGAGTATTACAAATAGTCCAAGGGAAAACCATTGTGTGGCTAAAAAGTCAGTGAGCTTTAGATCTGTAGACACGCATGTATATTTTATCATTTTACCATTTTATTAAATCCACAACATGCTCTACCTGTCATTGATTTCTTCCAGATTTCACATACATTAACCCATTATTATGCAAAGGGTGAAATCTTTGGCACAGTCAGCATCAGAATCCACGTTATGTTCTGCTGTGTGAAAACTAAGGGTAGCTTTACACGTATCGGATTCGCTCCGGATTTCACACTGCGAGTTTTCAGCGATATCCTGGTAGCGTGAAGCTGAATGGGTCACATACACGCAGCAGAATTTTCATTCCACTGCCTTTATGTAACCCGGCCCCTTTAATCCCCCACATCCCGCCGCCCGCAGCATACATTACCTGCTCGGCATTGCGGCTGTGTGAAGCTCCTGGCTCCCCTCGCTCCTCATCAGCCAATAAGTGCTAGGCAGCACTGATTGGCTGATGAGGAGCGACGGGAGCCAGGAGCTTCACACAGCCGCTGCTCCAAGCAGGTAATGTATGCTCCGGGTTCGGGGGCAGCCCGTACATCCATACATCATCTGCTCCAGACTCCTGTTTGCTTTGGAGGCTCCCAGCATCCCCTGGCGGTCAGCCAATCAGTGTGCAGCGGCTGATTGGCTGACCGCCAGGAGATTCTGGGAGGCCTTGAAGCAAGCAGGAGCCTGGAGCTGATGATGTGTGCTCTGGAGCTGCGGGCGGCGGGGGTTAAAGGGACCGGGTTACATATCCGCAGTGGAATGAAAATTACACTGTGGGTATGTAGCCCCATAGACCTTCACAATACCAGGATCCGCAGCGGATGCTTTAGCATGAAATCCGCTGCAGATCCCGGTACGTGTGAAGGCACCCTAAAAGTGTATCTTTAAGGCCAGGTTCACACAGTAAAATAAAAGTAAAATAAAACTGAATAAAATAAGAAAAATATATGACAGGTTTTTTTTTTAATATAGTGCTATGCTAAAGTCTAAGGAAAAACAGTTGTCTTTTTACACATGGACATGGATGGCCAGACTCTAACCGATTGTTAGAAGGAGCAGCAAGAGAAGCGTGTGGCCCAGAGCTTCTCGCACTGCTTTTACACCAGCACAGCACCAGGCACTGTACTGCAGTACCACCACTCCCTTCAAAAGAAAAGAGTTGGGTGCCATTCTGCAGATCTCGAGAGGGCCCAATGATCTGACCCTCCTCAATCTTACACATCCTTTATTTTGTGGATCAGGAATTAAAAGGGTTACTTGCATAGAGGAAACATCATCTATAACGTTGCAAGTGTATTTAAAACAATAAAGAAGCTGTATGTCCAGTGATTGGCTGAGCGGGCTGATTATCTCCAGGGACACCAGAAACCTGCAGGAGGATAACAGGGGAGCACGCAGAGGTACAAAAAGCATCTTCATTGTTATATATATACTTGTAATGTTATAAATTATATTTTTTCTATCCGGTTAACCCCTTTAATTAGGTTAGGTTGAAAAACTCCTTTAAGGTCAATTACTGTGGGAATTATTGTGACTGGCCAGCTTGGCTATTCAGTAGGGGACACTGCTGCAGCCACTGACTTGCTGGGTATCTCTGTGACTTCATGCTCCTAAACCTAGGAGTGGCTGCACAGTGGGGCCAGAGCAGCATAATACCAGAAACAACGTACAAGTTAAGTGTATGTTAATTTTTACACACAAAAATGAGAAAAAGCATAAGCAACTCATAAGCAAACCTCTTTTAATGTGCACACCCTGTACACCTGATGGCCGGCCATAGATGCACAGCAAGGCGCAAAATGGGTGTGGCCACCTCCTGACCCCAGTTTACAGTGATTTATAGTGAAAAGCAATGCCACCTTAGCTAATCTCAATAGATCTGGTGTGGGAGATTGCTTAAGACTGGTGTACGTATAACTAATCTTCATAAGTCCCCTCTATAGTTTGTATGATATGCCTGTTTTTTGTGTGTTTTCCTGTAGATGAGTTTTTTAATACTTTTATCTAGACATACATAGGTTGAATTATTCTGCCTTTTTAAAAAAAATTAAATTGAAATACTTTTTATTTGAGGTACTTTCTATAGTCACAGGGCATCTACAGTAGTTTTCAGTACAGTACTAATGGGTGGGAATTTGAAACCTCCACTTATACCGAGTAAATTCTGCACATAAATCAAAACATGCTGCAGATTTTCATATCTGTAGCAAGTTTATTCTCTTTTGGAAACGTAGCAAATTTTCAGCGCAAATTTGACACCTTTAGGCTATGTTTCTACTAGGAGAACATAACAGGGAAGATGGCCGTCTTGTAATATTGTCGTCTGCTAATAATGATCATGATTTGCAGTGAAAGCCATAGGCTATGTATATAATTTAGCAGTCTCTAAGTTGCCAAGTTGACTTTATGATAAATAGGGTATATGCCTGTACAGGGCATGGAATGTTCTCATAATAATGTTTATCAGCTTGCACTAAATTAAATGCTTCCAATTAGAGGCAAGAACTACTAAGATTTAGGTGCATCCCCTGTGCTATTTCTTCAATTCAAACTGGATGTACAGTATTGGGCCATGTTCACATGGCGTAAGCCACCGGCCATTTCATTACCCGGTTGGGTCACAGAACGGCCTGTGTCAGAGAACATCATCCCGGCAATTACTGCAGTACCGGCCGAATGATCTTCACTGCTGCTGAATTCTGATGCAGGAGCATCAGTGTGCGCCCACATCCGAATTCCCCGCTGCACACAATGAAGCGTACAGCTGGAGACACACGCTCCATTGTGTGAACTGACAGGTTCTTTGTGGCCTCTATTCAATGAATAGCGGCCCCAGAAAACTGACGTCAGTTTTCGCGGCGCCGCCAGGGATCCCAGCCGGAGCGTATACCATGTGTATACACTCCGGCCGGGATTCCCTTAGCCTGCAGCACAATGTAGGTAAAGTATTAATCATGCCTGTGTTGCAAATTGACAACAACGGCCGTGATTAATAAATTACTTACAATGTGTGAACATAGCCTAGTAGTGTAAAATGCAGAGCAAGATTGGGATAACACACTTGTTGCATTTACATTGAATGGAAACTAAAACACTATAAGGCTATGTTCACACTACGTAAAACTACAATCACAAACTTTGTACAGGTGAACAAGGTCTATCGTTCTATGGGATCCCGGCCGGAGCGTATACACATCGTATGCGCTCCGGCCGGGATCCTGCACAGGGCCGCAAATAACTGACATTTCACTGTCAGTTTTCTGCGGCCGCAATTCGGTGAATTGCGGCCGTAGGAAACCCTGTCAGATAACACTGCAGCCGAAAGATCATTCGTCCGGGGTCACGGAACAGCTGGTCTCTCACGATGTGTGAACATAGCCTAAGAGACATTCAATAATGTTGCGCTCCTGACATACACCATGGAAAAGGTGCAGATTCTTTCATTCTTAATGGTGTACGCCAGAAATACCCCTGCTCACCTGATGGGCCATCAAAACACGGAGGAGGCAAGGCCTCGTCCTGCACTTCATTTATCAAGGTGTTAACCATGCTAAAATCTACACCTGCTCTGGAAAAGGGCGGCCGGCTTTATTTAAGACCATTGTTCGAGTGTATAAAGCATTTGATACCTTTTTACAGAGTTGTGCCCCTTTAGAGCAGGCATTATATGGAGTATTTGGGGGTCCATAATACAAATCATGGGCACTGTGTGCTTCCATAAAGGATTCATGCAAGGTTGTCCTGTGTGTATAAATTCAGGCTTCAGACATGGATTCAGTCATCTTGTGTTTTTGTTATTTCTTATTATTAGTGTATATAATCTCCTTTTCAGTATAATTTTGACTGTTCTTCTGTAGCTTTATTAACCTTTACAGTGTTTACGTTTGATAATGGAAACAAAGATAGCTAAATGTGTGATATTTTTGTTCCTGAAGGTTAATTTTTTTGTATAAATATCCAGTCATACATGATTTTAATGGATTTACCTTTAATCTGATAGGGAAAGCTTGTTTTTTGGAAGGCTGCCAGACTATGAAATAAAATACACTATCCTTCAGATCAGATCAGTCCTCTTCCTTGGCTTTTTGGGTCCAAATCCGACAGCATTTGCTTTCTAATGATGTAAACACTTGCAAAATCATCAGTTTATCTCTGTTCTGGCTGGGGTGGCAGCTTCAGCTCTAAGTAGTAATAATAAACAGAGAGGGAATGAGCAGCCACTTTCACATATGACATATCATAAGACAATTGAACTTGAAGTTAACTGGTTTACTCAGACTCTTTGGCAGTCATTTATGCTCAGGGCTTTTCTACCATTATGAAATCAAACATTTGGAATGCTGGTGAATATGCTTGTGTAATAGGTTTTCACAATTACAGATCACATTTTTTTCACACATCCTTACCTAGGGCTATATTCTTTGATGTATCAGATGTAATGAAGATTTTAGTAACTGCACATGAATGTTACCTGTAAACAGTGTTAAAAGAAAATACTTGTCCTGAAATATATTTCCAGGTATAGTTCTGTATCTATTTATTTTATTTTGCACCATCTCTGCGAAATGTATAGTAAAAAGGAGGATACATTGCAGATGTTTATTCATTTTTATTCAGTTTTCAGGGTCAGCAGTAGTAGCGTAGGGAATTTTGTACGTTTTCCACAATCAACTTTACAAGCATGATCCCTAAGGCCTTTGTTTCTACATGCTTTCCAAAACGGCTCTGCCCATGCACCCCGAGTTGCTGGAGATGAGTCCTGGACTCTTCTCTGGCAAAATAAATGTTCGTAAACTTAAAGTGGGAACAGATCTTGTTTTCTTAATGTGAAATACTTTAGTAAATCTACAACATATATAGTTAGATGTACAAACATTAAGACATCCAAAGTGCTCATGAATTGTAGGAGATTCCCCGTGTCCTGATTTAGCCTCACTCCATTTGAAGCAAACATCGCTTTTAATTTGTACATCGACTATATATATGGCGAATTTACTTAAAGTGTACCTGTCATTATAACTTTCAAAATCTAAATCAAACAGTAGATGTGAAATAAAGCAAGTTTGCAATATACATTCATTATTTTGTTTTTGTTGTTGTTGTTGTTGTTGTTGTTGTTGTTGTTATCATGCTGTAAAACAAAGCTGAACTTACCAGAAATCCAGGTCCAGTCTCCAGAAGGCAGATTTTCTAACTTGTGCTGGTTGAAAAAACAGACTTAACTCAGGAATTCTGTCCAGTACAGAGAGTCACAGCTCAATGAGCGCTCAGATGGCCTGGGACATACAGGACTTCCTGTTTTCTGACTGTTTCCTGATGAGAAAAAAAAAGTCAGAAAACAAGAAGTGCCGTGTTTTCCATGATAACTAAAAAAAAAATGTATACCACTGGTAAGAGTTGTGGAGCTACAGCACTATTTTCCCACCTCTCCGTAGTCGAATAGATCAGGCTTGCCTTGTTTTCTTTGTGCATTATCGTAATATGTATGGCATATTAAAAGTAAAGTAGATCGGAAGCGAGTGCCGCATCGTATCTTCTTGCAAATTTAGAAAAAAAATATATTGCAAACTTTCTTTATATCACATCTACTGTTGATTTAGATTTTGAAAGTTATAACGACAGTGACACTTTAAGTATTTTGCATTATGAAAGCAAGACATGGAAAGGTGATTTTTGTATGCCCCTCCCAGTTCATCCGAATTACATTATTCCATAGAGAGTACCAAACACCTAACATCCCCTTGCCCCATGTTGAATTATAATTTAGTCCCCCTACCACCTCGTTGAGATTATTCTCTAATGTCAGAAGGTACTTTGTGTGTCAGCTGAGAATTGGCTCATGTTTAAAAATTAGGTTCACAAGTGATAGTGACTGCAATGGTCCTTCATAAAAGTGAAAGCCACAGGCCTATATAAAGCAAAGATATTTCTCCAATTGTCAACCACAGCCCCAGAAAAATGGTAAAAATAGTTCCATAAACATTACCAGTCACAAATCCTTTTACATTCCTATATGTAAAGAAGATCATAATGGATAAAGGTAAGGCTATGTTTACATTGTATTCACAGAAGGGTCATCCATATAATCATGGGTCTCCAAACTGCAGCCCTCCAGCTGTTGTGAAACTACAACTCCCATCATGCCTGGACAGCTAAACCTTTGGATTTGGCTGTCCAGGCATGATGGGAAATGTAGTTTTGCAACAGGTGGAGGGCCGCAGTTTGGAGACCCATGCATATAACAAAACATGACTTTTAATGGTTCTATTAAAATGCAAAAACACACCATATAATCCATCAATTGAGTGGATTGTTTGCGTGCTGAGGGAATTGCTTGAACAGATTAGGTCTTGTTCATATGTATAATCAGGAGCACTTGACCCTAATGGTGCACCATACTATCCCTCCTTGCACAGGGAGTAGCGGAGTTATCGCCCTAAAAGTGGCGGCTCCTACCCCGAACTACCCTTTACACCACTATCCCTACACTGAAAAAAGCACTTTATAAGCATTTCCCGTAATAAGCATATATTGGTGATTTGTATAACTTTTGGGGGGGCAATACAATACTTAAATACAATAAAGATTTTTGCTGGACTTCTCCTTTAAGTAATTCCTTATCACCAAGGAATAAAAAACCAAAGCCTGGAAAAGTAAAGGGGACCTTAAAAATTCTCAAAATTCACAAAATGTTTTAACAAAGAAATTGTATGCACTGAAAAAAAAATTGCAAACACTGCTCAGTTTTTTTCCCCATAAGCGGTGCTATATAGCTTACTTAAATATTGTTAAAACTTTACTTTTTTAACAAAAAAATGTACATTATTTACAAAAATATAATTCTCTACTTTTTAAGTGAATTTTGTTTTCAACATTCATTGTACTCCCATATATACAATTTAGAGGTAGTAAACTATTGGATACTGCAATATTTTGGTAGAATTAATTGGTCTTAATATTTCTACAAATTTATTGAACCATTTAATGGATTGCCAGAAACTTTTACAAGGCAATAGTTTGATCTGATCTAATTTAACCTGCAGATGACCCTATGTTGTTTGTTCAGATGACATTTCTAAAAGTGTGCACGGAGCTGTTTTTTAATACAATTATGTGCCATAAGACCTGACCTTTCAGTCTGTCCAGGGGAGCCCTGAATTGGCCCATTCTCTGATATTGTGACATTGCTTCTGTTGCCTCGATTGTGACCTCAGATTACATGATACCCTTGAGAGCAGCAGATAATAGGCATGACTCCTGCTTTTTAGCTAAGTTTCCTTCTCTACCTCAAAAGATATTGGAAGTAGATTTTAACATTAAAAATAAACATATCTGAATGGGGATGAACAATGTGCCCAAAAGGAGCCTAAAAAGTGTAATATTTGTATTTTTATTGTGAATAAAAAAAACATACACAAAAACATATATATATATATATATATATGTTGGTGTATATATATATATATATATATATATATATATATATATTTATTTATTTATTTTTTGACACAATTGTTCAAAATAAAGTTCCACATTTGAGGAACATTTACTTGTAGAAATGTGGGACTGTGTATATTGCAATTCATACTTAATATACTGTTCTTCTGTTCTCCAAAACACTATCTTAGTAAGATAATAGTGGATTTCAGGGCAGGGATATTGACTTTTCTCACATCTGCTTCCTATGAGGAAATGTATTGTTTATGGCCACACTATTGTGAGAGTGGATAATGAAAGAAAGTTGTGTAGTTGTTTTCTCCAAATGGCAACAGGGAAAGCAGGTGCTATAATAAAGTAGCTTGCAACTTTGTTTTATATGAATAGCACACTACTCAACATTAAAATTCCAAGAGAGAAACACTGAAAGATGGAATTTATATTTATAGATTGTAAGCTCTTGCGAGCAGGGCCCTCACTCCTCATGTTCAACTTGACGGTTACATGTGTTAGGCTATGTTCACACAACATCAAAAAAATTTGTAAAGGCATCAGTCTTTTCTATTTAAAAAACATCTGTCATTGCCGCGATTTAACTGACTGCAATGCAATAGGATGACAGACGTCCAATGCACACAATGTATAAAAAAACGGACATTATCTGTGTGGACACCAAAATAATGATAATGACTATTATTTTTGGATGTCTTTTGCAAACAGTGGGCATTATTTTTTAGTTGTTGTAGTATGGAGAAGTTCCAGCTCACCACACCTGCATTATCTTTACCTGTCCGATGCTCGGCAGTGCAAGCTTTACCATGAATTAGTAATATTAAGCCAGCAATCCAGAATACCATCCAGGAAAATTTTATTTCAGTCTTCACATATAAACAGATTTAACAGCAGTAGCTGACGCGTTTCGGCCAAGAGGCCTTACTCATAGTTATGAGTAAGGCCTCTTGGTCGAAACGCATCTGCAGCTGTTGTTTTTTGGACTCAAAATGATGGGCAAGAAAAACCGTGCGAAGATAGCCCATCTCTGCAGTGTCTGATTTTGTCTTTATATGTAGCCTCCAGAATTGTAAAGTGCTGCAGAATATGTATTTATAATGAAGGTGTGATTCCTTAGGTAGGGGATATACTTTTATACATATTTTATTCGGAACATTTCATTTTCTAAAAAACAGTAGAATACAGGTATATCCACATACTTTTACTTCTGTATTTGTGTAACACATCCAAGGATGGTGCATATTTTTGATGCTTTTATGGGTCTGGATTTACTTTTATAGTGTTCTTTTCATTTTAGATATATTTTTACTTTTTATTTGTAATTTGCTTTAGGGGTTGGATCTCCATTAGCCTACTTGGACAACCTATATCCCTTAAAGTGTCACTGACTACGCATTAAGCTGGCACAACCTCTCTGTCCCTCCTCCCCGCCCTTTTTATCATTAGGAATGCTCCAGGCAGGTTTTTTCCTATTCATCAGCTATGTGAACATGGCACATGGGCTGGATCGTTAAGGCACCTGTGCAATGTTCACTGCAAAGGAATAGGAAAAATCCTGCCAATGGCTTTCCTAATGATGAGGAGGGTGGTGCGGAGGGGTGGTTCTGTATCATTTCTTTATGTAACTATATGTAACTTTATCTATCTTAGCAGTTGCAGCTTTAGCAGTGCACTTTATCTTCTGAGTACGGGTACGATTACGTAGCCATACCCAGAGAGGCTAGCGCATGTGTAGTGTGAATATAACAGGAACACTGCACATGCGATGGAAAGCTCTTCTATGTATGGGTCAAAGCTCTGCCCAGAAGCACTGACGTCACCGTACATCGAAGCAGACGGAAGATGTACGGGGGATTTTTGTATCAGAACCTGAGTTTGTAGGGTCCATTTTTTGTGTGAGAATGTGATCCTCTGCTATGCTTATGGTCCAGTCTTAATAGTAATAATATTAACATGTTCATATATTGTATTGAAATTATGGCCACATGGCCCCCTTACATCCCATTTCAGCTTTCTGTGGGAGATGTACATCTGGAGCACTGTAATAGACATGTTTGACAGAAAGCTACAATTTTTCCCAGTATACAGTGAGATAAATTGCTAGCCCCCAGAAAGAAGCCTCAGGAAAGCTTAGATGATGCAACTATGCATATACTGACAGTCTATATATGGTGATTATCTCGATATAGTAACTGTCCTTAAATGGAACTTTGAAGCTTGTCGTCTCCTCTGGTGATCTGATGGTACTGCCGGCTGCAGAGTAACACATAACTATGAATTAACCCTTTATGGACTATATAAAAGTAATCAGTGCCAGCTATTGAGCTATATATGCATTGGCTTTTCCATTTCTGCCTCGGGAAGCTCCAGTCATAGTTTCCATAAAGAGACAGTGAAAAAACATATGCTATTTCCAAAGTGTGAAATAGCATAGTCTCCTATGGTATTTCATGCTCCATTTTGCAGTAAACTGATGTGTACCAGCCAAGAGGCTTCTGCCTGATAATGGATCACTTTGTACATGATTAGCATGCATGTCTGAAGCTTTTCCGATGTACAAGCTAAACATAGGGGCAGAACGATGCAATAGGAAATGTAACAAAACGTATAACACTTAAATATGTGTATATACAATGTTTATAAATCTGTTATCTCTGATCTGTCATTTGACTTTCAGTTGCAAATTTAGGCCTTATTCACACATTCTATAAGTTTGTCAATAATTACAGACAACTTTAGAGCCCATTGATTTTGAATGGATTGTTTGTAGTTTTACGGAACCCCTAGTATGGCCATAGTTGTGGTACGGTTTCACCCATACATGTCTATGGGGGCTTATGTAATTTGCGGATGTTACAGAGGTAACATCAGTAACATCCAGGAAAATTATGTACTCTTATCATTTTGACCATTCCTACCTTTTTAACTATGACCTTTTAACTTTTTACGGACATTTGAAGGAGGTTTAAGGAAGATATTTTCTTATCCTAGTGTACAGTTATACCTTTTGCCTTTGTGGCTATTTGTATATTACCTGTTTTTAAGCTGGACCTTTATACAGGCATTACACCGCTGATGATCTTATACAAGACCTGTTGGGAGCCACACATTCACACACTTCCTTTTCTGAGAAGCCATGGAAAAATCCTTTAAGAAAAAATCAAATCAAATCTTTCAGAAATTGATGGAGATCAACCAATCTAATTTCTGACAAAATGAAGGGAGAGATCTGCATTAGACTTCACCAAGTTGCCTTGATGTTTTCATATACTTAATAACTAGTGTTTAGCAAGCACTAATACATAACACAAAATAACTAGTGTTGAGCAAGCACTAAAATGCTCAAGTGCTTGTTACCCAAGCCAAGCATTTTTAAATGCTCTAGTTACAAACCCCATTAAAAGTAATGGGAGACTCGAGCATTTAACCAGTTGCCCCCTTTATTTTCCTGCAGCAGGCAAGAGATTTAACTGACTGCCAAGTGGTTACAGAAAGTGTATGCAAGCAGGTGCTCCGTCGAGTATCAATCTCGATCAAGCATTAAGCTCTATGTTTGGCCAAGCATCAAACTCATCACTAATAATAGCCTATTATTGCTAGTATATGATTGCCATTACTTAATCCTTATTATTTTTTTCTTTACATTTCTGTAATATGGCCCAATAAATATGGTACCCCCCTACTAACAGTGACCCAGTTATAATGTTTTCTATTACTGAACCAGTTACCCCAGCCCAATCATTCTTTTTGCCCTAACCTTTTACGTGGCACAGTATCAAATACTTAAAAACAAAATCAAGATACAATACTGTTTATGTGTTCCTACAATTTACCCTATCCATGCTGGAACCTCTCTTAGAAAACTGTGTTTTTACAAACAATAGAGGTTAAACTTAAAGGACTATAGTTTTCAGGCTGGCACTTGTTAAATACAGTGGTACCTTGGTTTAAGAGTAACTTGGATTAAGAGTGTTTTGCAAGAAGAGATCACAGTTTTTCAAAATTGTGACTTGGTTTAAGAGCATTGCTTTGGTTTAAGAGCTCCCTGTACTGGGTGGGAGGGGGAGTGGGGAGGGGCATGGTCTGCATAGCAGGGTCTACAGCACTATACTTTGACCCAGGAAGTCTTCCTCACATTCCAAATCATAGCAGATCCACTTCAGGCTGGGGCTTGCATCAGGGGACAGGAGTGTGGAGGTAATCTCTCCCTAGCTGTAACCCCTCTCTCCCAGACAGAGGGTGCTGCATGCTCCCTGCAGCTTCTGTGTTTCCCATCCTCTCCATTCATGCACAGTAACTAATAATATCACATATTCTGCTGTTTCTAAATTTTTGTTTCATTTGTCTTACATGTTATTAAGAATAAATAATCATTATTTTTGGGGTGTGGAACCAATTGTCTGCATTTCAATGGTTTTTTATGGGACAATTTGTTTAGTTTAAGAGTGATTTGGATTACAAGCACGGTCCCGGAACGAATCATGCTCGTAATCCAAGGCACCACTGTATTAGAAATGTATGTTGGTCTACCTTATATGCTCATCTACCAGTCTCAGCACCAATAGTTGGCCCCTGCACATCATTGAGTAACCTAGGAAAATGTGTCACAGTATTGTGTCTCACCTTTTCTTCTTCACTTTCTTCTTCTTTCTTCTCCATCTGAAGCTGAGATGTGATATAGGCACTTGGCTTCTGGTGAACCCATAAAAGTGTTATGTTGGTTTCAGTTTGTAGTGTAATTATTAACTTATCCCACTATAATGGTTTTGGACACTTACACCATTCATTTGATGACTTCTTCTGACAAGTATGTTTATATGCTGAAATAATGACCATATGTCATAGGAAACAACTAGTATTGTGGATACTGGTTTGGTTTACTGCTTTGCAGCCAATCAGATAAGAGTATTTACACAAAATTCTTATAAGTGAACATACCATTTACTTTGATGTCCTGCTGGATGTAGCAGATGTGATATCACTTCATAATTAAGTTTCCATATTTATTATTGGCTCAGACCATCCTTCTCACATGTTTCTAAATACCCTGGCTCACTCCCTTGGAATTTTTCCTCTGTTATTGTCTGCAGATTGCAAACGTGCTATGAGATCTAGTAATCTTCATTCTGTGCAGCCACAGTCATGTGTTGTGACAATAATGAAATGGTATTGCGAACGATAGTTCTACTTCTGATTCTAATTTCACGTTACTGTCCATTCTTGATGAAACAGGATAGCATTCATGAGAAGCCCTCTATGGCAAATTACATATAAAAGCAAGTGCGTAATTATTTTTTAAAGGGTTGACATATGTGCTTAGCTCAATAACTGGCTCATATCTTAATCATATGTTGCATGCAATTAAGAATGGATTGTATATTCACATGCATCTCCCATTCCTCAACCTTACCAGATATGAGCCAGAATACACTAAACCAGGGTCCCAAGACTATTCGGCTATTCACATATTGGTTCATTGTTCATTGGTTCAGTTGTGTACATGGCTATCCTTACACTTTACATGTGAATTCATCCAAACGTCCTGATGGTATTGATTATCCATTGATGGAACACAGTCAAATTTAGTGAACTTTTCCATATAGTGTATTTCTGCCTTACTCTATTCTTGTCCTTGCATGTGATTGAAGAATATCTGGTGTGCATAAACATGGCCTGCGACCACCTCGAGAGCACAATAAACTTGCTACAAAATTCTGACTAGGTGATATAGAATGTTTGCATCTTTCTTTAGATGGTACAAAGAGGTGTAACACCGCAGAAGGCACTATGCTTTAAATTTGTTAGGGATGTCCACAACTTATACCCTACTGAAAAAACTGTGCTGCAGGGCATTTCTAAAGTAATAAAAGTGCTCATCCCCAACACGCCAGAATCATCCCTCTTATTTATGTTCCTAATGGCCCAGTTGAAATATAAGAAATCATGGGCGCACCACTTATTACAGGCTGCCAAAACTATCTTTCCAAGGCATTGGTTCTTTCATCTTTGGAAGAATGGTTTGCAGAAATTACCCATACCTAACACATGGAAGAACTTCTTGCTGCGACCCCCCAGTAGATATCCAAATACATATCTACTTGGTATTCCTGGCTAGCCTTTCTTACCCTCCCCACTTTTTCCCAGCCCCTTCACACTGTTCTGCTCTTTCATTTGTACAGTACCATCGCTGTCGCCCCAGGGCACCCAGGTTTCCTGCTTTGACGCCTTGCTTGCCTTTTAGGGCCCCTTGCGTTCATGTTCTTGTGGATCACAATTTCCCCCTCTCTTATTTTTCCCTTTTCCCACTGTCTTTCTTTCTTTTTTCTTTGCTTGTCACCTTGATTTTCTTTCTTTTTGGTTGAATAAGTGTGTATATTCTTAGCTATACTCTGGTTTTGGCATGTTTTTATTCATGGTCAAGCTAAAGCAAGTTGACATCCACTCAAGAACTCGCTTTGGTTTGTTACCATCTTCTATTGTCTTCAGAAGTTCCTAGTGGCATTGAGTTACAGTATCTAGTTTATTTGCAAATACATATGCTTACTTGACCATTTTAATAGGTCTTTAATGTGCACTGATTTAATGTGATGAATCACACTGGTAGCTCACACCATATTTTGTCTTCAAAATGACCACTCCTGGCCCCAGAAGATCACTTTTTAGTGTTGTTTGTTGATCTTTTTGAAGCAGTTCCCCTGTATATAGGCAAAATTATGATCAATATACAAAGAAGAGTGATTCTTTACACTGTTGTAAGACGCCTGTTTCCTTTTAGTATTAATTATTATAGTGGGAATTGTTTACATAAATTTGGTATTATAGGTCTTTTATAACATTTTATAGCTATTTATCAGCTTTCATAATTTATTATAAAAAGACAATAAAAGTGAAATAGTCTGGAATCTGTTCCTCATATAGACAAAAATATTATAGATATCTTAAGGATTAAGTTTCTTGCTAAACTTTTCTTTTGGAATATTAGCACTGAGACATTTGTTTATAATATTTTTCATGCCATTTCTTCTACCGACAACCTGATATTAGCGAACGCTACCATACAAACAGACTGGCTACTTGTATGTTTATAGCATACACTTTTCAACTAGCCAACATTTCTGGGAGCAATCTAGGAGATTGGCATTGGGTTGTAACACACACAAGATATCAATCTCTCTGTTTTTCTTTATCTGCCGATTGATCAATAAACAATAGCTTATTTTTTGCACTGGATAAAAGATTTTGTCATGGCAGCTGGTTTTGAGTAGCTACTTGCCCACAGGACAAATGCATTTACAAATCTTGGGAAGCGATTTCTCCATCTTAGAGGAGTTTGTTTTTCCGACTCTGCCTTTTAAATAACTTGATTCAGATCTTACCGTTTATTTACTGTGATTACTACCTAAATACTGCCTTTTTCCTATGTGGGTTTCTATTTCTGTGTTCAGCTATTCAGTCTCTCCTTAATGGCTAATGCTTCTAAAGCAATGGCCGTTAAAATTATTTTCCTAGGATGGGAAATGGTAAAAATAATATATTTCTTCATACTATGAAGCAGCAAGTAGAGCCTAATTTAACATTTTGTACACCTTTTTGGAATGCGTGCACACACAACAACCAGGTATAAAACTATCCTTGTCCATGCTTCATGGATTTAAAATATAAAAGTATTACAACTTATTTTTATACAAATTCAATACTATATCACAACATTCCAGCAAAACAGGCTGCCATTTGCATAGACTATTGGGTAGTGCCACATAGACACAATTAGCATTACATCTCCTTAAACAGTATCACAAAATGATGTGGGTTTTTTTTTATAAGATAGTCATTACTTAAATACTCTCTAGGTCTTTTAAAAGACACTCATAGGTCACCTAACAGTGCCATGCAGGGCTTTTTTTAGCTCTTACTGGGGCTTGCCCAAAACTTGTGTGACTTTTTACCCGGGGGCATGGCATTGTGCAAGGATAAGCTGGTCCTCCCTGTCTGTGGGTTGGGGAGTGTTGGGAATTTGATATTAGAGTGGTGTCTGAAATGCCATTCTTGATATATTCCCCTTGTTATACATGAGTCTTAGGGTTGTTGGTTAAGTTTACGTACACTTGAATTTCACCCAACATGCCGAACTTTTGAAAAGTTCACTTACACTAGATAACCAAGATCTGACATAGTCACCTACATTACTAATAAAGGGCTTTATTATGTTGACCATGTTTAAGATAGCCATGATTAGTTTTTTTATTGTTGTAATGTGTGATTTTATCTATCTATCTATCTATCTATCTATCTATCTATCTATCTATCTATCTTAATATGCTGTATAACTTTTCCTTAGGTAAAGAAGAGGAATTATACTATTTAAAGGAACTTCCCTCTGAAGCACTAGCAAGAAGCAGAGAGCTTACTTATCAGTGGCTTCATACACAGTGTGGAGATATAAATACAACCAATCCTGCAACAACCAAATGGTAATGGCCTCTATTTCTTAACTAAGTTGATAGTACAGAGTACAGATCCTTTTACAGTTTAGTTGCTTCATATTGGGGCTTTTTCGTCAGGTGACATACTCTTAGATAGACAAACCAAATAGCATTTATGTGTTATATAAGTAATTTTGTACATTGCCTAAAAAGTATAGTAGAACATAATTGGAAAAATACTGCACTGTGCAATTTGATGATAGCATATTAAATATCAGTAGAAAGAAGGTTCTGTTAACACCAACTCTTTTGACATGCTTCTTTTCTGACCCATTGATACACTGAATATCTAGACGTGAAAATTTTCTGCAACAGAAAGCAAGTCATATATACCAAGCATAGTGCACATATGACTTCTGCTGGAGAAATGCTAAAACAAAAAACTAAAAAATAGTCAACGGAGTAGTAATCATGCTGAAAGTTTTCCCAAGATGTACTTTTTAGCTTCTAGAAAACACCAGCACTATGTATGCCATGTACAAACTCACTCCAGCTCCTAGAAAGGTAACACTAAATAAAGACAATAGTTTAATCAACTATTGGAAGCCCATATTCTTTCCTTTTATTTCCTATTCCATTTAACCCCTTAAGGATAGAGACAATTTCCATTTTTGCGCTTTTGTTTTTTCCTCTTTTTTTTACATAGATACTCACATGAGCCCTTATTTTTGCACCACTAATTGTACTTGCCAGGCGTAATTGTTGCATAAAGTATGCTGAAAAACCAGAAAAAAATTATATGTGTGGTGAAATTGAAAATGAAACGCTTTTTTTTCTTTATTTGGGGGGGAGGGTGGTTGTGCTTACACCATTCGCCCAAGGGTAAAACTTACTTGTTATACATGTTCCTCAAGTTAGTACGATTACAACGATATGTAACTTGTGTAACTTTTATTTCATTTAATGGCGTTTAAAAAATTAAAACCTTTTAAAAAAAAAAAAATGTTCCTTAAAATTGCTCTATTACCATGCTTATAGTGCTTTTATTCTTTGGTCTATGGGGCTATGTGAGGTGTCATTTGTTGCGCCATGACCTGTACTTTCTATCGGTACCTTGTTTGCGAAAAATGCGACTTTTTGATCACTTTTTATTACAATTTTCCTGGATTTGATACTGATAACACTGAAAGAAGCTCAGAAAGGCTAGCAGAAAACCAGCGTACGGTATTAGTAAAAAAAATAAATACTGAAATTAATCCACTCCAGGTCTTTTAAAACAAATTTGTTCTTTATTTTTATGCTTTTTAAAACACCAACACATTTCAGACCATCTAGTCCTTAATCATGATTTTATACAACACATACACATGTATTTCTTGTTTTTGTACGGAAGCAACTTATGTTGAAGTTACAGTAATAGGCCATGTTCATACGCTGTATAGGACTGGCTGTTCCGTGACCCGGCCAGGCAGTACCGGCCGGATGATCTTTAGCACCGCAGAGTTCTGATGCGGTCGCATCCATGCGTGCCCACATCAGAACTCTCCACTGCACACTATGGAGCGTGCGGGTTTTCTGCGGCCGCTATTCACTTAATAGCGGCCGCGGAAAACTGACATGTCAGTTTTCTATGGCGCTGCTACGGATCCCGGACGGATTGTATACTATGGGGGAGATTTATGAAAGGGCGTGAATATACACCTGGTGTAAACTGCCCACAGCGACCAATCACAGTTCCTTTTATATTTTATCAGAGCTGAAAGCTAAGCTGTGATTGGTTGCTGTGGGCAGTTTACACCAGGTGTATATTTACACCCTTTCATAAATTTCACCCATGTGTATACACTCCGGATGGGATTCCCTCAAAAGGCAGCACTACGTAAGTTCCGTGGGAATCACGGCTGTTGTTACACTCCACTGCACGCTATGGAGCGAGCAGCCTGACGCCCTCACTCCACAGTGTGAACTGACATGGGTTCCATGAAAACTGACATGCCAGTTGTATGCGGAACCGCAAGAGATCCCAGCCGGAGCATATACTATGTGTATACGGGCCGGGGTCCCATAGAAAAATAGGCAACGTATCTTTTGGCAAAAAGTATGGCCGTTGTTGCTGATTTCAACAACGGACGTACTTTTTACAAAAATTTATGTTGTGTGAACATAGCCTAATACTGTACACTGAACAACTTTATTATAAAGTGGCCAACCACTTTAACTTTTCTTTACCCACTGTTTTAGCTGTTTAATTGTTGTGATAAGAATACCTTTTATGTTTGTAACAAAAGTATACATAGAAATTCATTATACTCCTACACTAACCACAACTAGGCTGGTCCCTCAGCCCACTACAATACCTCCTACAATAAGGACACTTATGTATTCAATATAAATAATCTTTATTCACAGAATTTCATAAAAACATAATTGCACATACAGGTAAAATAAGCCATATAGCCATGTACTAGAGACAAAAAATGATCCACAGGGAAATAAAGATAGTATTGCACAAGAATCAGTAAACAAGATAGGCAGTGATCTATAAGTAATGATTCATTGCACAATCCCCTTATTGAAAATTATTACACAAAAACCCAGTGGCCTATTATAGTAAACATAAGGAGAACAGAATCATATGTTGGTCATACTACCTGTGGCTTAGCAGTGTGTGCACGGGAGGGGAGCGTGCACACACTGCTAAGAAATTCATTATCACAAATAAAATCCTACTTCTGTCTACCTGGAGTAAGATAGATAGATAGATAGGTAGGTAGGTAAAGTAGCTTGGCGGCACTCCAGACGAGGTGAAAAAAAGGCTTTACATTTATTCACAAAGTGCCGCCAAGCTTTTTTACATATATACTGTAGACTCATGGTTGGAGTATTTGCCTGGCACCCGTATTTTTCCTGTGCTGCTGAAATTACTAAGGATAGATAGATAGATAGATAGATAGATAGATAGATAGATAAAAATTTGTATAATTTCATTTTCTTTTTTCTGCAGTAAGCCTTTCTTGCCTGAACTAAACCACAATGTTCTGAATGGAGGACGTGTCCAGCTTGTGGTAAGATATTATCCCTTATTGTTCCCCTAAGGATTGTTATCTGATGTTATATTAACCACTAAGTATTATGCATGCATTTACAAACAGTAAATGGCCATGTGTTAAACACACCACAGAACATTGTATGACAATACTAATTGTAGATGGCAAACCAGAAATAAGAGATCTATAATTGTATCAAGGTGTTTGTTAGTATGCTGTGTAGATGTGTAGATTGCTTACATGGTTTCCATCAGGAACCAGAAGGCAGAGGTAGTGTTTACATATTGATTATTTGTGCCTCCTGCATTATTGGGTTGTTACTTATCACATTGTTTTGCAGTTTTTTTTGTTCCTATATAGATCCGCCAATGTAAGGCTATGTTCACACAATGTTTTTTTCAGCTCCGTTTAAAATTACGTCCGTTATTTTGAGTCTAAAATAACGGATGTTTTTAGAAGCCTGGCATCCCCTTAGTGCAATGACAGGTGTTTGCACATTATCTTAGTTTGGGGTTACTAATTGCCCTTTGGTTGAGGCTTAATTGAAAAATCCATTGAATTTAATAGTAAAAACGGAGAAACAACGGTGACAATAGAAGAACTGTGTGTGAGCAACTAATACAAAACGCCCGAAAATAATGTTCATGTTTATTATTTTGACGTTCACGGCAAAAACGTCCGTTTTTCAATGCATTGTGTGCATAGGACGTCCGTCTTCCCATTGACTTCAATGCAATTGCATTGAAGTCAGTTAAATTTCTGCAAAAACGGACGTTTTTTTAAATAGCAATATCGGATGTTTTTTCTCCATTTTTGACGTTGTGTGAACATAGCCTAAGAGTAAAATCTCTTCTTTGGGCACATGTTTATGGGCTGGTCTGCAGCAGAGTTGCAGTTAGATTTTTAACCTCTTAAGGACATAGGACGTACCGGTACGTCCTATGTCCTCATTAGCACTTCAAAGCGGGGCCGCGCGGCGGCCCCGCTTTGAAGTGCCGCGATCCCGGGTGCCGCGTGTAGCCCGGGACCGCCGCTATTAGCGGGCACGGTCCGATCGCCGTGCCCGCTAATTAGCTAATCGGAGGCAGCTGTCAAAGTTGACAGCTGCCTCCGATTACCGGAGGCAACGTTTCCCTGGTGTCTAGTGGGGGAGATCGCTCCTCCGGGACCTTGTCCCGGAGGAGCGATCTCCGTTACTGATGCCGGCCGGGGACGCGTCCAAGATGGCGCCGTCCTCAGCTCGGCACTCGTTTGTTTCCGGCTGCAGCAGCCGAAAGCAAACGAGTGCCGATCTCATGGATCTCTGCAGCATATCTATGCTGCAGAGATCTCTATGAGAGATCCAAGTGTATATACTAGAAGTCCCCCAGGGGGGCTTCTAGTATATGTGTAAAAAAAAAAAAAAAAACGTGTTGTTAATAGTAAAAATCCCCCTCCCCTAATAAAAGTCTGAATCACCCCCCTTTTCCCAGGTTTTAAATAAAAGTAAACAAATAAATAAACATGTTTGGTATCGCCGCGTGCGTAATCGCCCGAACTATTAATTAATCACATTCCTGATCTCGTACGGTAAACGGCGTCAGCGCAAAAAAATCCCAAAGTGCAAAATTGCGCATTTTTGGTCGCATCAAATCCAGAAAAAATGTAATAAAAAGCGATCAAAAAGACGTATATGGGCAATCAAGGTACCGATAGAAAGATCACATCATGGCGCAAAAAATGACACCTCGCACAGCCCCATAGACCAAAGGATAAAAGCGCTATAAGCCTGGGAATGGAGCGATTTTAAGGAATGTATATTGGTTAACAACGGTTTGAATTTTTTACAGGCCATCCGATACAATATAAGTTATACATGTTATATATCGTTTTAATCGTAACGACTTGAGGAACATGCATAACAAGTCAGTTTTACCCCAGGGCGAATGGCGTAAAAACACATTTCCCCCAAATAAAAGAAATGCGTTTTTTTTTTCAATTTCACCACACTTTGAATTTTTTTCTGGTTTCGCAGTGTACTTTATGCAAAAATTCAGCCTGTAATTGCAAAGTACAATTAGTGACGCAAGAAATAAGGGGTCATGTGGGTTTCTAGGTGGAAAAATGCAAGTGCTATGACCTTTTAAACACAAGGAGGAAAAACCGAAAACGTAAAAACGAAAATGGGCCATGTCCTTAAAGGGTTAAATGTATCACTGGAAGACAACAATGGATTCCCACATTAGAAACTAGTGCAGACAGAATAGTCAGTGCCAGCTATAGCAACTAGTTAGATCGCATCTCTCATTATTAAACCTAAGTAGTAGAAATTGTATTTTCACCTGGTGGCGCAGTCTTTGGAAGAAATCAGATGTGGTATTTTATGCTTACTCTAGAGATTTCTATTCTGACATTGTAGAATTATCTTATACAGGAACACCTGCCTCTCTTACTGGACTCTAGAAGCTCAGTTGAGCCTTTAGTAATGTTCTGTACTATAAAATAGTAAAATTTAGAGCTAGATAAGTAATCTAATTCACTCTAATACAACTCTATATATGTATATAGCTGCAAAGTTGAGTTGTGAAGTGTGAATGTGTTGTTTAGATGTTAAAGTTATCCAGTGCTACAAAAACATGGCCTTTTTCTATCAGAGACAACACGACTCTTGTCTACAGTTCAGGTGCAGTTTGCAATTAAGCTCCATTCACTTCAATGGAACTGAGCAGCAAAACCCCGCCCAAGCTGGAGGCAAGAGTGGGGCTGTCTCTGGAAAAAATGGCCATGTTTTTGTAGTGCTGGATAGCCCCTTTAATTGGTCTATGCATGAACATGTGTTTTGTTACTGGTAATGTATGATCTATGCACTTGAAATAGTATGAACTGTTTGATTTGTCACACATTTTAGACTAAAAGACCTTTAAGCAAAGAAGCTGATGACATAGACCTCTTGTCTGTGAAATCTGGCAGCACATTATCTCACAACAGAGAGGAGAAAGTGAGAACTCAAAGAAGTTCTGAGACATCATCTAGTAAGTAATGTATTTAGATAGAATATATTCCTACTGCATCATATTTTAACCCTTCCAAGCATACCTTTCACTACAAATAACTTTTGACATGTCATCAGACATGTGAAAAGTTATTAATAACAGCGGGTGTCATTGCTCTTTGGTTTCTAAAAGCCATAATGCCTTCATTTTTCCATCTACTTTACATAGCCGAATTATGTTGGTCTATCTACAGAGCTTGTTTGCAGGACAAATTGTCCTTTGTAATGACACTCTTCAAGTTTCCCTCCAAAAATTGCAATTTTGCAACTATGGGGGGCATGGTATTTTTTTTACGCCATTCACTGTGTAATCTAAATTATATGTTATCTTGATTGAAGGGGGTGATATAAATTTTTAACGTGCTGTAGAAATAGATCAATCATGGCAGCCACAAAGGGCCTAATACAGCCATGACAACGGATCAGGAAGAAACAGATCCTTCCCACTATACTACCACCGATGTACATTTACTTGCTGATGGGAACTTTGACAGCTGCATTTAAATAGTTAATAACCAGAATAGAACAATCGCTTTGTGTGTGCTGTTAATTGCAGTGGGCAGCCACCAGTATAGAGCGGGCTTGATTCCCGCTCCCATTCCATTCGCCCTTAACAGCACAATGTACGTCTTGTTGAGTAAGGAGTTAAAGTGGAGCTGTCAGCTTTCCTAACATGTCTGTTATAGTAAACATTTGGATTCCCAATAAAATTACAATAAAGGGAGCCAATCACTGTTATAACACATATAACGCTGTTAACAGTTTCTAATAGATCTAAATGCCCAAAACAGTACTGTCTGGCTTAGAACCATCATCTAGAAGTGAACTGTTTGAGAAAACAATGCCAGTTTTATTACAATCTACTCTTTGTTTGTTTGTTAATCTGTTTGTATTTATTTTTTGTTCTTCAGAGAGAAACTTATTAGTACCAGTAAAAACGAATATCGGACCTCAACGAAAGGAACGCATCTCATTTCGAGACAATCCAGCTCAATTTAGTGGTGGTTGGGGAGGAGGGAAAAAGAAAGGAAAGGCTATTAAATAGTTTTGTTAATTTTTTTCAAGATGCAGAGATGTATCATTTAGTGTTTTTATTTAACATTCAAAGTATATGCTATCCTATGAATAGCTCAAGATTAATGTAAGTGCTATTGAAGAAAAGTAGGAAATCTGGTTCTATTATAACTGCTATGTAACATTTGTGTAATATGTTCTATGTTGTTATGTTCTCCATACTATCTATATATATTTTCTGGTTTCATTGCAGCATTATATTTACTTATATTTCTGTATTTACATGTGGGATTGGTTATTTCTTGTAGGGGATGTGAGAATAAAAAGTTATTTCCTATACTCTGTTTACTCTGTTATTCATGTATACATTTATCCCAAATAAATAGTAAACAAGAATAATTAAAGCATCTTTGTATCCACAATCTGCCCCCCAAAAACCGCTTGTACCGTCGGATAGCTGCTTTTAATCCAAGATCTGTCCTGGGGTCCGTTCGGCAGGTGATGCAGTTATTGTTGTAAAAAACAACTTTTAAACTTGCAGCCTAGCGTGGCCTAAAGTACCCATGCCCTAGGTTTGCAACATCCCTCCGTCCCTCCTCCCAGCCCTCTTCACCATTACGAACGTCCCAGGCAGGATTTCTCATAATCATCACTTGTCTGAACACTGCACTGCAGAAGAAATCCTGCCTGGGGCATTCCTAATGATGAGGAGGGTGGGGAGGAAGGACGGAGGGGCATCGCAGACCTAGGGCACAGGGACTCTAGGCCACGCCAGTTTGACACAGGGCTGCAGGTTTAAAAGTTGTTTTTTGTAGGAAAATAACTGCATCACCTGCCAAACGAACCCCAGGACAGATCTTGGATTAAAAGCAGTTATCCGACAGTACAAGCAGTTTGGCGGGGCAGATGGTGTGTACAGTCACTTTAAAATAATAAACTTGAGCTGGGTTTATGTATATCAGGCAGTTCACCTCCTTCGTTCTAGCAGAAACTGTTGATAACTGATGCCACAACTGATGGCAAAAATACACCAGTTGTCATCAGGCTTTTTATCTTTTTTTTTATAAGACATCAGTTATTGGACAGGATGAATGGCAGAACGATGCAAGATGTGTTCTCCTGTCCAACAATCCAGAGCTAGATTTAAAGTGAATGTAAAAATCAATGGGGCCGCATCACAGAGGGGAGATCGTCACACTGGGGGTGATCGGGCAGTACTTTAGTGCTCGGCTTTAAGCAACAGATATATTCAACTGGCCCATTCAAATGAATGTGATCAGTCAAAATGTCACTTTTCTTCTGGTGGTTTTCTACTGCACCAGAAAAACCAACCACTGCTCTGACAATAAAAGCTGTCAGCCCTTCATACCAATGTAGTGGAGATAACACAAACCATACATACCACACATTCCATATTTTTTCCAAAATAGGCTGGCATACTATTGGCTGGTACTGCAGAACTGCATAGAATAACATATGCACTTGGGAATTTCCTAGAAATTTGCCATGGTTATAAGCTAGTTTATTTATAAAATATACTATGTCCATATGGAAAACTACAAAAGATTGGAAATAGTTGTTGGAATAGCGGAAAGTAGAGATGAGTGAATTTACTGTAAAAATGAAGCAAATTGCTTTGTTTTCTCTGAATTCCACTTATCAGCCTGCGGATTGCAGAGATAAGGAAGAGCTTCGCTTTGTTATTACTGTAATTTTGCTCATCTCTAGTGCCACTCTAAATCGGCCCTGCTCAAATGTGTGGCTGTTTGGTGTGTATCCAGTCTAGACAATTCTAAGTGTAAAATCACGAGTCTCTAAACTGTTTTAGATTCCAGGCTGGTATTTTGTACCTGTGTGAATAGGATTAAGCTATGCCTAATATTCCCCACATTTTTATGTGTTTTTTTGTGTTGTTTTTTTCATCCTAATATTTTAATTAGGAAGACACTGTCATTCTACTTTTGGAAAAAAAAACACTAAATCATTGTAGATCGTTCTGTATAAAACAATGTTAACAAAATTTCATGCTGATTTCATTCTACACAAATAGCTATTGTACATTGAAGAGTTTTGTCTTGCTTATGTTTTATATTTTCTTCTGGAACAAATCTATATTCACACACATACATTTTTTATACATTAGATATTTATATCCAAGAACATACTAAACTTTTTTAAAGGGCAAGGCTCACCATTTTCTTCTCAGTAGGCAAATTTACCAATACTGTCGGATTTTGTTTCAGACACATTTATTAATGTAATGTAAAGTAATTGACTAAAAACACCACATTTGTTCTCCTGCACACATATGTATGCGGTGCACGTATGATTTTACCTGCTTTGCCACCACTCCTCTAACCTACCCCTTCAGTCCCCCCACTGCTTCTGCCATTTAAATTACTAGTAACAGTAGTGTTCCTGTAGATGTGACTTTTTTTTTATCTGCCTGTTATGAGTATTCACCCAAAATTTGCATAAGATATAAAATTCGTAGCGCCCAATTTATCATTTGCGAGTTTTTAAAAAGTCGCACAAACAGGCGCAGGCTTACGTCTGGTCAATACTAGGGGAATATAACTGCGCAATTTTTTTCATATTTGCAACTTTTTTTGCGACTTTTTACATTTACTATGGCAGCGCTACATGTTAATAAATCAGTCACAATATACTGGAACAAAATACACACCAATCCCCATTAGAATAGTTGCACACATTAGACTCCTTAGTAAATGTCTCACTTTGTGTTGAAAAAACCAGAGTAGTGAATTTTAGGTTACTTTTTCTGAATAAAGTTTTGAGATGGCAAAAAACATTACTTCCATGTTTGTTGAAAATATTTGCACAATTTTGTTTTGTGGGTAAGTTAAAAAAATTACTTGACCACTTTTAAGATATCTAAAGGCCAATATTGGACAGAAACCATTTTTCCTTTTTAAATAAAAAGTGTTCCCGGAAATTCAGCACACAGTCTGCTTTTTTGCCAAGTTACAGTTTTGGTTAAATTACTACCAAGTACTGAAGGACGCTTGTTTTAAAAACGGGCTTATTTAAAACTGGTCTTAGAGAAGACACCATGACACTATTTCTGGGTTAGCACATATAATATTATGGCAGGACAAACATTTTGAAAGCTGAAGAAAAAAGTTGAAGAAAATGATCTTTCACCATTACATTCAAGTAGCTGGTGCAATACAACAGTAGTGTAATTGATGAAGGAAAGTAATCATTTTAAAATAGAACCAGTAACACTTTTTTAAGGTTTTAAATTCTGCCCCAATAATAACAAACAAAAAAAAAATACCAGAAAAGAGACCATATTTAAAAGTAATTGATGGCGTTATCACTACTGTATTATACAACTGTATTATACTGTATAACGCCATTGATTTCTTTTATATGTGGTCTCTGAGCATACACATATATGGTACTTGGTCGGTGTGGATGTGGATCTACATTCGAGTATACTGAGCGCCTCCCTATGTGGATGGTTATGCTGGAACAGGGATACAGATATCATTTTAGCACACTTGGAATTCAGGTGGAGTGGGTGAGGGTTGTTAGCCCTCTACCCACAGAAACCAGGTGAGTTGTAACATAACTTTGTGATTCTCTCGATAAGCGCTGTCCTATACTTTTCTTGTCCCAGTATTAAAGGGAATCTATCGTAACCTGCTCATAGATTTTAACAGGGCAGGGCACAGTGAGGATGGTGCTGCTTTTATTATGTAAATTAGGGTGTTTAGTACACTGGGGCCTTAGCGCCTTATTGCACCAATGCAGCCACCCGCGGACTCCTGCAGAATGTGTACTAATGAACATTTATCCAGCCCTCTGCAGTCCAGGATTTTTTTTTATGATACCCTGTTATAAGAGAGTAATGTAGATGCTCTAATCTATGCCTTATGTATAGCTATTTTAGTTGATGCGCATGCATGGGTTTTCTGCCATCTTAGAGGAGTCTTCAGGGCAAAACACCTATCCATCTGTCATTGAATTGAGGGCAAGTAGTCCAGACACTCGGAATTCATGCTGATCAGCTGTTAAGTGCTTGCACTATGGGGCTCCATTCACTGTATAGTGATGAGACCCGGTTATTGCAACTCAGCTGCTGTTCACTTGAACAACATGTAATGCTGCGTTTACACGGAGCAATAATTCGCCCGATCGTACGATTAACGATTTCGAATTAACAATTTTTTTAAAATAACGATCAGCGTTTAGATGGAACGATATATCGTACGGAAAAAACGTTTTGTGATCGCTTAAGCCTTTCTCGCACATAGGTTACATCGGTGAACAACTGTTTACACGGAACGATCTGCAAATTTTTGGCGAACGACCAACGACGATTTGAAAACATGTTCAAAGATCAAGATTTCTCGCTTGTCGCTTGATTGTTCGCTGCGTTAACATGTACGATTATCATTCTAATTCAATCGGCGTGCAAATTCGCACGATAATCGTTCCGTGTAAACGCAGCATAAGAAGCATGAGTTTATTGCTTAGCCTAATGCTGCGTTTACACGGAACGAATATCGTTAGAATTTTCGCATAAACGATCGCATTTGAGCGATAATTGTACCATGTAAACACAGCAAACGATGAAACAACGAGCGAGAAATCGTTCATTTTGATCTTTAAACATGTTCTTAAATCGTTGTTCGCTGAAAATTCGCAGATCACTTCGTGTAAACAGTCTTTCACCGATTTACCCTATGTAAAAGATGGGCTTAAGCGATCTTAAAAATGATCGCAATAACGATTTTTCTTACGAATTTTCAAACGATTTTTCTAACGATTTATTCGTCTAAACGCTGATCGTTGCTTCAAAATCGTTAAACAATCGATTGGGCGAATTATCACTCCATGTAAACGCAGCATAACACTTTTATACAATGCAGCAGACGTTTGTTTTTTCCAGGGTATTCAATTAGAAATGTGGTCACATAATTTAGAACTGGAGAATAGTTGTTTCGTTTTCATTCGTAAACTATTTCAAACTTTAAATTGTCATTTGAAATAGCATGTGATAATAGATGCAAGAGAAATTAAATGAATCTACTTGTACATGTCATGAATATAAAATATTCTCCTTTCCTTTCATGAAGGGTACAAGTCATGAATGAAAAGTTCTTCCAACCTAATAATAATGCTCGCCACCAAGTTTCCAGGTTCTTCTAAATAGATGAAAAGAAAATCAGTAAAAATTAATGGCCTCAATAATTTTAGGCTAATTTCCAATTTCAGGCTAATTTGCAACAATCCCATATTGTACACTTAGGCTATGTTCACACTACATAAAACACGGCCGTTGTTGCCATCGGCAACAATGGCCATACGTTGTACGCCTGTAAACACTGCCTACGTTTCTATGGGATCCCAGCCGGAGCATACACACATCGTATATGCTCCGGCCGGGATCCCATGCGAACCCGCAAATAACTGACATGTCAGTTTTTTGCGGCCACAAATCAGTGAATTGCTGCCGCAGAAACCCATGTAAGTTCACAGAATTAAGCGAGCGGCCGGTAGTTCACATAGTGTAAATCTAGCCTTATTGTGGTTCTCAGTACTAGGAGCTATGCTGCAGATCATGTGGACATTGAGATCTATTGTTGTAATTTGGGAGGGAGTTGAGATCTATTTACTAATAAGTTGGAACAAGACCATGGGGTGGAGGTAAGTTATCAGGGCTGTTACAGTGCTCTTAAAAAAACACTTTTCCTGGATGGTTATTACTTTTTAAATTACATTCAGGACTACAAAACATAGAGGAGAATGTATCACCATCACAGTTACCATTAACAGTTACCTGCACTGACCATGAATACTTCTTCCAGCCACATGTTCTTTTCAGATGCTGTCCTCAATCAGTAATAGTGCCTACATAGTGCCCACAAAATAATTTTACCAATTAGAGTGATCCACCTTTTACTGGCGGGAAAAGAAGATACAGAAAGCAGAATTCTGCATCAATCCCTGTCCAAGCACAGCAAAATATGCTCAGTCATCTCCAGTACACCAGCCCTAAACAACTCTACAAAACGTCACCCTTATCCAGTACCCAAGCACTTCAAGTTAGAACTGCTTGCCCTGATAGCACATTGATATCACATAAAAAGAGTACATATAAAAAAAATGGCTTATCGTGCATGTTGGCTGATCGTTGTCTTCTATTACACAAAACAATTATCATCCGTAACAGTCGGTATCGGCTGAAAAGGGCTGATAATAGCTTCATTTAATAGGGACTTAAGACTGAGCTGCAGTACCAGACACTACCCAATAAAAAGTCAAGTAGAAAAACACAGAGGGGGGCATTTATTAAGTCCGGCGTTTTTTACGCCGGACTTAAAAATGCCCCCGCAGCTCCGGCGCTGCAGAGATTTATGTAGAGGCGGATTGCCTCTTCATAAATCCCGTGCGCGCTGGTGCGCACCGCCGAAAACCTACGCCAGCTGAGGACTGGAGTAGGTTTTCGGCGTATATTTGGGCGGAACGGATGGTAAATCGCGTGGACTCTGAGTCCGCGCCCTCCGTTCCGCCCACTACACGCCCCCTTTCCGCCCCCCTGGCGTACTCGGCGGAAAGTGCCGATTTGCGAATATGTTATTCGCAAATCGGCCATTTGCGTATAAAAAAATACGCAAATCGGCACTTTCCGCCAAAAATCATCCGTACGCCGGATGATACATGTGGCCCAGAGTATATTGTGTTTCCCCCAAAAAATGCCACTGACCCAAAAATATACCAAAACACCTTCTATGTGATTATTAATACTTTAATATCTTACTATACATGTTTACATTTGGCCACAGTGTTTTTAGCCTTTAAGAAAACGTACACCAAAACATGGAAAACAGAGTGTTAAACATGGAATTCAAACTGAATGTTACCTGCTGTTAAACTTAACTTAATCCAGTGTCATCTAAAAAGTTATTTAACAGTAGAGTAGAGATAAGCTAACCTCGACCACACTTAGGTTTGTCCAAAGCCGAGCATGTGGCATTTAATTACCGATGGCTGAAGAAGCTGGGTGCAGCCCTAAGGCTGCCTGGAAAACATGGATACAGCCATTGGCTGTATTAATATTTTCCAGGACTACCTTGGCCTGCATCCAACTTCTTCAGCCATCGGTAATCAAATGCCACATGCTCGGCTTTGGACAAACCTAAGTGTTCTCGAGGTTCACAAATCTCTAGCAAAGAGAACTATAATACTGTCTAATAGTCCAAGAAAATGGCAGCCCCATGATCCTACTTTATCTCTAAGAGTTCTAAGAACCTCCACATATATATGAATGACATTTCAGACTTGAGTTTTTATAACCTTGTAGGTTATCCTATGATTCGCACCACTGTTAGATGTCAATTCCTAGGCTATGCAAAGCTCCACTTGTATTCCAGATCTGAATCCTGATGATCCTTGTGATTTCAATATATATATTTTTTTAACCTGAAATGCTTAATTTACATATATTTCATAAAATTATGCATACAATATGTTTCTATTTCAGTAAAATGCCTCCATGAATCATTTATGGTTCAATAAATATTATTCAGTATAGGCAAGGTATACATGTTTGAATTACAAATTAAGAATATTTCCAAAAATGCCACTCACAACGACGACCACTTTGATGCATATGATTGCAGTATGAAAACAATGGCCTTTGTTTTAATGGAACCCAATGCCCGTTCTTTTTTTTCTTTTTTTTTTAAGAATAGTACGTTGTGTGAACATAGCCAAACTCTGAAAAATTGTAAACCGAGGGAGGGAGAAAGGAAAAAGAAATAGAAAAGACACAGAAACAGTTTTCAAGAAATGTGGAAAAGAGAGAACAATCAATACAATATATAAAAAAACCTGCAGTACCTGTGTATAAGGAGAACATATGTGAATATACTGTACATAGCATGACAGCTCATAAGATGCATCTCAGATTATCATCTATCTATGTGATCTAAACTCTTTGATGAACAGCATGTGGCCAATGCAGCATCAGAGGTGGTATGTCAATGAGACTGAACTGAAGCTGTTTCTGTACGCCATTGCAGTTATTAGAGTTTTCATGAAACAAAGATGGATTCTAAACAAAGTTCATTGGCATCTCTATGTTATCCGAGCACTTACACTGCACACAGGGCATTAAGGGGTTATTTACTAAGCCACATGTTAAGAAGCTGGTATCTCCTTTAATGATCGTTATTGAACATAATACCGTGGGGATTTTCCCACCTACAAAGAATGGAGAGGTATAACATTTTTATCGTAGGTACACTTAGGGTCCTATTCTACGTGCCGAGCAGGGCCCGATCAACGATGTAAACGAGCGCTGATCTGCTAGATCGGCGCTCGTTTACTGGGTCTATTCCACGGCCCGACAATCGTTAGCGAGGGCTGTAGGGACATCGTTACCGATGTCCTTGCAGCCCTTGCAGCATACATTACCTAGCAGGGCTTCTCCTCCACTCCGTCTTTCTCCCCGCGGCCCGCGGCCCCACGTATCACTGGTAAATTGAGAACAATGGTGCAATACATCAATAAATATTGATCACATAACTGTACTTTTTCTTGTTTAGGACAGTTTGATACATGAGTCCCTCCACAGATTTTTTTGCCCACATATGTCATGTCTTGCAAAACAAAGGTCACACCACTGCACCAGCATTGGACTGGACTTTTTTAGGCCTACAAGAGAAAATTATTTTAAGGGTCCATGCTGTAGTGCACTTTAAAATAGTCATTGCACATCTATTGTTTAGCAGGAGATTGGATTTAGGAATTAGTAGGAATTCTACTTGACCTTTGGAGACCCATTATTGGGTCACAACTTGCGCCCACTGGTGGATAATCTGGTATTCTAGCAAGTCATAGTAAACAACAGGAAATGCCAACCAACAACCCTTTAGGGTATATTCACACGGGCGGGCTCGCAGCGAGATTCTCGCTGCAAGCCCGGCAGGTCCTGGCAGTTCCCATACACTACATACTTGCTGCGGTCTAAACGACCGCAGCGAGTATGTAATTCTGCCGCCCTTAACCCCTTCTGCTCCCGCCCGGCTCCCCCGCTGTAAGCATACATTACCTCTCCTCGCAGCACGGGTTCGGCGTCCTGCTCTCCTGTCTGGCCAATTAGTGTGTTGCCCAGCCGCAGCCACTGATTGGCCGGGCGGGAGAGCAGGACGCCGGACCCGTGCAGCAAGGAGAGGTAAAGTATGCTTACAGCGGGGGAGCCGGGCGGGAGCAGAAGGGGTTAAGGGCGGTATAATTACATACTCGCTGCGGTTTAGACCGCAACAAGTATGTAGTGTATGGGAACTGCCAGGACCTGCCGGGCTCGCAGCGAGAATCTCGCTGCGAGCCCGCCCGTGTGAATATACCCTTAGAGTTTAATAGATAAATATTTGTCAAAAAGGTTTTCTTTTTACATACATTTTGCAAGGTTACATTAGGATTCTGCACTGTCAGTTATATGGTAAAATGTAATCTACTGTACTTTTCAATCAAACTATACATAAAAGTTAGCATATAGACTATAATGTATTTGTCCTTTGTATGGTTTATGTATGCAGCAGCATTTGGTAGCTGGAGATATAGGGGGACAATAATTAAGTCCAGCGTTTTTGTGTTGGCCTTAAACTGTCCCCACAGTGCCGGGTTTATGTAAAGGGGTAATGCTTCTACGTAAATCCTGTGTGCAGCAGTGTGCGCCCGCAGTAAAACCTCCACCAGCTCAGAGCTGTCATAGGTTTTCTTAACATTTTTCCAGGCTATGTTCATATATCTTTCTTGAGTCTCATTTGGAATTGTAAATGACCAAAGGACCAAAAGCAAAAACGTCTATTTTTACTGCCATACATATAGATACAGTGGTGCCTTGGATTACGAGCACAATTCGTTCCGGGACCGTGCTTGTAATCCAAATCCACTCTTAAACCAAAGCAAATTTCCCCATTAGAAATCATAGAAATGCAGACAATTGGTTGATTTATTATTCTGAATAACATGTAAAACAGATGAAACAAACATTCAGAAACAGCAGAATATGTGATATTATAAGTTACTGTACAGTAATGGAGAGGATTGGAAACACAAGGGCTGACAGAGACTGCAGGGAGGAATGAGCAGGGCAGATGTGGGCACAGTATAGCAGCACTCTCTGTCCGGGAAGAGAGGGGTTACAACTATGAAGAGATTACCTCCACAGTCCTGTCCCCTGATGTAAGCCCCAGCCTGAAGTGATCTGCTATGATTTGGAAGGTGTGGGAGACTTCCTGGGTCGGAGTACAGTGCTGTAGACCCCGCTATGCAGACTATGCCCCTCCCTCATTCCCCCTCCCACCCAGCACAGGGAGCTCTTAAACCAAAGCAATGTTCTTAAACCAAGTCACAATTTTGAAAAACTGTGAGCTTTTAAACCAAGTTACTCTTAAACCAAGGTACCACTGTATTTTGTAGTTTAATCAATATGCTAATAAGGTGGTTTGGTGCACTGGGGATGGGACTAACACATTCAGAAACAGCAGAATATGTGATATTATAAGTTACTGTACAGTAATTGAGAGGATAGGAAACACAAGGGCTGACAGAGACTGCAGGGAGCAGGAAGGAATTAGCAGGGCAGATGTGGGCACCTACAGGCAACACTCTCTGTCTGGGGAGAGAGGGGTTACAGCTATGGAGAGATTACCTCCACAGTCCTGTCCCCTGATGTAAGCCTCAGCCTGAAGTGGATCTGCTATGATTTGGAAGGTGAGGGCTTCCTGGGTGAGAGTACAGTGCTGTAGACCCCGCTATGCAGACCATGTCCCTCCCCCACTCACACCCCCACCCAGTACTGGGAGCTCTTAAACCAAAGCAATTCTCTTAAACCAAGTCACAAGTTTGAAAAAATGTAAGCTCTTAAAGCAAGTTACTCTTAAACCAAGTTACTTTTAAACCAAGGTACCACTGTATAACATTCTATAATACTGTACATCTCACATACAGACACACATTTAAATGGTCACTATATTGGAAACACGTTTCAACATCACACACCAGTGTTTCTACTTCTAATGGCATATAGGTTTACCAAGTTAGATCTGTGGCAGAGGTTTCCCTCTAGATAAGCTGCAACAAATTTATGACATGTCCCATGTTTGCAGATATCACTTTTCTAACAGATACAATATGTAAATGCCGCAATGGATTCCATCAAATATTGCTGTATATGCTTATATTTTACTATATGAAATAATGCATATAATAGTAGATATATTATTTTATTACATCTTAATTATATCATTATACATACATACATACATACTTACATACAACAAACATATGCCTATTAGATGGGTTTGTGGCCATGACAATTGGCATTTATTGTGTATATAAATCTTTATTAATGGAATGGCTATTGGCATATCTTTATTTTTCAAGTAGTAGTAAAATCACTGTTCCTATAAAGAATGCTGGATTCAAAAATTTAGTGATAACGTTACATATTCTGTCAACCAGCATTGAAGTACAGCACAAATAAGGATGCAATACTCAGGCTAATTTTCATCCCAAAGCAAATGTGGATAGCCAACATTGTAGTTATGTATTTTGCCATAAAAAAATAACTGAAAGAATTTTACCCTTTACATGCACAATCCTAGATTTTGGACACTGGTAAAGGAAGAAATCAAAAGGACAACATTTAAATATGCATTTGTTGTTTTAAATTTGAATATATATATATATATATATATATATATATATATATAATTTTTTTAATTATTTATTTTGAAAACAGGAAGACAAGAATCATTTGAAATATTCTATATATAATTATTTGTTTATACTATATATGAGATGAAAATTGATGCAAACACACCACACTGTAGCAACTGCTAAACCACCTATGCTGATGGATCCTGACAATTGAATGGAAGCAAACTGATATTATTTTAGACATTGGTTGAATGATCAGATTAGAACCACAAAATCTTACAGCAACAACATTTTTATGAATCCTACTCTACTACTATATAATTGATAGTATTATTTGGGATTCTGCGCTCATTAATACAAACTAGTGGCCCAGCTGATTCCATTGTTCCCTTTGTCTGGTATGAATGGCAGTTTTACCTTGATTTTAAAAAAATATTATTTATTATTTGGGCACTAAAAATGTATTCCTCATTTGAGGTTGTTTATGCAGCACATGCATTGGTTTTTACAAACATCAATCTGATATATGCAACAATGGCAAAAATCCCTGTAAGAAAATCTTCCTGTGGAAACATAACCATGAAGTCTACCTGCAGCAGTAAAAATTAGTCTGTACCACATACAGTATAAGTCCTTGGTCCCCTTCCAGCTGGCCTTTGTAAGTAGAGGGAACTGTGGATGGGCTCTAACAAGACAGAAACTTGTGTTAGTGATGCCACTTAAATGTCTAACCCTGTTTTTCCTTCCTTCCTAATTACCTTTCGGCTATGTTCACACAACTTTTTTCAGCTCTGTTTAAAATGACGTCCGTCATTTTCAGTCTAAAATAACGGAGGCAATTTAGCTGTCTGGCCTCCCCTTACTGCAATAACAGTTGCTGGTACATTATTCTAGTTTGGGATTAGGAATTGCCCTTTGGATGTATCTTAACTTAAAAGTCTATTTATTTTAATAGTAAAAACAGAGAAATAATAATAAAAAAGTCCGCTGTTTGCAAAAGATCATGTTCATTATTTTGACGTCCACGGTAAAAACATCCGGTATTCAATACACTGTATGCATTGGACATCCATTTTTCCATTGACTTCAATGTATTGCCACTGCAGTCAGTTAAATCGCGGCAATAACGGACATTTTTTTAAATATTAAAATCGTCCGCCTTTTCTCTATTTTTGACGTATATGAGGTATTTCTAAAAATGCTACTGTGGGCTTAGGCTATGTTAACACACCATATGGCCATTTTCAGCCATAAAGAAATATTTTTTTGTGGGTAATTTGACTGGAAAAAACTGCTGTTTTTCAGCTGTTCTAGAGAGGGGAAAGGGGCATTTTTAATGGTTGGAAATACTGGACACAAAAAGCTGCTCATTGTTAGCAATATCAGCTGCAATATGTCATTGAAATTGCAGCCAATATTTTACCTTTTGCGCACCTGACTACAATAGAAAACATTACAAGGAAATCAGCATTTTATGGTTAAAAATACAGGCAAAACTATTGTATGTGAATATACCCTACCTTCTAATCAGAATCATAGCTAAGAATTATATACAATATTTCATAATATTTCCTGTGTATCTAAGACCTCACTTCTTCCAAAGACACTGACTGATTTGTGACAGTGATTATTGTGTGTTCTACATAAGTACATGCCCAACAGGTTTGCAAAAACTGACTGTGATATCAATGTTTATAGATAGATAGATAGATAGATAGATAGATAGATAGATAGATAGATAGATAGATAGATGAACATATTTATTATTGAAACTGCCAACTGATGTCAGATCAGATGCAATAAGTACACATCTTTCTCTCTCTCTCCTGTCTGTTTGTCTGTCTATCTAGCTATCTTTCTGTCATCTATCTCCAGTCTGTTTATAATCTATGGCCAGTTTATCAATCAATATCAATCTATCTATCTATCTATCTATCTATCTATCTATCTATCTATCAATCATCTATTGATCTCCTATCTATCTATCTATCTATCTATCTATCTATCTATCTATCTATCTCCTATCTATCTATGATCTATCTATCTATCTATCTATCATCTATCTATCTATCTATCTATCTATCTCCTATCTATCTATCTATCTATCTATCTATCTCCTATCTATCTATCTCCTATTATCTATCTGTCTATCTATCTATCTATCTCCTATCTATCTCCTATCTATCTATCTATCTATCTATCTCCTATCTATCTATCTATCTATCTATCTCCTGTCTATCTATCTATCTATCTATCTATCTATCTATCTATCTATCTCCTATCTATCTATCTATCTATCTATCTATCTATCTCCTATCTATCTATCTATCTATCTCCTATCTATCTATCTATCTATCTATCTCCTATCTATCTATCTATCTATCTATCTATCTCACTATCTATCTCCTATCTATCTATCTATCTATCTATCTATCTATCTATCTCCTATCTATCCCCTATCTATCTTCTATCTATCTATCTATCTATCTATCTATCTATCTATCTTCTATCTATCTATCTATCTATCTATTTCCTATCTATCTATCTATCTATCTATCTATCTATCTATCTATCTATTTCCTATCTATCTATCTATCTATTTCCTATCTATCTATCTATCTATCTATCTCCTATCTATCTATCTATCTATTTCCTATCTATCTATCTATCTATCTATATATCTATCTATCTCCTATCTATCTCCTGTCTATCTATCTATCTATCTATCTATCTATCTATCTATCTATCTATCTATCTATCCTGTATATATCCCGTACATTCTTACTCCGCAAAACGTGATTCCGTTACTTTGTTATTACAAATATGTAAAGCCAGCACCAGATTTCACCGGAAACACCCCCATAACGGCAGAATACAAAGGAAACTGTTCCCTGTTCTGCTTATACCATCAATTGTTGTATAGGAACAGAAAACATGAGTTCTGCTCAGATATTCCCCATGAATGGTCGTGTATGTAGAGAAGCCAGACATTATCCCAGCCAGTCCTGCACAAGTGGGTGAGAGATGACGGAGGGAGAAATGGACCTGGCAGCAGGAGAGTCACTATATACTGTACCTACCTATTATACATATATACATACATATATATATATACTCCTTCTCTATGCACATAGGTAGAAATACATACCGAGCCCTTTCTTATTTACATAGAGTATATATTAATAGGAAGTTGTCGCAATTGTAAGTGCCACAGATTATATACTATATAGCAAAAACATGTTGTCCATTACTGATTTTTATGTCACAGTATTCTATAGGATGATAAATGTATATATAAATATATATATATATATATATATATATATATATATATATATATATATATATTACGAATAGAGGGAAGGTGAGCTGTTATAATACAATGATAGTTATTGCTATAAATTCAGACTGAGCGGACATACATAGTTAACTATAAGTATTAGAATATAGTTCTAGAAAAGAGGAATGCTGTCACTATCTATCTCCTATCTATCTATCTATCTATCTATCTATCTATCTCCTATCTATCTATCTATTATCTATCTATCTATCTATCTATCTATCTATCTATCTCCTATCTATCTATCTATCTATCTATCTATCTATCTATCTACCACCACTCATTGGGCACTTGTTGGTTGAATGCGATAAGAGGAGATGTGGCTGGCATGGATTTGTAGTTCAGCTGTAGTAAGCCTTGTATACAGATATGTTTCTCATTTTCTTCCATCTTTCTTTCATATTAATGTACAGCGCTTCTGCCACTTCCAATGAAGAGCCCAATCTTTTTAATGCCCCACTCATATAAGACCACATTGTCATAGTTAGTATAGCTAATGTTTATGTAGCCTTTTAATATATATATATATATATATATATATATATATATATATATATATATATATATATTTTTTTTTTTTTTTTTTTTTTTTTTTTTTTTTACTTTAATGGCACTTTTTATATTTTATTAAATAAACACAAGTTCCTATGCTGAAGCCATCTCGTAGACAGCCCAAAATCTAGAGAATCCCTACGATTTATGAAGATGAAGAATCCTTCTGTATGGGCACATGCAGTGTGTAACCCAGCAGACCCAGACTCCATGGAGCTGTAGAGTCGGTGGGTGCCCTCCCCAGCAACCTCCAGATGGCCACTCACCCGGTAATGGTTGTCTATGAGAAAACCGACTATTTACAGAGGGAACTGAGTTTTTAGCAAATGAATCCAGGGACTTCTCTTATTTGCCAACATCAATATTTGTATGGAAAAGTGAAAATCTGTTGTTGTTTTTTTTGTTTTTTTTCACGAGCCCAGAAACAACAGTGTGGAGGTAACTGGAGCTGCAGATAGGTTATTACAGTGTGGAGGTAACTGGAGCTGCAGATAGGTTATTACAGTGTGGAGGTAAGTGGAGCTGCAGATAGGATATTACAGTATGGAGGTAAGTGGAGCTGCAGATAGGATATTACAGTGTGGAGGTAACTGGAGCTGCAGATAGGTTATTACAGTGTGGAGGTAACTGGAGCTGCAGATAGGTTATTACAGTGTGGAGGTAAGTGGAGCTGCAGATAGGATATTACAGTATGGAGGTAAGTGGAGCTGCAGATAGGATATTACAGTGTGGAGGTAACTGGAGCTGCAGATAGGTTATTACAGTGTGGAGGTAACTGGAGCTGCAGATAGGATATTACAGTGTGGAGGTAACTGGAGCTGCAGATAGGTTATTATAGTGTGGAGGTAACTGGAGCTGCAGATGGGTTATTACAGTGTGGAGGTACAGTAACTGGATGCACAGATAGGATATTACAGTGTGGAGGTAACTGGAGCTGCAGATAGGATATTACAGTGTGGAGGTAACTGGAGCTGCAGATAGGTTATTACAGTGTGGAGGTAAGTGGAGCTGCATATAGGTTATTACAGTGTGGAGGTAACTGGAGCTGCAGATAGGTTATTACAGTGTGGAGGTAACTGGAGCTGCAGATAGGTTATTACAGTGTGGAGGTACAGTTAACTGGATGCACAGATAGGTTATTACAGTGTGGAGGTAACTGGAGCTGCAGATAGGTTATTACAGTGTGAAGGTAACTGGAGCTGCAGATAGGTTATTACAGTATGGAGGTAACTGGAGCTGCAGATAGGTTATTACAGTGTGGAGGTAACTGGAGCTGCAAATAGGTTATTACAGTGTTAAGACCAGCAATGAGAGGACATGAAGAATTATACTCACCTGTCCCATTCAGAACATCCTCCTTGTCCATATGGTGGTGGGGGGCTAATCCTGGGTCTGCACACAGATGCACAGGGGGATAGAGTCCATCTCCAGCATCCATCACATAGGAAGCACCTAGCAGAAGTGAAAGCCCCTCGGTGACAGCAGCATTACCGCCTACAGATAAATAGCTCCAGTAATGGGAGCTGGGTGGTTACAATTAGGGCAATGGCTTTTTACCTGCTCCTTATTTACAGCAGCAAATTGCTCTGTAAAAACTTCTCATACTGATATATTGCCCTGTAATGTGTCACAATGGGATCACACAGACACACATCAAGGTCCCAAACTGGGCTGAAATTACATTATTTATACCATTAACTTATTTATTACTGGGATTTAAGGCCAAAGGTGCCTCTAAATGGAAAAAAGTTTTATTTTATTCATCTGCATTTTTACATCTCATAAATAGTTTATCGTTCTATTCATATGTAGCTTAACAATTAACATGACAGAAGTATTTTTTGTCTAATTTCAACCTGTTTCTACTATTTACTTGCACTATACCATTATAAATGATGGCTGCACCATGATAGAAATGAAGCATTAGCCCCTCTGCCTTATGTCTGGGACCCTTTCGTTATAGATTGCAGGGTCCTCACTCCTTATGGTTATGTGTGTCTCTTTATTGTCTGATTTGTCTGTTTATGTGCTACCCTCAGATTTGTACAGGGCTGCGGAACATGCTTGCGCTATAAACATAACATGATGATGACTATGATACTGAAGATTATGATTATTATTATTATTATTATTATTATTATTATTAGGTACTATTGAGTAGTCACTGCAGACAAAATAAGCCTTCCCATAGGATATCCGACTAGGATGGCCTGGAAGAGAATAACTGGGGGCTATTAGCGATTATAATCCACGTCAATGATGTTGCAGGACATGGCTGTTTCTGTGTGTACAGACTTCTGCTGTACAATTCTATACAAATCTATAGGGGAACTATATCTGGAACAGTACTGCAAGATGTCTTGTAATTGTATGGAAAGGAATATGTGCAGTAGCTTCTATATTCTTCTATAAAGGTGCCGTTTACTACTATCGATATAGTTCAAGCACGACTACTACTGTACAGTAAATGTAACTAGATACTGTACTATCATTATGTATGTAATATTACTTTTCTTTTTACTATTATTACCTCTTTTATATTTTTCTATTACTTCAATTTCTTTTTGTTACTTTACAATTCAGATTTGCTACAACTACTACTATTACTGTTGATTCTATTATATTATTATTGCTATTATATCCGCTTTTTCTGCTACTTTTTCCACTTCCTGCAACATTGCGGAACCCTATTCATTTAGTTTCTTTTCCAAATCCAATTCATTTCTGTTCATATGAGTTAATTCATCTATTATATATGCCCCCAAGCCCTTCTTATTGCAGGGGCACCGGCTACAAAGTGTTCACCTCTCCTCTGCCAAGCTGTACAGGCCAGTCCTGTTATCATGTACAATGAGGTGAGGAGGGAAAGGCCACTGGGCTCTCTATTCCTCAATGACATCCCCCCTGACAGGTTGGCTGATTTCCCCCACTCATCATTAGGAAGATTGATGACAGGAGGTTCTGACACACTGGACTGGACACTGTCAGAGTTTATGCCTTTTTTTGTAGCTGTTTTATTTCTACAACCTTTTCTATAGAGTCGTCCTGGTAACCACAACCCCACCATATATATATATATATATATATATATATATATATATATATATATATATTTATATATATATATATATATATATATATATATATATATATACATACATACATATATGTATATATATATATATATATATATATATATATATATATATATGTATATATATATATATATATATATATATAGATATATATATATACAGTCCCTCATTCCAGTCTGCTGTCCGCCACAGATTGGTAAAGCCTGGGTTTCCGATGAGTGGCCCCAATGAAGGTAACATAGCCTGGGTGTGTATGGGCTCCTGCTGTTTACTAGCCTCCTATAAAGCGTGCACTTTTATTGCCATATAAAATCACTGTTGGGTTTCACATATGAAATCCATTTCAGGCAATCCCATTCTCTAATAAGGAATGGAGGGCTCTAGAAACAACTACCTAGGCGCTTGGCAGAGAGAGGAGAATACGTTGTGTAAGGAACCGATATCAGAAAGCGATGGGTCAGATGGGATGGACATGAAATACTGGATTCCATCAGGTGGGTCTGCGAACTTGGTCACATATCGTATTTTTCCTTAAAAAAAAAGACAAATTTCCAAGGTGAGTGTAAAGCATGTGCTTAGGATGCAAGGTCAGCTAGAAGGAGATCAATCCGAAATCTCTACCGGGGTCACTGATCTCCCAAACGTGGATAGCAATTTCCTATGAGCTAAGTGCATAAAATGAGTGCATGCCAGATAGATAGATAGATAGATAGATAGATAGATAGATAGATAGGAGATAGATAGATAGATAGATAGGAGATAGATAGATAGATAGGAGATAGATAGATAGATAGATAGATAGATAGATAGATAGATAGATAGATAGATAGGAGATAGCTAGATAGCTAGATAGATAGATAGATAGATAGATAGGAGATAGATAGATAGATAGATAGATAGATAGGAGATAGATAGATAGATAGATAGATAGATAGGAGATAGATAGATAGGTAGATAGATAGATAGGAGATAGATAGATAGCTAGATAGATAGATAGATAGATAGATAGATAGATAGGAGATAGATAGATAGATAGATAGGAGATAGATAGATAGATAGATAGATAGATAGATAGATAGGAGATAGATAGATAGGTAGATAGATAGATAGATAGATAGATAGGAGATAGATAGATAGATAGGAGACAGATAGATAGGTAGATAGATAGATAGATAGATAGGAGACAGATAGATAGATAGATAGATAGATAGGAGATAGATAGATAGATAGGAGATAGATAGATAGATAGATAGATAGATAGGAGATAGATAGATAGATAGATAGATAGATAGATTGGTAATAAATAAATAAATAGATAGATAGATAGATAGATAGAAGATAGATAGATAGATAGATAGATAGGAGATAGATAGATAGATAGATAGATAGATAGATAGATAGATAGGAGATAGATAGATAGATAGATAGATAGATAGGAGATAAATAGATTGGTCATAAATAGATAGATAGATAGATAGATAGATAGATATATTTATATGAGATAGATAGATAGATAGATAGATAGATAGATATATTTATATGAGATAGATACTGTATGAGATTGTAGAGGCGCTATCTTTGCATCATTCACTGGAACACACTATACATGCACACACACACACACACACAAATACACACACACATATATATATATATATATATATATATATATATATATATATATATATATATATATATTGCACAGTTTGAATAAGTCTTTGATCATTCACAAAGGACACAAAAAGTGTTTGCAGGTATGGGTACGAAACGTCTTACCAGCATGTCCAGAGCAGCTTTTGTTGTGTTGCTTTGCTAGTAGCCATTTACCTATTGGTATAAATTGATATTCCTCCCAGAAGCTCAATCGTTTGTGCATGTTTATCAAATCAGTAGCATAATGTAAACTCCATCTATCTCCTATCTATCTATCTATCTATCTATCTATCTATCTATCTATCTATCTATCTGTCTGTCTATCTGCCTGCAGCAAAGACAAAGTGAAGGTGGATGGTAGATAGGAAAGACTGAAGTAATGGGAAGCTTTGCTGGTCCTGGAGAATGGTCGCCCTGCTATATACAGCGGATATCTGCACATTACATAGGGATTATTAGTCTCTCTATATATAAGTAATCTCAGTGACATGTTAGGGTTAGGATTGCTTCAGATAATAAAGAGGGCTTCCTATTTACTGTTGGGATCCCTGAATCATCCCCTTGTTTGGCTTGGGATCTCGGGGCAGGGGGCAGGGTGGAGCCTGATGTTGGTGATGGGAGGCCTCCCCAGGCCCCTCAGCTGTATATAAGCCCCCTGTGGTCCCCCCTCCTGGACACACTGTTACTGCCTGGCTATAATAGGAGAAGCAGCAGCAGCAGGCTACATGATTATGGATTATCATCTAAGCGACAAATATTCGATAAAGAGCCAGGGTGGTAAAGGCGGCAGCGACTTCTACCTGGGGGCAGGGGGCGCCCTGGAGCATGTGATGGACACTCTGGACAATGACTCCTTCTACAACAAGAACCCAGTGGGCAAATGTGTGCAGGCCTTCAGTGCCATCCAGAGGAACGAGCACCATGTGCACAGGATAGACAGGAGCTCCCCTTGTCAGGACAGCAATGGTAAGGACACTGGCAGACAATGGGTTAATATTCTACACAATGCATAGAGCCTGGGATAAGGGGGTGCTCCTATGACCAGGGCACAACATGACCCAGGAACCTCTGTAACCTTCATAACATTGACTTTATAACCATTCTGTCTGTAATAACCAGTGATCTGATATCATCATCATTTATACCATTGTACTCATTATTACATGTGTGTATACTAACAGATTAAAAGGAAAAAATAAATGTATATATATATATATATATATATATATATATATATATATATTATTAATAAATATATTAGGAGATAAATGTGACAACTGATATAAATTTAAATATTATTCTGTAGTTATCACGTTATATGTTGAATCTACAATTATCACTACAATGCATGCTCATCTATCTATATACTGTACCTTATATATGCACATGCATTATATGTAGAATCTACAATTATCACTACAATGCCTACAATGCATGCTCATCTATCTATATACTGTACCTTATATATGCACATGCATTATATTTTGCATCTACAATTATCACTACAATGCCTATATTGCATGCTGACCTGTCTATATACTGTACCTTATATATGCACATGCATTATATTTTGTATCTACAATTATCACTACATTGCCTATATTGCATGCTGACCTGTCTATATACTGTACCTTATATATGCACATGCATTATATTTTGTATCTACAATTATCACTACATTGCCTATATTGCATGCTGACCTGCCTATATATTATACCGTACATGTGCCCAGGTCTCTATCTCCTGCTATACACCGTTGTCAGTAGGTAGGAGGCCAAGCAGTGATGGCTGTGTAATTTATCAGGTGTGTACTGGAGCAGAGTAATGGTGGCAGAATATAATGGGCACACATAGGCTTTCTCGTCCAGTTATCTGTCACGACTACTTCTTTTACCACTGGAAACAGAATACACCTTCCTTCATTATTATCTTCTGATGTAAGTGACAAAAGGACAACATACAGTCTCACCATAGTGTTCTCTCTGTCTATAAGCCGCCTCACAATACCTTGTGTATAAGAGTATTATCCAATCTGCCCTCATAGTCAGCCATTAGAACCTAACATAGACTGTTGTTGTGATGATGATGATGATGATGATGATGATGATGATGAATGATGATAATTCTTTTTATTGTCGTTGTCATCATCATCATCGTCATCATCATCATCATCATCATCAGTTTTCCGCTATTTGTCAGTATCTGGGATAAATCGCATTATAAGTTCTACAGCTAAAAGTTACTAACTAGGGATAGATAGATAGATAGATAGATAGATAGATAGATAGATAGATAGATAGGAGATAGATAATAGATAGATAGATAGGAGATAGATAGATAGATAGATAGATAGATAGGAGATAGATAGATAGATAGATAGATAGATAGATAGATAGATAGATAGGAGATGGATAGATAGATAGATAGATAATAGATAGATAGATAATAGATAGATAGATAGATAGATAGATAGATAGATAGATAGGAGATGGATAGATAGATAGATAGATAGATAGATAGTTAGATAATAGATAGATAGATAGATAGATAGATAGGAGATAGATAGATAGATAGATAATAGATAGATAGATAGATAGGAGATAGATAGATAGATGATATTAGATAGATAGATAGATAGATAGATAGATAGATAGATAGATAGATACTGTAGATAGATAGGAGATAGATAGATAGATAGATAGATAGATAGGAGATAGATAGATAAATAGATAGGAGATAGATAGATAGATAGATAGATAGATAGATAGGAGATAGATAGATAGATAGATAGATAGATAGATAGATAAATAGATAGATAGATAGATAGATAGATAGATAGATAGGAGATAGATAGATAGGGGATAGGAGATAGATAGATAGATAGATAGATAGATAGATAGATAGGAGATAGATAGATAGATAGAAAGGAAATAGATAGATAGAGATAGATAGATAGGAGATAGATAGATAGATAGATAGATAGATAGAATAGATAGATAGATAGATAGATAGATAGATAGATAGGAGATAGATAGATAGATAGATAGATAGGAGATAGATAGATAGATAGATAGGAGATAGATAGATAGATAGATAGATAGATAGGAGATAGATAGATAGATAGGAGATAGATAGATAGATAGAAAGGAAATAGATAGATAGATAGACAGACAGACAGATAGATAGATAGATAGATAGATAGAAAGGAAATAGATAGATAGACAGACAGATAGATAGATAGATAGACAGACAGATAGAGCTGCGACATTCTAGCTAGCCAGACAGAGCCAGTTGCAGGCAGGTAGTATCTCTGTAGAGAGGTGCCCCTGTGTAATGTTTCTGTGCAATCTGTGTCTCCGTCTCTGGCAGTGAACTATGGCCTGGCTAAGGTGGAGGGTCCGCAGCAGCCGCCGCAGCAGCAGGGGGTGCCCCTGGAGACGTGCTGCAGTGTGCGGGGGTCGCCGGTGAAGGGCATCCAGCAGCAGCAGCGGGAGGACAAGGGAGAGCTGGACGAGCTGGCGGATAAGTGTGACAGCAATGTGTCCAGCAGTAAGAAGCGGCGGCACCGCACCACCTTCACCAGTCTGCAGCTGGAGGAGCTGGAGAAAGTCTTCCAGAAGACCCACTACCCAGACGTCTATGTACGGGAGCAGCTGGCGCTCAGGACCGAGCTGACCGAGGCCCGGGTACAGGTGGGTGCCATCACTATGCCACACAGCCACAGGCACGGCTCACCATAGTGATAGCAGGGATCAGCCAGGTACTCTGGGCGACAATTGTGGCGTTTACTTATCCGCACTTACTGGGGAGGTAGCCTACCATTATATTTTATTTTGTATGAGATGTGGTTTTACGGCATTTTGCTCCACGACATGATCCTAGACACAGCAGGCTATTCAGTAAGTCGCATTATATGGAAAGGGATGCGTGAAAAACTCCACTCTGTGCATAGGAGAGATACAGCCAATGTCATGTTACTTATGATTTACTGACTGATTAAAACCCATAAAGATAGTCGTGAATATACATCATATCATCTGTAAAATAGAAAATATTAATGTGGTAAGAGGGATTGAGGGGTACAAAGAGAGTTTCCCTTGGATTTGTAATAATCACTTATTCCTGTCATTTTACAATTCATATTGGACGTGCTGTTCATTTTTTGTTTGCCTTACTCCCCTGGATACTCCATAGTGGAAAGGATGGTATACCAGATGCTATGTGCACTCCTCAGACATTAGTATGGGGCAAATGCAGTCTCCTTCTGGGTCTAATACAACTGCACTATATAAATGTATTGGAGGGGGGGGGGGGGGGGTTGGTCTGATAAAAAATGTTCCCAATAAATGTGCCACTTGTCAGTATACACACTCTGTAGCTACCAAAGTAAACAGTCTGGCCCATAGAGTAGGTTCCCATACTTCCACCAGACATCTGCACCTTTTCCATACTGTAAATCTGCTGCCTGTCATCTGGCTCTAGCAGTCATGTTCTGTATGAATATATTGTTATATACAGCACATTATAGAACTGTTTGTAAATCTGATGTAATCTCAACTGCAGGAAAGTCTGTAAGACAAATGTTATGTTCATACTGACATATTTCTTCATCACATTTATGGGATACATACTGATTCATAAATAATAAGTAATCAGGATCAGATTTTATTTTATTATTTTTTATGTATAGAATACAAAAAATGTATCTACCAATACTGGGGTCCTGTAAATAAAACAAACAAAAAAAAAATTAAATATATTAAATTAAAGTAAAAAAAAAAAGTGAAAAGTCAGCTTTTTCTTTTTAAAAAGACATCCTTTACTACAGCATTTTAATTGAAGTCAATGGAATGACGCATGTCCAGTGCACACAATGTATACAATAGCGGACGTTGTTTGCGTGGACGTCAAAATAATGGTCATGACAATTATTTTTGGATGGTTTTTGTAAACGACAGACGTTATTTTTTTGGTTGTTTACACAGTTTTTTTTTTTTTTACCATCCTTTCACCATCTTTACTATTATATTCAATGGACTTTTTAATTAAAGACACACCCAAAGGCCAATTAGTCCACCTGAACTAGAATAATGTATCAGCAGCTGTTATTGAAACACGAAATGACTGACGTAATTTTGAAAATAGCCACAGAGCGATATAATCTCAATTGCTCAGTCAGTGTTGAACAGTAGCACAACTAGCATTACAATGTTCCTGTATTTTACCTTTGCTGGTTGTACATATAATCATACAAATGTTGGCATATAAAGAATTCTTAGCTATACAGTACCTTCAGATGAGTTTGGCCTTAACCTGAGTAAAGAATCTTTAGTAATCATGTCATACAGCCTGTCCACTATTTACTTGGAAATATTTATTCAATTTCTGTGTCAACACTTCCTTGTGACCCCCATTGCTGATAGTGAGTGTAATACATATCTAAGCTGTCATCTGTGTGCTCATTGCTCTTTTTTGGTGCTACAAGTAAATGTTATTGAAAATATATTGGATTCCGTACATGTTAGGTAGTCCACACATAGTGGGACATTTACTAAGCAGTCTAATAAGTGCAACTATTCTAATGGGGATTGGTGTGTATTTTGTTCTAATATCTTGTGACTGATTCATTAACATGTAGTACTGCCATAGTAAATGCATCTAAATAAAAAGGCGCAAAAAAGGTGCAATTATAAAAAAATAGCGCAGTTTTATTTACCTGGTTCTGACCAGACATAAGCTTGCGCCTGTTTATGCGACTTCTCAAAAATTTGCAAATGATAAATTGGGCGCTAATCCTGGATTATGCAAACTTTTGGGTGAATACTTAAAACAGGCAGATTAAAAAAAAGTTGCATCTTAAAATATTCACCTGTCGAATACTGGTTCATAAATCGAACTTAGACCAAAAATGGGTGAAAAATGCAATTCACCAAAAATTAGGCGCAAAGCCCATGATAAATGTCTCCCATAGTATTTTGATGAGTATTTTTTAAGCAAAACCAGGAGAAGAACTGACACAGAAAAAAACGTGCACTTTTTGTTGTGTTTTGGACCCACTCCTAGTTTTGGGTAAAATACAGCCTGAAACATTGCCCATATAAAAAGCCAGCCCAAGGCTGTTTTTGCAATGGCTCTTTCTTTTGTAGTAGAAAGCTAAGTTCACATATGTTTTAGAGGCTCTTTTTGGATCCAGCATAAATTCTGGTAAAAAGCTGGAAAAGTAGTGCAGCATGCTTTGCAAATTTTTTTCTATTAACATTACCCCCACCATAACAGAAACCTGGTGTTCCCCATTACAGTCAATAGGGTCTGTCTGGCGCCATTGGTGTCTGTTGTGTGATGGATCTGGCACTTGCTTTATTTTGATTTTCTGTTCTTGTAACATAACAGAATAATGGAATTATGAGCACAGATGTGATCTTAGCCCTATGTTTGTATTTTCGTAAAGTTTCTTCACATGAGCCTGGTCCTCCCTCTAGATAGTCAGTTTTGCATCCGAAGTCATCAGTTGTGTTGGCTGACATCTTCCTAAGTTAAACAGATCAATGTATACAGTGTTTCTTTCCCCAGCTAATGGAAGCTGGACAGGTGCACAAAGTGTGTCTTTTAATGTAAGGGTCCATTTACACACAAAGATTATCTGACAGATTATCTGCCAAAGATTTGAAGCCAAAGCCAGAAACAGACTATGAACAGGGATCAGGTCATAAAGGAAAGCCTGAGATTTCTCCTCTTTTCAAATCCATTCCTTTCTTTGGCTTCAAATCTTTGAAAGATAAACTGTCAGATAATCTTTCTTTGTAAATTGACCCTAAGTTATTTATTGAGGCTTTTTTTTTTCTTTTGCTTAACTTATTAATTGTCCCACAAATTAGTATTATAATTATATATTAACGCTAACATCACTTTCCTGTATGTTTTATATTTGGCAGCTTATGTAGAAGCGCTGCTGATCTGATCCATAAAATAAGGTTACATCAGTTCAGCCATTTGTTTTTAAACCCTAAGCAGGATTCACAATTTTTCCACCAAATTTTCTCTTGATTTTTTTCACACCTAATCCCCAGCAGAAACTGAGTTACCCCAGCACAGTGGCTTATAGGGCAGCCAAGGGCAAATCCCACCAAGGGCAACAAAGAGCGCAAAGAGTTTGTATGTTCTCTCCATGTTTGCGTGGGTTCCTCCGGGTATTCCGGTTTCCTCCCAAAACATACAGATAGGTGAATTTAGATTGTGAGCCCTATTGGGGACAGGGAGCAATAATTGGCAAAAACTATGTGAAGTGCTGTGGAATCTGTGTGCGCTATACAAATAAAAAAAACATAAAAAAAAAAAAAACAAGCATTACCCCCAAAAAGGAAACGATCCAGCGGGGGTTAAAATTCTTCACTTTATTTCACCAGCATTACAGTATATAACATCCATAATTTCATAGTTGCTTGATATAAAACCTACGTGTTTTAGTTTAATTCAATCCAATCATAATCATGGTAACTGTGATTAAGATTGCTGGAAAGCAACTGAAACACATAGATTTTGTATGGTATTTGTATTACTATGGATATTATTCGTTTTAATGTTGGCAAAATAAAGAAGAGAAGAATTTTAACTCCTAGAAGTTCGCCAGATTGTAGGAGGGAATTTTAATTTTTGATTTTTTTTCCCAAGCTGCACTTTCTCTTTTATGCCATGTGCAAAATGTATAAAATTGTTACATGATGTATAATGAAATTGCATATTTTTTCCCTGTGCCACAGAAGTTGTGGTCGCTGTGGGAAAAAACACACATTGTGAGTTTCAGGAAGCTTAATAAATCTTGTATATAAAAAAGGTTCAGATAAGGCTGGGTCTACATGGCGATTCCTGGTCGCATAGCCAGAAAATGCCAGGCCATGGTTGCAGAAAATTCATATATATGGATTTTTTTGTGATTGTGGGGTCGCAGGTGCAGCTGTCTATGGGTTGCAACCCCATTCACTTGTATGAGATAAAGGTGTTGTGGTACTGGGAATCGCCATATAGCCCCCCTTATTTAATTCTTTTTTTTTTTTTTTTTACACTTTGGCCCAGATTTATAAAGCTTCCTGAGGCCCACACTATGTGGTTTTTCCCACAGTAACCATTTGCAACTTGTGTTTCTATATACCACAGCTTATTAAGCCATTAAACCTGTATTGTTCTTGCCTGTTGCCTATCTTTTGTATAGCGCTCTGGAATTAAGGGCGCTTTATAAATAAATAAATAAATTAATAATAATAATAAACCATGAGCTATGATTGGTTGCTCTGGGAAAAATAGACTGCATGGGTTTCAGGTACAGTAGCTTGATAAATATGGACCATTTCTTTAATTAAAAGGATCAGTTCCCTTTCTTTAGGATTGCTATAGGATAGATAAGATAGATAGGATAGATAAGAATAGAATACTATGTAAGCTCATGCATGTGAGCAGGGCCCTCACTCCTCATGTATGGATAATTATATGTAGATCTCTGTGATGTCTGATTTCTGTCTGTGTATGTACCCCCAGAATTGTAAAGTGCTGCGGAATCTGTAAAATCTTTCCTTTAGGATGGTTTCACATGGAGGACCAAGAAAAAAAGTGCATTTTTTGTGGCTTTTTTCAAGGCAAAAAACCCCACAAAAAGTATGTGTAAATGAAGCCTTTTTCGTTTATGTTCCACTTCTAGCTTTGGCTTACAAGTTCTGATACAAAATGCTGACCAAAATACCGCTGTGTGAAAACGGCCTTAATGAAATAATATCATTTCCTATTTACAAGAATAATATTTTTCAAAGTGGTTGACTTAGAGTTGTCTCAGTGTGTTCAGAGAATGTCTCACTTTATGAAATCACAGCACACTCTAGGTGTTGGCTTATTGCGCCTTTTTTTCCCCATTGTCTGCCAGATACGTTGGGAAAATTTCCTGACATTTTTGGCTAACATGTCTACAAAGCTTCATTGTACTGTATGCCAAAAGAGTGTCCCATTCCATACTTTTCTTTTGTATACAGTACCATTTCATCAACTGGAATGAAAAAAGCAAATGACAATGCAATTAATACAATTATATATATATATATATATATATATATATATATATAATGTGTATATATATACATATATATATATATATATATATATATATATATATATATAATATTTTCATGATCGTTAATATATCTGGGGCACACGTCCAGCAGGCCGCTATTTCAAAAATACTTCATATGTTATTTCCTGTGTACACAGGAAAACACAAATCCCTAAATAAATAACTGCTGTATGAACATAACCTGTAAAATACATATTTTTTAACAGTATTTTATTGTTTAAAATCAACTCATTATGACAGATTCTATTCATCCACCATGCAATTTATACATTCAGTAATTGGTGACTGGTTTACCTACCTTTAGGATATGTTCACACCCAATAAAATTGGAAAAAAAATAGTCAATACTTTTGAGGTTAAAATAAGGTCATATTTCAATAGGCTATATTCCCACTTCGGGAGCACAGTGGGAAAAGTCGTCTGTCTCGTACTATAGATGACCACTAGTAATGATCTTTATAAGCGGCTCTCTATATTATGAAAACCTTTCCCCGCTATGTTCCCAAAGTGGGAACATAGCCTTATAATGTTGCACTCCATTGACGTCAATACGAAATTAGATGGCTTTAAATTGTATTGCTGTTTCCATGGAACACATTACCGTTAGTGTAGTGAAACATTTTGCAATAGTGAAAAAAATATAGTGGAAAAAACTCTAGTGTAGTTGTGCTCGGGCCTTGCTTCAACTTGTACGACCATGTGGCTCATTTTTCCTCTGGTTTGTAAAATGCTGGGGGGAAACTAATGCTAAACTGATCTCACTGTTCTCAATGAGTTCATTAAAGGCATCTGGTGTGTCAGTGGGGACCCCAGACTGGTCTGGATGCCGGATAGGAAGATGCATCTTGAAGCACCTCACTATCTGGTGCTAACATTTCTGTACCAGAAAATATGGAAACACCTGATGATAACTGTTGCATTTTTGCATCCGTTGGCGTCATATTTTGCACAAAAAAAGAATACCCATACAGCATACTGTATATGTGAACCCAAAAGTGTTATGCTGACCTTTGGGTCCTGCTTTTTAGAAGACCACCAAAAAGACCAGGCTCTGCTCTATTTTGTGGCTCTTTTACATGTCTGTGCCTTCTAAAATCAATAAGTTTTTTTTTTTTTTTTTTTTATTAGATGAAACAAAAAAGCCTGATGTAAACCTAGCCCTCTTAACATCCTTTGTTGGAGGTGCGGCAGATCTCTGTAGGTCTTGTCCAGATTTCCTTCGCTGTGCTCAGCAGTGAATCCCACATGTGTTCTATATTCTTAGTTCCCATAGATTGATGATGTAGTGTGTTTTCATATTATAGATTCTGGAATTGTTCAGTCAGCTGAATGGAATGTCTTTGTGTGAAACATACTGTCATGAAATGCAGTGGTTTTAAGAAGACAAGAGAACCTGTGGCTCCTTAGCTTTGAGGTGCCAAACCACCAAATGGCTTCACATGCTATGCTATGATCGGTAGTTTACCAAACCATATGAGAGGTTAGTTCCCCAGCCTCCTAAATACCCATACGAGGCTGCAGAACCCATGCATGCGCCTTTTCCTTGTGTAACATATCATTAGGTTTCTAGTAACCTCCCCAGCATTCACCAGAAGTAAACCTGAAGCTAATTTATCTGACCAGTCACCTTTCCTGCTTCACATCAGTGGAGTAATTGGCACCCATTTAAAGGAGATTGTCAAGGTCTTTTTTCCCCCAGTGAAAGAGTCTCATTACTAAATTCTCCTAACATGTTCTCTCTGCTCCCTGGGGAGACTTCAGGAAATATTTTTTCCACCCACAGACATGATGAATACATTTACCAAGCTGATTTTTTTTCCTTTCTTTTATTCCTAGGCATTTATTTCACCAGTGCCATATTTATTGTCTCTCGGTAGCAGTAAATCTCTTTATTAACCGTTTGAAGATAGACTTTAGCAAAGAGGCCTCCTGTCCACTGGGAATGTTGGTGTTGGATACATATGAGAGCTGATGCTGAAAATGGCCCACATGAAATGACGCCATTACCAGCAATGCTGTGCTATGTATACCTTAAGGGGAGAATTTTTCATTATGCTTAGCAGTTTTTGGCTTTGAACTTAATTGAGTTATTTTCTACAAACTCTTTTAACAGCAAGGCTTGTTGTAAGTAAATACGTCGGACCAATAAAACAGGTTTCTAATGGAAGAAATCTGCTTTCTATTTATTACGTGTGATGCAGGTTGGGACAGCACTACACATGTCATTTAGGATCTGTATTCTATTATATTGATTATTAGTGGTAAAGGAAAATACATTGGACTTTCTTATTATTGTCACAATCGTCCTATACCAATTTACTTCTATTCCATAATAATCAAGGGCTTTCAGATTTGTAGATGATTCTTTACACCACGATGTGTCTCATTATAAAGAAGATTGATGTTTATATTGCCCCAATATTCACTACAGTCACCATAGCCACATTCAGCAATATAGACATAAACACGTTTATATAGTTAGGTCAGAAGGTTTAATGTGGTTTTAGATACAGTTTCAACCCTAACCAAAAGTGGATCCAAAAAAGAGAATTCAAAGTCTATTATAAAAATGCATTAAAAACTGCACAGTGTGAACAGTCTTACTGCTTATTAGCTTATCTGCAATTTTTTTTATAATCTGTGTCCTCAAAGGTTTAGCCAATAACTATAGTTATTTATTAACATAATATTCACAATATGGACTGGTTAGTCCTACAGTACAAGTGGCTGCAGTCACATACAGCAAGGAGAGAAAAAGTTTCCTCTGTTTAAAAAAAGACAGATATTAACACATAACTTTAATATACAAAAAAAGGAAGGACCTCTGGAAATGTCAAAAATAAAGCAAAGGTGGCCGAATTTGATATTTAACAAAACGTCAGTTTTTGCCGCGTTTTAACTGACTGCAATGGCAATGCATTGAAGTCAATGGGAAGACGGACGTCCAATGCGTACAATGCATTGCATAACGGACGTTTTTACAGCGGACGTCAAAATAATGAACATGATCATTATTTTCGGAAACTTTTGCAAACAGAGCAGTTTTTCTTTTTCCACTGTTCTTTCTGCATTTTTACTATTAAATTCAATGGCCTTTTCAATTAAGCCACAACCAAAGTCCAATTAGTGACCCCAAACGAAAATAATGTGCAAACACCAGTTATTGCACTAAGAGGAGGCCAGGCTGTTAAATGACGTCCGTTATTTTAGACTCAAAATAACAAACGTCATTTTAAACGGAGCTAAAAAAAATGTTATGTAAATATACAATAAAGGGCAACTTTTCTTTCAAATCAACTGGTGTCAGAAAGTGCCAGAGATTTTTAAATGACTTATATTTAAAAATCTTTAGTCTTCCAGTACTTATCAGCTGCGGTATGCCATAGGACATACAGCAGCTCATAAGTATTGGAGGACAAATCTCTGGCACTTTCTGACACCAGTTGATTTTAAAGAAAAAAACATTTTGCTGGAGTTGCCCTTTAAGAATGCATTCACACTAAGCCTCCTGTCTCCGCTCAAAGAAGTGGCATGTCATTTTTTTGAGTGGAGAGCTGTAGAAAGCGGAGGCACGGGCCCTCCCATAGATACACTGTTTGACACTGAGGCAGGAGGGATTCCGCAGTGTAGAGTCCAGCCGTGGAATTCTGTCGATTTTACTCAGTGTGAACGAATCCTAAGGCTAAAGTCAGGAAAATAAACTAAACATGAAACAGTATTTTGGAAACATGTATACCAATATATCTCTGTATACCAATTAATGCTTTATTTTTGTCATATTAATATATATGCATAAATCTGACCAAATGTGCAGTATGTATGAAGGTAGCCTAAGCCTGGGTTAAGATAAAGATGGTTCAGTAAAAATGAATGGTGATCATGGTGTATTTATAAAACAACAACAAACAAACAAACAAACAGAAAAACACAGAGTTTGCCTCAGTCCACACCAGTATTTTGTTTTCTGGAAAGTAAACATTTTACTTATTTCCCCAAAACATGTAAAAGAAACTCTACTATGAGAAATTGCATTAATTTATACGTAATTGACATGATCTGTTTGCTTCGGATCTAGGATGTGTTAAACGTATAGAACAGGAAATATAGAACCTAAAAAAAGAACCAGTTCTGGACCTGATTGAAAAATGAACTCATAATAAAATGTTATCAACTGCAATCAGATGAGTGAAACAAAGAAGAACACAACTGCAAAAGGACTTTGGTGTAGTGGCAGATTGCACAAGATATATATATATATATATATATATATATATATATATATATATATAATTTATATATATATATATATATATATATATACACACACACACACACACAGCAAGTTAGACAGAGCCCATGCTACAGCTTTACTTTTGATGAAGACAAAAAGATTTCAAGAATCTTTTAAAAAACTGTTGAAATACAAATATCGTTTTTATGCTATAGTTTTCAACTAGTTTATATTTATAGTTTAAATACATTATATATTAGATCTAATATTTTTGGGGGAGATCTTAAGGGTTATGTACTATACTATATATCATTATAATATATTTGACAAACTGAATATTGGTTTTGCTGCCAAGTTGTTATTAAAAACATATCCTGAATTCTGTGCAGCAAGGTGCAAAAATTCAACATGTTTAGTTAATAAAAATTCCATTTGTTATCAATATATTTTAGAGGAAGCATTTGGCCTTAAAGGGCTTGTGCAGATCACCATATAGATCTTGTCATCTTAGATAGCATTGTTACTTTTTAAAAGACTTTTGATTGTCTATATTTGGAAATTCTCCACAACACTCATATTTCTTTTTAATTTTTCATAAACATGAAAGTAGGACAAGAATTGTTTGCTTTTCTAAATTTAGTATGAGGGCTTGCTTGAGTGTCCAAAAAATAAGTAATGAACATTTGTGTTACTAGTTAAAATCACATTGATTTAGTAAAGTGAAATTCAGCAGTTTATAATCCAGGATTTATTCACACAAAATTCGCAAAATAATTGAATTCTGGCTTTCTTACGGAACCCAGCAACTTAGTAAAAAGGATCCCAGATATCCATGACCAAGATCTTTCATAAGCTCGTCTGCATTCAACAATCTTTTTTTTTTTTTTTTTTATAATAGAAATGCATGATAATAAGATAATTATATGGCTCTCAGCAAAAGGTTTAACGCCAACCTTCAGAATATGCGGCTGTATGTAAAGGCAGCATAGCAAATGGGAAGGTCCGCTCTATTAGTCAAAATGGCACAAAAATATTTGGTGACATTTGGTTATTAGGAGAGATTAGAAAATATACTGGGCACAAAGTTTATGAATATAGTGTATACATGAAGGAAGAAATTTCCTTGACCCTCCCTGTCCCTGCCCTGGTAGCAGTGATTTTAAACTTATTGCTGTATATCTGCATGCACAACTGCCTCTCAGTGACTCTAAGGAGAAATGGAAACACAAGATGATAGGCGCTCCCTGGGTGAATCAGTTTTACAGTAAAGTTAAAGGAATGGTAAGGAATGTGCTCACCTGGTAGGGTTGTACTTAGAGCACAACACCTTTTTGCGCATAGAAATAGAGACCTTAGTGCTGCCGCTCCAATGCCCAGGACAGGATGCCTCAAGTCGAAGGTTACAGGATGCAGAGAAGTGTGCAAAAGGAAAGTGTTGGCACGTTGATCAACACTTCCAAATAGGAGATCTTGTGGCGCACAGAGGTTCCCAGAACAACGTAATGGAACAAGATTGTTTATTAAAGCATAAAGGCAACGTGTTTCTAGGCTACCAAGCCTCTTTTTCAAGCCAAATGCATGAATACAGTGGCAGCATGGGGGTATTTAAAGAGCAAAGAAAACGCGCCAACCCTGTAATTAGGGAGTGGAGCTAGCTATCAGCCAGCGATCTGTTTCAATGTAAAACAATATATGACATAAAAACATAAAATAATTGTTGTAAAACTTCTAAAACCTTTAATCATGAACATGCAAAAGGGATGTGCTTATGTTTGTGATGTATACGTGAAGATAGAATGATTATCGGGCTTTGGGGATCACATGATATGGTCATGTGATCTATTCATGTGAAGCACTAGAGAATGAGCTGGATCCATAAGACTGAATATAATCCTTAATAGATGTGCGTGCACGCGCAATGACTGTAAGCTGATGTACACGGGAAAATGGAAACATATAGCTCAGTTCGAGTTATATCGGATGTGTGCACATGCGCGATGACACTAAGTAATCGGTTACTTAGTGTCATCGCGCATGCGCACACATCCGATATAACTCGAACTGAGCTATATGTTTCCATTTTCCCGTGTACATCAGCTTACAGTCATTGCGCGTGCACGCACATCTATTAAGGATTATATTCAGTCTTATGGATCCAGCTCATTCATGAACTTCAATCACTCCACCATTTTGTAGGAGCCCATTCTCTAGTGCTTCACATGAATAGATCACATGACCATATCATGTGATCCCCAAAGCCCGATAATCATTCTATCTTCACGTATACATCACAAACATAAGCACATCCCTTTTGCATGTTCATGATTAAAGGTTTTAGAAGTTTTACAACAATTATTTTATGTTTTTATGTCATATATTGTTTTACATTGAAACAGATCGCTGGCTGATAGCTAGCTCTGCCACCCTAATTACAGGGTTGGCGCGTTTTCTTTGCTCTTTAAATACCCCCATGCTGCCACTGTATTCATGCATTTGGCTTGAAAAAGAGGCTTGGTAGCCTAGAAACGCGTTGCCTTTATGCTTTAATAAACAATCTTGTTCCATTACGTTGTTCTGGAAACCTCTGTGCGCCACAAGATCTCCTATTTGGAAGTGTTGATCAACGTGCCAACACTTTCCTTTTGCACACTTCTCTGCATCATGAATACATTGGACATACATAAATAGTAATAAACAAACAAGCCAAAAGTTCAGCCTCAGCAATGTTTGTCCGGACCTGAACACTCAGCATTTGGCTCCCAGTTTCTGGAGAAGTTGTATGCAGCCCTAGGGCTGCCAGGAAAATATAGGTACAGCCTATCCATGGTTTCAAGTACTCCCTAGGGTGGCATCCTACTTTCCCTGCTGCTGGGAATCAAATGACAAGCGTCTCGGTTCGGACAAACATTGCCAAACCTGAACGTTTGGCAAATTCACTATTCACTCATTGCTACTTATAAAGTATGGAGCAGATGCATCAAGGACCCCCCTTGCGCAAACATTGTGTGGCTTTTTACTGCTTTGTGTTCTATTCACCATGTGGACTGAGAGGGGGAAGCAGGCACAGCATTGCATGTGGGGAGGCCTGTCCTCCCTGTGCACAAAATGTATTCATATTTTTGCTGCAATTGGGTAAATATAAGGCAAAATTCTTTTAGTCTGCCGTGCAGCAGCCTCCAATACGCTGGATTGATCAAGAGGCATGTGCCTCTTAAAGGGGCTGGCCACTTTATAGTAAAATAGTTTTGTGTGTAGTATAAGTGTATTCTCATTACTTACTGACAGCAGCTCCCTGCGTACCTTATGGAGCTAAAATCAGACTCCGCTCCTTCAGTCTGTGCTGCCCTGCTCTGTGGTGATTCTGTCCATAAGATGGCTGACATAGCGGAGCATATGACCATGCCCCACCCTCAGTGTCCTCCATAGACATATACATGCTCAGTGGTGGACACTGGGAGGCAGGGCCTGGTCACATGCTCCTCCATGTTGGCCATCTTATGGACAGCCTCACCACAGAGCAGGGCAGCAAAGCCTGGAGAAGGGGAGTCTGATTTTAGCTCTATGGGGTACACAGGGAGCTGCTGTCAGTATATACTGTAAGTACACTCACTCATACTGTACACTGAGCAGTTCCAGAGGAAAAAAAATTAAATTCCACTAATGCCAGAAATTTATACTGATTTGTAAACTAAATCAAGCCTTCCAGTACCTATCAGCTGCTGTAGGCAATGTAGGAGATGATATTTTTTGTTTCTGATCTGATACAGTGCTCTCTGCTGCCACCTCTGTCTATATTATGAATTTCCCAGTGCATTTTCCAGGTTTGCCCTGGGGGTTTGCTTCTGCTCTGTTCAGTTCCTGGTAGCAGGGAGTAATATGTCAGATTGGAAAGAATTACATAACTTCTTCCAGGGCATGGGGCAGCTGATAACTACTGGAAAGCTGTTGTTTTAAGTAATTTAAAAATCTGTATAACTGTCACCGGTTAATTTAAAAATATATATTTTTTTCTCCTTAACACCTTATTAATCTGTGAAAGAATGCTACAGGAAACTTTTCGATTCCCCAGCAGGTTCACCACAGGATAAGAGTGGTATTTCACAATTTACATTGAATCTAGTTGATTATGTAATACATGTTGGATCCACCAGAGAGAGACAGGCAGACAGACATACAGTCCTTGCAACTGCATTCTACTTTGAGTTACAAAGGAAGCTCCATAACCTGAAAAGTTATCCTCTATTAACTCTGAATTCCCTATGGGAGCATTTGAAGGTGGTTGTGTAACCCAGTCAACCCCCTAAAGCTATTATGCCATTAGGTAGAATTAATGCTGCAATAGACCTGACAACTCTTTTCCCACAGAAGCATCAGTAGCAAATGAAGGACTCCTATTGCTACTCCTTGTCATTTCTTTCAATAGTAACAGAAATAGAAAACTAATTGAAAAGGTGTGCGAGCCGGAGAGCCTTTATTTGCAGTTTGTGTGGCATTACAACACCACAACATGTTGATTGGTGGTGGCAGGACTAGTTGTACATCACATTCTTTTGCCTCTGGGGTTTCGTGTCTCCTGTCTCCATTGTAAGATAAAATTACTGTTCTGGATACCGGTTACCAATTTTATTTACTGATTGTCACATGGTGGCAAGTTCTTAAATGTTTAATGACAGAGTATGGCGATCTGAAGGAATGCATTGAAGTAAATATTAATATTCTGTATTGGGTTAAGCTGTTTAAGGTTAAGCAGATAGGTCATTAAAATTATTCTGGACTTGTTACCACAGTGCCTGGTCATCTAATAAAAATGTGTAGAGTAACAGGTTAAAATGATGGTAAATCATATTATTAATAAGGGACAAATAGATAGATAGATAGATAGATAGATAGGAGATATGGTGCGTTTACACAGACAGATTTATCTGAAAGATCTTTGAAGCCAAAACCAGGAGCAGACTATAAACAGGGATCAGGTCACAAAGGAAAGACTGGGATCTATCCTCTTTTCAAATCCATTCCTGGCTTTGGCTTCCAAAATCTGTCAGATAAATCTTTCTGTGTAAACGCACCCATAGATAGATAGATAGATAGATAGATAGATAAATAGATAGATAGGTGATAAGAGATAGATAGGAGATAGATAGGAGATAGATAACAGATAGATAGATAGGTAGATAGATAGGACATAGATAGATAGAAGATAGATAGTAAGATAGATAGATAGATAGATAGATAGATAGATAGGAGATAGATAGATAGAAGATAGATAGATAGGTAGATAGATAGATAGATAGGAGATAGATAGGAGATAGATAGATAGGAGATAGATAGATAGATAGATAGATAGATAGATAGGAGATAGCTAAATAGATAGATAATAGATAGACAGATAAATAGGAGATAGATAGATAGTATCTATCTATCTATCTTTCTATCTATCTATCTATCTATCTATCTATCTATTATCTATCTATCTATCTATCTATCTATCTATCCATCTCCTATCTACTATCTATCTATCTATCTATCTATCTATCTATTTATTATCTATCTATCTATCTATCTATCTATCTATCTATCTATCTATCTATCTATCTATCCATCTCCTATCTACTATCTATCTATCTATCTATCTATCTATCTGTCTATTATCTATCTATCTATCTATCTATCTATCTATCTATCTATCTATCTATCATCTATCTATATATCTTGAGAACGATTCTGAGAGGGAATCGAAACGTTGCATCCTTGTATTTTTTTGCACTTTGCAATAAACCACTACTTTTTTCACCTATGCTGGAGTGCTTGGAACTTTCGTTTTGTATTTGGGGATCCCTCCAGCCAAGGGACTTACATCCTACAGCACCCGCTACATCCACTAAGAAGTGCGGCTCCTACTTCTCCTCTATCTATCTATCTATCTATCTATCTATCTATCCAGGCCCGCTTCTGCCATGAGGCGGAATGAGCCTTCCGCCTCAGGCGGCAGATTTTGCGGTCCGGCAGGGGGCGGCATTATGTCCCCCCTGCTGTCATTTTTGTTAAGTATCACTTAACAAAAATGACAGCGGCCGCTCACCTGTCCTGTCGCCCGCGCTCTCCACATCCCGTCAGGTCCCGCGATGTCACCCTGCAGCTGTCACGGACCTCCAGGCTGTGGTGAGTGCCTGAGGGTCGGTGGGGGACGCGCTGGGGTGATCGGGTCGCGCGGGGCCGCCCCGCACGACCCAATCACCCCACTCACTCACCACAGCCTGGAGGTCCGTGACAGCTGCAGGGTGACATCGCGGGACCTGACGGGATGTGGAGACAGCGGAGAGCGCGGGCCGGCTGCGGCGTGGGACAGGTGAGCGGCTGGCTGCGGGGGTTGCAGGGGGCATGCCGGCCATCACTCGGGGCGGCCGCCTGAGGTTTGCCTCAGGCGGCAGAAACACCAGAATCGGCCCTGTATCTATCTATCTCCTTTCTATCTATCTATCTATCTATCTATCTATCTATCTATCTATCTATCTGTCCATCTCCTATCTATCTATCTATCTATCTTTCTATCCTATTATTTTAGGTGCATCCTAAATAAAATATACATTCTACATCATACCCATTAATCATTATGTGCCTCTGGAATATGCCACAGAGAAGGCACAGATATTTGCTTTTTCAGTGGCATATGCCAGGGGTAAGCCCTGCTCGCACGATGGGCAGCAGAAGCAACCTGGCAGGGTGGGAGGAGGTGTGGCCTTTTCCAATATAAGGCTATGTTCACACAACGTCAGTTCCGTAGTAATCACGGCCGTTGTTGCAATGGCCGTGATTAGTACGGAACTTAAGTTGTACTGAAGGCTGAGGGAATCCCGTCCGGAGTGTATACACATTGCATACACTACGGCCGGGATCTCTAGCGGCGCCACAAGTTTCTGCAGCCACTATTCATTGAGTAACGGCCGCAGAAAACCCTGTTAGTTCCCACAATGAAGCGTGTGGCTCGGGCCGCACGCTCCATTGTTTGCAGTGGGGAATTCTGATGCGGGCGCACACAGATGTGCTTGCATCCGAATTCAGCGGTAGCAAAGATCGTGATCTTTTCTGACACAGGCCGCTACGTGACCTGGCCGGGTCACGGAACGGCCAGACTGTTATGCTATGTGAACATGGCCCAATGGTGTAAACCATAGCAGGAATATACACTTGCACCAAAGGTTTCTGCACACGTCCTGCAACAGACACAGATCCCACAGTATTTACTAAAAGGGATGCTCCTCTTAGTAAATACAGTGGGGTAGTTGGGGATGGGACTTTGAGACCAGCGTATGAGTATGCCAATCTTAATAAATCTCATCCACTGTGTCGATCTAAGTTTTTACAGAGAAGTCTATAGTGTAGCCTGAGCTCAGATTTATCACAATGTTTTAAAACTCCATAAGGGTTAATTACCACATTGAAACCTTCTAGAACTGTGTATATGGAAACATATCAGTACAAAAAAATAAAGATAAGACTTAAGGCTGCATTATTGAAATTTAGATTCTTCACATAGCTTTATAACTTGGCTGTAGTTTAAGCTTCAACACTCAGCCCAAGTGGTTTTCTTTCCACAAGGCACTATTCAAGTGAGCTGTGGCTGCGTACATGCAACTGCTGGGCACCCAAACCATCTAAAAGCTCTTGGAAATATATATTTTAACAGATTATGTTGTTCTATGATGTAGTTGTATAACTTGGTGGTTAATATTTTGTATTCACCATGCACATTCTCAGAGAAACCTTTTTATCTTTTCAAGGTCTGGTTCCAAAACCGCAGAGCTAAGTGGAGAAAGAGAGAACGCTATGGTCAGATACAACAAGCCAAAAGCCACTTTGCTGCCACTTATGATATTTCTGTTCTGCCAAGGAGTGACAGCTACCCACAGGTAAATATGCGTGATGAAAATTTAGCCGATCAGGAAAAAATGGGCAGAATACAGAACTGTTATGTCAATATATCAGAGTAGGTATACAGAACCAACACATCCATTATTTTCATATGGCTTTATACATTGAAAGGATAATTATAAAGAGCATAGCCGTAAACAGTCAACAGCTCTAAATCATAGTATTGCTGTATGTACGATGTGGGCTGCTAAAATCACAGTGGAAACCTTCTAATATATCAGCAGAAGCACCTACATAATTAGTGGGAGACCGCAATTCACTCATAGGAATAAAATAGTAATATAACTTGTAAATTTTAAGGTTCACTTCACTTTCAGTAATCTGTCTGATTTGTTACTTACATAATGTAGTGAAGAACTACAGTATACCTCTTGTGTTTTATGTTAGTAGCTAGTGTTTAGAAAGTTAGCTGTAGCTCTGTCCATGCCATAGATATACCCCATATTTACATTAGTATATAGTATAATATCAACCACAAAGCCATAACACTAACAAAATATTTTAGGTTGGTCAATGAATGTATAGATATATAGGTAACATTACGTATAGTGGTAGTTCACTGTAGTCCTGTAATGTGTCTATAACAGGTATAAATAGCATTGCTTGTACACGTTTGTCCTTATTTTCAGAGATTTATAGTTTGTTTTGCTATTCAGTCCACTTTTTTTTTTAAATGTTGGAATGTTTTGCATTTTGTAAAAAAAAAAAAAATCTAACCTGCTGATAGTTTACTACCTAGTGGGCACTGGGTGTGGAGGATGAGGGTATGTCTGTTACCTTCATCCTCTGCACCATTCCTAAGCTGTAAGCTGTGAAATCCTCTGCTCAGTAAGCTGTTAGGAGCATTGGGGCGGGGCTACCTATCGGGCATTGACGCAGCTGGCCCTCTCCATTGAAAATAATTAGAAAGGGTGGGTCGGTGGGAATTGTAACGCCACCCCCAAGGCTCCTAATGGCTTACTGGGCAGAGGATTTTGACATTCAAAGTTTTAAGCACTGGCCCAGGTTTATCAATCTGTCTAAGAGAAAAATTGGACACATTTTTGTCTCAGCCGGACAGCAACCAATCACATTCCATTCTGAGAAATCAAAGCTGAGCTGTGATTGGTTGCTATTTGGTTTTCAAATTGATGTCTCGTTGCCACTGTTGTCTACGAAGAGGCTAAAGTGTCTAACATTTTGGCTATGTTCACACATTTTTTTTCAGCTCCGTTTGGAATGACGTCCGTTATTTTGGGTCTAAGATAACGGACGTCATTTAGCTGTCTGGCTTCTCCTCTGGCTCTTGGTACATTATTCCAGTTTGGGTTGCAAATTGGCCTTTGGGTGTGGCTTAACTCCTTAAAGACTGAGCCAATTTCCATTTTTGTGCTTTAGTTTTTTCCTCCTTGTGCTTAAAAGGTCATAGCGCTTGCATTTTTTTCACCTAGAGACCCACATGAGCCCTTATTTTTTGTGCCACTAATTGTACTTTGCAATGACAGGCTTAAGCAGAAAGTATGCTGGGGAACCAGAAAAAATTTTAATGTGTGGTGAAATTGAAAAAACAATATGTAACTTGCATACCTTTTATTTTATTTGGTTGTTTTTAAAAAATTAAAACCTTTTTTTTTTTAAATATATGTTCCCTAAAATTGCCCTATTACCATACGCTTAGCACTTTTATCCTTTGGTCTATGGGGCTGTGTGAGGTGTAATTTTTTGCGCCATGATGTGTACTTTCTATCAGTATCTTGATTGCGCATATGCAACTTTTTGATCGCTTTTTATTACAATTTTTCTGGATTTGATGCGACCAAAAATGCACAATTTTGCACTTTGGAATTTTTTTTGCGCTTATGCCGTTTAGCGTGCAAGATCAGGAATGTGATAATTTAATAGTTTGAGCGATTACACACGCGGCGATACCAAATACAGTGGTGCCTTGGATTACGAGCATAATTCGTTCTGGGACCGTGCTTGTAATCCAAATCCACTCTTAAACCAAAGCAAATTTTCCCATAAGAAATCACTGATATACAGACAATTGGTTCCACACCCCAAAAATAATGATTAATTATTCTGAATAACATGTAAAACAGATGAAACAAACATCCAGAAACAGCAGAATCTGTGATATTATAAGTTACTGTACAGTAATGGAGAAGATGGTAAACACAAGGACTGACAGAGACTGCAGGGAGCATGAAGGAATAAGCAGGGCAGATGTGGGCACATAAATGCAGCACTCTCTGTCCAGGGAGAGAGGGGTTACAGCTATGGAGAGATTACCTCCACAGTCCTGTCCCCTGATGTAAGCACCAGCCTAAAGTGGATCTGCCATGATTTGAAAGATGAAGAAGACTTCCATGGTCGGAGTACAGTGCTGTAGACCCCGCTATGCAGACCATGCCCCTCCTCCACTCGCGCTCCCACCTAGTACAGGGAGCTCTTAAACCAAAGCAATGCTCTTAAACCAAGTCACAATTTTGAAAAACTGTGAGTTCTTAAACCAAAACGCTCTTAAACCAAGTTACTCTTAAACCAAGGTACCACTGTATGTTTATTTATTTTTATATATAAAATGGGAAAAGGGGGTGATTCAAACTTTTATTAGGGGAGGGGATTTTTTTATTAAGAACATTTTTTTTATTTTTTTAAACACACACCAGAAGTCCCCCTGGCGGACTTCTAGTGTTACTGCACTGATCTTTCATAGAGATCTATGCAGTATAGATAAACTGCATAGACAGCTGCATTTAAAAAGCTAATTAGAGGGCACGGTTCCACGGTCCAATAGCGGCGGTTCAGACTGCAATGCATTTTATTGTAGTCAGTTAAATCAGTTAAATTTTAAATAGCAAAATCAGCTGCCTTTTCTCTATTTTTGAGATCGTTATCGCGAAAATTCGCCCGATAATCGTTCCGTGTAAACGTAGCGTTAGTGAGCTCCTATTGACAACCTATTTAGCTTAAAACATTATCTTGTAAATGGAAATAGATATTCTTTGGTAGGATTTAGGATGGAACTAACACAATATCTAATCTTTATAGCTCCCATGCCCTCAATTAATACCCTACATTTCATTTTTTTTTTTTTTAACAAAATAGGGTTAGTATAATTTTTGTTCCCATTTCTAGTGGAAATACAGTGTAAGGCCATGTACACACTATGTTAAACAAGTGTCAAATAACAGCCACTGTTTGACATGTTCCTGCAGCCGATACTATCATATTTTATTTGGATTGCGGGCACATTTGGGTGTACCTGCAAAACAAATCACCATTGAACTCTATGCAATGTACAGACGTCAGAACGGCCATACATTGTGTGAACAGAGCAGAACAATGGTCCTTGTTTATACTCTATGGTCCGGAAATAATTGATAATTATTTGACAATTATTGACAATTAATGTCAATTATTTTCGGGGCTGTACCAAACAAAAGTACAGTGTACGTGAACAACAGCTATTGTTTCCATACAGTTCAATACAGTTCAATATTTCAAGACAAGAACGGCTGTTGTTTTAATTGCCAACAACGGCCGTTCTTTTGTTTTAAAAACTACAGTGTGTGAACATGCCCTGATAGGATCTAAATGACAGAATATGGCTATGTTCACACATCGTTTAACAGCATCCGTTGCATAGCGGCGTGAACAGCGTCTGGAAATAATTGACTGGCATATTATTCTAACGCCTGTTCTAAAGATCGGGCGTTAGAATAACGATACATGAGCACAGCGGGTGGCATTGCATTGACTTCAATGCAATGCCGCCCCTGCAGTAAAGAACGGACGCTGAGGCAATTGCAATCAGCGTCCGTCCTTTACTAAAAAAAAACGATCTGTAACCTAACTACCTATCTGTTACCAATGAGGTAGTAATCTTTATTAGCTTCATGTATCATGTAGTTGACTATTATTGGGCAGGAACAGACAGAACAGCGCTGTTACTTGCGCTTTGTTATGTTTAGTTTCATTATTTCATTTTCTGCTGTGAGAAATTGCCTTAATGTAGAGCAAGCATTAGAAGGAAAACAAGTCGACCGCTGCCAAATCTGGAGGCACAGCAACTGAAATTCTTTAAGCTCTGAAGTATTTTACTGTAGGTCCTTTGGCTTTGTTGACTGCTGAATAAATAAACTGTTGGATATAAGATAGTATTGTACCTTTGGGGACTTTTTTTTAGTGAACCTTGGCCCCAGTGGTAAAGGATTGCTTAAAATAACCTTTTCCAGCCAATACATCTGTTTTCATTTTTTTTGCAGGGACTATTTCGCGTCTCCCCTTTTCTAAATGCAAGACAAACTTTTTTTCTTAGCCTTCAAAGAGCTGATACAAAAAGAGAGACATGTTTGGTTTTAGAAACTGAAATTGCTGCTGTCCATGTACTCCAGATTCCTAATATTCTTTAGTGTATATAACTAATTATGTCATTATACTTCTTACAGATAACACACACACACAGGCATCCACATGCACATACACACACACATATATTTTAACGCTACAGAAAAGATTTTACCTGTGATTAATTAAACTGCAATAACTTAAATAAATGCCCTCGCTTAATTAAAAGTGGGGACTGGATCAGATAACATTCTATGTCAGATGCTTACTTACCCTTTTACAAGAATCCTCTGCTAGAAGAACACCAGGGCTATGTTAACACAATGTTTTTTCAGCTCTGTTTAAAGTGATGTCTATCATTTTGAGTCTAAAATAGCGGACGTCATTTAGCAGCTTGGCCTCTCCTTAGTGCAATGACGGCTGTTGGTACATTATTCTAGTTTAGGAGGACTAATTGGACTTCAAGTGTGTCTTACGGTGAGAAAAGAAAAAACTGTGTATGAACAACTAATAAAAAGATTGCAAAAGATGTCTGGAAATATTGATCATGTTCATTATTTTGATGTCCGCAGTAAAAACATCCCTTAGTCAATACATTGTGTGCATTTGACGTTCGTCTTCCCATTATCTTCAATGCATTGCCATTGCAGTCAGTTAAATCGCGTCAAAAATGGGCGTTTTTTTAAATAGCCAAATCGGCCACCTTTTCTCTATTTTTGCCGCTGTGTGAACATAGCCCAGTACTGTAAATAGCACATAATAATTGAGGTCCCATTACAGATATTGCATTTGGGGGGGGGGGAGGTTCTGTCTCTGAGTTCAGTAGTAGTGTTGAGCAGAATCGCTGAACTGTTTGGGCTGAGCCCGAATGCCTTGCATTTGACTCTGAGCGGCTGGAGTTAGATGCCGTCTTCTTCTCCAGACTTCTTCTCCAACCTCTCCATACGCCGGGAGTCCAATGCCAATCGTTTGGGTTGGGAGGATGTTAGCTGAGCGGAACAGTTTGGTAAGCCCACTCAAATAGTCATTTTTATTTTTAACATATGCATAACATAAGACATTTGACCACTTGCAACATTTGTCGGTGAGTGTAAGGCTAGGTTCACACTGCGTTTTTGCAATCTGTTTTTTTTTCATCCGTTTTTTGCAGAAAACGGATGAAAAAAACAGATGCATTTGTGTGCATCCGTTTTGATCCATTTTTCCATTGGCTTCCATTGTAAAAAAAAACAAAAACGATCAAAACGGATACGTTTTTTTTTACGGGCACAAAAACATAGCTGACACTACTTTTGTGTCCGTTAAAAAAACGGATCCGTTTTGACAAAAAAAAGGTTGGAAAAAACGGATTGCAAAAACGCAGTGTGAACCTAGTCTAATGAAAATTTCATGTGAATACAGCTTAAAGTATAATGTCTGGGGCTATGAAAGCAGCAGCCAGGGTATGAAGATTGTTAGTTTTATATTGCCCTGTAGACTGTAGTTACCCTGGCCTTTAAAAACCTAACAAAAAAATTCTAAATTACTAATAGCAAAAAATGAAATAAAACAATCCTGAATATTTCCTTTTTTTCCTTCCTGAATATTTTTTTTTTTTTTTAGATACAAAACAACTTATGGACTGGTAACCCAAGTGGAGGATCTGTGGTGACTTCCTGTATGCTGCCTCGAGAACCTTCTTCTTGTATGTCACCTTATTCCCACTCTTCCCGCACCGATTCTTCATACGCAGGCTTCACAAATCATCAGAACCAGTTTAGTCATATGCCACTTAATAATTTCTTCACTGAATCCTTATTATCGGGTGCTACAAATGGACATTCCTTTGAAGCAAAACCAGAGTTCGAAAGACGATCATCCAGTATTGCAGTTCTTCGAATGAAAGCCAAAGAACACACAGCAAATATCTCATGGGCTATGTAAATTAACATTTTTTTTCTTTTTTTAAGTGAATACACTCTATTTTTAATATTTAACAATGTACAGTATAAAGACAGTGTGAAGATTATGTTCATGTTCAACTTGTGATTGTTTTTTCAAAGCTTGTAATCTATTTTATTTGTAAAAATAAATAGAAAATTGTAAAGGTCATCAATCTATTTTTTAGGAAGATACACATCAGTACATTTAGCATTCAGGTTTTATTTTTAAAATGAAGCTATGAGTTGGCTTTAAGGCTGTGTTCATGCATAGTATTTTGGTAAGTATTTTTACAACCAAAACCAGGATTGGGTTGCAGACACATAAAGGCTATGTTCACACAACATTTTTTCATCTCTGTTTAAAATGACATCCGTCATTTTGAGTGTCAAATAACGGACGTAATTTAGCAGCCTGACCTCCCCTTAGTACAATGACTGGTGTTTGTACATTATTCCAGTTTGGGGTTACTGATTGGACTTTGGATGCGGCTTAATTGAAAAGTCCATTGAATTTAATAGTAAAAACGGAGAAAGAACAGTGACAAAAGGAAAACTGTGTGTGAACTACAAATAAAAAACGTCCGCTGTTTGCAAAAAACGTCCGAAAATAATGATCATGTTCATTATTTTGACGCCCGCAGCAAAAACGGCCATTATTCAATACGTTGTGTGCATTGAACGTCCGTCTTCCTATTGACTTCAATGCATTGCATTGCATTCAGTTAAATCTCGTCAAAAACGGAAGTTATTTTAAATATGAAAATTGTCCGCCTTTTTAATATTTTTGACCTGGTGTGAACATAAAAGAAAAACTAATAAAAAAAATCTGTTTGCAAAAGACGTCCAAAAATAATTGTCATGATCATTATTTTGACGTCTGTGGTGATATCGTACGTCTTTCCATTGATTTCAACACATGGTATTGTAGTCAGTTAAATCGCGGCAATAACGGACGTTTTTTTAAATAGATAAAACGGACGCATTTTCTCTATTTTTGATGTTGTGTGAACATAACCTGTGAAAGGAATTTAGAAAAATCCTGTTCACGTAAACATAGGCCTAAATTTACCAATTTTTGCTTGTTTGTACTTGCTGAGTTATTTTGTCCTTGCACCAGTGTTATTTTATATTGTGGTGCACATTTGGCTGAGAATAAGGACTTCAAGTGTGTCCTCATGGCTTTTTACACCTCTCTTTCGGATGCAGTAAATAAGTGAGTAAATTTGTAAATTGTGAGTTTCATATAACTGTACCCACCATGCTTCCTTTTCAGGAATAAAAACCCAATACTCGAAGTCATTAAACTGTACCTATCAGTACTTCTGCTAATCCTACCGATGGTGAATTTCTCATTGCAGACGGTAATGCACACAACCTCCTTTTGAATCCAATTGGGGTTGTCTTGGTGTGTTCATAGCTATGGATAACTGAATTTCTGGCTGCAGAGAGAAATTCACTGCCGACCGGGTCAGTGAATATGCTGACAGGTACTTTAAAGTGTTGCAAAGAGGCTCACACACTCTATAAATGTTGACAGAAAACCAAGCGCTACTGTGTGGCGCATCAGGGGAGATGAGTTTGGTGCAGCACAATTAGTAAATCTGGACCATAGTGTGTGCCCACTGGGGTAAAATTTGATCAGGACCTTGTTAATTTTAAAAAGAGAAACAACATACTAATGAGTTCAATGAGTACAATTACAGCAATACCTTTCTTAAGGCTTTGAAATTTAAAACAATATTAAAACTATAATTTCAAGAACTTAGGCTCCATGCACACATCTGTGAGCGGCTGGTGGCATAATGCTGGCTCTGGCCAGAAGAGTCATTGTCAGCTCATCAGTGCCTCATTTACTGTATGTGCTCCTGACAAAAAGTGCATACAGTTAAATGGCCAGGCACAGCACCCTGCGGCACTTGCTCAGGTGCTGATGCTGGCTGGACTGGCTAGCAAGGCATTCATCAGTCCATCTAGTTTCCAGATGTGCATCTGGAGCTGTTCATAAGTCCGGATGCTCTTATAAGGTTTTTTGGGGCTTCTGCACCGTAATTCTAGGTGAAAATTCGGATTCATAATTTCCAGCATGGACACCCTTCAGAAAAAATCCTGAAGGGTGGCCATGCCTAATAGAACCCTATGGGTCCGTAAATTTATCTGGATTTGTGCATGGGTTCCTACAATTTAGAAAAAACTGTGGTTTAGGGTTGCTTAAAATCTCAGTTTACTTGCATCTATTTACACATACAGTATAACGCATTTCAGTACATGTCGGATGTTGTAATTCTGCAGTCAAGGGCACTATGTGTGTTAAGTCCACAGCAGTACAAGTGTCTTTCCTGGATCTTAGTTTGCTACAAGGTACGGCAATGTTCTCATGCAGTTTTTCGAGCCTTTCTTTCAGATATTTTTCTGTTCTGGCACAGTTTTTCAGCTGTTGTCTGCAATTAGTCCCTTTTCCCAGCAATTTACAGCTCAAAAGGCGGTGTGTGTACATAACCAATAATGTCATCTCAACCTGGAATCCCAAACGAGTAAAGATAAAAAAAAGAGTATAGAAGTGGCAAATAAAGTATTCTATAAAAATGGAAAACATGCAATTCCACAATTATTACATTTATTTACATAAAACCCAGTAAGTCAACTTTATGGGCACATTCCCACGAAAACAATGGCAGATTTACAGTACAAATAGCCTGAGGATATATTATTTATTATTAACCTACACAAAACCATTTTACAAGACTTTTTTTTTTTTTAATTTTACAAAATGTCGATGACAGTTATTCGTTTGCACATTTCTGGTAGAAAATATTTTAGTCATTTTATAGTCATTGTTGGGCCCTCAAAATCACAAATGAATTTTTGGGTAACCAACTACTTATCATATTTTATTCCTTGGACTTTTATAAAATCTTGTAGCAATTGGTTTTCCTATTGCGTTCTAAATCCATATAATTATAGATGGTAAAAATAGAAGAAATTGAGAAAATCGGTTTCCTAACTTATTTTGACCTTGTATCATTGACTATAAATAACAGATGTGGAAATCAAAATGATTTCCATTTGGATTAGACTTAGGCTGGGTTTACATATATCAGTTGGCATCAGTTGCGTTTTTTGCTTAAAAACTGACCACAACTGATGTCACAACTGATGCCAAAAATGCATCAGTTGTCATCAGTTTTTCTATCCGTCTTTTCATTAAAAACCATCAGTTGCCATCAGTTTCCATCAGTTGTCATCAGTTGTCACAAGTTGCGCTCATCAGTTGACATTTTTTTCCCCAGTATGTTTTCCTGTCATTTTCAATGGGATTTGCGGGGGAGCGCACGGGGGCTATATACTAACTGGGGGAGCTCACAGGGGGGCTATATACTACAAGGGGAGAGCGAACAGGGGGGCTATATGGGAGGGGGAGAGCGCACAGGGGGGCTATATGGGAGGGGGAGAGCGCACATGGGGGGCTATATACTATTGGGGGAGAGCGCACAGCAATGCTGTATACTAATTGGGGGAGAGCACACAGGGAAGCTAAATATTACTGGGGGGGCAACAGGGGGGCTATATACTACTGGAGGAGAAACAGGGGGGGTGATATACTACTGGGGGACCAAGGGGGGACTATAGGGGAGGGGGAGAGCACACAGGGGGAGATATATGTTTATTTTATGCTACTATTTGACTGAACGCCGGATGCCAGAGCCGAACGGCATGCGTCCTGCCCGGCGAGGCATCCGGCGCTCTATTCGATTGTATTGGTGCGGCGCCGCATCACCGGAGCGGCGGTCCGCCAGGACGCTGCAAGATGCGTCCTAACGCACCGACGGTCCGGTGATGCGGCGGCCACTATTTCCCGCCGCACATTTTGAACGATCCCATTGAAAACAATGGGATCAGTTCAAAGATGCGTTTCCCTCCGGCGCTTTTCTCCTGCGCCGGAGGGAAACGCCGCCGCACCGCCGGACATATGTAAACCCGGCCTTACAGTCAAAGAAAACTAGAAGGTCAAACATGGAATATTCTAAATTGTTAACATGTGAATATGAGGGTATACATCTATGTTGCAGATATCCTTTTCCCTAGCATGGTATGGAGATGCTGATACCATGGATGGCTGGGCCATATATAGCCTTTCCACCTTTACCACGTCATCTTAAATGCTAATACTTTCCACTCTCTGCTTTGATATTCCCTCTGACAGTATTTGCTGTGAAGGGAACAATTGTGGTAGTTTGTTTTCTCTTTGATTATAGCACTGTCCAGAAGAATTACACAGAAAATAACCCTCCCTAACTTAACTACGTGCAGAGAGCAATTTCTGTCAAGAAGAATTTCCTTATGCTGTAAAAATAAAGAGCAGGGGATGCCTCGAAGAGACAAGGCATACATACATAAGGAGCAGTGAAAGAGTTCATGTTAGAAGAGTTCCTTATATTTTTTCACTGTATAAAACATACCAGTATCTAAACTAACAGTAAAATTTACAAGATAACAGTGAATGGGCTGTAAAAAGTATTTTTAACTGTCTCTCCTTAATTTCATACAAACATACTGAAATACCACAGAAACTCCAAGCAATTATCGACCATATTTGACTGATTATGGGCCATTACGGTCGATAATCGCTTGGTGTAATAGCTACTGTTAAAGGGCAGCGATCACCCGACATGCGCGATGTTGGCTGATCCTTGTCTTTTAACATGCTGAAAAAAAACTTCAAGGGTAACAGGCGCTATCTCCTATGGACTCCCCTCACGCAGCTCCCTGCGGCCCCCCCCCGCTCTTACCTGTTCGTTGTTGGCGTGTGTAATGGTGCCAGCAGCAGGCGGGAAATGAGCAGCAAGCGAAAAGTGAAAAGTCTAGATATACAAAATGACCTGCAGGACTCTCTAGTGTTCATGAAGAAACCTGTGAAAAACTTTATTCCATCATACAGACAAAAACAGGTGTGAAAAAAAGAAAGAAAGATTAAGGAAGGAGAGCTTAACTTCATAACAATTTGTAGCAAACTCAGAATTTTATTCTTAATTAGTGATAGAATTGACTTCTAACGGCTATGTTCACATGACTTTTTTTTTTTATCTGTCCGTCTTTTTTCTCTCAAAATGGGTGCCTGTCATTACAATCATTGCTGTTGGTACATTATTCTAGTTCAGGTCCTTTTGGTTGTGGTTCTTTTTTAAACCCCCATTAAATTTAGTAGAAAAGATGGTTAAAGGATGGTGGGGGAAAAAAAGTGTGTGAACAACTAAAAATAGCATCCATTGTTTGCAAAATAACATCCGCGTTTAATTGTCATGAACATTAATTTGACATCTGCACAAAAACTATCCGTTATTCAATACACTGTGCATTGAATGGTCGTTATTCCATTGACTTTAATGTATTCAATTGACTTTAATTAAAATTGGACGTTATTTTAAAAAAAAAAAAAAAGCTGATGCCTTTCCTCTCTCTTTTTTTTTTTTTACACAGTGTTATCATAATAATTACACACCACAAGGGTATGATTTTAAAAATATTTAACAAATTTTATTAATATGATTAAAAAATCTTCAATCTTTAATAATACTGTGCAAAAGGATCCAGTAATAAAGACAACCACCTGCCACAGTATTTGCATCCTCTATTCTTTCAAAAGCTGGTCACAGTAAGCATATAAATCAGATTGACTATAAACATGCAGTGTATCCATATGGCCTCCTAGGTCCAGTAAACAGCAGTATACTGTACATAACCTGTTTTGCTACAAGCCCATATCATATCATGTGCTTACCCACAGTAGCGTGTGGCATCCATAACCCTGATGCGCGTTTTGCGTGCGTTGCTTTCTCAAGGGCCCTCTGATTTATATGCTTACTGTGACCAGCTTTTGAATGAATAGAGGATACAAATACTGTGGCAGGTGGTTGTCTTGTTGTCATGTTAAAGGACAACTCCCACAAAATTTTTTTTTGGCTTTTTTTTAACACGCATTACAAAGTTATATAACTTTGTAATGTGGTTAAATGCCTTGTGTGGCCCCTTCCCCCACTTTCCGACCCCCCCCCCCCCCCCCCCCCGGAAGTTAAAGAATGTATACATTACCTATTACGATCGTCACGGTCCTCTTCTCCCGGGCGGCATCTGGTGACGACGACATCAGAGCCTGGGGGCGGTCCGGGTCTTCTTCCTCCTTGGCGTCTTCATTGAAAGTGAATGGGATGGAAAAGGCTGCTGGTGCACATGCGCACCAGCAGCCTTTTCATTGGCTGGAGTGCATCACATGGCTTCCAGCAAGCTGGAAGCCATGTGATGCGCTCCAGCCAATGAAAAGGCTGCCGGTGCGCAAGTGCACTGGCAGCCTTTTCTCTCCCATGGACCCGGAAGTAAGAGGCATCTCTGGACAGCGGACGCAGGTGACGGTGAGGCGTACGGCGAGCGAACCGGAGGGATGGTGAGTATGGTGTCTGTGTGTGTCTGTGTTTTTTTTTTGGGGGGGGGTCCCCCGCCGGAGTTGTCCTTTAATAAAATTTGTTAAATATTTTTAAAATCATAGCCAAAATCATAGACAAATTATGTTATCGTCAGTTAACTTTGTAAAGCAGGTTACAGTTTTGATTGCCCATAGGAACTATTGTGTATAAACAGTGTGAACATAGCCATTGGGGAATACAGACATACTGAGTGTAAATTGCATTTTTGTTGCAATTTTTTAGCTATTTTGCAGTAAATTGTATAATTTTGGTAAACTAGTGCTATGTATGAACACAGCCTCACACTTACTCAATATTAGCTCAGTATTAGGCTATGTTCCCCCACAGTATTTCTGTCAGTCCTTTGGTCAGTCTTTTTTCAACCAAAACCATACATGGAACTGACAGAGCAAAATTACAGTGGGAAGATTTACATAGTTTCTGTTTTTTCAACCCATTCCTGGATTTGGTTAAAAAAAAAAGTGAACATTCACCCACTCACAACAGCAAAGCGGGATTTTAAATATTTGCCAATTTCATTCTATAAATACTATAAAAATATTCATTACTTACTTTTATTTTTAAATGGATTCTGCATTGCTGCCTGGGCTCTGCCTCCTTTTGTAGATGTAAATAGGTTTCCTGTATCATACTTGATGTCAGAGATGTTCACAGTGCAAAGGTCATGCCAGTCTCGACATGGCTCTATTTCCTGGAAGCTATACCTGGTTCTCTATTTATGGCATCTGGTACGACATCCTATTTACAGCTATGGAAGAGTAGGGAGGCAGAGTGCAGGGAGCTGTACAGAATCTATGCACAGCTCTAATGTGTATGAATTTTGTATAGCGACTTATACAGGGCCGGCTCCAGGTTTTTGTGGGCCCTTGGGTGACAAAGCCTTCATGAGCCCCTCATTTACACACTATGCACAATAACGTGAGACAACACTAACATGTACAAACATACATTATTGACATAGACACTGACTGACTGACACACAGCAGTTACAGCTCAGTCTTCTCCCTCTTTCTCTCTGTCGGGTGCTCTCCACACAGCAAGGTTGAGGATCTTTAGGTCATGTGATCAGGTCCTTTCCCCTTTTCTTTCTCTGTGCAGGTCCGGCTCTGTCTCCTGTGATGATGATTAGTTTTCACCCTGCACTACAGTGAGCAGGCTGAACATCAGAAAACCAGGCCCCTCTCCCGCTCTGGGCCCCTAGAGATGCTATGGTTTCAGAGCCTAAGCTCTCTTCATCAGATACAAATGCACTGTATCTGATGAAGAGAGCTTAGGCTCTGAAAACGCGTTATATTTGTGCTATCTGAAATAAACGCTTCTGATTGCTTTCACCTAAAACTTTGGTCCCTTGACTTTGTGAAGACAGCACTGGTGTTTCCAAGGAGTTTGGCAATTTTTCCTTTTTCCTTTCCTGCAATTTTACACGGGCCCCCACATAGGGAGCATCCCGGCGTGCTACTCCATACTAGCTTGCAGTCTTCAGCACCAGGACCATTCGGACTCTACATCGGTACCCCATTTCAGGGGTGATATGCAAGTGGCATCAAGGTGAGCCTCCTACTTACCTCACCTTCCTTCTTCCTTACTGTACGGTATCACACGAGGCGCCGCCTCTTGCCTGTTTTCTTTTTCCTCTGATAAATGTTTCCACAAAAGGAATTAAAATGTCAAAAATGTACCACGAACCCTTGTGAAAAAATAAAAAATAATATGCTGTATCTGGAGAATTGCTGCATGCTTTGATTTACTTCTCCTCCCCTTTCCCCTGTCACATTCCAAACTACTTGGGATAAGTCAGAAAGTAGCAGTCTAGAAAAAAAAGTCAGTTATGGAGTTCAGAAATGCAGAATACAAGCATGAGATGATTTATAAGAACTGTATGGTCTGGAAATGGAGGAAGATACACTTTGATTTGTGCAGATTTACTAATGACTATGTTTATACACAGTAAAAAAAGCGCAAAATACAGCCGTCATTTTGAGTGAAAATAAAAGAACATGTGAACAGTTGTGGTGGTTTTGGTGGTCTCCTTAAAGGAGCCATCCCCTTTCTAGGTCCTTCAATGGAGGGATATCTGGCTAGCCCCGTGTTTTGAGACCAAGTGTGAACATAGCCTAAAGGCCCTATTACACGGGCCGACCTTAAGGAGCAAACGAGCGCTGTCAGTGCTCATTTGCTCCTGGTTCCCTGCTCGCCGCTGCCGCTATTCCGCGCAGCGGCAGAGAGCGGGTGAGTCCGGGGGGACGGGGAGGTGCGGGGGGGCTGCGTGGGTGATCGCTGATCGTCCAGGCAGCCCATAGAGTATAGCGGCGGTCTGCTGCCGCCGCTTCTTTTCCATGGAGTGGTGGCAGCATATCGCTGCTATATAAGTCGATAGTCTTTCAACATGTTCAAAGACAAATGACTTCAACGATCAGCCGACATGAACGATTTCTGATGATCGTTGTCTCCTATTCCACGGGACGATTATGAATACGGCCGATAATCGTTCTGTGGAATAGAGCCTTAACTGTAACCCGAACTGATCATCGTGGTATTGTGCTATGTGTTTCTGCAAGGTGCTGATTACAGACGAGCGAGCCTCAAGCACGCTTGGGTCATAAGCTGTGTTCACACACAGTTTTTTTGGTGAGTACTTGTGATTGGAACAAACAGAGAAAACCTATAATGGAAAGTTGGAAATTGCTCAGAAAGCAGTTATAAAGAAAAAAAAAAACTATACTTACAACCCTCCAGTAGGTGCTATACTTACTATGGTAGTACAGTGAGGTCACTGTCTGCGAAGAGAAGGGGCTATAGTCAGAAGCCAAGAGCTAAAGGCTGGAGATACTCTTTTCAGCTACAATGTACCTCTCAGCCCTGCTTCCCTAGAGATCACCTACTGTATGCTGCTCTTCAGTAAAACCACTGACCTGTAACCTCTGACGTGATGTGTGATGAGCAGCAACTACAATCAAGACACATGAGCTTTCTCTGCAGGAAACTGTCCTCTCTTTCAGGCTGTGTTTGTCAGTTTGGTACACACAGCAGAGAAAAACACCCCATTTCTGCAGACTGTCCATAAATTCATGCACGTCTGGCAGGGGCGGATTAACTTTACCATAGGCCCCGGGCTGTTCACCAAGCCTGGGCTCCCCCACCCCACTGTAACTATGGAAGCACTAGCCTGGCGTTCATAGTACAAGACAGATAACATCATGATGTCCTGATTTGTGCAAAATTGCCATTAAAAACATTGATTTTTTGCAAATCATGGCGGAAGTGTAGCCAGGAGACAGTACACCACTGAAAGTATAAGTCTTTTTGGGTGGTCATGGGCCCCCCAGGAGCTCAGGGCCCCGGGCTACCGCCCGAAACGCCCCTGTTATAATCCACTACTGACGTCTGGCACCCCCACTTTCCCTTTCCTATGCTTTTCCAAACTATCCAGGCTCATCTTTCTGTCTAGGCCATACATTGTGGTTCCTTCCCTGTGCCAGTCACTGTATTGGTTGCCGTTCACCTGCGAATTCTCACCCATAAAGCCACAGTGCTTACCCTTCCCAAATCTCTGTCTACAGCCCTACCTGGAATGTATGTTCTTACAATAAAATAAGGCTTACTACCTTCATAATCCACACCTCCCGCTCCCATCTATAAGACTTTTTCTTGTGGCACAGTTATTTATAATGCACTACTACAGACAATTGTACCTCAGTTTTAATTACTGTCGTTATATCTTTCAAAATCTAAATCAACAGTAGATGTGATATAAAGCATGTCTGCAATTTTTTAGTTATCATGGAAAACACGTTACTTCCTTTTTTTTAGTGTTTTTTTTTTCTCATTTAGAAAACAGGAAGTCCTGTGTATCCCAGGCCATCTGAGCGCTCACAGAGAAGGCAGTCATGTGAAGTCAAGTTCAGCTTTTAATTGTAACGACAGTGACACTTTAAAGCATATCTTTTTACACAGGCTTGTCACATTCCACAAACTGAACCATTTTCTTTTATCACCATGATAACTTCATCCCCTGTTCATTCAGCAGTATCCCTTTACACTTTGTGTACCCTAAAGCACTTCATATCAGTGCACACACAGATAGTGACTGAATGTAGTTTTATGTGCATTACCCTATCTAGTATACAAGACGACTTAAGCCTGTATTTCCAAAACTGATTATATGCTTTGTGAGCAGGTCCTTTCCTACCATTTTTTGGACCCGAAAGAAATGTCTGATTTTGTCTATGTACGTATCCTCTGAATTGTAAGGTGCTGCAGAATAGGTTGGAGTTATAAAAAGAAAGATAATTATTATATGTTAGTGGGATAACAATCCTATTAAGGGTCGCTCTATTGGCCCAATGTGTGGCTGTGTGCAGCCACAAACAAGCAGCGATCAGTGAGAGTTTGCAGTACCTTTACAAGGTGTGATTAATGCTGCTGTTTAGACAGAGAGGTGTGTGGCCAAAAAAAATGATTTAAAGGAGAAGTCCAGTGAAAATTTTTATTGACATATCGTATTGCCCCCCAAAAGTTATACAAATCCCCAATATACACTTATTACAGGAAATGCTTATAAAGTGTTTTTTTCCCTGCACTTACTACTGCATCAAGGCTTCACTTTCTGGATAAAATGGTGATGTTATGACCCGACTTCCAGAGCTGTGCGGACTGTGGCTGCTGGAGAGGATCATGGCAGGGGGACACTGAGGGACACAGTGCACTGGAGGGACACGGAGCATCCCTCTGCCATCATCCTCTCCAGCAGCCACAGTCCGCACAGCTCTGGGAGTCGGGTCGTGACATCACCATTTTATCCAGGAAGTGAAGCCTTGATGCAGTAGTAAGTGCAGGGAAAAAGGCATTTTATAAGCATTTCCTGTAATAAGTGTATATTGGGGATTTGTATAACACTTTAATAGAAAACTTTGCTGGACTTCTTTAACCTGCCACACAAAAGATCCAATTAGCTCACTCATCGGCTGATCGCTTGCCCTTGTGCACAGGTAAATGAGCTACATAGAAATGCTTATTAGGCAATAGGTGTACTATGCAAAGATTCTGGAATAAAGTTAAGTTCTATTCCTTTGGATAGGGCTGAGCTGCAATACCAGACATTGTGCACGGATAGCGTATATGTAGAAAAAAGGAAAAAGATACAGCTCACCAGTAGATGAAATTCAGCAGCAAAAAATGGAGTGGAGAGGAGGGTGCTCAAACTTCTAAGCACTGGCCAGACGCTGGATGGAAGACTTAGCTGAGGATAAAGGTGTGGGAGTCGGCACTCCTGGACGTAGACGATTAAAAATGATCTTTTATCCGTGCATTTAAAAACTGGTAGTGTGCATGGCACAAATAAAAGTTAATTTTTAATCGTCTACGTCCAGGAGTGCCGACTTCCACACCTTTATCCTCAGCTAAATTGTGCAAGAATGTTGGTGCTACTTTGTCTAATACAAAGTCATGATATTTGGATATCCTAGCTACCAGGCTGCATCCACTTCACATATTATAACATTTCCTGGTAATATACCATCATTTATTATAAATACACAACTTCTTTAGCATTTTTGAACTTTTTCATAATACAGTATTTAAAGTGTAACTACCATTTAAAAAGAACTTCTGACATGTCATAGCGCCTGCTAATACAAGCAGCCTACGGAGCTCCCCATAGCAGAGATGAAGGGGCAGAGCACATGGAAGCCCCTTCGTTCTAGCTATCGCAGGGTTCTCAGCAGCCGGACCCCGACCAATATACACTTCTGACATGTCACTATGTCATTTCAGAAGATTTTTTAAATGGTAGTAACACTTTAAGTATTTTGTGTAATAATGAGCACATATATATCTCCAAACATTTTATTAGTAGAGATTGCCATCATAAGCATATAGTGAACAGCCCTAGTATAAAAACAGTAAAAGAAACAGTCATATGAACCATTAGAGAACATTACTTTATTCTAGAAAGATGGTTTAATGCCAAGCATCACAGGATCTACCTGAAGGGGTGTCCCAGCACACCCGTCAGTCTACCATTGTATTTACAACTCCAGGGGTGGTAAAAGAGGAAGGGAAAGGTAAAATGAAACTGACTAAAGAAATACTATGGATTTTTACACCCTTGGTTTAGGCAGAGCCTTTATAGCAGTTGAGTTGGGAAATCTGTTTTCTTTTTCTTATTTAATACCATGAAAGTGTAACATCAGCTCATTCATGAGCAGTTTCCTTAAGAACATGATCCAAAGAGAGTAATCCTGTAAGAAGTTCCATAAACAGCCCCCCTAAGGAGAGGAGCCACAATCTCTTCTTGCAGGAAAATCCAAGAATTGGAGCTATATGTAGGGGGATCTTGCCATGACTGGAATGTGGGATAGAGTAAATAAATATTTTGATGCTGGTAAATAACCTTTTATCTTCTATATAGTGCCTATGGATAAGGGCAGAAACTACAAAGCAAAGTGTGCCACAATTCCGGCTCAAATTGCACCAAAAGTGCTGTACATGCCATGTGCCACAGCTATTATTTGTTATATAAATAAGGTATAAAAAGGTATAAATAAGGTATAAAAATAACATATTCTGTAACACTAAGCAACATTCTCCTGGCACTAAGATGACGGCCATGAGATGTTAATCTAATGCAACATGCTCCAAACTTATCATACAGCATGCATCTCTGCAAATACTTTATCTGTCACCTATCTTTATAATGTATTATTTTTTTGTCTTTACACTCTACAGCATGGGTCTCCAAACTGCGGCCTTCCAGCTGTTGCAAAACTACGATTCCCATCATGCCTGGACAGCCGAATCCAAAGATTTAGCTGTCCAGGCATGATGGGAGTTGTGGTTTCGCAACAGCTGGAGGGCCGCAGTTTGGAGACCCATGCCCTACAGGCTCTGGAAAGTAGGCCTCACACAGGGTATCTTAAAACAGACTATCCTGCATTAGAACCCCCAACTGGTAATTGGAATAAGCCAAGGAGTAACAGAGCTATTTGGAGGACCCTTTGGGCTTAGTCTCCTCAGGCCTGTATAGGCAATGACAATCTCTTTGGCAAAGTCTAGGTCATATCTCTGGAGGTCCCTCTTATGTACACTTTCTGGTGGTTGTCACTGCTATCATACTACTTTGCAGCTATCTATACCTTAAAGTGGTATTCCCATCTCAGTTTATAATCCTCTATCCATAGGATAGAAATAAAAAGTTCATCGCTGGGGGGCAGACCGCTGATTCTCCATTGATCCTCAGAATGGAGAAGCAATAAATGGAGCACTCATCGCGGAGACTCTCTATCAACTCTCTATTGCGTTATTGAATGTTTCTAAGCGCTGAACATCAGACAGGGATGTAAGGGAGGAAGTAGCAAGTGGACAGACAATATGAAAAAAGAAAAACAAAGGGCATAACATAAGGGGAAGGTTAGTGAAAAGATCACAGAAATGATGAGGCTAAACTTTCAAAGTTCCCCTGATACAAAGAAAGGGCTAGAGAGCTAGGATTACAGAGTTTGTATCTACTTTTGCAGATTGGAGGTACCCCTAAAAGCAGACTTTGTAATTATCAGAACCTCTGAAAAACAAAAGAATGGGCTTTGTCAAAAGCCATCATGTTTTTGATACAAATGAGATGGTTTAGGTGTTCCAACCTTTGGATTCTTGGTGTGGGATGGTTAGGCAAAAAACCTTGTCACAACCTTGGAAATTACTTACATTAAGCCAACAATGAAATTACATGAGTTACATTAACTGAGTAAACGGAAGGTGGAGGGGCAGAGGCAATGTCAATTATATGATCTCTGCTGTGAATATGGTATTCTGTACCCTGCTTATTGTTCTGATGGATGACTTTAGAGCAGTGTTTCTGAGTGTTTAGAGGATTTCCCATACAAAGAACACCTGTGATAATACCTGATTCACTGAACATAATTATCTCACCTGGGAAATACTAAGGAAATCCTCAAAACATGACCTGTTGGTGGGTCTTGAGGACGTGAGTTGAGAAACACTGCTCTAGAGGCCATATATTAGGACATTACATCAACAGTGCATTGTATTATTTAAAAAGAAACACAGTCCTACAGTTCACACTGCGCAAAATTCATTTACTTAAGTATATGTCTGTATATTTATTGAAATAAAGTGTATTATTGTGTGCCTAAAGCCATATCTACTTTACATCCACAAGATAGAAGAAACTGCTACCTGACGACACTAAAGATTCAGTGTTGTATCCAACATGTGATAATCAGAAAAAGTTGTGAATCTGTCATTTGGAATAAAGAAATTAGGAAATTCCACACATTAAAAAAGAAAGTGCATATATCATGGTAATAGTTTACTTTGAGATCCTAGAATTCAGAATCTTTGATAATCTGGTAACTATACATTTTTTTTTACATTTATATTTGTATGTGTGTTTCTTTAGATCCTCAAATTGCTGATAGAGTTGCATAAAAATCCCTAGAGCTGTATTAGGACTGCTTTGTATCACATCTAACCATTCGAATGTGAACCCAAAGTATCACACTGGCCATCAGCTGCCCTCTGAATACTCCTTTTCTCTCTGATCTAGCCAGATCACTCTTGGAACTCAGAGATGGATGAGCTTCTACCACAGTCACAAGAGAAGGAAAACATCTCTTTATGTAGAGCAACAGACGAGATCCATCATGAGGGGAATGGATTTGACCTTGTCAAGTGGACCAAAGTAATTAATTTAAGGACTCCTACAGGGAGGCTGTTTTTACAGATCACCAGATTGAATGTGTTCGTGCTATGATCACTGCTTCCTTACAATAACTTCATCTAGACACTTTGTAGTGATGTGGCGAGGTGAGAGTTATTTCAACATCAAACAGAAGAGAAAATCTGGGATTTAAATATTACAGGAAAATATTTTAATAAATATTGTTTCCTCTACAAAGTTCTCTTTTACATTATAAATGGATGTTAAATCTCTTTATTTTTGATCATTTTAAACAACAGTCATGTACATACAGCCTGCAATGCATATGTGGTTAAATGATGAATTATTTAAAGTGTACCAATCATTTGGCGACCACAGTAGGACACGCTGTTAATTACGATTAATAGTCAAGAGTGTGTTGGATTAGTTACTACTCCACAAATAACAAATGTACAAAAGCTAGATATTATGCTGACCTATGGCATTACTTTGACTAATAATTAATATGCAACACATAATATACAATAAATGTGCATTTTTATACTACCCCTGTGAAAGCATAATGACCAAAAGTTAAATGTAGAATAACAGTTATAAACATTCTAAGAAATTGGAGGGACTATTTTTTTATGTAAAGAGGCTAAATCTGCTAAACTGCAACAATTGTCTCCATACATTGTACTTTATCACAGCCTTTTATATATGTTCACACTGCTAACAGGAAATGCTTTCCAGACTGTGCCTTAAAAATATAGAATTGCTATGGTGTGGGCAGAGGTTACAGACTTGTGCCATTAGCAGTGGATGTTAGCTACAACATTCAGACTGACCTTCCACTATAACAACAGAGATACAGGTCCTGGCTGCCTAAAAAGTTCAGAAGCTCTCTTTGTCACCCTATCAGGCTTTGATGGTTTGCCGTGACAACAAGCAACAAAAGCCCCTATACCAGCCATGACTATTTGCCTATTAAAGGGGTAGTGCGGTGCTAAACAATTATTCACAAAATAACACACATTACAAAGTTATACAACTTTGTAATGTACTGTATGTTATGTTAGTGAATGGCCCCCTTCCCTGTGTTTCCCCGTACCCACGCCACCCCCGGAAGTGTGATGCACTATACTCACCTGATTCGTGTCGAATCTCTCCGACCGTCCCTCGTGCTGGCCCCCCTCTGCCGCGTCATCAGCTGCTCAGCCGCGATTGGCTGAGCATAACTGTGCTCAGCCAATCGCGGCTGAGCACAGTTATGACACGTCAGAGGGGGGCCGGCACGAGGGACGGTTGGAGAGATTCAGACGGCCGCCAGAAGATGACATCATTGTCACAAGATGACGGACAGGGGTCGACAAGAATCAGGTGAGTATAGTGCATCACACATCCGGGGGTGGCGTGGGTACGGGGAAGGGGGCCATTCGCATACATAACATACATTACAAAGTTGTATAACTTTGTAATGTGTGTTTTTTTGTGAATAATTGTTTAGCGCCGCACTACCCCTTTAATGATAGTCCCCTAATGGTAACTTATTTATAGTACACATTAAAGGGGTTGTTCACCAAAACTTTTTTCTTTCAAGTCAACTGGTGCCAGAAAGTGCCAGAGATTTAAAAGTTACTTCTTTTAATATATCTTGTCTTCCAGTACTTATCAACTGCTGTATGTCCTGCAGGAATTGGTATTCTTTCCAGTTTGGAGAGCAGGAGAGGTTTCTATGGGCATTTGCTACTGCTCTGGGAAGTTCCTGGCATTGACAGAGTAGGCAGCAGAGAGCACAGTGTCAGACTGCAAAGAATACATCGCTTCCTGCAGGGCATACAGCAGCTGATAAGTACTGGAAGACTGGAGATTTTTTTAATAGAAGTAAATTTTGAAATCTTCTGGTACCATTTGATTTGAAAGAAATCTCAAAAAACAAAATCCATTTTCTATGTTTTCCATTCCATGTTTCTAAGATCCTAATTAGTATAATAAAAACAATTAAAAGTTTTTAAAATGCTTAAAAATATCACACAAAAAAGGAAGACAGTAAACACTTTTTTATTCATAGGTGAATATGTTTGCTACTTTCCAAACATTTAGACAGGAATCTGCTTTTTAATTATGATTATAATTTTTGTCTGGTCTGCAGTCTTATCAATGAGAAGCCAGGACCCTAGGTTCACCCTTCACTTTAGTGTTATGTTAAATGAACACATTTTACTCACAAAGAAAGATATGAAAGCATATGCATTAACTAAGCCATTGATTTCAATGGAGAAACATATGCAAATGTGTAATTAACATTTGCATAATCTTTTTTTTGGCTGTTTCCTTTGGATGCAGAATTGCTGCTAACTATCTTTTTGCAACAAACAAAAGAAACATATACAGTATATTGTACATTGTTTTGTATAATTTACTTCAATGGGGAACTTACAGCTTTTTCACTGCATATGATTATGCAATAAACAGCATACGTTAAATGTGCTCGAAAACTTTTCAGTGAAACATAGCACAAAAACAAAGTGTGGACACAGCCTAACAGTCTGTTGTCCTGCAATGTTTATTCCCTTATTGTAGGGGGAAAAAAAATTCCATCCCTACTCCAAATCTGGAAATCAGAATAAATCCTAAGGCCAATGATCCATCACTGGTAATCTACTACATAGAATTGTATACAGTGGGGCATTGGATTACGAGCATAGACATAGAGCAGAGACTGCGGGAAGAAATGGGCAGGGCAGATTTGGGCACAGTATAGCAGCACTCTCTGTCCAGGGAGAGAGGGGTTACAGCTATGGAGAGATTACCTCCACAGTCCTGTCCCCTGATGCAAGCCCCAGCCTGAAGTGGGTGTGCTATGATTTGGAAGGTGAGGGAGACTTCCTGGTTCAGAGTACAGTGCTGTGGACCACACTATGCAGACCATGTCCCTCCTACACTCGCACTCCCACCCAGTACAGGAAGCTCTTAAACCAAAGCAATGCCCTTAAACCCAGTTACAATTTTTAAAAAACTGTGAGCGCTCCTTGCAAACTTCTCTCAATCCAAGTTACTCTTAAACCAAGGTTCCACTCTATAACTTGATTCTTTGCAATAAAAACGGTGGGTAAACAATGGCCCCAAAACCCTTCTTTGAAATGAAGCCCTGTAACTCAACATCAGAGAGGAGACGCTGACAGGCTCATGTTAGAGATGCAATACACTTCCTTTATTTGAATGCAACACATTTCAGGGGTCTGACTACTACCTTCATCAGACACAATACAGACTATGCAAAACCTCTTTTTATAATAAAAACAATACATGACCCGAAACGACTTCTGGTAAAAGGGAAGTTCTTCCCGGTCATATATTATGTTTTTACTATAAAAAAAACTTGTGTATGGTCTGTATTATGCCTAAAGAAGGGACATTCGGACCTCCGTAAATGCGCTGCATTCAAATAAAGAAGTGTATTGCATCTTTAACAGTCTGTCCGTGTCTCCTCTCTTATTGGGATATGGGGCTTCATTTCAAAGAAGGGTTTTGGTGTCATTGATTACCCACCATTTTTCATTGCAAAGAATCTAACTTCTACACCAAATTTCCAACAAGAGTATCTGATGGTGGTCGGCAGCAACTCTCGTTGCTTATGTGGCATTAACATAAAGTATACCACAGAGACTCACATCTTTTTTTGTTTAAGAAGTTAAAAAAGGTTTTGAGCTAGAATGGGCCAAGAAGTTCCATTTTGAATAATGTTGAAAATAATAATTTGAAAAAGGTAAAAATTTTAAAAATAGAAGTCTATTCATTCTGTTGTTTGAATTATGTGCCTATAGTGTTATTCCTTTAGCATAATTTCAAGTATAAGTATTTATTTTGGTTTAAACATCAAACAACATGTATGCTTTTAAATTGCAAACCTTGGTTAAATGTTTTTTGGCACATGAATTATACTGTGTGATGAGAATGACCACTTCCCATAACTTTTAAGTACTTAAAAGAAGTTGCAAAATGTGGCTTTTTTTGTTTTCTTCATAAATCTATCTGTGTTTATATAACCTTCAATGTCCATCTTCCTTTTAAATATGGCTTAAGTATTTTACACAATTTATGAGCTCTGAGGGATGTTGGATGGATCTCTACATTGTTATGGTATTAAGCAATGTTGCTGAGCTTAAAGCCAACAGGATAACAGGTGAAAGGGGAAAGAAGGCTTTTCACACAAATTATAGAAGACACTTTTTAATGTCATTGATAGCGCATCTAGAATGAATTATCATTTTGATAGCTTTGTATACAGTGGTGCTTAAAAGCTTGGGAACCTTTTTTTATGTTTTTTTAAATCATAATATGACCTGAAACTACACCAGATTTTCACACAAGATCTAAAAAATAGTAGAGAAGCAAATAAAGTAAATGAACAAAAATATTAAACTTGGTTATTTATTGAGGAAAATGATCTGATTATACATATCACAGAGTGGCAAACGTATGTAAACCTCTAGAATTGACAGATAATCTGCAGATGAAATTAAAGTCCTGATGATATATAGCAATAGATAATGTTTTACTGTATTAGCCAAAACAATCCTTGTGATGGTAAATGCTTGTAAACTCGCCTGAGGAAGAAGTCTATGTACTTTAAGAGCTCTTGAAAATACTTTTTCTTATGTCTTACCAATAAAGGTATGACTCCTACAATACTTTGTTTCCTTTTGACCATCACATCAGTCATTAGGATGACTGTCAGGCATGAGTGGGTGAACTGGTTTATTTAAGGGATGGAGATCTATCAAAGTTTGAGCTTCTCAACATACATTTGTGAAAATGTACCTTGGCGTATGAGATTTCTAAAGACTAAAGGAGATTAATTGATGATGTTGATTGGGTGGCAAAAGGTATAAAAACCATCACTAAAGAGTTTGGACTCCACCAATCCACAGTCAGATAAAATGTATACAATTGGAGGAAATTAAAGACCATTATTAGTCTCCCCTGGAGTCGTTGACTATGATTGTGACAAGACTGAGGCATATAACAGTTGGCAAGATTGCAAAGAACCCACGGGAACCCACGGTGAGTCCACTATCAGAGAACACTGAACAAAAATGATGTGTGGCAGGATTGCAAGGAGAAAAAATGAACACTGCCTGTCTGCAGTCTCTGTAGAAAGGAAATTACTGCATTACAGCATAAAAAACTCATAGCATCCATGAAACACAGTGGTGGTAGTATCAAGGTTTGGGTCTTCTTTGCTGCTAGGACAGCTTTTCATTATTAATGGAACCAGGGCCGATTCTAGCTTTTCTGCTGCCTGAGGTGAGAACTGAAATAGCACCTCCCCCCACCATACTGAGATCAACATCATATAAACACCATATTCTACACATCCTGAACACACTACCCCTGCTTAATGACTGATCAATACCACCAGTACTGCTACTGAATAAAAACCACTGTATAGAGTCCAGCATTACCCCCACACAGTGACAGTATAGTGATCAGGGTGCAGTTACATCCAGTGATTCACAGGTGATGTCTTCTCTCCCCAGAGTTGTTCACTTTCTCTTTTCTTCTCCATTCAGATCTGGCTCCATTAGCCATGACTTGTCCCTGCAGCATGTATCGGACAGACATTTTAGGCTCCACAACTTACCAACACTCTCTTTACTCCTATACAATACATAGTGCCCATAGAAACATAGAAACATAGAAGATTGTCGGCAGAAAAAGACCACTGGGTCCATCTAGTCCGCCCTTTTAGTATTTTCTTCCTTATTATCTTAGGATAGATATATGTCTATCCCAGGCGTGTTTAAATTCTGTTATTGTAGATTTACCAACCACCTCTGCTGGAAGTTTGTTCCAGGTATCTACCACTCTTTCAGTAAAATAATATTTTCTTACATTGCTTCTGATCTTTCCCCCAACTAACCTCTCACTGTGTCCTCTTGTTCTTGAGCTCAGTTTTTTACTAAAAACACTCCCCTCTTGAACCTTATTTAGTCCCTTAACATACTTAAAGGTTTCAATCATGTCCCCCCTTTCCCGTCTTTCCTCCAGACTATACAGATTCAAATCCTTAAGTCTTTCCTGATATGGTTTATGCCTCACACCCTCCACCATTTTTGTAGCTCGTCTTTGGACCCGTTCTATTTTATCAATGTCCTTTTTTAGGTGAGGTCTCCAGAACTGGACACAGTATTCCAGATGTGGCCTCACCAGAGCTCTATACAGCGGGATCACAATCTCCCTCTTCCTACTGGTTATACCTCTAGCTATACACCCCAGCATACGATTTGCTTTCCCCACCGCCTGGTTGCACTGGTGACTCATTTTAAGGCTTTCAGAAATCATTACCCCTAAATCCTTCTCTTCTGAAGTCTTTTCCAACACAGTACTGCCGATGTGATACTCGGATAGAGGATTCCTCCTCCCCAAGTGCATTATTTTACATTTGGAAACGTTGAACTTCAATTTCCACTGTTTGGACCACGTATCTAGCAAAGCTAAATCATTTTCCATATTACTGACACCTCCAGGAATATCCACCCTATTGCACACTTTTGTGTCGTCAGCAAACAGACAAACTTTACCTATCAACCCTTCTCCTATGTCACTTACAAACATATTAAAAAGAATAGGACCCAGAACAGACCCTTGTGGCACACCACTTGTAACCAGTCTCTGCTCAGAATATACACCATTAACAACAACCCTCTGATATCTCTCCTTCAGCCAACCACAAATCCACTGAACTATCCAGGGATTTAGTCCAATTTTCTCCAACTTCTCTATCAGCTCTTTATGGGGAACTGTATCAAAAGCTTTGCTGAAGTCCAGATAGGCGATATCCACAGCACCACCTTCATCCAGCACTTTTGTGGCATAATCAAAGAAATCAATGAGATTAGTCTGACATGATCGGCCCTCAGTAAAGCCATGCTGGTTTGGATCCATCAAATTGTTGATTCTTAGGTGATCCATTATCTTCTTTTTTAGAAGAGTTTCCATCATTTTCACTACTACAGATGTCAGGCTCACTGGCCTGTAGTTACTAGGCTCTTCTCTATTCCCCTTCTTGTGGATTGGTATAACATTGGCTGTTCTCCAATCATCGGGGACATCTCCTGTTAGCAGGGATTGGTTATACAGATCTGTCAGGGGGGCAGCAATCACAGATCTGAGTTCTTTAAGAACCCCCCAACATGAATAGTTCCCCCTATTTGACACCCACACAGTAACTAGCCCCTTCTCTTCCTCCATGCTATAAATATCTCTCTTTTTCCCAGACACTTAATGAGATCTCTTCTGCACCTCCACACTATTATAATCCCCCCATCTCCCCATGTAGTCATAATCTACTTCCCATGTCCCCATGTAGTTATAATCCCCGTCTCCTCATGTAAACATAATCCCCCATCCTGTGCCCCTATGTAGTCATAATCTCCCCTGCTGTGTCCCCATCTCATAGTCCCCCTGCTGTGTCCCCATCTCATAATCCCCCATGTCCCCCAATCTCCTCATAATCCCCCATCTCCTTATAGTCCCCTCTGTGTCCCAATCACTTTATAATCACTTCCTTCTGTGTCCCCCAATTTCCTCATAATCCTCCCCATCCCCCTCCTCAAAATCCCCCTGTATCCCCATCTCCTCATAATCCCTGTGTCCCCATCTCCTCATAATCCCCCCTGTGTCCCCATCTCCTCATATTCCCCCCTGTGTCCCCATCTCCTTATATCCCCCCCCTGTATCCCCATCCCCTTATATTCCCCCCCTGTGCCCCCCCCCCCCCATCTTCAGCAAAGCAAAAAAAAAACAAAACAATCCGGCTACTCACCTCACCATTCGCTCCCACGCTGCTGTGTCCTCCTGGATGCTTCCTGGTTTAGGCTGCTCACAGATCTCATAGAGCAGTCTGACCAGGAAGACATTACTGTCTGCTCCAGATCCCTTCTAGATCGCAGCCCTAACACAGCCTGTGATCTAGAAGTTAATGGCACAGAGCAGAAAGCTGATGGCTTCCTGCTCTGAGCTTCCTGTCAGCTGTGTGTGCGCCCTAAGGACACAGCTGACAGAAGGTGCGCCCATGCATGCAGTGCAAAGAAGGCAGTCTGGCATCAGTCTGGAGTCCCTGCTTCTGCATGTATATTGCGTGGGCGGTATGCTATTAGCGTAGCACATCCTGGAATATGCACACAAGAGCAGAGACATCAGTCTATGGCTGATCTCTCTGCTCCTGTTGTCAGTGACCGGTCATGCATGTAATATATGCATGGCTTCTCACTGTCCAGGAGCAGCTGGTGCCACCCCCTACAGGGTCCTATGATCTGCCGCCCAAAGCAAAGACTTCACTTCGCCTCATGGCAGATGCTGCCCTGGATGGAACAACTAATTCTGAATTATACCAAATTATAACAAATTATAAAGAAAATTATGAGGACATTTGTCCGTGAGTTGAATGTCAAGGGAAGCAAAACAGTGACCCTAAGCACCCTAACAAGTCACTATACCACAGAATGGTTAAAGAAAAAAGTTCTGACCTTACTTTAAACCCGTAACAAGACCATGATGTACCTTGTATGTTAGGGGAGTTCAGAGAGGGAAGGCGCCGCAATCCCTGCTGCTTTCTGCTGCCCGAGACAGCGGCTATTAGTGGGTGGGGCCGATCGCCACGCCCACTAATAAGGGCATTTAAATGCAGCTGTCAGACATGACAGCTGCATTTAAATGCCTTGCAGTGCCCCTCCATGGGGGTCTAGTGGGGGGATTCCTTCTCCTTACCCAGCTGGGCCTTAGCATTGGAATGATGCTGATCCTGGCTTGACAATCGATGTATCTGGTCTGCAGCAGAACAGAGTAATAGAGCACTCATCCATTAGATCTTTATTAAGTATACTATACTGATCTCTGTGACGGACTAGTGTAGTTGTATTAGAAGTCCCAAATGGTGACTGCTAACTAATATGAATGTTAAAAAAAGGGTTTTTTTATTAATAAAAAATTCCCTTCCCTAATAAAAGTTTGAATCACCCTCTTTTCCCATTGAATAAATAAAAAAGAAACAAAAGAAACCAAACATATTTGGTAGATCCACGTGGGTAATCGTCCGAACTATAAAATTATTCCATTCCTGATCTTGCAAGGTAAACAGGGTAAGCGCAAAAAAATTCCAAACTGCAAAATTGTGCATTTTTGGTTGCATCAAATCCATCAAATAAGCAAACAAGGCACCGATAGAACACATCATGGCGCAAAAAAATCACATATCACACAGCCCCATAGACCAAATGATAACAGAGCGTTATAAGGATGGGAATAGAGCAACTTTAAGGAACATTTAGTTTTTAAAAAAAAGCTGTCAAAAATATAAAAGTTATCGTTGTAATCGTACCGGCTTGAGGAACATAGATAACAAGTCAGTTTTACCATAGGGTGAACGGTGTAAACACAACCACCGCCCCTTTCCCCCCTCCCAAATAAAAAAAAAGGGGTTTTATTTTCAATTTCAATTTCACCAGTCATACTTTTTTTCTAGTTTGGCAGCATACTTTTTGCAAAAATCTGTCATTGCAAAGTACAATTAGCGGCACGAAAAACAAGGGTTCATGTGGGTCTGTAGGTAAAAAAAATACAAGCACTATGGCCTTTTAAGCACTAGGAGGAAAAAACAAAAGTGCAAAAATGAAAATTGGCTCAGACCTTAAGGGGTTAATAAAATTGTGGAGGGACAGTTTATGGAAAGAACCCACTAATATTACAATCAAAGCTGTTTTGCACAGATGGACTACAGTTCTTCCAAACTGATGTACAGAACTATTTAATAAATACTGGAAAAATTTTAGCTTTATAAGAGGGTCATGTCAGTTACTAAAAGCAAAGCTTCAAGTATTTACCAATCACAGATATGTGATATTGGATTATTTCCCTCACAAAATAAATTACCAGGTTTGAAATGGTTCTCTTTATCTAAGGGTCTATTTACACAGAAAGATTATCTGACAGATTATCTGCCAAAGATTTGAAGCCAAAGCCAGGAATGGATTTGAAAAGAGGAGAAATCTCAGGCTTTCCTTTATGACTTGATCTCTGTTTATAGTCTGTTCCTGGCTTTGGCTTCAAATCTTTGGCAGATAATCTTTCTGTGTAAATGGACCCTGAGACTTACACAAATAGGCTATGTTGACACAACATCAAAAATAGAGAAAAGGCGTCCGATTTTCATATTTAAAATAACGTCCGTTTTTGACACAATTTAACTGACTGCAATGGCAATACATTGAAGTCAATGGGAAGACGGACGTCCAATGCTCACAATGCATTGAATAATGGATGTTTTTACCGCGGAGGGCAAAATAATGAACATGATCATTATTTTCGGACGTCTTTTGCTAACAGCGACCGTTTTTTATTAGTAGTTCACACACAGTTTTTCTTTTGTCACCGTTCTTTCTCCGTTTTCACTAATAAATTCTATGGACTTTTCAATTAAGGCACACCCAAAGGCCAATTAGTAACCCAAACTAGAATAATGTACAAACACCAGTCATTGCACTAAGGGAAGGCCAGACAGCTAAATGACGTCCGTTATTTTAGCTTGAAAATACTGGACGTTATTTTAAACAGAGCTGAAAAAAATTTGCTTGAACATAGCCATAGCATGTATGTGTAGGTCACATTCATGCAAACATAGAAACATTTGAAGGGAATGTAAACTTTCAAACACCATTATATGTTAATGCTTGGACAAGCCTGTATTCAAAATGTTCCACTTTGAACCTTTTGTTTATATTTTTGTTTAACCCCTTCCCAACCCAGGGTGTCCCATTATGGCATGGGTTATAAAAGAGAGTATGGTGCTGGTTTAGGTGTTGAGTAGTGATGAGCGAGTACTAAAATGCTCGGGTGCTCGTTACTCTAAACAAATATCTCCCGATACTCGAGTGCTCGTTTCGAGTAACAAACCCCATTGAAGTCAATGGGAGACTCGAGCATTTTTGCAGGGGACCCAAGTTCGGTAGAGGGAAGGTCGTGTGAAAACCCGTCAACCTTAGAAATTGATTGAAACACAACGGACACGGACAGGAAACAGCAGGGGCAGCATGTATGCATGCCTCTAAGGCTGCCTATTGGCTCCATTATGCCTATTTTGTGCAACAGCCTGGTTAAAACAGAGGGACAGCAATGCATTCTGGAACCTGTAGTACTGAGTACATCTGCTCAACCAGGAAATACAAAAACACAAAACAGAACAAAAAAACACAAAACTAATGGATTTTTGGTAGTTTCAAAACTGGGATAGATAGGTAATAAATAATGCTATATGCTTCTGCAGAAGTTTCATTTTTTCTTGCCTTGATCCACAGTTCCCCTTTAAAAAAAATAAGACAATATTAAATTAAGAAAAAAGTACAATATATCTATACATGGTGTCTTAGTAAGGGGTGGTGTGGTACATAATAGTGCAAATGTTTTTTTTTTTTTGGGGGGGGGGAAAGCACACATCTTTCTAAACTATCAGTGGTAAAAGTGAACACAAACTGTGGAATCAAACAACAACCAATGAAAAGTGAGATAAGTGCAGAACTTTAAACTTTTACAATGTGAACTATGAACTGAAAACTATGAACCTAACAATAGTGACATCCCATTCCCTAGTTGACAAGTCACAATTCTAAGTGCTAACTGGTTTAAGTGCTAACAAACAAGCATGAGCACAGCTAGATAGATTTCTCTCTCATACTGTGAAAACTTACAATATGTATATATCCCAACAAATTAAACTGAAGGGTAACCATCATTTCCAAACTTCTGACATGTCACCAAACGTGTTAGGGTCCAAGTGCTGACCCTAACCCTACTTGCTTAAAGGAAGGGGCAGAGGGCCCTCCGCAGAGTGCGGCATCTGTTCCTTCCTGATCATCACTTCCCGGATAGACAAACAGAAACAAAAAGGTGACGACCTGACCACCTCTGCCCTATTTTGGCAATTCTTGGGGGTAAGGAAGCTGACATGTCAATATGAAAGTTATAGTCACGTCAATCGTTCTATGAAGTGATAGTTACCCTCCCCTTTAAGGCACAAACAGCATTAACAAACTATTAACTGTGGCGGTGTGTATCCTAAACGTCATTTTTTTCCACTCCATTTCCTCACTCTCCTCCTCACTTTGAGTTACATCCATGACAACAACCTCACTGTCTGACAACCGGGTCTCATCGTCATCATCAGACACCTCTTCCAACCCCACTTGCAAATCCTCACTCTCATCACCCACTGACTGCGTGAGCTGCATAGTTTGGGCATCAGGACAGATCTACTGCTCCGGTTGCTGTGACTCAGGGAAGGGTCCAGAAAGCAGTTCCTGGGAGCATGGTGGTGGATCTGAATGCCTTCTTCCCTGGAGGGGCCAGGCTGTGGGGAAGGAGGCTGAGCTAATGGAGCAAGGGTTCCACTCCCTTAGGTAGCGTGGCTGGACTGCGTGGAAGACTGGGTGGTGGATAAGTTACTGGACACATTATCCGCTATCCATGTGATCACCTGTTCACACTGCTGCGGTTTCAATATCGGTCTACCTTGAGACCCCGTAAGTTGGGCAAAGAAGCTAGGGAGTGGACGTTTGTGGTGTGCCACTGTTACATCCTCAACAGGTGCTGCTGTGTCACCCTGCCCTGAACCACGGCCTCCTGGGGTTCACCATTTTATGGACACTGCACAGTATGGAACTTAGATAGGCCTTGCGTATGAAATACAGAAATCAGGAAAAATACTTGTGCTCCCACAAGTTTTGGGGGGGCTGTACGGTAGTGGCTGGACCTAGATACACGCTGTGATACCCCCTTACAATGAGCAGTGAAGTTTTATAAAGGTGTACTACAAATCCCAGCAATACAGTGTAGTACCCACTAGTTTAGGGGGGGGGGGGCTGTACGGTACTATCTGGTAGTGGCTGGACCTAGATACATGCTGTGATACCCCCTTAAAATGAGCAGTGAAGTTTTATAAAGGTGTACTACAAATCCCAGCAATCCAATGCAGTACAGCAGGACCACCAGCCCCAAAATCAAAAAAGATTACACTGAACAATTCTTAGGGGTCTGTATGCAACACCTAATGCCCCCTTTCTGCTAGCATCCGGTCACCACAGTGTGCTGGTTAAATCGCGGTAGCAGCACTGCAAGTCCCAGCCAGCAGTCTGTAGTAATACTATTAAAAAACGATTTGAAGCCCTGAAAAGAGCTGTTTGTTTATATTGCTAGTATTCCCTGCCTACTGGAACGCTAAATCCTACACTGACGCTCTCCCTGACCAGCAGCAGCTCTGTCCCTGATCTCTCACAGCATGCGTCTGAAGCGCGCACTGCTGGCGCCAAGTTTTATATGGCAGGGTCCTCTGATCTGGCCAACCAATCGCTGCTATGGACATGTATGGGTCCCACGTCATCGCAGGATGTACCAAAGAGTCTCCTGCATGTTTATTGGCTGAGAAATAGCGCCCAAACTTACAGGAAACGGATGATGAGATTTCCTCGAGTATCGCGAGATGCTCGTCCGAGTAATGAGTACCATCGAGTACCCTAATACTCGATCGAGTACCAAGCTTGGACGAGCAGGCTCGCTCATCACTAGTGTTGAGTCAATGCAATACCTGTTAGGTGACAGTTAGCAGCCAGTAATGACTCCCATTAAAAATGACTACATTGCCTGTTTAATGCTTAAATTAATAGCAATTTTGGAATCTAAACAGTATTTAGATAAGTCATTGGCTATGTTCACACTACTTTAAAAAACAGAACAGGCTTTTTCTATTTAAAAAGGCGTCCATTTTTATAATGATTTAATTGACTTCAATGCAATGCACTGAAGTCAATGGACTGACGGACATCAGTTTGATACACTGCTCTCTGCTGCCACCTTTGTCTGTGACAGGAACTGTCCAGAGCTGTAGAGGTTTTCTGTGGAGATTTGCTTCTGCTCTGGACAGTTCCTGTCATGGACAGAGGTGGCAGCAGAGAGCACTGGGTTGGACTGGAAAGAAAACACAACTTCCTGTAGAGCATACAGCAGCTGATAAGTACTGGAAGACTTGAGATTTGTAAACCAAAGTAATTTACAAATCTGTATAACTTTCTGACACCAGTTGATTTGAAAACATTTTCATTTCCCCTTTAATTACTTGTTTATTATTGTTACTTTTTTTTTTTAAATGATTTGAACTGTTATCTAAAATGTACACAGGTTACTTGCACTAATGCCCATGTATTTCATTTATGCAGATGTCTCATGTCAAGTCCTAATCTTATACCAAGCCTTAGCTCTGCCTAGTAGATACATTACTTGATCCCAGGGTTAAAGGTCAGTCATTTCTTGACTAATGTACCTCATTAGAAGAGAAAAGCAAAATGTCTCCGGCAATCCTGATTCTGTGAAATATAACAGAGCCATTTTTAATCACTTTGAACGGCTTTCTCAAGCTGAAAGAAACATCAAGTTTCCCAGTCATTTGAAGCAATGGTAATTATTTGTCCGCTACAAACCTCCTCTAATTGCTGACAATAATTAACCCTCGGGTGCTTATGTTTATCCTGACACATTTCCAGTGGCTTCTAAGGGGAAACTCTAATTCATTCATGAACTAGTGCTGATTAACAGCATCATACCCTGTGGAAGCTCAGAAATGCAATGGCAATGAAGGAATCAGAAGTTTCATTGTAAACACTAAAATTATACAGAAATCAATATCCATAGTCATAAAATCTATTACTACATTCACATTTTTGGAACACTCCCCCCCCCCCATACTAACTAGTCATTTCAAGAGACCACTCTTACAGAGGCGTGTCACAAATTTTAAACATAACTTTTAATATTAAGGCTTAAAAAGTTAAAAACTGCCACATACATAAATATATTAAACCTAAACAGGTTTATATATTAAAATATATTAAACCCCACAGGTTTAGGGTGCTTAGTCAGTCTTGTAAACTAAACCCCCAGGACCGCAAACAAACTAATGGGTATAATGTGGTATAACAGTACACGTGTGGATAAACACCAAGCACCAACCAAAATCCAACGTGTTTCCCCGAGTATCAAACATGGTTCATCAGGGGTTAATATGGTAAACTAGCATTGACAATATTACTTATAGTAATGCCCCAACCGAACATAAACTGTGCATTCCCATTCAGCAAGGGGTAAGTATGATGGCGCCAACATGCAATTCATAATACCATAGAGTACTTAACAATCCACCGCTATGACAGAGTATTGCGTGACAAGTATTCATCACGCCGGTCTTATCATAGACCCTACACCACGCTCTGAGGGGACGCCGCCATACTTACCCCTTGCTGAATGGGAATGCAGAGTTAATGTTCGGTTGGTGCATAACTCAAAGTAATAGTTGACAATGCTAGTTTAACCGTATTAACCCCATACTCTGAATGGTTTTAGAAATCTATGGGGTAATCCACGTAACCCAAAAAAGATGGAGATGCCCAGCTCTAAATGTCAAAACTAATTTCTAAATAGAATATAAGTATCTTTATTGAACAACAAGAGAATTAAACAAAGGGAAACACCAAGACACATTAAAAACACTTAAAAAACACAAAACAAGAAAGCATGATTGTAATCATGTTTTCAGGGCCAATACTGGAGGAAAATGTACTCCAAACTAGATGTCTCTACCCCTATACAAAAGAGTCACACTGTCCATGTGCAAATGTGCAAAGTAGTCCTCATAAGTTCAAAAGATAAAGTGCCAATACAGCGTTCTATATGTGAAAAAATTGATGAAAGAAATACTAAGAACAGTGCATAAAAATCTCTACCACATTAGTGACATTTCCCTTAGTACAAATATATACAGCAATGCAAGCCATAAAGTGTAAACACAGGGAGAGCACAATGTGGGAGGGCGGCACAGAGTCAATAACTATTAAATGAACGAGGACAAAAATAATGAGTAAAGAACATGAACACGGACAGGAGGGGAGAGGCAAACAACAAATAGCTACGGCCCAGGGATGTCCTACGTGTTCCGTCCTGCTCCCAGGACTTCCTAAGATGTGTTTGTGTTATAAAGATGCTTTGTGTTATAAAGTATTTTTAATGTGTCTTGGTGTTTCCTTTTGTTTATTTCTCTTGTTGTTCAATGAAGATACTTATATTCTATTCAGGCGTGCCATTGCCCTTTTTGAATACGTACTTTTTTTTTGCTAGTTTGGTTTAGCTATGGGGTAATCCAGAGATCCAAGGAGAGCACTATTGGCGGTACAGTATCACAATCATCGGTTCAGATAGATGTCTTTTTATTGTGCTCTTAGTAGACCACACATTTCAGGGCTTTTAGACCCTTTTTTCAAGTATCAGAGACGTCATAATAAACAGTAAACTCAGCTGTTTAAAAAGTGGATGTGTGGTGGGACCAGGCACGTGCCCACCTCCTCCATTTTTATGTAAACAAAAGTATTAGTAATAAAAACATATATAATGTGTTCATCCTATGTATTCATCCTATTCCATCCATCCTATGGAATCAATAATAGTGATGTCACTAGATGAGCTGATCATGTGACTGGTGGGAAACTGATAAATGAATAGATGAATAAATTACAATTGAAACACATATAAAATATGTGAGGTACATAAAGCTTAACTAGACTTGTAGATTAAAAGACTGGAACAAAACTTCCGTACATGAGCTACACTCGGTAGATTGTCAGTAAACCCGCTACTAGACCTGTATGTGTGGAATGATCTTACTCTAGGACCATGCAGCACCACATTTGCAGCTTAGGTCAACTATCAGAGGATGGTGAAAGATGCGATATCATGTGCTTTCTATTTGAAGGGGCAAGCGTTGCTGTAGCTGGGGATGAATGGTAATGCATGGTCAGAACAGCATACTGTATGTAAGATATAAAATATATAATATGAAGTTGCAAGGAGGGATAGAATAGAGTGATTTATATAAGGGGAGAGATATTTGGAAGTAAGTGGCTGGATGGAAACAACCTGAGGAACCGGTGCTATAGGCTTCTAGCTATGGGACCCTATATAGCAAAGGGTCTATATAGTAATGTCCATTCAGAACTCTAAATGATTTGTAAATACATGATATATCCATTGTATTTAATCTAATTATACTTTCTAAAAATGTTGCAATTTGCTGTCAATCATTTCAGTATTTGTAGTTCGGTAAATTCACAGAGGTTACTGTACCTCTCCTATAGAAATGTCCTATACTGATATACACCAGGACAGTGAATGTATCATACACAACCAGGGAACTGTATATGTTTAAGTAGTTTATTGTAGTTAATACAGAGGACTTTTTAACTTGCTTTATATTAAATGCTTTTAATTGATACCTATTACAAGTATAATATATTGCACAAAAGCAAGTTACATTGGTATGGTAACAAAATATCCTGCAGTGAATGTATAATTCATAAAGATAACACTAAGACATCATAGTGTATACAACAGTCAGGGTAATTGACATCAACTGTGTACAAAATCTGGTAAAACATTTGAATTAATTTTTTTTCTTGTCATTTGTAACATCATTTGTATATCTTTGTTAAAATTGCAACCATCATTATAATAACTTGTTCTTGCAAAATGTATTTCTAATGAGGACGATGGAATTACATAGTTACCTTCATCTTTTTAGATCTTTACGGACAAAAAGAGAAAATCAACTTCTTATGCCCGTCTCCCAAGTTTCTAGGTATCAGTGTATGGGATTTGGGGTTGGAATATAATGTATGAGGTTGCAGATCCCATGGCAAATTAAAGGTATTATCTGGGACTAGAAAACCATAGCTGCCTTCTTTCAAAAACAGCACCCCACCTGTCCCCAGTTTGTGCGGTATTTTAGTTCAGCTTCATTGAAGTAAATGGATCTGAGTAATGCCACACATAACATGGGGACATATGTGGTTGTATTTTATTTTTGGAAAAAGCAGCTACGTTTTTCTAAACCTGGACAACCCATTGCAGTAGCAAGACCCATTCAGCCAATTGCTATGGAGTACTGTCTTGTTATAAGGTAATCGTGCCAGTTACACATATGAACGGAATCTTCCTTGTTCTCTTTTACTTTCTACCTTGCCCTCTCTATGTATCAGGGATAAAACTGAATAATGAAGAGCTGCAATATTTAACACCTCTCAGCTAGAGGTGACCTAGGAGTTACTAATAATGTGACTGTGAACATCATTATGTTTTCTTGATATTATAATCACCTAAACCTGAATAATACAGTATTAGTTCTATACGGAGCCTGCCTCCTGTAATCAGTTATACCAAGCGCAGATCTGGGTAGTGAAACACATTGCCTTGTGCCTCATCCGGCTATACCTAATGATTAGAGATGAGTGGACCGGGTTCGGGTTCGAGTCCGTCCGAACCCGAACGTTCGGCATATGATTAGTGGTGGCTGCTGAATTTGGATAAAGCTCTAAGGTTGTCTGGATACAGCCAATAACTATATCAATGTTTTCCACATAGCCTTAGGGCTTTATCCAAGTTCAGCAGCCACCGCTAATCAAATGCCGAAAGTTCGGGTTCGGATCGACTCGAGCATGCTCAAGGTTCGCTCATCTCTACTAATGATATAATGATCGGAGGCAGCAGTCTCAGCACTGGGACCCAACCAATCTTCAAGGGGTACTCTGGAGAGTCATTTTTCGAAACATTGCTTTAATAAAGTTGTAATATAATTTCATTAAAATTCATGTATATTTTAACTTTAAACAACCACTTCTGTTAAGTGGCAGTAATAAGGGGTGAGCAGTTCCTGGCCTTCTGCTCTGATGACAGCTCCCCCTCTGGGTGCTTTATATCCATAAAAGAATGTACAGTACACAGGAATTTTTTTTTGGGAGAGGGAGATCATGAACGTTGGTGTGAGCAGAGGGACCCATATCTCCCCTTATTGCTGCCACTTAACGGAAGTAGATCCATAAAGAAAAAAGTATGTCTTTATTTTAATGTATTATTGAAAAAATAAAAATAAATAAATTTGACTCTCCGGATTAGCCCTTTAATTTTTTTACATGTCTGTGCAATGTGGCAAAAGTTTATTTAAATAAGGATAGGAACAATTTAAGGCTACACAAAGTAAAATAATACAAAAAAAAAAACAACCTGTAGAACTTGAACAGGTTTTATTTTGAAATAATGGCCATTATTTGGCTGCAAAATGTTGTCCGTCCCAAAAAAATGACTGCCAAACGGCCAAAAAAGTCATGTGGTCGTGGCCATATGGTATATTGGTGTAATGTAAGCAATCTTTCAAAATACTTCAGCATGTAATTTATGCAATTGCAGCTTTTTGGGGGTACATTTGTGATTTGGTCACCAGTTTTATCTCTGACAGGTGTGGTAGGCTTGACTTAACTGGAGTAAGGTGTGTAGACATATTTATTATTTTGACCTTTAAAAGGTTGCAATATTGTTGCTTAAAGTGGTTATCCAGGCTTAGAAAACATGTCTGCCTACTAACAGAAAAAGCACAACTCTTGTCCTCAGTTTGATGGGGGTTTTCAGCTCAGTCCCATTTCAATACCACACACAACCTGAAGACAGGGGTGGTGCCGTTATAGCAAAAAAGTAGTTGTGCTTTCTTCTGATCCTGGATGACCCCTTTAATCTCCACTTAGTGGGCCGTGTTGAGATACACAAAGCAAAATAGTGATTTAAAAATGTGCAAAATTCTTGATACATCTTGTGATAATACAATAAATTTGGATACATCATATGACAGATCTGCCAAAGCCTCATGGCTTCCATTACCATCAGAAGCCATGACACAAACGTGAACATTGCTTAATATTTTAAGTAAATGTTTATTTTAACAGTTGTTTTATCTGCCCTGTGATTTATGATCTAATGAGAGTATCAGTGCAATGAGTTTGATTGTATCTCCTATTTTTGTTTATTACAGCATATTTGTATATTGTTTTCATTGTTATTACTACAGTTATAAATCGGTCTTATTTAAAGTGATAGGAAGTAATAAACAGAAGTAATTTCAGCAACAGGATTCTTCATAGGAGTCTAGAGGAACAATAATGTTTTAGGCATTCAAATTCTTTTTCATAAGGAAACTGACATAGTACTAATCCTAATATACTGTATATATATATATATATATATATATATATATATACAAACAAGGCAAGAGGCGGCACTCCAATTTAAAGTGAACAAAAAGTGGTGTTTATTCACCCAGTATGCAACGTTTCAATCTACTCGTTGAGATCTTTGTCACAGACAAAGATCTCAACGAGTAGATTGAAACGTTGCATACTGGGTGAATAAACACCACTTTTTGTTCACTTTAAATTGGAGTGCCGCCTCTTGCCTTGTTTGTGAATTACCTTGGAACCTGGGTCTGGAACCTTGGGGCAGAGCACCCGACTTGAGCCTTGAGCCCACAGTGCCGTTTAGCAACCCTACAGATTTATATATATATATATATATATATATATATATATATATATTAGGTGCTGGGATTAAGGGACATTGTGGACATAAAGGGATAATGTGAAACTACATTCTACCATTTCTGAAACAACAATCCCTTAGTTTTTTTGCTCTAATTCTATATATTGGTAAAGTAGTTCTGGTCAGATTTCACTGGGAAAGTTGTCCAACTTTAGTTGAGTAGCTATTAAGTAGCAATTTAAAGTAGATCATCTAGCCTTTGTTTTCTCAAGTGCTAATCTGTGACAATTAGATGCATACTATCAACAGTGTAATGGTGGATTGAAAGAATTAACACATCTCAGATTAGGACAGAAACCATGCTGTCTTCTACCTACTAGCCCAAACAGAAGGGAGATGTCAAAATATTTGTTAAGTTAATTCCTCTTCTCAGCATGCACTATACAGTATTTTGTAGCAGGCTCCTCAGTGATTTTCTTTTTACCATCCCAGACAGTGGAACAGTTTATAGTTATCTGCAACAAAATTATCAGGTGTCAAGTAATTAGCTTCAGACGCGGAAAGAGCAGTTATAAGGAGGTTTCACGCACAAATGTTTGGTCGTTCTATTTCACTCAATCTACAGTCATGCAAATTGTGGAGAAAGACACCACTAGAGGTAAAGAATAGATTAGCAGATGATCAGACACTGGTTTACTGTTTTCATGGGCCATGATGCTTTGAAATGAAGCCAGAAGCAAAATTTTTTAGTTTTTCTATCGAAACACCATAATTAGTCCAACAACACATCAACATTTTTTTATTAAAAGTTTTAAATGTCAAATTAGATGAGAGGTAAAAATTGGAGACACTTCAATAAATCAAATGGAATATTATTACTCATAGATTGTAAACCCTCATGGGTTGTAATGTTTCTGTTTGTTAACCCCTGTCGCTTGTATAGCACTATGGAATCAAGGGCGCTTTATAAATAAATAATTTTAATATTCTGTGTAAGCGGCTATTATATTTAAATCCTTTAAAGGAGTTGTTAATTAACCTTGGACTTAATTGAATCCGAGTGATTTTCTCCAATGCTTTTGGCAATGATCAACAGAAAAAAATTGCCTTATTAAAAAGATAGGGAAAGAGTCATAGAATGATGCACTAAATATTATATAGTTTGAGATTGCAGAAATAACATAAAAAAGAGAATAATCCACAATTAGATTTGCCTACCCTTGTTTTTTCCTAATTTCATTACCAGTATTCCAGCCCCTTTAAAAAAATTGGATACTTACTCTGGGCGATATAAAAACGGCCTGCACCTGAAAATACACCATCTTCTGGTCTCTGCCACTAACCACTGGTTCCTGTGACACCCAACCGCACAGACACATAATAGTAAGGTGTAGCATAAACATCTCCTAACAGAGTATCATGAAATCATAAGCCCCTAAAATAATACAGAAGTTTAAATCATACCCCCTAAATAAATGCTGAACAAATACAGACAACCTAAAAGCTATGTTCATACAACGTCAAAAAAAAAGAGAAAAGGCTTCCGCTTTTTCTATTTTAAAAGAAGTCCGTTATTGCTGCGATTTAATAGATTTCAATAACGGATGTTGTCTGCACGGATGTTAACATAAAGATCATGTCAATCATGTTTGGACGTCTTTTGCAAACACTGGATGTTATTTACATACAGTTTTTAATTTTTCACTGTCCTTTCACCCTCTCTACTATTAAATTCAATGGAGATTTATCAAACAAGTTAATACAGACCCCTTTAGAAAAATTTACCTCAGACAAACTCAATAATAAAGATATACATTCAAAAGTGCACATCAAATTGCTATAAATAGTATTTTATTAACCTCTTAAGGACCCATGACGTACCGGTACGTCATGGATCACTGTCACTTAAGGATCCATGACGTACCGGTACGCTGGCCCTTTAAACGGGCGCCGCACGAAATCGCGCGGCGCTCTGGTAAAGATGGCTGCTGATTCTATCAGCAGCCATCTTCATGTGTCACATAGGGGGCAAGTTCCCTGCCCCCCGTGACGACGATCGCTGTGATTGGCAGATGACTTGTCATCTGCCAATCACAGCGATTTGCTGTATTTCCGGGACCGGACCCTGGCACAGAGCTGTGATTGGTGCTGTCCAAGACAGCACCAACCACAGCAGTGCCTGGGCATCACCTGCCCTTAGATCCGGCCCCCTGATCGCCCGTGATTGGCCGGCTGCCGCCAGCCGGCCAATTACGGGCGATCCGCACTACTACCCCCATCATCACCTTCTCTGCTTGCTAAGAATGTGCAGCAGAGAAGGTGATGATGGGGGTGGTGAGTCCTGTGCCCGGCGCCCGATGCGGTCCTGGAGTTTGCCGGGCGCCGGGTGCCTCCTCCCCCCGTGCTGCCTCCTCCTCCGGTAACAGGGAGATGATAATCTATCTCCCTGTTACCGGAGGAGGAGGCAGCTCGCGGGGAGGAGGCACCCGGCACACTCCAGGACTGCACCGGGTGCTTCCTCCTTCCCCTGGGCTGCATGCCTCCCCCAATCCCCCTCCGCAACACCCCCCCTCCCCCCCCGGATACCTCCTCCTCCAGTGTCCTCTGCCAGCTCCCCCCTGTCCAGCTCCAGACTCCCCCCCTGTCCAGCTCCAGGCTCCCCCCTCCCTGTCAAGGCAGCTTACCCCTGTCCAGGCAGCCCCCCCTGTCCTGCCAGCACCCCCCCCGTCCTGCCAGCACCCTCCCCTGTCCTGCCAGCACACCCCCCGTCCTGCCAGCACCCCCCCTGTCCTGCAAGCCCCCCTGTTCTGCCAGCACCCCTTCTGTCCTGCCAGCACCCCCCTGTCCTGCAAGCCCCCCTGTCCTGCCAGCACCCCCCCTGTCCTGCAAGCCCCCCCTGTCCTGCCAGCACCCCCACTCTGTCCTGCCAGCACCCCCTCCTCTGTCCTGCCAGTCCCCCTTAGTCCTGCCAACCCCGCCGTACTGCCAGCCCCCCCTCCGTCCTGACACCCCCCTCAGTCCTGTCAGCCCTCCCTCAGTCCTGCCAGCCCCCCCTCAGTCCTGCCAGCCCCCTCCGTACTGTCAGCCCCCCTCCATCCTTCCAGCCCCCCTCAGTCCGGCCACCCCCCTCCATACTGTCAGCCCCCCCTCCGTCCTGCCACCCCCTCCATCCTGCCAGCCCCCCTCCATCCTGCCAGCCCCCCTCAGTCCTGCCAGCCCCCCTCAGTCCTGCCAGCCCCGTCCGTACTGTTAGCCCCCCCTCCGTCCTGCCACCCCCCTCCGTCCTGCCAGCCCCCCCTTTGTCCTGCCAGCCCACCCCCCCTCCGTCCTGCCACCCCCTCTCTCCTCCCACCCTCTCCTCTTACCCTCTCCCCTCCATCCTGCCACCCTCCCCTCTTACCCTCTCTCCCCTGCCACCCTCTCCTCTTACCCTCTCTCCTCCGTCCTGCTGCCCCTCTTACCCTCTCCGCTGCCACCCTCCCCTCTTACCCTCTCTCCCCTGCCACCCTCTCCTCCTACCCTCTCTGCTCTCCCCTCCGTCCTGCCGCACCTCTCCCCTCCCCTGCCACCCTCTCCTCTTACCCTCTCTGCTGCAACCCTCCCCTCTCACCCTCTCTCCCCTGCCGCCCCTCTCCTCTTACCCTCTCCCCTCTGTCCTGCCGCCCCTCTACTCTTACCCTCTCCCCTCTGTCCTGCTGCCCCTCTACTCTTACCCTCTCCCCTCTGTCCTGCCGCCCCTCCCCTGCCACCCTCTCCTTCTACCCTCTCCCCTCCCCTGCCACTCTCTCCTCTTACCCTCTCCGCTGCCACCCTCCCCTCTTACCCTCTCTCCCCTGCCACCCTCTCCTCCTACCCTCTCTGCTTTCCCCTCCGTCCTGCCGCCCTTCTCCCCTCCCCTCCCACCCTCTCCTCTTACCCTCTTCGCTGCCACCCTCCCCTCTTAAAAAACACACGAATAAAATGTAAAAACAGTACATAAAACACTAACACTTACACGTGTAAAAGCATAACACTTACACACCCCTCTAAGGATGCCTTCACACACATTGGATCCGCAGGGGATTTCACGCTGCAGATTCGCAGCGAAATCCGCTGCGGATCCAGCGCCAGTGCATCCCTATGAGAATACATACATGCAGCAGGAATTACATCCCGCTGCCTGTATGTAAGTTAACCCCCCGATGGCCGGAGCATACATCACCTCCTCCCCACTCTGGTTTGCTTCGGGGGTTCTCAGCAGGACATCCCGCTCAGCCAATCAGTGGCTGCGGCGGGGCAGCTCACTGATTGGCTGTGCGGGATGAGCAGACGCCGGGAGCCCCGAAGCAAGCCGGAGCGGGGAGGAGGCAAAGTATGCTCCGGCCAGCGGGCGTTAACTTACATATAGGCAGAGGGATGTCAATCATAGGGATGCACTGACGCTGGATCCGCAGTGTGCGTATCCGGTGTGTGAAGACATCCTAAAGAAAAAAAACAAAATGGCCCACAGGTTGTTCTCGGCTGAAGAGGCATTCGCCTGGATTGCATCCGATACTGATACAACCAGTGAGGGAGAAGAGGATAATACCTCGTTCCCTCTTCCTTCCTCTTTTTCCTCATCGTCATCACCATTTAGTGATAACAAGCCCCCAAGGCGCTGCCCCAGGACTAGGCCCCAGGAAGCCCCACAAGCCCCCCCAAGTGACCCCACCCCGTATGAACCACAGATTCCTGAGTTCGTTGGGGTCACTTGTGGGGGGTTTCCTCTGTTTTGGCAGCACGGGGGCTCTGAGAGCCCTTCGTCCTCCATTCTGGCCAAATCCAGCTTCCAAAATCCAAATTGTGCTCCTTCCCTTTGGAGGCTTTCCGTGCGGTTACTTTGCACTTTGTGTCCCCATGTGGAGTACTCTTGTAATCAGGGGAAACTGCGCTACGTGATTAGGCATTTATTTTTTTCTTTTAACCCCTTGTGAACATGAAAAATTCAAAGTTACACCAACGTTTTAGTGTAAAAAATTAAATTTTTCATTTTAACAGCACATTGTTCCACATTTGTGCCTGTCACCAGTGGGGTCCATATGCTCACTATTCCCCTTGTTACATTCCTTGAGGGGTGTAGTTTCCATAATGGGGTCACTTGTGGGGGGTTTCCAATGTTTTGGCAGCACGGGCACTTTGCGAACCCGACATGGCCTTCGTCCTCCATTCCAGCCTCTAAATGGCGCTCTGTCCCTTTGGTTGCTTGCCCTGTGCCCATATGGCACATTATATCCACATGTGGGGTATTTTCTTACTCAGGGGAAATTACCCTACATGTTTTGTGTTAATTTTCTCTTTTAACCCCTTGTGGAAATCAAGGCTAGACCAACATTTAGTGTAAAAGAAAATTAAATTTTTACACTAAATCATTGATCTAGTTTTCATTTTTTTCATTTTCACAAGGGGTTAAAAGATAAAAAAACACGAAATGTGTAGAACAATTTTCCCTGAGTACGGAAATACCCCACATGTGGACATAAAGCGCCATGTGGGTGCAGGGTAAGCCTCCAAAGGGAAGGAGCGCCATTTGGCTAGAATGGATGGTGAATGCCATGTCGCATTTACAAAGGCCCTGTGTTGCCAAGACATTGAAAACCCCTCAGAAGTGACCCCATTCTGGAAACTACACCCCTCAAGGAATCTAATAAGGGGTGCAGTGAGCATATGGACCCCTCAATCACTGGCACATTTGTGCTGTGAAAATGAAAAAATGAAATTTTTCACTTTCACGTCACATTGTTCCACATTTGTGCCCGTCACCAGTGGGGTCCATATGCTCTTTGCACCCCTTATTAAATTCCTTGAGGGGTTCAGTTTCCAGAATGGGGTCACTTGTGGGGGGTTTCCAGTGTTTTGGCAGCACGAGGGCTCTGTAAATGCGACATGGCCCTTGAAATCCATTCCAGTGAAATTCAGCTTCCAAAGGCCAATTGGCGCTCCTTCCCTTTGGAGGCTCGTCCTGCGCCCGCTTGGCACTTTATGTCCACATGTGGAGTATTCCTGTACTCGGGAGAAACGGCGCTATATGTTTTATGCATTTTTTTCCCTTTTATCCCTTTGTGGAAATGAAAAATTGAAGGCTAGAACAACATTTCAGTATAAAGAAATTATTTTTATTTTTTTACGCCATATTGTTCAGAAAATCTGTGAAGCACCTGTGGGGTCCAGATGCTCACCGCACCCCTTGTTACATTCCTTGAGGGGTGTTTTTTAGGTTTTGGCACCCCAGAGCCTCTGCCAACCTGAAGTGGTACAGTCAAAAATGACCAAATATAACTGAGGTGTTCAAATTCACTAGGCGCTCCCTTATATCTGAGGCTTTTGGTTGCGTCAAATAGCGCATTAGGGCCACATATGGGGTATTTCTATAAACTGCAGAAATGGGGCAATCAATATTGGGGTGCATTTCTCTGGTAATAGGTTTACAATTATGAAAGATATTGGATTACAAGAAAATCTCTGCACAGAAAATTAAAATTTTCAAATTTCTTACACACTTAGCTTTTATTTCTGTGACTCCCCTAAAGGGTTAAAAAACTTTCTGGATGTGCTTTTGCAGAGTTTGGGGGGTGCAGTTTCTGAAATGGGGTGCTTTGTGGGGCTTTCTAACATACAGGCCCCTCAAATACACTTTAAGGCTGGGTTCACACTACGTATATTTCAGTCAGTATTGTGGTCCTCATATTGCAACCAAAACCAGGAGTGGATTGAAAACACAGAAAGGATCTGTTCACACAATGTTGAAATTGAGTGGATGGCCGCCATTTAATGGCAAATATTTGCTGTTATTTTAAAACAACGGCTGTTATATTGAAATAATGGCCGTTATTTACTGTTATATGGCGGCCATCCACTCAATTTCACCATTGTGTGAACAGAGTCTTTCTGTGTTTTTAATCCACTCCTGGTTTTGGTTGCAATATGAGCACCACAATACTGACTGAAATATACGTAGTGTGAACCCAGCCTAAACCTGAACAGGTCCCTATAAATATCTGATTTTGAAATTTTACTGAAAATTTGCTGCTTACTGTATGTTTTACGCTTTCTATTGTCTAAAAAAAAGAAATATAGTTTAATAAATGCCGCCAACATAAAGTAGACATGTTGCTTATGCTATTTATTATATAATTTGTGTGGTATAACCATTTTCTGTATAAGCAGAAAAGTTTTAAAGTTGGAAAAATGCATTTTTTCACAATTTTTCACGTTATTTAGTTTTTTTTCATAAAGATTCGTTAAAAGTATCGACTTCAATGTACAAGAAATGTGAAGTACAATATGTCACGAGAAAACAATCTCAGAATCAGCCAGATAGGTAAAAGCATCCCGAAGTTATTAATAAATAAAGTGACACTGGTCATATTCATAAAATTTGCTCCGGTCCTTAAGGCCATTTCAGGCCCGGTCCTTAAGGGGTTAAATAGAATTGCATGCCTAATTATGTGTGACATGTGTGTGTGTGCATACCTGGGGAAGGGAGACTCCTAGGTGGTCTCCCTTCCCTTTTTTTGCTTTATCTTTGTCAGTTTGTCAGTTTATATCCTTACACATTCTGAGATACTGGATAACATCCCCAAACCAGGAATACCACAGTTGTCTAACTTTCCATCCCACATTTTGTTATTTAACCCCTTAGCGACCCATGACGTACCTGGTACGTCATGGTGCCGAGGGGGAAGTTCAGAGAGGGGTCCCACCGGGCCCATGCTCCCGACTGTGATCTGCAGCCGGGGAGCGCCTCTATTAGCCGGCTCGGGTCCCGTTGCCGCGCCGGCTAATTAAGCACTTCAATGCAGCTGTCAAACCTGACAGCTGCATTGAAGGGCTTTATACTTGATATCCCTGGTGTCTAGTGGGTCTTCTGGCCATGTCGGGCCTCATCGTCGCAATGACACTGATCCCGGCTCAGCAATAGATTGCTGTGGGTCCCCCAGGGGGACTTCTAGTTCATGTAAAAACTATACATTTTATAAATATAAATTAATAAATAAACAAATAAATAAACATATTTGGTATCACCGCGCGCGTAATCCCCTGAACTGGCGTCAGCGGCCAAAAATTCCAAAGTGCAAAATTGTGCATTTTTGGTCGCATCAAATCCAGAAAAAATTTAATAAAAAGTGATCAAAAAGTCATATATGCACAATCAAGGTACCGATAGAAAGAACACATCATGGCGCAAAAAAATAACACCTTACACAGCCCCATTGACCAAAGGATAACAGCGCTACAAGCCTGGGAATAAAACGATTTTAAGGAATATATATTTGTTAACAATGGTTTAAATTTTTTAAAAGCCATCACATAATATAAAAGTTATGTAATCGTAATCGTAACGACTTGAGGAACATGAATAACAAGTCAGTTTTACCATAGGGCGAACGGAGTAAATGCAAAACTCCCGAAATCAAAACAAATTCCTTTTTTTTAATTTGACAGCGCAAATGATTTTTTTTCCGGTTTCGCAGCATATTTTATGGAAAAATAATGCCAGTCATTGCAAATTACAATTGGTTTCGCAAAAAATCAGCGCTCATATAAGTCTCTAGGTGAAAAAAATGCAAGCACTATGAACTTTAAAACATAAAGTGGAAAAAGCAAAAGCGCAAAAACGAAAATTGGCTTTGACCTTAAGGGGTTAAAACAGTCTTTAATTTTCCAAAATACAACAGCATGATTTTAATGTCATGAATAAGTTGCACAAAGCAACCAGTTATTGGGGTAATTCACTATCCACCAATACGAAAATAAAGGATTAGCTAGTCCAGAAAACAATGTCCAGTTTCTTTTAGTCATTGTACATGAATGTAAAAATACAGTTATGCTACATCTGTTTACTTTGGTGAATGAAGGAGCCCAGAAGACCATCCCTCCAACCATTTAATGAAGAAATATAGCACAGTAAGCTTATTGGAACTAGCTCCACGACCTTCATCCACTTTAAGTAGACTGAACTCTTAGACCCAACTGATAAAAACAAATCGCTTTGTACCCCCCCCCTCCCCCGAAAGAAGCTGAAATATTGTTAGTGGCTGTACAGAGTTTACAAAATGAAATTGGATGCCTTTTTTATTCACATTCAAGAAAATATTAAATACTAGCTCTAGTTTGATGACCCTGCTGAAAGTGCTTCCTATCCTAAATTTTGGTGTTTGCCTCAGTCACAACTAAATATGTAGTTTCAGAACAAAATGTATAGAACAAGCACTGCTAGATATATCAGGATTATGCTAGAACAAAATACTGTAGGCAGCTAGATATTCAGAAAGGTCACATAATCCTAATTCTCCATACAGGCTAATCAATATAGTATTTTATACTTGAACTCTCAAGGATTAAGGGGTCTATGTAGTGGTGGTTTAATATGGATCGCCACACACATTGAATGTGTTAGATATATTTCAGTATTGAGTCACATCCTTGTTTTTATTGTATGTAAGCTTCCACATGTGCCTTAACAGATGAAAGATTAAATGAATACTTTTGTGAGGCACTGGAGGAAGTATTCTATAACCCTTGTGCTTTTATATCACTTTATACATCTAAACTGATGTCTAAACAGCACAGGTTAAGCACATATTGTTCTTTTTATTGGATTGCAGGTGGCTTCCTCATGTGTGGATGTGTCCAGGGTTTAGTTTAAGAGGCTGAAAATACAGCAAATTACAGTTACAACGAGAAAAACACACAATTCAGCCATTATACTTTCTTCTAAGAACCTGAAACTCTTATATACAGAGTACTAATTGTTTTATAACAAGGCTACCGCAGTAGTGGATTATAATAGGGGCGTTTCGGGCGGCAGCCCAGGGCCCTGAGCTCCTGGGGGGCCCATGACCCCCCCAAAAGACTTATACTTTCAGTGGTATACTGTCTCCTGGCTACACTTTTGCCATGATTTGCAAAAAAATCAGTTTTTTTAATGGCAATTTTGCACAAATCAGGACATCATGACATTATCTATCCTGTACTATGAGACACTGAGACAGGTGAAATTTTTACGCCGTGGAACTCCGCCTGTTTTAGTGTGAACATACCCTAACATATTTTGGAACATTGGTAGCCTAAATTGCAGTATGCTTGATAGAAGACAAGGGAAAGGGGTGAATCTGCAGCATCTTCCTAACTGCTTGCTGTGCAGAGGTTGCACACCTGGCCAGCCTTCCCCCCAGGTACTGTGATAATATACAGTACATGGGAAAGGGGTGTATGTATACTGCTCTGTGTATCACTGTACGGAATCATTTGATCCAATGTGAATGTCGGTGGCAGGAGAGGGGGTCCTGTCGCTCCCTACTGCTATAGGTATAAATATTATGAAAATTCATAAAAAAAATAGATTTTAGTAATTAAAGGAGCATTCCACTTAAACGTAACAGTGAGTTCATGAGCAACTTGACCTCAGATTAACCCTTTTAGCATTACAAAGAAGCTCAAAGTTGCAGATAAAGCCTGCCAGAGACTTGTTTAAACCTGTCGTCTCGGAAGGGGGAAGGGGGGGTAGAGGTGGGGAATATGGAGAGAAAAGTCCCCACACTGTTTTTTGTGTCTTCCTCAGAAAGCAGCAGCTTAGAACTGGGGGAAGGAGACTGGATAGATAATAACAAGTATAGAATGAATTGTTATTCTCACCATGGGCAGCAACATATGAAAAGTTATGTTTGAGCGGAATACCTCTTGAAAGTTTATTTTGGCAAGGACAAAAATGAAATTTTCCACTGGAAGTAAAAAATTAAGATCTCTTTTCTATGGAATGACAGCGGGCAGAAATTGTTCTTTTAGCTGGGCCTGCGATCTTGGTCAGCATCTTGTGGTATCTCAGCCCACTCGTTTCTTCTGGTGCCCTATGCAACTTTCACAGCCAGATGCGTCATTTTGCAGGAAGGAAGGTTTGTGATGGGAGGTGGTGGAGAATGTCTCAGAGACGTGGACTTTTTTTTTTTAGCAAATACTCAATCCTTGCAGCAGAGATCTTTAAAACCACAAGAGACAGAAAATAGACTGGAAAATTGTATAATCATTTTCAATACAAAGAATAACATTTTGTTGCCGAAACTATATTAACCTCCTTCATTGTCCTTTTTGTCATTAAGGGGGTGTTCTTTGTTTAAATTTCCTGATTGAAATTCAGTAGAGCAATTACTCGACCAATTACCTTGCAGAAGCAAAGAAAATTAATTTCACACAAAACTCATAAAGAGTCTCTACTTTCTGGAGCTAATGTTAGAACATTTGTTACATCTGCAGAAGGAATAAATGATATTTCACACTTTTAATATTACCCATTTGTGTGTTCTGCCAAGTATCTTTGCTTTTACTAGTGGAAAAGCAATTTTCTTAGTTGTATTGTTGCGCAAGTGTATATGCTAATGAGAAACTCAAATTAGTTTCATATGATGTGTGGGGAAAACATGCCTTGGGTGCTTTGGTTGTACATATGTGGGTAGTGCCAGTGCCCTTCACAACAACTTTATTGGACTGTGAAATTACTGCATGTACTCACTGATGAAAAATAATATTGTGGGAACTGTTCAAGTGAACTTCAATTGCTTAAATGTGCATTATTTCAGATACCTCAGGCATAAATATTACTTAAAAATGTATACCATACCCTGATGAAGTAGGTTGGTTGAAAAGAAAACCCATAACTGTTTGCACCCTATAGAATTTTAGCAGCTGCATTATCCCTACAAAATGAGTTGCCTTAAGGAATAAGATATTACAAACTCTAATGAAAACATTATGTACTCACTAATAGAAACCTCTATATGTTGATATGGTAATTGACACATAATATTGCTGTAAAGGAGAAACCATTTATACAGGTAACCCTTGTTACATCCCAATCAGACCAATGATCTTTGAGGCAAACAAGTTTGGTTCTGAACTGTTTACTAAATCCATCAAAATGTGGTACCATGTCATTAACAAAATTGAGAACACATGGGGTTCATGCGTATTAATGGGGTTATAAGGAATTAGAAAAGAAATTTCTATTTTCCAAAACAGTACCACTCTTGTCCTTGTCCACTTGAACTGCCATGCCTTCCCTGACAAGAAATGTCCATTTCAATATTTTTGTTGCTTGTACTGTTTAACAACTTATCGACCCATGACGTATCTGATACGTCATGGTGCTGCGGGAGGAGTTCAGTGAGGGGTCCCGCCAGGACCCCGCTCTGAACGGCGCCGCTCCTGGCTGATTTATGCATTTATGTGTCAGCGCCAAAAAATTCAAGTGCAAAATGGCGCATTTTTGGTCGCATCAAATCCAAAAAAAATTTAATAAAAAGCGATCAAAAAGTCGCATATGCGCAATCAAGGTACCGATAGAAAGTACATGTCATGGCGCAAAAAATGACACCTCAATCAGCCCCCTAGACCAAAGGATAAAGCATTATAAGCCTGGGAATGGAGCGATTTTAAGGAACATATATTTGTTAACAATGGTTTGAATTTTTTACAAGTCATCAAATAAAATAAAAGTTATACATTTTACATATCGTTGTAATCGTAACGACTTGAGGAACCTGCATAACAAGTCAGTTTTACCGCAGGGTGATTGGCGTAAACACGAAACTCCCTGAAATGAAAACAAATTCCTTTTTTTTTTCAATTTGACAGCGCAAATGATTTTTTACCGGTTTCGCAGCATATTTTATGGGAAAATAAAGTCTGTCATTGCAAAGTACAATTGGTTTCGCAAAAAATAAGGGCTCATGTGGGTCTCTAGGTGAAAAATGCAAGTGTTATGGCCTTTTAAACATAAAGTGGAAAAAGCAAAAGTGCAAAAACGAAAATTGGCTTTGACATTAGAGGTTAATATATATGTATCTTCAGCAATATCTGTATGAAGACTGGTGCCATGGGCTTCCTTTGGTTATTATTAATTCCCCCTAAATTTAGCATTTAGGGTATGCTCGCACAACATTTTTTTGGACACATTTTTGGACAGCTATAATTTTAAGGTGAACATATAGCCTCAAATTTTCTTCATATTGATGGCCGTCTCAAAATATGGTTGAAAATGAACATGGACATACTGTAGCCTTAAAGAGTATGAGCCCCTTAGTTGCAGGCAAAAAAAGGATAAAATTTTTAGTTGCAGTATGTAATACTACTATTTTTAGGTATGGTTTTGTGGAATGCATTTACTTTAGCAAGTTTAGAGCTTAGTATTTTTCTTTTCTGAAATGGAAGCTGTTTTTTAGGCTTTGCTCTCACAATAGTATCAGCAAAGTATAATAATACATTTATCCAATAATTTCACTATATAAACAACAAATATAACACCCTCACATATTATCTTTATGCTGTTACCAAACATATCTCAGTATACCAAGACAAACATTACCAAAAATATCATTATTAAGGGACAAATATATTACCATTGTATTGCTGCTGACAAAAAAAACAGTAAACCAAGGTCAACTCACATTATTAATAATGTCACCATAAAAGGGTTAATAATAAAGCCACATCATGGACACATATAACCGCTAAGCAGTGCCTGACTAAAACCACCATGTTATTTCATATTAAAACAACTATACAAAGGCAATACAACCACTATACAAAGGCAAATATTCCCTCAGTACAGTGACAATATAGTAGACTCTGCAGACCATATTGAAAATTTGAGTACTTATAGCTGAATATAATCTGGATGCAGTTATATCCAGGTACTTAAAGGTAACAACTGATGGGACTTATTTATTTTCCCTCACTTTCTATTTGGCTCAGACCACTATAATGACTTTTTCTACCCATGACTCTCTTTGCAGAATCTGATAGACACACATCTTAGGCTCGCCACTCTTCCAACATCCTCCTAACTTCTGGAGCCCAAAACAGTAATAGTGCACCCAAAATAGTACCCCGCTTAGGCCCACAGTAATAGAGACTCTTTGTGCTTTCAAATCTAGCATTCATGTATGACCCTTTTTGTTGTACTGTTTACAGTGGATTTTAATAAAACCTGCTGGCTGATTTTGTAGACAGTTCTGAAAATAACTATAAATACATAAAGGCACACTACAGGCAGCATAACCACTACAGGCAGCATAACCACTACAACGGAGGCCAAGAGAAGCAAGATGGAGATTCAATTACTTCTTTTAGGCAGCAGCTCTAAAATAGCTTGAAGAGTGAAGAAGCCAATGGCTTTCGCTCAATCACAGCTTTTAGTTTCATGTATGTAGAATTCATGCACATATGTTTGAAAGCAGCACTCATCTGCCTAGAATCTAGGGTTAGTGCCTACTTGTAGTCCGGGGAAAAAGGCAATTCTCAGCCAACCTCCTCCAGACTCCAGACTTCCTTGGACTGCTGTTGGTTCCCTTTTACTCCTCAAAGATGTTTTTTTTTGTTTTCTGGTTGCAATGGTTCTGTTAAACTAACCTCATGCTTAAGTCCTTTGGCTTTCTAGTGCATATTTTAGGACCAAGAATGATCACCTAATTACACATGTTTTCTTTATTTTATTTTCTACTTTCTTTCTCTTCTGTTCATTTATTTGCATGTTAAGTCTAGCAAAAATTAGATATTACCAAGGAGAAGCAGACTAAGCAAGGGCAGATTCTACAGCCACAGCCCCCCAAAAAGGGAAAAAAAAACTGCTCTCTGACCCTGCGACCAGTATCCTAGAGTGGGTTACTTTGATGTCACTTACATTCCAACAACATTGCAGAAAAAGCAATGTAATGATAGCAGTGTGACCCTCAGGAAGGTTTTTCATCTTTGGCAACTTATTTTTCTGTTTGGATATCCACTTGCCAGAATGTCTTGTTCAGTGCTGACTGTACGAAAAAGAGAGTATGGTTGCTAATGATAACCTATTTTGTTTTTTTAAATAAAAAGTAAAATATTTTTCTACTGCACACATAAAATAGAGGTCTGGGACTGTATTTCTAATGTTAATAAAATGCCATCATTATGGTAAATGGACAGTATTTTGGATAAGGTCGTTTGCAATATCAATAAAATGTCTTTGTCATTAGAAAAAAACTTGATGTGTCAAATGTTTTGATTGGTCAGGCCTCCATTGATATTAATAATGAGCTGGGAAAAGGGTATTTACGTGCTTCTCTCCCCGGCTTGCACCTATCTCTATCTCACAGTAAAAGGCAAGCTCCATTATAAGTCTAAGGGTCCTATTCCACGGAGCTTGACACGAATGTGTCATTGGCTGATCATTTATTTAGTTTTTAAACCTAAAATTTTCGGGCACCGACCGCGCATCGCTGCGTGGAATAGCGATGCGTGGCGGGCGACTGACGATTTCACAAGCACCATACTTTAGCTAAACATGTTGCAGGTCTTCTCCTGCGCTCCTTCTTCCTCCCAGTACCGCGCGCAGCAGCAGCTTCGGTCCGGCCTGTCCTAGCTGACAGACCGCTCAGCCACTGGTCAGGGCCGCCGTGGCCAGTGATTGGCTGAGCGGTCTGTTAGCTCAGACAGGCTGCACCGAAGCTGCTGCTGCTGCTCGCGGGACTGGGAGGAAGAAGGAGCGCTGGAGGAACCCTGCAACATGTTTAGCTAAAGTATGGTGCTTAACAAGGGCTGCAAGGACATCGGTAACGATGTCCCTGCAGCCCTCGCTAAACGATTATCAGGCCGTGTAATTGGCCCAGTAAACGAGCGCCGATCTAGTAAATCAAATCTTTTTTTCCCCCGAGAGTGACAAAAATGTTGATAGATAAAATAATATGTAAAATGTTCAACAAAATAAAGTAATATGAAGAAAACCAAATACTGTCGGGCTCCTGTATATTTCAGTATGTGGAGACTGAAAAGAATTGCTGTTATTCATTGCCAAAAGAAAACATATGGATTTTAAGGAATGTAGAAGACTGTAAAATACATGTAAAAGGAATGTAACAGACTTATAAGAGTTACTATAAGAACAGTATTTTAGCTGTTTCAAATTATGAACATGGGTGGTAATAAGATGGATTACAACTGGAGTTATACTGTCCGAACTCTTAATAAATAAAGATATTGAAATTTATTGACAAATATAGTTACACCAACTCTCCGTAACTATTTAAAGCAAATGTGCCATTAGGTACATTCGCTTTAACATGACCCACGGATAGATCTGCGCCGTCGCAGTGAAGCCGGTGCCATGGTCCATTTTTCCTGTGTACGGTGACATTCAGTCAATTCAGCGGGAGGAATCCCCTGCCCCTCTATGATGCGGCTCCATTGATTCTAACGGAGCCGCGTCATAGAGGGGCGGGGGATTCCTCCCACTGGGCCACGGTTCAAAAAATGGTTTCCCTGCTCCGGCACCGATCTATCCGTGGGTAATGTTAAAGCAAATGTACCTGATGATACATTTGCTTTAAATTGGCCCTACCTGGGTAAGTTTTGTATAAGTGTCAGTCTCTAAAATCAGGACCAATGTGACAGTATTGCATGGGTCCAGGGTACAGCTGCTTAGGTAATCATTCAATCATCAAGTTCTGTACACAAGCCCATTGTTTAATCGGTGGGACTGCATCTCTCCATGCCCAGTCTGAAGTATGGGTGAGAATTAAACTTTATAGCAATGTTTTAAGGTGAAGCCTCAGTCAACAGGTAGAGAAGATATGGTAACCTTAAGTTTTTGTTAGTGTTTGTTGGCAGTGGCAGGAACTGGTGGTAAACAAATTTATGTGCCAACTCCAGACAACAAATTTCATGCTTTTTTGTCCTTTCATTTTACTTACCATTTACCTTTTTATTACATCATATTAAAACATTTTTAACTATAACAATCACAAACAAGTTAATATCCTTACCTCCCTGTTACCCCCCTGCCCACTTTTTTTTGCTGAATGTGGAAAAAAATCCTTTGATTATATGTGGAATTAAGTACTAACCAAGGAGGTCCATTATCTGCTTTTCAGCTAAACGAGCAACTTGCTTGCATATGAAATATATGACAACCTGCTAATAGAAGCATTTATAACACATCATGATTTTATAACACAATAGATCACAATAAAAAGCCTGTGTGTTTCCAATAGAAAAGATCAATGTGCCACCTAGAGGTGGTAATGTGGGTAAGCTTCAGGACTGCTAGGGATTTTTGATGTTAAGGTTTAACATGTATGCTCTGCTTTGCCCTAAAATACGTGAGGAATTACTTCTCTACTACTAAGTGAGAATCAATTTAATTGTTTTTCAACCCATTGTGTCCATGTTTGATCAAACACTCAAGAATTTCCATTGTATCTGGGCTGCTTTCTTGCAATTATACTAGACCGTACCTCCTTGTTTGAAGGAATAATGGTGGATTTAAAATTGGACAATTTGCATTGGCTGATTCTAAAAAGCATGTATGCCTAATCCTAAAAAGTTTTGCCTTTATACTATACAGTAAAGTTTGGAGCAGTATCAGGATGTAAAATTAATCCATCTGGAAGTAAATCCTTAGTTTGCATGCTTTTTGCAGGAGAATACAAATTAAATAATTCACTAGTAATAAAAAAAGCTTGTTTTTTTCCTCCTCGTGTTTAAAAGGCCATAGCACTTGCATTGTTTCACCTACAGACCCACATGAGCCCTTATTTTTCATGTAACTAATTGTACTTTGAAATTACACACTTATTTTTTGCATAAAATATATTGTGAAACCAGAAAAAAATTATATGCACAGTGAAATTGAAAATAAAACGCAATGTTTTTTATTTGGGGTGGTTTTGTGTTTACGCCATGCACCATATAGTAACACTGACTTGTTATGCATGTTCCTCAAGTTGTTAAGATTACAACGATATGTAACATGTATAACATTTATATTATTTGATAGCTTTCAAACCTTTCAAAAAAACCGAAATGTTCCTTAAAATCGCCTATGCTTATAGCGCTTTTTATCTAGGGATGGTCTGAACCAAGTTCGGTTCAGGTTCGTACGAACCCGAGCTCTCTGTAATGATTCCCGCTGTCTGCCTGCTCCCTGCAGCGGGGGAGGACCGACTGGAAAACTGGGATACAGCCATAGCCATAGGCTGTATCCCAGTTTTCCTGGCGGTCCTCCCGCTGTATCCACCCGCTCCACGGAGCGGGCAGACAGCGGGAATCTGATGCCGAGCGTTCGGGTTCATACGAACCCGAACCTCGGAGAGTTCGGACCATCCCTACTTTTATCCTTTGATCTATGTGTGAGGTGTCATTTTTTGCGCCATGATGTGAACTTTTTATGGGTACCTTGATTGCGTATATGCAAATTTTTAATCGCTTTTTATCACAATGTTTTCAGAATTTAATGCCACCTAAAATGCACAATTTTGCACTTTGGGATTTTTTTGTGTTTACCGTGCGAGATCAGGAATGTGATAATTTAATATTTCGGGCGATTACGCACGCGGCGATGTCAAATATGTTTGTTTATTTATTTATTTATTTTTATTTATAAAATGGGTGTGATTTAAACTTTTATTAGGGGAGGGGATTTTTTATTAATAAAAACACTTTTTTTTTAATTTTCACTCACAGTCCCCCTGGGGGACTTCTATATACACAGCACTGATCTCCCATTGAGATCAATGCTGTGTATATAATAGAGCACCGATCCATCAAATCAGTGTTCTATTATAATGGTCTGCTGCAGACCATCTAAATGGATTGCTGAGTCGGGATCAGTGTCATTCCGATCGCATCGCGGGGGGGGGGGGGGGGGAGATCCTGCCACTAGACACCAGAGAGAGGGGGACACAAGACAGTTAGAGGCAGCTGTCAGGTTTGACAGCTGCATCTAACGGTCCTAATTAGTGGGCGTGGCAGATCGGCGGCACCTGCTAATAGCCGTGGTCCCGTGCTGCAGTAAACAGCCGGGATTGCGGCGGCACAGAGCAAGGCTGTGGCGCGGCCACTCTCTTAACGTCCCCCCCTGCAGGACGTGCCGGTATGTCCTGCGGAGGGAACGAGTTAAAGGGAAACTATCAGCAGGTTAGAGGCATCTAACCTGCTGATATGTCCCTACAGTCCATGGGACACGGAGAATGGCGGTAAGTTTCTTATTTTCATCCTCAGCACTGTTTGTGTACTTTGTAGTTTAATCCATATGCTAATGAGGTGATTTGGTGCACTGAGGGCGGAACTGCCCATGGAGGATGATGGCCAACAAAGCTTGTTAGAAATGTATATTATGACCCAGAGCTGTATTTTAGGAATCGTTAACAAATATATTACAGTGATTTTTTTTTGTTAATAACATCTATTATACCTCCATGGCTCACATCTGAACATTTTCCTTTAGAGGTTAAGACAAGCCCCATTGGGGTTATTATGCTTTTCATTGTTTTGCTTTCTTGGGAATTTTTTTTTAGAACAGGTAATCTTTAAATGGATACCATTAATAATATGAAAGAGGTAAACCTGTGCACTTAACTTGTTTGAACATGTGCTTGTATAGGTGAGAGAATGTGATCAGAAATTATGTGCTAGATCTAAATATTTGAAGATATTTTTACACTTCTTCAAAGACTTTGGAAAACCTACTAACTTAATTCTTGAGTTCAGCTTTGAAGTGTGGTATAAAAACTAAAGGACAGATGTATTGCCTGGGCAACCTTCCAAATTCATTTTGAGAAATCTATATTATAAGTTTGTGGCACCTGGGACTTTGTGCAATAACGTGTGTTAGAAAGGATCTCACTGTATTAATTAGAAGACATCATGCGGTATATCAGGAAGAAAAGGGATTTAAGGAACAATATATATTTTTTTTATATACATCAGTCTTCAAATAATGTGTCAGTAATCCAAAGGTTTTGTTAATGATTAGTGATGAGCGAGTACTAAAATGCTCGGGTACTCGTTATTCGAGACGAGTATTTCCCAATACTAAAATGCTTGTTTTGAGTAACGAACCCCATTGAAGTCAATGGGAAACTCGAGCATTTTTGCAGGAGACTTCGGTAGAGGGAAGGTCGTATGAAAACCTGTCAACCTCAGAAATTGTTGGAAACACAACGGAAATGGACAGGAAACAGCAGGGGCAGCATGTATGCATGCCTCTGAGGCTGCCTAATGGCACAATTATGCCAAATTCTGTGCAACAGCCTGGTTAAAACAGAGGTAGGCATTTGGACCACCCAAAAACTCAGCCTGACACAGCATGGCAGTGAGAACACAGGGAACCATTAAAACAGAGGTAGCATATGATGAACCACCCCAAAATTTAGCCTGACACAGCATGGCGGTGAGGACAGAGTGAACAAGGTAGAATCGGTAGCCAGTGAGCCAGAGACTGCATGGCATTGAGCACCACAGAGAACCATTAAAAGTGATTAAGGAAGCAAGTGAGCCTCCCAAAAATTAGGCCAGACACAGCATGGCATTGAGCACACAGAGAACCATTAAAAGTGAGTGTGGAAGCAAGTGAGCCTCCTAAAAATTAGGCCAGACACTGCATGGCATTGAGCACACAGAGAACCATTAAAAGTGAGTGAGGAAGTAAGTGAGCCCACCCATAAATTGGAGTGAGTCCAGGGGCTGGGATTTTTAGTGGACACGAACCTAGGTGCTGACAGCTAACTGGCTAGACAAAAAAAGACAAACAGCTGGCTGGTTGGCGGGGGCACAATTGGCGGGCCCCCGGCAACCAGTCCCGCTCCTCCGCAGACATAGTGTGACGTCAGAGAATGGCAATGAGGACACAGAGAACCATTAGAAGTGAGTGAGGAAGCAATTGAGCCTCCCAATAATTATGTCAGACACAGCATGGCGGAAGAAGACTTGGCTGTTGGCTGAGAATTGAAGGAACAGAAGGAGAGGAGATACCAAGAATCTTTATGTTGAGCTGCTTTCCCTTGGTGGACAGTTGAATTCAGGTGAAATCCAGGCTTTGTTCATTTTTATAAACCTCAGCCTGTCAGCGCTGTCAGTTGACAGGTGGGTGCACTTATCAGTGATGATGGCACCAGCTGCACTGAAGACCCCTCTGACAACACGCATGTGGCAGGGCAGCACAGCACCTCCAAGGCGTAAAGTTCGGGCCACGTATCCAGCTTTGCAACCCAGTAGTTGTAGGCAGCAAAATGATCGTGAAGGACGTTGGTATGGTCAGCAAGGTACTTCTTCACCATCTTCCTGAAGGCTTCCCCCCTACTCTGTCTAGACTGGGGACGGTTGACATAGTCTTGCCATGAAACTGTCAAAGGCCTTGGAGAGTGTTCCCCTGCCCCTTGACAAGCTGCCTGCTCCACCGCTCCTCTCCCCCGCTCTTTGGCCCACAGAACTACGTCCTCTGGCGCTAGTAGTGTCACATCGGAAGTACATTTTCAGCTTCTGCACCAGGGCCTGTTGATATTGATTCACTCTCATACTGCGTTCCTCGGCAGGAATAAGAGTGGAAAAGTTCTGTTTGTACTGAGGGTCCAACACCCTGGTGAACACCCAGTAATCTGTGTTGTCAAAAAAAATTTTAACCCGAGGGTCATGGGAAAGACAGCCTAACATAAAGTGAGCCATGTGCGCCAGGGTCCCAACACGCAAGAGCTCCCTCTCCTCACTAGCCTCAATTTCCTCCTCCGCCACCAATTCCTCCTCTTCAGGCCATACACGCTCAACAACTAAGGATTGAGCATGTGTACCCTCTTCAGTGGTGGCAGCAGTCTGTTCCTCTTCCTCCTCTTCTTCATCCTCCTCATCCTCTACTCCGTGATGAGAAACTAACATCAGGGTGGTCTGGCTATCTAGAGGCGGCTGTTCTTCACCGGTCTCCTGAGACGAAGGCAAAGTCTCAGACTTCAGGGTGAGCAGGGAGTTTTGAAGCAGACACAGCAGCGGGATGGTGAGGCTGATGATGGCAGCATCGCCGCTGACCATCTGTGTTGACTCCTCAAAGGGGCCCAGTACCTGACAGATAGCAGACATCCACTACTCATTGTAGATTTGAGGTAGCTGACTGACCTGACTACCACTTCTTACCGAGGTTGACATCTGGCATTCCACAATGGCTCTGCATTGCTGGTAAACCCTGGCTACCATCTGGAAGGTGGAATTCCACCTTGTGGGCACGTCGCACAGCAGTCTGTAAGCCGGCAGTTGCAAGTTCCTTTGCACTGCCCTAAGGGTGGCAGCATCCATGGTTGACTTGTGGAAATGTGCACGGATGCACCGCACGTTGGTGAGCAAGTCAGCCCAATTGGGGTACAGTAGGTCTTAAGGAACCGCTGCACCACTAGGTTGAACACGTGTTGAACACGTGGGCCAGGCATGGTACATGTATGAGGCTGTCGAGTTGCAGAGCCGCCACCAGGTTCCGCCCGTTGTCACACACAGCCATGCCTGGTTTGAGGCTCCGTGGCGCAAGCCAAAAATCTGACTGCACCATGATGCCCTGCAACAGCTCCTGGGCTCCTAAGCTCAGCAGTTTCAACACCACCTGTTGGCGCTTACCCACCGCACTGCTGATACAGCTAGCGCTACGAAATGGAGGCGACGTGCTCGTGGAGGGTAATAGAGAGGAGGAGGAAGAAGAGGAGGAAAAAGAGGTGTAAAACTCATGAGAGACCGCGACCGAGGTAAGCCCCGCAATCCTCGGTGTGGGCAGCACATGAGCTGGGTCAGACTCTGTCCCAGCCTCCACCAAGTTGACCCAATGTGCCATCAGGGAGATATAGTGTACCTGCCCGCCAGCACTTGTCCATGTGTCAGTGGTTAGGTGGACCTTGACACTGACCGCGTTGTTCAAGGCACGGATGATGTTATCTGACACGTGCTGAAGTAGGGCTGGGACGGCACACCATGAAAAGTAGTGGCGGCTGGGGACAGAGTACCGAGGGACAGCCACTGCCATGAGGTTCCTAAAAGCCTCTTTCTCTACCAGCCGATAGGGCAGCATCTCCAAGCTCAGCAGTTTGCCTATGTGGACATTTAGGGCTTGTGCATGCGGGTGAGTGGCAGTGTATTTGCGCTTCCGTTCAAAGGTCTGCTGCAGGGACAGTTGAACGCTGCGCTTGGACACCTTGCTGGAGGGTGTGGAGCATAGTGGAGGTGAAGGGGTGCATGTAGGGAGGGAGGTGTTCGTGCCTGGGTCCTGGGCGGGGGGACTGACAGAGCCAGCACGTGACACAGGGGAAGGAGCAGGGGTGCGGCTTGCAGTCACTGAACGGCCTTGGTTCCACTGAGTGGGGTGTTTAGCACTCATATGCCTGCGCATGCTGGTAGGGGTTAGGCTGGTAGTGGTGGCTCCCCTGCTGATCCAGGCGTGGCACACGTTGCACACTACAGTCCGTCGGTTATCCGCACTTTCTTTAAAAAAACTCCAGACTTGGGAACATCTAGCCCTGGCCACGGGAGTTCGACTCCGTGAAACAGTTGCTGATCTACTCCCCCTGCCCCTGCTTCTCCCTCTGCCCACCTCTCTTCCTCTTCCAACCGGTCCTGCGGGTGAACTTGCCTCCCCCTCAGAAGCAAGGTCCTCACTAGGCTTATCCACCCAGCATGGGTCAGTCACCTTATCCTTATCCACCAGCTCTTCCTCCAATTCCTCACTCTCCTCCTCACTTTAAGTTACATCCATGACAACAACCTCACTGTCTGACAGCCGAGTCTCATTGTCATCATCAGACACCTCTTCCAACCCCACTTGCAAGTCCCCACTCTCATCACCCACTGACTGTGTCACCTGCATAGTTTAGGCATCGGGACAGATCGACTGCTCCGGTTGCTCAGACTCAGGGAAGGGTCCAGAAAAGAGTTCCTGGGAGCATGGTGGTGGTGGATCTGAATCCCTTCTTTCCCTGGAGGGGCCAGGCTGTGGAGAAGGAGGCTGAGCTAATGGAGCAAGGGTTCCACTCCCTTGGGTAGCGTGGGTGGACTGCGTGGAAGACTGGGTGGTGGATAAGTTACTGGACACATTATCCGCTATCCACATGATCACCTGTTCACACTGCTGCGGTTTCAATATCGGTCTACCATGAGACCTCTCTCTGCGGTGTGCCAGTGCTCCCTCCTCAACAGTTGATGCTGTGTCACCCTGCCCTGAACCATGCCCCCTGCAACTGCATCGCTTGGAACCCCACGCCCATGCCCTCGTCCTCGACCCTTACCCCTGGGGTTTACCATTTTATGGGCACTGCACAGTATGGAACTTAGATATGCCTTGCGTAAGAAATACAGAAATCAGAAAAAATACTAGTGGTCCTACTTGTTCAGGGGGGCTGTGGGATACACTCCGGTAGTGGTTGCACCTATACACACTCTGTGACACCACCTTTACTCTGTGCAAGCAGTTGTGAACTTAGATAGACCTTGCGTATGAAATACCGAAATCAGGAAAAATACTTGTGGTCCCACTAGTTTTGGGGGGCTGTGGGATACAATCCGCTAGTGGCTGCACCTATACACACTCTGTGACACACCCTTTACTCTGGGCAAGCAGTTGTGAACTTAGATAGGCCTTCCGTATGAAATACAGTAATCAGGAAAAATACTTGTGGGGATTGGGGCAATGTATACAATAAAAAAAAAAAAAATCCCTGCTTCTAATCAGAATTGTATTTTTCCCATAAGCTAAAAAACTACTCACCTGAATGTTAGATCGAACATATAGTCATATATATGTGGTGCACTATACAACACTGTTGTGTTCACTTTTAATGCAAAAAAAAAACAAAAACAAAAAATAATGTCACTCACACTTTTGCACACTTGCCATACACACATACTACTTGCAGTTTGCTGTTCATTTTCATTTTCGTCTCCATTTACAGGGATTTCTTTGGCAAAAGAATCTGACCCTTTGTCTCCCTCTGCAGGCAAATTTTAATGTAACATCCCAAACAAGTTGGGATTTTTTTTATTTCATGTATCTCAAGTATCTAATCACATTTATGTAGCCATTTATTTGGAGATAATTATATGTAATAAACAAATTTGTACAAAATTTTAGTTCCTTTTAAATTTAACTTATATTTTACCCTTGTCTGGCTCATCAGAATGAACAGTAAGTAACATATTTTGCTTTGTACATGCTTCTATACTAGTGATTCACATAACTGTCCGAAAATGTAACTATTGTGACAAAGCATTTTTAATATATGTATATATATATATATATATATATATATATATATATATATATATATATATATATATATATTGTCAAGAGACTGGTGGTAATTAAACCTACATTTTTTTTCTTTTCACGAATCAAAAGAAAATAGAGATTGGACATGAAAGCCTTGATCTCTATAACACTCAAAATGCTTATGTGAGCCAAACCTTAGACAACGGGTGGATCCCTAAATGGGTATTTCTATGTCACATAAGAAAAATAGCCTCACTTCTAAAACCACCTAAAATCATATTATTTCTGGGTATGTACCACTCTTTCCATTCCAGAAAAGGAGTGTCCTTGTTGAGCAGCTGTTTAGTACTACAGTTCCCAAAACGCAATGCTTTTCCTTAACATTTTAACATAGTCCTCCCACCTTGCCTGTTTTCCTCCCACATGAATCCTGACAGTTCCCCAATAGTAGATGGTGATGTAAGCTGTAGGGGGCTGGTCAGAAGATATTACATCAAGAAGGAGTGTGTGTATGTGTTTGGGGGGGGGGGGTAGTTTAGCTTGAGCTCAGGGAAAAAATGCAGATAGGCCTCCTGACAAACGAGATGAAGATATGTTAGTTTGGGAGATAAGGTGGAGCCAGGGAGCTGCTGAGACAACACTATAGTTAAAATAAAAGGTCCACACAACTTCCTGTCAGGAAGTTCAAGAAATAACAAGCTGAAGTTAGTACAATTTGTGACATCATTTGGCATTCACTGAAAACAATATTCATGCAGGCCTGAAAGGTTATTCGCCCAATGAGTAGTGTTCAGGTCCTTTTTTTTTTTTTTTTTTTTTTTATTGTTTTTAAGTGCATATTTTCACAATATGCTATTTGTGGCCATCTAGCCTTGTCTTGAGATTTTCACTTATATTTAAATACATTTAAATAATTCATTTTTCTATATTACTAGCATTGTGTGAAACTGCATTTCTATAGCACACAGCTTTTTTTCTCTGCCTGTTAGTATTATATGGTTTGTGGTTTTTGTATGGTTTGCACTTAATTTGGATTTCTTAGTGGTGCCCGCTGGTCCTTGGTTTAATTCATAGGTATAATCTGTGGATAAATCTGGAAGTAGTTGAACATTTTTCCTGCAGCACCACCACAGGGATTTTTTTTGCACTGAACATTGCTTATTCAAATTAAGGGCTTGTCTGTGTAGACCCTTAGAGGTCTGTAAGGAGATGCACTTTACTACTCTTCTCTCAGGCCAGCAGTTAAAAATAATGTCTTTTAATTCAGAATTATAGGTAGAAAATGTACATATATATATTTTTTTAGTAAATTAGGAAACCCCTTTAACTTTTTTTTTATTCTTATTTTATTATTAAAATGTTGGCTATAATAAACATTTACTTGAAAAAAAGCAAGAAAATCCAGAAACATGACATTGGCTCCATGTAATTGTTTATTTTATTTCACCCTTATCCAAACTGTATCCTTTATTTTGTATAATAAAAGTGAAAGTTAATTTGCTGCACGCGCTCCAGAAGTTGCTTGAGGGCAGCACCATTTTAAATCCTTCAGCATAAAGAAATCAGGAATGTTGCGGCTGACATTGCTGCTTGTGGTCGTCTTATCTAACCATAATCTGTCACCAAATCTATATTTTATGGGTATCATTTGTTAAGTATTTACTGTGTACTTTGAGCTAGGAGTTAGTTAATCAACTTGTCAGGCGGTTCCTACACTACATTCTATTATGAAGGCAGCACATGTGTGCTGATTTAGTTATGGATTAAGCAGAATTTGCAGACGATTGTGGTTTAAATAACATATTTCCAATCTGAAGATTTATAACATTCTGTAACGGGTTATTTTAATTAGAGAATTTCAAAGCAAATGTCGTTTGTAAAGCTTTGTACATTGCTTTTATTATTCAAAATGCCTAGTAAAATGGGACCGTAAACAAAATCTATCCTTCAGTATAAAATGGGCAGCAAAATGTGAATTGATTTATGCTGCTGAAGTGTGGTATGGAAAAAATTGCTAAAGATTATGTTATGCTACATTTCATCATTATGGATGGAATTTCCTCTTTTGTAGACCGAATACAGATCTACCCAGCAAGACCTCTGGCTAAGGTGTTTTAAAAAATATATACTAAAACAATAATAATAATAATTACACAAAAAATAAATAATACTATTCTTCTGAATAGAATTTACAAGTAATGAAAATACTATGGCAAAAGACAAAGAAAGCTAGAAATTATGAAGAAGGACCTCACTATTTTTTTCACTTATATATGCGTTAATATTTTCTTTCTTACTAGTAAGGAAAAAAAGAAAAAGTAAAATTAACAATGAATTACATTAACACAATAGGATAACTAACTTATTCTTTTAAAGTAATTAGTTATTTTTTTAATTATTAGTATTGTTTATAATATATTTAATATTATTATAATAATGATAAAGTTATTTACCAAAAAGTAAACACATCAGTAAGGCTAGGTTCAATGCAAAAAACGGATGCAAAAACGAATGCAATTGTGTGTGATCTGTTTGGATCCGTTTTCCTTTGAATTCCATTTAAAAAAAACCCCGGATCGAAACAGATGCGTTTTTTTTTAATGTACAGAAAAGTAGTGTTGACACTACTTTTCTGTATGTTAAAAAAACACATTTGTTTTGATCCATTTTTTTTTTAATAATGGAAGTAAATGGAAAACGTATCCAAACACAATTGCATCCATTTTTGCATCCTTTTTTTTCCATAAAACGTATGTATTAAACGGATTGCAAAAACGCAGTGTGAACCCAGCCTATTGACTTTAATTGTTCTCTGTTACAAATCTTATTTGTAATTTCTTTATTCATAGAGTTGTGCCATAGTTAACTATTTTTTTCCCCCTGTTATATAATTCCTGTGAAAATCATTACAAAATCATCTGTTAAGATGCTGGCATTACATCCGTATTATGGCATCCTCTGTTACGGCAGTCTCTGGCATCCACCAGATATGTTTTTTCACTAGCTTAGCCCCTCCGCTTGGATCCTCTTGTTCAGGAACGGCAGAGTATTGTTTGCTATTGGGCAGGCCAGCCAATTAGCAACAAGAATCAGTAAACTACAAGTATTTTCTTATCACCTGCACTAGACTCTATTTGAACATTTTGACTATAAATGAGCATGTATGTGACGTAATATCTAAACATGTCTGATGCAAAAAAATATGTTTTGAACGATCTGAGAAATGCTGAAATATGTATTTTAAAGTTACATTAGTTTTAGGGCACTGTACATATGATCAGGGTTTAAAATAGCATAAAACTAAGTAAAATAAATACAAAGTAAATTACTGACTGGTACAAAGAGAGAGAGAGAGAGAGAGAGAGAGAGAGAGAGAGAGAGTGAAACCCTGGCGTACACACAAGAAGCTAAGGTAATATTTTTTTTATTTCCCAAAACAATTTTTTAAAAATATTCTCATTGTCCCAGTAACATGGGTAAAAGTCCGTTCTCTTGTGAACAAGGTTCTATATATTTATTGTTAGGTAGTGAAAGCTACTTAAAATTAAGTGTATAACATAAACAAATCCAGGCCAGGTTCTATTTATGCATTTCATGCATTAAACTCATTTAAGTTTTCAGTCAGATTTCATTACAAGGAATACTACCGTGCAGAACATCTAGTAGTAAGGTTAATGCGCTTCAGGAATCTGAAATGATGAGATTGAAGTATCTGATTTCAGTAGAGCCTTTTCACTCAATTCTGAGTGTATGAACTATACGCTGCCTGCTTCCTTAGGTACTAATGCAGTCAGCATGCACCCCGCAAAGTGTAAACACAGACATTCTCTGCAATCAGTGAGGTTGGTGTCTTAAGGCAAGAAAATGTTTTCACAAGGAAATACAATTTATGTTCCTGATTATGTTTCTGTCCCAGACTGATAAAGTCAAAGGCTGAGATTGATAATTTCAAACTTTGTTGATCTCTTAAACATTGCTGAAGCCTTTCTCAATAAGATACTGAAGGGAGGAGGGAGATTTGAGTTTTGTTGTGTCTGAAGCACACAGACAACTAAAAGAAGTATGGCCATCTTTTATATAGTTGCCAGGTAATTCTAGATATGTATGTCATCGTTTGGATGTCAATTATCACTCCTGCCTGCTGCCCATCCTACCCATACGCATGAATAAGTTATAGGAAAAGGGTTAATGAATAGAGATGAGCGAACCGGGTTCGGGTTCGAGTCCATCCGAACCCGAACGTTCGGTATTTGATCAGTGGTGGCTGCTGAACTTGGATAAAGCCCTAAGGTTGTCTGGAAAACATGGATACAGCCAATGACTATATCCATGTTTTCCACATAGCATTAGGGCTTTATCCAACTTCAGCAGCCACCGCTAATCAGATGCCGAAAGTTCGGGTTCGGATGGACTCGAGCATGCTCGAGGTTCGCTCATCTCTATTAATGAACTAAACACAATGCACTACAACATACTACTAATAACCAATATGACTAAGTAAATGTAAGCTCCCTGGGCATTTGCATTGTACATAACGACTACGGTGTGAATGATGTCATCCCCCTGCTTTATGTCATGGAGACTGCATTGAGGAACATCACCGAGGGGAGCAGTGCTACAGTCTATAATGTGAACCTGAGCCTGGAGAGGAACGAATAGTAGCATTCATGTTCCATTTTTACGCACATGCATGGTGACTGGTTGATAAATTTTCTTGGATTTTTAATATATCACCAGGATACAGTAGTTAGAAGTTGAACAATGGTTAAACTGTCATGATCGTGCCTGAAAAGGCATCAGTGCCACCCTCTGCGGTGAAGATCCAACCTCTGCGCCAAAGACTGCGCTTTTGGCATTAGTCCGTTCCTGGTTTTACTATGTTCTTTGCTTATGTCTTTTGTGATCCGGTCCATGTTTTCTTAGTTCTCCCTGCACTTTTCTTGATGTGGTCTACTCACTAATTGTCTCTGCTGTGTTGTGATAGACAGGTCTCTTCACCTCTGTCTTTCTGTCTTTCTCTTGTGTGTTTCTCCTGCTTTACCTATCAGCTTGGAGTCCGGGACTTCTGTTCCCTTATACCTTGGTCTCTCCCTTCACTCTGGGCGCTTGATAGCTTTGTCCAGCTTGTCTGCTTTTTTTGCCTGCAGTCTGTATTTCTGGTTTCCTTATCCCTTTGCTTGTTTCTTGCCATTCTTTGTCTTTTGGTTCTGTGTCTTGCTTTGTCCTCGCTTAGTACTCAGTGTTCCTTGCTCTGTCCTTAGTTCATCTTGCTACTATCTCCGGCTTTTGGTTCTCTGTTTACCTTGTTGCAGCTCTGGCTTTTGTCCTTCATTCGTTTGGTTCTCCATTCCTTGCTGCCTTCTTGGTCCGGTCCTTCTGTGTGTGTTTGTGACTTTGCCTTGTCTACTGTCATTGTACCTTGTTCGCCTGTACTGTGTCTTGTCTGTGTTTTGCACTTATTTGAGTGCAAGGACTGACGCCCAGTTGCGCATGGTCAATTAGGACCTGCACTGCGAGTAGGTAGGGACAGTGTGTGTGGGAGGGGGGGTTAGCCATAGGGCCCACTTGTCCTTTGTATCTTTGTTCCCCGGGGCCCTGACATAAACAAAGGGTACTTATGGTGTGAGTTTTTAATGGCTCTCATGGTTTCTTGAGTGATATAAGGCTATAGAAATGTTTCATCCTGGGATATATATTAAGGAGGATGATGTCCTCTAACTGTGATAGAACAATCTTCTAAAGCTACTACCAGCAGCAATTTGTTGCTAAAAGGCAGGTTACCTTGCCTGATTTAGTGTACATTCACAATGGTTGAGTGAGCCTAATAAATTAAGAGGGAGCCAATAAGTTATTTATATGGGGGATAGTGCCACTACTGGTGTCTCAATAGATGGGAAAGGCAACAGTTTTAACCTCTTAACGACGCATGACAGGTATACCCGTCATGCAGCCGTTAAGAGTAAACAGAGAGGGCTCCCGGAGTGAGCCCTCTCTGCAGCGCGCGGTCCCCGGTTGCTAAGTGCAGCCAGGGACCGCGTGTATTAGCCGGCGCGGCCGATTGCCGCGGCCGGCTAATTAACTATTCAAATGCTGCTGTCAAAGCTGACAGCTGCATTTGAATAGCAGCTGTGCCCCCTCTCCCTGGTGTCCAGTGGGGGATCTCCCCCCCGCGATGCGATCGCGGAGGGGAGATCCGTTCTAATGAGCCGGCCGGGGCTCAGCGTCGTAATGACGCTGATCCCGGCTCGGCAATCTATTCAGATGGTCTGCAGCAGACCATTATAATAGAGCACCGATCTGACGGATCATTGCTCTATTATATACACAGGATTGATCTCAATGGGAGATCAGTTCTGTGTATATAGAAGTCCCCCAGGGGGCTTCATATTACTGTAAGGGAAAGTTAAAAAAAAAGTGTTTTTATTAATAAAAAATCCCCTCCACTAATAAAAGTCTGAATCACCCCCCTTTTCCCATTTTACAAATAAAAATAAATAAATAAATAAACATGTTTTTTATCACCACGTGCGTAATTGCCCGAACTATTAATTAATCACATTCCTGATCTTGCACGGTAAACGGTGTATGCGCAAAAAAATCCCAAAGTGCAAAATTGTGCATTTTTCATCGCATCAAATCCAGAAAAAATGTAATATAAAGCGATCAAAAAGTCGCATATGCGCAATCAAGGTACCGATAGAAAGAACACATCATGGCGCAAAAAATGACACCTGACACAGCCCCATAGACCAAAGGATAAAAGCGCTATAAGCCTGGGAATAGAGCGATTTTATGGAACGTATATTTGTTAACAATGGTTTTAATTTTTTACAGGCCATCAGATACAATAAAAGTTATACATGTTTCATATCGTTTTAATCGTAATGACTTGAGGAACATATATAACAACTAAGTTTTTCCATAGGACACACGGCGTAAAAATGAAGCCCCCCAAAGAAAAATAATTGCGCTTTTTTTTCAATTTCACTGCGCATATAATTTTTTTTCTGGTTTCGCAGCATATTTTATGGGAAAATTCAGCCTGTCATTGCGAAGTACAATTAGTGACGCAAAAAATAAGGGCTCATGTGGGTCTGTAGGTGTAAAATGCAAGTGCTATGGCCTTTTAAGCACATGGAGGAAAAAACGAAAACGCAAAAACGAAAGTTAGCACGGTCCTTAAAGGGTTAAAGGGGTTATCAGCGCTACAAAAACATGGCTTCTTTCCCCCTACTGTTGTCTCCAGATTGGGTGGGGTTTTTAAACTCAGTTCCATTGAAGTAAATGAAGCTTAAGTGCATACCGCACCTGAACTGGAGACAACAGTAGGGGGAAAAGTGGCCATGTTTTTGTAGCGCTGGATGACCCCTTTAACCTAAATGAGGATGGGGGGGGGGCACGGGGAATGGAAAGGGGTTAAATACTTTATTGTACAGAGGCTTGAAGGGGTTTGATGGGAAGTTTTTGTCACATGTGTTTTTGAAGATAGTACAGTAAAGATTTACATGAACCAACTATCCAGTAATCCTACTAAGCAGGAACTCCACTGGGCAGGAACACTGGGTTGACTTCAAGAACTGCACCAACAGACTTGTTTGAATGGATGTTTGAATTCACAGCACCCACTGATTGATAATAGCAACTGTTTTCACAGCACTCACTGACTGATAATAGGAAATTTTTTCACAACACCCACAGAATTGGTCTAATGTTACGCCAGCACCCAGTGAATTGGTATAACACATTATGAGTTTACAGAGCCCACTAAGTTATTAACCCCTTAGGGACCAAGCCAATTTGGACCTTAATGACTAGGCTTCTTTTTCAAAATCTGACCTGTCTCACTTTATGCGCTTATAGCTCAGTGATGCTTTAACATATGCTAGCGATTCTGAGATAGTTTTTTCCTAACATATGGTATTTTATGTTAGTGGCAAAATTTGGTCACTGTCTTGTGTGTTTTTTGTGAAAAACATCAAAATATCATGAAAAATTTGAAAAATTTGCACTTTACGAACATTGAAATTCTTTGCTTCTAAAAAAAGAAAGTCAAATGACAAAAATTTGTTAGTAAGTCACATTATCAATATGTCCTGTTTATTCTGGCTTCATTTCGTAAACATATTTCACTTTTTTAGGGTGTTACGGGGCTTAATGTGTATAAGCAAATTATCAAATTTTCATAAAATTTCCAAAACTGATTTTTTTTAGGGTCCAGTTCTTTTTTTAACTTGATTTAGGAGGCTTGTATACTGGAAACCCCCATAAGTGACCCCATTTTGGAAACTAGACAACTTAAAGAATTAATCTAGGGGTATAATGAGCATTTTAACCCTACAAGGGCTGGAGGAAAGTATTCACAATTAGGCCAGAAAAAAATGGAAAATAGAAATTTTCCAATAATATATTTGTTAATATTAAAGTATCTCATTTTCATAATAAACATGAGAGAAAATGCAACCCAAATTTTGTAACGCAGGTTCTCCTGAGTACAATGGTACCCCATATGTGGGCGTAAACCACTGTATGGGCACACAGCGTGGCTCAGAAGGGAAGGAGTGCCAATTAGCATTTCCAGTTCAGATGTTGCTGAAGAAGTTTCTGAGCGCCAGGTGCGTTTGCAGAGCCCCTATAGTGTCAGCAGAATAAAACCCCCCCAAAAGTACCCCATTTTGGAAAGTACATGCCTCAAAGAATCTTGTGGTGTGGTGACCATTTTGACCCCACAGGTATTAGAGGAAAGTATTCAAAAGAAGACAGTAAAAATGAAAAAATAGAATTTTTCCAATAATATGTTTGTTTAGTTTGAAATTTCTCAATTTCACGAGAAACAGGGGAGAAAACTCACCCAATATATGTAACGCAGGTTCTCCTGAGTAGAACGGTACCCCATATGTGGGCATAAACCACTGTATGGACACACAGCAGGGCTCAGAAGGAAGGGAGCGCCAATTAGCATTTTCAGTGCAGATTTTTCTGAAGAAGTTTCTGAGCGCCAGGTGCGTTTGCAGTGCCCCTGTAATGTCTGCACTAGTGTAAAATACTTAGATCACTGATACAATACATTGCAGTACCTGATGTACTGCAGTGTATTGTATCATGCCTCATGCTGACAGGCAATAGCCACAGCCACCCCTGTCAGCATGAGGCATCTCCATGGTGACCCCGGGGACCTTCATTAGGACCCCGGGATCACCATATAGACATTGGAGGACCGGACGGCGCCACGGGACATCGCAATTACGTAAGTGACCCACGGCGCCGACTGGAACCCGTTAGATGCCGCTGGCAGTTTCAGGGGGGGGGGGTCAGCGGTCACACTGACCGCTGATGCCCCTCTCTTCTGCCGCCGCCGGTCAGCAATTCATTCCGATGTGTACGCCGTTAAAAGGCGTACGCATCGGAATAAAGCCCATTAGTGGCCGCCGTGAAAAGGCAGCACGGCGGTCACTAAGGGGTTAAGGCAGATACTGTCTTTACTGATCTCAGTGAATTGGTATCACACACTATTAGGGAGATTTATCAAACATGGTGTAAAGTGAAACTGGCTCAGTTGCCCCTAGCAACCAATCAGATTCCACCTTTCATTTTTTAAAGAGTCTGTGAGGAAAGAAAGTTGGAATCTGATTGGTTGCTAGGGGCAACTAAGACAGTGTCACTTTACACCATGTTTGTGAATTCTCTCCCTATGAGTTTACAGAGCCCACTAAGTTAAGGCAGACATTGTCTTTACTGATCCCAGTGAATTGATATTATACACTGAGTTTACAGAGCCCACTAAGTTATTAAAGTGACTGTACCACCAGGCCCAGGCTGAAGCACTGGAGGCGGGCCGACCCACCCTTAGTGGGAAGAAACTCCAGCCCCTCAATGAAGTGCTCCATTAGAATCAATGGAACCCTATCTTAGAGGGGCGGGGGTTTCCTCCCACTAAGGGTGGGTTGGCCCGCCTCCAGTGCTTCAGTCTGGGCCTGGTGGTACAGTCACTTTAAAGAGGACCTGTCACCCCCCAGTGCCAGGGTGACAGGCTCCCGACCCCCCGTAGAGCCCCCTATACTCACCTGATCCCACCGGGTCCCGCTTCCTGAGCCGGACGGGTCACGGAGATATCAGCGCCCGAAGCCTGGCGCGCACGCTGACAGGAGAGTCCGATGCCCATAGACAATGACGGAGCATCGGACTTCCCATTCATTCTCTATGGGCATCTGACTCTGCTTTAAGGTGGACGCTGTCTTCACTGATCCCAGTGAATTGGTGTAATATACTATGGGGGAAATTTATCAAACTGGTGTAAAGCATAATTGGTCCAGTTGCCTCTAGCAACCAATCAGCTTCCATTTTTCATTTTCCAAGCAATCTGTAAAGAATAAAAAGTGGAATATGATTGGTTTCTAGGGGTAACAGAGTCAGTTCTACTTTACACCCATTTGATAAATTTTTCCCTATGAGTTTACAGAGCCCACTGTGTTATTAAGGCAGATGCTGTCTTTACTGTTTCCAGTAAATTGGTATAGTAAACTATAATTTTAAAGTGCCCAGTGAGTTAATAATATGGACTTTCTTTTCACTGCTCCCAATGAATTGGTATAACACACTATGAAGTTTACAGCACTGAGTGAGTTAATAATATGGACTGTGTCTTCACTGCTTTTTTTAGTGAATTGGTATAACACACTATAAGTTTACAGCGCCCAGTGAGTTTATAATATGGACTTTCTCTTCACTGCGCCTAGTAATTTGGTAAAACACACTATAAGTTTACAATGCCCAGTGAGTTAATAATATGTCTTTGTCTTCACTGCTTCCAGTGACTTTGTTTAATGCACAACAGAAACCCAGTTACTTGGTAAATTGGATCCTTGCTTACCATCTCAAAAATCACCCAGAATCTGCCCACAATCCACCCTATTCTCTTGCTGTTCACTAACTGCCTGCTGCCTCCCTGCTCTTCACTACACATACAGCAGACTGATCAACTCCAGGAAGTTGAATCACCGTATATAGGGGTATGGGGGATTGCTGACATCACAGAGGGGCTTTCAGGTGATTGGACAGGCACAAGCAGGGCCGCTTCTGCCATGAGGCGGAATGAGTATTCCGCCTCAGGCGGCAGATTGTGCGCCCCTTCAGGGGGCGGCAAGATTTCCCCCGCCGCTGTCATTATAGCTAAGTTTAACTTGGCTAAAATGACAGCCGCAGCCATGGCCTCACCACTCGTCGCGCGGCTCGCGCCGCCCACGCTCACCGGCGTCCCTGCATCTGACGTCACCCAGCCTTCTTCCTGATTGGTTGGGTGCGTACGTGCGTGCGTGCGTGCGCCACGGCCGTCCGCCGCGGCGCTACGCACTGAGGTCACGTCACCTGTCCAGGAAGTAGGAGTGCAGTTCCGGTCTTCATCTGAGGAAGAGCGGTTTCCCTGTGCTGTGGTAAGTACCTGGGGTGGTAGGGGGGTTGGATGGGTGGCGGGCGGCTTGCGGAGGTGCGGGTTGCGGCGGTGGGGGGACCTGTTAGTTTTTTTTTCCGGGTTGGCAGTCTATTTTCATTATTAGGGAGTCTCTGCATTCAGGGGTCAGGGCCTCTGCAGAGACCTCCTCATAATGACAACAGACTTAATGCAGCCAGGGTCTTTGTTTGCAGCTCATTCACTTTTTTTTTTTTTTTTTTACAGGTAGAGACAGGACTACTTCGGAAAAAAGATTTTTACATTTTTGATTTAATAAAAGGGTCAATGAGGGGTCTCGGGGGAGTTTTATTTCAATAAAGAACCTTTTAAAATTGGTGTTTTTTTTCTTACCTATTTTTGGCTTGGTAGTGGAAGCCATCTAATAGATGGCATCCATTATTAAGCCGGGCTTAGTGTTAGCCCGTAGAAGGGCTAACACTAACTCCCCACGCTTATTACCCCGGTACCCACCACCACCAGGGGTACCGGGAAGAGCCAGATACCGTCAGGCCTGGAGCACCAGAAAATGGTGCTCCTGGACTGGGCGGCAGCAGGCTGGCGTTATTAGGCTGGCAGTGGCCAAAATAAATGGCCCCTGCCACCCTGGTAGCGTCAGGCTGCTGTTGCTTGGTTTTGTATCTGGCTGGTTATGGAAAATGAGGGGGACCCCACACATTTTTTTTCATTTATTTATTTATTTAATAAACTAATGCATGGGCCCCCTTATTTTCTATAACCAGTCAGATACAGAACCAAGCAACAGTAGCCTGACACTATCATGGTGACAATGGCCAAAATAAATGGCCCCTGCCACCCTGGTAGCGTCAGGTTGCTGCTGCTTGATTTTCTATCTGGCTGGTTATGGAAAATGAGGGGGACCCTATGTATTTTTTTTATTTATTTAATAAACTAATGCATGCTTTCGCCCCTTCATTTTCCATAACCAGTCAGATACAGAACCAGCCAACAGCATCCTGACACTATCAGGGTAGCAGTGTCCAAAAATAAATGGCCCCTGCCTTCCTGTCAGGCTGCTGCAGCTTGGCTGTATCTGGCTGGTTATGGAAAATGAGGGGGACCTGACGCATTTTATTTATTTAATAAACTAATGGATGGGGTCTCCCCTATTTTCCATAACCAGACAGATACAAAACCAAGCAGCAGCAGCCTGACACTATCAGAGAGACAAGCACCATTTATTTCGGTCATTGCCAGCTTGATAACGCCAGCCTGTTGCTGCCTAGTCCTGGATCATCATTTTCTGGCGTTCCAGGCCAGACAGTATCTGATTCTTCCCAGTACCCCTGGTGACAGTAGGTACCAGGGTAATAAGCATGGGGGTTAGTGTCAGCACTTATAATAGCTAACACAAAGCCCTAGCTTACTAATGGATGCCATCTATTAGGCGGCTTCCACTACTAAGCCAAAAATAAGTAAGAAGAAAAACAATTTAACAAAGCTCTTTATTGAAATAAAATACCCCAAGAACCCTCGTTGACCCTATTATTAAAAGTAAGAATCTTCTATATGAAGTAGTCCAGAATGAAAGTTTAAAAAAATATAAACAAAATAAAATGATACTTACCTGCCCTTGGACCACCTTTTTCAGTCCCTAAGGGTCCATATATACAGAAAGATTATCTGCCAAAGATTTGAAGCCAAAGCCAGAAACAGACTATAAACAGAGATCAGGTCATAAAGGAAAGCCTGAGATTTTTCCTCTTTTCAAATTCATTCCTGGCTTTGGCTTCAAATCTTTGGCAGATAATCTGTCAGATAATCTTTCTGTGTAAATGGACAAATGTGGTGATTTGCAACACCAGTAGATTTTGGCAGACAATCCAGGTTGTGTGTCAAAATCTGGTGCCACCTTCTGCTCTTTGCTTGAGGCATTCAGCAGAAGTACAGCAAACCTCATAGAGCTGTGCCCTGTAGCCAGTGCAACGAATTCGCACCTGGTGAATATAACCATGTACCACATGGTTGTATTCACTGTTGTGGTATATATCAATGCATACAATATATTCATCACTGGTATATATGAATGCATTTGTTGCTGTTATATATGTATGCTTGTGGTATATTCACTGCTGGTATATATGTATCTGTGTGGTGTACACTGCTGTATATGGTTATGCATTTTGTATATTCACTGCCGGTATATGGTTATGCATTAGGTATAATTATTGCTAGTATATTGTTATGCATTTCGTATATTTACTGTTGATATTTATATATATATATATATATATATTTATATATATATATATATGTGCGGTAGATTCATTGCCGATATGTATGGATGCTTTTGTATATTCACTGCTAGTATATAGTTATATGCATACATTTGGTATATTCACTGCTGTTATGTATGTATCTGTACAGAATACACTACTGGTATATGGTAATGCATTGGGAATACTCACTGATAGTATATACGAACGTGTGCAGAAGTATATTCATAGCTGGTGTATATGTATCTGTGCGGTATATTCACTGCTGTGGTGTGGTTATGCATATGGTATATTTACTGCTAATATATATATATATATATATATATATATATATACAGTGGTACCTTGGTTTAAGAGTAACTTGGTTTAAGAGCGTTTTGGTGTAAGAGCCCACAGTTTTTCTAAATAGTAACTTGGTGTAAGAGCATTGCTTTGGTGTAAGAGCTCCCTGTACTGGGTGGGAGGAGGAGTGGAGGAGGGGCATGGTCTGCATAGCGGGGTCTACAGCCCTGTACTCTGACCCAGGAAGCCTGGGCGTGTGTGTTGGGGGGGGGGCGCCATTTTAATTTTCGCCTCAGGCAGCAGAAAAGCTAGAATCGGCCCTGGGCACAAGGGATTATGAATAATCCCTTCCTCCTGCCGAGTGACCGTACTGTAAGCAGGGCTTTATTAACAATTGCTGCTGCCCTAGTCACTAAACCTTAAGACGCCCCATCTTTACTCACTAATTAGCATCATGATTTTCTAGTTCCTCAGTATCATATTGATATCTGATCAGTCTTAGGCTAAATTCACATGGGGTAAGACAGCGTCAGACATACAGTGACTGAATAAAACCGCCATACCAGACCTAACCAATGCCACCATACTGTAACTGGATAACACCGCCATACCATACCTGATTAATACTTTCATACAGTAGCGGATTATAATAGGTCGGTTTTGGGCGGTAGTCTCCTGGCTACAGTTCTGCCATGATTTGCAAATATTGCTGCTTTTTTACCACAATTTTGCACAAATCAGGGCATCATGAGATTATCTATTCTGTACTACGATAGTGCTGCTATAGTTACAGTGGGGTTGGGGGCCCAGGCTTGGAGAACAGCCCTGGGCCCATGGTCAAGTTAATCCGCCCCTGCTTCCATACCAGACCTGACCAATACCACCATATCCCCCGCCCCCCTTAAAAAAGACACCAGATTTACTGGCAAGTCTGAATAGAAGGTGGGAGACTAAAAAAGTATAAAAGTAAAAAAGTTGTTACCTTCCCCCAGCTCCCTGGTGCTGTCCCCCTAAAAGGCGCTGCCCTAGGCACTGGACCACGGGTGCCTAGTGGTAAATACGGCCCCGATTGTAAGCTAACATGTGCGTCCGCCATCCTGGCCACCATGTTTAGCGAATTTTGTCAGTAAATTGCTGTGAATTCGCTTTGGAGAGCCAAGCGAATTGACAGCCCGATTCATAGCAAATATGGCATCGCCAGATTTGCTTCGCTCATCTCTACTCACCAGCCACTTTTTTGGCGGCACAGAACGGCGGGAACTAGGTTCTTGGGAAACATACAGTGGAAGGGGATTGGGAAAAGTAAGTATACTTCTTTGTTATTTGCCTTGCTAACTGTACCATACATTAAGCCCCCTTCCCACTTAAGACAACCCCTTTAAAAGTCCAAAGTTCCTGTATACTTGTTATGGTAGGAAACCATCATGAATGAGTGCAGCGCTGGGTTCCTGGGTTCAAATCCCATCAGGGGCAACATCTGCAAAGAGTTTGTGTGTTCTCTCCGTGTTTGCGTGGGTTTCCTCCGGGTACTCCGGTTTCCTCCCACAGCCAAAAACATACAGATAGGTGAATTTAGATTGTGAGCCCTATTAGGTACAGGGAGCAATAATTGGCAAAAACTATGTGGAGTGCTGCGGAATCTGTGTGTGCTATACAAATAAAAGCATTATTATTATTATTATTATTATTATTATTATTATGGAAATAGGGAGCTGGGACGTCACTACATGTGTCACCTTTGGCAGAAAATGGTTGGAAGAATATATGGAGGTTACCATTTCCACAAAAGGTAGAATTTTTATTCTTCATTTTTTCTCCCATAGATTTAGCTTCGTTAAATCTTTCTATGTTGCCATATGTTAAAAATGTGACATACAATCTAGAAGCAGCTCTGATCATTGTCCTTTATTGATTAAATTAGTTTCACTATTAAGTACTTCAAAGCACAATTTAACTGGTATTCTCCTTGGATTAATTAGATCTCTGAGTGGGATGTTACTGATAGATTCATTACAGTTATTTTTTTATATATATATTTATAGCTCATCAACATTCTCTCAGATGATTTGGAATATTGCTAACGGATTTATTATGGGTTTGCTTTTTAAATAAGTTGCAACATAAAAAAAGCTATCTTTTTTTGAAATCCCAGGTGAATGAGGCAGAAAATTTTTTATATACAACCCCTCCTCTTATTTAGGGGTACGTTCACACATACCCTATTATAGTCAATTTCACGCTGCAAGTTTCTCACAGTGAAATCCACTGTGATACTGTGATTACTGTGATTACCACTAAAGCCTAGGGCACTCCATTCTTGCAGCAGACTTTTATTCTGCTATGGGTATGGAGACCATAGGCTTGTAAAATCTAAGGTATCTTGCTACTGTGATGTAAAAAAATAAATCTGTTCTTACCTGTGAGCGCTCCCACATGCCCTCTGGGTCCCCCACTTAGTGACAACCTGCTCAGCCGATTCCTGAGTATCATGGTAATTAGTATCACAGTGGATTTCACTGTGAGTAATTTGCATAGTGAAATCCACTGCAATATGTTGCGTGTGAAGGTGGCGCACTAACTCAGAGTGCCAGGTGGTATTAGCTAGGGCTACTGCTGCGGCACTTGTCACAGGCCTGAGTGGTATAAGCCCTCCCCGGGTCCCAAACACATGCCTGCTGAAGTAGTAGGTTATGTCCGCAGTGTGGTACGTTCCAATATAGACAGAGTCCAAGTTCTTAGGGTCCTATCAGACAGGCCGTTGACGGCCCAATCAATAATAGTGCCAATCTTCTAGAACAGCAATGATTTACTGACAAGAAACGAAACTTGATTCCTCCAGCTCATATAAAATTCCACTTTATTAATTCCAAAAGTCTAAAATGATAGCCGACGCGTTTCGAGCCTACTTGACTCTTAGTCATGGCATCTAAACAGTTAGACAAACAGACTGAGTGTTAATGTACAAGGTTACAGACGTGGTTAAAAAACATATATATATATACACACACATAGAAAAACAGACACAGGAGGAAATTTTTGTACATCATGAGTAAACATATGCTTGTGACCATGATGGATGCTTATCTAATATCCGGTACAGCAACCCGTGTTACATAATAAATGGTTTACTCCAATATCAGTAAACCAAAAATAAATATATGAATAGGAGGGATAAATTCAATGGAGGAGTATTCTTTTGTACCCCCTATAGCAAAGAGTTTGAGGCGATCAGAACTATTGTGAAAAAACATTTGGGCATCCTTCGGCATGATGAAGCCTTGGCCGATATTCTGGACGAAGGATGCCATTTTGTTTCCCGTAGGGGTCCCTCTTTGGGCACACTGCTTTCCCCGAGTCTATTCACTATTACTAAATCCACCAGAAATTTGAGGTCTACCAAAAAGGGAGGTTTTTCCCTATGTGGGAAACCCCGGTGTGGGATGTGTCAATATGCCACCAGATGCAAAACTTTTGGTTCCAGTAATGGAGGAAAGACCTACAACATCAATCACCATCTTAGCTGTGAGTCCGATCACATTATATATGTCATCTATTGTCGTGAATGTGACCTACAGTATGTGGGATGCTCCATCAGAAAGTTAAAAACAAGAATTGCTGAACATGTCAGTAGCATCAAGCATGGAGGGGTACAGCTATCTGGAGCGGCTAGACATTTTTTCACGGTTCATAAGGGTAGCCTTGACACGTTTAGCTGTTTTGCTATAGAGAGAGTCCAGGAACCCATTAGGGGTGGTGATTGGAGAAAGAAACTACTTAGAAAAGAAGCTGAGTGGATTTTTAAACTAGGCACACGGACACCACATGGACTTAATATCAGGAGTGATTTAATGTTACTATATTGATGGATTATCCAGTCCTACACTCTGCTGTTTGCATTATATTGCCTTTGCTTTTATTGCGTTCTAAGTATAGTTTTCTTACATGTTCATTTATTTGTTACTGCTCCGTTTCAATACAATGGTCTTTTCTTTCCTTTCTGTATATATTCACTAGTTGGGATTTATGCTTGAATATGCTTTTCACATTCTTTTGATCTGACCCTTAGTTGTCTTCTATTGCCATTCTCCCAGCGTATGCGTTCCACACTGGAGCGCACCGCTACTGAATCCCCAGACAGTTGAGATCTTGCATTGCCGGCGGTGAAACGCATGTTGCGTTCCACTGAGCGGATATGACGTAGGATGCCACTTCCGGTTTGATCGTATATCCGGATTGGCATACGGCCATTTGCTCTAGACGCCGGCTAGGTGAGCGGCGGCTTGCATAATTTCTCCTGCAGCCATGGTCCCGGAGGTCAGTGAGTTAGTGTGGATTTGCTCTGTGTGTTCATGTTGTCTTTCTGATTGTTTCTTTATTGTATTTTATTGCATGTGGCTGTTTGTATGAACATCTTTCATAGCCAGGTTATTGTATCTGTTATTTCAGAGCACAGACGCCTCTTGGTGACTCATGGGATGGGTTATATTCATTTCCCCTAGATTATTGCGGATTCAGGTATTATGTTTCTCCTTCCCTCATTATATATATTAACGTATCATACATCAATTCCATATTAGATTGCATTTAATCTGCTTCATGAATTCATAGCTAGTACATGGCTCAACACATCTATTAACTATTTATAGACTACATAGCATTATTCATATATTTATTTTTGGTTTACTGTTATTGGAGTCAACCATTTATTATGTAACACGGGTTGCTGTACCGGATATTAGATAAGCATCCATCATGGTCACAAGCATATGTTTACTCATGATGTACAAAAATTTCCTCCTGTGTCTGTTTTTATATATATATATATATGTGTGTATATATATATATATATATATATATATATATATATATATATGTGTTTTTTAACCACATCTGTAACCTTGTACATTAACACTCAGTCTGTTTGTTTAACTGTTTAGATGCCATGACTAAGAGCCAAGTAGGCTCGAAACGCGTCGGCTATCATTTTAGACTTTTGGAATTAATAAAGTGGAATTTTATATGAGCTGGAGGAATCAAGTTTCGTTTCTTGCCATTGATACCCCGGAATCCAGGGGCTTCATCCCCCATGCTCTATTTTTCTACGTGATCTAGGAAAGCATGATTATCACTGGGAGCTGACCGCAGTTACTGTTTTTCAATGATTTACTGAGCCCAAGGCTCATTAAACGTTTAGCAAGAGTTGCGTGCACATTGTTAGCAATGTCCATGCAGTCCTTGCCCTAAACTGTTAATATATTACCTCTCCACACTCCCGATCTTCTCCTGCCCCCTGCTTGCTTCCCGGCATCGTGGCTGCAGCTTCAGAGTGGTCTCTAAGCTGACAGGGCACTCAGCCACTCTCTACCCGAGACTGGGAAGCAAAAAGAGGGCAGTAGAAGATCAGGAGCATAAAGAGCTAATATATTAACAGTTTATTTAATCGCTATTACACATAGTGATGCACAGTTGGCAGCTGATGAGTTTGGTTTCAGACCATTTGACACAATCAGCTAATAATGTTTGTCAACAGCTGATTGTTGTCTCTATTACATTAATCGGCTGAATCGGCCTGTTTCGGCCGATTATCCCTCTGTGTAATAGGGCACTTAACCACTTGACCAACTTTACTAAAATCTTTCTTAAAGTGACAGTACAGTCTTTTGCATTTTCTTTTTCACCCAGTAGTTTTACACTTGGAGATGATTGCCAGTGATGATAGTATACTAGAGGTAACTGTAGTTAAGTCACTTAGAACAGTCTTTTAAAATTGATTTGACTTGTATAGAGCACTAGGGGGATACCAAGGGGACCCGTCTATGAAGTACAGAGCTCTGTCAGGGGATTGTAAAGACTTGACTAAGAAGATAATAGAGGTAGATACACATACTCAGGGCTTTTGCCAGAGGAGATCACAGATTGCCAGATCCAGGAATATGGGCCCCCGGCTTGAACAACTGGGTGGAACTAATCCTACGAGGTTACACAGGGTAATCGAGAGAGCTTCAGTGGGAAAACTCAGCTACTTGCCGCTTTTCCAACCTCTGGGAACAATTCTTTGAACTTTAGGATTTCCTGAGAAGATACTTATGAGTCGTAGAAAGGTGTAATCCCCTGCTCTGGTAGTTGCCCCTGCTTAAGGCTTAGCAGGCTATACGTTTTTTGAGGAACACACAGGAACAAAGTATAAACTAACGTTTCTCTCCACTACTACTACACTGACTGAACTTGACATCTCATTGGTGGGGAACTTGCGAGATATCACCAGTGATAGGTTGAGGCATGGCGAGAATGGTGGCAATCATTCTTGTGCTGACAATATAACAAAATACATTAATCCTCATGAATCCTCACAAAAAACCTAGTAGTGGCATCTTGTGGCCATAAATAAATACAGCAGTTTTGAAAAATTTACGTAGAGGATACTGGCGCAATAGGGTCAGGGAGCATAAGGAACCTTCTAGAAACTACCTTCGGTGCTGACTGGAAAAGACTGACATAGTAGTGACACATTGGTCCCATGACACAACAGTACCCCAAAGCAAAAATGGATAGAAGCTCAGGACTTTCCTCAAAGCACCTGAATTCCAAATTTAGCTGCAGAAGTAACATGCCTATATACCCACAAGACCACTGAAGTCAATTACTAACCCCAGAGTTATACAGTATATGGCACAAGACCTCTAAGGCCATTGGACAGCATGCAGGGCATGTTGCTTTCGCACATAACTTATGATTTATATAAGTAAAAACTTAAAAGTGTATAGTTTTGAAAAAGTAGTATACTGGGTATTTTTGATATTCTGTTGAACTGCATTTGTCTCCTACGAGACTACCCCTTTAAGAATTCTCTCTTAAAGCATTTGTCAAACATCCTCTCAATCCATAACTTTATTGGAATGGCTTTATAGTACTTTCAGCTTAATTTCCCTCCTTTCATCCTTGTAAAACAGGTCTTCTATTTGCCAGTGGCAGTGTCTGTGTCAGTGACATTGCTGGTGCCAACCCCACTCTCTGATTACAGCTCCATCACCAGGCTGCCCTCTGCCTCCATGCTGAATGATTGACAGCTGGCTCATCTTCGGTTGTGTGGGATTTCAACAATTACAAAAATGACTGTAGTTGTGTGCCATATATGCACTGTTCTTACATAGTGCTGTCTGTTTAATTGAAGCTGGTGTCTATGTTTAGCATATTGTTTCTACACATAGTGAGTGAGGCTGTAGTTGACCCTTTATGGATCACCTTGTTGAAGCTTCAGTAGTGGTATAACACTAATTTTAGGTAAAAGAACAGCATTTTCCAGTATACTTCACTAACTGATATGTTTGCTGGGGTCACAGCTGACCTGGCACAAGCAGCTCTTAATGGACCAAGAGTAATTCTGTGATCAAAACTCATCTCACAGAAAATACTGGCACAATGTGATACATGGACACAATCTAATCTCTGTTAGGACATTGTAAGTATATTTCTACAAATTGTGTTTGCAACTGTAAGAAAAAGGATAATCTGGTCTTAAAGAGCCCTTGATTCCACAGCTGCATAGAAGTGATAGGGGGTGACAAACAGGAACATTGCAAAATCAAAACACGTTACATGACTAAGGTAAATGGCAGACTGGTACTGTACATAGTGATAGAGGACCCTGCCAGCGAAGGCTTACAAGCTATAATTTGGTTTTCATGCACTATTTTTCCTTCACAAAATACAAAAACAGAAATAAAAATGTAAAACTTATGCTGAAGATGAATAACATGACAAATCATGCTTTTCCTGAATCGTGTGTATATAATGTTAACACCAGCAGATGGCAGCAAATCAGCTTTTTAGGCTTTTACCAATATCACAAGTGAACATAAAGTATGTAAAATATCAGTATTTCTATATAAATACTTGAAAAATATAATATGAAGTATATTTTTATTATAGCACAAAAAATCATTGCATAGGAAAATGTGATATTAAATGGGTCGACTGGGGATATTTTTAATGTGTTATGGCAGGTAAAACAAAAAAAAATTAACTTACAGTACTTACCTCATTCCCTGGCCACTGTCACAGAGCCCTGATTCCAAAGTTTAGCAGTTCTTGGACCTGGGTCGGTACAAGACATTACCCACTCAGTCAATTACCTGCTTAATAACTATGCCTAACCTCGGAAGTGTTATGCATTGGGATTAGATATGTGTAACAGCAGAGGCAGGAAAGCGAGAAATGTAAGTGTTACTTTTTAAAATGTTTATTACCTGCTTGGGCAAAAAACAAATTTTTTTTTTTTACCAGAATTGACATATTGATAGCCTATCCTTAGGGATCAACTTCCATGATGAAATATTGATAGTTTGCACGAAGGATAAGGTGTCAATACTAAAGTCACAGACAGACACTTTTTTTATTTATATTTTTTTCATTGTTTTTCATGATTACAGCAACAACAAAACTTGTGGCGTCTACACGAGATGGCAATATATCACAATGATACATCTTCAATAGCAGGGAGTTAGTGAATACACAAGCATGAACCAAGTGGATACAAAATTAAACAAGGTGTATTGGTTATGCCTGAACAGTCAGGCACATTATAAAAGTTTATTTCTTGTGAAACAAATACAGTGGTACCTTGGTTTAAGAGTAACTTAAATTGTGTGCGTTTTGCAAGAAAGAGCTTACAGTTTTTGAAAATTGTAACTTGGTTTAAGAGCTCCCTGTTCTGGGTGGGAGGAAAAGTCAGGGAGAGGCATTGTCTGCATAGCATGATCTACAGCACTGTACTCTGACCCAGGAAGTCTTCCTCACCTTCCAAATCATAGCAGATCCACTTCAGGCTGAGGCTTGAATCAGGGGACAGGACTGGAGAGGTAATCTCTTCATAGCAGCCTGTAATGCCTCTCTCCTGCATTTATGTGCCCACATATGTCCTACTCATTCCATCATGCTTCCTGCAGTCTCTGTCAGCCCTTGTGTTTCCCATCCTCTCCATTCCTGCTATAATGTGCCTGCACTCACACTCAGCCATTCACTCTGCTGCTATAATGTGCCTGCACTTACACTCAGCTATACACACTGCTGCTATAATGTGCCTGCACTTAAACTTAGCTATACACACTGCTGCTATAATGTGCCTGCACTCACATGCAGCTATACACAATGCTACTATAATGTGCCTGCACTCACACAGCCATTCATACTGCTGTAAGAAAAGTTTCTTACTGTCCTCCTTCACAGCTCTGTGATTTTCACTTCCTAATTGTTCCATGCTGAACACACCCCTTGCTTATTGCTGTCAAGTGACCACACAGACCTCTGACAGCAGCCCTGCTTCTCTATTCTAGCCTGTTGTACTACACTACTGAATTATTAAGATCTGAAGTTCCATCCTGTATCTACAAACTGCTGTTTTTTTTATTCTTATGCACTATAAATTATACTCCACATCAGGGGCGTAGCTAATGTTGCCCCCCCAAATAGATGGCCCCTCTCCCCCCCATGTTGCCCTCCTTATAGATGTCCCCCTCTCCCACCCCCCCCCCTTATAGATGGCCTCCTCTCCCCCTCCTTACAGATGGCCCCCTCTACCCCCTCCCTTATAGATGGCCTCCTCTCCCCCCTCTCCCCCTCCCTTATAGATGGCCCCCTCTCTCCTCACCCTCCCTTATGGATGGTCTCCTCTCCCCCCACCCTCCCTTATAGATGGCCCCCTCTCCCCCACCCTCCCTTATAGATGGCCCCCTCTCCCCCAACCCTCCCTTATAGATGCCCCCCTCTCCCCCCACCCTCCCTTATAGATGCACCCCCTCCCTTATAGATGGCCCCCTCTCCCCCCACCCTCCCCTATGGATGGCCCCCTCTCCCCCCACCCTCCCTTATAGATGGCCCCCTCTCCCCCCACCCTCCCTTATAGATGCCCCCTCTCCCCCCACCCTCCCTTATAGATGCCCCCCCTCTCCCCCCACCCTCCCTTATAGATGCCCCCCTCTCCCCCCACCCTTCCTTATAGATGCCCCCCTCTGCCCCCACCCTCCCTTATAGATGCCCCCCTCTCCCCCCACCCTCCCTTATAGATGGTCCGCTTTCCCTTCCTCCCTTATAGATGGTCCCCTTCCCCCCCCCTTATAGATGGTCCTCTGCCCCCCCTCCCTTATAGATGGTCCCTCTTCCCCCCCACCCTCATAGATGGCCCCCTCTTTCCCCCCCACCCTCATAGATGGTCCCCTTTCCCCCACCCTCATAGATGCCCCCTCCTTCCCCCCACCCTCATAGATGCCCCCCTCTTTCCCCCCCATAGATGCCCCCCTTTTTCCCCCACCCTCATAGATGGTCCTCTTTCCCCCCACCCTCATAGATGCCCCCCTCCTTCCCCCCACCCTCATAGATGCCGCCCCTTCCCCCCACCCTCATAGATGCCCCCCTCTTTCCCCCCACCCACATAGATGCCCTCCTCTTCCCCCCCCCTCATAGATGCCCCCCTCCTTCCCCCCATCCTCATAGATGCCCCCTCTTTCCCCCCACCCTCATAAATGCCCCCTCTTTCCCCCCACCCTCATAGATGCCCCCCTCTTTTCCCCCACCCTCATTGATTCCCCCTCTTTCCCCTTACCCTCATAGATGCCCCCCTCTTTCCCCCCACCCTGCAGGCTGATAAAAAAACAAAACAAAACTTAACTCACCTGACAACGCGCGCCCACGTTGATCCTCACTCCTCGTGGTCTGTCCCCGGCTGCTGCGCGGCTGCCGGGGGTGTCGCGTCTTATCCCCGGAAGCGCGCGCATCCCAGAACTCCCTGCACGCCGGAACCGGAAGTCAGGGCCCAAGGCGCGCAGGGAGCTCTGGGATGTGCGCGCTGCCGGGGATAAGACGCGACACCCCCGGCAGCCACGCAGCAGCCGGGGGAAGACGGAGCCGGACTCAGTGACCGCAAGCAAAACAATGCTTGCGGTCACAAGAGTGATTGATTGGGAGGGCCTCCCTTTGTGGCGGGCCCGGTCGTGGCGGTCGCTACACCACTGTTCCACATGCTAATTGCTATACTGTACAGTATCTTATAATATGACATATCCGGCTTTTTAAATGTTTGTTTTGCTGTTATTCAGAATATAAAAATCATTATTTTTGTAGTGTGGAACCATTTGTCTGCATTTCAATGATTTCTTATGGGAAAATTTGCTTTAATTTAAGAGTAAATTCGGATTACAAGTATAGTCCCAGTACTAATTATGCACGTAATCTAAGGCACCACTGTACTTTACTCTTCACCTGATAAAGACAGTAATATACTGTAGGTAATACCTGTGTATGGAAAACATGCTCTACTGATAGAAATAATAGTAGTAGTAGTAGTAGTAGTAGTAGTGTGGGTAGGGTGAATAAGTGATGGAGTTTACCATTAAATCTTAATGTTTCCCAAGCCTAGTGAGTCACAGGGGGAAATTTCCTAAATTTTTTCCAAGTAGACCAAATAATGGAATTTGAGGCATGAGATCTCTGTTCCCAGCTCACCACTTCCTCTACCTGACAAAGACTTTCCAAGTTAGAAAGCCATAAGTCAAATGGCAGGGGATCAGTGGATCTCCATAACAATGGAACCAGCAATTGGAAGCAGTAAGCAGCTACTTGACTAGTTCATGTTTCTTCAGATGGAAGGAGTGGTGAGTGGTGCATAGAGAGGTATATTAAGACATGTGACCTTCTTGATGGTAGATAATACCTTGTCTTAAAAAATCTTCAAGAGTGAACATGTTACCCAGATATGCAAGAGAGTCCCTGGGTGTACACCAAGTGGAAATTTTTGAAGGATCCTTTTTATAACGCACTGTAGAACAAAGTGTATTCACCTTATCCAAGTTCTGCTATGTAACCTTTGCCGTACACTAACCAGACAGAATCATAGTATTTTCTGATTACACCCATACTACTTATCTCTAGACAGTCTGTATCTGGACCTCATGACTGTTATAGTGTAGGGTCAGATGCTGCCTGGCTAAGGGACGCCTGATGTAGCGGTCCCCCATATACTTTAGGCTGAGCAGCTGATGACGCGGCACCGGGTCTGGTGTGGGTGGGGGGAAACACGGGGATAGGGCGATTCACTAACATAACATACATTACAAAGTTGTATAACTTTGTAATGTGTGTTATTTAGTGAATAATTGTTTAGCGCCGCACTACCCCTTTAATAAGGCTACCTCCCTGACAGAACCCTAGCCTACCATTATTCTTGCACTTGTACAGTACAGATTTGAATCTAATTGTCTATATCACTTTTTGTGCACATAATAATAATAATAATAATAATAATAATAATAATAATTCTTTTTTGCACCATCATTTAGATCCACCACAACAGTAATTTCTCTAGATTTTTTTCTGTCTACACCACATCTTCAGCATGCATTATTTGGTATGAGATTTATCTTGTGGAGCCAGTCAGGTGTTCTTTACCAGCGTATCCACAATTTGAAAGAATCTTACTGCACCCTTGCACATCTTGAAAATCCATGAGAGGGGGTGAGTACAAAGGACTTCTTTTTTTGTCAGTTTAACATCCAACTCTTTGGTGTTTTGGTAGCAAGAGTAATTTGTCCAATCAAGTAAGGTTGGGAAGGACAAGTACATTCGTTTTCAGCTTTCATTTTCAGCAGTTTAAAAGTGAGAGAAAATTAAGTTTATGTTGTGCTGATCCTGGGAATAGGGAAGGTATATCTGCTATGACTGCATTATATCCTTCTAAAGGAGTGTGTTTCTGAAGATCTACCCATAATACTCAGTCTCTGGCCGAATCTACATAGCAAGGAAGTTCACTAAGCGAGGCTAACGGGGGAAACCTGATATGGAGATGACACAAAAAGTGTAATTTGTTTGTAAACTAGAGCCGTTCCTCTAGTAGTGGGGCTGAGGTTTGGAGACATTTTAGTAGTTTGAAGTGTGGACCACAGGGAACCGCATTTTTGATACAATGGTGAGAAAAAAGAAATAACTATATTTCATTTCCATGAGGGGAATCTAACCAAAGAAAAAAAAAGCTGTTGATTTACCCCTAGACCACAGCTCCAACAGTTTCAACTATATCCGATTGCAGATCAGGCCTCTGTTGGCAGATACTGACTGACAGTGTGAGTGAGCAGGAGGCCAGGAAGCATTGATTATTCATAAACAAGAGAAAGAGGTAAAGAGTGGTGAGGAGTGCTAGAGTGAGGCACAAGCTCCGAGGCACAACTACTCTTTGACACTTCATTACAGAAGTAGATGTAAAATTGTGCATAATCCTCTGCACAGACAAATTACCAAAAGGTAAAATGCTCAGTAGGGAACTGCCAACTACAGCACACTGTCAGCACCTTAGGTAGGGCCCAGGAGCTAACAGATTGCCTTTAAGTTGTCATAGACTTTGTGCTCTATTTTTCTTCATCCATTTAGTCTGTTTGTTTATTAGTCAGAATTTTATCAGGATATTCAAAAAGAAGAAAACGAAGGTAACTAGAAAATGAAAGGCCAGATGAGGACCTTTGAGACCTTCACTGATTACTGGAATAAAGAGGTACTCAATGAAGGAACTCAATGAAGCATTGCCCTTTCTGAATATTTTCTATACTAGCTTCATTTCCATACTGGTGCTGTGCAGATAATGTAACTCCGTAACTACACAGCACATGGATGGTGTGTAGAGAAATTATTGAACAGAACAAAACCCTTTTATGATCGCAAGGGTTCTAGCAGTTGGTCATCGATGGCAGCATGCTACCTTATTTAACTTTTTTAACCGACAGATGTTGCAAATATAATGGAGTAAAAAAAAAACTGAAAATGCAGGTGAACACTAACGAAAATATATTCCAGCTTTGATTGAAGAACAATAACCTTGCTTATGGAGTTGAATGTTGCATTCACAATAAGACTGATTGTTTTGTGAATGCCTGAATAAGATGACATTCAAAGAGACATTGAGTCTTTCACCCATAATTTAATCATTCTGACAGACAAACTACCTAGAACAATGTTATCTATAATAATGCTATATTACCATTCTCTCAGCTTTTACACATTAAGTTTTTATTTCCAGGGTTTTATATTTTTGTAGCATACTAGTTTCTCAATTCGTAAAGTTTAAAATTGTCTATATCTAGTTTAAATTATGCTTCATGTATGTATTAGCATTATGTTCGAATATTTATGTATGACTGATGTGATTTTTATTTTTTACCACTAGATGGCAATGTCATTAAGAAAATACAACTTTCTATTAAACAAAGACCCTTGCATTTTCTTTTTATTTGCCATTTTTATTATATTATTTTTTTAAGGGTTCCATTAAAAATAAGCAACCATGACATACATTTACTACAGTTTATATAGCATACATGTTTTTATGGTACCTTAGCCCTCAAATACTATAAATATTTAATTCTTCAACTATAAACTGTATACCTATAAGTAATTCACATGTTATATTTTATAATAAAACTAATATTGTATTCCAATATGCATAAAATGGAAGTAGATATTATAATTATTATTGCTAAATAAAGGACATGTTAAAATGTGAAGCATTTGGGTAAAGTATAGCTGTAAACACATCAGCACATCATATAACCTAGAGGAGTCAAATAAGATACAGAGTGTTTCAAGGCAAACTATCATCAGGTTTGTACATATCTGTAACTGACTTGGATCTGCTGTTTTTGGAATGTCTTGCTTTACCGCAAGTTAAAGGGACTTCTTAGAAACCTATATCTTTGTTTGTTTTTTGTACATCATTTTTGTCAAGGGGACAATCGTAACAACTACCTGGGAATGTGTGTAATAAACTGCTGGTGAATATGAAAAAAAAAAAACATGTCGGAATTGGAAAAGCTGAAAATACAATATATTCTTCTCCTTTTTCCCCTCGTGTTCTCTACCACTTCTTGTTCACACTTTGATTATATTAAATCCATTATATATAAACATATACCAGTCCACATGATATTTTTGCGGACATCCTTTCATCGGGGGTTAAATGTGTGGCCAAGAGGGGCAAGTCTTACAGTGGGATGACAATTCTGCTGTGAGTATGTAATCCTATTGAAACTGACAGAAGGGAAATACTGTAGCTCCGGATTTTGCTCAGAATTTGCGGCATGAAATCTGCTGTGATTTCTTTACGTGTGAGCCCACCCTTATGCTTCTTACATTCATCTCCTGCAGTTTCTACTGGACCATTCTAAACACCTAGACCCATCCTATCAAAACTTTTTACTTGTCTCTATTGCATACCACAAAGATAGTATACTGGGCACCAAAAGAGTCAATCGCAAGTAGTTAGGGACATACATTGGAGGTCCAGTAACATAGACCAATGTAACAGGATCCAAAGAGTCCAACAGTATCCAGTTAGTATGATCTTCAAAGCCAAGTACAGCATATGACGTTTTGACCCACATAGTATACTGTACTTGACAAAGATCCTATGTGGGTCAAAATATATGCTGCACATAGCTTTTCAATAAAGATTTGGTCCATCTAGTCTGCCCTCATATTATTTCTTTTCTTATCGTGGGATAGATTCATGTTTTGATCATGTCTCCCCTTTCCCTTCACACCCTCCAACATTTTTGTAGGCTGTCTTTAGAACCATTCTATTCTATCTTTTTGGAGATAAGGTCTCCAGAACTGGACACAGTATTACAGATGTGGTCTTACTAGAGCTCTATACAACGGGATTACAATCTGTCAGAACCGCATTCATATATAGCTTCCAATGAAACCAATGGAGGAAAGACAAATACATATGAAACATACTCATCCTAGTGGTGGCAACCTTTAAAATTAGGCATGCTTACTTACCGTGGAGTGGGAGAAGTTATGTATTTTGGAAGATTCCTGAGCAATCTGAGAGAGTTGGCTCATATGGTCTACTATTGCGCTGTATTATAATGTACTTCCACACACTATTATCCAAATGCTCTCAACTAAATGGAGCAGATAAAATTAATATCTCTATTGTTTGCAGGTTAGAAAAAAAAAAAAAAAAAATAATTAAAAAAAATAATATATATATATATATATATATAGTTTTGCAAGAAGAGCTCACAGTTTTTCAAAATTGTAACTTGGTTTAAAAGCATTGCTTTGGTTTAAGAGTTCCCTGTACTGGGTGGGAGGGCGAGTGGGGGAGGGGCATGGTCTGCATAGCGGGGTCTACAGCATTGTACTCTGACCCAGGAAGTCTCTCCCACCTTCCAAATTATAGCAGATCCATTGGGGCTTGTATCATGGAACAGGACTATGGAGGTAATCTCTTCATAGCTGCAACCCCTCTCTGTCAGTCCTTGTGTTTCTCATCTTCTTCATTTCTGCTATAATGTGTCTGCACTTACACTCAGCTATACACACTGCTGCTATAATGTGCCTTTACTGACACTCAGCTATGCACACTGCTGCTATAATATGCCTGCACTTACACTCAGGTATACACACTGCTGTATAGAAAAGTTTCTGTCACTGTCCTCCTGCACATCTCTGTGTTTCTCACTTCCTGTTTGATCCATGAACACATCCCCTTTCCCCATTGCTGTCATGTGACAACACAGACCTCTGACAGCAGCCCTGCGTCTCTATTTTAGCCTGTTGTAAACTAAATTATAGGGACATCAGTTCCATTTTGTATCTACAAACTGCAGCTGTTTTTCAGGTTTATGCACTTACTATACATTATACTCCACATGCTGATTGCTATACTGTACAGTAACTTATAATATGACATATTCTGCTGTTTCTAAATGTTTGTTTAATTTGTTTTACATGGTATTTAGAATTATTTTTGGCATGTGGAACCAATTGTCTGCATTTCAGTGATTTCATATGGGAAAATTTTCTTTGGTTTAAGAGTGATTTGGATTACAAGTGTGGTGCAGGAACGAATTATGCTCATAATCCAAGGAACCACTGAGTATATATATATATATATATATATATATATATATATATATATATATATATATGTATGTAAAACCTCTCTTCTATTTGTTTTATTCCTTAAGGTGAATTATTATTGCCAATGTTTTAGCCCCCATTTGAACTAAACTTACATTCCTAACCAGCAATATAATTTTAGATTTATGACATTTGTATAGAAGAAATTTTCTAGCATTTCCCATGCCATAGTTTTATCAGGACACTAAGGATTTATATGACTAAATATAATACCAAGATAGCAGGCTGTGTGTCTTTATGGGGGTTAAAAAACCCATTGTAATTTATGATAATATCATTTTTGCCAATATCAAGGAATATTTTATTGGCAATAATGGTATTGCTAGTGGAGGGCTATATTGTACTGTGCCTTAGTGTCACTTGAAGGGCAATAACCTGTCATATTCTTTTACAATAATACTGTACTTTAGTATATAGCAGAGTGTGAAATTTCTCTTGGGTTCTTCACTGTCTTTTTGACACTCTCACCTTTACTCACTGCACACTTTATTCATAAAGGTTTAAGTCCATATGGGATCCATAGAATGCCCAATACTAAATCTCATTTGAGGACTGAAGGAAAATTTCTTACATTTTGTGGAGAAGAGATGGGGAAGTTAACGCCCTCTATTGGGTAAAGATTGAATATTAAAAGAAATTTAAAAAGAAAAGTGGTTATCTCATGATGTCTGCCATTGAGATGCTAAAGAAATGACCAGGGAGGTGGCTCTAAGAGAAATAAATCTCCCCCTGTCCCAGGAAAGGCTTTCAGTTCTCTAGACTGATAGGACCAGTGACCCCTGGCATACAACTATTACTTACTCTTATCTATTTATCCTTTCATGTGGGTATTAGAGAGTATTGAATGCTGTTTTGCCATGAGAGATATAAACCCAGTGCTTAACAGTACCGTTCATTCACTGGATGTTATTAGTGATAAACAGTACATTTTCTGATTATGTTGCGAACATCACAAAGTTTAATCTGAGAATAGTCTCTCAGTTTGGCAGGAGTCAAATATGTTGTGGTTATCCTATATTGTTAGTAGTAGACATAATTCACATCAATCTGTACTTGTTGCAATGACTTTACCTTTGAAAAACTTTAAAGGAGTATTCCCAACTCAACTAACATAGTTATACTTGCAGGGATTGTCAAGTAATCCCCCCCCCCCTGATATTTTATTTCCTTATAGGCTGCTCTTTCGCTCCCATTGTTTGCAGATCATTGTCTATGTTACAGTTCACCACTTAAAGGAAAAGTCCGGCAAAATTTTTTATTAAAGTATTGTATTGTCCCCCAAAAGTTATACAAATCACCAATATACACTTATTATGGTAAATGCTTATAAAGTGCTTTTTTTTACTGCACTTACTACTGCATCAAGGTTTCACTTCCTGGATAAAATGGTGATGTCACGACCCGACTCCCAGAGCTGTACGGGCTGTGGCTGCTGGGGAGGATGATGGCAGGGGGACACAGGGCACTGGAGGGACACTGAGCATCCCTCTGCCATCACCCTCCCCAGCAGCCACAGCCTGCACAGCTCTGGGAGTCAGGTCGTGACATCACCATTTTATCTAGGAAAGGAAGCCTTGATGCAGTAGTAAGTGCTGGGAAAAAAGCACTTTATGTGCATTTCCTGTAATAAGTGTATATTGGTGATTTGTATAACTTTTGGGAGACAATACAATACTTTAATAAAAAAATTTGCCGGCCTTCGCCTTTAACTCGAAAAGTAGTGGTCTGATATAGAATATAGATTTAGGCTATGTTCACACACTGTATCAGACCGGCCGTTCCGTGACCCCGGCTGGGTCACGGAACGGCCGGTCTGTGCCCAGATCATCGCGGACGGTACTTAAGCGCGCCCGCATCAGAGCTTCCCATAGCACACAGTGAAGCAAGCGGCCGGAGCCGCTCACTTCACTGTGTGCACTGACAGGTCTTTCTGCGGCCGGAATTCACTGAATTCCGGCCGCAGAAAACTGACATGTCAGTTTTTTGCGGCCTTGTACGGGACCCTGGCCGGAGCGTATACGATGTGTGTACGTTCCGGCCGGATCCCTTTGCAAATAAGGCATTGTTCTACACCGCAAAACTACAGCCGTAGCTTTGCGGCGAGAACTACGGCCGTAGTTTTACGCAGTGTGAACACAGCCTTAGGATATAGTGTGTGTAATATATATATATATATATATATATATATATATATATATATATATATATATATAAATATACACCCTACAGACCAATGTTTTCAGAGAAGTGTGGGGGTCTGTAACCTACTGTAGACAATGAGCTGTCAACAAAGGCAGGGAAAGAGCAGCATATCAGGAGGAGGAGATGTTTGCTTAATGAATGTATTTGCAAAAAATATTTTTAAATATTTAACTTCGTAGACTATATTTGTTGAAATGGAAATACTCCTTTAAGTGAATTTTGTTATCAAGCTATGTAACTAATCATTTCTTGATCTTACGGTTCTGCTATAAAATAAAAAAAATACCTATTTATATAATAGTAATATTAATATTTAAGTATGTAACAATGGGATACTTTATAACGTACACCAACAAGCCATAGCATTAAAGATACCTTATTACTATTGTGTGGGTCTATATCTCACCTTCAAAACAGCTCTGATCTGTAAAGCATGGACTTTAAAAGACCTTTCAAAGCATCTGTTTTATCTAGGACCAAGATATTAGCAGCAAGTAAATAAAGTCCTCTAAGGGCCCTGTTACACCAATAGATTTCTGACCAATTTATCTGACAGATTTATTAAGCCAAAGTCAGGAATGGATTTGAAAAGAGGGGAAATCTTAGTCTTTCCTTTATGACCTGCTCTCTGTTTATAGTCTGTCCCTGGCTTTGGCTGTAAAAATGTGTCAGATAAATTGGTCAGAGATCTGTTGGTACAATGGGGTACTAAGTTGTGAGGTGGCATCTCCACTAATAAGACTTATTTTTCCAGCGAATCCTAGTGATGCTTGATCATATTGAGATCTGGGGAATATGAAGTTCTGCTCACACACAACTCTTTGTCACATTCCCTAAATTGTTCCTGAAAGATTTATTTCCCAAAGTGGTAGGGGGCATTATTCTTCTGGAAGAGGCCACTTCCATTTGGGAATGCCATTGCTAAGCAGAGCTATACTAGTTCTTCAACAATATTTAAATAGGTGGTACAAAAGTAACATCTATATGAATGGAAGGTTTCCCAACAGAACATTACCCAGGGCATTACCGTTTCCAGAGGCCTGCTTTCTTATGCTGCATCTTGGTATTATCTATTTCTCAAGAAAGAGGAACAGATGCAGCCGGCCGTTCTCACAATATAAAAGATAACGTGACGTTTCAGATCAGACTACTTTCACAGTTTTGCTTTAACACCCAATGATTTTTTTGCCTCCAATATGATTTCAAGAACTCACTGTTCTGTACTGCATAATATTTCCCACCCATTGACAGATCACATGGGTTAGTCAATGTTAAGGCCTTTACCTGCACTATTTTAATTGTTTATTTTCCTTAAAATCAATGGTTGAATGTTCTATATCTTTGAATACAACATTTACACAGCACCAGTGTCTTATTATTAATTAAAAAATGAGCCACTTTGGAATTTATGAAGCAAAAGACTCTTTCTATTAGAGAAAACTAGAGAAAATTGATCCATTTTATTTGCATCACAAAACTAGAAGCATACATAGATTTATGTTCTCGAAATCATGGAATCAAACAATGTTAATAATGTATATGATATTGATTCCTCAGAGTATTGCGGTTCATTAGCATGTGAAACTGCAATGGTTGTTTACGACAATAGTGATATTACTATCGCTGATACTGACTAATGATGGGTATATGATGTGTAAAGGAGCTGATGCGATATTGAATAAGCATTGTAGCTGATTGGTGCTACTAAAACCATTAAAATCATTTTATTTTAATCAGCTTAGGTCATGATAAGAATTTTTGCAATAAAGATTAACCCCTTAAGGACCGGGCCTGAAATGGCCTTAAGGACCGGGCCAATTGTCACTTTTACGTCTTCGTGTTTTCCTCCTTGCCTTCTAAGACCCATAACTCTTTCATTTTTCCACCTACAGGGCCATGTGAGAGCTTGTTTTTTTCAAGAGCAGGTGTACTTTGTAATGGGATGTTTCAATCTGCTATAAAATGAATGACGGAACCCACAAAATATCATTTATGGGGTGAATTTGGGTCAAAGACTGCGATTCTGCAAATTTTTGGGGGTTCCATGTTTACGTAATGCACTTAACAGTAAAACTGGCATTTTTTCTTTATTCTATAAGTCAGTCTGAACACAGCGATATGCATGGTTACTAAGTTTTCTAACGTTTTACTATTTTTATTAGCAGTAAAACTTTTTTTTTTTTTGCAAATAGGCATATTTAAAATGGCCCTATTGTAACTCCTATAGCTATATGGGATGTCATTTTTTGCGTCATGATCTCTAGTTTTTATTAGTAACATTTTTTTCTAGATCAAACGTATTGATCGCTTTTTATAAAATTTTTTATACATAAAATTTCATGAAAAAAGCAACTGATGAATATGACCAGTGTCACTTTAGTCATTAATAACTTCGGGATGCTTTTACCTATCCGGCTGATTCTGAGATTGTTTTATCGTGACATATTGTACTTTACATTTCTGGTAAATTGGAGTCGATACTCATAACAAATCTTTATGAAAAAAACCCAAATAATGTGAAAAAATGTGAAAAAATGCATTTTTCCAACTTTGAAACTTCTTTGCGTATACAGAAAGTGGTTATACCACATAAATTATATATTAAATAGCATTAGCAACATGTCTACTTTATGTTGGCGGCATTTATTAAACTATCTTTCATTTTTTTTAGACGATAGGAAGCTTAAAACATTAGCAGCAAATTTCCAAATTTTCAGTAAAATTTCAAAATCAGATATTTTTAGGGACCTGTTCAGATTTAAAGTGTATTTGAGGGGCCTGTATGTTAGATAGCCCCACAAAGCACCCCATTTCAGAAACTGCACCCCCCAAACTCTGCAAAAGCACATCCAGAAAGTGTTTTAACCCTTTAGGGGAGTCACAGAAATAAAAGCTAAGTGTGTAAGGAATTTGAAAATTTTAATTTTCTGTGCAGAGATTTTATTGTAATCCAATATTTTTCATAATTATAAACCTATTACCAGAGAAATGCACCCCAATAATTATTGCCCTGTTTCTGCAGTTTATAGAAATACCCCATATGTGGCCCTATTGCGCTATTTGACGCAACCACAAGCCTCAGATATAAGGGAGCGCCTAGTGAATTTCAACGCCTCCGTTATATTTGGTCATTTTTGACTGTACCACTTCAGGTTGGCAGAGGCTCTGGGGTGTCAAAACCTTAAAAACACCCCTAAAGGGACACCATTTAGAAAACTACACCCCTCAAGGAATGTAACAAGGGGTGCGGTGAGCATCTGGACCCCACAGGTGCTTCACAGATTTTCCGATCAATATGGCGTGAAAAAAGAAAAATTTATTTTTTACACTAAAACGTTGTTCTAGCCTTCAATTTTTCATTTTCTTAAAGGGATAAGAGGCAAAAAAAGAGAAAAAATGTGTAGCGCAGTTTCTCCCGAGTACGGAAATACCCCACATGTGGACATAAAGTGCCAAGGGGGCGCAGGACGAGCCTCCAAAGGGAAGGAGCGCCAAATGGCTTTTGGAAGCTGAATTTCACTGAAAAGGATTTCAAGGGCCATGTCGCATTTACAGAGCCCTCTTGCTGCCAAGACACTGGAAACCCCCCACAAGTGATTCCATTCTGGAAACTACACCCCTCAAGGAATCTAACAAGGGGTGCAGTGAGCATATGGACCCCACTGGTGACGGGCACAAATGTGGAACAATGTGACGTGAAAGGGAAAAATTTCATTTTTTCACTTTCATGGCACAAATGTGCCCGTCATCAAGGGGTCCATATCCTCATTGCACCCCTTGTTAGATTCCTTGAGGGGTGCAGTTTCCAGAATGGGGTCACTTGTGGGGGGTTTCCAGTGTTTTTGCAGCACGAGGGCTCTGTAAATGCGACATGGCGTTCATCATCCATTCTAGCCAAATCCAACCTCCAAAATCCAAATGGCGCTCCTTCCCTTTCTGCTTAATGCTTGAAAATATTCCAAGAGACTGGGTGTGTAATGAATGTGCCACCTGTATCTTGATGGTGGACATGGAAACTGTGGGCACTGCTCATCCTTGTCAATGGATAAAATGATCCTCTCTTCTGCTAATCTACCTGGGTCATTTAGAGCCCATACCCAATGCTCCAAATACCTCATGACAGCTCAGTCAGTTTGTTGAAATGACCAGGGCTGTGGAGTCGGTAAGCCACAGCTCCGACTCCAACTCCGGCTCTGACTCCTGAATTTTATCAGGACCGACTCCAATTCCGACTACGACTCCTGAATTTTATCAGGACCGACTCCGACTCCCGACTCCCTGCTCCTTCATAAATGGCCAGTCATAAACCAGGAGAGTTATTTATCACACTGGCTCAGCAGCTTCTCCCTAATGTATTACATGATCCTGGGGCGACTTCTGAAACATACAAAGGAAGCTTCTCCTGTGTGTGCGGTGGATGCAGCCAGTCTCCAGCCTCCAACTAAATATTCACCATACTTAAAAAAAAACACTGCTAACAATGCCAGATACCTGTGAAATAGAGGTCAGCCATAGTGATATACAGTACAGGGGGTCACACATAGTGATATAGAGAGGGGTCACACATAGTGATATAGAGGTCACACATAGTGATATAGAAGGTCACTGTAAGGGCACGCAATAGCAGGCACACACACACACACACACACACACACACAGCCTGCTGCAGCCATAGCATACACACACACACACACAGCCTGCTGCAGCTATAGCACACACACAGCCAAATAGTGACCGACAACTTTTCCATGACCACCCTTATGTAATAGGGCCAGTGTCCCATTACTGATATATTCCCCGACCACCCTTATGTAATAGGGCCAGTGTCCTATTAGAATGTTGCTCATAATATATATTCATAAGCAAAACTTCATATCAAATTCATATCAAAATATCAAAATTCAATTCTACATTTTTAGGCTGGGTTCACACTATGAATATATGAGGCTGTATTTGTGAGGCTGTATAGCAACCAAAACCAGGAGTGGATTGAAAACACAGAAAGGCTATGTTCACATAATGTTGTAATTGAGTGGATGGCCGTCATTTAATGGCAAATTTTTGCTGTTATTTTAAAATAACGGCTGTTATATTGAAATAATGGCAGTTATTTACCGTTATATGACGGCCATCCACTCAATTTCAACATTGTGTGAACAGAGCCTTTCTGTGTTTTCAATCCACTCCTGGTTTTGGTTGCTATGAGGACCTGACTTGAGGACCAAATACTGCCTGAAGTATACAGTGTGTGAACCCAGCTTTAAAAGATTTTTTTAAAGTTGGAGTCGGAGTCGGACTCCAACTCCAGCCAAAGCTAGCTCCGACTCCGACTCAGACTCCAGCCAAAACTAGCTCTAACTCCGACTCCACGACTCCTACTCCACAGCCCTGGAAATGACTATTGGTTTTTTTCAGTCCAACGATGCATACTCTCTCAAAGTCTTTCAACTGAGCATATTGTTTTCAAGTGCATCATAGAGGAATGGCTAGCAGTCAATGATCCCTCAACAGTAGGTACACTACCCAAAAGTAACCTGTGTATAAAGCAGTGGGGAAACACTTTTATAACCTTTTATTGCAAGACCCAGTGTCTAATGAGATCACAACTATAATAATTTACATATTTGCATGGTGGGACACAGCTACATGCTGACATGTTGACAATCTGACATTTCTATCTGGTTGCATTATTGATTTTTTTTTTTTGTCAAGTATAGTTCACTGGGCCAATCGTGCATTCGTGAATAGGGAGAATGAAGAAGGCCATGTCCAGACTCATATAGAGGATGACATGTGATAAAAACTAAAATTTATACCAAGAATAGTTGACGATGGCCAAAACTAGAATGGATGCTGAAGATCTTAATCTCTAATGTTTAGTTTCCATGTTTTGCATTGCTGGCCATTCTTGTAGACATCTGGACTGCTTTATGCTGTCATACACTATATTTTATTTGGAAAAGCTGACCATGTTTGGTGTGTTGAAGATTATGGCTCTACTGTAGAATGGGTTCTGGCTTTTTTCCCTTTAGCATTTTGCTAGATAATAGGAAAGTGCTGCATAATCAGATATAGGAGATATAATCATAAAATGGAAGTTGGTAGCACGATTAATGGCATCTTTGCCATTGTACACTTTAATACTTATCTGTTACTCTTTGCACAAATATGTGCATTCATTTGACAGTACAGATATGCAAATATCTATGCTGCCAGTTTCCAGACGCAAATCATAAGAGCATTGCATACATATTGTTGGCGATGCTCTGTGATCTGGTGTCTTCATTAAAAAGCATCTTTATTCTAGGCTGAGAATGTCTCAGAGGTGTACTTGATAAAGACCATTACAGCTGAAACACAATATTTGTACCTTACTTCCCAATAAAATCTTGGATTATTCTATCTCAGGATGTTTTGGGCTTTGGACAACATTCCAGCCATAATGGTTTTTATCACGTACACTTCTGTGACAATGTCAGTATAGAATAATAATGCTTTTTTATGCCGGATCACAGAGCATTGCCAAAGGTACATACACAATGCATCTGTGATTGGTGTCTGGAAAATGGCAGCACCAATATATGCATAAAATGCTAATCTATGATGCTCAGCTGCCTGTTCCCAGAATGCCCGCTGTCCTCTTCTTTCCAACTTCCGCTGACCTCTTGTTTCAACAGTAAATGACAGCTCAGCTTGTACAGTATAGTGCTATCTGTGTTAAATGCTCATTTACTCTCAGAATGGCATGTCAGTGGAGGTTTTAAAGAAGAGGACAGTGGTGGACAATGGGTGGCCTGGGAAATAGCAGCTGCGGCAGAGTGGGACAGGCAGGTAAACAGATTATAGATCAGCAGTTTACATTGAACAACTCTTTTAAACTCTTCTTTCACAAAGGAAAGTACGCTTGCAAAGTATTAACATATGACATTACAAAGAATTATTTTTTTTTCCTAATTTTTTTTTCAATTAGATGTATTAACCCTTTGTGTTTTGTTAATTTATTAGTATGTCTTTTTACTTTCCTTTTGCAACTATTGGAATGACATATTGCAGAGTGATTGCCCTCTGTTATTGTTTGATCTGCTACACAATAAACCCTTTTGTACTGTATTTATCATATAGTGTTCATTGGAAGATCAAAGCAATGAAACAATTATTTTTTTCTTCAGACATTTCTGATTGAAGATACCAAAGCATGCAACATCTTATTTTTTTTAGACCAATAATGAAATAGTCTCTTAGGGAACCACTTTCTTACAGTCCAAGGCCATGTTCACATGGTGTATAACACCTGCCGTTCTCTGACCCAGCCGGGTCATAGAACAGCCGCTGTTACTGAAAATCATCCCGGCCGGTACTCCAGTACCGAATGGATGATCTTAACTTCTGCTGAATTCAGATGCGGGAATCGCCAACAATGTCCGTGATTAATTCTTAGCTTACGTTGTGTGAACATAGCCTAAGGCAATTTTCTCACATAGTTGGTTTGTGGTAGTTTTGCTGCATTTTTTTAACACATGTAATTTTGGCTTCACAATGCGACCCTTTTATGCAAATTATGGCCATAATTTGCATAAAACTGTTGTGCTTTGCAGCCAAAATGATGGTCGTCCAGAAAAACTGGCGCAAAATGTCCAAAAAACACGGAACATAACATTGGGTGCAAATTATATCAATCTATTGATGTTCATCAATGATCATATATAAATGATTTCCGCCCCCAGGGAACATATTTTGATTACCAAAATGCAGACATCCAAAAAAGAAAGTAAAATTTACTATTCAATCACAGGATGGAGATAGCAATAAATAACATGTAAAGCTAGTATAGTGCTGCCATTTACAATTATATGTGTAGCACAAATATAAACAATATTTAACCCTTTACTGGCACCAAACATTAAATTTTTGGGTTTTATTTTTTCTTCTTCCTCACCTTCTTTCTACCGATAGAGCTGTATCTGAACTTATTTTATGTGGAAAAAGTTATACCTTTTATTGGTCACTTATTTTTACAATATAATGTATTACAAGGCTGCTAAATTCACTGTATGGTAAAACAGAAACACACTAAATTGACTCTACATGTCAGTACAAGTCCAAAATATCAAACTTGGGTAGTTTTATTTTAGTATAAAAAACTGTGCATCCTGTTCAGACCCCTATAACTTTTTTATTTTTCCACCTACAGAGCTGTGTTAGGGCTTATTTGTGCTATGATCTGTAGTTTTTGTAGATGACACATTTGCAAATTTTTGATTCCACATTTTTTTTATTAGAGGAATTTCTAAATATTTTATTTTGAACATACATCAATGCAATGCATATGCATTACATTCATCTATTAGAAAAGCACACTACTGGTAAAATCTGTCACAAGCAGACTGTATTAGCAGAGATGTCACTGCAGGCCTTGAGGCCTAGCAAAGGCCTTAAGCAAAAATGAGAGCAAGTAAGCATGCCACGATTATAGAGATGCCGATCTGATCAACTGAACACCAATGGCAGCTATCAAATGTTAGGGTTGCAATGGCATCCCGTGCTTTGGCTGCCGCTGCACCCTCTCTTTCTGCCCCTCTCCACACTTGGACACCGGGGCCCCACATGCCTGGGTCTGGAGCCGACTCCTCTTCGGCCCTCAGGGGCGCCTCACCACTCCACGGTCCCGCATCCTGTCTTCCCGGATGGCATGCATCCCGGTCTCGTAGGTCGCTTCCACATGCTGGCTGTCACAGATTTAAAGGTTGGAGCCTTTGTATGCTTCTATAGTGCGCGGTCCCAGCTCTCCGAGATTCCTGCCTGTGATTCCTGTCCGTGTTTCCTCCCTGTGATTCCTGTTATTCCTGGTTCCAGCTATCTGTGGTCCCAGCTCTGTTCTGCTGTGTCTCAGCCTACCTGCCTCCTTCTCTCAAGATGCACCTTGCCCACCACCACTAGCAAAGACAGGGGTCTTGCTATTGATTGTGGTATCTAAACAGTTAAATGACCAGCATTAGAGTGAATCCTGAGCCCATGTCACATTCCTTCACCAATGCATATGTGTACATCTTGTGTCATATCTCAGCAGTAGCTCGAGGTAAAGGTAAAGTAGAATTAAACTGTAGCAGTAGATAAAGGCTGGAAGGCCATTGCCTTGTAGTACTGTACTTTGCTGGGATGTACTGTATGTGAAGTGTTTGTCTTAAAGAAACTCCTTGTACTCACATTTAGATAAGTCTGAGTTTTCTCACCATCATCTGCCTGCACAGTATCGGTGACCACCCTATAAGGTAGTACGAGTCTGGACTCTGTCTCTGGGTGAAGCTAATTCATAGAAGTTTTCCCTTGTAGTCAAGCGTAGTCATTAGAGAGTGGCTAACTTGCATCTGTGCTCTACTGTGGATCAGTCTCACTGCCTTCTATCTAGGGGATGACTGTCCTGAAGTGAAGATCCATGGCGTAGGCAAGGGTTATTTCTTTAACTCTGGTTACCCCAAGGTTAAGTCTAGCAGTGCATAGTTGCTGTAGTCTTTACCACTGGAACTGTTCTGAAGTCCTCTCTTAATTACTAAACAACTCTGTTCTGAACTAACCTGACCAGGAAAACCCCTATGTTATGTTAGGTTGTGTGACACTAAGGGTACTATTACACGGAACGATAATCGGCCGAATTGGCCCGATTCGGCCGATTATCGCTCCGTGTAATAAATGCAACGATCAGCCGATGACAACGATCATCGGCTGATCGTTGATATAGGTTAGACCCTATTTTTGTCGGGCGCCGACCGCGCACCGCTGCGTGTAATAGCGGTGCGTGGCCGGCGACTAACGATATACATTACCCATCAACGTTCCAGGGCTACTCCTGCCGTCCACTTCTCCCGGGGTCCCGCGCGCGCTCTAGCTTCACAGAGGCCTGTCAGCTGACAGGCCGCTGTGAAGCTAGAGCGTGCACGGGACCCCGGGAGAAGCGGACGGCAGGAGCAGCCCTGGAACGTGGATGGGTAATGTATGCCAGTTTAGCAAGGGCTGCAAGGACATCGGTAACGATGTCCTTGCAGCTCTTGTCAAACGATTATCGGGCCGTGTAATAGGCCCAGTAAACGAGCAACGATCTAGCAGATCGCTGCTCGTTTACAGGTATTATCGGGCTCTGCTCGGCCCGTGTAATACCACCCTAAGAGTGTGTAAGAGTGAAAACAGGCTAACCTTCCTACGTGTACTGCAGCTGGGCACAGGGGAAGTGAGATACCTAGTGGCTAGAGTAGAGCACAGCAACAATCTGTACTAGGTGTGGCACCTGAGTGAACTACTTTATTCTTGGTGTGTTTAAGACAAGGAGATCCACCTGTAGTGGGACACCACACAAACACCATAGATGGTAGACTCTACTCACAAGTTCTGGGAGAACTCTCACTCAGATGTAGAGTAGGCTTGTCAGAGCGTAATTACTGGTGTGTGATGGTCTGTTTCCCTCTTTGTAGGTATGTCTGTCATCCAATATACTAAACAGGGCTAGGACCATAACCAGTTGGGGAACCAGAAAAGAATTATTAGGAAATTCAATCAAGCAGGATAAAATAATTGTTCATGGAAAAGGGAAAGTAGTATACTTTTGTACTCCCTATAGCAAGGAATTCTCAGCAATTAAAAGTATCATTCAGAAAAATCTAGGGATCCTCAGGGATGAAGTTATAGCTACTGTATTAGATGAGGGCTGTCACTTTATATCCAGGAGGAGCCCATCCTTGGGCATGATGTTGTTTCCTAGTTTGTATAAGAGTCCTAAAGTAGAGAGATATACAAGATCACTAAAAACTGGGGGTTTCCGGCCATGCAATGCACCCAGGTGTGGGATGTGCAAATACACTAGCAAACACACCACTTTTAGATCTAGTGATGGAACAAAAACATACAACATCAAGAATTACATAACATGCAACTCCAACCATGTGGTCTACATTATAGAATGCAGGAGTTTCAATTTAACATACGTAGGATGCTCTATCAGAAAAATAAAAACAAAGATTGCAGAACATACATATGGCATAAGGAAGAATAGCGTACAGCTCTCTGGTGCGTCGAGACATTTTGTCACAGAACATAACTGTAAATTGGATACATTTGCATGTTATGGGATAGACAGGATAGTCAAACCAATTAGAGGGGGCATTTGGAGAAAAATTGCTGATCAGAGAGGCCGAATGAATTTTTAACAACAAGATCCCCAAAAGGAATAAATATTAAAAATGATCTAATGTACCTATACTAAATCCGACCCTTTTTTGACAGTTGCAAATATTAATATGGAATTTGAAATAATACACAAATGTAGTATTTTCTATTGTCCAGAGCAACTCCCCCCAATGGGAGAGGATTTACTTATCAACAGGTAAAATTCATACTCTATTCATGTAAATGTGTCATATCTAAACAACTAATACTATAACTACTAACTAACCATTGTGTAAAAACTATTTAGGACATATATGTGGCTGTTAATTATCAGTACTATATATGTTTTATGTAGTTCATGTAACTAACATAAATGTCAAATTAATTTATGTGTCTAATTTACAATGGAGGTGGTCGCTGTTGTCTATTTCTGTTTTTCAGGGAAGTTTCTGGGTGATTTTGGTGATTTCTGGGAGTTGTAGTGTCTGCACATGTTGCAATTGTATGTACCCAGGTGCATTTATTTATGATGCTTTACGCCTAGAAACAGGTGTAAATCATGGCGCAGGCGCAGGTCTCACTGAATTTTCTAGTGTGTTTACACAGAGAGATTTATTTGACAGATTTTTAACCCTTTGAGGACCAGGCCCAAAATGACCCAGTGGACCGCGCAAATTTTGATCTTAGTGTTTTCGTTTTTCCCTCCTCCCCTTCTAAGAGCTCTAGCACTTTCAGTTTTTTATCTACAAGGCCATGTAATAGCTTGTTTCTTACAGGAATAGTTGTACTGTGTAATGGCGTCTTTCACTTTACCATAAAATGTATGATGGAATTCCAAATATATTATTTATGAAGATATAAATTGGTGAAATCGCAAAAAAGAATGCAATATGGTAACGTTTGGGGGGTTCCTGTGTCTACGTAATGCACTATATGGTAACAGCGACATGATACTATTAATCTATAGGTCAGTCCGAACACAACCATATGCCGGTTACACAGATTCTCTAATGTTATATATATTTTTTAAATGAAATCCTTTTTTTTGGCAATTAATTATAAATAAAATGGGACTATTGTGACGCTTATAACGGTTTTATTTTTCACCTACGGAGCTGTTTGGGGTGTCATTTTTTCCGCCATGATCTCTAGTTTTTATTAATACCATATTTGTGAAGATCGGACGTTTTGATCACTTTTTATAAATTTTTTTTATATATAATGTAACATAAAATCTTTTCCTTTCCCTCTTTTCGTGTACACCGTTTACCGTTCGCAATGACGCTTGTTATATTTTAATAGATCGGACAATTACGCACGCTACAGTATATTATATGTTTATTTGTTTATTTATTTTTATATGTTTTATTTATATAATGGGAAAGGGGGGTGATTTCAACTTTTATTGGGGGAGGGGTTTTGGGGTTGTGTGTTAGTGTTTTTAACTATTTTTTTTTACACATTTGAAGTCCCTTTGGGGGACTTTTACATCCAGTACTTGGATTTTTACACTGATCATTGCTATGCCATAGGCATAGCATTGATCAGTGTTATCAGCGATCTGCTCATTGAGCCTGCCTGTGCAGGCTTAGTGCAGCAGATCGCCGATCAGACCGCACGGAGGCAGGTGAGAGACCTCCGGCAGTCCGTTTAACTGATCGGGACCCCCGCAAGTGACAGGGGACTCCCCCTGTCACTTACACTTAAACTCCCCGCGGCGTTTAAGGAGTTAATGACACGCGGCAGCGCGATCGCTGCAGCGTGTCATTACCGGTGAGGTCCCAGCTGCTGATTGCAGCCGGCCCCCACCTGCTATGAAGCGCGCTCCGCTCCGGAGCACGCTTCATAGCGGGAGAAACACCCAGGGCGTACAGTTACGCCCTAGGTCGTCTGGGGACAGACTTCCATGGCGTAACTATACGCCCTGGGTCGTCTAAGGGTTAAAGCCAAAGCCAGGAATGGATGAGAAGATGAGAAATCTCAGTTTTTCCTTTATGACCTGTTCTTTGTTTAAAGTCCATTCCTGGCTTTGGCTTCAAAAATCTGTCAGATAATCTGTCTGTCTAAACTCACCATAAGAGATGTGTGATTATCATTAATGAGCATTCCTAAGGGCTTATGTCCACGTCCCGTAAAATACTGTCGCAGTGGACGGGTAAGGCCTGTAATGGCGGGCTGCCCTACGGATGTGTAAATGTAGCCTTAACAAATGGGCACATACCACATAAGAAACATCCGCCACAATCTTCAAAGCTAGTGATAAATACAAATTACTGATCAAATGTTGGACCCTTCCTTGGTAGAAAACTGTAAAATCCAGTCTCCTGGTGTTTTGAACTACAAAATATACATCTACCACAGCTACACCACATTCCTATAGCAGCATTTTTTTTTCAAGCTAGACCATCTGTTTTACTGTAAGATTTATATTTTCAAGATTGGTTTCTATGATAGTACTATACAACCAAATACAATGGTTCTATTAATAAAGTATAGCCCTGAGCACAGGTATTACTACATTATTCATACCAGAAAAATGAGCCTTGTAGCATCAAAAGAACCCAAGTTGTAACTCCACAGTAAGTAGAGTAGATGTAGCGAAAGAATTTAGTTTACATGAGTTTACATGGATTTTGTAATTCATGTAGTCTAAATTTTTATTCGGGACTTCACTAAGTGCATAAACATAGTGCTGTCTGGCTGACTAATGGCAAAACAAGAATATCACAGCTATACCCTGCAGATGCTTTGTCAAATATTAATAAGGAAATTAGACTTTTACTATTGTCTTGGGTTCTTATTTTATAATAAATAAAAATTGGGATCACATTTTATGTGTGTCTGTTATAGTTATCCATTCACCAGTTGTGCCATGGAGGTGGCATCTGTCATTCCTTATGGTCTAGAATCCTTTTTTTATTATATCTGACATTTCCGTTTAATGGGATTTTGGTATGCCTCAATCTATCTGTTCCATTTTATTTAACGTTCACTTGAACTTACACAAAACATACAAGTTTTGGGCATTGTGTGAAGACCATATAATAAAGCTTCTGATTCTTGACTCTCTTATAATATCAAACAGTTAAAGTTGTAAGTAAACTATTGAGAAGTTTTGTAAAACAACTCTAATGTTGGCGTTAAAGCTTCAGGCTTGTACTAAGCCTTGTGGGCTTGTCAAATGGATGTCATAAACACATTTTATCTCAGCACATAAATCCATAGGTGGTTTGGGAAAAGGCGTAGTAAACAAGAATATTCTAGATAAAGAGGGCAAAGCATGCTGTTTAAAGTACCACTATTGTAATATACAAAAATCTGTCTTCAAGTATGAATAATGCTCAAAACCCCCAGGAGGTATGTCACCATTCATGTTACAGTGGAAGAAAAAGACATAAAATGTTCAAAAATGGCCTGCTAATATAGCAACTTTCAATTACTACCAAAAGTACTGAGGCTTCAAACTGAGATGAGAGATCATACTTGGCCTGGTACATTAGGTTTTACAAATTTTACTGACAAAGTTTATCAGAAAAGACATATCCATTTACACAGCAATAGTCACTTCAGGAGAAAATAGATGTTATTCTTAAGTAAGCACCTTTTTAAGGTTTGATGCTATAATGTAAAAAAGCAAGGCTCAATGTTTAATAATTGCAATAACTTTTCAAATTAGTAGGCCTACTATCATTTTTTATTCTGGTTTGAATGAAAAGCATTAGTGGTCCTTAGGACTGGCACAAAAATGCCAGCAAAAGCAACACTCTTTTAGTTTAGTATTAATAATAGCAACTATACTATAGAATATATGGGCATTATAGAGGGACATTATAGAGGGAGATAGAGCCTTAAAAGCCGTACACGATATGGTTGTCATGGGGAGGTATAGGCTGTTTTCACACAACATCAAAAAAAGAGAAAAGGTGGCCACCTTTTCTATTTAAAAAGACGACCGCTATTGCCGCGATGTAATGCATTGAAGTTAATAGAAAGACGGATATCCAATGCACACAGTGTATAAAATTATGGACATCTGCGCAGATGTCAAAATAATGATCATGTCAATTAATTTCATAAGTCTTTTGCAAACAGCGAACGTTATTTTTTAGTTCACAGTTTTAACCATCCTTTCACTGTTTTTAATATTAAATTCAATGGACTTTTCAATTAAAGACACCCCCAAATGTCAATTAGCCCACCTAAAAGAATAATGCACCAACAACCGTCATTGTACCGCCAAACAGCGAAATGACATCTGTCATTTTAAACTCAAAATGACAGGCCTAATTTTAAACTGAGGGGAAAAAACATTGGGGAAAATTTATCAAGGGTTTTGTGCCTATTTTTTGGTTAATAATTGGATTTTTCCCCCATGTTTAGTCTAAGCTCTATATATGAACCAGTATTCAACAGTATTGACTATTAACCCAAAAGTTCATATAGTCCGGGATTAATGGCCAATTTATCATTTGCGACTTTTTAAAAAGTCGCACAAACAGGTGCAGGCTTACGTCTGGTCAGTACCAGGTGAATATAACAATACAATTTTTTTTATATTTGTGACTTTTTACTTTTGTGACTTTTGTGACTTTTGGGTGTGGCTCTTTTTCAAAGGTCCATTGAATTTAATAGTAAAGACAGTAAAAGGATCAAGAAGGCATAAAAACATCAACATTTTATTTGATTTCCACACAAACAGCGTCCGTTATTTAATACACCATGTGCATTGGGCGGCTGTCATTTAATTAAAATGCCATAATAACAGACGTCATTTTAGAAAGAAAAAATTGGACGTCTTTTCTCTTTATTATTTTTTTACTTAGTGTGAACATAGCCATGGACTGTGTCTGATAGTGTTTGGTTATTGTTACTTATACTCAGAGGTATGTTGTACATAACAGTGGTGAAGCTAAGGGACACATATTTACAGAGAAAGACTATGTTCACACAACTTAACTTTTGCATCAATCACAGCCATTTTTGCCAATTTGTAACAACAGCCGTGATTAAAACAACAGTTACATTGCATAGAAGTCAGAGGGAATCCCGGCTGGAGTGTATACACATAGTATACACTTCGACCGGGATCCCCAGCGACCGCACAAAAAACTGACATGTCAGTTTTTTGTGGCCGTTATTCATTGAATAGCGGCTGCACAACACTGACATCTCACACAATGGACGCATAGTGAATTGTCAGCTATGGTGAATTGGATGCGCCTGCATCCCAATTCAGCACAAATGAAAATCATCCAGCCGGTACTGCAGTACTGGCTGGGATGATCTTCACTGACACCGGCCATGAGAACTAGAGATGAGCGAACTGTTTGGACTTTTGGTCTGAAAGCAGTTTGCTCTCTTGTCATGCCTGTCATCCCGGACGCATAGTTGCGCTCCCAGGAATATGCGGCCAGGATATTCCAGGGAATCGATGTTGAAATCCCTAGAATATCCTGGCCGCATATTCCCGGGAGCGCAACTATGCGGCCGGGATCACAGGCATGACGAAAGAGCGCTGATGAGAGAGTATCATCTGCATTTCTGAAATGTTTTCTTAAGCAACCAAAGACACAACTATGGTGATATATTTTGTTCCTCCTTTTCTCCCTCTGTTAATCATGGTTTTATGTAATAGTACCATAACATTGAATACTGTTTAATATTTGTACAAATTCTGGGGATATTACTACTATATTGCTAATCATTAGCAATACAATTACTGTTGTTTTGTATAAGTTACACAATTGTATTAATTTATATATTATTTATGTCCCTTTGAAATTAGTCATTGAAAAACATACAAAAACGGAATGTTCATTCATATTTGCACATGGATTCTAGTCTTAGATTTTCATGAAAGAACACTCTAATGTCAGTGCTTTACTGTATGTCTACTGTATGTCATTAAAATGAATGAATGTAAATATTGCAAAATATATATTTCCCTGAAAGAAACCTCATTTGTGTCACAAACACTGTAAAAGATGCAAAGATTAAAGGGATTTACTGATGTCAGAATTCTAAGAGATTAAAGTAGTATACATTTTTCTACTTTGAAATCCAGGCAAAAAATTTAAATTAAAATAGAAGTAACATTTAATTTTAAAACTGAAAAACACGTAAAAAAATGTAAAGTTCACTTCTCCACAGTCGGATGAAATCAATATGCAACTGCAAGGTTTATACTGTACTATAAAAGTAAGAATGAGTATGAGACTTGCAGTGTTCAATATTTAACAAAACTTCCAGTACATCAACTTGGAGAAGTCATATACTAAAGAAAAACTGAAAATATACAAATATTGTGCAGATAAAAACCAACTTTTTGTCAAGTGGGCTAAAATAATGGATGATTGAAAAGATGTAAAAATTAATAGCATTGTAGTCAGGTTAGTGTATATTGTTTATGTATTTTATTGTAAGGGGATCAGCAGTGTTAAAAACCATAAACACTTGCCTTCTTGGTATCTTTTCCCTCATTTATCTGTCCTTTAGGGTATGTTCACATTTACTTAAAGGGGTAGTCAAAAATTATTTTTTTTTTCAAATCCACTATTACCAGAAAGTTATATAGATTTGTAAATAACTTCTATAAAATAAAAAGAAATAATCAAGTCTTCCAGTCCCCAGTACTTATCAGCTGCTCTATGTCCTGCAGGAAGTCATGTATTATTTCGAGTCTGGCCAGGTGCTCCCTGCTGCTCCTCTATCTGTGTCAGGAACTGTACAGAGCAGAAGCAAATCCCCCTAATAAACCTCTCCTGCTCTTGATATTTCCTGTTATGGACAATGGTGGCATGTATGACATTCTGGCACCAGCTGAACTGAGTTTTTATTTCTTCTCTCTGGGGAACCCCATTTAATGCACTGCAGATTTCATGATGTAGATTTCATGGTGTGAATTTTATGCTGCAGATTTCATGATGTTGATTTCAGCTACTTATGGTCCGTTTACACGGAGCGATAATTCGCCCAAACGTTTGTTTACTGATTTTGAAGCAACAATTTGGTTTTTATAACTATCAGTGTTTAGACAAAGAGATAAATCATTAGAAAAAATAGTTTTTGCGATCGTTTTAAGACCGCTTATGCCCACCTCACACATTAAGGATGAATATGTGAAAGACAGTTTACACAAAGCAATGCACAAACGACCGGCAATTTGAGAAAGTGTTGAAAGATCACAATGAACGATTTCTCGTCCGACGCTTGATCGTTCGCTCTGTTTTTATTTCGCTCAAATGTGATAGTTATTGCGAAAATTCGAACTATAATCGCTCTGTGTAAATTCTCCATTGTTTTTATTGATTACATTTATACTGATTAACATCAAACCCCCAGTGCGAAATCTGCATAGGATTATGTGCTAACTTACCATTAAAGGGCATCAGCTGTTATTCTTGTTCCAGACTGCTGACACTGTTAGGACTAGGAAAAACATGACACCTTTCATATATCCAGCTGTGCTTATTCTCTGATACAAAGAATCAAGGAGGCTTTCCTAAGCTCCTGAATAGCTACAAGCTGGAATGCCCCTACTCCCCTCCATGATTGACACCTGGAAGCTGGGTCTTAAGCAGGGTCAGGTATGGGAGGTGGGAGTAAGGAAGTGTTACAGCCTGCTGCTCGTACGGAGGTCAGGAAAGCCTCTTTGACACTTTGTATTATAGAATAAAAGCATTTATGGAGCAGATATATGAAAGCTATCTCCCTGTCTCCCTGACCTAACAGCTAACAATGTTAGCAGTTTGAAAAGTTATTTGTAGCTGAAAGATTCTCTTTAAAATATTCATTTTAACCATTTCACTGCTAATAACAGAATGAAGGTTTCTTGGCCAGAACTTTCTTAACACCCCTATTTTTGTCTAGTACCAGGGCTGTTTCTAGGTAATTTTGACAACAGGGCGAACTACAAAAAGGCCCTACCCCCCCTTCCCCATTGGTGTTTGTGTGTTCATACATATATATACACCAGAGAGATAGAGAGTTAGGCTAGGTTCACACTTCGTTTTTGCAATCCGTTTTTTGCAAAAAAAGGGATGAAAAAAACAGATGCATTTGTGTGCATCCATTTTGATCCGTTTTTCCATTGACTTCATTTGTAAAAAAAACGGATAAAAATGGATCCTTTTTTTTAATGGACACAAAAACGTAGCTGACACTATTTTTGTGCCCGTTAAAAAAAACGGATCTGTTTTGATCCGCTTTTTCATTAGTTTTTCATCCGTTTTTTTGCAAAAAACGGATGAAAAAATAAACGGATTGCAAAAACGCAGTGTGAACCTAGCCATACACGTCTTCTCTTATCAGAGGCACTCATTTTTCTTTTTCTTTTCCAATTGGACCGATTAATGACTCTTCTTATGAGAATCTGTCAGAGAAACATTAGTCCCCATATAATTTAGCCCCTGTCCAGTGGCCCCCATGTAGTTTAACCCACCCCTGTGCAGCAGTCCTCATATAATATAGCCCCCTCTCCAGAAGTCCCTAAATAATATAGTCCAGTAGTCACCATATAATTTACCCCATGTCCAGCAGTCCTCATAGAGTTTACCTCCCCATCCAGCAGTCCCCATATAATAAAGCCTCTTACCAGTTTAACCCCCCCAACTGTCCCCTTATCATATAGCCTCCTGATTGACCAGCAGTATCAATATAATATAGCCCCCAGCAGCAACCCCATATAGTATAGGTCACCACTGTGTAAAACAACAACAAAAAAAGAAACCATACTTACCTGTCCCATCGCTCCCCAGATGGTCTCTCCACCTATTCAAAGAGCTTCCGATTCTACACAATCTGCCCAAACTAAAGTCTCCAATGATCTCCTCACTGCCAAATATAAAGGCGACCACTCTCTGCTCATTCTCCTGGATCTCTTTGAAGATTTTTACACTGTAGACCACCAGCTCTTCCTCTCTATGCTCCGCTCTATTGGCCTTGAGAACTCTGCTCTTTCCTGGTTTTCCTCCTATCTCTCTGATCGCTCCTTTAGTGTATAATTTTCTGGTTCCACCTCATCTTTTCTTCCCCTTACAGTTGGGGTTCCCCAGGGATCAGTCCTGGGCCCTCTCCTTTTCTTACTTCACACTTTACCCATTGGACAAATCATCAGCAGGTTTGGTTTTCAGTACCATCTCTATGCTGATGATACCCAGCTATATACCTCCTCCAATGATATCACCCCCGCTCTTCTACAGAACACTAGTAACTATCTGTCTGCCATCTCTAACGTTATGTCCTCCCTATTACTAAAACTCAGTCTTGCTAAAACTGAGCTCCTTGTATTTCCACTTTCTGTTCACCTGACATTTGCATCTCTGTCTATGGTGCAACCATAACCCCGAAACAGCAAGCTCACTGCTAGCTCATGTTTGACCCTGATCTGTCCTTTACTTCCTATATTCAATGCCTTTCATGTTCTTGTCACCTGCATCTAAAAAACATCTGTAAAATCAGTCCCTTCCCTACTGTTGAATCTACTAAAACTCTCATTGTCGCTCTGATTCATTCCCGTCTAGACTACTGCAATTCCCTACTAATCGGCCTTCCTTCCTCTAAACTCTCCAGTCCATTCTTAATGCAGCGGCCCGGCTCATCTCTCTGTCCAGCCGCTATACCGATGCCATCCCCCTGGGCCAGTCACTACACTGGCTCCCTATTAAACACAGGATACAATACAAACTCCTCACCCACAAAGCTCTCCACAGTGCTGCACCTCCCTTCATCTTACCCTTCATCTCTGTCTACCTTCCTACCCGTTGCCTTACGCTCCACTAATGACCTTCGCCTAACACCCTCCTTAATCCGTACCTCACACTCCCGTCTCCAGGATTTTACCTGAGCTGCACCAGTTCTATGGAATGCATTACCCAAGACTATCGGCTGCACCTCCAACACCCAAAGCTTCAAACGTGCCCTCAAAACACATCTTTTCAAACAGGCTCATAAGATTCTCTTATTTGAACCCCACCACCACACACACACACACACACACACATACACATATATGCATACACAACAGACAATTAAGCACTTAAGCCCCTAATACACAGGGAGACGGAGAGTAGTAAACTTGTTTGCTCCTCATTCCCTTTTCACTGTCGGTGCTATTACACGCGTTGGCAGTGAGCGGGTAAGTGCTGGGGGGGGCTGCCCGGGTGATCGCTAGATCGTCCGGCAGATTCACAGAGTGACAGCAGCAGATAGTTGCTATCTTAGTTGTTTGTCTTTCAAGATGTTGAAAAACAAACGACAGACAACAATCAGCCGACATTTATGTTGGCTGATCGTTGTCTTCTATTACACAAGACAATTATTGGCTGTAACGGTCGATATTGGCCGAATACGGGCGATGATAGTTTTGTGTATCATCATACAAAACTATTTTTTGCTGTCTAATATCTATTATAGATACATAAAATTTTTGTTCATGTCTGTGTCAACAAAAATTGACCATACTGTGTCTATATGTGAGTAAGGTCTTTCATAATAGCATTTTAGAGATACAGCTGATTTTAGAGAATAATAATAATAAAAAAAAACATAAAAAACATAAAAATCTGTAAATAGAAACCTTCATGTATGTCTGTATGACAGTTTTTTTTTTTTTTTTATCTCTGTGTAGCACAGAGGGCAAGAATCCCATGTATTAAGGCTATAATGGCCAAAACATAATTTAATTATTTCTGTTGGCAACTATCCTATATCTGTTGTAACAATACATTTGTATTTACTTATATTTATCTACTATATGACATCATAAAGATTTTTCTATGCCACTTTTAACTGAAAACCCCCATTAAAATAGCATTATCACTAAATGGTTGAATGAAAAGTCATTAGGTTCTAATTCTTACTTCCAATAATTCAGAGTGTGTCTGTACGTAATGTATTGGTTACACAAATTTTGATCCTGCTTACCTAAACAACAAAAGGCATATGCTGGGAAACATGTGATAGTAGCTATGTCTAAAAGCTAACTCACTGCAATATTGATCAGCTAATGTAGGAAATTGATGTTAAATGAATAGTTAAATCAATTGTGTCCAATGCATAACTTAATTGTTTTATTTTATTTTTGTCTCATATACCTAGTTACATACAAAAAATGTCTTCAGGGTATTATAAACATAATAGGTGTCCCTATTAGGTACTGATATATATATATATATATATATATATATATATATATATATATATATATATATCTCGGTCAGAAGTTGTACAGCACAAGTAAAGGAGTGCCAGATATGAAGTAATGCAAAGAGGTATAGAATCTGATTATATTGTAATTGTTTTGGTCAGTTGTATGATAGAGGTGTAAGCAATAGGGTCATACAGGGTGTTTATTTTCATTAGGTCAAGGACTATGTCCTGCAAGGGCACACAATACATTTGAAAGTGAGAAATGTCAACTAAATTCTCTTATTATTTTCTAAACCACTGAATGGGTTTAGTGGCTTTTTGAAAATGTAATGGGAGAAGCAGCAAGAAGTGGAGAGAGTTCTCCCCCAAGCTCTGCATATTTAAGAAGAGTTCCATGGGCTGTTCAGCAAATCAGCCTTTGGGACACTACATTTTAGACAATAGTGGACCAATGTGTCCTCGTAGGGGATGTTAAAGGAAAACTATAAGTACACCTCATCTTTCTAGCTCCAGTCTTCTTTTTATTCTAGGTCCCACCGTTTTGGAGAACTTTAATCCAAAACAAATATTCAAAAAGCTAGTTAGGAGCACTGGGGGTATTCCTCAGCCCCCCTAGAGCACCCCCTTTGCCTGCCTGCTGTTTTTTTTCCTGATGCCTAACTTTGCATATTAATGCATGTATAATCAGGCCGGCCTTTGATGCACATGCGCAGGAACAGCGGACGGTTTCTATACAGGTGCACAAACCTGTCGATTAGTTTCCCTTTAAATGGATACTTTGCTCTAAGTATTATACATAGCTGATTTTCTCTTAAAGGTCCTTTTATACCTACAGCAAGAACGACGCTAGTTTGCAGTGCCTTTACATGGCACAACAAATCCAGGGGCCTGGGCTGCACAAACAATCCTAGTATTGTTCGTGCAGCCTGGGAAACTGACCGCTGTCAGTTTGCAGATCATAAGGAGCAATGTATACTTACATCCATGCTGTTTGTGATTCTGCCTCCAGGTTTCCTGTCTTCCAGCCACCAGCTGTATCTTCAGGCCCTGGGAGACATAAATAGCAGATCACAAGCAGCACGTCTGAAAGTATACACTGTTGCTTGTGATCTTTAAAATAACAGCACAGATGTATACATATATGTATAGCTGACAATGATAAATTTTAAAGCCTGCTCTAAAGATCTGATCATCCGACTATCACAGCTGATCAATGTCTCTTTTAAATGGGCCACAACTTTATTTAGTGGTTGTGGCATCCTTGCAGCAGGCATTGGGTGGAGCTGTACTGTCATACAGTCACACAACTCTCAGATTTTATAGATTTTAGTTTATAACATGCCTTTTTTCTTAAACTCAATTTGTTTTAAGTTATAATCCCACAACATACTAAGGATCGCAAAGAATGTCTGTTGTTGTTAAAGCAAATGTACCATCAGGTACATTTGCTTTAAGTGTGGCACATGAATGGAATGGTGCCGGCGTGGGAAAGCCTGTGCCCCGGTTAAAAAAAGGGGTTTCCTCCCACTGGGGGTGCTTCAGTCTGGGCAGGTGCTCGGTAATAGGCTGGTGCCGTGTGCAGAAAATGGGCCATGGTTCTAAAAAAGGACCGTGGCATCAGCTTCCACGTGCTGGCACCATTCTATATATGTGCAGCACTTAAAGCGAATGTACCTGATGGTAAATTTGCTTTAAACATCGGCCAGAAATAATGATTATGAACACTATTTCCAGCCTTTGTTTAACAACAATGGCCATTCTTTGCTATCTTTAGTATGTTGTGGGAACATAGCTTTATAATAGAGTAATTCAATAAAGGCATAAATTGGTTATCCCACTATAGACATTAAGTGGAAGGTTGCATCATATGTCACTGAAAAGGCATACAGTGGCACATATCACTATAGGACCCTTTTATTTCAAGATATCTGTTATCAGTGTGTATATATATATACACAGTATATATATATCTAGCTTTTCTGCTGCCTGAGGCGAAAATTGAAAAGGTGTCCCCCATCATAAATTTAAAGCTCTTATCAAGAATTAGAAAAGCACAGCTCCTTTTTTTTTTTTTTTTTTAAAAAGCACCACCCCTGTCCTCAGGTTGGGTGTGGTATTACAGTGCAGCTCCATTCACTTTAACTGAACTGTGCAGCAAAGCCCACAATCAAACTAAGGACTGGAGTGGTGCTGCTTCTGGAAGAAAGCAGACATATTATTCTAAGCCCTGACAACTCCTTTAATAGGCCATACAATTTATTGAGCTTTGTAAAGCTGATAAGGCTTGCGGCACAGCATTGAGAGAAAATCCTCATAGCTTCATACACTCTGGGAATATAATAGTGCCACACACTGTGCCCTTTGGAAAGAAGAGTGCAACACATTGAGCCCCTAAATACTGCCACATACCAAGCCCCCCAGAAAATGGTACTACATACCATGCTTACTTAATATAGTATTGCCATACACTGTGCCATCTGACTATAATAGTGCTATATACTGTAGCCCCCGAACAGAGCCACATGCTGGAACCTCTGAAGAGTGACACACATATGTGCTCTGGTTATAATAGTGAAATATACTGTGTCCCCCAAAATTAGTGCCACACACATTATGCCCTCTGAAAATGACAAGTGCCCCGCTGACATATAACAGTGTAATTGACAGTGACCAACAAATTTTAGCTCCATTCATTGGTAAACAACCTATAATTTGAGTGTCCCAGTAATAATGACAGTCTCAAAAGAGTTAAAAGTGAAAAGACCTGGGCCTCAGGAGCAGCAACAGGACGACAGCAGTGTGTGGTTAGTGAGGGGGAGGGGGACACCAGCACTCTGCTCTGTGAACATCCCGGCCCATCAGGACATTACATGCCCGGCTAAGAGGCAGCCCAGGAGCTGCTGCACTGCATTTATAAAAGCATGGACTTAGCAGCTGGTCCACTGTGTGCACTGAAGATTGCCACCTGCAGCAATTGCCCAGCCACTAGGATTTAGCAGAACTGCAGTGGGGGAGGTGCCTTCCAGCCAGCTCAGGCATCTACTCAGTTCCCGTTTTCAGCCACCAGACATGTTCAGGACCTACTGAATGTATGAGGCTGTCGCTGGACACACTGCTCCTCAACTTCATTAATCTCAGTGCAGGTGGGTTTGACAGGGAGAGAGGAGGAAACAGTTTACACCAGGAACAGTGAGTTGGTAAGCCCTTTTAGACTGACTTCACTGAAATCACAGGGCCAAACTGCCACCCCCTTGTGGACCTGAGATTCTGTCCTCACTTCGCCTCATGATAGAAGTGGCCCTGATGCTGATACATACCATCTTGGTGTATGCCAAAAGCATACTCTATAGATATATGCCAGGGAAATTAGGCCTTATGGATATGTTCAGCTATGCACCAGTACAGTCACAATGTTGTGTGTGAACAACCTTAGTGATTTACTTCATTCAACTAATCTCACCAATATATAGTACATGAATATTATTAAATTGTGTACTGAAATTTGTGCAGTCTTGGTGTACAGTGTGGTATTATTAGAAAGAACATGACTTGGCGCTCAGTGTAGTCCGGGTGTAGATGGTAAGGTTGACGGCCATATACCCTAATGAGAAATGTAAGGGTCCTAATTAAATGGGTCTTAAATAAGTAGATTTTTATGTTTGCAGAATGTGACTAATAGATAAATCTAATTATTAAAGTTAGTAATGCCACTATGACTTTATGACCTTTTATACTTTTTGTAAGCTGAGAATGTGAAGAAAATGTTGCTGCTAATGGGCTCAAATGACTAACATAGTATAGCACTTCTCACAAATCTCTTTGGATTCTGCAGTTTAGAAAGGCAAACACTTGCAGATATTTGCTCTTAAAAGCAAAAGTGCCTCAAAATTGCCCAGGGGTCCATTGCTAGCTGTTGACTATAAAACATAAGAAGCACATTTTAATGTATGTTGATCAATTATACTAGTCTTTACTAGCTTCCAGTAGAATTAATGGTATAAAAATAGATGTTAAATTGTGTATAGGTGCTTTAATGTTTGCGATAAGGTATGATTTAAAGGGAATCTGTCACTAGGTGTATGCTGCCTTAAATGAAGGCAGGATAAATTAGTGACAGAAATGCTAAACAGCGCGTGCATTACATCATTCTGTTTAACCAATCTGCTAATATACAGGAGAATGAGCTTCATACTGCGCTACTCCCACCCTTACCTACTGCTGATTGGCAGTTGTCTACTTATACACAGAATATAAGCACAGAATACTGTAGGTAGGCATCTGCCAATCGGTGACCAGTGGGCAGAGGGAGCTGATGCTCATGAATATTGAGGATTATTGAGCACACACATAATAGAGAGGACAAGTATGCAATGCTCAGAGTTCTCGTTATTCAAGAGGATATCTCTGAATCAGCTGCACACACCAATATAAATGATACATCATTCTGTTCCGTTTCTTTGCCACTAGTTTATGCTACCGTGAGCTAGGACACCATAATCCAGCTGAAAGAGTCTCTTTAAGCGTTTTTCAGTTTCTTTAACAAGCAAATAATGACTGGTATATAAATACAGTCTAATACATTATATTTGTAGACTGTATTTCTAACTTCTTAGTAGAGATGATTGAACATCGGGAAATCTTAGGTTCGATCAAACTCGAACCTTCGTAGTTTGATTCCCGATGCCTTCCCATTCGGCGGGGAAGGTGGAGCAAGCCTTAGTAGTGCCTGGAAAACAGGGATACAGCCTAGCTAATAGGCTGTATCCCTTTTTTTCAGGCGGTACTTGGGTTCGAGAAGATTCAATTTCGATCGAACCTAAGATTTCCTGATGTTTGATCATCTCTACTTCTTAGGGGGCATATAGACGGGGAAGGAATGTAATGGATGGGAGTGGTGAAACACATTGAATCGCTGCAGCACTGTAATGACAGAACCACGCCGATTTAAAGAGTTTCCTCTCTGCCGGCATGATATTGACACATGCCTACAGGGCAGGGAATGAATCTATTACATTTGTTGACGTGTGAATGCCCCCTTAGTCTTCATCTAAACTCTTTTCAAAAAAGCCTCAGGGGTTTGGTCTTTAACCTTACAACATACAAATGAAATAAGACCTCATTTCATCAATCTGAATGAGACTGTAGTCTTTGGCCATCTTAATTTAAAGGAAATGTGGTTACGGCAGCATAAAACACTGTCAGTCTCCCTCATCACAATAATTTATGATTCACTGTGCATCGCACTGCCATTTCAGAGGAATTGTATTTGTTATTTTGGCTGGGAATGGAATCATCAGGGCAGTTTACTTGTCGTGGTAAACAGATATCTCACCTTATGCATACAGAGATAGATCTGTGAAGCAGGAAAGGTGGGATCCCATGGTTAATAAATAAAAGCAGATTTAATAATCTCTGGATTTGTATAATAACATCATTACATGGTATGAAAAACTAGTGACAAAATAGATCAAAATTCAGATTTTAAACCCTGAAGCATGTTCAAAAATCCACATCAATAATAATGTTGAGGACAAATAGGACTGTATAAGCTCCATTTACATGCATAATACTATACTCCATCGCAACTTCTTTTTGTTTAGTCAATACCAAAAGCTCAAAACAAATATGCCATGTACAAAAATTGCCAATATAATAGAAGATTAAAAGGGTTGTCCAGCGAAAATCTTTTTCTTTCAAATCAACTGATATCAGAAAATTATAAAGATTTGTAATTTGCTTCTAATAAAAATACTCAAGTCTTCCCAAACTTATTAGCTACTATATGTCCTGCAGGAAATGTTGTTTTCTTTTCAGTCAGACACAGTGTTCTCTGCTGTCATCTCTGGACGGGACAGGAACTCTGTCTCGGTTTGATATGAATCCCCATAGAAAACCTCTCCTGCTTTGGACAGTTCCTGTCTCCACCAGAGATGTCAGCAGAGAGCACTGTGTCAGACTGAAAAGAAAACAACATTTCCTGCATGACATTTTGTAGCTGATAAGTATGGAAAGACTTGAGATTTTTTTAATAGAAGTAAATAACAAATCTAAATAACTTACTGACAACAGTTGATTTAAGAGATTTTTTTTTCCCTTTGGACAACCCCTTTAACCCCTTCAAGACCAAGCCTATTTGCACCTAAAAGACCAGGCTCATTTTTCAAAATCTGACCTGTCTCACTTTATGCGCTTATAGCTCAGTGATGCTTTAACGTATGCTAGCGATTCTGAGATTGTTTTTTCGTCACACATGGCACTTTATATTAGTGCAAAATTTGGTCACTACTTTGTGTGTTTTTTGTGAAAAACATCAAAATATCATGAAAAATTGAAAATTAGCATTTTATGAACTTTGAAATTCTCTGCTTCTATAAAAAGAAAGTCGTATCACATAAATTAGTTACTAAGTCACATTACCAATATGTCCTCTTTATTCTGGCTTCATTTCATAAACATATTTTACTTTTTTAGGGTGTTACGGGAATTAGAAATTTATTAGCAAATTACCACATTTTCGTGAAAGTTTCCAAAACTGATTTTTTTAGGGACCAGTTCTTATTTTAAGTTGATTTAGGAGGTTTGTATACTGGAAACCCCCATAAGTGACCCCATTTTGGAAACTAGACACCTTAAAGAATTTATCTAGGAGTATAATGAACATTTTAATCCTGCAGGGGCTGGAGGAAAGTATTCACCATTAGGCCGTAAAAAAATGAAAAATTTAAATTTTCCAATAATATATATGTTTAGATTAAAGTTTCTCATTTTCAAAAGGAACATGAGAGAAAAAGCACCCTAAAATTTGTAACGCAGGTTCTCTTGAGTACTATGGTACCCCATATGTGGGCGTAAACCACTGTATGGGCACACAGCGGGGCTCAGAAGGAAGGGAGCGCCAATTAGCTTTTCCATTGCAGATTTTGCTGAAGAAGTTTCCGAGCGCCAGGTGCATTTGCAGAGCCCCTGTAGTGTCCGCAGAGAGAAAAGCCCCCATAAGTCACCCCATTTTGGAAAGTACACCCCTCAAAGAATTCATCTTCAGGTAGGATGAGCATTTTGACCCCACAGGTGTTAGAGGAAAGTATTTAAATTAGACAGTAAAAATGAAAAACTCTAATTTTTTCCAATAATATGTTCGTTTAGTTTGAAATTTCTCAATTTCACGAGGCACAAGAGAAAAAAAGTACCCCAAAATTTGTAACGCAGGTTCTCCTGAGTAAAAAGGTACCTGATATATGGGCATAAACCACTGCATGGGCACACAGCCGGGCTCGGAAGGAAAGGAGCGCCAATTAGCTTTTTCAATGCAGATTTTGCTGAAGAAGTTTCTGAGCGCCAGGTGTGTTTGCAGAGCCCCTGTAGTGTCAGCAGAGCAAAATCTCCCCATAAGTCACCCCATTTTGGAAAGTGCACCCCTCAAAGAATTCATTTTGGGGTGTGGTGAGCATTTTGACCCCACAGGTATTAGAGGAAAGTATTCAAAAGTAGACAGTAAAAATGAAAAACTCAAATTTTTCCAATAATATGTTCTTTTAGTTTGAAATTTCTCAATTTCACGAGGAACAAGAGAAAAAATGTACCACAAAATTTATAACGCAGGTTCTCCTGAGTAAAATGGTACCTCATATGTTGGTATAAACCACTGCATGGGCAAACAGCAGGGCTCAGAAGGGAAGGAGCGCCAATTAGCTTTTTCAATGCAGATTTTGCTGAAGAAGTTTCTGAGCACCAGGTGCGTTTGCAGTGCCCCTGTAGTGCCAGCGGAGTAAAATCTCGCCATAAGTCACCCCATTTTGGAAAGTGCACCCCTCAAAGAATTCATCTTGGTGTGTGAATGTATTCAAAAGTAGACAGTAAAAATGAAAAACTCGAATTTTTCCAATAATATGTTCCTTTAGTTTGAAATTTCTCAATTTCACGAGGAACAGGAGAGAAAATTCACCCCAAAATCTGTAACGCAGGTTCTCCTGAGTAGAACGGTACTGCACATGTGGGCATAAACCATTGCATGGGCACACAGCCGGGCTCAGAAGGGAAGGAGCGCCAATTAGCATTTTCTGTGCAGATTTTCCTGAAGAAGTTTCTGAGCACCAGGTGCGTTTGCAGAGCCCCTGTAATGTCTACAGAATAGAACCCCCCCCCCCTAAAGTCATCCCATTTCGGAAAGTACACCCCTCAAAGAATTCATCTTGGGGTAGGATGAGCATTTTCGCCCCACAGGTATTAGAGGAAAGTATTCAAAATTGGCCAGTAAAAATGAAAAACTTGAATTTTTCCAATAATATGTTGGTTTAGTTTGAAATTTCTAAATTTCACAAGGAACAGGAGAAAAAATGTACCCCAAAATCTGTAACGCAGGTTCTCCTGAGTACAACGGTACCCCATATGTGGGCATAAACCACTGTATGGGCACACAGCAGGGCTCAGAAGGGAAGGAGCGCCAATTTGCTGGAGCAAAACCGCAGCTAGTAATAGTTATTAGAATAGCGCAGTTACTAAAATAAAATAAAAAAATTAGATTACTGGTAATGTGGGGTGGTTACGGACAGTCTGGGGTGGTTCCGGGTAATCTAGAGGTGGTTACGGGTAATCTAGAGGTGGTTACGGGCAGTCTGAGGTGGTTACGGGTAATCTGGGGTGGATACGGTCAACATGGGGTGGTCACGGTCAACATGGGGTGGTCACAGGCAACCTGCTGTGGTTACGGCAACCTGGGGTAGTTACAGGCAACCTGGGGTGGTTAGAGGCAACGTGGGGTGGTTACGGGCAACGTGGGGTGGATACGGACAACCTGCTGTGGTTACAGACAATCTGGTATGGTTACAGGCAACCTGCTGTGGTAAGAGGCAACGTGGGGTGGTTACGGACAATCTGGGGTGGTTACGGACAATCTGGGGTGGTTACGGACAACCTGGGGTGGTTACGGACAACCTGGGGTGGTTACAGGCAACCTGGGGTGGTTACGGGCAACGTGGGGTGAATACGGACAACCTGCTGTTGTTACAGACAATCTGGGGTGGTTACAGGCAACTTGCTGTGGTTACGGGCAACGTGGGGTGGTTACGGACAATCTGGGGTGGTTACAGACAATCTGGGGTGGTTACAGACAATCTGGAGTGGTTACAGACAATCTGGGGTGGTTACAGGCAACCTGATGTGGTTACGGATAAACTGAAGTGCTAATAGGTAATCTGAGGTGGGTACCTGTAATCTGGCGTGGTTACGGGCAATTTGGAGGGGTTCACTGGCAATTTGGGGTGGTCAGAGGCAAGGTGCGGTGGTCAGAGGCGACGTGCGGTGGTCATAGGCGACGTGCGGTGGTCATAGGCGACGTGCGGTGGTCAGAGGCAAGGTGCGGTGGTCAGAGGCAACGTGCGGTGGTCAGAGGCAAGGTGCGGTGGTCAGAGGCGACGTGCAGTGGTCAGAGGCGACGTGTGGTGGTCAGAGGCGAGGTGCCGTGGTCAGAGGCAAGGTGCGGTGGTCAGAGGCAAGGTGCGGTGGTCAGAGGCAACCTGCGGTGGTTGCGTGCAATCTGGGGGGTTACATGTAATCTGGCATGATTACGGGCAACCTGGGGTGGTTATGCCCAACCTGCGGTGGTTACAGGCAACCTGGGGGGTTTACAGACAATCTAGAATTGTTACGGATAGACTGAAGTGCTTATAGGTAATCTGGGGTGGGTACATGTAATTTGGGGTGGTTACAGGCAATCTGGGGTGATTACGGACAATCTTGAGGGGGTCACTAGCAACGTGCGGTGGTTACGGGCAACGTGCGGTGGTTATGGGCAACGTGCGGTGGTTACGGGTAATCTGGGGGGTTACGTGCAATCTGACGTGATTACGGACAACCTGGGGTGGTTATGGGCAACGTGCGGTGGTTACGGGCAACCTGCGGTGGTTACGGGTAATCTGGGGGGGTTAGGGGTAATTTGGGAGTAAGCTGCAATTATTACTATAATAAAAAGTGTGTTTTTTATTTTTATGTATGTTTGTCACTTTTTGTACTTTATACATTCATTTTCACTGTATTACTATGATTACTGTGATATTTTCTATCACAGTAATCATAGTTCAGTGACAGAGACCAAATTGGTCTCTGTCACTTTAAATTTTCAGAGCTTGGCTGGTTGTGGAGCGCATGCGCACTTCATAACCAGCCAGGACACCGAAGAGGAAGGAGCTCCAGGATCAGGTAATGTATAAGGGGTAGGGGGGGGGGGGGGTGACTGGGGGACGGGGGCGACAGGGGGGTGGGGGGACATCACTTTTTATCCCCTGTCACCAATCATTTATGGTGACCGGGGATAAAAAGTGCCTGGAGCACATGGCACAAGCGATCAGCGGTATATAGTATATACTGCTGATCGCTTGTACCGGGACCCCACAGGGGGGTCCCCGATGACTGCCCCATGCTCTCCGCTACCTCCGGTGGCGGAGAGCATGGGGCTTTCATTCATTTTTCTTTTTTGATCACTGTGAACAGACGTGGATTCACGGTGGGGGGAGATGAAATACAGCGGCAGCACAGGCCCATTAGTGACCGCCATTTCGGCGGTCACTAAGGGGTTAATGGGGGTCAGCTGCGGGATCGCAGCTGATCCTCATTATCTCCGGTGCTGTACACAGATGAGAGCGGGATCGCTGTCCCTGCAGCGATCTCACTCTCATCACAAAGCCCCTGTCAGGCAGGAACGTATATGTACATTCCTACTGCACGGGGCATGTGCAATAGGAACGTATATATACAGATTGCTGACGTGAAGGGGTTAAGGGCCTATTTTCATGCTTTTTAGAAGTCACGTGAAGTCCAGCAGAAAACTTGCAGCTCTCCCAGTGTCATATTGATACATAACATCGGGAGTTACCTATGCTGGCCCGCAGCTTCATGCTCTCTAGCATCCGTGATCTACAAAGCATGGGAATAAGCCCTAAGATCAAATGGAAGTTTTAATATAATTGATGGATTGTGCATAGAAAAGCTTAAATGCTTTTAGGAAACACTAACAGTTAATATAACAGTATTTTCAATAACAGAGATTCAGTGTTTATCTTAAAGACAGCAGTAAAAAAGAGAATGACATACGAAAGTGTAACTATGTGACAAGATAATTGCTAGCTATAATGGGTCTAACAGCTCGCAGCATAACAGTGGATAAATAAAATCTGGCAATCGCTACAAAAAGCCGTACAGGCACAACATCTCAGACATGTTAAAATGGGACTAGCAAAGATGCCTTAATGCTAAAACTTAGACACTGCAGACTATAGAAGGGTAAGGCTAAATTTCACCATATTTCTATGGGGCTTGAGCTCTGTATTGCTAAAAGGAGTAATAACATCTTGCAGACAGATTGATGCAGTTCTCACTGCGTTCAAAAGGGTAAGTGATCAATGACAAAAAGACTCATATGTTTTCTGAGAGTAGACACTTGGTGCTGGGTGAAAATGCCACTTAGCATTTGTAAAAAATGTATATAAATTATCTAATCTAATCAGAACTAGGAAGAGTCCATCCACAACTCTTGTTTCTATATCTATATGCACATATCTATTCTGTATTATATATATCACATTCACCAGAACAGGGGTACACTAATCTGCAGCTGCCTATTTTCTCATTCTTTTAGTTAAAAGGCCCCACAAATATAAACAATTAGAGATAAGCAAAAAAACTTCCCAAATGGAGAAAAAAACATTGGGGGGAAAAAAAACAAAACATTTTGCAAAGTTCATATGAACCTAGTCCAAGAGGGCTGCTGCACAATTTAATACACATAGGAGAAAACAAACAAACTATTCTTACCTGTCCACACTTCCCTGGTGTTCTCCTAGGGGTCTCTGGTGTCCTCTACTGATTACAGCCACCTCCACTTTACACTTGTCTCGTGACTGAGAGCCCACTCAGCCATCACTGGCCTTGGCACTGTGCCATCCAGGTTAGTGATTAGCTGAGTAGGCTTTCACTCCCGAGACAAGCGTGACAGTCCATTCAGCCAATCACAGATGGAACAATGCCGCGCCCAGTGATTGGTTGAGTAGGCTGTCACTTACATTTCAGTCAGGAAGTGGAGGCAGCCACATTTTGCAGGTGTACTTGGGGAGTGCAGACAAGTAAGTAATGTTGAAGAACAGCTAAACGTCTGCATAAAATATGTTTTTTTTTTCCAATGAAATAATGTGCTCTATTGAAGTCTATAGGGAATTAGCCATTAGTGCACACACAGTAGACAAAAACATTTGCAATTGATTATGGGCATACAAAAATGAACATGAATTATTTACAACCTAATTTTACAAGAACTGACTTTTTTTTCCACCTGTTCGCTCATGTTTTTTTTTTATTGCTGTAAAAGCTCGCTCAGGCCGAAGAAAGAGAGGAGAACACAAAAATGTAGTTTTTAGGGGAAAATCACATAAATTATGCACAAATCTAGAGAGAAAGAGATCTAGAGATCACACTGCAAACTGCAAATGCTGTTGACAAACATATAAACTTTTTAATGAAGACTTGAAGAATAATAATCATACAATAATAAGTATGAAAAAGCTATAGCCCTTGAAAATATTAACCAGAATAAAAATTATTGCTAAGCAATCATATCTAATTGAAACAGTATTCTGCCACACCAAAGATGTAGTCTACTTTGCATCTCACTCATTCCTGTGGAAAGCTGGGTGACAGAATAAAAGTGTGTCATTATGTGTCAAATGTGTGCCTGACACCACCTGTAAATGTTATGTATGTTCCTATGTTAATATTCATGGTGCATATGGGCATATCACCTGTGATGTCACATCCGGGGGTGTATATAGTGTGTCTTGTAACAAAATCTTCTTATCACACCCGAGGAAGCGGCCGCGTGGCTTCAAAATACGTTAGTGTGTTTTTACCTGGTTTTAATAAATAATTTTTAAATGACATCTGTACTGTGGTTTTCACCCATTGTACCTGCTGCCTGTTGGCATGTTTCTGGATTAATCTCCTGTAGATTGTATGGGAGTGGCTGGGATCACTTACACTGCTAGAGAGTTGTGCCTCGGTCTTGCATAACTGTAGGTGAGAGTATTTGTCTTTTAATTCAGAGGAGTTTTACTTTATCATGGAGCATTGTCTGTTATGTTTTTTTTTTTTTTTTGGTCATAGATGTAGAAACAACTGGCAGGTATTTGTAGAACATGCCCCACAGGAAACAAGATCTTAACCCAAAATATAACTCAGCTATAGCAGATTAAAAGAGGGTCTAATATTATGTCAAGCTGAAACTGGGAATTTGCTTCTTCTGTATAGCCACCTGGTTAAAATACACCAGTCGGATGGGGACTTCCTCCTTGTATCTGTCTGCTGATTAGTGGAGCAACAGCAAGACTGCAGACGCACTTCACACCTTGCCAGTGTTCAGACAAGGTTCCGGACACTGCACAAACATACAAAAACACAGAATATCAGCACCATCTCAGCCGCGCAGCACGAGCTGAGGGGCGCACAGAGTTCAGCACAGGCACATTCATGACAGGTCCTGTTCTTCTCTGGCTTGCTAATGACTAGCAAATTTACATGAGAGTATTTCTCTGTGACAAATAGTGTTTAGGTAAGCTAAACAATACTTTACCGAATAATAGCCATGTGTAAAAGACTCTTCTTGATGTTGCTTATAGCTTTCCCCCTGGACCCCTTGTTGTGCCCAAATATTGAACGTAAAATATTTAGCCTGGTAACATTGGAAAGCAAGAGCTCTAGCCAGTATATTCTATCCACAGAAAACTTTTATCTGCTAGATATATTACATAGGTCCTTGGCTGTAATGCACACATTTGTTAACAATTTTATACTCACTTATCAAAATAGGTTGGTTCTTGCTATTTTTTCCTTATCTGAGGTTATGACTGATTTACACTGTATAATACATACATATGGCATATTTTTCTGTAATGGAAGGCTGAAAGGCATACTGCCTTTATCTTTCTATTCCTTATATCTCTACAACTTCAGTGCACTTTGCTCTCTTTTCAGTCTCACTGCATGTTGATGCTTTTAATGCCTTCTCTATCTATGAATTCCATGTGTATCTTTTTTCTATATCTCAGCAACATTATTTCCTTGTCAGTGCTGTGTATTATTAGAGTAGAGAAGAAATAAATGGAAACACACACAATTTTTTTTTATATATTGGTTTTAAAAGTCTTCTTATACAGTATTTAGTTTCTTTAACCCCTTAGCAACCCATGACCTATCTGATACGTCATGGTGCCACGGGGGTAGTTCAGAGAGGGGTCCCGCCAGGTTAAGGTTTTTTTATTAATAAAAAATCCCCTCCCCTAATAAAAGTCCAAATCACCCCCCTTTTCCCATTTTATGAATAAAAATAAATAAATAAACAAATAAATAAACAGATTTGGTATCGCCATGTGCGTAATCGCCCGAACTATTAAATTATCACATTCCTGATCTCGCACGGTAAAGGGCGTCAGCGCAAAAAAATTCCAAAGTGCAAAATTGCGCATTTTTGGTCACATCAAATCCAGAAAAAAATTAATAAAAAGCGATCAAAAAGTCACATATGCGCAATCAAGATACCGATAGAAAGTACATGTCAATCAGCCCCATAGACCAAAGGATAAAAGCGCTATAAACATGGGAATAGAGCAATTTTAAGGAACATATATTTGTTAACAATGGTTTGAATTTTTTAAAAGCCATCACATAAAATAAAAGTTATACATGTTATATATTGTTGTAATCGTAATGACTTCAGGAACATGCATAACATATCAGTTTTACCCCAGGGTGAACGGCGTAAACACGAAACTCAAAAAATAAGGGCTCATGTGGGTCTCTAGGTGAAAAAATGCAAGTGCAATGTTTTTTTAAAACATACAGTGGAAAAAGCAAAAACGAAAATTGGCTTTGACCTTAAGGGGTTAAATTACATATTGTTACTTTACTATTCTAATACACTTTAGATTTTGCTGAAATGCTAGCAAACAGCCTATTATCACACTGAAATACTCACTTATGCTATGGAGTTCTTAGGCATTGACTCATAAAAAGCTAATTTTCCAAAAGCAATAAACTAAGTCCTTATTTGCCCATGGCTGCCCACCATAACTGTTGTTCATGGTCATGGTATAAGTACATTCCCATGTAGCAGATTTATTGTAAAAAAAAAATAGTGAATAGCGAATGAAGTTAATAAATATACATGTTTTAATAAATGGAACAGAAGAACAAATTTCTCTAACAAATCTCTTTTGTGTGACTATACTCTAATAAAGGAATGAGCGACAGTGAAATTGATAATAAGTCCCAGGTTGAATTACATAAACAGGCAGGTCATGGGCATGAGCATGGACTTGTCTTGCCCCTTGGTTCGCCTGACCCTTCAGACTCCCAATAAAGTTCTTCTATGATTAGCAAAAGTATACGTTCAAATTGAAAATTGCATTGTGCATTGTGTATTGTTTGTGCAAAAATGAAGCTCTGGACTGAAGTGGTATTTGTACTTCAGTTGCCAAAAGGTAATTGGTTTTGAACCATAATGCAGTTGTTTTTATAATATCTGCCACAAATAATGTTCATGAGCATTATTTGAGGTCATTGTTTATTAAAAGATACAAGTTCCCATTTTGTGAACATAGCCAAAATCATAATTTCAATTAAGTAAAGAAAGTCTGGCAATTTTTGTATTTTTCTATGTTACACATGAGTCCTAAAGCTGGGATACATTGAGCTGCCACTGCATAGGATAAAGTTCAGGAATCTGAGGGAATTATATATGGATAAGAGCATGATTAGAAAAAGTAATGTTATCAATAGACACAGAGCGCAGCACACGTGAATCCCTGTGGTATAAGAAAAAGTAATCCAATCTGGAGCACATGTAAAGAGCAGGTGAGTAGAACCCTATCTAAGGGTTGGTATAGGTGCCACTAGTGCCAATTAGTGATCTTGTAGGAGTGACCCAATGCTTCATATCATGGAACAACTCATGTCAGAGACTCCTTTGGATGTGTCCATATAAGTTTTTTTTTTTTTACATATGTAGTACAGATAATTTCTTTTTTTTATATCTGTAGTATGTGTAAATGAATATACTTACGATTGTAAAGAGACAGACCTATAGGGGGCAATCTATCCAGCTCACCAATAGTAAGATTCTCTTCGTTGAATACAGAAACCAATCAGACCTCATCTTTTATCTTACCTAACCCATAAGAGTAATAAAAGGTGACAGAATAAATAAGAAGGCGGTCACTCACCATACAAGTGCTGGATTTATTGTATCGTTACCATAATAGGGTACAGGCAGTCATGCTGTGTGCGTTCCACTAAGGCTACGATCGTTTCGCGTTTGCACGCTTCCACTGGCCTCGTAGTACTACGAGGCCAGTGGAAGCGTGCAAACGCAAAACGATCGTAGCCTTAGTGGAACGCACACAGCATGACTGCCTGTACCCTATTATGGTAACGATACAATAAATCCAGCACTTATATGGTGAGTGACCGCCTTCTTATTTATTCTGCTACGTTATATTGGACTGTATTCGGGCAGAGCACCACCTTAGTGCACGATCATAAACACATCCGAGACTCCCGGGCTATACCGCATATAACCAGCACCTGCGAGGTACACGGAGAAGCAGTGCCTAGCCTACACATTTCTTGTACATGTAATAAAAGGTGAGCTGCGATTGGTTGCTATGAACAGCGAGAAAAATATTACTATAAGACAGCTTGATATATCTTTGTGTTTTTACAAATTCTAAGACTGAGAATTGCAAGTGGGATTTTTAGTGTTTGGCAATAATAAAGTTTCGATTTTATTCTGTTCTAAATACATAAAGATATGAGGCGAGTTAGTTATGAGTTACAGTGCAAGAATATTGTAACATGTAAATGAACCCTCAGCTGAAATAGAATCTAATGTTGGACTGAGTATAAACTGAATTGAAGAATCTAAATACAGACTGAAGACTACTAACACATATCACATTAACTATTCTGATAAGCTGACATCTATGTAACATATAATGAATGCAGAGATGTGCCATGGTTTGTTGTAAATTGTTTTGGTTATCATGCTCCACATTCATGTTGTTATAGTAATACTGTAACTAATTATTTTTCCTCAACTCCAATGTTGATTGAACTCTATGGTAATTAATAATTTTAACACTCTCTCTCAATATAACTGGCATTTACACAGATGTAAGTGAAATGATAGCATATTCCAAGAAATAATTAGCAGAGATAGTTATGTTTAAAAGTTTGCAAAGCCAAGCTTTTCTTCAGCTGTGTAAATTATGAAGGCATATGGCATACAGCTGAAGCAAAGTCATCCATTAGCTCTAATCAGGATTTTTGCTAATTATATAATGCAAAAACAAAATCTTACAGCGTAGATCATTAAATTAGTTTAGGTTCTGACTAGCCATTTATATTCTCAAGGAATCCACCTACAAAACGAATGGGCAGTTTGCAATTATTAACATGGTAGGAAAAAAGAAATGTATATTTAAGCCCTTAAATGGGCTCATCTCTAACCCACTGCTGCATTAATAAAACATATAGACAAAAAAGACAATCTGAACCTGTATTTTTATGCTAGAAGCCCACAAAAGGGGCATACTGATGCACAGAGAAAACTACTAAGATCAGCGAAATAGTGGAGTTTTCTATGGCTACCTAGGTTTCTCTCTGTGCTTGTGCACAGCCCATGAGATTCTCCTCTTCAAACTGTCTTTTGTGTGCTTTCCTTCCTATCTACAGTCAATGTGAGATGCCCTCCAAACATACTCTCCACACTACTCTACACTGTGAACTGCTGTGTACAACTCCCTCCGCTCTATGTTATGTCTAAAGGCCCTATTACACAGAAAGATGTATCTGACAGATCATTGAAGCCAAAGCCAGGAATAGACTATAAACAGAGATCTTGTCATAAAGGGAAGATTAAGAGTTCTCATCTTTCCAAATCCCTTTCTTACTTTGGCTTCGAAAATGAGTCAAAAAAATCTATAGCTATGTTCACACAACGTTTTATCAGCTCCGTTTAAAATGACGTCCGTTATTTAGATTCTACAATTACGGACATCATTTAGCAGCCTGGCCTCCCCTTAGTGCAATGACGGCTGTTGGTGTATTATTCTAGTTTGGCCTTTAGGTGCGGCTTAATTGAAAAGTCAGTTGAATTTAATAGTAAAAACAGAAAGAACGTGACAAAAGAAAATCTGTGTGCGAACAACTAATAAAAAACGTCCACTGTTTACAAAAGACGTCCGAAAAAAATGATCATGTTCATTATTTTGACATCCGCAGTAAAAACGTCCATTATTCAATACATTTTGCGCATTGGACGTCCATCTTCCAATTGACTTCAACGCATTGCAGTCAGTTAAATCGCAGCAAAAACTGCCTTTTTTTAAATATCAAAATCGGACATCTTTTCTCTATTTTTGACGTTGTGTGAATATAGTCATAAAGTGGAGTTTTCTATGGCTAACTAGGTTTTTCTCTGTGCACAGCCCACAAGATTCTCCTCTTCAAATTGTCTTTTGTGTGCTTTCCTTCCTATCTACAGTCAATGTGAGATGCCCTCCAAACATACTCTCCACACTACTCTACACCGTGAACTGTTGTGTGCAACTCCCCCCTCCCCCCTCTATGTTGTTATGTTTAAAGGCCCCATTACACAGACAGATTTATCTGAAAGATCATTGAAGCCAAAGTCAGGAAAAGACTATAAACAGAGATCATGTCATAAAGGGAAGATCAAGATTTCTCATCTTTTCAAAACAATTCTTGGCTGTGGCTTCGAAAACGTGTCAGATAAATCTATGTGTGTAAAAGGACCAAAGAGCAGAAAGCCTTTCTGACAGTTTTTTTCCTTTCTCTGAAGCAGAAGCAAAATAGTGCTAAAAACTATTAGAAAGTTGATTTCTTTTGCATTTAGGAAACTTATGAACAACAAAATAAATCAGTGCAAAGATGTTTACATCTTTTAAATCATTCAGTCTCTCAAAAAACATTTAAGCACTATAAAAGGGGATGGCCTCTTTAAAAAACAAAAACAAAACACAAACAGTGGCATACACAGATACAATTTCCTGTAGAGCGTATGGTAATGACAAAAAAGCAGAAAAAAAAAAGCTAACCTTAAATTGGGCACTGTCACAAAGAAAACCAATATGGTTACATAATGTAAGTCTATGTGTCTCATTCTCTTTAGTGGTCGCAATCTGAACATTCAGACTTCAACTGATAAAAAATGTGTCAAAAGTCAAAGCATGAGAAAATATTACTTTACAGAAAGAGTAGTAGATGCTTGGAACAAACTCCCAGCAGATGTGGGTAGATAAATCTACAATAACTGAATTTAACCCCTTAACGACCAGGGGTGTACATTTATGCCCACGCAGGCTGGGCCTTAATGCAAAAGGGCGTAATTGTACGCCCTGCCTGGGGGGCCCTGCTGTGAAGCGAGCTCAGGAGCTTGGCTCCCACCGTTAATGACGGGCCACCACGATCACACGGAAGCCCGTCATTAACCCCTTAAACATCACGGTCGTGCGGCATTTAAGTGTAAATGACAGGAGCATCTCCTGTCACTTACCGATCGGGACCCCCACAGCATGTCTGCGGGGGTCCCGATCGTATGGCTTGACTGCCGAAGGTCTTTTACCTTCCTCCATGCAGTAAGGTTTTCACTCTTCTGTGGCAGACTCTATCAGAAGATCGCTGATAACACTGGTCCTTGCTATGCTATTGCATAGAAGGAATCAGTGTATGTAATCCAATGCATCAATAGACTTCAAAAGTGTACTTCAAAAGTGTAAAAAAATAAATAAATGAATAAATGTTTTTAAAAACAGATCTACATCTAAATTAGGGAATTTGGGGAATTTTGGGGAATTTGTTTTGTCTACTTCTTCCTATAGGTCCAAGGAGCGTTTCAATGAATGGTGAAATCCTTTTTTTCCCAAACAAATTTTATTAAACATAAAAATTATACGTCATGACACAGAGCATGACAACAAAATATAGGTCACGCAGGACCTTGCAATATCATGTGACTAAACATAATGCTCTCAAGAAACAAATATTTTTTATGAAATTTTGTGCAGAAGACTGCTGAAAAGACTTAATGCACAGAGAGATATAGTAACTGTGTTTAAAAGGAGTTTAAAGCCATAAAGCCATATTATAAAGATAAAAATAAAACTAAAGAGAGAAAGAGACGGTATACAGCTGATGTGCTAATGAATTCTGATCCTGGCTGTTAATATAAATACTCACATTACCCCCTTAATGAGTGGAAAAATTCTAATTACACAAATCTTTTGCAGGAAATTCCCTCTTTGCATTCAACTTTGTATTTTCCTTTTTAAACTTGAAAAGCATCTAACATACCTGCTTTTAATATCTCGAGCTTTGAATTACTTTGCAGAATTTTCATAACTGAGACCAAATTACAAAAAGTGAAATAATCATGGTGGGCATGTCTTCAAACTTTAAAAGAAGTACATGGCATTTTAAAGGAACATGGCACTTTTCTTTGTAGACACCATGTAAATCCTTGGGATGCTTCCAAAGAAAATATAGTGTATGGGCCATATCATTTTTTGGATGCCATATTTATAAATCAGAGCTCAAACAAAACACTACATTTTTGCAATCTGTTCATCCAAAAATGTTTTGATCCATTTTTCCATTAACTTCCATTATAAAAAAAGAACAAAATGCATCAGTTTCTTAACATGCCCAAAAATGTTGTTGACCACATTTTTGTGTGCTTTAAAAAACGGATGTGTTTTAATCAGTTTTTTTTTTTTTTTTTTTTACAATGGAAGTCAATAGAAAAAATGATCAAAATTAATGCACACAAATGCATCCATTTTTTTTGTTTTGAAAGAAGGATGAAAAAACTAATTGCAAAAATGTAGTGTGAACCCAGCCTAATACAGGCCTGTACATGATGGGATATTTCGGAAACAGCATCTGCCTAATTTCATATTAAGTAAATTGTCGCTGTTCTTTTCCAACTACTCCTGCATTTATGAGTTTAATACTTTTTTTAAGACCAATTTTCATTTTTCTCCTAAAGTGGCCACTAACTTTAAAACAGGATTGAAATGTAAAGAGAGTGGACGGAAGGTTAGACTAAAACTAGACACAGGTATGGTATAGAAGTTAACAGTCAAACATTTAACATTTCCTTGATTATAATTGTGCCAAGTGGGACTGTGCCTATTGTAAATGACAATAATTGTTGCTCTTTCTTTGCCCATTTTCATCGTGATGTGTTTTTTTTTTTTTTGCTGATTTTTATATGCTTACTTTCTGAGCATGTGGTGGATGGGGACAATTCTCTTTCTCACAGCTGAAGAAAGTATAGGAAGAAGCTTCCCCAGGTGCAGTGGTATGATGTGCAGAATACCAATCTTCTCGATTCTGTTAGCAAGTGTTTTATAAAACAAATAAGAATAAATGTGTAAAACAAGTAAAATGTTTTGAGCTCAGTTTAAAATGATGTCCGTTATTTTGAATCTAAAATAACGGATGTCATTTAGCTGCCTAGCCTTCCTTTAGTACAACGACGGATGTTTGTACATTATTCTAGTTTGGGGTTACTAATTGGACTTTGGGTGTGGCTTAATTGAAAAGTCCATTGAATTTATTAGTAAAAATGGAGAAAGAACTGTGACAAAAGAAAAACTGTGTGTGAACTACTGTTAAAAAATGTCCGCTGTTTTCAAAAGACGTTGGAAAATAATGATCATGGTCATGTTTAGTTCGTTATTCAACACACTGGGGGAGATTTATCAAAGGGTGTAAAATTTAGACTGGTGCAAACTGGCCACAGCAACCAATCACAGCTCAGATTTAGGCAGTGCTGAAAGGAAAGCTGAGCTGTGATTGGTTGCTGAGGGCAGTTTGAACCAGTCTAAGTTTTACACCCTTTGACAAATCTCCCCCACTGTGTGCATTGGATGTCTGTCTTCCCATTGACTTCAATGCATTGCCATTGCAGTCAGTTAAACCTCAGCAAAAACGCATGTTTTTTAAAATATGAAAATTGGCCGCCTTTTTTCTATTATTGATATTGTGTGAACATATCCTATGGGTATGTTCTCACTGAGTAAAACAGGCGGAAATTCCAAGCTGAACCCCGTCCGCAAACTCCACCTGCCTCGGTGTCTCAGTGTAATGTGTTGAGTGCCTCAGCTCTTCACTCGAACAATTAATATTTGCAAATAATTATATGTAAACAAACAAACAACAAATATAGGCTATGTTCACACTGTGTATAAAAAAAGAAAAAAGGCATCCATTTTTTAGGAAAAAAAGTCCTTTATTACCAAATGAAATTCATTGAAATTAATGGAATCTCAGGTGCTTAATACACTAAGGAGGACATTTATGAAGTCCGACGTTTTTTTTACGCCGGGCTTACAAATGTCCCCGAAGCTCCGCAGCTCAGGGGATTTATGTGAAAATTTTGAAACGTACGCCAGCTCAGAGCTGGCGTAGGTTTCAGTATCATTTTTTCACAGAAAAAAATGATAAATGCGGTGCACGCAGAGGCCGCACTCCCTCTGTGTGCAGCAGCATCCCCCGGAACGCCACCTCTCGGTCCCACTGGCGAAGCTGACGCAGATGCGAAAAAATATTAGCTAAAAAAAGTTTGAGAATATTTTTTTACGCCAATTTGCCCCGTCTGCGGCTAAAAAAGGCATTTACACCTTTTCATACATGTCCTCCCAAGTGTGTTTGCACAGAAGTCAAATTAATGGTCAGGACAATTATTTGTAGACGTAATTTTGCAAACAGTCGTTACTTTTAGCTGTGGAATACATGAATGTGCACAATAAAATGTGGATGCTTTTTTTACATGCCATCTGGGTAGAGCTGTTTTGGAATTTTTGGATGTTAAAGGAGAAGTCCAGCAAACATTTTTATTAAAGTATGGTATTGCCCCCCCAAATTTTGCCCCCCCCCAGTAATTATTCCCTGCACTTACTACTGCATCAAGGCTTCACTTCCTGGATTAAATGGTGATGTCATGACCCGACTCCCAGAGCTGTGCGGGCTGTGGCTGCTGGAGAAGATGATGGCAGGGGGACACTGAGGGACACAGGGCACTGGAGGGACACTGAGCATTGCTCCGCCATCATTCTCTCCAGCAGCCACAGCCCACACAGTTCTGGGAGTTGGATTGTGACATCACCATTTTATCAGGAAGTGAAGCCTTGATGCAGTAATATGTGCAGGGAAAAAGAAAGCACTTTATAAGCATTTCCCATAATAAGTATATATTGGTAATTTGTAAAACTTTTGGGGGGCAATATAATACTTTAACCCCTTCACGTCAGTAATGAGTATATATACATTCCTACTGCACACACCCTGTGCAGTAGGAATGTACATATACGTTCCTGACTGCGAGGGGGCTTGATGTGTGCAGCACCACTGCAGTGAAAGCGGCCCCGCACACATCAGTGTCCCAGGAGTTGAAGATAATTAGAGGCAGCTGCGATCCCACAGATTGCAAAGATTGCATGTTAAACAGTGAAATAAGAGTGTAAAGAAAGTGTAATAAAAAAGTATTTAAAAATATAAAAAAAAAAACCTTATACCCCCTATAAAAGTTTAACCCTTAGGGGACACAGCCAGTTTTCATTTTTGCGTTTTCGTTTATCCCTCCTCGTGTATATAAGGCGATAGCGCCTGCATTTTGCCACCTAGAGACCCAAATGAGCCCTTATTTTTTGCGCAACTAATTGTACTTTGCTATGGCAGATGTAATTTTTGCCTAAAATGTGCCGGGAAACCAGAAAAAAATTATATGTGTGGTGAAATTGAAAAAAAATGTTTTTTTTTTTTTATTTGGGGGGGGGGGGGGGTTGTTTTTACTATGTTCGCCCTGGGGTAAAACTGACTCGTTATATATGTTCCTTAAGTTGTTACGATTACAACGATATGTAATATGTATAACTTTTATTTGATTTGATGGCTTGTAAAAAATTAAAACCTTTTAAAGAAAATATATGTTTCTTAAAATCGCTCCATTCCCAGGCTTATAGCGCTTTTATCCTTTGGTCTATGGGTCTGTGTGAGGTGTCATTTTTTGCGCCATGATGTAATCTTTCTATCGGTACCTTGATTGCGCATATATGACTTTTTGATCGCTTTTTATTACAATTAATCTGGATTTGATGCGACCAAAAATGCGCAATTTTGCACTTTGGGATTTTTTTGCGCTGACGCTGTTTACCGTGCGAGATCAGTAATGTGATTAATTAATAGTTCGGGCGATTACACACGCGGCGATAGCAAACATGTTTGTTTATTAATTTATTTATTAATTTTTATTTATAAAATGGGGAAAGGGGGGTGATTCAGACTTTTATTAGGGGAGGGGATTTTGTGTTATTAAAAATACATTTTTCTTTTACTTTACACATATACTAGAAGCCCCCCTGGGGGACTTCTAGTATATGCACTCTGATCTCTCATAGAGATCCATGCAGTATAGTTATACTGCATGAATCCATGAGATCGGTGTTCTATTACTTTTAGCTGCTGCAGCCAAAAGCAATAGAATGCCGAGCCGGGATCAGCGCCATTACGGAGCAGACCCCGGCCCGGGATGGATGCGGGGATCGCCCCCCCGCAATCGCGCCGCAGGGGGGCGATCCCCCCACTAGACCACCAGGGATGCATATCAGCAAGTATTTAGAAGCAGCTGTCAACTTTGACAGCTGCTTCTAAGTACTTAATTAGCGGGCACGGCGATCGGACCGTGCCCGCTAATAGCCGCGATCCCGGGCTACATGCGGCACCCGGGATCGCGGCAGTTAAGAGGAGGGTCGCGACCCCCCTCTGAACTCCCATAGCGGCACGAGGACGTTCAATAACGTCCTGGTGCAGCTATGGGTTAATATACCTTCTGCCTATTATAAAAATAAAAATATTAAAAATAGATAAATAATTGATCTAATCTATTAGGGATGAGCGAACCGAACCGGTACGAACCAGATTAGTTACGAACTTCGAAAAGAGTTTGTGACGAAGTTCGTTAAAACCGCAACGGCGTCGCAAAACTGTATTGTTTTCACAGAATGGAAGAGGATATAAGGAATTATTACTCCTATAATCCCTTTTATCCTTTTATTATGTGAATATCAAGGTGTGTGACGTCACTAGAGGAACAGGAAGTGCCTGAGCGTCCATGCTCTCTCTCATTGTGTGTCTAGACTGCGGAGAGAGAGGAGCTCCGTGCTAGTTAGGGAGGGAAAGCACATAGATAGATAGGCAAACAAGTAGATATTTACAGGGAGGTAGAGAGAGGGAGAGATAGGCAGAGATAGGAAGTAAAAAACTTGTGATATCCAGAAAATAGTCAAACACCGATATATCACAAAATAAGAGGGAGTGCAGGCCGCCCACAATTTATTCTTTAACATCAAGCCAGATGTTCGTCTCCCTGCCCAGGCTCTACAGGGCCCTCTTGGCCTCTTGGTGGTGGAGTCATGGTGCGTGCCTCCGTCAGATGAGGTTCTTTATTCTCTTCATCTGATGAGGCCTCTGCTGTTTGTTGAGCTTCTTCATCTCTGCTGACAAATGAACAGTGGACAAAATCTGTTATTACAAACATGTTAGCAACATTGTAACAATTCTCAAGAACCAATATGCATCCAATGCAGGATTTTACTTAGGCTTTTTGTGTCCTTTTTTATCCAGTATGTCCAATATGTTAGCCAGGGGCGTAACTACCACTATAGCAGCCATAGCGGCTGCTATGGGGCCCGCCGCATCAGGGGGCCCCATGGCCTGCTCCTGCAATACACTGGGCCCCCTGAGCCGTCATCATTTGCAGCACCGGGTGGCCCTGCTGGTCTCCTGGGTTTTGCAAATGTCCCTTTAACTGCAAGCACTCCTGACCAGAGCTAGCAGTTATGTAGTTATGACTTCACTTGACCGTTTAGTGGTCAGTCGGGGGGGGGGGGCCCAATCAAAAGTTTGCTATGGGGCCCAGCCATTTCGAGTTACGCCCCTGGTGTTAGCCTTACCTTTGCGCATAATCTAGACTATTGATCAACATTCACACACTGCTCCCCAAAAATGATGCTCAGGGAAAATAATATGTCTGCAAAGAAATAGTAATTTATTCTCACATCTTGCGCTAATTAGACCTTGGCTCCCTAAAAATCTCACTTGGGAAATGAGTGGGACATTGTTAGGTCATATGTAATCATTGGGGCACATTTGTCGCCATTTATCCTGTCAGTGCTTTGTAGCTAAATCGAACTCCAGTTAGGTCTTACATCATCGACTTATTAAACAATTTTTAGTATCCAGTTAGGGCACGCTGCATTTATAAAGAATATTAAGTGTACAGCATGGGGAGCATTATTGTTGGTAACTTTATTATTATCCAGTTCCAGAAATATATAGGTCCCCCTGCAGGCAGCTCGATGTATATAATCTCTGTCTACGTTACACATGTCTATATGTCTGCACACATAACAGACTGAACTAATACTGACATCATCTGATCCTAGCATGGACAGATGCAATTAAGACACACACTTACTGGCGCCGTCTGCTGGCATTCAAAATGAAACGCAGCATTGGGGCAAAACGCAAAGAGCCGAGTTCTTCTTGTGAGGCCCCACGCCTCATCAGCTGCCGTCGCTCCCTGATGAATCTGTCCCTCAGACTGGACCACCTGGTCTCCACATGTTTGGCTGAAAACAAAAAACGTACAGACATTAGTAATATATGAGCGTCAGGTGACCATAACAGTAGAGTTTCTTGTTTGACATAGTGAGTAAATAACTTACCAATGATCAACTTCTGTAATCTACTATGCTTGTCCCAACCTGGGTACACAATCCGGGCAACCTCCCTTCATGCGGCACTCCGCCTTAGCCGGCTTGTGTACCCAGGCGCAGGGCCGTCCCATAGCAGTGGCCGAGCATGGACCTTAATAAAAAGATAAATAAATAATATAAACCTTTTGCAAACAATGCTCGCTTGGTAAGGTAATAGCTAGTCGAGGCTTTTTCCTTGTTAGAGGCAATGTTGCTGACTAAATATGACATCACTTATGTGGGCGGGTTATGGAGCTTCCCGTGCTCCTAACTCCCTCCCTCCTCCCTCTCCCTCCATGACGTCTGCTGCCGGCCATATCATATACACAGTACACAACTACTCCCATCATGTGGTCATAGTGTAAGCCTCAAATATTTAAAACATAACGTAATAGTGAATTCGACACCACAATCCGGAGGGGGGATGGGGGAGGGGGGAGTGAGTTAGCTGCACGGGCAGCTCGCTAACACAAACCATAAGTCACACCCTCGTTTCTCAGCAACATGTGATCAAACAAAGAAAATTCCTAGAAGAGATATTACACAAACATAGTGAATCAAACATAATTAGCGGCACATTGGCTACAATTGGAAATACATTGCATTATGTTTCACACAGACACATAGCCTAAGGGTACAAACATACACACCGTATACGCAGCCTATTTACTGCTGCGATACGCAGCAAATACACAACAAATACGCAGCAGATTGTAACGCCCGGAGTAGTGGATCCACTGGACCGGCACCAGCGATGGCACAAACCTCACCAGGGAGCGGAGTCTAAGGGGCCGCTGGTTTTCACCAGAGCCCGCCGCAAGGCGGGATGGACTTGCTGCGGCAGGCGACCCCCAGGTCGCTACCCCTGGCTTGGTTGCTGGTGTCGGCAGGCGAGGCGTGGCAGGAGCAGTAGGCAGGAGATGGCACTGGCAATGGTCTGCAGGTGAGAGCGCACGTGACAGGCTGAACGCAGGAACAGAAGGAGTGACAGGGAAACAGGAACCAGGAACAGGGACTAGGGACCGGGTAACGGATAGGACTCAGGAACAGGGACTTGGGACCAGGTAGCGGACAGGAATCAGGAACAACAGGGAGCTGGGCCAAACGCTATGGGAAGCATGTAGAGGCTCCAACACTAAGGACAGGGCATGCTGGGATTTATAGGGGAGTGATTGGTGACACTAACCAATTAGGAGCGCACTGCCCCTTTAAATCTGAGACAGCCGGCGCGCGCGCGCCCTAGGAGGCGGGGACGCGCGCGCCGGCCGGCACAGACCGCGACATGCACGGAGGAGAGGTGAGGCGCCCCAGGGGCCGAAGCAGCAGCAGCGCCGGGTCCCTACACAAGGACCCCGGCGGCTGCACGGGACAGGAGGCGGTCGCGGCGGCAACCCGGAACGCGGGAAGCCGCCGCGGCCGTGACAGTACCCCCCCCCTTTGGCCTCCCCCTCTTTCTTGCCTGCAAATGGCACAGGAAGCCACAAAGTCTTTGACATCTTGGGATAGGCTGGGCCACCAGTAGTGGCGAGAGATCCGTTGGCCGGTCTTACGGACTCCAGGGTGCCCGGCCTCCAACGAGGAATGTCCCCACTTCAAAATACCTCTTCGAAGCGCAGGGTGAACATGAGTCTTTCCGGGGGGTACTCTCTGAAGAGTGGAGGTGACGACTGGTACTAGGCGATCAGGCGGTATAACGTGGCAAGGGACTGTGGGTCTGTGGACGAGGACCTTCTGTAAGTTCTTCCGGTGGTGAGAGGACACGACCTTAGTCTTGGGTACGGGGAGAGGGTACACCTCGTCAGAGAAGGCATCCGCCGAGTCTTGGTCTTCTGCCGGTAGGCCGGATAGAGGCTTGGCCGGGACAGGAAATGACATAATACACTTGGTCTGAGGTGACTTGAGACACTGGTGGGAACAGTCCTGACCCCAACTGAGAATCTCCCCGGTTCTCCAGTCCAGCTGAGGGGCATGTTCTTGTAGCCACGGGAGTCCCAGGAGGACCGCGGGGGAAGAATGGGGCAGGACGTAGAAGGATATCTCTTCTTGATGTAAAGGACCCACCTGGAGGACTAAAGATGCGGTCTGGTAGTACACACGGTCGGTAAGAATTTCGCCCGTGACCGAGGAGATAGTCAGGGGCCTGGCTAGTCGGGTCACGGGTAGCCGCCATCTTTGGACCAATGTTGCCGCAATAAAACTGCCTGCTGAGCCAGAATCGAGGAAGGCAGTAGTCTGATGATTTTGTCCTGAGGGAGTCCGGATGGAAACTGGCATAGACAGACTTGGAATGGTGGCATTCGCACCTAGGGACACCTGTCCCACCGGACCCAGGTGCGAGCATCCTCCGGATGTTTGGGGACGTAGGGGACATCCCAGCCGGAAGTGATCGGAACCACCGCAATAGAGACAGAGATTCTGCTCCAGGCGCCGGATTCTTTCATCAGGCGTCAGGTGAGCCCGTTCCACCTGCATAGGAATCTCAGGAGAGGGTTGGGACATCGAAAGGTCAGGATTCTGGAAAACCGGCGCCAGCTGGGGATGGCGACGGGAATGGGTTAGTAAATGTTCATGCCGAACCTCCTCCTCCCTCTCCGAAAAACGAGTATCAACTCGGGTGGCCAGTAGAATGAGTTCGTTCAGGGAGGTAGGCAGGTCTCGGGCAGCGAGCACGTCTCTCACTCGACTAGACAGGCCCTTCTTGAAGGTGGCCAATAGGGCGGCCTCGTTCCAGTCCAATTCAGCTGCCAGGGTGCGGAACTGGATGGCGTAGTCACCAACAGAGGAGCTGCCTTGAGAGAGGTTGAGGAGAGCAGTCTCGGCTGAAGAAGCACGGGCAGGTTCCTCAAAGACGGAGCGAAACTCGAATAGGAAGGCCCGGAGATTGGCAGCAACAGGATCATCACGGTCCCACAGTGGCGTGGCCCAGGCCAGGGCTCTACCTTCTAATAGGCTGATGATGAAAGCCACTTTAGAGCGCTCGGTGGAAAACTGACTACTCAAAAGTTCAATGTGCATGGTGCACTGAGTCAGGAATCCTCTGCACAACTTAGAGTCCCCAGAGTACTTGCTTGGGAGGGCCAGTCGGAGTGAAGAGGCAGCGTCAGGAGATGGTGTGCGCTGGGCAGTAGTCTGCTGCTGTAAGGCGGCAGTGAGTTGCTGGATCTGCTGTGACTGTTTCTGGATTTGTTGAGCCTGTTGCGCGACCACTCTGGCGACGTCACGGAGATCTGGCACCTCGCCGGGATCCATGGTTGGAGCCTACTGTAACGCCCGGAGTAGTGGATCCACTGGACCGGCACCAGCGATGGCACAAACCTCACCAGGGAGCGGAGTCTAAGGGGCCGCTGGTTTTCACCAGAGCCCGCCGCAAGGCGGGATGGACTTGCTGCGGCAGGCGACCCCCAGGTCGCTACCCCTGGCTTGGTTGCTGGTGTCGGCAGGCGAGGCGTGGCAGGAGCAGTAGGCAGGAGATGGCACTGGCAATGGTCTGCAGGTGAGAGCGCACGTGACAGGCTGAACGCAGGAACAGAAGGAGTGACAGGGAAACAGGAACCAGGAACAGGGACTAGGGACCGGGTAACGGATAGGACTCAGGAACAGGGACTTGGGACCAGGTAGCGGACAGGAATCAGGAACAACAGGGAGCTGGGCCAAACGCTATGGGAAGCATGTAGAGGCTCCAACACTAAGGACAGGGCATGCTGGGATTTATAGGGGAGTGATTGGTGACACTAACCAATTAGGAGCGCACTGCCCCTTTAAATCTGAGACAGCCGGCGCGCGCGCGCCCTAGGAGGCGGGGACGCGCGCGCCGGCCGGCACAGACCGCGACATGCACGGAGGAGAGGTGAGGCGCCCCAGGGGCCGAAGCAGCAGCAGCGCCGGGTCCCTACACAAGGACCCCGGCGGCTGCACGGGACAGGAGGCGGTCGCGGCGGCAACCCGGAACGCGGGAAGCCGCCGCGGCCGTGACACAGATTAGATCTAAATAACTGAACACAGCATCAAATCTGCACCACCAAATCTGCTGCAGATCTGCTGCGTAATTGCTGCGTATCTGCTGCGTATACGGTGTGTGTGTTTGTACCCTAACAAATATAAATGTATAGTGCGATTAAGAGCTAACCATTATGGGCAAGCCATAGGAATTACACACATTCGTAGGGACGTGAACTACTATCAGCAATGTATGGTGACCAAAGTAGTCACACAGGGCAATAGGTGGGGGCAAAAATCCATAATAAACATTTAGCTTTGTCATAAATAAAGATCATTCATGACTAACTTGTAATTGAGAAATTAGGAAGGAAAGAGCCTTTAACAACACATATATAAAATGAAGCAATGTAAAGTACCGGGACAGAATGTAAGCATTATTGAGAACAGATATCTGATATATTCGAAGACCAGACCTGTACATTTAATTTTGACACTAACTCTAAAAAATACATCAAGTGACTGTCACACACATCGCTTCTCAGACGCACAATGATAAGCCAAAAAGCGGTAAGCTCTTAGAACTCCACCTATGTCAAAATTTATTAACTCATTAATGGCAAGGCGTTATCAAATACTTACTTGTAAGATTAGTCCATAAACGTTGATGAGTGATTTATCGATAACCATATCTGCCTCCATCGATTTGCCTTCACAGTTCTAAATAAGCTAATTGAGTGAATTGCTTTCACTCTTCAGATGTGAAAATACAGAAAATGGCGAAATAACCTTGGCATATACACTTGGCAAAACAATCACGTGACCCCGTAGATGCAATTGTATCATGGCCAGTGAACCTGCTTCGTAGGAGTAAGTAGATTTAGTTTGTCAGAACTTTGTAAGCCGAGGAACAAAAATAGAAATATAATCATCACTAGCAGTAGTGAATTATAATAGGGGCGTTTTGGGCGGCAGCCCGGGGCCCTGAGCTCCTGGGGGGCCCATGACCACCCAAAAAGACTTATACTTTCAGTGGTGTACTGTCTCCTGGCTACACTTCTGCCATGATTTGCAAAAAATCACTGTTTTTTTTATGGCAATTTTGCACAAATCAGGACATCATGACATTATCTATCCTGTACTATGAACGCCAGGCTAGTGCTTCCATAGTTACAGTGGGGTGGGGGGGGGAGCCAGGCTTGGTGAACAGCCCGGGGCCTATGGTAAAGTTAATCCGCCCCTGATCACTAGTAGTCTGTTTTTAATTATACTGGCCTGTAATCGATCAACTGCTGCCTTCTCCTCAAGTAGCCTCTCCTCAATAATATTGGACTGGAATCAATCAACTGCTGCCTCCTCCTGCTGCTCAACTTGTCTCTTCTCAACAATACTGGCCTGGGTTCAATCAAGTGCTGCCGCATCCTCCTTGTAAACTTTTTTTCCAATATTTTTTTCACTATTTTGGCACTTTTATTCACTATATTTTATTAATTTTATTCCTATTATTATTATTATTATTATATTTTTTTTTCTTATAATTTTTGGAAAATTTTTCCCCCACTTTTTTCATTGTAATAGCAACTGCAACTGCAACTAAACGAAACTATACCCTATCACACTCCCACTATTGTAGCTGCAATTATTCAGCCGTTAGAGCAAGGTTCGTTTTAGGTTCGGTTCGGACCGATCCGAAATTCACGAAAGTTTGCCGGATCGAACCGAACCGAACTTTTCAAAAGTTTGCTCATCCCTATAATCTATAAAAATATAACATTATTGTTCCTGCACGGTGAACGGCGTAAATGAAAAAAACAAACAAAAAAACCCCACCAGGCCCCTTTAACCCCCGGCCGCCCGCAGCCCCAGTCTGAAGCATATATTACCTGCTCGGCGCCGTGGCTGTGTGAAGCTTCTGGCTCCCCTCACTTCCCATCAGCCAATCAGTGCCACCGTGCTCTCCACTTTGGGAAAAAATGCATACAGCCTCAGCCTGTCATAGGGTTATGCTACACTCTTGCCTACTTTTTCAAGACTCCCCAGGGCAGCATCCAACTTCTGCAGCTGTGAGGAATCAAATGCCAAGGGTCCTAGTTTGGAGACCATTGCTGAACCCGAACAGTTTGACTCAACACTACTTACTAGTAAGGAGAGCACTCTCCCATCAACAGGTTTGCTCAACTCTTCCACAAAATGCTCTGGCTCTGGAACTCTGCTCAAGCACTCACAGCCCTATATCTATTGTAGACCTCCAGCTGCAGCAATGCCCTATTTCACAGTAGACTTTATTTTTGCACATTTTGGGCTGCTTTAGTCAGCACTTAACAAGGACCTTTAGTCACACATCCAAGCCACTTGTAGAAACACTTTACTTTACTCCAATATAAAGGTATCCTGTCAGCTACCAGTCTCTGTTATGGATCCTTAGCTCCATCGTTACTAAAGGCCTGTGGCACCAAAACAATTACCAGACCTGTATACTACAGACCTGTAGACTACACCATATTGGTGCCTGACTAATGGCTTACGGTCCTATTAGTTGAAGTGATTTAGTATACTCTAGTATACGAACGATTGTACAGTAAGTACAAACGATGTGTACATACACCAAAAGATTTGTGAATGATTAGCGAATGATTAACAATGATTTTATGGTCTGCCAAAAGCATGCTATCGATGTCATTGTTCGTCGTTTGATCATTGCCTGCATACACATAGAAAGATTATTGCTTAAATTCAGGCAATATAACGATTTTTCTCACAATAATCTTTCTATGTGATAGGGCCCTTACTTCGTGACCAACAGGCCCAGAACAGACTTTGGAGGGTCACTAAATATACAGTCTCTTAAACAGGGTACTAGCACTTATCATGTGTTTGTGTTATTTTTTAAAATGTATCTCTCTGCATAACCACACTTCAGGCATTAGAGCCCTGGAATTTATTATTATGGATCTCCTGTTTCCCTACTCAAGAAAAAAAAAAAAAAAAAAACGCCACTGGCGGAGAAACAACTCAGACACTGATTTTATTGAAAATGTAATATAAAAGGCTATTCATAGAAAAAAAAATCACAATTCAGTGATGATTATTGTATGTATGTCTCAGAGGACGCCAATTATTCTGTTAAGTTATTATAAACACAGAAAAAAGTTTCTAAGTTCTGCTTGGATACCTTTTTTATTTACCAAGACTTTTTACTGTTAGATACAAGAAAATGCTTAGTTCTTCACTGAGCCGTAATTGTGCAAAACAGCCTCTTAACTCCAACGACAAATCCATCACCACTTTAAGTGTTCATATGCCTGTACAGTACTATTTTCTGCATTTGAGCGTGTTATCTACTGCCAGAATAAAGAGGGGGGAAGATATAGATGAACATATGGTGCTTACTGCTTAGAGAAGGTCTAAGGGGATCTGTCTGCAACACGTATTCAGTTAGTTCTGGGCCACTGCTTACTGACATAAATTAATACTGATAGAACCAAACTCTTCAGAAAAAGATACGTTATAGGGAGTTTTACAAGTCAATATATTATGTCAGCTAAAGTGGTTCACCTTCAAGCAACACTTCCTCAATATTATGGCTGTTTAGAAGTATATTTAAGGGTTAAATGAAAGACATATTAAGGGTATGTTAAATCTGCAGAATTGGTTGCAGATTTTATGTATAGAAACTTGCTGATTACATGCTATGGACTTGCAAATTTCACAAATATATGCTATGTGTGAAAATTCCCTAAGGTTACAAACACACTTGGCGGGTCTGCAGCGAGTCTCCATGCTGCGTTTTTGCAGCGAGACTCGCTGCAGATCCCGGCCCTATACTTTTAATGGCAGACAAACACGAAGCAGGGATGTACATCCCTGCTGCGAGTTTGTCTGCAGCCCACCCCATTAACCCCCCGGCCGCCGGGGCTGCGGGGGGGCGATCGGGCGGCCGGGGCTGCGGGGGGGGCGATCGGGCGGCCGGGGCTGCGGGCGGCTGGCTGGAGCATATACTTCACCTGGTCCCCGCTCCGGCTTGCTGAAGACATCGGGAACCGCCGGAGCCGGGATCAGGTGAAGTATCAGCTCCGGCGGCCGGGGGGTTAATGGGGTGGGCTGCAGACAAACTCGCAGCAGGGATGTACATCCCTGCTGCGTGTTTGTCTGCCATTAAAAGTATAGGGCCGGGATCTGCAGCGAGTCTCGCTGCAAAAACGCAGCATGGAGACTCGCTGCAGACCCGCCAAGTGTGTTTGTAACCTAAAAGTATATTTTGCATTTATTATAAACCACGTTTTATATATGTATATATATATATATACATGTGTCAGGTGACAGCTGTCACTTTACATTTTTGATTAGGCAGCACCCAGGTATATCTGACGAGACTAATCCATTGTATCCTGGCCTATTCTGTGACATATACATATACTGACTGAAATTTACGTAGTGTGAACGCAGCCTTATAGTGTATAGTGTTCAGTGTATAGTATTAGTAACTGTAGTCATTGCCCTTACTGACAGCAGCTCTCTGTGTACCTCATAGAGCTAATATCCAACTCCCCTCCTCCAGGCTGGGCTGCCTTGCTCTGTGGTGAGTTTTTCCATAAGATGGCTGACAAGAAGTATCATGTGACCATGCCCTGCCCCCAGTGTACACCATAGGCTCAGTGTTAGACAATGTTGGACACTTGGCTCCTCCATGTCAGACGTACTGTACATTGAGTAATTTTACTATAAAGTGTCCAACCCCTTTAACCCCGTAAAGACAGCGGGCGTATATGTACGCCCTGCGGTTGCCTCGGGAACCGCTACGGTCTCAGGTGTGGCATGTAGCCCTGGAACGCGGCTATTAGCGGGCATGGTCCGATCGCTGTGCCCGCTAATCAAGTTCTCAGATGCAGCTGTCAAAGTTAACAGCTGCATCTGAAAACTTAGTGCAGCCTCATCCCTGGTGTCTAGTGGAGTGAATCCCCCCCCTTCCCTGCAACACAGTCACGTGGGGGGGCGATCCTTGCTTCCTTACCCAGCCGGGGTCTACACCATAATGGCGCTGATCCTGGCACTCGATTGATTTCGGTTGCAGCAACCGAAAGCAATCCAATGCCTATCTATTTGATCTATGCAGTATAACTATACTGCATAGATCTCAATGAGAGACCAGTGTTCTCATACTAAAAGTCCCCCAAGGGGGCTTCTAGTATATGTATTAAAAAAAAAAAAATGTTATTATTAATAAAAAAGCCCCCTCCCCTAATAAAAGTTTGAATCACCCCCCTTTTCCCATGTTATAAAAAAAAATAAATAAACATGTTTGGTATCAACACGTGTGTAATCGCCCAAAATATTAATTTATCATATTCCTGGTTTAAATGGTTTAAATTTTTTACAAGCCATCACCTAAAATAAAAGTTATACATGTTACATATCATTGTAATCGTAACAACTTTAAGAACTTGTATAACAAACCAGTTTTACCCCAGGGCGAACGGCGTAAAAACAAATACGACCCAAATAAACAAAATGCGTTTTTCACCACATATTGAATTTTTTTGTTTTGTTTTGCAGTGTGCTTTATGAAAAAAATCAGCCTGTCATTGCAAAGTACAATAAGTTGCGAAAAAAATAAGCGCTCATGTGGGTTTCTAGGTAAAAAAATGCAAGTGCTATGACTCATGGAGGAAAAAAACGAAAGTGCAAAAATGCAAATTGGCTCTGTCCTTAAGGGGTTAAGGAGATGGACTGGTGAACACGAGGGACATAAGATTGGGAACAGACAAGCCCATCCCCAGACATGTCAATAACCATCATGGAGGTGATGTTTCAGTCCTCATTTATATTCACTGGTATTCATTGGTATAAAGATCATCAGAAGAGACAGTGGATTTATCGGCTTGGAACTGTCACCCCAAAGGGGTTGAATGATCAAGTCAGCTTCACATGTATCCTGTGACATCATATTAACTTACCACTTAACAGCCCTTTGTGGCCTTTCTCTTCTAATAGCGCTAATGATCGATAGCCATTGACCCAGGCTAAGCCTGAAGGGTGTATCATAACATAAATGTGACTTTTTTTAACCCCTTCCCCTAAAAGGAGACTGCAGACATTGCCTCCTCCCGCCGCCAATGCTTTGATTCTCCCCCAGGCCCTCTTCCGTCTCCCTCTGTGGTCCGTGCTCCCCCCCTCAATCCTGCTCCAGGGCTTCCGCTTCCAGCCAATGTGCTCCCAACCCCCCCTCTCCCCGATCCATCTTTGGTTTCCTCCTCATGAGCTCCCGCCCCCCCCCCCCAAACCTGGTTTGGCTCTGGCTTCCTCCCCATGTGCTCAGGCAGGGACCTGATCGTTTGAATGAGCTGTCAGTGTGTAAAGCTTACAGCTCATTCACTATATAATGCATTACAGCACAGATCATGTGCTGTAATGCAATATATATATATATATATATATAAATTAATAAATTATTAAAAATAAATAAAGATAAATAAATACATAAACAAACCCATTCACCATCCCCCCTTTATAAATGATCCTCCTATAAATAAGATACATGTATTTGGTATCACCACGTCCGTAATGACCCCATCTATTAACCTGCTACATTAATTATACCACCCGATTGACGCCATTAAAAAAATAAATAAAAAAAGAACTAAAATGAAAATTTTGTGTTAATACCGCCCCTAAAAAATATAGATCAAAATGTCACATGTACCTAAAAGGTGTACCACTTAACATGTCATATGTAACGTATAGTAAACGGCGTACAAAAAAATTGTGAAAAACAGCTGCTTAATTGTGTTTTTTGTTCGTCCATCTCACAAAAACTTTGATCAGGGTGTCACATGTCCCCCCGAATAGTACCGATGGAAACGTCAATTTGTCTTGCACAAATATTTTGGCACTGCAAGGCCTCTGTGACATGGTATAATGGCTAAAAAAAAAAATGAAATAAAAAAAGACACCAAAATTTATCAGGTCTCTGTCATGTCTAAGGTCTGTGGTTAAGTCAGGTGACGCACTGCGGCCACATATGGGGATTTCTAGAAACATTGGAATAAGGAGAATAAATACTGAGTTCCATTTCTCAGATAGTATTTGCTGTGTTAGAAAAAATAATGGATTAAAATAGAATATCTTCCCAATTTTTTTTTTACATTTCCCCTTACTTAAATTTCTGTGAAATACCTAAAGGGTTAATAAATCTATGAAATGATACTTTGAGGGGTGCAGTTTTTAAAGTGGAGGGATTTTTGGCGGCAACTAACATACAGGCCCCACAAATCCACTTCCAAACTGAACTGGTGCCTACAAATATCAGAATTTGAAAGTCCTCTAACATCCTAACAAGTAAAAGGACGTTCACCAAATGACGTCACCATAAAGGAGACATGTTTTAGATGTTGCATTAATAATTAGTTCACGTGGCATGACTATCTTTCTTAGGAAAAGATCTTAGAAAAGTTCTTAGGAAGGTTCTTAGAAAAGTTCCTTTATCCGATACACATTTTCATAAGCATAATTGCGCTGTAGACACAGATAGTAAGGGCAATCCGATATGGCTTTCTGTAGCTTGAATATGTGTATTTATTGGTGTATGGGCATATATTTTGCCCACACTTGGTTAGTATTGTGGTCCATGATACTATATCACTATATGGCTCATTTTAATCACATACGCCTGGACTTAGTATTTTTGAGAAATTACATTATTGATTAGCGCATGTGCAAACATTAGTATATGTACATTGCGCAGGTGCGGCTAGGAAAGACAGCTTGAGTGCATTAGGCCACCGTAGCTTGGTCAGGTGATTGATTCGTATTACATGACTCGCTGCAGGGCGAACGCACATTCGGTCAGGTGACCGCACTAGCACAGTGACTTCCGCTCTACACACGGGGATGGCGCAGCTTATTACCAGGTATAATGGGTGATGCGGCCAGCAGGAATATGGAGCGGGATGTCTAATGAATATATGTGAGCTGAGCATCCATGTTTTTTAATGCCATTAATTATCTAATTATGATTAGTTTTTGATTTGTACTATATATACTACCACTCTTTGCCATTTACTTCACTAGCGCTGGTTATTTATTTTTTGTTGAGCACTAGAATGGGGACTGTCGTCACATGGATTGATCAATTATTAAATCTCTTTTAATACACTTTATGTATTGCTGTCTGGTTATCAAGGACTTCAGCTACAGGGGGAGGGGGTTAATTCTGACAAACAACAAGGACTGAGGGGTGGATCCGAGAGACCATTTTACCCTCCTGTGTAGCATTTAATTGTGCAGTCCAGGTTTGGGTACCCTGGTTAGGGGCGACCATATTGTCTGATGACGGGTTGGTTCGTCCTTGTACTGGGTGTTAGATCTAGTTCCATATACCCCCTGGATATAGCCCATGGCCATCACATATGTTTGACCCGTGCATAGTCTCCCCCAGCCTATTCTTTGCCTTAATATGTAATATATAATAGATAATATGCAACATCCCTATACCCGTCCCTATAGTATTCAATCTTCTGCCCAGTCCACTGTTCTATTTGTAATTTTGATCTTTAATCCTTTATGCTTATTGATAAGTCTATGTGCACAAATCCTTAGGGCTATTTTCCCATATCCAACATGGCTACTTTGGGCTCAGTGACGCCTGGTGTGGATTTGGGCTGGCTGGCTCATGCGCACTTCCGGGTTCGGCTGCTCCGGTCATGTGGTGCAGGCTGTGGTCAGGTGATACGGCCGCAGGCCCGGTTCGAGGGACATGTGATACGGGTCGGGTCACGTGATCCACTTGGAGTGGCACTGCTGTGACGCAATGCTGGGGCAACTTCCACACTCAGCGTTCTGGCCCTGGATCCCACCACCTGGTATAATGTACGTACATTGCTCTTTTTCTTTACCAATTATGTTGTTATAATGAAAACTTGCTTATTAACGCTTTCTGTACACCGTGTGTCTGTTGATTTTGATGATTAACCTTATGTACTGTATGTATTTTTTGTTCACTGTACTCAGTTCAGTATTTGCTTATGCATATCGATTTTGCACTTTATATTTGATTTGGATTTTTCACATAATTATGTGACACTGATCACTTGATTGATATTTACCTCACTTGTGTATAAATACTACTTGGCTTGCATTGTATTGTATCACTGCTTGAGAAAGGCTTATTTAGCCGAAACATCGCACACTGGTGTATCATTAAATACTTTTCATCTTCATTTTTGGACTTGCTGTCTCCTCCTTCACTGCTGGATATACTACCACTCTGGCACAAGACATTTACCCCTGATAGAGTCCACGTGATGGAACGTGTGGGGTTAATCGGTCTGGTCCATCTGTGAGATAGCAGTTCCATATTACTTTCTGGTGATCTAAATCTTTATCGTTTTTCCACAGATATTCTTTATTGGTCATTTTTTTTGTATATACTGTCGCTGACTTGGCACTTTATGGCACTTGATATTAGGGATAGACAGTTTACAGATGATTGCATGGTGCACTTTATATTGTATATTTTTGGTGATGCTATTTTGCTGTTATCTCTGTATTATTGTGTATGATGGACCATTGCACACTGTAACTTATATTTGGCCAGAGGTGGGAGAAGTGTCTTTTTGCATTTGAATAAAACATATGAATTGTATTGCTGAGGTGCAGAGCTTCTTCTTTCCAGACCTGTTTTTTGCTTTTTGTTACAAATCTGTTGTTTTAGGGTCTGGATAAGACTAGCACTTAGCCTAGATTCTTGAGTGGTGCCTGCCCACTTGTGTATACTGTATTATACGATACAACACATTGTGTTAACAAAGAAAATACATATTGTACTTTTATTAATTTGATGTAGATTTTATAGTACATTACATCCACTGAAAACAGCTGAAAATGGAAGCAACACAATGTTAAAATATAAAAAATGCATTGAGAAGCACTTTGCAGGATTTACATGCATTTTACAAAAAAAATATAGTTTATGAAAATGGTTTAAGGGTACGTTCACATACAACTGCTTCATTTATTTTGATGAGAGAGATAGAAAGAGAGATGTGTACAAATATCAAAATATAAAAAAGTGATACCTAGTGGTTATGTAACTGGAAGATTTTAAATAGATCAGCATTAAAATAACAAGTACATGATAAAAGTGAATACCAAAAAAGCATTTTAGCATCTAAAGTGTGTTCACAAGCTGTGCAAAAAGATAATAAAACTACTGGCAAGTGCAATGTAAAGGGTAAGTAAACATCATTAGGTATATCTAAAGCTATTAAGCTAGTAATAAAGTGCAGAGGAGCAGATTGTTAAACAGAAACGATCCATATCAAATAATGTTTCTGGGATATAATGTTTCAACAGCGTTACAAGGCACTCCAACAAATAATACAGTCAATATAACAAGAACATTGAAGCTAGAAATGCACAATTACACAACCCCAAGTATCTAACTACAAGATATAACATCGCAGAAAATTAGAACAACTACAATGGTTTGTGAAAGAACAGGTCATAGATGCACATTATAGAATATTATTTACTAGTTGACAAAGCCATGTGTACACAAACACAAATTATGCACTGTACTGGAAGACATTTTATGGTCGACCATAAACCTCATACACTTTGCCTCTATAAAAAAAAAACAGCATTAAATGCAAATAATAAAATGATATGACTGATGTCTCAAAACGTAAAACACATAAAAGCATTTATTGCAAAATAACTTTTAGTTGTTTTTTGTAGGAATATAACAGCCAAACCTTATAGGCTGGCTAGGGCAACACTGAAGTTTTATGTAGCCCTACTGGTTGACTTCATGTAACAACTGGAGTTGTGGATCCGCTGTACCACTACTAGCGATGGCTAAACAGCACCAGAGAGTCTAAGGGGATGCTGGTCTTCACCAGAGCCCACCGCAAAGCGGGATGGGCTTGCTCCAGCAGGCAACCCCCAGGTCGCTACCCCTGGCTTGGCTTGCTAGCGGCAGTGGGCGAGGTGATCATAGGAGACAGGTAGAAGGGCAGGCTCGGACAGCAGCCACAGGCTGAAACCACAGATAGCAGGAACCGCAGGAACTACAGGAAGTAACCAGGGACAGCAGCAACTGCTGGCAGGAACCATGGGCAGGAACCAGGGGCTGCAATCAGGGGAGAACTCAACTGTGCTTTCCTCCAAACCACAGTCTCTAGCCTCTAACCAGGGCCGGATTAAGGTTGGTGGAGGCCCTGGGCAACAATTTTGTTGGGGCCCCCCCATTTTCTTCCCCCACAAATAAACCATACAGCAATCTATATAGGTGGCTCAGCATCCTCCTATGTTGTGCATATGATGGTCCCTAGAGGCTGCAGTCCAGAGGAAGATGCCAGGCCCTAGAGACAGGATGGGGGAGGGGTGAGCATTGCGGTGTGTTACGACTTAATTCAATGTGAGAACAAAGCACTTTAGCACTTTCTGTGCTCTCTTGCCAACTGTGTCAGCCACCACAGCTAGCATATGCACTTGTGAATCGCAGGCAGAACCTGGACTTGCAAGTCTAGGTCCCATCTTCAGTTCCCAATCATATAAACTACCTGAAGCAGTAAAGAGCACCCAGAAAGTATTTAAAGGTTGTGTAGAATCTATAGCGGATATAGTACATGTGAATATACCCTAAGGATCATGGCATATTTAGCTGCACACAGGCTACATATCATATGCTGCACACAGGCTATTTATCATACACTGCACACAGGCTATATACCATACACTGCACACAGGCTATATATATCATACACTGCACACAGGCTATATGTCATATGCTGCACACAGGCTATATACCATACACTGCACACAGGCTTTATACCATATGCTGCACACATGCCATATACCATACACTGCACACAGGCTGTATATCATACACTGCACACAGGCTGTATATCATACACTGCACACAGGCTATATGTCATATGCTGCACACAGGCTATATATACCATATGCTGCACACAGGCTATATATACACCATATGCTGCACATAGGCTACAAGTCATATGCTGCACACAGGCTACATATCATATGCTGCACAAAGGCTACATATCATATGCTGCACACAGGCTATATACCATACACTGTACACAGGCTATATATCATAGGTGGCACACAGGCTATATACCATACACTGCACACAGGCTATATATCATACACTGCACACAGGCTATATATCATACACTGCACACAGGCTATACTGTATATCATACACTGCACACAGGCTATACATCATACACTGCACACAGGCTATATGTCATATGCTGCACACAGGCTATATATATCATACACTGCACACAGGCTATATGTCATATGCTGCACACAGGCTATATACCATACACTGCACACAGGCTATATATCATACACTTCACACAGGCTATATATCATACACTGCACACAGGCTATATGTATCATACACTGCACACAGGCTACTGTACATGTCATATGCTGCACACAGGCGCTATATATATATATATATATATATATACCCCTGCTCTGATATATGCCCCCATAGTATATACCCCTGCTCTGATATATGCCCCCATAGTATATGCCCCCTGCTCTGATATATGCCCCCATAGTATATACCCCTGCTCTGATATATGCCACCATAGTATATGCCCCCTGCTCTGATATATGCCCCCATAGTATTTGCCCCCTGCTCTGATAAATGCCCCTATAGTATATATCCCTGCTCTTATGTGCCAATACAAAACAAAGCCATGTACTCACCTGATATGGGCAGATGACAGGTCTTCTCTCCTCTGGCTCTTCTGTTACTTCAGCCTGAAAGCCACTGTGACAGATCCTCCAGCATGCTTCATGATGTCACATCCCTGCTGGAGAGATCAGGTTTCCTTGCTGAGGTCCCACGCTGTCCTCTCCTCAGTGAGGGGGAGGGGCGAGTGAGGACCTCGGCAGGAGACAGGTACCTGGAAGCTAGACAGGAAGAATCCATTCAAAGACCAACCAGGGGGGAGTCTGAGCCTGCCAGGAGGGAGATGCTTACACAGGATTAACCCTACACCTCCCTCCCTGGACACCATGCAGTGTGGCAAGTGCTGTGTCCAGGTAGGGTTTCCACATGCTTTTTGCATGTGGGACTGGCTCCCAGACGCCACTTCCAGGTTTGGGCTGGTAGAGGCCCCCTAGCACGTGCCCCTGGTGCCCTCCCTTTAATCCGGCCCTGCCTCCAACTCAATCCAGCCTTATGGGCAGAGGGAATTCCATGCCCAACCGCACCCAGGGCTTCAATTCTCCCCCAAAATCACAAACGTCTGGTGTCCCCCCCGAATTACCAGTTACATCAAATCATCATACTTTAGTATTCCTATAATTAATTAATTAATTCATCCATCCATTTTCTCCTGCGTACATCTGTGACCCTCAACCCCCTCTCCATCTTAGATTTTCCAGCAGGGGTGGATTTGGAGGGGGGGGGGGGGTTACACACACACACACACACACACACACACACACACACAAAATCTCTTATCACCTAATCTATGAGTTAATCATATTTTTCTCCAAAATGTATCCCAAGTGCCAGCATACTCCCTTAAGTAAGATATGCAGCAGATTTGATGGTGCAGATTTGAAGTTGCAGATTCAAAGCAAATCAAATCTGGGCCATCAAATCTGCTGCGGATCTGCTGCAGATCCTGTAACTGTGAACGCACCAGTGGTGGATTATAATGTGGGCGGTTTGGGCGGCCGCCCGGGGCCCGAGGCTCCGGGGGGCCCATGCCACGCCGCCCACATTAGGATGTAACAGAGCAGAACATCACTTTCGGGGGCCCAGTGGGGGGCCCCTGAGTAATGTTCTGCCGGGCTGGGCTCTGCCGGGTTCTGCTGGGCGGGCTGGCCTCTGCCGGGTTCTGCTGGGCAGGCCCAGCTCCTGCCCTGACCATGTAATCGGCGCAATCCCCGGCCACACCCTTCCCCCCCCCCGCCCACTGCCTCTACAGACCTCACTGACATCCTCTGCGCTGACGGAGGCAGCCTCCTCTTCCCCTGCGCGGATCTCACTTGCCTCTCTCAGACAGATCCTCTAGCAGGCCAGTGATGACGTCATCGGGCCTGCTGGAGGATCCGTGCGGCAGCTGACAGGCTGGAGAGCAGAGAAGAGAGGAGAGGAGAGAAGACGGGAAGACCGGGGCCAGGATTAGGTGAGTATATTGGTTTGTTTTGTTTTCTTTTGTGTTCAGGCATTGCAGGGGGACTATGGGGGTAATGCAGGGTGTCCCCTATAGTGTGCCCATGTCCCCTGTAATATCTGTGGTATTACATAGGACTGCAGGTGACATCTACTATATTATCTGTACTCAAAGATATCACTGTGTTATCTGTGGTATTACATAGGACTGCAGGTGACCTCTCCTACATTATCTGTACTCAGAGATATCACTGTGTTATCTGTGGTGTTACATAGGACTGCAGGTGACTACTACATTATCTGCACTCAGAGATATCACTATGTTATCTGTGGTGTTACATAGGACTGCAGGTGACTACTGCATTATCTGTATTAAGAGATATCACTATGTTATCTGTGGTGTTACATAGGACTGCAGGTGACTACTACATTATCTGTACTCAGAGATATCACTGTGTTATTTGTGGTGTTACATAGGACTGCAGGTGACATCTACTACATTATCTGTACTCAGAGATATCACTATGTTATCTGTCATGTTACATAGGACTGCAGGTGACTACTACATTATCTGTACTCAGAGATATCACTGTGTTATCTGTGGTGTTACATAGGACTGCAGGTGACTACTACATTATCTGTACTCAGAGATATTACTATGTTATCTGTGGTGTTACATAGGACTGCAGGGACATCTACTACATTATCTGTACTCAGAGATATCACTGTGTTATCTGTGGTGTTACATAGGACTGCAGGTGACTACTACATTATCTGTACTCAGAGATATCACTATGTTATCTGTGGTGTTACATAGGACTGCAGGTGACTATTACATTATCTGTACTCAGAGATATCACTGTGTTATCTGTGGTGTTACATAGGACTGCAGGTCACATCTACTACATTATCTGTACTCAGAGATATCACTGTGTTATCTGTGGTGCTACATAGGACTGCAGGTGACATCTACTACATTATCTGTACTCAGAGGGATATCACTGTGTTATCTGTGGTGTTACATAGGACTGCAGGTGACATCTACTACATTATCTGTACTCAGAGGGATATCACTGTGTTATCTGTGGTGTTACATAGGACTGCAGGTGACTACTACATTATCTGTACTCAGAGATATCACTGTTATCTGTCATGTTACATAGGACTGCAGGTGACTACTACATTATCTGTACTCAGAGATATCACTGTGTTATCTGTGGTGCTACATAGGACTGCAGGTGACATCTACTACATTATCTGTACTCAGAGATATCACTATGTTATCTGTGGTGTTACATAGGACTGCAGGTGACTACTACATTATCTGTACTCAGAGGGATATCACTGTGTTATCTGTGGTGTTACATAGGACTGCAGGTGACATCTACTACATTATCTGTACTCAGAGGGATATCACTGTGTTATCTGTGGTGTTACATAGGACTGCAGGTGACATCTACTACATTATCTGTACTCAGAGGGATATCACTGTGTTATCTGTGGTGTTACATAGGACTGCAGGTGACATCTACTCCATTATCTGTACTCAGAGATATCACTATGTTATCTGTGGTGTTACATAGGACTGCAGGTGACTACTACATTATCTGTACTCAGAGGGATATCACTGTGTTATCTGTGGTGTTACATAGGACTGCAGGGACATCTACTACATTATCTGTGCTCAGAGATATCACTGTGTTATCTGTGGTGTTACATAGGACTGCAGGTGACATCTACTACATTATCTGTACTCAGAGATACCACTGTGTTATCTGTGGTGTTACATAGGACTGCAGGTCACATCTACTACATTATCTGTACTCAGAGATATCACTGTGTTATCTGTGGTGTTACATAGGACTGCAGGTGACTACTACATTATCTGTACTCAGAGGGATATCACTGTGTTATCTGTGGTGTTACATAGGACTGCAGGTGACTACTATATTATCTGTACTCAGAGATATCACTATGTTATCTGTGGTGTTACATAGGACTGCAGGTGACTACTACATTATCTGTACTCAGAGATATCACTGTTATCTATGGTGTTACATAGGACTGCAGGTGACCTCTCCTACATTATATTTTCTTTAGAGATATCACTGTGTTATCTGTGGTATTACATAGGACTGCAGGTGACAGCTACTACATTATCTGTACTCAGAGATATCACTGTGTTATCTGTGGTGTTACATAGGACTGCAGGTCCCATCTCCTACATTATATGTACTCAGGGAATTAGGTTGCTGGAAATGTGCGGAGCCTAAGATGTTTGTCTGGCAGGTTCTGATGAGACGAACTGTAGCTGGAAGAAATCATAACATCGGTCCAGGCCAGAGGAAGAGGAAAAGGAAAGTGGCACCTCAGATCAAAGAAGACGTCATCTGTAAGTTACATTTTTGTATTCAGTAGAACATTATCTGGTAGGGGTGCAGCACTGCTCTATGCCGTAATACTAACACTGCTTCCTCCTAGTAACCCAAGTAACCCCCCTTTCCTTCCCTACTTCATCCACCACTTAACCTGAGAGAAAAAGGGCTTTTTGACAGGTACACAGGCGTAAGTTGTTGATGGACCGGGGGGGGGGGGGGGGGGGGTCAGGTTGGGTGGACAGCCCGGGGCCCAGGGTACATTTAATCCGACACTGGAACGCACCCTTAGTCTGATCCCCCTATCATTATTCCTATTATGCTAAGTCTTGTATCTTAATAATAAACTGCCCACTTTCCTTTCCCTGACCGTGGGAGTCTCAGTGGTCAACCAGTTTCTTAACAATATTGACCGGGTCACGAAAAAGAGTCTGTATATAACCCCTTTTATTTGCTGCCCCTTAGTTACCCCTTATAATGCATTTATATACTCTTCCTCAATCCTAACTTTTTATAACACATTCATTATTTGAAATATTTAACCCTAGTACACTTTTAAGTGACTACATCCCCACCAGTGATGGTCCAAATCCACATTTTCAGCTTTAAATCTTGCATAACTTAATACCGACCCATTTTCCATTTTCTAATATCTTCTGCTGAATACTATATTTTATGAGTGATTTAAAAAATGCTTTACTTTATCCTTTATAGTCCTAGCTAAATTATATACTTTGCCCCAAAATGAATTCTGCCTTAAATGTATAAGCCTTTCCCATTTCTCTTGACATGGCATATTGAGATTTTCTAAAAACCTGTACACCAGCAGAGCTTTCATTAGTCTTTCAGGACAGTGCTTTTCTTCTTGGAAGTCAGCACCATCTTGAGTACACTGGAATCTGATTTCTGTGGCACACTGATGCTTTGGTGGGTTCTTGTATATATATATTTACATTGCATGACCACTGCAGCCATTCACTGTCTCTCTCAGTAGTCCAGTGCCATATATGTTAGCAGCACCTCTGAAGACAGTATTTGGCTGCAGTGGTCACATAGATGTACAACATATCTTCAGTGCAGGAAAAATAATCAAGGACCAACAAGGACTACCAAAGCATGAAAATACTGAATTAGTAAGGGATTTAACAGATGTGTAACCTTAATTTGAAAAACCTGGATAATCCTTTAACTTTTCTAACACGTGAACACATTCCATTGTATGAAAAACAGCTAGTTTCAAATTAATAAAAAAAACAGTGTTATTGAAATAATTACAGTTTCTTTTGTCATCCATTAACAGTTCCAAAGCACTACAGATGGCTCCTATTTAATATTTAAAACACGTTTGAGCATATTGGCTTGTTTTCTGACATTTTATAAAGTGCTTAAACAATGCTTAGCTTACATGAACACACAATTATAAAGAGATAAATAAATGTATTTTCCTGGGTATTTCTTTAAGCTGGGGGGGTCTGACCTTTGCATTGTCTTCGTTTTTATCTGCACCTTGATCCCATGTAACAAACTGCAGCTATCCTCACTCACATGAATGAGTACAGACTCCAGCTCCCCTGTCAACCAAGTGGCCAGGGTCCACTGCGTAGGAGAAAAAATGGGAAACAGTACTACCGGGTTCTTTACTGTACGAGCGGTAAGACTGTGGAACTCTCTGCCACATGATGTTGTCATGGCCGATTCATTAAATAAGTTCAAGGGAGGCCTGGATGCTTGAACAATATAATATTACAAGTTGTGGGCATTAGATTTCCAGTGATACGTTGATCCAGGGATTGTTCTGGTTGCCATTGGAGTCGGGGGGAGTTTTCTCCCTGTGGTGGGGCTATTGTCGTCTGCCTCGCGGGGGTTTTTGCCTTTCCTCGATCAACACAGTAGGGTTTCACTAGGTTGAACCTGATGGACTCTAGTCTTCTTTCAACCTTATTTACTATGTTACTATGTTACTATGTTACCCAACACTATGGGGGAGATTTATCAAAGGGTGTAAAATAAAGACTGGTGTAAACCTTACACAGCAACCGATCACAGCTCGGCTTTCATTTTACCAGAGCTGAAGGCTGAGCTGTGATGTGGGTTGTTTACACCAGTGTATATTTTATACCCTTTGATAAATCTGGGCCTATGTGTCCTTCATTTTCTGTCAATAGGGATCCCAGCTTGGGATGGGAAAAAAAATTATACAAATTTTGTTGTTTATATAGTGCCAACATATTCCACACACGTTGCTAGCACCTAAATTTTTACGCACAATTTATATTCCAAAATAACCTAAAATAACTTAAAAATTCTGAATGGGGAGGGAAAAAATACAAAATGTTCAGTTTGTTCCCTCCTCTGAACCTTTTAGAAGGTGTCCTAGGTACAAAAACATCAAGCTTTTATTATACAGTATATTGTAAAGCAAAGAAAATAACAATACAATGGCATAGGAATACAAGGATCCCTATACACAATTTAAAAACAATTTAAATATCCACAACTATGAGAGACGCATACAATAAAGAGGTCCCCCGGGCTTGCAACACGATAGACAGTAAAGCTCACAAACCCTCACACTGCGCATCATAACATAAGCCAAAATATATAAGGTACCATGCAGTGTACCATGTAAACAATCTATATCATAAAAATCAAAGTCTGTCTGTCTGTCCTTCTGTCTGTCTGTCTGTCTGTCTGTCTGTCCTCTATAGACTTCCAAACGCCTGAACCGTTTGACCCCAAATTTGGCACACAGATACATTGGGTGCCCGGGAAGGTTATTGCGAAGGTCCCGTCCCCGCCAAATGTACAGGAGGGGAGGGGGAGGGGAAAGAGAGGCGCCCCATAGAGATGAATGGGAAAATCTCCTCACTGCAAACACAGGTGATATAATTAGCTGCAGCAGACACGGCAGTTGGAGCCTTAGCAACCAATAGGATTACTGCTTTCATTTTCACAGGGAGCAATGGTTGCTAGGGAAGCTGCCTCACAACATCCACAGTAATAACTGGTAGACCCCTACTCCATCTATACAGTACATGTATACAGGACCCCCTACTCCATCTATACAGTACATGTATATACAGGAGCCCCTACTCCATCCATACAGTACATGTATATACAGGACCCCCTACTCCATCTATACAGTACAAATATATACAGGGCCCCCTACTCCTTCTATACAGTACATGTATACACAGGGCCCCCTACTCCATCTATACAGTACATGTATATACAGGGCCCCCTACTCCATCTATACAGTACATGTATATACAGGGCCCCCTACTCCATCTATACAGTACATGTATATACAGGAACCCCTACTCCAACTATACAGTACATGTATATACAGGACCCCCTACTCCATCTATATAGGACATATATATACAGGGCACAACAGGTATACCAAACTGTGACTGGGTAACACTGCTACACCAGACCTGACCAATACCGCCATACTGTGCTGGATAACACTGTCATACCAGACCTGACCAATACCGCCATACTGTGACTGGATAACACTGCCAGACCTGACCAATACCGCCATACTGTGACTGGATAACACCTCCATACCAGACCTGACCAATACCGCCATACTGTGACTGGATAACACTGTCATATAAGACCTGACCAATACCGCCATACTGTGAATGGATAACACCGCCACACCAGAACTGACCAATACCGCTATACTGTGCTGGATAACACTGCCATACCAGACCTGACCAATACCGCCATACTGTAACTGGATAACACTGCCATACCAGACCTGACCAATACCGCTATACTGTGCTGGATAACACTGTCATACCAGACCTGACCAATACCGCCATACTGTGACTGGATAACACTGCCATACTAGACCTGACCAATACCGGCAAACTGTGACTGGGTAACACCGCCACACCAGTCCTGACCAATACCACCATACTGTGACTGGATAACACCATCATATCAGACCTGACCAATACTTCCATACTGTGACTGGATAACACCGCTATACCAGACCTGACCAATACCACCATACCGTGACTGGATAACACTGCCACACCAGACCTGACCAATACCGACACACTGTGACTGAATAACACTGCCATACGGGTAAATACAACCCTGCAGGTATACAGGACACTACAGGTATACAGGACCACAAAACTATACACTACAAGTGCACGGGACCTCCACAAAACTATATACTACAGGTATACAGGACCCCAAACTTTACACTACAGGTATACAGGACCCCAAAACTATATACTACAGGTATACAGGACCTCCACCAACTATATACTTCAGGTATACAGGACCTCCACCAACTATATACTACAGGTATACAGGACCCCAAACTATACATTACAGGTATACAGGACCCCAAAACTATACACTACAGGTATACAGGAACTCCACCAACTATACACTACAGGTATACAGGACCTCAAAACCATACACTACAGGTATACAGGACCTACATCAACTCTATACTACAAGTATACAGGACCCCAAATATACTACAGGTATACAGGAGCTCCACCAGCTATATACTACAGGTATATAGGACCCCAAACTATACACTACAGGTATACAGGACCTCCACCAACTCTATACTTCAGGTATACAGGACCTCCACCAACTATATACTACAGGTATACAGGACCCCAAACTATACATTACAGGTATACAGGACCCCAAAACTATACACTACAGGTATACAGGAACTCCACCAACTATACACTACAGGTATACAGGACCTCAAAACCATACACTACAGGTATACAGGACCTACATCAACTCTATACTACAAGTATACAGGACCCCAAATATACTACAGGTATACAGGAGCTCCACCAGCTATATACTACAGGTATACAGGACCCTCAAACTATTTACTACAGGTATACAGGACCCCTGAACTATATACTACAGGTATACAAGACCTCCACCAATTATACACTACAGGTATCCAGGACCCTCAAACTATAAACTACAGGTATACAAGACCTCCACCAACTATACATTACAGGTATACAGCACCAACTATATACTACAGGTATACAGGACCCCCGAACTATACAGTACAGGTATACAGGACCTTCACCAACTGTACACTGCAGGTATACAGGACCTCCCTCAACTATACACTATAGGTATACAGCCCCCCAACTATGCACTACAGATATGCGAGACCCCTAAAACTATACATTGTGGGTATACAGAACCCATCCAACTATGCACTACAGGTATAAACTAATTCCACTGATTAACTCAGATGAAACAATACCTTTAGCTTGGCCTCCTGGGCACCTTAGAACAAATCTAATTAACACACTGACACTTTATACCCGGGCAGCGCCGGGTACATTTTCTAGTATATTATATGAATATATATACAAAATAAACTGGTGCAAGTAAAGAAAAAAAGGAAAGAAATTCCCAACACACATGGTAACAAAAAATTTGAATAATATCACCATTTAGAGAGGGAGGGAAGCAAACACGTGGCGACCCATAATGCCCTACGCGTTCGTCAGTGGTAGGGATCCTATTTATGTACAAAACAATGAAGAAAACAACTGCTATTCCAAGGGCCTCTCGTGTTGCAAGCACGGGGGACCTCTTCATAGTACGGGTCCCTCGTAGTTGTGGATATTTTAATTGTTTTTAAATTGTGTATAGGGATCCTTGTATTCCTATGCCATTTTATTGTTATTTTCTTTGCTTTAGAGTATATAATAAAAGCTTGATATTTTGTACCTCTGTTGGTGTCCTCCTTTGTTTGTAACATACCTCTTTTTCTGCTGTGCCGTAACAGCTAAAGTAAATTAGAGGAAACAGTCATACAGTACATTATAGACATCAGTGGTACAGTAAATAGAGTAAACAGTGGCACAGTATATTAGGGGGGACCATACTTTAACCAGGACAGTGGTACAGTGCATTAGAGAGGACAGTGGTGCATCATCTCTGAAGAAGTTAACAAAACTTGCAGGGGGGAACGAACAAGCAGCCGTATACACAGCAGAGTGAAAACAGGTGAGTATAGCATTTTTTTTACAATAAGAGACTGTATTTGTTTAATTTTTAGATCATTCATACAACCCCTTTAAGAGGCCATGGTGACATAATTTTTTAGATCAGGGACCATATGTATGGCATTGTGTGACCATAGTAGTAGATAGAATAGAGCTTAAGAATCCAAAGACAGCAAACTGTGCATAAATGAGATGTGAACATACAAAGTCTCCATGACAGCCTTGGCAGGATGGAGAAGAAAGCAAAAATTAACAACTCCGATCAGAGAAGATGTCACTTGCCTCTGACTATGTGTGCTTAAGGTATTATATAGCACTAATGGTGTTTTGAGGTAGAAATAGACATTTAATGGCAGATATTATGTTTAATTTGTCACATCCTCATCCAAGTGTGCCATACTCTCTAGGGAGAAAGTGACATTATTTATCTATTAAGGTTATTACCCACGCATGACAATTTAGAGGTATTCAGGGTTCTATTAAAATGTGCAAATATAGTCCCAGCATCTTATACAGCTACAATAGAAGGTAGAGTACTATTCTCACTAGTAAGTAGTAACGTAAACCAACAAGTGACTATTTTCACAACTTTAGTTAAAAAAATATATGTTGGTTTATACTTACTGTAGGTTATTCTTTCCTGAGATTATTAGGTGGACCCCAACTGCCATCACCCAGTTGGAACCTCTTTAAAATAAACTGTGTGGTTGATGCAGTAAAAAAAGAATAATAATTATTAAAGATAATATGGGGTGGGGGAGGGGGTTGAAAAATTAAATACCAAAGCTCTCATTAATGTAAATCAAAAGGGCTATTCTGCCCAAGAGCTAAAAAAATTAAATGCTCCCATACCTAGCTAGTCTTTCTCACCAAACCCCCTGAGTATTTTGAGCCATCTCCTGTCTTTCTTGCTCATCGGTCTCCAAACTGCGGCCCTCCAGCTGTTGCGAAACTACAACTCCCATCATGCCTGGACAGCTAAAGCTTTGGATTTGGCTGTCCAGTCATGATGGGAAATGTAGTTTAGCAACAGCTGGAGGGCCACAGTTTGGAGAGCCATGCTCTAGCTGCTGCCCTTCATGAGTTACATGAAGCTGGTCTACATCTAAGATTGCACCAGCCAGGAAACTACATTTCCCATTATGCATTACTTCTCCAGATCGGTCTGTTTGCATACTTGTCCCTTTAGCTTTCTTTCCTGCTCACTGCTGGTCCTTACTATTGCACAGTAATTACAGGACTATGTTTACTGCACAACTGGATATTGTATTGCTTCCAACTGGAAAGTTTCAGCTCAAGTGTTTTCGGAGATAGATATTTTAGAGGAACTAATCTTTTTAAAGGTGAATGTGGCATCCACCCCAGAGTTTTTAAAGAACTCTGATCTTTATAACCAGTTCCACCTAACAGGAGACATGCTCATTGATTGGAGAATGGACAATTTTATACCCATCCACAAGAAGGGTAGTAGAGAAGAGCCCAGTAACTACAGACCAGTTAGCCTAACATCTGTAGTAGTGAAAAATGATGGAAACTCTTCTAAAAAGAAAATAATGGATTACCTAAAAATCAATAATATGATGGATCCAAACCAGCATGGCTTTACTGTGGGCAGATCATGTCAGACATACCTCATTCATTTGTTTTTCTATGTCATAAAAGTGCTGGACGAAGGTGGATATTGCCTATCTGGACTTCAGGAAAGACTTTAACATAATTTCAAATAAAAAGCTGATATAGAAGTTAAAGAAAATTGTACTTTAGCAGTTTAGTAGATTTCAGAGGGCTGTTGTTCATGGTGTACACTACCGTTCAAAAGTTTGGGGTCACCCAAACAATTTTGTGTTTTCCATGAAAAGTCACACTTATTCACCACCATACGATGTGAAATGAATAGAAAATAGAGTCAAGACATTGACAAGGTTAGAAATAATGATTTGTATTTGAAATAACATTGTTTTTACATCAAACTTTGCTTTTGTCAAAGAATCCACCTTTTGCAGCAATTACAGCATTACACACCTTTGGCATTCTAGCTATTAATCTGTTGAGGTAAGCTGGAGAAATTGCACCCCACGCTTCTAGAAGCAGCTCCCACAAGTTGGATTGGTTGGATGGGCACTTCTGGCATACCATACGGTCAAGCTGCTCCCACAACAGCTCAATGGGGTTCAGATCTGGTGACTGCGCTGGCCACTCCATTACCGATAGAATACCAGCTGCCTGCTTCTGCTGTAAATAGTTCTTGCACAATTTGGAGGTGTGTTTAGGGTCATTGTTCTGTTGTAGGATGAAATTGGCTCCAATCAAGCGCTGTCCACTGGGTATGGCATGGCATCGCAAAATTGAGTGATAGTCTTCCTTATTCAGAAACTCTTTTACCCTGTACAAATCTCCCACCTTACCAGCACCAAAGCAACCCCAGACCATCACATTACCTCCACCATGCTTAACAGATGGCGTCAGGTATTCTTCCAGCATCTTTTCATTTGTTCTGCATCTCACAAACGTTCTTCTTTGTGATCAAAACACCTCTAACTTGGATTCATCCGTCCACAACACTTTTTTTCCAGTATTCCTCTGTCCAATGTCTGTGTTCTTTTGCCCATCTTAATCTTTTTCTTTTATTGGCCAGTCTCAGATATGGCTTATTCTTTGCCACTGCCCTGAAGCCCAAAATCCTGCAGCGGCCTCTTCACTGTAGAAGTTGACACTGGTGTTTTGCGGGTACTATTTAATGAAGATGCCAGTTGGGGACCTGTGAGGCGTCTGTTTCTCAAACTAGAGACTCTAATGTGCTTATCTTCTTGCTTAGTTGTGCAACGCAGCCTCCCACTTCTTTTTCTACTCTGGTTAGAGCCTGTTTGAGCTGTCCTCTGAAGGGAGTAGTACACACCGTTGTAGGAAATCTTCAATTTCTTAGCAATTTCTCGCATGGAAGAGCCTTCATTTCTAAGAACAAGAATAGACTGTCGAGTTTCAGATGAAAGTTCTCTTTTTTCTGGCCATTTCGAGTTTAATAGACCCCACAAATGTGATGCTCCAGAAACACAATCTGCTTAAAGGAAGGTCAGTTTTGTAGCTTCTGTAACGAGCTAGACTGTTTTCAGATGTGTGAACATGATTGCACAAGGGTTTTTCCAATCATCAATTAGCCTTCTGAGCCAATGAGCAAACACATTGTACTATTAGAACACTGGAGTGATAGTTGCTGAAAATGGGCCTCTATACACCTATGTAGATATTGCACCAAAAACCAGACATTTGCAGCTAGAATAGTCATTTACCACATTAGCAATGTATAGAGTGTATTTTTTTAAAGTTAGGACTTGTTTAACCCCTTAGCGACCCATGACGTACCTGGTACGTCATGGTGCCGCGGAGGGTGTTCAGAGCGGGGTCCCGCCGGGACCCCGCTCTGAGCGGCACCGCTCCCGGCTGCAATCTGCAGCCGGGCAGTGCCTCTATTAGCCGGCGCGGGTCCCGTTGCCGCGCCGGCTAATTAAACACTTCAATGCAGCTGTCAAACCTGACAGCTGCATTGAAGTGCTTTATGCACAACATCCCTGGTGTCTAGTGGGTCGGATCTCCCCCCTGCGATGCGATTGCGGGGGGAGATCCGTTCTTCTGCCCGAGCCGGGCCTCAGCGTCGCACTGATGCTGATCCCGGCTCGGCAATAGATTGCTGTGGCCTGCAGCAGTCCATAGCAATCTATCACCGATATGATGGAACATTGCTTTGTATATACACAGCATTGATCTCTATGAGAGATCAGTGCTGTCTATATACAAGTCCCCCAGGGGGGCTTTTAGTTTATGTAAAAAAAAAAAGTAAAAAAGTGTTTTTATTAATAAAAAATCCCCTCCCCTAATAAAAGTCCAAATCACCCCCCTTTTCCCATTTTATAAATATAAGTTATTAAATAAACAAATAAATAAACATATTTGGTATCGCCACGCACATAATCTCGCACAGTAAACGGCCTCAGCGCAAAAAAATTCCAAAGTGCAAAATTGCGCATTTTTGGTCGCGTCAAATCCAGAAAAAATGTAATAAAAAGTGATCAAAAAGTCGCATATGCGCAATCAAGGTATCAATAGAAAGAACACATCATGGCTCAAAAAATGACACCTCACACAGCCCCATAGACCAAAGGATAAAAGCGCTATAAGCCTGGGAATGGAGCGATTTTAAGGAACATATATTTGTTAACAATGGTTTGAATTTTTTAAAAGCCATCACATAATATAAAAGTTTTACATGTTACATATTATTGTAATTGTAACAACTTGAGGAACATGCATAACAAGTCACTTTTACCATAGGGCGAACGGCGGGAATGCAAAACTCCCCAAAATTAAAACAAATTTGTTTTTCTTTTTCAATTTGACAGCGCAAATGATTTTTTTCCGGTTTCGCTGCATATTTTATGGAAAAATAATGCCAGTCATTGCAAAGTACAATTTGTTTCGGAAAAAATAAGTGCTCATATAGGTCTCTAGGTGAAAAAATGCAAGCGCTATGGACTTCTAAACATAAAATGGAAAAACAAAAGCGCAAAAACGAAAATTGGCTTTGACCTTAAGGGGTTAAAGTTATCTTCATTGAAAAGAACAGAGCTTTTCCTTCAAAAATAAGGACATTTCAATGTGACCCCAAACTTTTGAACGGTAGTGTACATGCCGAGTAGAGACTGGTTACACCTTGTGGCCACAAGGGGATGTTCTGGGTCCTTTTCTTTTTAATATGTTTATGACATAAGAAGAGAAAATATTATTTTAATGAAATTGTAGATGCTTGGAACAAACTTCCAGCAGATGTGATTGGTAAATCTACAGTAAATGAGTTTAAACATGCTAGGGATAAGTGTATATTTATCCTAAGACTAAATAAAAATAATAATATAAGGTCAGACTAATTGGACCAGGTAAGCTTATTCTGCCCACTTTTATGATTTTGTGAATGGATAGAAGAATATTTGGTAGAATGTGTGCTTTTTCTTCCTTTCTCTCTTTCATAGTGTCGTGAAAAAAAAATAATTAAAAGAAGGAAACATCTATATAACCTATGCTATTCCAGGTAATACAGTCACACTTTGAATGCTGGTGTCCTTTACCTTTACCTTAGGACCCTATTTCACAGGACGATTATCGTTAGAATTATCGTTTCATCGTTCGGATCTAAACGATAATCGTTCGGTTCTAAACGATAATCGTTCGGTTGAATAGCAGTTAACGATTAAATGACGAAAGAGAAATCGTTGATCGTTTAATAAGACCTGGAGCTATTTTTATTGTTGCTCGTTCGCAAATCGTTCGCATTGAATAAGGCGTCATTTGGTCGTTCGCAGTAGCAACGAACACAATAGTGCCAACAAGACGACTGCAAGAACGATCATAAGTAACGATTATTGTTCCATGTAAATGGGTGAACTATTTTAGGCCGTTCGCAATAGGGGTCGTTTGAAATTGTTTTTCGTTAACGACTATGCGAACGACAATTGTCCCATGGAATAGGGCCCTTAGAGTACTTGTTGACTAACTATTTATAGATTGTATAATTCAAAGGGTTGCTGAATATGTTTTTTTTTTGTGTGTGTGAAAAGAAAGAAACCTGTGAGATTAAGAGTTGCCTTAACAAAGATATTGTTTAAAACAAATTGTAAAAATAAATGAGAATTAGATAGGCCTTAGAGGGTCAAACACTATGCACTGTACTGTGTGGTAGGTAACATATGTCTATCAGGATTTTACTTTGTGACTCACTGTCATTTGGCTTATGTATATTATGCATGATTAGAGATGCTGAAAATATACTGCCATTTTTCTATCTCTAATTCCCAATTCATATTTAAGTGTTCTGTGTTTTAAGCACAATCTGTTGAAGATTATTACAAACCATATGCTATGGTCACATCTGCAATAGATTGAAATTTCTGTGAAGTGAATTTCATAATAAAATAGTGACTAGATATTATGTCAGCACAATGAAAGGAAAAAGTAATATTGTTGAAGTACACTTAACCATAAGCAAAATTTTTATTTCAAAGGGTATTTGTAAGGGTAACTTATAGAAAAAGAAATCTAAAGTCATGTATGTATTAGTGTTTTTTTTTATATTATTGTTAAAGCGTAAGTACCATTGGGTACATTCGCTTTAAGTGCAGCAAAGCAATAGAACGGCGCCAGCCGATGCCGCGGTCCCTTTATTGAACTGCTGTCCGGTTCTCGTGCATGCCGCCAGTCTGTAACTGGGCACCATCCAAGGCTGAAGCACTAGAGGCGAGGAAACCCCCACCCCTCTGTGGTTCCATTAAAATCAGAGTTCTAGGCCTGCATTTTAATATAAAAAATGAAAGATAAATAAATACATGTAAGAGTTCCCTAAAAATGCGATGACATAAATGTATTCATCATAGAATATATGTATAGGTGTACACCCAAAACATGTAAAAGGAAATAAAAAAAAACACAAGATAAAACCTTACAATATATGAAGAAACAAATAAAAATAATAACAAAAATAAAAATAAAATATGCTGCTGAGTAAAAGACCAAGAATGTCTTGAAACATGTCCAGCTTATTTACATCCCCAAAAGATCGATATCCACAAAGTATACATAACCAAAGAGCAATAGGACAAAGCATCACTGGATTCGAATTTTCCCACCAACTCTCCACATGGTTCGGTGTCGACTGCAGACCACAATGCATGTGCAAAACCAAGATCATCATAAAACAAAGCGGACCACAGCGCCGGCCAAAGGGAAAACATTACTGCGATAGATGCTGCCTACTTGAGTGGACAGTGCCAAATGGAGGCAGTAAGCAGTGCGGATGCACCACACTTTTGATACATTTTTCTGATGTGGACAATTATTAAACCATAAGTAGCCCAACATCTAGCTGTGCAATATATTTGATGCCACCAACTTATCTAGAACCAGAGCAATCTGCTGCACTGTCATTTGCTGAATGGCTTATTGCCACTCTGTGTTTGATACCAGTTCAACAGACGTGCCAAATCTGTAATTGACTCAGTAAATGCTACAGTGTAATATATATATATATATATATATATATATATATATATATATATATATATATATATATATACTGTATATACACATTCTATTGTCAAGTTTTGTAACCTGTCAGTTGTTCTAACTCATTTACTGCACTAATGTGGATATAGCGATCTATGAACAACTGGGGAACACCTAATCCATCTATCATTTAGAGACATTTGTGCTTTACTATTTTTGCCCCTTTTTTGCTTATTTTTGTATAATATTATTTTTTCATATTTTTTCTTTCCGTTTTTTGTTATTTTTGGCGATTTTATTTACATACTTTTACTTCAGGCATATTTTATTTTTATTATTACTTTTATTTGCTGCTAGTATATATTGTATGGGTTTAACGATGTTCTGGGTATATATATATATATATATATATATATATATATATATATATATTCTATGTTTAATACATTTTTAGGGAACTCATGTTTTATAATATAGTTTCTCTCATGAGGGCCTAGAACAGTGATGGCTAACCTTGACACTTGAGCTGTTGCAAAACTACAACTCCCATCATGCTTGGGCAGCCAAAGCTATATCTTTGGTTGTTTAGGCATGATGGAAATTGTAGTTTTGCAACAGCTGGAGTGTCAAGGCTAGCCATCACTGACCTAAAACTATATTGATTTCTGCTTTAAAATGGAGTTTAGGAGTAAAGAGTTGGATTTATAAATGTAGAACAAACAAACTTGTTGATTAAATTCTTGACCTTGAATTAAATTAGCAACATTTACATGTATTCCGCTGAGAATTTGTCAGTGAGCTGATCACCAAATTTCTCTGTTATTAGGCAGTGTATCCCCAAGAACTGGTCTACCTCAAATGACAGCTGTTAAAACCTGGTTTAGTTCCATGTTGACAGAAGAGAGGAGGAAAAGCAGCTTGGCAACTGTCAAGTCATTAGCATTTCCCCATTTGGGTTAATTTATTAGTCACTTTGTTCTAAAGATTAGGTAAAGCAGACAGTGAAGACTGTTTTTTACTTATGTATTATCTGTCGCATGAGAGTAGAGTAACAATTTACCAGTTTAACAATATCTTTAGAACAGGTCACATAGCAAGAATTAGGCTATGTTTGCACGCCGACAAAACGACGGCCAGTTTTTATTGGACGGCCATTATTTCCTGAGAAATAGTGGCTGTTATTTCTATAATAAAGGCCTTCATTTGCTGGTAAATGTTGTCCAATAAAAATGGTCGTCATTTTGAAGGTGAGTGAACATAGCCATATACTGCTAGGTTTTACAGTGAACTGGATAATTGCCTTTCTTTTTTCTAATATATGACTTTGATGAGGTTTTATTTAAATCAGTAAAACAAAGAAATATTACAAAAGTTTAATATGTTTAAAGCACTACAAGGACTTCAAGAGTTTTGACTTTTGACTTTGTCTTCGAATGTAGGAGAAGATATTAAGAAGTTTTTTTTTTTTTTTTCCCCTTCCTCACACCATTGGTGTCCAAGGGGATGGGGTGGGATAGGGGATGGGGTATAATTAATATAGAATTGCGTACTCCATACTATACCTGATAATAAGTAATAGATTCATGTCTAAGTCTAGGAAAGGAGCAAATGTTATTGAACTAAGACCATGGATGAATATATGTTGTATTTGTAACCGGAGAAGGAAGAACCAGGGTGGCTTGTTAACCTTATGTTGATAATGAGTGAAAGGATGGGTTGTAGGTGGGGCCGTGGGTCTGGACACAATCGGGAGGGAGGTAAAGGTAAACAACTGATTATAAGATTTGAGGGATCGCCTCGGTTGTTTTTAAGGCCGGCTTTGCTCTTCTTTAAGTCTCAGTAGCAAAATTATAAATATTTATTTAATTAATTTTTATTTATGATATATATTTTTATTCATTTAGTTATTTTTTTTTAACTTAGTAGTCTTTACTATTATTATTATTTAAGTTTTAATTATTATTTTATTTCATTTATTTATTTTTATAACACCTGAGGGGTGGAGGGATGATTTGGAATGGAAGCTGACTGGGGGACCATAATTTATCATGATAAATGGTGGATGAGGCCCTTCCGGGAGCTTAGTTGAGTGTATGAAGCACGGGTGGTCTACCTGAGTGGGCTTTCCTGTGCTCTAGGAAGGAATGGTTGGTGGGAAGGGCTCTGCTGGGCAGAACGGCTCCAGAGATGGGGCGGTTCGGCCAAAGAGGGTACCCTGAATTGATGGAATTACCAAGTGGTTAAAGAACAGAAGTATATCTCTGTAATCTTGTAAATTCGTTTTTTTTTTCTCTCTTTCCCTTTTGTTTGTGTTTTTTTCCTCTCTCTCCTCTTTTTCTTTCCCCTTTTTTTTTTGGGGGGGGGATGTATGCAAGGGGAGCGGAACTCTGCTAAGGGACAACCGAGTCTGCTGGCTAAGTGTTGACTTTATAATTTTTCTATTAAGTTAGTATGTTGTGCTCTCCCGTCGGTGTCTGGATTCTGCAGTTAGTATAGTGGTAAAATATAGTGATGGTGTTAGTAAACTGGGATATACTGATGGTAAGGGGAAGATTTTAGATTTTAGAAAGTACCTGGTAAAGGGATGGATTGAGCCCCCTTGTGAAATCCCCTCCGGACCATAATGCTGTATGGTTATGTTTTATAATGGATGGTAATGAACTAGACCGGGTATATTTAGCGAATGGAGATTGTATGGCGTAGGATGTGGATAATTGAGGTTTTAATATGATTTTGTACTATGAAAAATTAATAAAGAGAAGAAACTAAAAAAAATAAAATAAAAAAAAAATAAATAAAATTAAGGCATGCAGCACAGTACTTAGTTTGACAAACTGGTTTTTATATGTATATTTTATTTTACTACATAGTACCAGAGCCTTTTTGAGAATAATATATATGACTTTTAATTAGCATAATCTCTTAAACATAAAAAACTGAAGGATTCCTCTTCATGGAGCTCTTGGTTTTCTCAGCTTTCTTGTCCCATGGGATGTAAATTCAAGAATTTGCAGTATGTACAGTGGTTTGAAATAAATTAGAATATCAATTTTTTTTTTAGTATTTCGATTCAAAAAGTGACCTCATATATTCTATAGAGTCATTACATACAGAGTGAACTTTTTCAAGCATTTATTTCTGTTAAAGTTGATTATGGTTTGCAGCCAAGAAAAACCCAAAAGTCAGTTTTCAGAAAATTAGAATAATTAACCCAAAACACCTGCAGTGGCTTCCTTAGTGTTGTAAAAGGTCCCTTAGTCTGGTTCAGTATGCAACACAATCATGGGGAAGACTGCTGACTTGACAGATGTCCAGAAGGCAGTCATTCACACACTCCACAAGGAGAGTAAGCCACAAAAGTTCATTGCTAAAGAAGCTGGCTGTTCTCAGATTGCTGTTTCAAAGCATATTAATGGAAAGTTGAGTGGAAGTAAAAAGTGTGCTAGAAAAAGGTGCACAAGCAACCGGGAGAACCGCAGTCTTAACAGGATTGTAACAAAAATGCCATTCAAAAATTTGGAAGAGATTCACATTTTCCAGCAGGATTTGGCACCTGTCCACACTGCCAAAAGTACCAATACCTGGTTTACTAACCACAGCATCACTGTGCTTGATTGGCCAGCAAACTTGCCAGACCTTAACCCCATAGAGAATTTATGGGGTATTGTCAAGAGGAAGATGAAAGACACCAGAGCCAACAATGCAGACAAGCTAAAGGCCGCTATCAAAGCAACCTGGGCTTCAATAACACTTCTGCAGTGCCATCAGCTCAACTCCTCCATGCCATGCCGCATTGATGCTGTCATTCTTGCAAAAAGCTGCCCCGACCAAGTATATAGGGCATTTACTGTACAGACTTTTCATTTGGTCAACATTTCTGTGTTAGAAACGTTTTTTTTTTTTTGTTTTTTTTTTGTTGGTTTTTATAAAATATTCTAATTTTCTGAAATACTGACTTTTGGGTTTTCCTTGGCTGTAATCCATAATCATTAACTTAATCAGAAATTAACGCTTGAAAAAGTTCACTCTGTGTGTAATGACTCTATAGAATATATTAGGTCACTTTTTAAATTGAATTGATATTCTAATTAATTGAAAACCATTGTATAATTTGCCTAAAAGCATTGTACATGCACATGTAAGCAGTGAATGTAAAATGTTATGTGGATAATGTAAGCTTTTAAGATAAAAACAGAAGTCCATGCAAAAATAAAAACTATTGCTCAGGCTACCCTTTATTTGTCTCCTAAACACTGTATGACATTAGAGTAAATACAAAATGAGTCAGTAATGTTCGAAAACCAGAGATTGTTTCAGCCAGGGAAAGAACGATGCAGCTTACAGTCACTTTTGTGAAAACTGCCTCCCCAGATGTCCCTCACCAACAACTAAGGCTGCATTCACATGTTTCGTGTTCCTCACGGAACACGGATGTGGTATGCCTGTAACTGACTTCTTCCCCCGCATAGGCAGCATCTGTAATAAGATGCTGGAAGCAGGGGAACTGTACATATATGCTCCACGCTGTAATGACAGAGCCGCGCGGATGATTCATTGCAGCGCTTATCTGTACAGTTCCCCCGTTCCCAGCATCTTTTCACAGATGCTGCCCGGGCAGGGGGAGAAGTCCATTTTAGGCATTTCACATCTGTATTCCATGCGGAGCATGGAACGTGTGAATATAGCCTAATGGTTGAGGCCCATCTAACAGTTTGAGAAGCACTGGCATAGAAATTGGTAGTAGTATGGGTCATGCTGACATGCTCAGTAACTTTAAAAATTTAACTATCATAGGTTTTCACCATTGCTCCTGTCAACTGTAAACTCTATTGTGAAGTGGAAGTACCGAGGAGTAACAGCTAAGCCATGGAGCAGTAGACCATGCAAATTCACAAGGCAAAGCAGAGGTGCATGCTTCTTGCATCAATCTTTACAAAGTTTTAACTAAAAAAAATAAATAAAATAATAATAATTTTTATTTATATAGTGCCAACAGATTCCGCAGCACTTAACAATTCTGGGGGTACATACATAGACAAAAAATAGACATTACAGAGATATACATATAATTATCCATACATGAGGAGTGAGGTCCCTGCTCGCATGCATCAGCTTACATACTACTAGGTTTGAGACAAAATGGCAGAGGGGCAAAGTGCATCATTGTTCTTATGGTCCGGCCATCTTTATAAATAAGGCAGTGCAGGTAAGGGGGGGTGAACCTGTCACCAGCCAATACCTGCATGCACAGGTCTAAGTGCTTAAATGCTTGGTGTGTGTATATGTATGTGTGTATGTGGTGGAGGTGTGTGTGTGGGGGGAGGGGGGGTTGGGTTTGAGGGTAGCAGTGAAAATTAGGAAACCTGGTAAGCCTGCTTTAACAGATGAGTTTTGAGGGCACGTTTGAAGCTTTGTGTATTGGAGGTGAGCCTGACAGTCTTAGGTAATACATTCCACAGAACTGGTGCAGCTCGGGTGAAGTCCTGGAGACGGAAGTGAGAGGTGCGGATTAAGGTGGATGTTAGTCGTAAGTCGTTAGTCCGCCATTGACCTTTGAAACTGTGGAACTGTAAGAAGTGATTACGTTTCACTTTCTGGCATTCTGATGAATAAATCAGGGTTGTGCAGATGCCCTAAGAAAACTTCTAAAATTGTAAACTTTGGTTTTGGAGGGATAATGTTGTGGGCGGTTTTTCAGAGTTTGGACCAGTGGGTAAGACGGCCCTGCGCGCCCCCCTTCCCCTTCTTTCTTGCTTGCGGTCGCAAGAGGAAATCCGGCCCCGACTGATGCGTTGCTCCCTGGGGGATTCCCAGGGAGCGCACGCATCAGGAACCTCAGTGCATCGCTGGGACTTCCTCTACTGGAAGTCTTGGCCTGGGGAATCCCCCAGGGAGCGATGCATCATCTGGGGACAGAAGAGGAGAAGAAGCAGCGACAAGGGAGTGCTTGTTAGGTGAGTTGTGTGTTTTTTTTGTTTGTTTTTTTAATCTGCTGTGCAGGGGGGAGTGATCTATAAGGGGGGAATACGGGGGAGCCATCTATAAGGGGGGATACAGGGGGGAGCCATCTATACGGGGGGGATACAGGGGGGAGCCATCTATAAGGGGGGAATACGGGGGAGCCATTTATACTGGGGAGCAATCTATGGGGGGGAATAAAAGGGGAGAATACGGGGGGAGCCATCTATAAGGGGGGAATACGGGGGAGCCATCTATATGGGGGGATACAGGGGGGGGCATCAATAAGGGGGGAATACAGGGGGAGTCATTTATAAAGGGGGAATACAGGGGGAGCCATCTATAGGGGGAATACAGGGGGAGACATTTATAAGGGGGAATACAGAAGGGAGCCATCTATAGGGGGGATACAGGGGGAGCCATTTATAAGGGGGGAATACAGGGGGGAGCCATCTATAGGGGGGATACAGGGGGAGCCATCAATAAGGGGGGAATACAGGGGAGAGCCATCTATAAGGGGGGAGCCATCTATAAGGGAAGAATACAGGGGGGGGAGCCATCAATAAGGGGGAATACAGGGGGAGCCATCTGTACGGGGGGAATACAGGGGGGAGCCATCTATAAGGGGGAATACAGGGGGAGCCATCTGTACAGGGGGGAATACAGGGGGGAGCCATCTATAAGGGGGGGGGATACAGAGGGGAGCCATCTATAAGGGGGGGATACAGAGGGGAGCCATCTATAAGGGGGGAATACAGGGGGGAGCCATCTATAAGGGGGGAATACAGGGGGAGCCATCTGTTTGGGAAGAATACAGGGGGAGCCATTAATATGGGTGGATACAGGGGGAGCCATCTATAAGGGGGGTATACTGGGGGAGCCATCTATAACAGGGGAATGCAGGGGGAGCCATCTATAAGGGGGGAGCCATCTATAAGGGAAGAATACAGGGGGAGCCATCTATAAGGGGGGAATACAGGGGGAGCCATCTGTACGGGGGGATTAAAGGGGGGAGCCATCTATAAGGGGGAATACAGGGGAGCCATCTATACGAGGGGATACTGGGGGGGCCATCAATAAGGGGGGAATACAGGGGGAGCCATTTATAAGGGGGGAATACAGGGGGGAGCCATCTATACGGGGGGGATACTGGGGGGCCATCAATAAGGGGGGAATACAGGGGGAGCCATTTATAATGGGGGAATACAGGGGGGAGCCATTAATAAGGGGAAATACAGGGAGGAGCCATCTATAAGGGAAGAGCCATCTATAAGGGAAGAATACAGGGTGGAGCCATCTATAAGGGGGGAATACAGGGGGAGCCATCTGTACGGGGGGAATACAGGGGGAGCCATCTATAAGGGGGAATACAGGGGGAGCCATCTGTATGGGGGTAATACAGGGGGGAGCCTTCTATACGGGGGGATACAGGGGGAGCCATCTATAAGGGGGGACACAGAGGGGAGCCATCTATAAGGGGGGAATACGGAGGAGCCATCTATAAGGGGGGGATAACAGGGGGGGCATCAATAAGGGGGGAATACAGGGGGAGCCATTTATAAGGGGGAATACAGGGGGAGCCATCTATAGGGGGGATACAGGGGGAGCCATTTATAAGGGGGGAATACAGGGGGAGCCATCTATAGGGAGGATACAGGGGAAGCCATCAATAAGGGGGAATACAGGGGGGAGCCATCTATAAGGGAAGAATACAGGGGGGGAGCCATCTGAAAGGGGGGAATACAGGGGGAGCCATCTGTACGGGGGGGAATACAGGGGGGAGCCATCTATAAGGGGGAATACAGGAGGAGCCATCTGTTCGGGGGGAATACAGGGGGGAGCCATCTATACGGGGGGATACAGGGGGAGCCATCTATAAGGGGGGATACAGAGGGGAGCCATCTAGAAGGGGGGGATACAGAGGGGAGCCATCTATAAGGGGAGGAATACAGGGGGGAGACATCTATAAGGGAGGAATACAGGGGGAGCCATCTGTACAGGAAGAATACAGGGTGAGCCATTAATACGGGTGGATACAGGGAGAGCCATGTATAAGGGGGGAATACAGGGGGAGCCATCTGTACGGGAAGAATACAGGGGAGCCATTAATATGGGTGGATACAAGAGGAGCCATGTATAAGGGGGGGATACAGGGGGAGCCATCTATATGGGGAGGATACAGGGGGAGCCATCTATAATGGGGGAATGCAGGGGGAGCCATCTATAAGGGGGGAAATACAAGGGGAGCCATCTATAAGGGGGGAATACAGGGGAAGCCATCTATAAGGGGAGGATACAGGGGGAGCCATCTATAATTGGGGGAATACAAGGGGAGCCATCTATAAGGGGGTAATGCAAGGGGGAGCCATCTATAAGGGGCCAATACAGATGTGCAGCTTGTAGAGAGATGAGGATGGTGTGGAGCCTAATATGTCTGTCTGGCAGATTCTGTGGATTCATGGCTCGGAGAAGTTCTCATAACGGCCCAGGGCAGATGGAGAAGAAGATGAAAAGGGAAGAACTCCGATCAGAGAAGACGTCCCCTGTGAGTCACTTGATGTATCTGCACTGTAATTTATATGGTGTACAGAACCTGTGTAGAGCTGGGGCGACCTCTATATGACTGGATGAGGTGATAGTGATCTATGTACAGTGGATTAGTCAGTAGCAGCGGTGGTGTTAGTCAGTATGCGGTGGTAATATTTGTTGCTTGTTATCTAGCATATATATAGAGAAGGGCAAAACAACATGTCTCATATAGACAGAGGGGCAACAACATGACTATTATATTATATATGAACCATGTTGTTTCCCTGTATACTGTATACAGGGAAACAACATAGTTCTCATACATAATAGTCATGTTGTTGCCCCTCTGTATATATGAGACATGTTGCACTGGTGTGACAATATACCCTGAAGATTGCTGTTGGAAGTGCTGTCTCCATTGCGTTTTTTGGATACTTTGAAGCCAACCTGGTCTGGTTTGGTGAGGCACGCACGGTTATTTTTTTTTTTTGTGCTGCTGAGAGACTGTGTTGTGAATTAAAGTTTATGTTAACAATAATTTGTATTTTTTATTGTAAGTAATTGTACTGGCTAGGGGCGGGGTTGCAAAGATGGGGGGGGGGGTTGATGGCGGGGGGGTGGGGGGGGGTGAGGGGGCAATTCGCACCTCTGCCCAGGGGCCCATAATGCTGTTAAGATGGCCCTGGACCAGGCACCTTGGCTGTGAGGTCTACAGAGACATGGTTTAATGAATCTGGTGTGGAGGAGCTTAAGTGGCCTGCACAGAGCCTTGACAGAGACTTTTCACTTCTGAGTAAATGCAACTGCAGCTAAACTCTGAAATGTCTTACTATCTTCTTGCTGCTAGCTCTTCCAGTGCTGTGGAATGTCTTATTCTCTTCTTGCTGGTAGCTGTTCCAGTGCAGTGGAATGCCTTATTGTCTTCTGGCTGGTAGCTGTTCCAGTGCAGTGGAATGTCTTATTGTCTTCTGGCTGGTAGCTGTTCCAGTGCAGTGGAATGCCTTATTGTCTTCTGGCTGGTAGCTGTTCCAGTGCAGTGGAATGTCTTATTGTCTACTGGCTGGTAGCTGTTCCAGTGCAGTGGAATGCCTTATTGTCTTCTGGCTGGTAGCTGTTCCAGTGCAGTGGAATGTCTTATTGTCTACTGGCTGGTAGCTGTTCCAGTGCAGTGGAATGCCTTATTGTCTTCTGGCTGGTAGCTGTTCCAGTGCAGTGGAATGTCTTATTGTCTACTGGCTGGTAGCTGTTCCAGTGCAGTGGAATGCCTTATTGTCTTCTGGCTGGTAGCTGTTCCAGTGCAGTGGAATGCCTTATTCTCTTCTTGCTGGTAGCTGTTCCAGTGCTGTGGAATATTTTATTCTCTTCTGGCTGGTAGCTGTTCCAGTGCAGTGGAATGCCTTATTGTCTTCTGGCTGGTAGCTGTTCCAGTGCAGTGGAATGCCTTATTCTCTTCTGGCTGGTAGCTGTTCCAGTGCTGTGGAATATTTTATTCTCTTCTGACTGGTAGCTGTTCCAGAGCAGTGGGATGTAGTATTCTCCTCTGGCTGCTAGCTCTTCCAGTGCTGTGAAATGCCTTATTCTCTTCTGGCTGGTAGCTGTTCCACTGCAGTGGACTCTTTTGCTGTGTTTTTACTGTCCATTCTCGGAATGCCAGGCAGTCTTTCAATGCTCATGAATGCGTTTAAAGTTTTTTTTTTTTTTTTCATATCACAAGAATAAATTTCTTGGGTGAGTATAAAAATTAAAACATTTGTAATATAATTGATTAATAACACTTAAAACCCATGCTGCTTCTAAAGCAATTAGCAGCAATAATAACAGAAGGAAATACTTTGTACAAAGTACTGTCATGTACATCAGTAGTTAGAGAAGGTTTCTGTAAATACTTGTTTTTAGAGAAGAATAAAATAGGTAGTAATGAATGAAACGTTGTGTTTTCTTATACCGACAATGATAGGGCCAACATGTAACAGTGATTCTAATTATATGAATGTTCACAGCACATCTGTGTTTTACACTATTCCACTTGGGAGCACAGAATTTAAAGGCATGTACCTCTGGGAAGCTTTGCAACAAAGAGGCTAATGGAAAAATACTGTACAATCTTTTCCATTTTTTATAGAGAAATCATTTTTTATTATTCTCAGGAGCAATTTAAAAACAGGTATTCTATTTTAGCAAGTTTCCTTTGTTGCATAGCTTTATAGTATAAAAAGTCCATCAAGTTCAACATTTCTCAATCAATAATACATTATTCATTGATAGATTAAAGTGAACCTGGAAAGTACTGTATACACACATTACCTTTTATTTAGATGTATGTGACTGCAATGTGATAAAAATGCTTTCTTAGGGCCAGTCCACATGGAGTAAAAGAGGCGGAATTCCACTACGGAACCATAGACAGACTGTATGACACTATGGCAGGCAGGTGTCTGTGGCAGAGAGTTCCGTAGCTGAATTCCGCTTCTTATACTCTGGGTGAACTTTCCCTAATGCTGCATTGAAGTGCAAAAGAGGCATGACCTAAGGCAGGTCACAGCTGTGAACTTTCTGGGCCACTCCTCTAGCAGTTCACTGCAATATAAAACAATGTATATTTTTTTTACCACATTGCAGTCGCAGGCAGTTAACTGAAAGATAATATGTGTATTCCTTTCCTATGAACTAGGTAACACTGTCAGCACTTTGATACTCAATTTCCAACATCAGGGTAGACTATCAGTCAGGCAGACTGGATTTCTGACACCCTAGGGTATTTGAGCCAGCACTGCAGCCTCCTTATTGTTTTAAAGGGGATCTGTAGCCCCCTCCCCAAAAATTTTGTTATCATCAACTAGCTGAGGGCACCCTTATTTCACACCTTTTTGTTGTTTCTTTATATCCCCTCCCTTTTCTGAGATATGTGGGTTTATATTTTGTCTGACAATTCAGTTTATAGTCAGATGGGCCTTGTGTAATAATTAGATGTAATAATTTGAGTGAATATTAAGTGATGGGTGTGAGTTTACAGTCAGGGGGTGCGTATAAGGCATGCATGCTTCTCACCATAAAACGTTTACACCCCATAGCCAAACTGTGTCTACTGATTGAGTGGATATAGTCTACCCTATCCTCCTTATTGCAAGTTGAAACTAAATTGCAAAATATGTTTTACTTGTGGCTCAAAAGCAAAGACAAACTAACTGGTCCTCTCTTTTGCAAATGGAAGTCTTTTATTGTCAAAAACTTTTCTAGTATAGAATTGAAATACATAACCCAGCCGTTTACTCAATCGACAGGGTAGTTAATGGAGGACCTGAAGGGGTCACTGGCCCCACTTAAAGTCTAAATCATTGTCACAGTGGCCTCCCCCCTCCTGATACCCCTCCAATACTGTAGCTTCTCCTAGATGGTGAGTCTACTGCTCTTGCCCTCCTTTATGGTAATAGCATGCAAATGTTACTTACCTTTGATCTCGCTGCTTGTTATTAGTACTCAAGCTGAAGGTCACTTGGAAGGTCCTATAACGTGAAATTGAGGCATTGAGGCATCAATGATCCCAGGTCATGAAAGGGTTAATAGATGGGACAATTCTGCACACTACGCTATGTAATATATTTCTTTAATTTTTTTTATATTTTTATAATGGGCAAGGGGGGTATTTTAAACTTTTATTGGGAGGGGGGTTTAAAGGGCTTTTTAAAAAAATACTTTTAAAAACTTTTTTATTACACTTTTTTTTTACACTTTTTTTCACTGTAAAACATGCCATAGCATAGATCAGTGTTATCGGCCATCTATGCATAGAGCCTGCCTGAGAGCAGACTCTATGCACAGATCACCGAACCGACAGGACGGAGGTAAGAGGCTTAGACCTGCCCGTTGGTACATGCGATCGGGACTCCCACAGCATGGCTGCGGGGGTCCCGATCACTCCGTGACAGAAGTTCTTGTTCTGTCACTGAGTACCTGAAACGCTGCAATCGCTATAGATCGCGGTGTTTAAGGGGTTAATGAGACGCAGCTGCGGGATTGCAGCTGCCTCTCATTACCTCTAGCTCTGGACACACTGATGTGTGCGGGACCGCTCTCACTGCAGTGGTTCCGCACACATCAGTAAGCCCCTGAAATCAGGAACTTATATATACATTCCTACTGCACGTGGTATGTGCAGTAGGAACGTATATATATGTATTACAAACGGGAAGGGTTTAAGGCATAACTGATCATTTAAATGTATAAAGTATATTTCTATTGATTATTTTAGTTCTATAAGCATAAGAATTATCATTTACAATCTTAAAACAATAAGCTCATTAACTAAAATCATCAGGTCTATGCCTATCTTATTGTATCCACTTTCTTAGAGAATTTGATGTTTTACTTTTGTGTTTTTTTTTTAACTTATTGCAAACTATGTAACATTTACTGCAGCTCAGTATAACGATGAATGATGAATTCAAGTTTTTATGCATTTTCCATTATGACACTTTTAAATAAAAGTCTAATAGCATTCATTTATGAAAATTATATAATAAAAGTATATATAGCAGACAGAAAGAAAAAGAAAGGAGCAGCAGGTGAATACAGTTCAATTCTACAGTGTATAATGAATATAAAGACTTCATTAATTATTTAAATATGACACAACATCAAAGCAGCAGAACTAGAGAATACGTTGAAGTGTTTTCAGTCAGACGCGTACATTGATCATTGATACTGCTAAAAAAAATAAGTCAATTTCATAATAAATTCCCAGGGTTTAGTTTGTCAGACATCTAATTCATAAATAACTGTCATAGGGATTTCATAACAAACAGAATCAGGAAATATACAGAATATCCAACCATACAGAGCTCAAATTACAAGTCGTGAGCAGTGCTAGAGATGTTTTAAAGGGGTACTCTGATAAAAATTGTTTTTTGATACTTTACATGCAATTTTGTCTGTCTTTGCTAACAGCTGAAAACAATGAACATGCTCAATATGTGAATGGCCATAGGAATTACAGCTATTTATTTTTATTTGTTTTAATATTTGTGCACTAACACACAATATTTCACACACTCACACACAATATAAATATACATATACAGGTGGTCCTCGGGTTACGACGGTCTCGAGTTACGACATTTTGTGGTTACGACGTTTTGTTCCGACGCCTTGTTCCGACCTACGCGGTTCCGTCGTAAGTTGAGTACGTGCAGTGGCGGAAGAATACAGTACAGTACTGTACTATACTATACAGTGACAGGTTCCAGACTGAGAAAAACGAGTCTCCTGGCTGCTATAACGCCCTGCATTATGGCTCCCAAACCTAAGCCAGACTCTGCTGATGCCACCTGATGTACCTATGTGTTTATTGATACTTATGTAGGGTACTGTGTTAGCATACAGTAGGTGTTAGGATAGGCTAAGTGTTTACAGCACAGTACTGTTATTATGGTACAGTACTGTATGAATGTATGATCCGACTTACGTCGAAATTCGGTTTACGCCGCCGCGCAAGAACGGATCAACGTCGTAAGTTGAGGACCACCTGTATATATATATATATATATATATATATTTATATATATATTCTACTGCTCAATGTCCTTTAACCCCTTGCCTCCGCAGCCTGTTTTGGCCTTAATGACCAGGGCCTATTTTTCAAATCTGACCTGTCTCTCTTTATGTAGTGATATCTCTGCAATGCTTTTAACTATCGTGGTTATTCTGAGAATGTTTTTTCGTGACATATTCCTCTTTATGTTTGTGGTATACTTTGGTTGATACACTCAGTAGTTTTTTGTAAAAAACACAACATTTGGGCAAAAATTTGAAAAATTTACAATCCTTTATATTCAAAATTCTCTTTTTCTGAGAAAGATAGTCATGCCACATGAACTAATTATTAATTCAACATCTACAACATGTCTGCTTTATGGTGACGTCATTTGGTGAACGTCCTTTTACTTGTTAGGATGTTAGAGGGCTTCGAAATGTTGCAGCGATTTTTCAAATATCAAGAAAATGTCAAATTCTGATTTTTTTAGGGACCAGTTCAGTTCTGAAGTGGATTTGTGGGGCCTGTATGTTAGTTACCCCCATAAATCCCTCCACTGTAAAAACTGCACCCCTTAAAGTATTTATAGTAAAATTTCATAAGTTTATTAACTCTTTATGTGTTTTGCAGAAATTTAAGCAAGCTGGAGGGGAAATTTTAAATTTTCATTTTGTTGGCAGATATTCCATTTTGATACATTTTTTTCTTCTAAAACAGCAAATACTAACTGAGAAATGGAACTCACTATTCATTCCCCTTATTCCAATGTTTCTAGAAATCCCCCATATGTGGCCACAGTGCATCACCTGACTCAACCACAGGCTGCAGACATGACAGAGACCTGGGGAATTTTGGGGTCTTTTTTAATTTCAGTTTTTTTTTAGCCATTATACCATGTCATTGAGGATTTGCGGGGCCAAGATATTTGTGTAAGACGAGTTGACGTTTCCATCGGTACCATTCTGGAGGACATGTGACACCCTGATCAATATTTATTAAAATTTTTATAAGGTGGTACGAATAAAAGACACAATTTAGCAGCAGTTTTTCACCATTTTTTTTGTACGCCCTTTACTATACATCACATATGACATGTTATCATTATTCGTCAGGTCGGTACGATTACAACGATATCCATTTTTATATAACTTTTGTTATAGTTTAGGGCATTTATACTTTAAATACTGTTTGTGTCTTGTATATTGTAAGAGCAGTAATATTTTTATTTTTTCACCAATGGAGTTATGTGAGGGCTTTTTTTTTTGCGGTATAAGCTGGGATTTTTAGTACACCTTTTGGGTACATGGGACGTTTTTATAGCTTTTATCTATATTTTTTAGGGGGAGGAATTAACAAAAAATTGGCATTTTGGTTTGTTTTTTATTTATTTTTTGAATGGAGTTAATCGGGCGGTATAATTAATGTAACCAGTTAACAGACGGGGTCATTACGGACGCAGCAATACCAAAGGGGTCTAGGGGGAACATTACAGCGGTGACAGCGGGAGGAGGCAACGTGCTGCAGCCTCCTCCCGCCGTCCGATCAGCTGAAGACACAGCTAATCTCCCCATAGACGCTGCGGTCGCACTGACCGCAGCGTTTATGGAGTTAACTGCCCGGGGGGAGCACGGCTCCCCTCCGGCTAGTGGCAGGGGGAGGAAGCTGTTTGACACAGCCTCCTCCCACTGCAACATCACAGCAAGGGACAGTGGGGGGAGGCTGGAAAAGCATGACGTCCAGGGACGTCATGATGAGTTCTGGCACTGCTTTTCATGACGTCCCTGGACGTCATATTGGGGGAAGGGGTTAAACACCATCCAATTATGTGTGATGGGATGAAAAAAACTCCACATGTACATAACAGGGCTGATTTACTAATGTGTTTCTGTCATCAAATTGATGGTTTTTATTAGTTTTTCCTTGTTGGCTTCTGTCTGTTTGGGAAACTAAAACCCTTAGGTGTAAAGTTTTTGAAAACCAGACAATCATAGTAAAAAAGCCCCCAAATGCCCTAATACATTTTATAACTAAATACATCCAAGATAAATCAAATTATACTGTATATGTATATATATATATATATATATATATATATATATATATATATATATATTAACAATTATGTTGTCCTGAATGAAATAGACTAGTTCCCAAACACATATGCATTATCAATATAGTATTTCTACTGTATTTGCCCACAATCAATGAATATTTAATTACTATGTTTACTCTATGCATGTTTGGTCCATGCACTTATATTTAGGTTTCCTGTTACAATAGTAATAGTTGGTAAAGGAAATGTGTTATTAGAAAATGTCTTATTGTATAAATTTTTAGTTTTTGAGTAAACATATTTTTAAGAAATTTTGATGTTTATTCTAATTTTACATTTTACTCTACTTTACTTACTCCTGTAGGGAAAGTGTTTCGCCTGGGCTGCGGATAAGGGGTAGGCAAGGTAGTCATAAACCTAGGGGACACCACCTACCTTGCCTGGTGGGGCACAATTGCTGGCAATTGCACTTGCCCTGGATCCCTGATGCTGGTGAATGCTGATTTCATCTACAAATGATTGCTGATGGAGCAAGGAATCGCTGGTTTTGCCATATCACTATAACACATGTGCCTGAACAGAGGCAGTGATGATATGGTGACCATCTCTCTTTTCTATTACAGACATTCGGTACAGATACTGTAACAAAAAGTGATGTAAGTGTTAAAAGCATGTAAGTGTTGAAAGACTTGATATTTTCAAATAGAAGTAATTTACAAATCTGTATAAGATTCTGGCACTAATTGTTTTGAAAATAATAATAACAACAATTTTTAGCCGGAGTATCCCTTTAATTCCTAAGCTCGACGGAAGAATATTGTATGCAGAGTACCGGTGCTCAGACATGGACGTTAGACCACTACACAAAGAGCCCGATTTTGGCATCATTTGTATCCAGCACAGGAATAAAACAACAGGCTGGACATAACTGATTAATATTTAGACTTGTTTTTTAGCCATCCATAGATATGTAAAGAAAAAGTCATTATACAGTGTTTAATAGTTAATGCCACTACCTGTATGTTGGATGTCTGGAACTATATAGACTTGAGCCTGATTCCAAAGTGAATAATGTAGTTAACATACTGTAGAAAAGCATTCTTCTTCATCTAAAAGATCTAGCTCTACATTCCTGCTCACGTGGTATTATTGCCTGAACTCTCAGGCATCTTTTAAGGCATAAATAGATCTTACTTGCTCATGGGACACTTTGACCTCCTTCCCATACGTAGACTCACCCGCCCCTTTTCTCTTCTCTTTTATGCTGTCAAATTGTTTTTCTCTGTCAACACTTGACCTACTTGTTCCACACTTTCATATTTGTTGCTTCATCCAATGCACTTCCCCTAGATCAATATTACATTTGTTGCTATATTAGGCTGTACATTTAACATTGCAGCCTCTGCTTTTCTCTGTCACTTTTTACAAAGACATTTCAAGCTTTTTTTTTTCCTATGTGTATACCTAGGAAAACTTTATATCTTATTATATTCCTCATTCTTTTTTTCATTTTGCTAGTCTATGTTCTTGAACTTTCTAAATAAATAATTTATATAAAGACATACCAACATGATACTAGCATGTTTGTGTGTGCTCATCCTGGTTTAAAAAACAAAACAGGATGTGTTTGATCATCATTTATAGAAAAAAAAAAAAAAAACATATGACATGTTGCACAGACACAGTATACAGTCCAAAGGAACAGCATCAGTTGGAATCTATAGAGTTTAAGTTCAAGTGCTCGCCTCACCAGACAGGACCCTTTCGTCCGGACATAAATCCAAACAAATTCAGAAGGAGACAGCACTGCTCACAGCAAACGTGATTTCTTTATTCACATCCTACTCCCGCAACGTTTCGGCTGGTTCTCAGCCTTTCTCAAGCGTGACTAACACAGTGTTCAAACCACTCTTATATGATTTGATGAATTGATGAATATCGGCCGCATGATCCTGGATTTGACATGGCTATGAGTTCGTTATAATCATATATTATATTCTCTTTGCATTCTTTCTCTTTTTTCTACATCCTGAGTTCCAGAATTTATATGTGTTTTTGAGCCACCAATAAATGTTATTGGATGGAGTATTTGTTTTTTTGGGTCGTTCATTGCAGGCTAGAATATGTGAACATATTAATCTACTGAGGAGGAATTTCTGTTAATATGAACAGCACCTGGGCCTTAAGCGTTATCTAGATTTTGAGTAATGCCTATACTTTGTCTATCTACAGCAAGTGCTGTTTTTAGTTTACACAGCATAATTTGGAGAGGGCCCTGTCACGTCATCATGAGAGGGAGGACTCGGCCTTGTGCAGAGTTTCCCTTAAAAAATGATGCTGCGACTAAAAGTGATTCACATGCACGTAAGTGTATGGATCACTGGAAGCGTGAGGATGAGAGGTGCTATCTCCGAGTCTGTGTTTTTCTTTTTTATATGGGATGCAGTTCCTGACTCTGAACAATAGGGGTGCTATCCCCATTAACTGCTTTGGCCGCGGAGGTGGTGACCCTTCAAACTTACAACTAGGGGGCTATCCCCAGCATTCATCCTCCGTGTGTTTTCTCTTCTCCCACCGTGAGCATTGGTGTATTAGAGGTGGTAGCGGACACAGTACCGCAATATGCATACTTTTGTTCACATAGATTTAGTCTGCAATTAATGGCTTTCTAGTTTCCCATATCTAAAATGGTGCCCGGGATACTGGAACGCCACTGCGCATGCGTCGGTTACACGCGGGTTGACGTGATGACGTGCTAGGATGATGCTGACGCAGTGACGTTCTGAGTTCAGCGTTTGCTGTTTATGAACACGCCATGTTACAGGAACATGTGGTAATATATTTCATTGCTTTTCATTGTTTTTAATTGTATATACACTATATATATTTTTGTATTATGGGTGATTTGAGACTTACAGGGACACGAAAGGTCTCATACTTTATATGAAATGCACATCACCGGACACTATGCATCACTAAAGAGATATGTACTAATGATATGTACCACGCTATGATTACAATACTGTGTTTCTGTAATCTCTTATGAATTGATACACTGTAAAGTTAATTGATGTTTAATTGCTGTGAAGCACATATAAGAGTGGTTTGAACACTGTGTTAGTCACGCTTGAGAACGGCTGGTTCGAAACGTTGCGGGAGTAGGATGTGAATAAAGAAATCACGTTTGCTGTGAGCAGTGCTGTCTCCTTCTGAATTTATGTTGCACAGATACGTCAAAAGTTTTGATTAGTCAGGGTCTCAGTGCTGAGATGCCTTACGATCTCTAGATCTAACAGGGAGAAGCGTAGGGTAGCATACTTCACTCCCTGGCTCAGTTTTTGTTCCATATCATGGCAGGAGATGGGCTTTATTATAAGTCTGGTTTGATCACCAAGCTGGGGACTGAAGGCTAGAAATCAATTTGTCTGCATGTTATCAAAATTTTAAAAAAATTTACAGTGATGCTGTATTGTAACCCATTTGTTTGTGAAATGTTAGGTTTTTTTTCAACACCTTTTTGCCTATTTGTCTTCAGACTTGGTCATTTTTCTAGAAACTTTTTCAGTTCTAATCCCATACCTAATTTAAAATTACTGATCATTAATGGCTCCCTTTGACTTGTATTGATTAGAATAGGATCCATACTGTAGGAATAAAAAATATTTATTTTCAATAATTCTCAGTCAGAGCAATGGTGTGGCATTTCTGTATAAGAAATTATGAAAAGCAGTAAATTGCAGTAATGATGATTCAGCTAAAGATGACAAATAGCTAATAGATAAAATGTGAAGGAGGAATGGATACTAATCCTAATAACAATACTTACCCAAGAAAGTTTGCAGTGAGAAAACAGAACAAACAAACAGGCTCTGGCTATGTGCCCACTACCTTTTTTTCCTCACATTTTTTTTTTTTAAATTACATCCATCAAGTAAAAAATAATTTCAGGTGTTTGCAAAAAAAGTCCAAAAATAAATGTAATGACCATTATTTTGACGTCCACGCAGATAACATCTGTTATTTAATACACTGTGTGCCTTGGACATCTGTTATTCCATTGCACTGAAGCCAATTAAACCGCATCAAAAAAACGGGACCACGGACGCTTGTCATGCCCGGGTCTGGGTATAGTAATGTGTGCAGGGCCGATTGCATTAAAATGGCCCTGCACACTTTGAGAGCAAAGTAGTACAGGAATGAAGCAGTGCTTATACAAAAGCTAGTAAAGGCAGCAGGATTATGGATTCACAGAACTTCCATCCCGCCTGCCTACATTTAAAAAGTCTGAAAATAGGAGAAGGTTACAAACTACATTTTAGGATTTTAGAATTAGAAAATTTTAAGGAAATTCTTTTTTGCAGTTTAGTGTTTTTAATTTTTAACTCAAGGTAACTAACTATATATATATATATATATATATATATATATATATATATATACACACACACACACACTACCGTTCAAAAGTTTGGGGTCACATTGAAATGTCCTCATTTTTGAAGAAAAAGCACTGTACTTTTAAAAGACTATTTTAACTGCAAATGTCTGTTTTTTTGGTGCAATATCTACATAGGTGTATAGAGGCCCATTTCCAGCAACTATCACTCCAGTTATCAAATGGTACAATGTGTTTGCTCATTGGCTCAAAAGGCTAATTGATGATTAGAAAACCCTTGTGCAATCATGTTCACACATCTGAAAACAGTCTAGCTCCTTACAGAAGCTGCAAAACTGACTTTCCTTTGAGCAGATTGAGTTTCTGGAGCATCACATTTGTGGGGTCAACTAAATGCTCAAAATGGCCAGAAAAAGAGAACTTTCTTCTGAAACTCGACAGTCTATTCTTGTTCTTAGAAATTAAGGCTATTCCAATGCGAGAAATTGCTAAGAAATTGAAGATTTCCTACAACGGTGTGTACTACTCCCTTCAGAAGACAGCACAAACTAGCTCTAACCAGAGTAGAAAAAGAAGTTGGAGGCCGCGTTGCACAACTTAGCAAGAAGATAAGCACATTAGAGTCTCTAGTTTTAGAAACAGACTCCTCACAGGTCCCCAACTGGCATCTTCATTAACCCCTAGCCTCTAAAGCCTGTTTTGGCCTAATGACTAAGCCCATTTTTCAAAATCTGACCTGTCTCACTTTATGCGCTTATAGCTCAGTGATGCTTTAACGTATGTTAGCGATTCTGAGATTGTTTTTTTCGTCACATACAGTATGGCACTTTATGTTAGTGGCAAAATTTGGTCACTACTTTACTATGTCTGGTCACAGGGATGGGGGCGGCCATCTCGGATCCGATGGCCGCCCGGGGAGGGTGATCTGGGGTCTGATCGGGGTCTGATCTGGGGTCTGATCTGGGGTCTGAGGGGATATTTTTCATGAAAACTGTCGGCGGCGCCGGTAATTCCCGGTACCGGAGATCGCCGATATAGCGGTAATAGAGGCGATCTCCGTTATCGGGGGACGAGGGGAGGGGGGCCAGGGGACATACTTGTTGTGGCGGTGGGGGGAGGCAACGTGCTGCAGCCTCCCCCCGCCGCCCAATCGGCAGGAGGACACAAGTCTGCCCATAGACACTGGGGTTGCATTGACTACCTGCTTTACATGACGTTCCAGGAACGTCATTTTGCGGCAAGGGGTTAAATAGTCCCCGCAAAACACCAGTGTCAACATTTACAGTGAAGAGGCGACTGTGGGATTTTGGGCTACAGGGTAAAAGGGATTCTGAATAAGAAAGGCTATCACTCAATTTTGCAACGCCATGCCATACCCAGTGGACAGCGCTTGATTGGAGCCAATTTCATCCTACAACAGGACAATGACCCTAAACACACCTCCAAATTGTGCAAGAACTATTTACAGCAGAAGCAGGCAGCTGGTATTCTATCGGTAATGGAGTGGCCAGCTCAGTCATCAGATCTGAACCCCATTGAGCTGTTGTGGGAGCAGCTTGACCGTATGGAACGCCAGAAGTGCCCATCCAACCAATCCAACTTGTGGGAGCTGCTTCTAGAAGCGTAGGGTGCAATTTCTCCAGCTTACCTCAACAGATTAATAGCTAGAATGCCAAAGGTGTGCAATGCTGTAATTGCTGCAAAAGGTGGACGACTTTGACGAAAGCAAAGTTTCAAATACAAATCATTATTTCTAACCTTGTCAATGTCTTAACTCTATTTTCTATTCATTTCACAACGTATGGTTGTGAATAAGTGTGACTTTTCATGGAAAACACAAAATTGTTTGGGTGACCCCAAACTTTTGAACGGTAGTGTATGTATGTATATATATATATATATATATATATATATATATATATATGTATATTCCCCCCCCCCCTTTAATACCACTACTTTTTACAGGTTTCGGTAGCCAAAACAAACTTGTGAATTGTATGCAGGCATTATAAAGATGTGCTTTTCAGTTTTCAATGCAACACCTATTGTGTGTCAATTTTTGAATTGAATAGACATCATGTAGTTATCAGTTTAAGAGAGCAGCTCAGTTTCAACCTTTTTGACAGATGCAAATGTCTGCATACTTCCTGGCAGCAGTATAAAAATTAAAGGCATTTTCCACAATGGAGTTTCATAAGTTGTCAGCCAGACATTTTGAAGGCATCTAGGCTTCCCACTAATATTCAAAAGGAATAATGCTCTCACATGTATGTTTCTGTACCTTTCTTTAACTACAATGAAGAAAAACTGTACAGGTTCATCAAACTCTGAAAGGAATTGTATGGGGACTAAATTTTAGATGTAAATTCAACCAAGCCAGGCTTATAAATAAAATAAAATAAATGAGTAAAAACCTGCTCTGAATTCCTGCTGCCAGGGGCGTAGCTAGGAGTCTTTGGGCCCATAGCAAAAAAACTGTACGGCTCCCCCCCCCCCCATGCACAACACAAAGCACTGAATATCTATATCATAAAAATGAAAGTCTGTCTGTCCGTTTGTCCCTTATAGACTGTCCCCTATAGACGGCCTGAACCGTTTGACCCCAAATTTGGCCCACAGGTACATTGGGTGCCTGGGCAGGTTAGAGCGAAGGTCCCGTCCTTGCCAGATGTACAGGTGGGGAGGGGAAGGGGGAAGATGGGGGGAAGAATTGAAATGAATGGGAAAATCTCCACAGTGCACACACAGGGGATATAGTTAGCTGTAGGTCTCCAGCAGAAACTGCAGTTGGAAGCCTTAGCAATCAATAGGATTACTACTTTCATTTTCACAGGGAGCTCTGGTTGCTAAGGCCAGCTGCCTCACAAAAGATCCACAGAAATAACTGGTAGACCTCCTACTCCAACTATACATGCATTTAGTTACATCAATATCTGCAAATCTGCAGCAGATCCTGGATGTGTGACTGCATCCTTAGGTCGCATTCACACATCAGTAACGCTGTCTGTAATTGTGGACCAAAAACTGCAGACAGGATTACAAATGTGTGTCACCTCCTGTCTGCATTTGCAGGTATCCACAGTCATATAGGTGACACAGACGCACAATGGCTTCATCGTTTTGTTGCAGCATGGATCATGTCCCCAAATGGATCAGAAACACCTACATATGTGTATGGGGCCATAGAAATCAATGGTTCTGAATGCGTGACAGCAGCCATAATGTCACATGATTCATGTGGGTATAACAATTTTTAGGATCCAGCTTGCACCATTTAATAGAATAATATGCAAGTTTGGGTCTATTATACAGTAAGAAACCAGACACTTTCTAGAGCAACATTGAAGGTTTATTAATGCAAATCTAATTCCTAGGTCAAAAAGAGAAACATGTAATTGGAAAAGAGGGACAGAGGACTGTCGGTCAAAAGTAGGGACTGTCCCTCCAAAAGAGGGTCACTTGGAAGGTATGGGTATACAAGACACTACAGGTATACAGGACCCCAAAACTATACACTACAGGTATACAGGACCCCAAAACTCTACACTACAGGTACACAGCACCTCCACCAACTTTATACTATAGGTATACAGGACCCCCAAACTATACACTACAGGTATACAGGACCTCCACCAACTAAATACTACAGATATACAGGACCTCAACCAACTCTATACTACAGCTATACAGGGCCCCCAAACTATACACTACAAGTATACAGGACTCCAAAACTATACACTACAGGTATACAGGACCTACACCAACTCTATAATACAGGTATACAGGACCCTCAAACTAGACACTACAGGTATACAGGGCCCCAAAACTATACACTACAACTATAAAGGACCTTCACCAACTCTTTACTACAGGTATACAGCAACTCCACCAACTCTATACTACAGATATACAGGACCCCAAAACTATACACTACAGATATGCAGGACCTCCATCAACTATATACTACAGGTATACAGGACCCTAAAACTATACACTACAGGTATGCAAGACCTTCCTTAACTAAACACTACAGGTATACAGATCCTCCGCCAACTATATACTACAGGTATTCAGGATCCCCAAACTATACAGTACAGGTGTACAGCACCTTCACCAACTATATACTACAGGTATACAGGGCCCCCAAACTATACACTACAGGTATACAGGAACCCCAAACTATACACTACTGGTATACAGGACCCCATAACTATACAATACAGGTATACAGGACCTCAAACTCTATGCTACAGGTATACAGAACCCAAAACTGTAAACTAAAGGTATCCACGACCCTCAAACTATAAACTACAGGTATACATCACCTTCCCCAACTATATACTAGAGGTATACAGGACCTCCCCCAACTATACACTGCAGGTATACAGCCCCCCCAACTATACACTACAGGTATACACCAATTCCACTGATTAATTCAGATGAAACAATACCTTTTAGACAATTGCAGTTTCCTGTTAAGCATCATTTGCAATGGCAATAAACAAGCCTGATCACTGCAGGTGGCGGCATAAATCTGGATTCTGCATTTTTTTCCGCATGGACAATTGTATGTTGCTGCTCCAGAGTTGTATCAGGTAAAAATCTTTATGTCTATGTACCTGGCAATAACACTGCCAGTGTTGTACATAACCAGGCTATCTATATAACAATACCAATGTTGTATATAACCAGGCTGTATATAACACTGCCAATGTTGTATATATTCAGGCTGTATATAACACTGCCAATGTTGTATATAACCAAGCTGTATATAACACTGACAATGTTGTATGTGACCAGGCTCTGTATAACACTGTCAATGTTGTATATGAACAGTCTGTATACTATATAAGACTGCCAATGTTGTATATAACCAGGCTCAGTATAACACTGCCAATGTTGTATATAACCAGGCTGTATATTACACTGTCAATGTTGTAATAAACCAGGCTTAATTTTAACACTGCCAATGTTGTATATAACCAGGCTCTGTATATAACACTGCCAATGTTGTATATAACCAGGCGGTATATAACACTGCCAATGTTGTATATAATCACGCTCTGTATACAGTCTGATCACATGACATCTCAGTTTGACTATTAGGTATTTAAGATATTTAAAGTTTTAAGTTTATTTCTAATGTGCAAAAGCTACTATTTACATAAACAGTTCAGAACTGTCAGGTATATAGGGGTATACAAGGCTCCTGGTGATTTCCCCTTAAACACAAAAAAGGGTATAGATTGGCCTTCTGAGCACTCTAGGAACAAATCTAATTAACACACTGACACTTTATATCCAGGCAGTGCCGGGTAGATTTTCTAGTGTGCGTGTGTGTGTGTATATATATATATATATATATATATATATATATATATATATATAGTCCAAGAATATATTCGGTGTGGCCAAAAAATAAAATCTCCTGTGACCAGAGACACATTCCTGCCTACAGTTACAATAGTGATTAGCAGAGTAGAGAGCCAATGGTTGCTTGCTCTGTCAGTCGACTTGACTGCTTCACTGTTCCTGCACTGGTAACCCCTGACCTCAGCGGGAGCCCAGGAGAACAGAGGTCAGGCAGATCTTTGTCCTCTGCTTATTAACCCTTTTTATATAGCAGCTTACACTGCATACATTGCAGTACACAAGGTGTTAAGAAGGACACACACGACTCTTATCTTCCCTTTGCATCCCTAGACCCCCCTTCCACATGGGTCCCATAGCAGCTGCCTCCCCTGCCTCTACGGTAGCTACGCCACTTACTGCCGCTGCAATTACAATGATACCTGATTTAATTGATCAGCATTGCTCTCGGCCTTGACACAAGGAAGTACCAGATCAGCCAATAGCTGGCCACAGCGGCATCACTCCTCCAGTAATTGGGTAACCAGGTACTTAAGGGGAAACTTTCATTATGAAAATGCTAACTAAGCTATTGGCATCATGTTATAGTTGAGAAGGAGTTGGGCAGATTGATATGTAGCTTTATGGGAAAGGATTCAGTACTGTATAACATGTTATTTGACTAAAATCTCTGATCTTTCCATGCTAAATAGTCCAGGGAATCAACCTAGCATTAAGTGACACTGTTCACAGAACTCAATTTCCAAGTTATATTAAATCTTATTCCACAAAGAAATTATATATATATATATATATATATATATATATATATATATATTTATTTTTTCTAATATATTATATGTGGGGGAAGGGAAGATAAGAGTCATCTGTATCCTTCTGCTTAACCCCTTGTGTACTGTAGAGGGAAGGATTTGGTATAACTTGGTATTTGATGATAAAAATACTGAATCATTCTGAGTTAGAGGGGTTATACAATTCTACAAAAACATGGCCACCTTTGCCCCACTCTTGTCTCCAGTTCAGGCATGGTTTGCAATTAAACTCCATTTACTTCAATGGAACTGAGTTTCAAACCCACCCAATCTGGAGACAAGAGTATTGCAAAAGTGGCCATGTTTTTGTAACACTGGAAAACCCCTTTAACCCCTTCCCGCATGAGGGCATAATATAAATAAAAAGTGTTATTATTAATAAATAATCCCCTCCCCTAATAAAAGTTTGAATTACCCCCCTTTTCCCATTTCATAAATAAAAATAAATAAATAAATAAATAAGCATGTTTGGTATCGCCATGTGCATAATCACATTCCTGATCTCGCACGGTAAGCGGAGTAAGCGCCAAAAATTCCGAAGTGCAAAATTGCACATTTTTGGTCGCATCAAATGCAGAAAAACTGTAATAAAAAGCGATCAAAAAGTCGCATATGTGCAATCAAGCCCCATAGACCAAAGGGTAAAAGCGCTATAAGCATGGGAAGAGAGTGATTTTAAGGAACATATATTTGTTTACATTTTTTACAAGGCATCAAATAAAATCAAAATTATGCATGTTAAATATCGTTTTAATCATACCGACTTGAGGAACATATGTAACATGTCAGTTTTGCCACAGGACACACGGTGTAAAAACAAAGCCCCCAAAGAAAAAGAATTGCGTTTTTTTTTTTCAATTTCATCGCGCATATAATTTTTTTCTGGTTTCACAGCATATTTTATGCAAAAATTCAGTCTGTCATTGCAAAGTACAATTAGTGACACAAAAAAGGGCTTATGTGGGTCTGTAGGTGTAAAAATGCAACTGCTATGGCCTTTTAAGCACAAGGAGGAAAAAAACGAAAACACAAAAACAAAAATTAGCCCAATCCAGAAGGGGTTAAGGAGTCAAGTGAACAGTGTGACTCAATGCTGGGATCACTCACTGGACTCCTTGGCATTGAAAGATCAGATACTGTATCTCTATCAGGTGACAGCTTACCTTTAATTGTGTCAAGACTGAAACCAGAAAGAGCTGACCAGCAGAACAGGGGCAGATGAGTACTCATTTGTTTGTTTTAGCCTACCTGAGCACCTTTAAATATTAACATTAGTAACAAGTCCATAAATAAGCCCTTTTAGCAGAGCCAAACATTCATAAATTCTGTAGCAGTCAGACCAAAGCTTGGTCAAAGAGTAAAGGCTACATGTAAAATAATACAGATCAATGTACATAGATTAATACAGTACCCGCAAAAAAATATTATATTTAAAATTGTATTCATATTTCTTAATCCTTGTATATTACCCCTGTAATTATTTGTTACATAATTTTGCATAGTAATATGGTTGTTCATTTTGATTAAGAAAATTGATACTTTTTTTTATAAAATGTAAGCATCCCATCAAACTTTAAAATAGAAATTGACTATATGTTATTTAAACCAGTTTCTAGATTTCAGACTAGCATACAATAATTTTTATTACTGCCATCCTCTATATCTTCATGCATTTCCAAAACTGTGTCATGTGTGATTATTTTGCTTGTCATTTAAAACAAAGCAGATGAGAAGTTCCTGGAAAAACTCATTTATTTCATAACTTGAGGGATATCCTTTCATGCCAAAGTCAATTCCATCCTTTTCTAGTCTCATCTCTTAGTATCATTATTTCTTTAATGTGTTTTTGAAGCCATAGTTCCAATTTCCTGTAGAAGCTGGTATCAGTTCAGTGAATTCAGTTGCAATATATAGTCATCTATGTGTGCATGTATCTGGGTGTCTTTGTATACGTGACAGTGACCTAATGCGTCAATGCGCAGTTAGACTTCAGTCGGTAAGGGAGTTCAGAGCGGGGCCGTGCGGCAAAATTGTGCATTTTTGGTCGCATCAAATCCAGAAAAATTGTAATAAAAAGCGATCAAAAAGTCGCATATGCGCAATCATGGTACCGATTAAAAGAACACACCATGGCGCAAAAAATGACACATCACACAGCCTCATAGACCAAAGGATAAAAGCACTATAAGCATGGGAATAGAGCAATTTTAAGGAACCTATATTTGTTAACAATGGTTTGAAATTTTTACAGGCCATCACATAATATAAAAGTTATACATGTTACATATTGTTTTAATCGTAACGACTTGAGAAACATATATAACAAGTCAGTTTTACCCCAGGGCGAATGGCATAAAAACAAATACCCCCCAAATAAAAAAAATGTGTTTTGTTTTTTATTTCACCATACATTTTTTTTCTGGTTTTCCAGTGTACTTTATGAAAAAATTCAGCCTGTCATTGCAAAGTACAATTAGTGGCCCAAAATAAGGGCTCATGTGGGTTTCTAGGTGGAAAAATGCAAGTGCTATAGCCTTTTAAGCACAAGGAGAAAAAAATGAAAACGCAAAAATCGAAATTAGCCAGGTCCTTAAGGGGTTAAGATCTTAGTCTCAGTGTCTGTGTCATTCTCTCTGTATTACTCCTTTATTTTTGCAGAAAACCTCCCTATTCTGTGTTCTATGCAATACTATACTGCGTCCTGGGCTGCTTATCATTTCAACTTAAAAGGGCTTTTAGGCTAAAATAGACTAATGATCTATAGGACAGCTCATCAGTCACTGATTGCTGTTTCTGTGAAAGTTGCCTCAATCTTTTCCTGGCCCTGATCTTGTGATCCTGGCAATTTTGTTTTTACAATCGAATGTGATTCCTGGCTATCCCTAACAACATTCCTGCCCATAGTCTTTGAAATTATGTCTGGTACTCTTCTTATTTATTTATTTATTTATTTTACTTCTAGTTATTTCTGACTACATTCTTGACTTGCCTCTTGTATTCTACACCTGGTACTATACCTATAATGCTACTTCTAGTTCTGATCCAGCTTGATCTGACCAGGGCCGGCCTTAGTGGTGTACATCCTGTGCAACCCTATCAATGATGATGCTGCACATGGGGGAAAGGGGTCTATACTATACATTGATACTGCACAGAGGGGGGTATACTATTTAGGGACTGCTCAGAGAGGCCTACACTATGTAGAGATATATACTACTATATAAGGCCAAAGAGCATACCTATTATGTGTAGGGGGTGGCTTTATTGTGTGAATGGTCAGACATGGTTAGATTGACACATTGTAACAAATTCTCAGGACAGGGGTGAGGGATCTGGTGATGATGTGTTTGTTAACATGTATTGTAAATACAGCTTTGTATACCAGCAGAATTATGAATGCAGCTTTGGATTCCAGCAGAATTGTTAACGCAGCTCTGGCTTTTGTAGGCCTTATGATCTGGCCTATGTAAGTGGTCCAGACTGGAGTAGCTTTGCATTTTTTTTTTAGCTTTTTTGTGGCATTTAAAAAAAATTGCATTTGTTAAATTAGACATGACACTGTTAATGTATGTACAAATAGCACTATTGTGAGAACAGAGGTGAGTGGTGTAAACATTAGGAAAATCACAACTGTTTGTGCAAGGAAGCAATTGTGCAAAAATCAACTTTTCTTTGTCAATAGACATACATAAAATGATACGTTTCCTGTTATGAGTTTCACCTGTGGATCCAGCTTTAGTGCTTGTAACACTGTCCACAGAAATCTATAATTTAGTGTTTTATTGAAACATTTTTTTAAGGCATTATTAGAGAGTAATTTCTTCTTTTTATATGGGACTTGTGTGTTTGCATAGCTAAAATGCAACATATTCTTACAGCAGATTAGAAACACTTTACAGTAACTACTTTCTTCTCCTTTTGGAAACACTGTTTTTCAGTTGATCCAAGTCAATAAATTGGGATGAAAGCAAAGCTTCTTCATGTCAGTAATGATAGGCTATAAAAAGATTTCCCATAGTCCTAGTTCTGACAAATAAATAGGAGATGGTTTACCTGATTCCTATTATTTCTACAATTAATGGAATTTGCTTCTGTTTTCAATTCTTTTTCCTATGAAATGAATGCCAATTATATATGTTAATTTTCCATTTTATTACTTTTAAGAGACAGTGCTGCAAATTACATTAGAAAAAAAGTGTTGATGCATGAATGATTAAATTTAGAGTACATAGTGAAAGAATAATTCTTGTACTTAACAAAATAATAATACTGAGTCCTCCTTTGAAAATTTAAAGGCCCTATTACACCAAATAATTATGTTTGGTGTAATGTTAAAAGACCTTGATCATCATGCATAAGCCATCATGCACAATGTCAGCTGATCGTGGTCTTTCAACATGCTGAAAGATGCCAGACCACCGCTGACCGCAATGGCCAGCCCGGACGATCCCTCCCGCTGCTCCCTGCTCCTCCCCACTCGCTGTCTGTAAATGTAAAAGCCCAGGCAGCGAGCAGGAAATGAGGGGGAAGCAAAGCAGAGTTGGCAGCCCCCTAGTCAATATGTTGCCTTTTGGTAATTTGCCTGTGCAGTGGATTATGCACAAGGGGACTTCCAACTACAGCACTCTATCAGCACTTTAGGTAGTGTCCAGGTGCTGACAAATTACCTTTAAGACAACTCCATTCTCTCACCTGCACCTGAGCAACATAGTGCTTTATGAATATGTATGTATGATACAATTTGATATTTAAATTGTCACTGCAAAGGGGTCTAAATCAGTTCTGCATCTTGTATTGGCTTGAACCTGTTTCCTGACCCTTGTGTACCTCTCTGATTGTCCTGTGTAGGACCGGGCCTGTCGACTCTTTCATCTCCTGCAGTTTACTATAGCCACAATGTGAACTCACTCAGCTATGCTTCATCTCCCGCAATTGGCTATAGCTACTACCTGAACTGCTACAATAGCTGTACTGGCTAGTTGTCATCTGTATACTCCCAGCAACCTGACAGTTCTGCTTACTGAATACAGTTCACTCTGCTAAGTGGCTTACTGCTCACTGGCGCCACCTGCAGGATCTGCTTCAAGCTGCTACTCTGAACTGTTCAGCGTCACTTGCAATAGATATACCTTTTCCTAGCCTGGCCAGCCATCATCTCTGTTGGTAGGTGACACAGTGGGTCCACACTTGTTGGGACATTACACAAACCTTGTGGTATCATACTCAAGAAGACTGGAGGCTGTCATCGCTGCCAAAGGTGCTTCAACTGGGTACTGAGTAGGTGCTTATTCCGCCCTGTATTCCATGAATGCTATGGACAGGGAAGCCCTTTAGTGTACTCTTTCCCTACCTGGAATCATATATCAATATGATGCCATTAGTGGGGAAAGTGTTTGAATCTTTGCAGCACTGTGATGACACAGCTGTGCAGCTTCCTGGTTTCAACTCCTCTGTTCTCCCCCTCCCTTCTGAGAAAGAGTCACATGATCTCTGTCTCTTCTGTTGCCAGGCAAGCTGTAACACCTCAACTATAACCCCGCCCACCACTGATATCACACAGTGATCACCTTGCCAAGGGTGGGGAAACAACAGCTTCTCCTGAGTAGTATAGGGAAAAGGAGATGCTTCTTCATTTCTCTCTAATCTATTTATGTAGTTGAATAGATAGATACTGTGCAAAGCAGAAGCAGACCGAGCCAGTGGTGGGCAGATACTACAAGACAGGGGCGGGTTCTAATTCGACCTGGCAGTCGGTTCTGGAGTGCAATGCATCCTGGGAAATGTAGTTTCCTGGCTGGATGCCCAGATGTCTAGCTCGGATCATCTGTAAAAGCGTGAATCTGGGGCTCGGAGCAGTGTAAACAAGGGGGAAGGGGGTCAAAAAAATTGGTGTTAGATCGGTGAGTGAACCTATATGCTTTTTTCGCATTTTATTTTTTATGGAAAGGCTGGAGTTCCCCTTTAACTAGCCAGGGCTTGCAGTCGGTTACCTGCTCCAGTGCAATTAGCTATGAGAAAGATGCATAGCAACTCCAAACACAACTAAATAAAAGAAACAGACAGATAGCAGGAAGATAGCAGTAATAAACACTTTTTTGTATACAGATATAATGGATGTTTGCATGTATGCATAGGTATTAGACGTGTTCAAAAACTTTGCTTCTTAAATGGGTATTTTAAATAAGAGCACTATTTGAATGTTGTTCAAGCTATATATGAAGCATTAGTCAAGCATTGCATGAAGGTCCCTGGGGACTGTTAACTCCTTAAAGACCGGGCCAATTGTCACTTTTGCATTTTTGTTTTTTCCTCCTTGCCTTCTAAGACCCATAACTCTTTCATTTTTCCATCTACAGGGCCATGTGAGGGCTTGTTTTTTTTTCAGGTTTTTTTTCAGCAGGTGTATTTTGTTATAGCATCTTTCAATCTGCCATAAAATGAATGATGGAACCACCAAAATATAATTTAAGGAGGTCCTTAAGGGGTTAATAAACATTATTAAATGTAAAAAAAAAAATTGTATGCTACTATTAATATAGATTTCTTTTTGATGGCAATAGTGTTTGCAAGCTATATTACTTTGGTGCTAAAGAGCAGTGTTTGGGAACTAAATACTGCATACTGACACTAAAAGAATTATATTGTAGGTAGTATTGAAAACATTGTTGTATTACTGTATTTATGCAGCCATTTCTAGCAAAAATTTGTATGTTGTTTGTTGATGTCCAGCTGTTTGTAGACAGTTTGGAAGCATTTTATTTCTGCTGTATTTTCTCACAGTTCTATAACAGTACATCTATCTACCTATTTACTTTTGTTAATCTTCTTTGATCTGTGCCTTGTGAATTGAAATAGTACTTCTTATCAAAATACTAAAGCTAAATCGATGAAAAGAAGAAACTAATCCTGAAGTGAAAAAAAAAAAAAAAGTTTTGAAGAATGGTAGTGATAATGAAATCTGTCAATAAGATAATGTTCTTACCTCCCTAGTGTTGCTCTTCATGTTACAAAAAACAAAACAAACAAAAAAAGATAGATATCAGACCTTTTGTATTATTTACAGAGTATATGGATATACAGTTAGGGCCAGACATATTTGGACAGTGACACAATTTTCGTGAGTTGGGCTCTGCATGCCACCGCATTGGATTTGAAATGAATCCTCTACAACAGAATTCAAGTGCAGATTGTAACGTTTAATTTGAACGGTTGAACAAAAATATCTGATAGAAAATGTAGGAATTGTACACATTTCTTTACAAACCCTCCACATTTTAGGAGCTCAAAAGTAATTGGTCAAATAAACATAACCCAAACAAAATGTTTTTTTTTTTCAATATTTTGTTGCAAATCCTTTGGAGGCAATCACTGCCTTAAGTCTGGAACCCATGGACTTCACCAAACGCTGGGTTTCCTCCTTCTTAATGCTTTGCCAGGCCTTTACAGCCGCAGCCTTCAGGTCTTGCTTGTTTGTGGGTCTTTCCGTCTTAAGTCTGGATTTGAGCAAGTGAAATGCATGCTCAATTGGGTTAAGATCTGGTGATTGACTTGGCCATTGCAGAATGTTCCACTTTTTTGCACTCATGAACTCCCGGGTAGCTTTGGCTGTATTCTTGGGGTCATTGTCCATTTGTACTATGAAGCGCCGTCCGATCAACTTTGCAGCATTTGGCTGAATCTGGGCTGAAAGTATATCCCGGTACACTTCAGAATTCATCCGGCTACTCTTGTCTGCTGTTATGTCATCAATAAACACAAGTAACCCAGTGCCATTGAAAGCCATGCATACCCATGCCATCACATTGCCTCCACCATGTTTTACAGAGGATGTGGTGTGCCTTGGATCATGTGCCGTTCCCTTTCTTCTCCAAACTTTTTTCTTCCCATCATTCTGGTACAGGTTGATCTTTGTCTCATCTGTCCATACAAAACTTTTCCAGAACTGAGCTGGCTTCTTGAGGTGTTTTTCGGCAAATTTAACTTTGGCCTGTCTATTTTTGGAAGTGATGAATGGTTTACATCTAGATGTGAACCCTTTGTATTTACTTTCATGGAGTCTTCCCTTTACTGTTGACTTAGAGACAGATATACCTACTTCCCTGAGTGTTCTGCACTTCAGTTGATGTTGTGAACGGGTTCTTCTTCACCAAAGAAAGTATGCGGCAATCATCCACCACTGTTGTCTTCCGTGGACGCCCACGCCTTTTTGAGTTCCCAAGCTCACTAGTCAATTCCTTTTTACTCAGAATGTACCCGACTGTTGATTTTGCTACTCCAAGCATGTCCGCTATCTCTCTGATGGATTTTTTCTTTTTTTTTTCAGCCTCAGGATGTTCTGCTTCACCTCAATTGAGAGTTCCTTTGACCGCATGTTGTCTGGTCACAGCAACAGCTTCCAAATGCAAAACCACACACCTAGAATCAACCCCAGACCTTTTACCTACCTCATTGATTACAGGTTAACAAGGGAGAAGCCTTCAGAGTTAATTGCAGCCCTTAGAGTCCATTGTCCAATTACTTTTGGTCCCTTGAAAAAGAGGAGGCTATGCATTACAGAGCTATGATTCCTAAACCCTTTCTCCGATTTGGATGTGGAAACTCTCATATTGCAGCTGGGAGTGTGCACTTTCAGCCCATATTATATATATAATTGTATTTCTGAACATGTTTTTGTAAACAACTAAAATAACAAAACTTGTGTCACTGTCCAAATATTTCTGGCCCTAACTGTACATATACCTGCCATTGTTTTTTTTATTACCTTGAATTTGAATCATAAAATAGCTGAAAAAGTACTAGTTTATTGCAACTGTATTATTTTCATACATGTACTGTAGTGGTACTTTCTAAGGCCGGAGTGTATGCACATAGTATGCACTCCGTCCGGAAACCCTAGCGGCGCCGCAAGAAACTGACATGAAGCAGCTGAATAGCGGCTGCAGAAAATCCTGCAAGTTCACAAAATGGAGTGTGCGGTTCTGCCCGCACGCTCCATTGTGAGCAGCGGGGAATTCAGATGCAGGTGCACACCGATGAACATAGCCTAAAGATGTAAGCAACCTTGTGACTGTATCACAGTCTAGCAAACTACCATAGTGATGGGTAGGAGTATACTGTGAGACAACGTGTAAAATACTGTTACTGTTACTAATATTGTAAAATTTTTATTATGTCTTAAGGTGCAATCACACTTAGTAAAACAGGCGGAATTTCTAGACGGTGTCCCCGTTGCAGAATCCCACCTGCCTCAGGGTAAAAATGGGATGCCTTGTGCGCTGCCGCTCTGCACTCTGAGAGCGGAGGCACATGAGACATCCCATTGACTTCCTGTGGCAGGTGAGAATTCTAGGCAGGCGGTCCACCATGGAATTCCGCCTGTTTTACTCAGTGTTAATATACCCTTAATAGTGAAGTAAGGTGTACATTTGGAGTTGCTTAGGCCACGTGCCCTTACTCGCAAGCTCCGAGCATTAGATGTGGCAAGGCTAGTGTAAACTGGCAAAAAGTCAAAATTTTTGCGTAAATGGGAACTTGTGCAAAAATTTTTTAAATTAAATTAAAATATATATATATATATATATTCTTGATTTGGCAACCCCCTCCATTACTATTGCCAATTTGGGCAAAAACTTTTGTGACTATTTTGCAATTGTACTATATATAAAAACTCTATAGGATGGAGTTCAATTTTCCTTTAATTTTGCAGTGGTAACTAATTTATGAAATGTAACCATTTAAATTTGTTGCATATTTGTGTGCAGTCTCGCTTCAGTCCGGAACATACTTTGAAACTTTTTATGTAAGCTTTTTATGTGTGCATTTTGATAAATATGGCATTAGTATACCTGGTGTATGGCAGGTAACCAGTGTGAAATACACCAATAATGATAAATTCCCTTTTTAGACTTTACACCAGTTAATAGTTTTAGCTATCTTAATATTTGGTGTGCTGCAAATATTTTCTATAATTTATCACATCACATTAGAAGTTACAAAGTTTCAGCCAATTTGAGGATTAGAAAAAAGTATTTGGCAAAACTTTTGGACGAGTTTTCAAGTTACCTCAACAAAAATCTCTGGGCACATAATGCATTGTGCTTGTAAAGTCTGTTGGATACGTTTTCTGGCTTCTAGCTTGTGGCTTGGCATTTATCACAAATTGGCCAGCTGAATATTAACACTACATTTTGAAACTCTAGTGACAACTATCTAAAAATGAACCGTCTTTTTTGCCAAATGTCAACAAGAAGGGTTTTATCATGGTACAGTGTTTTGAAGTCTTGAAGCTACGAATAAAAAAAAAAAAAGTCTATACAGTTATAAGAGATTAAAGTATGTACCAGAAGGAAGTTCACATTTTGTGGCAATTTGTGCTTAAAGTACATTATGTGCAATTATTTAATTTTAAAATTATTATTTATTATTTTTTAAGTTTAATTATTCTTCATGAAACTTACTTTTTCTACACAAAAACCATTCCAATTATAGGCAAGCTTGTAGGAAAACAAGTTACCAGTCTATACACTGCAGTTATTGTCCAAAGAATATGAAGGCCTTTTTACAACAGCCTGTATTATGTCAATGGCCACTTACTTGTGACAGACCTCAACAGTGGTAAATTAGACACATAAATAGTAACATACATTGTAGTCCAGAGCTATTTATTCCTGTTTCCCTGGTCATAGACCTTCAATAACTGACGGGAGAGTTTGGGATGAATCACATAGGCTTCAGGGACTTCCAGCGCCTCAGCCATTGTCCCGAAGCTCTCCCGGCAGCCGAGCATCTCCAAGCTTCTCCGATGGGACTCTTGGCTGCCGAGAGAGCTTTGGGAACCACTGGCGCAGGCAGTGGCTCTGCATCACACTGCCTTTGCTGGAAACATGACAGGAGAAGCACGGCTGCCGGGAACGGGTCACAGGTGAGTCGAATAGTTTTTTTTTTTATTATTATGGTCGCCGCATACGGTGAAGATGCGGCAGTTTTTGAGTTCCCTCACTGTATGCGACAACCATACCCGGTGTATAAGACCGGTGTATAATTTTTGGGGGTTAAAAAGTTGTCTTATACGTAAGAAAATACTTTAATTCAAAAACATGTAAAATGATGAAAAATAGATCAGATCGGTTCCATTACAGGAATCACACTAGCACTCTAACCCTTTAAAATATAAATATAAAATTTAATCAAAATGATTGCTGAGAGAAAATGCAATCAATTATTTCCGGGTGTAAATTGTACTGCTTGCAAAAATGTATTTATCTTTTAATACCTAATATATAACAGCATTAGCAATGATCATAAAATCAATGGTATCCAATGGCCATTTATAACATTAAAATGTAAATATTGTTTGTAACCACACAATGTGATTTAATTACAACCATTTCCGAGGCATCATGTTTGTTAGAAAATATGGATTGATACAATAGCATAAAACATTGTTGAATAATGTAAATATTTTATGGATAAAAATAAAAGAAAGCTCATATGTTGGTTTTTTAAAGGTTTGGTTTTATTATTCATATGAACTGTCATGAATGATATGGAGCTGTAAAGACTATAAATGATTAAAGGTTAAGTAAGCACCTTAAAAACTGTACATGATTTTTCTCCTATTATACCATTGTATATACAACATATTCTATAGTAAGTGTCATAAAAAATATATTTACTTTTTTTTTGGGGGGGGGGGGGTGGTTGGAAAATTAGTTATTTTAGGGCCTTAAATATGTTCCTCAATAGTGTTGAGCAAACTTGATAAACTGTTTGGGTTCGACAGTGTTCTGGAAACCTGTACACTCAGCATTTGACTCCTGGTGTTTGGGGAAGTTAGATGCCACCCTAGGGAGTCCTGGAAAACATGGATACAGCTATAGTCAGATGCCAATAATTCGGGCTTGGAGAACATTGCTCAACCTGATCAGTTCTGCAAGTTCACTCAACAATATTTCTCAATATCAAATATAAATGCATAGCCCTGAAGCATGCCATACAAGTATGGTTGGGTTGGGCCCCAAGGAAAACATGGCAAAAAAAATCATCCCTTTTTATTGTACTACTGTAATATAAAAGGGAAAGGCGTTGCCTTATAAAGGCATGAGAAATGTAAACTTACATATTGACTATGTGAATGGTCCTCCATATAATGCATGAATAGCACAGGCTTGACCACTGTTACAGAGAAGTTGAATATTTTGGCTCATGCCAAGAGGTCCCAAATATCTAACCCCTTTAAAGGGAACCTATTTATCTGGCACTCTGTAGTAACATAACTCCAGGCCACTCATCTTTGCAGATTGGCGTCTAGGTATTCTTGAGGCAATATCAGCTATACAGGTTGATCGATGCACTCTAGCGCACCAAATATTTCACTAGCATATGAATAAAGGGAAAGCATAGCAGCATGTTACATTTTTCCAATCTGCTGACAGTTTCTCTTCAAAGATGCCCATTTGTCCTAACTGAGCATATAGAAGACTCCAATTTTCAGGATAACTAACAAATAGGTCACTTTGCATTGAATACAACGAAACTTGGATGAGTGTATGAAGCTCTTGGTTCATCACTAGTCAAGAATATGGCTAACGACTGGTAGAATTGAAGCTAATACTAAAAGAGAACTTTTTGATTGTGATTATGTTTGTAGCTCTACTTTCATAGTTATACATTATTTCTAACTAATTTATGAAAGAGATTTACTATCTTTAATGGAAGAACAATGCTAACCAATAAATTAAAACTTTTCCAAAGGCGATGAAAGAGAAAGAAGATGGAAAATGAAGAAAAAAATGGAAAGCGAAGGTCATTAGACCTCAATTAGATTTTAAATAAGTAATCAAACCAGCTAAGTTAAAGTGGGAGATTGTGTTTCGATGACAAACTCTTTGGATGGCTTTTGAATAAATGATCAGAACATTTGTTCTAAATTGGTGACAAAATATAAAGTTCTATTATGAAGAAATTAAAGGATTAACTAATTTTACCACATAGTGAAAATGAGGGTATGTGGGCTTAAGGAAACAATACTTATGTTGTTGTAGATTTTGATTACTTAGACCAAGCTGTATACCAGTTTAATTAGAACACGAGGAACAAGTATTTTATTTATGTTAATACATAATTACAGAAAACTAATCAGCACTATGAAACTTAAATATACTTACATTAAACTTTCTGCTTGTTTGTGTAGTTACTTTGGACTTGTAGTATTAGTGCAATGCAAAGAGGTGGTTAGTTGGAGGATGTGCAATTTACAGTTGATAAATACATCTGAGATCAGTTACGCCATGAATCATATTAAGAATAATAGGTATTGGAATAAATTATCATGTAGACAACCAGGTGATTAATTAGTCAATTTGGCTTGCATTTGAATAAGTTGAAGTTAAGCTATATGACAGACTCTAATTAAAGTGAAATCTACGGTCTTTTTTTATTTTTTATTAATGAGCTATAAGAAACCTTTATTTAAATAAATGTACCATTTGAAATATAATTACTTTTCATGACTGCACTTTGTAATGATGTTAAACAATGTAAATATTTATAGTTATTAGACAGTAAATTAATCGGCATAAATAAAATCTTTTTTAAGGTACAAGGCAATTTCCAGGGTCCTTATACAATATGTAGTTTTTAGTCTACTAAGAATCACAGTGGGGGAGACTTTTTAAACTCTGCCTCAAATCATGTAATAATTAAAAGGAAGAATAGCACTGCATGCAAAACAACGGACACCATGACAAAAGCTGATATCTCACCCTGCTTAGGTTTTAGCTTCCAGGTCTCCATAAAGTAGGGAGGGGATAGAAAGAAGAAAATATCTTTGACTAATACTTTAGTTTTTGGCAATCTGCACTAATAAATGTATACACATAGACAGCAGTCTGTCAGATAATAGTTTGGGATCTGGTTTATTTTGATGATTGGTGAACATCCTGAGTATTAAAGACATAAAAAGCACGCACTGACAACCTGATTCAGAAAAAGTCTTCATTTAATTACTTGTTCCATGACAGCTATTGCTCACAGATGCTCCCAAATATCTTTTAAATGTACATGTGGAGTGTTGTGTTTTAGGTTCTGTACTGGCTTAAAAAATACCTTTAAGCTTAAGCAGTTTTTCCTCCTCTTTGGTAATAAATAGGGTATTTCATATGTGAACTAGATATGCATTTCCAGAAAAACATACATGGTGCTTGAAAGGAGCACCCCTTTAACAGTAACTTCAAGGAGTGCCCCTTTATTTCTATTTCTTGTCCATATGTCCATTGGTACTGGCCTTTTAAGAGCATCTTTGGTGCTTCATCTTTAAGAATGACTTTGGTGCTGGCTCCTTTACCTCTTAACGACGCTGGATGAGTATACTCGTCTTGTGGCCATTAAGTTTAGGGAGAGAGGGCTTCCGGAGTGAGCAGGACTGTACTATTAAATTATTACATTACTGATCTCACACGGTTGACAGTGTAAGTGCAAAAAACCTTCAAAGTGCAAAATTGCACATTTTTGTTTATATCAACTCCAGAAAAAAGTAGTAAAAAGTGATCAAAAAGTTGCATATATGCAAACAAGGTACCGAAAGAAAGAACAGATCATAGCACAAAAAATTAAACCTCAAACAGACCCATAGAACAAACAATAAAAGTATTATAAGAATGGGAATAGAGCAATGTTAAACACATTTAGTTTTTTTAAAAGGTTTTAATTTTTTAAAAGCCATCAAATCAAATAAAAGTTATACAATTTACGTATTTTTGTAATCATATTGACTTTACAAACATAGATAACATATCAGTTTTACCATAGGGCGAAAGGCGTAAACACAAAACCCCTCAATTTCACTGCACAAATATATACATAAATATAAATTTTTTGGTTTCGCTGCATATTTTATGGAAAAGTCTGTAATTACAAAAAATGGGTATTATAAAATTGGTGTTGCAAAAAATAAAGGCTCAAGTTGGTCTTTAGGTGAAAAAAAATGCAAGTGCAGAGGCCTTTTAAACGCAAGGAGGAATAAACAAGAGCGCAAAAATGAAAACTGGCTCCGTCCTTAAAGGGTTAAAGGGAACCAATCACAAACAAATTGGCCATAAAGATAAAGAAACGTGCTGGTACATCAGCCAGCACGCTTCCTAACCATCCCCCTGTCCCCTCCGTCCCATGAACATTCAGCCCGCAAAGTTAGTTTAATAGTGTCCCGCGCTGTATGCAAATTACCATCTAAGTAGTCAAGGTGGGCGGGCGGCTGGTCAAGTAGTCATGGTGGGCGGGGGCTTCGTCATGTAGTCACAGGCTCTTGGGCCGCCTCCGGTGCTGTAATCACGCCCCTCCGGGCGTGTTGTAAAGCGGCTCCTGGTGACGTCACTCGGGGGGGCCGGCATTGCACGTCGGCAACGCCGACGTCTTTACTAAGCTGCGCATGCGCAGTGCAGCCTGAGAAGACGCTGCTGTACTGTGCTTGCGCGGCGTAGTACAGCAGCGGCTTCACCCACTGTACTGCGCATGCGCAGCTTAGTAAAGACGTCGGCGTTGCCGACGTGCAATGCCGGCCCCCCCGAAAGACGTCACCAGGAGCCGCTTTACAACACGCCCGGAGGGGCGTGATTACAGCACCGGAGGCGGCCCAAGAGCTTGTGACTACATGACTAAGCCCCCGCCCACCGTGACTACTTGACCAGCCGCCCGCCCACCTTGACTACTTAGATGGTAATTTGCATACAGCGCGGGACACTATTAAACTAACTTTGCGGGCTGAATGTTCATGGGACGGAGGGGACAGGGGGATGGTTAGGAAGCGTGCTGGCTGATGTACCAGCACGTTTCCTTATCTTTATGGCCAATTTGTGTGTGATTGGTTCCCTTTAAGAGCAAAATTGGTTCCAGCTCTTTAAGAGCAAATTCAGTACTGGCCCTTTGACAGAAGGTTCAGTACAGGCCCTTTATAAGTGAATTTGGTACTGGCCCTTTATGACCTTTCAGCTTTCCACGTCATCGGTAGAGATGAGCAAACTTTTCTAAAGTGCGTTCCGACTGGTCTTCCGGATTTTTTCGGAAGGTTTGGTTCGACCGAATTTTGGATTTCTTCGGATTTCATAGTTTAACCCCTTAGCGACCCATGACGTACCTGGTACGTCATGGTGCCGCGGGGGTGTTCAGATCGGGGTCTGCAGCCGGGCAATGCCTCTATTAGCCGGTGCGGGTCCCGTTGCCGTGACGGCCAATTAAGCACTTCAATGCAGCTGTCAAACCTGACAGCTGCATTAAAGTGCTTTACACTTCACATCCCTGGTGTCTAGTGGGTCGGATCCGTTCTTCTGCCCGTGCCCAGGAGCCTGTGACTAGATGACGAAGCCCCCGCCCACCGTGACTACTTGACCAGCCGCCCGCCCACCTTGACTACTTAGATGGTAATTTGCATACAGCGCGGGACACTATTAAACTAACTTTGCGGGCTGAATATTCATGGGACGGAGGGGACAGGGGGATGGTTAGGAAGCGTGCTGGCTGATGTACCAGCACGTTTCCTTATCTTTATGGCCAATTTGTGTGTGATTGGTTCCCTTTAAGAGCAAAATTGGTTCCAGCTCTTTAAGAGCAAATTCAGTACTGGCCCTTTGACAGAAGGTTCAGTACAGGCCCTTTATAAGTGAATTTGGTACTGGCCCTTTATGACCTTTCAGCTTTCCACGCCATCGGTAGAGATGAGCGAACTTTTCAAAAGTGCGTTCCGACTGGTCTTCCGGATTTTTTCGGAAGGTTTGGTTCGACCGAATTTCGGATTTCTTCGGATTTCATAGTTTAACCCCTTAGCGACCCATGACGTACCTGGTACATCATGGTGCCGCGGGGGTGTTCAGATCGGGGTCTGCAGCCGGGCAATGCCTCTATTAGCCGGTGCGGGTCCCGTTGCCGTGACGGCTAATTAAGCACTTCAATGCAGCTGTCAAACCTGACAGCTGCATTAAAGTGCTTTACACTTCACATCCCTGGTGTCTAGTGGGTCGGATCCGTTCTTCTGCCCGTGCCGGGCCTCAGCGTCGCAATGACGCTGATCCCGGCTCGGCAATAGGTTGCTATGGCCTGCAGCAGGCCAAAGCAATCTATGACCGATGTAATCGATCTTTGCTGTGTATATACACAGCATTGATCTCTATGAGAGATCAGTGCTGTGTATATACAAGTCCCCCAGGGGGACTTCTAGTTTATGTAAAAAAAAAAGTAAAAAAGAGTTTTTATTAATAAAAAAAACCCTCCCCAATAAAAGTCCAAATCACCCCCCTTTTCCCATTTTATAAATATAAATTAATAAACAAATAAATAAACATATTTGGTATCGCCGTGCACGTAATCGCCCGAACTATTAAATTATCACATTCCTGATCTCGCAGGGTAAACGGAGTCAGCCCCAAAAAATTACAAAGTGCAAAATTGCGCATTTTTGGTCGCATCAAATCCAGAAAAAATGTAATAAAAAGTGATCAAAAAGTCATATATGCGCAATCAAGGTACCGATAGAAAGAACACATCATGGCGCAAAAAATGACATCTCACACAGCCCCATAGACCAAAGGATTAAAGCGCTATAAACCTGGGAATAGAAAGATTTTAAGGAACATATATTTGTTAACAATGGTTTGAATTTTTAAAAAGCCATCAGATACAATAAAAGTTATACATGTTATATATCGTTGTAATCGGAACGACTTGAGGAACATTCATAACTAGTCAGTTTTACCATAGGACAAAGGGCGTAAATGCAAAACTCCCCGAAATCAAAACAAATTATTTTATTTTTTTTCAATTTGACAGCGCAAATGATTTTTTTCCGGTTTCACAGCATATTTTATGCAAAAATAATGCCTCTCATTGCAAAGTACAATTGGTTTAGCAAAAAATAAGTGCTAATATAAGTCTCTAGGTGAAAAAATGCAAGCGCTATGGACTTTCAAACATAACATTGAAAAAGGAAAAGCGCAAAAACTAAAATTGGCTTTGACCTTAAGGGGTTAAAGCATCTATATGATACTGGGGTAGTGTATTTGGTTGAATTTAGGGCTTTACATGTCAGTAACATTGTTATCTTTTCAATATCTCAAAGTCATTTTCTTTTCTTTTTTAGACTTCAATATTCACCATTACAAGGTCTATGCAGGAAATTAACCATTACAGGGTCTATGCAGGAAAAAGGTCACAAATGCAGTAAAGGAACAGTAGTAGTCATTGGAGGCCAGTGGAGGTCCAGCAATAGTCACTTGAGGCCAGTACAAGAGCAGCAGTAGTCAAAATGGAGGCCAGGCAGGAGCAGCAGTAGCCAACATGGAGGCCAGGCAGGATCAGCAGTAGCCAACATGGAGGCCAGGCAGGATCAGCAGTAACCAACATGGAGGCCAGGCAGGAGCAGCAGTAGCCAACATGGAGGCCAGGCAAAACAGCAGCAGCCAACATGGAGGCCAGGCAGGAGAAGCAGTAGCCAACATGGAGGCCAGGCAGGTGCAGCAGTAGCCAACATGGAGGCCAGGTAGGAGCAGCAGTAGCCAACATGGAGGCCAGACGGGAGCAGCAGTAGCCAACATGGAGGCCAGGCAGGAGCAGCAGTAGCCAACATCGAGGCCAGGCAGGAGCAGCAGTAGCCAACATGGAGGACAGGCAGGAGAAACAGTAGTCAACATGGATGCCAGTTGAGGCCCAGAAGTAGCCAACATGGAGGCAAGGGCAGGCACAGCAGTAGTCAACATGGAGGCAAGGGCAGGCACAGCAGTAGTCAACATGGATGCCAGTTAAGGCCCAGCAGTAATCAACATGGATGCCAGTTGAGGCCCAGCAGTAGCCAACATGGAGGCAAGGGCAGGCACAGCAATAGTCAACATGGAGGCAAGTGCAGGCACAGCAGTAGTCAACATGGATGCCAGTTAGGGCCCAGCAGTAGCCAACATGGACGCAAGCGCAGGCACACCAGTAGTCAACCTAGATGCCAGTTAAGGCCCAGCAGTAGCCAACATGGAGGCCAGGGCACGCACAGCAGTAGTCAACCTGGATGCCAATTAAGACCCAGCAGTAGCCAGCAAGGAGGGTGGGGTGACATGAGCAGCAGAAGCAGAATAATGAGGTCCATGGACCGGCGAGAGGTAGCAGGGCAGCAGGAATGGTGGAATGACCAGCAAGGTCTAGTTCACATATAGGCCACATTAGATGCAGAAAAGGTCCTACATCTTGGTGACATCAGGACCAAATCTTACTCTGTAGTATCAGGAGCAGGTGTCACAAAGTCCTTATCTATATGGCGTTCATTTTGATAAAAGTCAGACGTTTCAAACTATCACAGGACAATCTGGTTCTCCTGGGACTGACAATATGACCTACTGTGCTGAAAACTCACTTGGATGACACACTGCTGGCAGGACAGGAGAGTATGTCCAAAGCAAATTCAGCGAGTTGTGGCCAGACATCTAATTTTCCCACCCAGTAGTCCAGGTGTTCCGGCACGTTAGGTGGCAACGTAGAGTCCAAAAACACCTGGACTTGCTGTTTGAGGTGTGCCACCATGTCCTGCTGCTGTGCGGGTGCTCCTGTTACCCCGGCCTGAGGCTGCATGAAAGCGTGCATCATGGACATCAGGCTTAAACTGGTACCGCTGCTCATGCCACCCAAGCTGCTAGAGGAGGATGTGGAGGAGGCAGCGCTGCTGGTGTGGCCCTGGTGGGAATGGCGTGAATGAGAGTGCCGTGTTCCAAAGGCTGCCACTAACTGTGCACCCAGCTCCTCTCTATAATAATTCATTTTTTCCTCCCGTTGGGAAGGGCAGGGGCGCCGCAATCATGAGGCGACCTGAATCGTCTGCCTCAGGCGGCGCCACTAGCTGTCACCATGGGGGCGGCATTCAGTGGCAGATTATAATATGAGCGGTTCGGCGGCCGCCCACATTATAATCCGCCACTGACTGTACCATGTACTGGAGCCCCCCCCGCCCCCGGGCAGTATCTGTAATGAGATGCTGTGAGCGGGGGGGACTGTATTCATAAGCGCCGCGCTGTACTAAATCAGCCGCGCCGTGCTGATACTACAGTGCGGCGCTTATGAATACAGTCCCCCCCGCTCACAGCATCTCATTACAGATACTGCCCGGGGGCGGGGGGGCTCCAGTACATGCATTCCACGTCCGTGATCCGTCAGGATCACGGAACGTGGGAATGCAGCCTTTAGTCCCCCGGGTGATGCGCGGCTGCCGGAGGTGTCCCATCCTGTCCCCGGCAGCGCGCGCATCAGAGAGCTCCCCGTGCGCCGGAAGTTACAGCCGCAGGCGCATGGGGAGATCTGTGATGCGCGCGCTGCCGGGGACAGGACGGGACACCTCCGGCAGCCGCGCATCACCCGGGACCAGACCAGAGAGGCTCGACGGGGGAACGGAGGGCAGGTGAGTTGTGTGCTGTTTTTTGTTTTATCTGCTGTGCAGGGGGGGGGGGGGGGAGAGGGGGACCATCTATAAGGGAGGGGGGAAAGAGGGGGACCATCTATAAGGGAGGGGGGAAAGAGGGGGACGATCTATAAGGGGAAACCATCTATAAGGGAGGGGGAGAGGGAAGAGGGGGACTATCTATAGGGGGGAGAAGGGGACCATCTATAAGGGAGGGGGGAAAGAGGGGGACCATCTATAAGGGGGGGGGACGATCTATAAGGGAGGGGGAGAGGGGAGAGGGAAGAGGGGGACTATCTATAGGGGGGGGGGAGGGGACCATCTATAAGGGAGGGGGGAAAGAGGGGGACCATCTATAAGGGAGGGGGACGATCTATAAGGGGGGGGGACCATCTATAAGGGAGAGGGAAGAGGGGGACCATCTATAAGGGAGGGGGGAAAGAGGGGGACCATCTATAAGGGGGGGGGGCCATCTATAAGGGAGGGGGGAAAGAGGGGGACCATCTATAAGGGGGGGCCATCTATAAGGGGGGGGCCATCTATAAGGGAGGGGGAGAGGGAAGAGGGGGACTATCTATGGGGGGGGAAGGGGACCATCTATAAGGGAGGGGGGAAAGAGGGGGACCATCTATAAGGGAGGGGGACGATCTATAAGGGGGGGGCATCTATAAGGGAGGGGGAGAGGGAAGAGGGGGACCATCTATAGGGGGGGGGGAAGGGGACCATCTATAAGGGAGGGGGGAAAGAGGGGGGAAAGAGGGGGACCATCTATAAGGGAGGGGGGAAAGAGGGGGACCATCTATAAGGGGGGGCCATCTATAAGGGAGGGGGGAAAGAGGGGGACCATCTATAAGGGGGGGACCATCTATAAGGGAGGGGGACCGTCTATAAGGGGGGGGAAGAGGGGGACCATGTATAAGGGGGGGAGGGTGACCATCTATAAGGGAGGGGGAGAGGGAAGAGGGGGACCATCTATAAGGGAGGGGGGAGAGGGGGACCATGTATAAGGGGGGGAGGGGGACCATCTATAAGGGGGGGAAGAGGGGGACCATCTATAAGGGGGGAAGAGGGGGACCATCTCCTAAAAGATCAGCACCCTCCTCTCCTGACATCCTCTGTGCTGCTGGGACTTCTCCTATAGGATTAGCACCCTCCTCTCCTGACATCCTCTGTGCTGCTGGGACCTCTCCTATAGGATTAGCACCCTCATCTCCTGACATCCTCTGTGCTGCTGGGACCTCTCCTATAGGATTAGCCCCCTCCTCTCCTGACATTCTCTGTGCTGCTGGGACCTCTCCTATAAAGTCAGCCCCCTCCTCTCCTGACATCCTCTGTGCAGCAAGGGACCAAACATTATGTTTATTGGGGACAGCAGTGGGGGGGGCAGTAGTAGATTATAATGTGGGCGGATTGACGGGGGGGGGGGGGGGGCGTCATTCTATAGTTCGCCTCGGGCAGCAGAGAGGCTAGAATCACCCCTGGGGAAGGGTGAATGAATTCAGACAGCTTGTTGTGATACCGTGCATCCAGTAGCGTGGCCAGCCAGAACTCGTCCCAATGACAAATCCTTTGCAAGCATGGGTCAGCCTGAAAGCATATCAACATGCACTTAGCCATTTCCACCAGGGAGTGAGAAGGAGTCCCCGCCTCCGTCACCACAGCATACTTCCCCAGTGGTCATCTGCTTGTCCTGGCTACGCTTCCGACTTGTTAGTTGATTACTACTGCTGCCTGTCTGCTTTTTAGTTGTGGCGAGCCTGCTGGTTGAAGAATCCGTCGAATAAGCCAAATCCTGCCGTGGATCCCATGTAACATCCGATGTAGCATCATCCTGTTCCAGAATGATGCTATCATCCTCATCAGGCTCCTGCCCAGCCCTCTCTCGTCTACTGCCTACTGCTCTCCTACCAGGCCTAACATGGGCCTGCTCTGATATCGCCTCTGACACAGCTATGCCCTGCACTAGATTGTCCCCTGTCTCTTCCCCCACGTGCTCATCATCATCAAAGAGCAGTTTGCTGCTTATAGACACCAACAGTTCCCTTGCAGGTGGCGGGTCAAAAGTTAGTGGGATGTTGATGCTGAGGATGTCAGATGGAGGACGTGGGGGAATTGCTGCGTGCCCGTGCCAAGTCAGGGTCGTGTCCGAGGTACCCACAGATACCTGGCTGGCCGTCTCACTACTCATCCTTGTGGACGTCGAAGTGTGAGCCAGCTACTCCAAGACTGTGGAATTAGACGTTTGGATATGACCATGGTGTGACAAAGGAAGTTCAGGCCTGCCACTGGACTCTCTTCCTGCGCTACTTCCTCTTCTGCCCCTTGAGCCAGACTCTCTGCCCTGCCCTCTGCCTGAAACGCTTTGTGAGGTTTCCTGCTGCCGCTGTGCCATGACTTTATATTTGAATTCTGACTTCTACACTTAGTAGATGAGACCAGTATTTTCTGTAATATATAGGACTTATATAGGTATTTTTGTCTCTCAGGATAACACAGATGTGATATACACTCTATCAGAAGGGTCCAAGTACACAAATTTTCTATATATATAGCACTTTTTTAAAGATATTATGGTATACACCTGCACCAGGTATTTTTGTCTCTCAGGATTAGACGGATGTGATATATGCACTACCAGAAGTATAGGACTTGTATATCTGTACAGCACATTATTGTTCCCTGCACCCTTTGCTGTCCTATGCCTAATTTATCTATCTTTCGCCCTCTCTATATTTCTCTCTCAATCACTAGATGTTTCTCCTCTCCGCTTTGTTAATCTTTCATTTCCTTTCTTACAATATCTTCTCAGTAGTCTGTAGTACACAACAGCAGCAGCACCAGCAGCATTTTGTCAATGATGAGCTCTGTGCTTCACTAACAGTATGCTTCCTCTCTCTCTCTCTCTCTCTCTCTACACACTGCGTGGTGCGGTCATGTGACCCCCTCCTCTTAAAGCAATACCGACGTCACACAGGGGGTGGGCTAGTGCAATATTCCTGCTGATTGGATGTGTTCCGGGCATCATGGGAAAGCGCTTTTCCCGCCCGGAACACTTCCTGCTTTGTAGAATGGGGGCTGCCATTTTGGAAAGCAAGAAAAAAATATCAGAGCGGATTTCCAAAAATCCGAATCCGATCGGACTCGGATTTTTGGAAAAATCCCAACCGGATCCCATACCGGCCGATCCGCTTTGTTCATCTCTAGTTATCGGTGACCCAGAAAGTAATGGCGATTGGTGCTGTCCGAGACTACATCAATCGCCATTAGTGTTATGTATAAAAGTGACCATGGTGTTACCATCCCGATCGCCGTCGTTTGCCGTTCGGGACTGGCCGGTCAATCACAGCGATAAGTGTAAAAAATAAATGTTTTACCTGGGTCTGCACACCTTAGCTAGTCAGCTGAGGTGTGCAGAGCAGGCGTGTGGGGTGTATGTGCACCATACTCACCTGATCCAGGCGTCCTGAGTGAAGATCTCCGTGTCCCACGTCGTCCTCTTCAACCCCTGTCGTCTATCTTCGACTCCTGACGTCTATCTGCCCCATAGCGCCTGATCAGTGTATATAGTACATACGTATAGTACAGACGTAAGTGTGCCGCTAATTAGCAACACCTCCTTTTTGGAGTGTTTTTTTTTTCCTTCTATATCCTACTGCCACTGTCTGCTGATAAGTACAGCGCATAAGTGTGGCATTTATAAGCAACTCCTTTTTTGGGGTCGTTTTTTTTCTTCTTCCTACTGTTAAAAAAATGTAAAAACCACTACAGTACACTTTGCTACTTGAAATAAACGACACTACAATACACATTTACATACCCCATTTACTAATACCAATATAAAAGTGGCCCAGGCAGAGAAGGCATACTCTCTTATTGCCTCAGATACCGAAATAGCCAGTGAGGATGAATGGGGGGATTCTTTTTTCCTCCATTCATCATCATCATCATCATCATGATTCAGTGATGATTAATATCCACATAGGCAACCAAGGAGGACGCCTGAGGCTGCCCCCCCAGACACGTCATCCCATCTCGCCCGCCCCAGACACGTCACCCCTTCTTCACCTCCGCCGCCCAGACAGGTGACCCCATCTCGCCCCTCAGACAGGTGACCCCATTTGGACTCTAGCCCCTCAAAATTATGAGCCACAGATTCTTGGATTTGTAGCACAAGCAGCAATCCACATTAACCCTACAGGCCTCAGAGAAATAGAATTTTTCAAGCTCTATTTCTCTGATGACCTTATAAATTTGATGGTGGCACAAACAAATTTCTAAGTGCACCAATTTCTAGCCCAGAACCCCTTCTTTTGCTAGGCCCATGGTGTGGACCCCTGATGATGCAGTGGAAATTAAAATATTTTGAAGACTTCTGTTGCACATGGGCCTCAGGGTACACTTACAGGTTTAGGCTATGTTCACACTGCGTATGAATCCGTCCGTAGTGCGAACCGCAAATATACGCACGTAGTTTTGAGGTTGATGCGTTCGCTTGAAAGTATACGATATACGCCCGCACAGTACACACTACGTATGAGCTTACAGCCGGATCGTATGCGGCGCCGTGAAAAATGAACAAGACCATTGTTTGAGGACGGAAATGTTGAAACTCACCACCGTGGATTTCCATGCGATACCCGTACGAAGTACTTATTTCAGCCAAATTGAACTTGATTTTTCGATCCAAAAGGTTCTGTGTGGTGTACGGGGCTGGGCGAAGATTTCCAAGTAAATGACCGGCCTCAGATCGCTTTGAAACAAGCTAGGGAAGCATAACTGTACTACGGGCGTATGTTCGTGGTGCGTACGCATCCGGCGCCATGTCAATTTTTCACATGCCCGTAGTTTCAGCCGCACATGTACGGCAGCATAGACCTGCATACGGATTCGTACGCAGTGTGAACATCGCCTAAGACTGTATGAAGGAAGGGACATCCAAATTCAACCCCCAGAATGCCCCCCATCCTAGGAGTTAGTGGGAAGATCATTTGGGAACTGATCTTCCGACTGCTGGATAAAGGTTATCACCTGTACATGGATAACTTTTATACCAGCATCTCCCTCTTCCGGTCCCTCACTGCCCGAGCTACTAAAGCTTGTGGCACGATCCGAAATAATCAGAAGCAGTAATTAAAGCCCTAATATTTAGCAGCCATGGAGATGGCCCCAGCACTTCTGCATATGAAGGACCCCATATTGTACCAGGGTGAAGTCCCTCACACTGAAAAAAAGGGAAGATCTTAGAAGAAGTGCAGAGTGGGACGTAAAAGGAGGATTAGAAAAGACAGCATTTTCCAGTGTGATACCTATCCTGATCATTCTGTCATCTGCATAAAGGATTGCTTCAAGGCGTACCATACGTCATTGGAGTTCTAAATTTTTTTTATGCTTTCCCTTATTCCTATTTCACCTATGGGTGTCAGGGGTCACATTGATCCAGGGATTATTCTGACTGTCATTTTGGAGTTGGGAAGGATTTTTTTCCTTGTGATGAGGATTTTTCATTTTCACAAGGGGTTAAAATTTAAAAGATAAAAAAAACAAAAAAAAAACACAAAATGTGTAGAGTATGAAAATACTTCACCTGCGCCATTTGACTTTTGGAGGCTGGATTTGGCTGAAATGGATTTCAAGGGCCATGTTGTGTTGCCAAGTCAGTTGAAACCCCCCACAAGTGGCCCCATTATAGAAACTACACCCCACAAGGAATGTAACAAGGGGTGCCGTGAGCATTTAGACCCCACAAGTGACTGGCACATATGTGGAACAATATGGCGTGAAAATGAAATTCCATTTTTTATACTATAAGGCTATGTTCACACTGCGTATGAATCCGTCCGTAGATTGTACGCCGCCGTACGTGTGCGGCTGAAACTACGGGCATGGGAAAAATAGACATGCGGCCGGATGCGTACGAACCGCGAACATACGCCCGTAGTACAGTTATGCTTCCCTAGCTTGTTTCGAAGCGATCTGAGGCAGGTCATTTACTTGGAAATCTTCGCCCAGCCCCGTAAACCACACAGAACCTTTTGGATCGAAAAATCAAGTTCAATTTGGCTGAAATAAGTACTTCGTACGGGACCGCATGCAAATCCACGGCAGTGAGTTTCAACATTTCCGTCCTCAAACAATGGTCTTGTTCATTTTTCACGGCGCCGTATACGATCCGGCCGAAAGCTCATACGTAGTGTGCACTGTGCGGGCGTATATTGTATACTTTCAAGCGAACGCATCAACCTTTAAAACTACGTGCGTATATTCGCGGTTCGCACTACGGATGGATTCATACGCAGTGTGAACATAGCCTAATGTTGGTATGTTGGACTAGAGAAAAAAACACATAAAATGTGTAGAGCAATTTCCCCCGAGTCTATAAATGCCCCACATGTGGACATAAAGCGCCATGTGGGTGCTGGGCAAGCCTTCTAAGGGAAGGAGCACCATTTGGCTTTTGGAGCCTGGATTTGGCTAGAATGGATGAAGAGTCATTGGTTTGGTTTCACGTCTTATTGAATGTATCTCATCAGATTAAATGCTAATATCTACTTTTTAGGTATCAATTATTTTTTTTTTTATTAAGACCTCTAAATAGCAATGTAGATTTTAGGCTTCTACCCTTAAATACCATGTTCAAGTAAGACATAATATTAAAAAACTATTATATAAAAACAAAAAATATTGCTAAAACTGTTTACTTGTAGTCCAATCTAATCAGCAAAAGTTTCTTTGCTCAGAAAGGTAGACTGAGTGTCTCTAAGCTGATCGGTTACTGAAGGCAGGAGGAGGTCTCCTTGGGGCAGGAGGAGATACAAAATTAAGTGTGTAGACTGGACTCTTCATGTTACAGTGATTGAACCATCTTTAAATTGATTTTAAGTTTTGAAAAATTATAGGAAAATGCAACCATGTATGTTTGAGAGTGGAAGAATGGTGCCAAGGATTATAGATGTTTGGCCCGGTCATCACATGAATATAAGGAAATGTATCTAGCTTCTGCCTAGGTGGGGGTCTGATATATAAGCAAGAGTGAGAATAACAAGGTTGTTTGTGGATAGCAGAGGATTCCTTAGAGTGGAGTTTGATTGCTGTGGGTATGGCCAAAGATGGCTGTGTGGCAATGGGTTGCTTTAATATTAAATACTTAAACAATTAGATTTTAGAATTAGATTTTGATAGCGCCTGATCGCTCATTGGATTGAGGAGGCTGCACCAGTTCAGAGGTTCACATGAGGTGGTTTTCCTAACCCAGGGATACTTGGCCTTGGTTCTTCCCTTGTCATTACACTGCCTTTTAGGGCCACTTAGTATGGTGGTTTTGGTGGTTTCCCTACAGGAGCCACCCCTTGGCTGGGCCCTACCTGAAGGGATATCTGGCTAGTCATGTGTTTCGAGACTCTTAAATGAGGATCCATGGGCTCTTTTGTGCATAATAATATATGTCAGGGATCAATGCACCTAGGTTTTCACTGTATTGAGCACTTTAGCTGGCGGCCGACAGCGTTATCTTTGGCTATTCTCCCTGAGATCAGCGATCTGTTTCCTGTAATATATGAAGTGGTGCATGATTACTAGCTCCTTTTGGGGGATGTTTGTGTGTCTACAAATGTCCCACGTCCACCCATTGGTTGTTTTGTGAGTTCCAGCCTTTTAAAGGTTTTACCATTAAAATGCATGGCTTCTCCATGCACTAATACTTTGTCCTAGCCTTACTACAATGAGCTTTGATAACCCTGGTTAGAAATTGTAAAGTTTAATACACCTGTTAATTTGTGAATGGTGGTGCCATCAATAGTATATGGGTCATTTTGTCTTATGAAGTGCTTTCTTACTTTGAAAGTAGAAAAAAGTTTATTCTACAGATAATGCAAGTGTACCATGATGTCAAGACTATCCTTCTTGCAAGAATATGAGCATATTGTAGGCTATTTTATTTATTCTTGTCATTTTCACATTTTTAGAAATGAATATACTTTTAATAATTACTGGTTCTCGCGTGAGCATTCAATAGATTTTGAGTTATACCATAGCAGCATGGTACATCTACACACACTGTGAGCTGCCAAATGCAGCAAACAGCTACAAGTCAAATCTATACAGTAGGTTACACATAATCCTTATTTATTTCCACTGCACTACAAATCTGCAGCGCTTGTTATCTAATGTTACATGAAGCTTTAAATGTATTAAGTATTATTCCCAACAGGATATATTGATTTTACTTCCATTCTACCTTGTCACTAGTCCAAAAGTAAAATTGTAAAACTTCATAAACAAAAAAAAAAAAAACTTCCAAATTTTGGTGAAAATACATCAATAAAAAAAAAGAGTAAAGAGTTAATAAAAAGCTATAAGCGATGTATGCTCTGCAGTTTTCAATATTTAGTGGTACTGAAGTTCTGGCTGCAGAATTAAGAGAACTCAACTAACTGTGCCTTGTGGTAGAAGATAATGCGGTTCTGGGAGATCATTTCATTATGTCAAGTTAACCTCAACACCCCAAATTAGATTTTTATATGAAACAAACTAATTAGTTTTTGCTTTCTTCCTTCCATGTTTAAATAATGTGCTTGAAACTTTCAATGACAATGTTACTCTAGCTTTTTAGATTTTTTTTTTTTTAGAAAAGCTCTTCATATTTAAATAGTTTTTCTTTATTTTTTAATTATTATTATATCAAATAATCTATCATTTTAACCCAAAGGCGTAAAAAGGACATGCCACCTTTTGCCTCTTCTGTAAAAGAAAAAAAAGAAAAAAAAAACAATAAAAGAGACCTGTCACTTTTTTATCTTTTGTGCACAAGGAACAATAACTATTTTCAAAAGAATAGGGAAACAGTGCAATATGTTTGTATTTTGCCATAGAGGTGTATGGGGGGAATTTATCAACCCCTTTATGCCTATAGTTTGTTACACATAAGTTGCCCAATTTTTGCAAGCTCATGTTTGGGGAAAATTATATATATTTTTTTTTTTTTGTGCCAAATCTTAAAAAGTGGATGGATCTTGGCTTAAAGGAGAGTGGTCTAAGCTCTGTTGGACTTATTACAATATACACTAGAGAGCTAGCCCGTATTTTGTAACTGAAATGTAAGCCATCTCAGGAGCTGGTGAACATTTGAAAGTGAGGCGTACGGGATAGACACTACAGTGGCTGATTCAATAAGTGGTATGCATCTCTTAATGATTCAGGCAAATGCATAGACAGCAGAATTTTACTAAGGATGTTGTGTAAGAGACAGGTCTCAGTAAATCCTCCCCTATGTTCCTAAAGTGTAAAACTTTTCTCTTTTCCAAAAAGGCTAAAAAAAAGATTTTGCCACTATTTATTGTAGTAAAAAAAAAGCAGAGCCATAGACCATGTGCAGGGCCCACACATAAAGCCTAATGCCCTGACAAATATGGACACTGTACTGCTAAAGTGGCACTGGAATCCTATACATTTTGAACCCTTTGTTTACAGCAGAGGTCATGCGATCCCCACTCTGTTCTTACTAGAAGAAAAATACTGTATATGCTTCCTATGTAAACAAGGAAATGAGTCCTTTCTGTGTGGCTAATAACATTATAGTGGCCATAAAGTGATAACGGCTGAACAACGTAGAACAACAAAGATCAAATTAGAATACGTCTGGCATGGTCAGGACACGTAACGTACCTATAAAACAACTCTGGGAATGAATGGTCCAGTATAGAAGGAATTTCTGATAATACAACATATACTCTGGCTACACTGCTGTGAGAATGGCTGATAATAAAGTATAGCAGTATGGAGTATATATGTCTGACAAGTTTACGACCTTTAAAAAAAAAAAAAAAAAGCACCTATTTACCAAATTTGGTCTCAGATACTTTGGATGCCTATAAAGAACAGCCTGTGATAATGGCTGACATAGTAAAATGGTCAGCAAGTGCTGTGTATGTCTAGCAAAGTCAGAAGTTTCAGAAATCCTTCCCTGACACTAGATGTGCTTAAATGCCAAAGTTGGGGCAAAACATTTCAGGTGTTTAGATGCTTAAAGAGAGCAGGCTGTGATAATAGCTGATGTAGAAAAACATTAAGAGAGTGGTTTGGAAATTTTCTAAAAACCTTTCCAGGAACCCCATGTACTTGCATGCTAAATTTCGGGCCAAACAGTTCAGGCACTGGAATGCCTATAGAGGACAGACGTGTGGACAGACATTCACTTTTACAATATGGATTTAGTGCCATGGTTGTTAATGGGTTAATTTAAACTTAAATACATGTATAATTACAGTAGAGAATCCTTCTTGTCTAATTACAGACTCTGAAAGCATATTTCTATCACGTAGGCACCAATTTTCTTGATAAAGTCACTCTTCAGTTAAAATGTCTAGAATACCTCACTAGCAGTAAATCATTTATGACTGAATGCACAGGCTTTCTTATAATAATTCAGCGATCAGCAAAACAAGGCCAACATAAAAGGGTGAAATGAAGAAAGGCAGATGATAAAATGATTGCTGTTTTCTGCACAATAGAAAAAAAACACTTGAGAAGTTGAAGTTGAAAAAGAAATGTATCCTTTTACTGGGATTAGGGAAGAGTCATATGGTTTAACAATGGTATCCAAGGCAACCAATGCCTTGAATATTTATACAGAAAGCTACAGAAGTAGAAGTATTTAGATGTCAAATAAAAATGAATGCACTTGGCTCAACTAGAAGCGATTTGATAATATACTAGTAATAGTGAAGACCTGACTTACCTTTGTGTCAGTATATTGACAATACACAAAAAAAAAAAAGAAATAGAGTACATTTGCAGGAATGATGTTTTGTCGATATTCAGACATAGTAGATTTAATGCAAATTTGTTTTAGGGTATTCCAAGCCATTTCATTTTTCTTTTGTAGACAACATGTCTGCCATGTTGTAGATTTGTGGTACCTTTACATGCATTGTATACATTGTAGTGCAGTTCTTATAATATATGTTGGGGGATCTCAGAGGGGAGCTAACTACTATATGGAGACTGAGGGGGATAACTGCTGAATAGGGGCACAGAAGGTCTAATACCATATAGGAGTACATATAGGGGACCTAACTACTGTATAGGAGTAAAATGGGCACCTACACTATATGGGGGAACAGAGGGTTTTAACTATTATATAGAACACAGAGAGCATAACTACTATATGGTGGCACAGAGGGAGCTTGTATATGGAGGCACAGAGAGGTTTTATCTACTGTATGCGAACACAGATGGAGGCCTTTCTACTATGTGAGGGCATAGAGGCCACCTAAGTACTATTTGAAGATCTAAACTTTGTCTAAATTCTTTTTTTTTCTTTCAAACTTTATTAATTTTCCTTTAAAACATGAAAGTTAAATCATTGAGTACAGAACATGACAGTCTATTGGCACAAAATACACAAAAGTACTGGAAAAAAAACAAAAAAAACATTAGAGGTTTCTAAGAAGCCAATGCCCATTACATCCTTAATTACTCATGTATATCCTCCGTAAAAATTCCAATATACTCCTGTATATCAAGCCATCCTAAACCCTGGTGCACCCAACCTACCTGTTCTGTTAACTCTTTATTGCTCATATAATACAATAACTCCCTCCCCCCCTCAACCCACCCCCCAAAAACCCCAACCCCCACCCCCCGCCCTGCAAATGGAGAGGGGAAAAGAAAAAAAAAACAAGAAAAAAAAACTCACTTTTTATCAAAATGCATTTTCTCATATTTCCTACAACAATATTCCCAGGGGATGATATTTGGAGCTGTGGGGGCAAGCCATTTTCTAACTATTAGCAGCCTAGTATAGAACAATAATCTTACAATCTCTTCCTTTATCTTTTTAGATGCACTAATTGATGAGGTGTCCCCTTATATACCCATCAGGGGAGTCGTATCCAGAGACACTTTCCTAAATACCAACTCCCAGTATTCCTCTAACTCTTCACAGGCCCACATCATATGCGTTATTCCTGCATCCTCCAAGCTACATCTCGGACATTTACTATGATTTCTTTTTTTAATATGAAATAAAATCTGGAAGAGTAGTATAGACGTTGTAGAATATTAAATTGTATGATTCGGTGACCCCCTGATCTAGAGACTTTTCTCTTAATGTTCCCCAGTTCTTTCTGCCACTTCTGCTTGCTTTTAACACCAATCTCCGTAAAACTGATTAGATATTTAACCCCTTAAGGTCAAAGCCAATTTTCGTTTTTGCTTTTTCCACTTTATGTTTAAAAGTCCATAGCACTTGCATTTTTTCACCTAGAGACCCATATCAGCCCTTATTTATTGTGAAACCAATTGTAATTTGCAATGACAGGCATTACTTTTCCATAAAATATGCTGCGAAACCGGAAAAAAATAATTTGCACTGTCAAATTGAAAAAAAAAAAGGAATTTGTTTTGATTTCGGAGAGTTTTGCATCTACGCCATTCGCCCTTTGGTAAAAATGATTTGTTATGCATGTTCGTCAAGTCGTTACGATTGCAACGATATGTAACATGTATAACTTTTATATTATCTGTTGGCCTGTATAAAATTCAAACCATTGTTGACAAATATTTGTCCCTAAAATCGCTCTATTCCCATGCTCATAGCGTTTTTATTCTTGGGTCAATGGGGTAGTGTGAGGTGTAATTTTTTGCGCCATGACATGTTCTTTCTATCAGTACCTTGATTGCGCATATGTGACTTTTTGATCGCTTTTTATTACATTTTTTCTGGATTTGATGCAACCAAAAATGCGCAATTTTGCACTTTGGAATTTTTTTGCGCTGACGCCGTTTACCGTGCGAGATCGGGAATGGGATTAATTAGTAGTTCGGGCAATTATGCGCGCGGCGATACCAAATATGTTTGTTTATTTATTTATATTTGTAAAATGGGAAAAGGGGGGTGATTTGGACTTTTATTAGGGGAGGGGATTTTTTTATTAATAAAAAACATTTTTTTTTTTTTACTGTAACTAGAAGTCCCCTGGGTTACTTGTATATACACACAGCACTGATATCTCATCGAGATCAATGCTGTGTATATACACAGCAAAGATCGATTACATCGGTCATAGATTGCTTTGGCCTGCTGCAGGCCACAGCAATCTATTGCCGAGCCAGGATCAGCGTCATTGCGATGCTGAGGCCCGGCACGGGCAATCGAACAGATCCGTCCCACTAGACACCAGGGACTTGAGGCGTAAAGCCTCTAAATGCAGCTGTCAGGTTTGACGCAAACCCCATAATCCCCTCTAGCCCTAGTTTCTTCTTAGTTTCTTTCCAATTCTTACGTAGGGTTTTGGCCATCTTCATCTTTCCCCCTACATCTCCCTCCAACCAACCCCCCTCAAGGAGCTCAAAAAATATCACCTTCTCCTATGCCCACTCTCCTCAAGGCCTGATAGAACTCCCTCTGGCATGATTTATTTAACCAGTACAATTGCAACGTCAGAAAGTAAATACCAAAAAAGAAAGTTATAAAGAAAGTAAATACCAACATCAGGAACACTCAACCCACCTTTAGCCAGGGGCACACACAATCCCTCTAGTTTCATCCTTACTCTCTGCCTTTCCCAGATTAGGGAGTTAAACAAAGCTCTAATTCGTCTAAAATAAGTGCCCTCCAGCCACACAGGAGCCGCCTCAAAGACATACAATAATTTTGGCAGGATTACTGTTCTCAACAGGACTATTCTATCCGCTTTTTTTCAAATTCAAGTTTTTATTAAAGAGTTTTCAGAATACAGGAAAACAGATATCAAAGTATAAAACATACTAGAGGTACAAAGAGTCGGGGTAGGCTATAGAACGCACATAGCCAGGCACAGCTAGCTGTACTACCGGCTCATAAGTGGTTGGAGCCGTAGAAGAGATTAAACTATTTATACCCGTAAGGGCGTAAGCTAAATGCTTTCTAAAATAATATAACCACTAACAGAAAAATAAATAAGTCAATTGGTAAGACCTTGTCACAGTACAACAATCACTTTGAGAATGCTCAGGTTATCGGCATAAAGAGGCAAAGAGAAAAGCCAAGGAGAGGAGGCGGGGAGGGAGGAGAGAGGGGATGGGGGGGAAAGCCAGGAAAAGACATACAAATAGGACTGAGGAGAAAAACCGGGAATATGCATAGGAGCCATACCTGCAAAATCAGTAGCAATCAGAGCCCAAAAAAGAAAGGTCCAGACGCCCTGGGACCACGCCAGCAGGTCACAATCCACATTCTGAGGGGGGGAGGACTCTAGCTATCCAGCTATGAGAGACTGACTGTCCTATAACGGGGTGATGTGAGGAAGTCTAGCCAGGCAAACCATGTAGAAGTGTAGGTGGAGGCCTCTTTTGGGGTTACCGCGAGAAGTTCCTCCATTCTCTGAATGTGGGAGACTTCCTTGAACCATTCCTCCAGGGAAGGGGTATCCGGGGATCTCCAATGTCTGGGGATTACGGTCTCGGCTGCTTGCAGCAGGTGTCGGGTGAGGGATCGTTTGTATTTCTGCTGTGCCATGGGGAACATAAATAGCAAGACAGATTCAGGGGTGTTGGGGATGAGAACGCCTGTTATCTCAGAGATAAGGGCCACTACCGTCCTCCAGAATGGCTGGAGGTGGGTGCAGCTCCACCAAATATGTACCATGGTTCCGTGTGCGCCACTGCATCTCCAACACATGATTCTATCCGCTTTTGACAGCCACAATCTTTGCCAGATCTTGGCCTTACCTTCAAGTGTAACTAACACTTCTTTTACATTTAATCTACTGTATTCTGCTATGTTTCTTGAAACTTGAATGCTCAAATATGAAAAACTGCCCTCCTCTTTAATCACTCATAAAGGCAGAAAGAATAACCCATTATTTGCCCCTAAGGGCAACAATAACGATTTGGCCCAGTTTATTTTGAGCCCAGAAAAAGAGCCCAATTCCTTAATTATTTCAATTACCTTAGGAATTGCTGTCAGCGGGTTCTCCAGGAAACTCAACAGGTCGTCAGAGTATAAAAAAATTTTGCCCCCTCCACCCTTCGTCATAAACCCAACCAGCATTACAAAATAATCTTCTAATATTAAACTTCGCCATCCTCCCCGGAACAAACCCTGTCTGATCATCATTAACTATCTCTCCAATAACTACCTAGACGCATAGCTAACACTTTTGCCAGTAACTTGGCATCCACGTTGATTAGTGATATTGGTCTAAAACCTTCTACTTCATTCTGATCTTTCCCTGGCTTGGGCAACAGAATTATGGAGGCCTCCTTCATTGAACTGGGAAGGTTTTTTTTTTAATTTCTGCATTACAAATCACTTGATGTAATCCCGGAATCAGCACTTCTCTATGTACTCTGTAAATTTCTTATTGGGAGTCCATTCCTCCCTGGGGCAGAGTTCCCTGACGTAGAATCCAAGGCAAGGCCAATCTCTTCTGTAGAGATAGGGGCATCTAACATACCTTTCTGTTCTGAATTGATCCCTGGAAAGGTCAAACCATCTAGAAAGGATTGCATCTCTTCTTTTGTCCTGGTACATTCTGACATATATAATTCTGAGTAATATTTTCTAAACTTTTCCACTATCTCCTGTTTTAAAACCCTACCATCTCTTCCTCCCTCTAAATTCTACATGGGAACACAAAACAGCAATACAGATGGGGATTTGGTACAGGGGCGAGGATGGTGCTGTAGCAAATAGCCTAAAATGTCCAACAGGTTCTGTAGAGGTGAGGCATCACCAGAAGAGGTAGTCTTCATGATGTCCCAGGCAAGCTTGAGTAGAGAAGAAAAAGTGAGCAACTCCAATGAGAGCAGACGCCTCCTGTGAGTTGCTGCATGTAACTGCACTGTTATCATTTTTATAGTGTGCAGAGCCACTGCATGTGTGTGTGCGCGTGAGTGTGTATTTGTGTGTTTCTTATATGCCATATTAGTGCTGTTCTGTATTCCCTTCCATACATTGAGCCTCCACAGAACTGTATATTCTGCTCTCCCACAAAGCATTCGGTGTACAATGCACCTAGGACCTTCAAACTACAACAGTAGCAGACCTTCAGTGCATGCTGGAAGATGTTCCTGCAAACACTATAACTCACAGCATTTACTGGCAGTCTGCATCCCTCAAGAATGATTGGAGTTGTGGTACAGATGAACAGACAATCATCTGATAACTGCTGGTGCTGTAGAAGGATTATTGTTGGACCCTTAGGGCCGATGGCTGTGACTCACAAATAACAACCACCAGGAGGCTCTACAAAACCATAATTTGTATACTCTGTATACTGATACTGCTATGAGTGGTCTCCATAGTAGCATTGGGAATGCACATATTCATTGATATAGCCTATTATATTTGCCTTCTTAAAGGGGTTATATGGGTAACAAAAACAATATTCTAAACAACCCCCCTTCCCAAACCACCTTATGTCTAATATACATGTAAAACCTATCTTGCACCCTTTACCTGAAAAGGTGAGCAATTCTAATCAGAGCAGACGCCTCCTGTGAGTTGCTGCATGTAACTGCACTGTTATCACTTTTATAGTGTGCAGAGCCACCATATGTGTGTGTGCGTGAGTGTGTATTTGTATGTTTCTTATATCCCCTATTAGTGCTGTTCTGTGTTCCCTTCCATACATTGAGCCTCCACAGAACTGTATATTCTGCTCTCCCACAAAGCATTCAGTGTACAATGCACCTAGGACCTTCCAACTACAACAGCGGCAGACCTTCAGTGCATGCTGGAAGCTGTTCCTGAAAACACTATAACTCACAGCATTTACTGGCAGTCTGCATCCCTCAAGAATGATTGGAGTTGTGGTACAGATGAACACACAATCATCTGATAACAACTGCTAGTGCTGTAGAAGGATTAATGTTGGACCCTTAGGGCTGATGGCTGTGACCCACAAATTACATCCACCAGGAGGCTCTACAAAACCATAATTTATTAAAGGGTTTACCTCTCAGAAACTTCAACTCTTCAACTTCATAAGTGTAGGGCTTTCTGAGAGATCTAGTATAAGCTTGTTATTCAGGGAGTTGTGGACAAAGATGAATCCAGGATAGAACCGGGCCAGCATACTGTATATTTTCTCAATGATTCTTGATTGATGAGCTCCATAGTTCGGTTGCATTTGTGGGACCTAGGTACCCCAGTCCGACACTGGACTTGAAAGTGGGCATATATGTGTTTGCACAGAAGCTCCATCTCATCACGATGTCATGTTTCCTGGCCCCAGCCACCTCTAGGGAGTTACTCTGTATACTGATTCTGCTATGAGTGGTCTCCATAGCAGCATTGGGAATGCACATGTTCATTGATGAGCTCTGATGATGTCACCTCTGCTGGCTTAAACCGTCAATCATAACTGAATGTGAGGCCCTGGAGTAAGCGAAATGTAAGAGCCGTCTCAGTATTGGAGGTGGCAGAAAGGTGGACCATTTATGTCCTCACACTTACTTATATTATTGTACATCATCGGAACTTACAAGATGGTTTTTTTTTTTTGTTTTTTTTTTAGGGCTACAAGTAATTCAGATGGATATTGAAATGTTAAATAATTTTTGGTTGTCTACTATTTTATGTAGTCACAAATAAAGGGGTATCCTTATCTTTTAAAGTATTGTTTTTTTCCTAAGATAAGCCATTATTTTATGATTGATTTGTGTCTGACCTCTGAAACCTCCATCAATCTTTAGAATTATTCAATGTTATGGTCCCTTCACAGACCTTTCCTGCACAGTGGTGCCAGGCTACCTGCTGTGCAGAGGAACTTCAGCTGTCAATTGAATAGTTTGGTGCTGCAAATCTCCTGGACAGCAGATGGTTGGATGCCACTGAAAAGGGAAAATACTGTAAAGGGACTGTAGTACTGAATAAATGTTGGCATTGGTGGGTGTCCCAGAGGTCAGAACACCCTTGACTGTAACGTGATGAAAACTCCTAGCAATATTCCATCACTTTATGAGATCTAAATACCTCTTTAGAAGCACTGGAGTTTAGATTTAGCACTTTTGAAAAATGTTGATGTTTCAAGTTGTCTGCAATTTCTCTATGACATCCCTTGAGACCTCATTATATTGTGAACTCTAGTAAGTCATGTACACCTGACAACATGAGTATTAGGAGAGGGATGAGAAAAAGGTTTTCTTACATCTACAGTAGATTCTTTGAGAAGTAGCAAGTCTTTAGTTTGTCAATTTGTCCGACTTTATTTAACTAACACAACTTGTGTTATAACAAGGATCGTAATGAAAACAATCTATTCTTAACAAAAAAGAAAGGGACTGGCAGCTCTTTATTTAAAGTAGTTAAAGATTCAACCATTATAAGATACAACTAAAATAAAATAATGTCTACTGCACCATATAGCCTATTATATTTGCCTTTTTAAAGGGGTTATCTGGGTAACAAAAACAATATTCTAAACAACCCCCTTCCCAATACCACCTCCTGTCTAATATACATGTATAACCAATCTTGCACCCTTTACCTGTTTTTTTCTCATTCTTATCGACTCTTGTCTAAATCCTCTACTCTCGGTCCACTCGGACCATGTTCAGCTCCCTCTTCTCCCCTCCCTGTGTGGTCTGAGAACACGTGATCTCCTCTCTAGGGGCTGGGTTAGCTGTCTATTGACTTGGTAACCCGACCCCCAGGATACATAATCTGCATCATCTCCATGCACCTGTGCTGCTTCCATAGACATACATGTGTATCTGAGCCTAGGTTTCTGTAATATGAAATGTTATTGTCTTATCTCTGCTTGCTTTCAGTGAATGCAGGCATATGTACCTGTCTTTCTGTCACAGCTCTGCATATTGTAAGTGTTATTCATATTCTGGATGGAACTAGAATGTTTTCATTTACAGTCAGCAAGCAGAGATCTAAACCTACACTACAACCCCCCCTCCACCCCAAGGTAAACAGATGCCCTTTATTCAGCACATAGCCACACCATGCGCACGTCAGCCCTGCTACATCATCAGCTAGTATAGAATACATATTGAGGTGATGTGATGCAAAATCAGTGAAAAAAACAGTCCTGTGTTTACTGTGCAATAGTAATGACAGCAGTGGGCAGGAAAGAAAAAGCTAAGGGGATGAGAATGCAAATGGACCCATAAGGGACATGCATGATGGGAAATGTAGTTTTCTATCTTGGCTATAGATCAGCTTTCAGCGGCTGAAAGACTGAAGATGGCTCAAAATACTCAGGGGAACATGGTAAGTAAGACCAGCAAGCATTTCATTTTTTCGCTCTTACGTGGCCAACCCCTTTAATTTGATGTATGTGTCAAAAACCCAAGGTAGAGTTCAGCCAAGGAAGGGACAGGGTGGATCCTAACCTTGTTACAGATGGGGAACCATAAACTTGTCCCTGCCCACTGTCCCTTCTTTCTTGCCTCAGACAGTCCTAGGTGACTGTGGACAACCACAGAGACAGTCAATGCGAAACACAAAACAAAGACAAGACTAACAAGCATGGAAAGGATAGTTAAACAGGTAAAAACCAAACTATCAACACAGTACAAAAACAAAATTCAAATAGCGAGGTCAAAGGTGCAATGTCAGGAGGCCAGGAATAGCAGACAGAGAGTAGAGATGCAAGGGGAATGCTGAGCAAGCTTACAAGTAAGTCTAATAGCTAGCAAAGGACCAAGGAAGTATATATAAGAGGTCAATGGTCCAATCCAGCATGTGACTGGGCTAGAGACTCATAACTTAGTCTGACATAGAGAAGTATAAGTAAAAAGGCAGATTTTCAATCAAAAACAAAACAAAGGTTAGCTGTAAAGTTAACAGGGAAGAGATAGGTGTGGTAAGTAAATCAATCACCAGAGCAGAAAGAGTAGAGACAAAAGAGTAGAGAAAAAGTTTACACAAGGGCAAATAAAACATATAATACAAGCACTAATTCATGGGCAAAAGCACAGTCTTGAACAAAAAATTTAAAATCAAAAATTAAAAATTAAAAGCAAAAACAAAAAATTTTTTTTTTTATATACTGTATCGTCTATGTTTAAGATGTCTATAATTAGAGATCTCTAAGCTGTCTATGTTTTTTGTTTTTAATTTTTTGTTTTTGCTTTTAATTAGAGATTAAAGCTGTCTGTTTTTACTGTATCTTTTATCATACATTGTTCCTTACTGATATGTTTGTTATAATAAATCTAAGTAATTAAGCAAATACTGTATTTCTCTAGCCAAAGCTGCTTTATAATATCTCTCCATATCATTAGCTACCTGAGGACCTCACTACACACTCTTGTCAGTTTCACCTTTCTATTTCCCTCTGGAACAGGGGCACAAGGTTAACCTCGGTAACTACAAGGCACAGTCGATCTCGTACCACCAATTCAACTTTATACAAAAGCACAGTCTTGTTCGTACGTTAGGAGCAAAGGAGTGCGCAGAGGTTGTACTACTCATGGATATGACAGAATGCATTTCAAATTTCATTATGCATTCAATGTTGTAAAAACATGTACAAAGTAGTTAGAACAATATTCAAAATGTTGATATGTCTGCTATTTGTTATATTCCTTCTTCATAGACTTTATGAACAAAAACATGCCAACGCAATGAGATATCCTCCCCCCCCCCCCTTTTTTCCAGATAAAAAGTCTGTACAGTGCTTGGATATGGTTATAGAATGATCGGATTGATAAATACATTGCTGAGATAAATAATAATCAACTTAGTGCCATACAGTGAACAGTTAAAATTGCATACAGTGGTTAAATAGTGCCATAAACTGCTAAAAAAAATTAAAGGTATACAGAGTTTGAACTAAGCTTTTGTGTATAAGAGTTTGGACTGAGCATTCAGTTTCTAACGTTGCCTAGTCTTCATAAATCGCTGCACCCATAATGTCCTGTTGCACCTTACATTGCCTTAAATATACTGTAAATTACTATACCTCAAATCCAGATAAATACCGCCATATCTAAATGTGACATACCAGCCTTGAAAATGCATTTGGCTGTTTCAACACAATGCCAGTATCTCATGGCTGAATTGTTTCCCTTTGCCTTAATCCTGTCTGTGAATAACACATTTATCTCGTATGCATTTTTGTGAATCAGTGATAAGGTGTAGATCATGTGATGCCCTCTATTCAGAGATGATGAGGGAATTAGGTAGTCATGACATTTTTGTGTGTACAATGGCATTTACAGTTATGTGCATCTCAGTTGGTCTGGCTCCAGAGACTGATGGCCACAATGAAAATTAAAATGGAATATCAGTATTATACAGTTTAGGGCTGGGTTCACACTACGTATATTTCAGTCAGTATTGTGGTCCTCATATTGCAACCAAAACCAGGAGTGGATTGAAAACACAGAAAGGCTCTGTTCACATAATGTTGAAATTGAGTGGAAATGGCAAATATTTGCTGTTATTTTAAAACAACGGCTGTTATATTGAAATAATGGCAGTTATTTACTGTTATATGGCGGCCATCCACTCAATTTCAACATTGTGTGAACAGATCCTTTCTGTGTTTTTAATCCACTCCTGGTTTTGGTTGCAATATGAGGACCACAATACTGACTGAAATATACGTAGTGTGAACCCAGCCGAAATATTATATAGTACTTCTAAAGAATTACTTACTGTATGGAAAATGTTATATTGTTAACTGTTTGATAGTATTTTTACCACTGTATGGTAATATTTATTGCGAATAAAATGTACTGCATAGGGTACTATACAACCTAAATCCAGCACTGGCCATTTACATTTTTTTTTTCCAAACTTTTATTTTATTTTCAAATTTTCCACATAACATTGGTGCAGTTCATAATAAGAAGGAGTGATGGTTGGCACTTCCAAGAGTAAAAAGGTTTCTTTATTTCTTTGCTTTAAAGTCCATGTCACAATTCCAATAAATATACAAGGCACAATCTGACGCGTTTCTGGCACTCAGCCCTTAGTCAAGGACCAGGGGTGAGCTAAATGAGATTCCAGGGCATAATTAGAGTAAGTGCTAGATCCCCGTAACCAGTCTAGGCCATGCCTCATAAGGCAGGCCAGATTGTATAAGCGGACATCTGGTACATTCAGCCCCCCTTTATCCTTCGGAAGCATTAGTTTTTTATGAGCTATTCTTGGTCTCCTGGATGACCATATAAATTTGCGATTTGCGACCATATAAATTGGCCATTTACATTTTAAGCATACTCTCATTTTTGTCATTATATTACTTAAAGGGACAGTCACCTCCTTTTGCAAGTGGGCGGGGCCCCACGGCATTAGAGCCACTTAGCCTCGCACAACGCGCCAAGGGGGCGGGGCCAAGATGGACGGCGTTAAGTGGTGCTATTGCCGCGAGGCCCCGCCTACTTAATGCAGTCTGCAGTTGATAAAAGATCACTTTTTACTTGAACAAGCACCATGATGTATGATATAAAATAAGTTATGAAAACCGCTAAGTTTACCCTTTACACCTCTGTAGAGATGTCAGAATGCAAATAGGGGGTGACAGTGTCACTTTAACAGCTAATCGCTCAGCCAGGCCATGACGTTGTGGCTAGAAGAGCCGGGTACGTGAAATAGCAGGTTTCGAGCTGAATATGACAGCTGGTGGTGGTGAACGAGACCCAGGAGTGTCACAACAGAGGCACAGGGATGGGGGAGCTAATTATCCCCTGCCCCTTCCCGCCTGCCATTTTTAAGCTTCTTGGAAATCCATCTTTAAGGTTTACCATTTTTATTTATTGTGAAAAAAGATCAGTGTCCAGACACTAGTGTGCTTTTTTTTTTGTGCTACATTTCGAACAATGTTGGATGGGAAGACTGATTATTTTTTCTGTTGGCCAAATATTTTCAAACAGATAAAACTGTACCTACAAAAATGTACTAGTTGTTAAAAAATCCATTAATATTTGGTTTATGTAAGTCACGTAGCACATGGTTATGACCTCTATCATTTAGATATATTGTCCCACCCTCTCTACTAATTAATGTTTAAATACCACTGTCATAAAAAAGATTGAACTATTGGAAAGGTGATAGCCTAGGTTAAAAGAGTGCTGTCACCACTAACCCACAAATGTATTCATTAGTCATTCATATTAGTTGCAGCTGTAACAAATTGAATATATTCCCTTCCTACACACACCATGATGGATATGATGCTAATGACAAATATTTTCATTCTTCTGGTGTATTGTGATTTTAAAGTAGATTGGTCTGGGAGGCTGAGGCCATCAATATGAGACAAATAAACATAATATTGTAAGAGGACAGATCCCTATTAACATATTTGTGTTGTCACTATTCTATATACAAATGACTGCCTATTGTCATTTCAACACTTTTACTTAATTTGACAGCTTACATGATTTGTAACATTTATTAATCACTTCATTTACTAACAGCCCTAAATTATTGGCTACTAGGTGGCGAATATCAACTCTAGTGGCAGAAACAAATCACAAGAAATTTGGGTGTGGCTTAGCATTGTCTAGCTTGACATCATCATTACCAACAGCAGCAATTTAGTGCTTAGACAAGGGCTGCTTTTGTAATGTAACCACTTTGCTGTGCTACTGTTGCTGTTATCCTTTCTGCCTACATTCTTCTCAGTGCATCAATAACCCCATTCTCCCCCGTATGCCATCTATAATACTGTAAATCATACCTAACATAACTTCATCCTGTTCAGTGCATTTTCTCTAGCATTATGTCACTCTATAGCAGGCACTTTGTTGTGACTGGTCAGAAAAGTAATGACCAAAAAGTCTAGCTTTTTTTTTTACTGATGGCAAATAGACCAGATCTGTTCCCACCCCTTAAAACAGAGGATATAATAAATAGTTTGTGTTCTATGGAGAGGAGTCTTTGGAGCTCAATAAAATTAGTAAGAGCACCGAAAGCCCCTTGTCACCAAGTTAATGTAACAAAAGTCATCATCCAAGTAAAAACCTTGACACTCTTGTGACTAGCGCTGTCAAATCAGGCTATTCTGTGTGAATAGTAGCCTCAAACCTGTGCTGCCGGTGGTGCTCTATTAATTGCATATAAAGTCCAACCAAAATATTATGAGTACTTAAGATAAGCAGACGTGGCACTCACTGGCTGTAGCAAAACTGTTTTGCTACAGTTGGTGAACACATCTGTTTATCGTAAGTGCTCTTAAAGGAGATGTTCGGCAGAAGTTTATGTTAAAGTATTGTATTTCCACCCAAAAGTTATACAAATCACCAAAAGACACTTATTACAGAAATGCTTATAAAGTGCTTTTTTTCCCTGCACTTACTACTGCCTCAAGGCTTCACTTCCTGGATAACATGGTGATGTCACTTCCTGGATAAAATTGTGATTTTACGACCAGACTCCCAGAGCTGTGCAGGCTATGGCTGCTGGAAAGGAGGATGGCAGATGGAAACTGAGGGACACAGGGCACTGGAGGGACACTGAGCATCCCTGAAGCTGCTGTGCACTTCAGCTGCGTCTGAGGCTCCCGAATCCCCTAGATCCTGTTCAGCCAGTCAGTGACTGCAGCAGGAGCCTCAGATGCAGCCGGAGCGCTCAGCAGGTAAATAATGCTGCGGGTGTGAAATCAGCTGTGAAGCAACCCTTAATGTAACAAAACCATGCAGGTTTGTGACCATCGCAAATTGTGTTGTGCAAATGGGCATAGCCCTGCAACCTACACTGTTTATGTAGCTTCTGGAGTTACATAAACAGTGTAGCTCATCAGGGCTATGCCGTTTGAGCAACTTCCATTAAAGTCATTAAAGTTAATACTTGTTAATACTTGTATTATTTGTTTGACCATGAGCTTTAAGAAAAGTAGTCATACATGTGGTATATATAGCAAAAATAACATGCACAAAATTGAATTGCACAGAATAAAACGTGTGTAGATCTTGTTATTGTCACTTAAGCATTTCAAGCAATAAACACATACCCTATAATTTTTTAAAGCAATGAACACATACTCTATCGTTTTCAGATTTTTCAGCTTTGTAAATACGTCATAAGCAGTGACACATTTTATGCTACACAATATGCTTTTATATTGAAGTCACAGGGAAAGATTTATGTAATGTCATTTTCACAGGCCTTCTAAAGTAAGTACAACATATGAACTACAGCGGGTTTGAAAACCAGCACAAAAAAAATTCTCACTGGTAATATGCATGATGGATTTTAAATTAAGAGAATGACTTCAACTGTAACTGCAATACTAAATCATTTAGTGACATAAATAAATGTACTGAGAAACAAACTCATTGGTTTGTCTGGCAGTACAAAGTAATATAGTATGACATTTATTTATTTAATATGTATAAGGGCAAGCACTTTGTAATATCTCATATCCAGGTACATTACCTTTATGTTAACTAGAACGTTCACAATGCATCTTTTTAATCTAATCTAGCTATGTAATAAATACAATTTACAGTGTACAATTTTTTTTTCCAATCTCATCTTTTATTATAATTTTCACATAAAATAACAAAAAACTATTCATAATAAACACAGAAAGACATAAACAAAGGGAGGAACCCAGCTATGTGTCAGTCACTTTTTTTTTATCCCATAAGGGAAATGCACACCCAAATGCATATTATATGTTCACATGCACATATGGGTAGACTGATATATATACATAATCATATACCTACATATACATACCGCTAGATACATAACTACTCATAAAAAAAACTACTAATTCTAAAGAAATCTTGTGTCTGGGACAAACTTTCATCCCTTAACTAACTTAGGCATGAAAAAAAAAATACCAATAATCATGACCACAGTAAGCCTCTCTCTCTCATGTTCGCTTCCACTTTCTATTCCTCTATCTTCCATATCATTCTGATAAAGATGTAGTATGGGTTTCTTTAACTCCCTCCCCCCCCCCCGAAAAAACAACAACAACAACAACACAACACCCCCCCCCCCTTTCTCTTGTCCCCTCTCTCCCATATGACAGACTATTCCAACTCCTATCTTGCAAACTCAGTCGTTTCCCGGAAGTGAACCCACCATGTATTCTGAAACTGCACCCCCCGGTCATATAGTTGTGCTGAAAGATCTTCCATTCTATATATATTTTCAACCTTGCTCAACCATGTCTTTACCGATGGGGTATCTTCTCTTTTCCACAACAAGGTAATGCATGCTTTCGCAGCACTAATCAGATGTCTAACGATCGATTTTTTTATAGGTTTTTATTGGCATTTCAGACAAATGGAGTAGACAAAATGCTGAAGTGAAAGGGAAGTTATAGCTCGTCACTTTTGAAATGATCCCCCAAACATTCTCCCAAAACCTTTTTATCTTGGGGCAGCTCCAGAATACATGGACAAAAGAACCAGTTCCCCCACAACCTCTCCAACAATTCTCATATATCTCTGGAGAGAATCTATGTAAGCGTTCTGGAACCCGGTACCATCTTGATAATATTTTGAAGTATATGTCTCCTGGTATCTACTTGAAATCGAGGAGGTATGTGTTAATATGCAAATCTGGTTAACCTGCTGATCTGAAAAAGAAATCCCCATCTCCTTCTCCCATGACCCAATATATGAAGGCCTGGCAGCATCTGGGGGCGATCCCAGCATAGTATAAATTCTTGATAAGCAATGTTGTTGAGGGCCAATGTTATCACACATTTTTTCAAAAGTGATCGGTTATAGCTTCCTAAGGCCGCAAGAGATCTCAGAAAATGACCTAATTGCAAACATCTCCAGAAGCCTAGTGGACAAGGCTGAGAGAGGCCAAGTAAATAGTTTTGTGTCGGCAGGGTATTTCCGTCCATGAACAATCTTACCCTAAACTTATTAGCCCAAAACCACTTGCTAAACACTGGATCCTCTACTCCTGCGGGGAAAGCCGGGTTTTTTAGTATAGGGAAAAAAGGTGATGGTGAAGGGGCTAAATGACCCTTACTAAGATATTTATCGCAAACTTTAAGAGTCGGGGTAATCGTTGGGTGTTTCAAAATATATTTTGTGGCATTTAAGATCCAAGGGGCGGCGGTCAACTCCAGAGAGGAAATATCATGTTCCATTTTCACCCACAATTTAGAATCCTTATGACAATGCCAATCCACCACTCTTGTAAGCAGCGAGGCTACATAGTAAAGATGGACGTTTGGGAGTACTATTCCCCCCTCTTTCTTCTGTCTATACAAGCTAGCCCTGCTTTCTTGGCCCAAATAAACCTTAATAATACTTAAGAGACTGTACGGAAAATATGAAGAGGAATATCTATGGGCAATGTCTAAAATAAAAACAGCAGCCTTGGTAAGATGTTCATCTTAAATATAGCACATCTGCCAAACCATGTAAATGTTCCTTTCTGCCATCTATTCAGATCATTAGTTATATTTTTCAATAGAGGAATATAATTTACCTGAAAAAGCTGGGATGTACAGGCAGTGAGATATATACCCAAATACTTTAAAGAATGTGAATTCCAATAAAAAGAAAAAGAAGAAGATACTAAACTAGAAGGTAGGGTGATATTGAGTGCTTCAGATTTTTGCATGTTATTCTTATAATTAGATAATTTACCATATTGTGTCAATTCCCTTATTAGATTTGGAAGTGAAACTGTGGGGTTAGAAAGAAAAAATAAATCATCTGCATATGCAGCAACTTTATGTGTGTGTCCTTTAATTGTGATACCCCCTATATCTATATTTTTTCTTACATAACACAAAAGTGGCTCCAATGTGAGGAGAAAAATAAGAGGTGAGAGTGGACACCCCTGATGTGTACCATTTCGTATATTAAAGGGGGGCGAGAGAAGGCCGTTGACCGAGACCACTGCCGTGGGGTCCAAGTACAAAGCACTCACCCAAGATGTCATATTGGGGCCTAATCCCACATGCTGTAGAATACGTTTTAAAAACGTCCAGTTGACTCGGTCAAAGGCCTTCTCTGCATCTGTAGATAAAAGCATTAGATTAACCGAGTGAGTAAACGCTTGATGAACTATGTTTATTGCCCGTGTAGTATTGTCCCGAGCTTCATGAGTGGGCATAAAGCCTACTTGATCCAGGTTCACAACTTCTTGTAAATGAGGGATAATACGTGCCGTGAGTATCTTTGTGAACAACTTTATGTCCACGTTTAACAAAGAAATGGGCCTCTAATTCTGACACAAAGATAGATCTTTCCCCTCTTTGGGGATAACAGTAATATGCGCTCTAAGGGTATCTTTAGGTAGTTGTGTTCCCCTAGGAAGGGCATTAAATGCCTGCAAAAAATAATCCTTAAGCTCTGTAATGAATTTTTTATAATATTTTAAAGTCAGCCCATCTGGACCCGGAGCCTTGCCCACTCGCAAAGCTTTAATAGCTTTCTCCAATTCTTTAAGTTCTTTAAGTTGGTGTGTCTAAGGCCATGATGGCTTCTTCTGAAAAACCTGGCAAGCCTGATTCTGGGATGTAAGTATCTATGTCGGCTAAAAGAGACGAAGAGGGCTCTCTCACAGATGACGATAAGCCATATAAGGAAGCATAATAGTTTTTAAATACTTCTGCAATCTATTGCGAAGGTGATACTTTAGAACCATTTGATGACAATACATAGGGAACAAAAGAGCGTGCGCGTTGAGTTCTAAGGGTCGGGGCCAGCATCTTGCTTGGCTTATTTCCAAACTCATAAAAATTGCGTTAACATTTTGCAAAAGATGTTCTGGCCTTAGAAAAAATAAGATATCTTAGCTTAGTCCTCAGTGCACTCAGCTCTTCTCCCACTGCTCTAATTTGAGAATGCTTATGAGATCTATCCAGCTCTGCTATCTTTAAAAGAAGTGAAGTTATCTTGGATGAACGGTCTTTTTTCACCCGTGCCCCAGTTTTGACCAGGATGCCTCTAATATAGCATTTATGTGTCTCCTATAAAATTGTGGGAGTGGTGTCATCGGTCTGATTAAATAGAAAAAAAATTGCGTAGTTCTCTCTGGAGTTCACTCACCACCACCTGGTCTTCAAGTAGTTGCTCATTCAGCCGCCACTGCCATGATCGAGCTTTATTAGAGGAAAGAGAAATTGTTAAGGTTATTAAACCATGACCAGAAAACCCTATTGGGTCAATAGAAGTTGAAATTTCTTTATCAAGATGGGAATGAGAGATAAATAAATAATCCAAACGGGAATATGAGTTGCGTGGATTTGAAAAAAAAAGTATAGTCCCTTTCTGTTGGACGCATAAGACGCCAAACGTCCATCAATTGATATGAATGTAGAGTTGATTTGACCCTGCGTAGTGCTTTAAATGATATCAGGGAGGTTCCAGAAGATGTATCTATTAGGGGATTAAGTGCCACATTAAGATCTCCCCTAAATACCACCAGGCCCTCTAGGAAATCCTCTGCTATGTGGAGATGTGTCTCCAAAGCTGATGACTGAGCATTATTAGGGAGATAGACTGTGCCAAAAGTACACACTGTACACACTGTACAGTGTGTACACAAAAGTACACACTGTACTAAAGATATCGACCACCCGGGTCTGCCAGGTGACCCATATATTCCCATGGTGCTGTACGAGAAAAAAGAATCAAAACCCCTTTTGTTTTTGAATCCCGGGAAAACTATGATATACTTCAGGAAAGCAATGATTAGTGATTTTCAGAATTTTGTCTAGTCTAAAGTGGGTTTCTTGTAACAGTGCTACTGTTACCCGCTAGCTCCATAGTAATCTGAGCAAAGCAGATCTTTTCTCTGGTATATTAAGACCCTGAGAGTTTAATGATATACATATCAGAGGGGACATTTACAGGGAAAGGGGAAATATCAACAAAGCAGACACAAAAGAAACCACAAACACCCACCCTCCGCAACCATCCACCGTGAGTTTTTAACCCTACACAGAAACCCCCTTATTTTCTATGTCTCAAATTCTTACTAGGGGCAGGGGCAGGAAAACAGTAGGGCAAAAAAAACTAGCACCTACCGGAACCCCCCCCACTTAGGAAAACCAAGTCCATCTCATCACGAGCAGTCTTCAAAAGAGGAAAAAGAAGATAAAGCTGACCAAAGGAAAGAAAGAACAATACAATTAGAGAAGAAAGCAAAAAAAAAAACAAAAAAAGAAAAGAAAAATGCGGAAAAAACACACACAAGAAAAAATGCATAAAAAAACAAGCTACATTAAAAAAATGCAAAAAAATACAAAAACTAAGAAAAATGCAAAAAATAAAAATATAAAAAAAGCAAAAAGCAAAAAGTGCATAAATTAGAAATAATGATATTAAAAAAAAAACAGAAAAAGCTGTGCAAAATAGAAAAAAACTACAAGTACAAAAAAAACACACAAAAAAAAGTGAATAAAAAAATTACAAAAAAAAAAAAGGATATGGGATCCCTTAAAAATACATACAGTGCATAAATGCCACATATTACATCCTTCCTATAGGGGGTAAGGCCAGTTCCTCCGGTCTCTCCAAATACAGCACGAAAAAAAAACAACTTACACTTGCACAAGGAAATACTTCTTAAGAAACATTCCCTGTATCTTATCAGCTCATATTCTCCACAATGTCTCTAAATCAAATTATGTTATAATTACACTCTAATTCAGACAGAATCTATTTCTTTTAAGACACATCTTAATCAATATTTAACCCTTTAGACTATCATAGTCCAATCTTGTGCTCCTTAAGAACTGAGGTAATCTGGGATCTGTCCAGTGAGGTACAGTCGGCAGAGATGTCCCTAGGAATTCAGAGGCCCCTTTAAGATCTTCTGGGGACCGAACCAGGAATGTCCGTCCAGCTTAATAGGCTGGCGGGTGCCAGCTGCGGAATGCACAAAGGGTTATCCTTCGCCATTCCGCAGTGTGCACGTAACCTAAATCTGTAAGTGTACCCTGAGGTACTCTCACAGAGTTTGGAGAATTTCACGCTATACCGTGATATCTTATTGGGACGGTACTGGTGGAAAAGACGTGTCTGGGGGGCAGCGTACGCTACGCTACCGCCAGACAAGTCACTGGATGATGAGGATAAGGATGAATGGAGGAAAGAAGGATCCCCCCCATTCATCCTCACTGGCTGTTTCGGTGTCGGAGGCAATAATAACGTATGCGTCCGACGCCGAAAACACCCTGGGGGCCATCTTTATACCGGGACTAGTATATGGGGTATGTAAATGTGTAGTGGTGTAGTGTAAAACCTTATTTTGTGTAGTGTGGTGTAATGTAGTGTTTTTTTACGGTTTTTTTAACAGTAAGGGGAAAAAAAAGTACGCCAATCAAGAAGCTGCTGATAAATGCCGCACTTATGTGCGGTACTTATCAGCAGACAGTGGCGGTAGGATATAGGGGGGGAAAACGCCCCTACACCAAAAAGGAGGAGTTGCTGATCAGCGGTGCACTTACGTGCAATGCTGATAAGTACTCAGCGGCGTTCCAAAAAAAATTGGGGAAAAAAAAAAATCTTTTTACCCCAAAGGAAATGATCAGTATATATTATACACTGATCAGCCTCTAGGGGGCAGTAGAATGGAGCTGGTGGAGATGGCCGAAGATGGGGGCGACGGAAAAGCCTGAAGAGCCGAAGATTCCCGATGAAGACCGAATGAAGACCAAACGAACCCGGAAGTGGCGGCGACGAGGAGAAGAGGACGCGCGGGACCGCGAATCTTCATTCCGGAGGCCAGGATCAGGTGAGTATACTGCACTATACTATACACACACCTGTTCTGCACCCCTCAGCTACCTAGCTAAGGGGTGCAGAACCCGGCTGGACACTTTTTAACTGTTAGATCGCCGTGATGGGCCGACCGGTACTGGCCGGCCTATCCCGGCGATCATGGGGGTGGCACCGGCGCCATCTTTGTTGGGGACACTAATGACGATTGGTGCTGTCCCGGACAGCACCAATCGCCATTGCTTTCCTGGGTCACCGGGTCACCGATGACCCGAAAAGCTGTATTCAGCTGCTATCGGCTGATCAATATAGATCAGCCAATAGTAGCGATCGTTGGCACAGGGGGGGTTGACCACCCCCCGTGCCGACGAGCAGAGATGGCCTGCTATACATTATAGCAGCCATCTTCCCCGATCGCTGTGTGTGAACACACAGCGATCGGGGAAACATCAGGCGTAAATTTACGTCCATTTGCGCTAAGTACCAGGGAGCGGGGGGTAAATTTACGCCCGATGTCGTTAAGGGGTTAATATAGATACGGATGTGGACATATTACTGAAGAAAGGGAAATATAAATGCTTAAAATATTTCTAATGGCAAGACTGAACTAAGCCCAGAGAGTGATGTACTGTGAATATAGTTATATCATATAAAATAAAGAACTATTGTTATCATAGTTGTGAAACAATATTATTATTATTATTATTATTATTATTATTAACCCCTTAACGACCGCGGGCGTAAGTGTATGCCCCCAAAACCCGTGCCTTAACGCAAACGGGCGTACATTTACGCCCGCGGTTTCCCCGATCGCTGCGTGTACACACGCAGCGATCGGGGAAGATGGCCTGCTATAATGTATAGCAGGCCATCCCTGCTTGTCGGCACGGGGGGTGATTAACCCCTCCCATGCTGACGATCGCCGCTATTGGCTGATCAATTCAGATCAGCCAATGGCGGCGATCTGCAGCCTTCCGGGTCATCGGTGACCCGATGGCCCGGAAAGCAATGGCGGTCGGTGCTGTCCGAGAACGGCACCAACCACCATTACTGTTAAAAGTAATGGTGGCCCCGGTGCCACGAAGTACCCCATGAAAGGGTTAAATACCTGCTTTGGACACCTCAGCTAGGTAGCTGAGGTGTCCAGAGCAGGTATTGACCCATACTCACCTGATCCAGCATCCCGATCGCGTCTTCCGGGTTCCGATCGCGTCCTCGTCTTCGTCGGCGTCTTCGTCTTTTTCCGGCGGTCCCCATCGGCAATCATCGGCTCCAGCATCGTCAAACTTCAGCTTTTTCCGGAATTTGCGTTCTACTGCCCCCTAGCGGCTGATAAGTGTATATAATACACATATCAGTAGCTATAGGGTTGAAGAAAGGTTTTTTTTTGTTTTTTTTTCCAATTTTTTTTATTTTTTATTTTCCGCACCCTATCGCCGCTGAGTGCTGATCAGCATCGCACGTAAGTGCGTCCCTGATCAGCAACTCCTCCTTTTTGGCGTAGGGTGTTTTTTTCCTATATCCTACAGCCACGGTCTGCTGATAAGTGCCGCACATAAGTGCGGCATTTATCGGCAACTCCTTTCTTGGCGTAGGTTTTTTTTTTATACTTAATGTTAAAAAAAAACATGTAAAAAACACCATTACACTACACGGAATAAAATTTTACACTACACTACTACACATTTACATACCCCATATACCAATCCCCGTATAAAGATGGCCCCCAGGGTGTTTTTGGTGTCGGACGCATACGTTATTATTGCCTCTGATACCGAAACAGCCAGTGAGGATGAATGGGGGGATCCTTCTTTCCTCCATTCATCCTCATCATCCTCATCATCCAGTGACGTGTCTGGGGGTAGCGTAGTGTACGCTGCCCCCCAGACACGTCTTTTTCGCCAGTCCGGTCCCAATAAGAGATGACGGTATGGCGTGAAATTCTACAAACTCTGTGAGAGTACCTCAGGGTACACTTACAGATTTAGGTTACGTGCACACTGCGGAATGGCAAAGGATAACCCTTTGTGCATTCCGCAGCTGGCACACGCCGGCGGACTGATGCAGGCGCACGTCTCCACCCGTGTCAAAGACTCCATTCTATGCACGGGCAGATTCCATCGTCCGTCCAAAGAATGAACACATTGGACGGAGAGCGGAATCCGCCCGTGCATAGAATGGAGTGTGACACGAGAGGAGACGCGCGCCTCCATCAGTCCGCCGGTGGGTGCCAGCTGCGGAATGCACAAAGGGTTATCCTTCGCCATTCCGCAGTGTGCACGTACCCTTAGAGTGTATGAAGGAAGGGACACCCAAATCCAGCCCCCAGATGCCCCCCCATCTTAGGAATTAGTGGGAAGATTGTTCGGGAACTGATCTTCCCACTGCTGGTTACCACCTGTACGGGGATAACTTTTATACCAGCATCCCCCTCTTCCAGTCCGTCGCTGCACGAGCTACTGTAGCTTGCGGCACGGTCCGAAAATATCAGAAGCAGTAACAGAGCCCTAATATTTAGCAGCCATGGAGCGGACCCAGCACTTCTGGATATGAAGGACCCCGTATCGCACCAGGACAACATTTTCCAGGTGACGTCCCCCACACTGGAAAACAGGAGACCCCAGAAGAAGTGCAGAGTGTGGTGTAACAGGGGGATCAGGAAGGACGCCATTTTCCAGTGTGACACCTGTCCTGATCACCCCGGCCTCTGCATACAGGATCACTTCAAGGCATACCACACGTTATTGGGGTTCTACATTTTCTAAATTCTGTCCTAATTACTCCTATTTCAGGGGTCCCGTTGATCCAGGGATTATTCTGATCGCCATTATGGAGTCGGGAAGGAATTTTTTCCCAGTGATAGGGCTACTGTCGTCTGCCTCACAAGGGTTTTTTGCCTTCCTCTGGATCAACATAGGATGAATTTGATGGACACCTGTCATTTTCAACCATATAAACTAATAATTGGCCTAATACCCCCAAATAAATTAATAATTGTCCCTTTTCCCCAGCTAAATAGGTATGGCCGCCATTCCCATTAGAGGATGCCATGATGCAATTACAAAGCCTCTGTGCGGCCAGGACAGTAGAAACCCCCCACAAGTGACCCTATTCTGGAAACTTCACCCCATAAGGAATCTAACAAGGGGGGCAGCGGGGATATGGACCCCTGGTGACGGCCACATTTTGGACGTGAAAATGAAAAAAATGTATTTTTTTTTTCACAGCACATGTTCTACATACTGTATGTGCCTGTTACCAGTGGGGTCCATATGCTCACTGCACCCCTTGTTAGATTCATTATGGGGTGTAATTTCCAGAATGGGGTCACTTGTGGGGGGTTTCTACTGTCTTGGCAGAACAGGAGCTTTGTAATTGCTACATGGCCTCTATCATCCATTCCAGCCTCTAAATGGCGCTCTTTCTCTTTGGTGGCTTGCTGTGAGCCTATATGGCACATTATGTCCACATGTGGGGTATTTTCGTACTCAGGGGAAATTACCCTACACGCTTTGTGTTTATTTTCTTTTTTAACCCCTTGTGGAAATGGAAAAAAGACTAGACCAACATTTAGTGTAATTTGTTTTAAATTTTTACTCTAATTCATTGATCTTGTCTTGATTTTTTTCATTTTTACAAGGGGCTTAAAAATGAAAAAAACACAAAATGTGTAGAGCAATTTCCCCTGAGTACGGAAATACCCCACATGTGGACATAAAGTGCCATGCGGGTGCAGGGTAAGAATCCAAAGGGAAGGAGCGCCATTTGGTTTTTTGAGCCTGAATTTGGCTGGAATGGATTTCGAGGGGCCATGTTGCATTTAAAAGGCCCCTGTGTTGCCAAGACAGTTGAAACACCCCACAAGCGACCCCATTATGGAAACTACACCCCTCAAGGAATGTAACAAGGGGTATAGTGAGCATATGGACCACACTGGTGACGGGCACAAATGTGGAACAATGTGGCGTGAAAATGAAATATTACATTTTTTACACTATAATGTTGGTCTAGCCTTGAATTTATCATTTTCACAAGGGGTTAAAAGAGAAAAAAACACAAAATGTGTAGAACAATTTCCCCCGAGTCCGTAAATACCCCACATGTGGACATTAAGTGCCATGTGGGTGCAGGGCAAGCCTCCGAAGGAAAGGAGCACCATTTGGATTTTGGAGGTTGGATTTGGCTAGAATGGATGATGAACGCCATGTCGCATTTACAGAGCTGCCAAAACACTGGAAACCCCCCACAAGTGACCCCATTCTGGAAACTAAACCCATTATGGAATCTAACAAGGGGTGCAATGAGGATATGGACCCCTTGATGATGGGCACATTTGTGCCGTGAAAGTGAAAAAATGAAAATTTTCACTTTCACGTCACATTTTTCCACATTTGTGCCCATCACCAGTGGGGTTCATATGCTCACTGCACCCCTTGTTAGATTCCTTGAGGGGTATAGTTTCCAGAATGGGGTCACTTGTGGGGGGTTTCCAGTGTTTTGGCAGCACGAGGGCTCTGTAAATGCAACGTGGCCCTTGAAATCCATTCCAGTGAAATCCAGCTTCCAAAAGCCAATTGGCGCTCCTTCCCTTTGGAGGCTCGTCCTGCGTCCGCTTGGCACTTTATGTCCACATGTTGGGTATTTCTGTACTTGGGAGAAACTGCGCTACATGTTTTGTGCTTTTTTTTTCCTTTTATCCCTTTGTGAAAATGAAAAATTGAAGGCTAGAACAACGTTTTAGTGTAAAAAATACTTTTGTCTTTTTTCACGCCATATTGTTGGGAAAATCTGTGAAGCACCTGTGGGGTCCAGATGCTCACCGCACCCCTTGTTACATTCCTTGAGGGGTGTAGTTTTCTGAATGGTGTCCCTTTAGTGGTGTTTTTTAGGTTTTGGCACCACAGAGCCTCTGCCAACCTGAAGTGGTACAGTCAGAAATGACCAAATATAACGGAGCCATTGAAATGCACTAGGCGCTCCTTTATATCTGAGGCTTGTGGTTGCGTCAAATAGCGCAATAGGGCCACATATGGGGTATTTTTATAAACTGCAGAAACGGGGCAATAAATATTGGGGTGCATTTCTCTGGTAATAAGTTTATAATTATGAAAAATATTTGATTACAATAAAATCTCTGCACAGAAAATTAAAATTTTCTAATTTCTTACACACTTAGCTTTTATTTCTGTGACTCCCCAAAAGGGTTAAAAAACTTTCTGGATGTGCTTTTGGGGTTTTGGGGCTTTTGTGAGTTTTGGGGGTGCAGTTTCTGAAATGGGGTGCTTTGTGGGGCTTTCTAACATACAGTCCCCTCAAATACACTTTTAACCTGATCAGGTCCCTAAAAATATCTGAAAATTTGGAAATTTGCTGCTAATGTTTTATGCTTTCTATTGTCTAAAAAATAATGCTATTTAATATATAATTTATGTGGCATAACCATTTTCTGTATAAGCAGAAAAATTTTAAGGTTAGAAAAATGCATTTTTTTACAACTTTTCACGTTATTTTGGTTTTTTTCATAAAGATTCGTTATAAGTATCGACTCCAATGTACAAGAAATGTGAAGTACAATATGTCACGAGAAAACATTCTCAGAATCAGCCAAATAGGTAAAAGCATCCCGAAGTTATTAATGAATAAAGTGACACAGGTCATATTCATAAAATTTGCTTCGGTCCTTAAGGCCATTTCAGGCCCGGTCCTTAAGGGGTTAACAGAATAGGAAATCCTACAGTTTTCTAAAATAAGTATATTTAAAACTCTGCTCATATGTCTTTTAATGAGGGTTAGCAAGCTTCTCTTTCATTTTTTTCTGGATAACTGAACCAAAATGTTTACAACACTCATACACACTACCCCTTACAATGACCATGTCCCAACCTAACTCCTTTAAAACACTCTTAATATAATGAATGCCCTTGAATTACAAATTTATTCTATGTTCAGACGCTGGATGAGACCGGCCATTCGGTGACCCGACCGAGTCACGGAATGGACGCTCTCATTTAAGATCATCCTTAGCGCCGCAGAGTTCTGATGCGAGCGCATTTCTGGACGCCTGCATCAGGAATCTCCACTGCACACTATGGAGCAGGCAGCCGGAGCCGCTCGCTCCATAGTGTGCACTGACAGGGTTTTCAACGAATAGCGGCCTCAAAAAACTGACATGCCAGTTTTCTACGGCGCTGCTAGAGATCCCGGTCGGAGCGTATACTTTGTGTATACGCTCTGTCCTTGATTCCATAGACAGCAAGGTAACGTATATTTTCATAATAATCATGGCCGTTGTTGCAATCGCCAACAATGGCCGTACTTTTACAGAAATATACTTTATGTGAACATGGTCTTAACAAGCAAATTTAAGTGGTTGTTCAGTAGTTCATAAAAGAATCTGGCAGTAGCGTGTGTTGCTTCTCCTACCGCTCTTATAACATGTTACATCTTCCGCTACTTTAACGTCCATTGTTTATTATTATTTATTATTAACATATCAGCAGCAATGACGCATTATAGTTACTCATATCTTTGTAAACAAGCATTGATGTTGGAACAGTAGGAAATACCTTGACACACCCTAATTCACACACCCTTATCAGACCTCAAACTTTATACTCGTGTATACCATTTATACCAGGGGATATAGGAGGAATGTCAGGAGATAGCATTGTGATTATTTGGGGATGGGGGTGGGGGGCACTGTGATTGAGGTGGACCACTTTGACTGGTAATAAATGTGGATAAACTATCATTGTTGTGGGGTGTTCATTAAAGACATGCTTGGTCACAGAAGCCATCATTACCCTTGCAGTGTAAAGCCTTTCCCAGAGCACGCAATAATGTAGGTCACTAGTGAGAGAAGCTAGGGGAGGAGAATAAAAAGCAGAACAGAATAACACAGCCAAACCTGGAAAGAAAACACTGTTGTGGGGTAATGGTTAGCCAGGTCTGAAGAGACTTTGTTTATAAAATGTTCAATGGTATAACACAATAATAAAAGCCACCACGCCAGTCTAAACAACAGCTCTGCCAGATTACTCAGTGGCCACATACATATTACATATCATCATTTGTGGCTAATAATAATCATGATATTTATATTAGTGGTTGTCTCTATAATTAGGGCTCATTCACACGTTCAGTGATTTTTCTGGGCCGCAAAAACTGGTAAATGATCTGTAATTGCATCCATGTCCATTGTTTTCACTGATGTGACTTGGCAGTACATACCACAGATGAGCGCCTGACACCCCCTGATCATGTCACTGACATCCCCTCAGATGAGTGCACAACACCCCCAACTGCCCTGACCATGTCACCTGCATCCCCTCCGATGAAACCTGAGTTTGTCTGTGGGTGGTTATGTGCTACCAGGTCTGAGCCATGGGTTTATAGCTCATTTGAGGGGATGCAGGTGACGTGGTGGGGTGGAGGTCAAGCGCTCATCTGTGGGAATGCCCTGCCAGATGGGGAGGGAAAGCTCATGCAGGTGACACGGGATCCCTGTTTTTCATGGATTCCACAGATGTGGCATCCATGGAGTCAGTGAAAAAAATACAATTTCATAGACTTCTATTGAACAGTCTGTGCCATGATCCGCCTCCGTACTAGGACATGTCGTATTTTTTCATGGCATGGATGGCAGTATGGGTAGTGGCAAGAAATATCTTAATAGACCCATAGATTTCTATGGGCCCTTAAGTTACCCTCTAGGGGTTTAGGCTATGTCACTAACATGAGACATCTAGAAAGCCAGCCTCTTGGATCAAGGACAAGTTTTTTCAATAGGAAGATAGCCATGTAGCATATCAAAAAAGACAACTCTTAAGATGGCAGACCTCGCCAATTACTACTGGGGTATTCAGGTACATTCATTTTTCCTTTTGTTTCGGAAATAAAAGGTTGTCCTGAGACTTTAGACCCTGTATATTGTAGGATTTCCTGTTCTATAAACAAACATATTAAAAAATAAAAACCTGAAGACTCATCGATTGTTCATAATAATTTACTTTTAATTCTTAAGCTTGGGGCTTACAGGGCTTTGAAATATATCCAACTTTTATTGTTCACTTAAAGCAGTGATATACTTGATCTCTAAGCTCTTAAATCACTATTAGCAGCAGTATTACTAGGCACTATAGAAGGTTAGTTGAAACACTAAAGGGAAATTCCAAGCACATCTACTTCAAATAAAACTGCAAACGTTTACACCTGGTGTAACAGCATGCATTTTATAGTATAGTATGTGCTTGAAATTATAAGAAAGGAAGAAAAAGGAAAGGAAAAAGGATTTACCATTTATTTTATAAATTGCAATACCTTACCTATATAATAAAGGGATTCTGCAGTCATTTTTTTTTTTTACACAAAATGTCACTACTTTTACATTTAAATGGTCATTGTAATTTCAAACAGATTCACTCCATTTGAGAGCTTGCATGATTCCTAACATATTTGTAAATCATTTTATTTACCAAAAACGCCTTCTTAACCCAGAAAAGTATCTCTAAAATCTTGGCCACTAAGTTTACTGCTGGCAAAGAACCCAGCTCTGATTTTGCTCCTTGAAATTGAGACATTTATAACTAGCGATGCATCACAGTGGGGTGGCGGGACTAAATTTTGTGAACAGTCTGGAGTTAATGGTATACTTAATCCGCCATTGGTTGCAGGCAGGTGTCATTAGTAAAATATATCTGACCCAAAACATATAGAGTGGGCATAGCTCTCTCTATATGCAATGACTGCCAAGCCACCTTAAAAAGGTGTATCAGCAATCATCAAGATGTTAAGAACCCTCTACCGATTTTCATTTTGTGAAGAAGGCAGGGAACTTTTGAAAATTTGGCAGTAAATACTGAAAAGGAGTGCTGAGTAAAAAATGATTGTGACTGAGGAGTAAACGCTATGGTTTCTTAAATTTGGACAGCAGGAAACAACCCTTTCAGGACCGGGATAATTTTGTCACAAAGGGGGAGATTTATCAAAGGGTGTAAAATTTAGACTGGTGCAAACTGCCCACAGCAACCAATCACAGCTCAGCTTTCCTTTCAGCACTGCCTAAAGCTGAGCTGTGATTCGTTGCCTTGGGCAGTTTGCACCAGTCTAAATTTTACACCCTTATTACTGACAGTTGCAGCCTATTTCATGTGACAGCTCCTATGTCTATCTCATCTGAGGATGCGCAAGATTCCTATGATAAAATATTGTGTATTCCTTTACTATTCATAAATAACCTTTTAAAATAAGACTTTACTTCAACAGTTAAAAAAAAAAACATTTGGATGTTCAGAAAGCAACTAAATTCAAATACAAAACTACACCAATTGTACACATGGGGAACCCAAAATAAGAATTAATAAAATCCAAAGTCTATTATTAGCCAAATTGTAAGTTTATTAAATCAATCACAGAAAACAACATTAAAAACAAGACCTGGGGAGGCGGGAGACCAGGCACCCGGGACAAATAAATATAAAGTGCCAATGCATCCAGAAAATGTGTGTACAATTTATAATTCATCCAGCATAACGTGCATAATAAAGTGACAGTGCCAGTTGCTACAGTACGCTGATAAGAATCACATGTAAACAAGCAAGTCCGTATGGATGACAGATAATTACCAGTTTGTATACCAAGTCCCAGTGCAGTGGTCCCCACCTCACACTCCAACGCCGTTTCGCTCTCTAAGCTTCGTCAGGGAGTAATGTGGTGGGGGTCCAGAGTTCCTATATACCCATCCAGTGACAGGGATTGGCCGTGTGAAATAAACAACACCTGGGTCGCATATTACCTGGCGATCCCCTTAACGCCGTGCACACACTGCCACGGGCCCGCCGGGCGGAAGCGGAAGTGACGTCAGGCGTGATGACGCCGTTCGGCAGACACGTTCCCACCCGACGTCCCGAGGCACACTGCGCATGCGCACGGGATCGCACACGACCCGGCGGCCATCTTTGAAATGGGAAACATTGTGGGCAATAGGTAACACATGTAAGTATGAAGATGCCAATATACAGAAATAGATATAGATGGTTATAAGTGCAATAACAGAAAAGAAGGGCTATGAAAATACACAACAAGAGCGCTATAAGTACAAAAATAAAAAAATAAAAAAGCAGACACTAATTCATAACTGCAATAAGATGGTGCAAATGGGAAATAATATGAACAATGGGTAACACACGTAGATAAATAAGCGCCATATACAGAGACAAATAGCTATAGGGGCAGTGATAAATATACAGAGCTTTATACATACCCATGAAAAGCTCTATAGGTACATTAATGCAAAAACAGACACTAAGTCAAGACTAAAAAAGTGATGAGTGCTAAAGGATAAAACATAAAACAACCATGCAAAATAAAAAGTGCCAAGTGCCAGTGCAGGTGCAAGTGCAAATAGTGCAGATAAAAGTGCCAGTGCTAGCAAGCAGAGTAAGTATTAAAAGGCAAAATAAGAAAAACTATGCAATGATTAAAGTGATATGCCAAAAGATTGAATGAAAGATTCTCCTTTGCATGCTTCTTGTAACATGATCATCCATTACTAGTAAAAGGCAGGATGCGGTTGACATGTGGCCCTGGCACATCTGCGTTGCCATGTTCTAGATGGCGGCGCATATGGCTTTGCTGCATGTCACCCACATTATTTCTCTCCTGGTCACCTCTACTATAATATCATCATACTTGATTTTGTCATGACTCTGGGATTATATCCTTGTCTGTGGGCATCCAGTCTACACCATTCACATTGATTTCTGATCTGGCTGATTCCCACTACACTCCCTTGCCCTCTTGTCCACCAATGAACCATATATAAAAATGTTTTTTGTGACATGTTGATTATAGGCAAATATTATCAGTACTCAGCCCCATCATTCGACTTAGTCACATATCATTACCATGCCAGTTACCTTTGATCTATACGGGATAGACCCATCCACACTGTACTGGTTTAACCGTGATAATAACTTGATACGACATTAGTTCCTCTCATTCTTCGGGCCCTGTTCATATCCATTAGGCCCTGATCATATCCATTAGGACATTACTTTATTGGTTTAACAACCGACTAACATGCTATGCTGCCTTCTGTTTTTATAGTGTTTTTATTCATCAAATTAGCTTTTTGACCTGTTGTAATTGGGGGTCCAGGGTTTGGAATGTTTTACACATATAGATTTACATATAAGGGCAGTAACTCTTTCTACATATTATTGGGTGCCTTTTGATACAATGACATATATTGATGATGAACACATGAGACTTATCACCAGTACAACATCATTGCCATTTATCACATTGATGGTCATATGTACACATATTCCTTTAGTTCACATTTCAGCACCACACTATCACAGTTAGCACTTACCTATGCGCATTCACATATATTTCTTTTGGCATATCACTTTAATCATTGCATAGTTTTTCTTATTTTGCCTTTTAATACTTACTCTGCTTGCTAGCACTGGCACTTTTATCTGCACTATTTGCACTTGCACCTGCACTGGCACTTGGCACTTTTTATTTTGCATGGTTGTTTTATGTTTTATCCTTTAGCACTCATCACTTTTTTAGTCTTGACTTAGTGTCTGTTTTTGCATTAATGTACCTATAGAGCTTTTCATGGGTATGTATAAAGCTCTGTATATTTATCACTGCCCCTATAGCTATTTGTCTCTGTATATGGCGCTTATTTATCTACGTGTGTTACCCATTGTTCATATTATTTCCCATTTGCACCATCTTATTGCAGTTATGAATTAGTGTCTGCTTTTTTATTTTTTTATTTTTGTACTTATAGCGCTCTTGTTGTGTATTTTCATAGCCCTTCTTTTCTGTTATTGCACTTATAACCATCTATATCTATTTCTGTATATTGGCATCTTCATACTTACATGTGTTACCTATTGCCCACAATGTTTCCCATTTCAAAGATGGCCGCCGGGTCGTGTGCGATCCCGTGCGCATGCGCAGTGTGCCTCGGGACGTCGGGTGGGAACGTGTCTGCCGAACGGCGTCATCACGCCTGACGTCACTTCCGCTTCCGCCCGGCGGGCCCGTGGCAGTGTGTGCACGGCGTTAAGGGGATCGCCAGGTAATATGCGACCCAGGTGTTGTTTATTTCACACGGCCAATCCCTGTCACTGGATGGGTATATAGGAACTCTGGACCCCCACCTCATTACTCCCTGACGAAGCTTAGAGAGCGAAACGGCGTTGGAGTGTGAGGTGGGGACCACTGCACTGGGACTTGGTATACAAACTGGTAATTATCTGTCATCCATACGGACTTGCTTGTTTACATGTGATTCTTATCAGCGTACTGTAGCAACTGGCACTGTCACTTTATTATGCACGTTATGCTGGATGAATTATAAATTGTACACACATTTTCTGGATGCATTGGCACTTTATATTTATTTGTCCCGGGTGCCTGGTCTCCCGCCTCCCCAGGTCTTGTTTTTAATGTTGTTTTCTGTGATTGATTTAATAAACTTACAATTTGGCTAATAATAGACTTTGGATTTTATTAATTCTTATTTTGGGTTCCCCATGTGTACAATTGGTGTAGTTTGGTCTAGGTGACATGTGGGGACATTAGTTATGGTCCTTTACATGATTGTTTGGGTCCTAGATTTATAGGTGTTTTTCATATTTTGTGGTTTTTCTAGGAACAACTTCCATTATGGATTTACGCATCAAAGACAGTGAATGGACACTGCAACTCTCACAGGTTTTTAATGATGGAGGCAGCATCTCCACGGACTCACAGGAAGCTGTGGACACTCAAAGAAGTTTGAGAGAGGCTTGGCATAAGCGAACACGGTCATGGTGGAATCGAGCGGCTTTGGAACAGTATGTAGCTAAGAATTTGGTACCAAGAGGACTACGTGTCCCAGTACTGCCATCTTTTGTAGTGGAGGATGAAATAGTAAAGAAAAAATGGGAGGAGGCATGTACTTTATGCTCCAGGACCTTCATGCAACTACTGATTGGGATGGAAACCAAGAAAGTAGAAAGCATGGAGACAAAAATTGGGGTCTTACAGGAGCAGCTGAAGTCTTCTATTACCACGGAGACATTGGATCTATTTGAATCATCCCTGAAGAAGGACCTACAGAAATGGGAAACAGAGATTCAGAATTTAAAATCAAGGAAATATCAACGTGATGTACAGGACCATACGAATGGACGGGTCTTCAGATGGAGACAAAATGGTCAATTGATGAGAACACCCTCCACCCAATCACTGGTGAGCAACTCCTCACAGGCCTCCAATGCCACATCTCTGGAATCTAATTATCGAGAACAATCATATGGGAGAAGAGGAGCAAAGAGGAAGGAATATCGGACCAATGAGGGCAATGATCAACAACAACTTAAGGTACTCAATTTATCTAATATTTCCCTCTCTCCAGCACAGTTGTCTGTGTTATCTTTGGGCCTGTCATTCAGCCCCGCAGCCAGATTTGACAGATTTGTGGCCACTAAGGATGTTTTTTTGTTTGCCAGGAAATTATTGTTAAAAAAACATTTCTCTAAAAATCAACATTGTTTATTTACAGCAGAAGAGGAATTGGAGGCGTTAAGGGCACTGGAGGAGCTATGGGCAGAACAACTGGAGGGCCCCAGCAAGTTTCCTGATTATATAAAAAGAAGGTCCACCACGTTCCCACCCTTAGCACTGAGTCCAGCAGTGGAAATTTTTGTACGTCTTGTATTAGAAGACCTTGAACACCTTTCAGAACAACGCAGGTATGATAATCTATCTTCATCTCAACGCAGGGCACTACAAGAACTGGCCGCATTAAAAAACATAATAATCAAACCTGCAGATAAGGGTGGAAACGTGGTAATCTGGCCAGTGGAGGCATACGAGCGGGAGGTGTACAGACAGTTGAATGATCGTAATTGCTATCGCAAACTGGATGCTAATCCCACGACCCTTTTTCAGGGACAACTCACAAACATTTTAGATCAAGCACTGACCGACGGCATAATAACGAAAACAGTTTTTGAAGGCATGAGAACCAGCAACCCGGTGATCCCAACCTTATATTTATTACCAAAGGTTCATAAGGATCAGAAAAACCCTCCCGGTAGGCCAATTGTTTCAGGCCGTGGTGGCCTATGTGAGAATGTATGCCGCTTTATTGATTTTTATCTGAAGTCTATTGTGGTAACCTTACCCTCTTTCACCAGAGACTCCACGGAGGTCTTACAACGAATTGAGGACGTCATTTTGGAACAGGATATGTATCTAGTCTGTTGCGATGTTGAATCGTTATATACATGCATCGATCACCGGCATGGTATGGAGGCAGTGCAAAAGTTCTTGGAGGTTCAAGGTATGGATCCTGGATTACGGGGACTAATTGTGGATTTAATGCAATTTGTACTTACCCATAATTATTTTACCTTTAAGGATCGCTTTTATTTACAAACCCGTGGCGTGGCAATGGGGGCGACTTGTGCACCATCATATGCAAATTTATTTCTTGGCCACTGGGAAAGGGAGATTGAATACGGTGGATCTCATCCGGGGGACGGCATTGTCGTCTCCTGGATGAGATTCATCGACGACATTTTTTTCATCTGGCAGGGATCCCGTGAGTCTCTGGAACGGCATCTATATGATCTAAACAACAATGACAAAAACATCCGGCTAACTTGGCAGATATCACAACAGGAGGTTGAATTTCTTGACATCAAAATCAAGGTAGGTATGGGGGGGAAACTGGAAACCACATTATATCGTAAATCCACCAGTGTTAATGCTTTACTCCATGCTTCTTCAGCCCATCCTCGACACACGATCCGGGGCATACCAAAGGGACAATTTATACGCACAAGGAGAATTTGTGATAATGATCAGGAATTCGAGACACAGGCGAGGGATATGAAGGATAGATTCCGTAAAAGGGGATATAATCAAACAGATATTGAAGAGGGGTACCAATTTGCCAAATCATGCAACAGGAGAGACTTACTAACATCTAAACCACGACGCCAAGACTCAGGTAAAACTCGGATTATAACCAACTATCATTCAAGATGGCATGAAATGGTGGACATTTTTAAGAGACACTGGCCCATATTGAAACAGGACAGGGAGATCACACAGTTTATCCCTGACTTTCCACTGGTGACAGCTAAGCGGTGCAAAAATTTGGGTGACATATTGGTTAAAAGCCACTATGTTTCACCCCGCTCTAACTATATATTCCAGTCCAGGGGCCCAAAATGGGGATGTTACACCTGCAACAACTGTACTGCCTGTTCGTATGTGAATATCGGTAACAGCTTTTTTGACTCCACAGGACTGAGGGAGTACAAAGTGGTCCATCATATCACATGCACAACAGAGAGAGTAATCTACCAGGCCTCCTGCCCATGCGGTCTCCTATATATAGGGATGACTTCACGACAACTAAAGGTCAGGATCCTGGAACATGTCAGGGATATTAAACGAACTGCCAATCTGGAAAGAACTGATCCGTGGGAACTGGAAAAATTAAAACCTATTCCAAGACACTTTATGAAAGAACATGCGAGTGACCATCGGGGCCTGAAAATCAAAGGCATTGATCGCGTAAACCTGGGGATCAGAGGGGGTGACATCACAAGACGGTTATTACAAATAGAAAGCAAATGGATGACAGTGTTAAAGACCGTACAACCAAGAGGTTTGAATGAAAGATTCTCCTTTGCATGCTTCTTGTAACATGATCATCCATTACTAGTAAAAGGCAGGATGCGGTTGACATGTGGCCCTGGCACATCTGCGTTGCCATGTTCTAGATGGCGGCGCATATGGCTTTGCTGCATGTCACCCACATTATTTCTCTCCTGGTCACCTCTACTATAATATCATCATACTTGATTTTGTCATGACTCTGGGATTATATCCTTGTCTGTGGGCATCCAGTCTACACCATTCACATTGATTTCTGATCTGGCTGATTCCCACTACACTCCCTTGCCCTCTTGTCCACCAATGAACCATATATAAAAATGTTTTTTGTGACATGTTGATTATAGGCAAATATTATCAGTACTCAGCCCCATCATTCGACTTAGTCACATATCATTACCATGCCAGTTACCTTTGATCTATACGGGATAGACCCATCCACACTGTACTGGTTTAACCGTGATAATAACTTGATACGACATTAGTTCCTCTCATTCTTCGGGCCCTGTTCATATCCATTAGGCCCTGATCATATCCATTAGGACATTACTTTATTGGTTTAACAACCGACTAACATGCTATGCTGCCTTCTGTTTTTATAGTGTTTTTATTCATCAAATTAGCTTTTTGACCTGTTGTAATTGGGGGTCCAGGGTTTGGAATGTTTTACACATATAGATTTACATATAAGGGCAGTAACTCTTTCTACATATTATTGGGTGCCTTTTGATACAATGACATATATTGATGATGAACACATGAGACTTATCACCAGTACAACATCATTGCCATTTATCACATTGATGGTCATATGTACACATATTCCTTTAGTTCACATTTCAGCACCACACTATCACAGTTAGCACTTACCTATGCGCATTCACATATATTTCTTTTGGCATATCACTTTAATCATTGCATAGTTTTTCTTATTTTGCCTTTTAATACTTACTCTGCTTGCTAGCACTGGCACTTTTATCTGCACTATTTGCACTTGCACCTGCACTGGCACTTGGCACTTTTTATTTTGCATGGTTGTTTTATGTTTTATCCTTTAGCACTCATCACTTTTTTAGTCTTGACTTAGTGTCTGTTTTTGCATTAATGTACCTATAGAGCTTTTCATGGGTATGTATAAAGCTCTGTATATTTATCACTGCCCCTATAGCTATTTGTCTCTGTATATGGCGCTTATTTATCTACGTGTGTTACCCATTGTTCATATTATTTCCCATTTGCACCATCTTATTGCAGTTATGAATTAGTGTCTGCTTTTTTATTTTTTTATTTTTGTACTTATAGCGCTCTTGTTGTGTATTTTCATAGCCCTTCTTTTCTGTTATTGCACTTATAACCATCTATATCTATTTCTGTATATTGGCATCTTCATACTTACATGTGTTACCTATTGCCCACAATGTTTCCCATTTCAAAGATGGCCGCCGGGTCGTGTGCGATCCCGTGCGCATGCGCAGTGTGCCTCGGGACGTCGGGTGGGAACGTGTCTGCCGAACGGCGTCATCACGCCTGACGTCACTTCCGCTTCCGCCCGGCGGGCCCGTGGCAGTGTGTGCACGGCGTTAAGGGGATCGCCAGGTAATATGCGACCCAGGTGTTGTTTATTTCACACGGCCAATCCCTGTCACTGGATGGGTATATAGGAACTCTGGACCCCCACCACATTACTCCCTGACGAAGCTTAGAGAGCGAAACGGCGTTGGAGTGTGAGGTGGGGACCACTGCACTGGGACTTGGTATACAAACTGGTAATTATCTGTCATCCATACGGACTTGCTTGTTTACATGTGATTCTTATCAGCGTACTGTAGCAACTGGCACTGTCACTTTATTATGCACGTTATGCTGGATGAATTATAAATTGTACACACATTTTCTGGATGCATTGGCACTTTATATTTATTTGTCCCGGGTGCCTGGTCTCCCGCCTCCCCAGGTCTTGTTTTTAATGTTGTTTTCTGTGATTGATTTAATAAACTTACAATTTGGCTAATAATAGACTTTGGATTTTATTAATTCTTATTTTGGGTTCCCCATGTGTACAATTGGTGTAGTTTGGTCTAGGTGACATGTGGGGACATTAGTTATGGTCCTTTACATGATTGTTTGGGTCCTAGATTTATAGGTGTTTTTCTTCTTTTTTTAAATTCAAATACAAATCTGCACATTTACTTCAAGGCTATCACTAAAATAGAACAATTTACACTGAGTAAATGTATATATAAAAAAGAAAGGTCTTTTAAATTATGGAAAAACACTTAGGCAATATTGGCCTTCCAAATAAATTATCTCATACTGTTATGTATGTTCTGTCCTAGTGATGATGATATTTCTTCTACAGCAGTACAGTGTGTTAGAATAACGAGGACTGTGTGAGCTGTAAACCTTATGTGGATCAACAAATACATTATATTTTGTCACATCTATTGCACAACCAGTGTTCCACCAGTTAGGCCAGAGGGATGTCAGCTAAAGACTGGCCTACTGTACTGCTATGGGTCTTGAAGACATCATCCGTTACCATAGATTGTTATTAAAATCAGTCTACATACTGTGAGTGGATGTGGATGAATAGTCCTACAGCTCAAACTCAATCCAGCAATTCCATCTCCCTCCAGCTAACCAGATTGTCTCGCAAAGGCTGCTTTTAGGTTTTTGTTGAACATTACCTAAAGTGTTCTCAGCTGGTAGGCTCAGCTTACTAGCTTGTCTCGCTACTGTTGTTAAGCTTCACTCAGAATCTCTAACTTACTCTGTACCCATAATTCTAGTCCACTGGCATGTCTCATAACGACTGCACTTGGGCCTTACTGCTCAACAAACAGCCAGACGCTCCATAAGGCACTTCATGCAGTTACTTACATACCAGGGGCGGACCTAGACTGCAGAGGGCCCCTGTGCAAAAAATGACCTAGCCATTGTACTGCTACCCATCTGCTTTAAAGGCGCATACACACAGATAAATTATATGTTCGCCCGGGTATCTGGGACATGGAGCGCCCTACAGCAAAGTCATCAGGGCGCACTGGAGGAGTCTCTGGTGGGTCCTGATGTCTGTGCTGTACTGCAGTCGGAGAAAGTCCCAGTGTGAAACTGATGCTGGGTACACTCAAAAAACCAGAGAGAAGCAACATGCTGACCCTGTTCCATCCTGGACTGATCTGTATCTGTCATCACAATTGTGAATAACAATAACTACAACTCTCACCAACTACAACTTCCACCACAATTGTGAATAACAATAACTACAACTCTCAGCATGCCCTACACTTCAGAGGTCTCATCGTATGCTGGGAGTTGTATTTCCTAGATGGACAACCCGTTGAGTTGTCTGTTCATATCTACTACAACTCCCAGCATATCCTGAGTGTCGTAGCGTTTGCAGCTGTTGTAGTTAGAGGGTCCTAGGTGCATTGTACACCGACTGCATTGTAGAAGATCAGAATACATGGGGGGTATTTATCATTTATGCCCCTGGCATACACAAGGGAGAAGGTATAGGTCCCGAAGGACTTACTAAGAAGTGCGCGTCTCTTACTAAATCCAACAGTATGCATAGGGACGGGGCTTTATTTAAGAGTGGCGTACAGATACACTAGTCTTGATAAATTCTCCCAAAATGTTCTGTGAAGGCTCAGTGTGTGAAAGTGACCCCAGAACCCCGCGAGATATAACAAACTTTTAACGTCAAAGAGACCTGTCAGATGTTTTAATCTTATTGGAGCATGATCTGCTTCCCGCTCTGTGTCAGTGAAATCAGTCCTCACGTGACAAAGCCTGGAGAGAGTCACGCTTATCGCAGTCCTCTCCCGGCTCCTTCTCCCGACTGGTACGGGTCTGAGACCAAGACAAATAAAAACCTTTGACATGCCTCCATGACCTGACAAAGGTTTCTCATAATGACAATGACACTTTAATGCTGCTATTTGTAAGGACCTTTTTATGCCGATTATTGGCAATAAGTGTTCTGAGAAAAGCTCATGTCTAAAAGGGCCAGCGATCAGGTGATGTGTGGGATCTATTGCCAATACTAATAATTCTACAGTAATATGGGCCCTATACTGTGAATAGCTGTCACTTCAGTTTCTTCTTATCAGAGACTTCTTTATTGCAGCAAACAGGTTTAACCCTTACACTGCCTGCACAGATAATGCCTTGGGCTGCAGAAAGGCAGTGTAGGGTTAAACTTTTAGCAATAAATAGTTTCTGATAAGGAGAGACAGAGAGGTACAGAGAAAGGAGCTGATTTCCCACCCCCAACACCTACACACACACATATACACATCTTTCGGCCCTAAAGTCTCTCGCGGCTTCACAGTGACCCCCCCCCCTTCCCTTCAGCTCAGCCCGCACGAGATAACAGAGAGCAGGACTTGCAGACATGCTCTCTTGGATCGGGCGGGGTAGGGGGAGGAGACACTGTGGCTCCGGTGCTGCTGCCTGTGAGTGCAGGGCAGGAAAAGATTATTAGAGCAGCCGGGCTCATCCGGAAGCCTCTGGTGCTCTGCTTATAATTCAACTGCAGAACTGCAGCTTACTGGTGTCTGAGCCTGACGGGCCTCTGGCTGCCCTGGGCCCCTGTGCAGTGGAACCGGCTGCACAAGCGATAGGTCCGCCACTGTTACATACCAAACCTGTTTTCTTATAGCCTTTCACTGTTTCTTTAATTCACAGTGTCACCGTACAATGCCACAATAGCAAGCAATGCTTTAGTGTTGGTCTTTTTGCAGTCCTTTGCTACAAGCCGGGCTCCTCTTGCAAGCTGGCAGCCAGAAAGCTATGTTTCCTAGTGCCCCAAAACACTGGCAGGGCTTCCTAGCCCCATAGATTGGCTCATCAGCTGTTACCATAAAAAAGGTGAAGGAGACTACATATAACTTTTTATATGGGGGAGGGATATCATATTTACTTCCCTTTCTTACATTTATTTTCATGTAAATTTAATTGACTCTAAAGATAGATGTGACAATTATGCAGAAACACTAAAAAAATTATAAGGCACAACTTTAGCCTATCCCAATGTTGTAGTTAAAAATAATTGCAATGAGAATGACTCGTATATAATGATGGTTATAAAAATTAGACTTTTATTTCATTATATTTTCAATAATTGAATCTATGTAAAATAGTCACTATTTTATTAAACATTTTTTCTCCATTTGATAGCCTATGTGATTCATAACATTTGTAAACCACTTCATTTACCAGAAAATTACTCCATACTACATAAAAACAGCTCTGAATTCTGGCCGCTGAGTATCTCCCTTCCGTGTGTGAAATTAATTATACTTTTGATGTCAGGACATAATGAAAATACATGATGCATCCAACTGTCTTTAGTCCTGGGGTCGACTACCTCTTTTCTTACAACTCTGGCACTGATAAAAAAAAAAACTGAACTGAAGCTCCAGTTGGTTTCTTCATTTTTTTCTTCACTTCCTGGTTTGGGCTTTCCCATGATGCACCTTGTCTTCTGTGATGTCTAACTGACTCTGTACAACTGTTAGATGGCTTACATCTTGCTCAGCCAATCAGAGATGAGCAACCTGAGTCATCTGACAAAGGGAGGCTGGCTTAGACCAGTTTCCCTCTTGATGATGTCACAAAATGGCTGCCACAGAGCAGCCTGGGGTCAACAGTCAGTAGATAAAAATGAGTTTACATCACTTCCTGGTGGAGGGTTGAGGGGGAAAAAGATAGGGAAAGGGGACAGATAGGTGATTAAAGCAAATTACAAAGTTATAGAACTTTGTAATGTGTTTCAATAACTGGGAAAAAGCTTTTCGCCGGAGTACCCCTTTAAGTGACCCCTCCATATTCTGGAAACAACTGAGCCCCCACAGAACTATGTATTGTGATCTTTCACAAAGCATCTAGTGTACAATGCACATGGTCATAGACCTTCCAACTACAACTATATCAGCTGCAGACATGCAGCTTTGTAGAAGGATTTATAAATTGACCTTCAGGGCTAATGGTTATAGTTCTCCTAAAAGATTGTGACCGACAGATTGCACTAGGAGCTACTACATTGCTGTTTCTCAGCTCCAGTCCTGAGGTTCCCCCAACACGTAATGTATTGAGGATTTCACTGAATTTTCACTGGTGATATAATTATAGTCAGTGCATCAGGTATCCCCACAGATGTATTTTCTATGGGATATGCTCAAATCCTGACCTGTTGGAGGGACTTGAGGATTGGAGTTGAGAAACACTGCTCTACATAATCATCACTTCACCATTTTAAGTTAATTGCCATATATTAAAGGGTTGCTGTCTTCTAAACTACAACTTCCAGCATACCCAGAGAGCTTAATAAGTGTAGGGCATTCTGAGAGTTGTAGTTTGAATAAAAACTTTCACAAGTTGTGGTCACAGATACAGTTAAAACCAGGATGGAATTGAGTCAGCATATAACTTCTCATTGGTTCTTTATTGGTGGGCCCTGAGGACCAGTTTCTTTGGTGGGCCCTAGGTACCCCACTCCGACGCTGATTGTATCTATGTGTCAATAACCTTAGAGGAAGAAGATTACAGAAAATGTCTATTACACATACAGTATGATGATGGTCCTAGTGAGTGACTTTAAAGAGGAACTCCATGTAGAGGTAAAAAAAAAATAGTTGCAAAAGCATATAGCATTGCTTACCTTTTTAAGGCTATGTTCACACAACATATTTTCAGCTACATTTAAAATGACAGCTGTTATTTTGAGGCTAAAATAATGGATGTTATTTAGCAGCCTGGCCTCCCCTTAGTTCAATGACTGGTGTTGGTACATTATTCTAGTTTGGGGTTACTAATTGAACTTTGGATGTGTCTTAATTGAAAGGTCCATTGAATTTATTAGTAAAGACAGAGAAAGAACAGTGGAAAAAGGAAAACTGTGTGTGAACAACTAATAAAAAACATCCACTGTTTTCAAAAGAAAGATCATGATCATTATTTTGACGTTCGTGGCAAAAACATCCGTTATTCATTACACTGTGTGCATTGGACGTCCGTCTTCCCATTGACTTCAATGCATTGCCATTGCAGTCAGTTAAATGGCGGCAATAACAGCCGTTATTTTAAATATGAAAATTGGCCGCTTTTCCTCTATTTTTGACGTTGTGTGAACATAGCCTAACCCAGTTTTGAAAGTACCAAAAATCTATTTGCTTTGGGGGTTTTTGTTCTGTATTGTGTGGCTGTACTTCCTGGTTGAGCAGTTGTACACAGTACTACATAATTGGAGAAGTGTTAAGCTCACCATACCCGCAAAGAGATTAACCGTCCGGTTAATGGCAGTGCAAGCTTCACCAGGTATATGAACGATAAAGGCCAGCAAACCTGGATTCCATCTGAAATATTTTATTTAGGTCTTCACATAAAATACAGATTTAAAAGCTTAGCTGAGCTGCTAAATCTGTATTTTATGTGAAGACCTAAATAAAGTATTTCGGATGGAATCCAGGTTTGCTGGCCTTTATCGTTCATACACAGTACTACAGGTTCCAGAATGCTATGCTTTCCTTCAGCTGTTCATCACAGTCCTCCACCCTGCCCATTCCCTGCCCAAATCTGTTGCAGAACATCTAGGCTATGTTTACACATTGCAGTTTCATTGTAGTCCTTTATTATTTCATTGTGTTCCCACTCACACAGCGCACAGTTACTACCTGTAATGCCGACATTGGGATAAAGTAAAGAACTTTTTTTTCCTTTCATCTCCATGCACATATTATGATCAAGCATCTTTATCGTTGAGGTTGAGCCCCACAATAAGGACTTTATCCGAAATAGGATCTTACATGGGATATACTGTGTATGTCTCAATTTTTGTCCAGATGGCATTGGCAGTGCTGGCTCTGATCCTCTGGGCCGGTAAGCATAATTTAATTGTGTTACTGCATCATTTTTGTTAATACACCGCAGTACTGCAATGACACTCCAACATGTGTGAACATTAGAGATGAGCGAACCTCGAGCATGCTCATCCAAACCTGAGCGTTAGGCATTTGATTAGCGGGGGCTGCTGAAGTTGTATAAAGCCCTAAGGCTATGTGGAAAACATGGATATAGTCTTTGGCTGTATCCATGTTTTCCAGACAACCTGAGAGCTTTATCCAACTTCAGCAGCCACCTCTAATCAGATGCCGAACGATCAAGTTCAGATGAACTGGAGCATGCTCGAGGTTTACTCATCTCTAATGAACATAGCCTGAATTTCAGTGAATTTGCTGCACCTGCTTCTGGCTAGTTAGAGATGGGGAATCACTCAGGGGATTGAGGGATCCAGCCCAGCCTCCTGTGACATCACACCCTGCCCCTTGTCTGCATCATCAGCCTGTGCTCATCAAACACACACAATGTGAGACAGAGGCATGGAATCTTATGTCTCCTAAGGTGGGAGAGCAGTGCGAGCAGGAGAGGATGTGCATTGGCACAGAGGCCAGTTTTCTTCACTTCCTGGATGTCAATCAGCTACAGGTGAGGAATATGTAGATTATACAATATATAGACACATCTATATAACTTTTAATGCACTTTTAATAGAAAAACTGTTTTCTTTATGTGGAGTGTTAATTAAACATAACATTAGAGTTGGTAAAGGTGTGTACAATCGTCAATGCTGACTCAAGGTGTCTGCATCTTGAAAGCTTATATAAATTGGACTATAGAGATACCTACACAGTAGAAGGAAAAAGTTCAATAGTAACAAATACAATTTTAAAATAAATATTTTTCAATTCTATTACTCATATACTGACAGCCATTAGTATTATTATTGTTTATACAAGTCGCAGAATTGTGATTTTATATCATTTTTAGAAGAAAGACTATTAATATAATTCATATAGAGAACAATTGCTAATAATATCTAAATATGTATGCGGGGAACTTGCAGAATAATCAATCATGAGAATTTCTGACATGGCTCACAGACAAGGTTTAAATATAGTTCTAAATTTAGGCTAATTTATGTGAGCATCATCTGACAAATACCCTTTTGGTTTCAAATCTACACAATAGTTATTTTCAGTGAATGTTGATGTGTAAAATAATCTGAATACATTGAATTGTGAGCATATTTTTGGTGTTTGCACAGTTGTATTTATTATAATTGCTTTATGTTAACTACAAATTATTTTGTACACATAATAAATTTATAGGTATTTGGGCAGTAAATGCAAACGTAATAAAACAAAGCATAATTGCTTTTTCAATTCAAGCCAAATTAACTGACAAAATGGTTCTTGGAGATAACTCATTTGAAATGATTAGGTATTTTGAAAAAGTCAAGAAAATTGCAATTTTAAAAATAGAAAAAAAAAAAAGAATATTTTTCACTAAACATAAAAGGCCAATCAAATCCATTGTCTACGCTGGGAACAGATGGTTTAAACGTATTTTCTGATGTAATCCTTGCATCATATTTCATCTAATAATTTTTAGTTAATTGCACTGATTAAAATTACACTCTATGGTCAATGAGTACTTTGTATATTCATTAATTTGTATTGTGAACAACTAACATTCTGAATTTGGGTTGCATTTGTCCTGTCTACACGCTGTTCAAAGATAAAACCACCTTAACTGTATATTGTGTTGTGTGGTGTGACTGAAATCACAGAGTAATTTTATCCTTAATAACAGTAATTTATCAAATATGGCAATAAGGTCAAAGTAATTTCTATCTTAGAAAGCCATTCATTTACGATAATAATTTAAATAATCAATTTGTGTGACTTTATGTGTAACATTCAGTTGTTTATTTGGCTCTTTCAGAGCTAAATACATTGTTTGAGTAGCTTGTTTACTTCAAGGGAACCATTTACCTCCCTGAGGGAGAATGAGTTGGCCCAGTAACTTACAGCTGCCGGGCACAGATCTCCAAGTCCGTGCCCGGCAGTCTCCGGCAAGGCAGCTAATTCAAAATCTTCAATCGCACGTCCTTGTGCCCAGTAAGTTTGCATGAGGGTGGAGCTGCTTTAAACTCAAACAGTTGTAAATGTTAGCCTGCTCAGGAGGTAGAAAGGTTTCTGTGATATTTTGATGTGCAAAAATTCTACAACTTTTAAATTTTTAAAGTAGTTCACCCAAAAAATCTTTCAGATCAACTGGTCCCAGCAAGTGCCAGAGATTTGTAAATTACGTCTATAAAAAAAAAACCACGCAAGCATTCCAGTACTTATCAGCTGCTGTATGTTGTGTAGGAAGTGGTGTATTCTTTACATTTTGACACAGTGCACTCTGCTGCCACCTCTGTCTTTCACCTTCCTGCTCCCCAGATTGAAAAGAATACCACTTCCTGCAGGAAATACAGCTGTTGATAAGTACTGGAAGACTTGAAACTTTTAATAAAAGGAAATTAAAAACATTTGGCACTTTCTGTCACCAGTTGATTTAAAAGAAATAAATGTTTGGTGGACAACCTCTTTAAGCAACAATACATTAATCTAATACAACTACACAGTCTTAAAAATCTGCTTCACATTTAGTTAGGTGAATAATAAGAAATTGCAGACAAAATATATTTAATCGCCAAATAATCATTTATAAATACTACTACTTTTAAAAAATGGCGCAAATCATTCACCCAATAAAAGGCACAGAAGCCATAGTAAATTTGGGCCATAGACTTTCATAAAACTTCAATTTATAAAGGTAGCTTTACATGGGGGCAATTATTGGAGGAATGATTATGGGTCACCTGATCAGCATATGACGTGTAATACACTGATCAGGTGACTCGGAAGCACAGCAGAGATAGGAGACAGTCCAAGTTTTTGTTAGCAATAAGTCACTTATCACTCAATGTAGTATGATATATATATATATATATATATATATATATATATATAAAAAGATCTGCACACTTTTCAACAAATTAGAGAGAGAGTGGGATAACCAGTGAATTATTAACATTACAGGTATAGAGTTGGGGTATACTGTGGCCTGGGCCTGACTATATTCAGGGTTCAAAATTAGATGGGTATGTTCTGGCCTGGAGGGGTATAGTTTGGCCTAGGCTATTTTACACCCTGGGGTATAGTTTGGCCTAGTACTGTTAATCTCCTGGGGTATACTCTGGTCTGGGCAAAACTTTACCTGGGTTTTATCTGGGAAGGGGTTAATTTGGACTTCTACACTGGGATAAAAGTTGAAGAATTTGAATTTGTTGCCCCACTGGAAACTAGGGGCACAGGGTCGGAGAGCTGTGCGGTGTTGGGGCCAAGTCACTCTCTCTCAGCTGCAATTTATGTGCCAAACTGCTGACACTATTAGATAGCTGTTAGGTTACAGAGACACATGATACCTTTCATATATCCAGCTGCGCTTCCATAGATATGCTTTCAGAATGTAAAAAATGCTTACACTGAAGCAAGCTGGACTGACCCCCCCAACAACCCCTCTCCCCCCTCCTGCTTGATTTATAACTTGAAGGGGGGAAAAAGGTGTTACAGCTCTCTCCACTCCTATGCATTGTACATTATGGGGGAATTTAATATTGTTTGCCATGCTGACTTTTTTGTGCAAGGTGTATTTGTTTGTACTACTTTTTATTTTGATACATGCTGATTAGTGAATCCCTGTACAGAACCTTTGAACACGAACATGACGGACATGACGAAAAATTGTGTGTACCTGCTGTGCAGCAAACAGGTGTTCGAGAGGACAGAAATGTGGCGCATGAGGAATAGTAACTTACCCCTATGTAAATATAATGGCAGGCACTTTCATGTAAAAGATTTGCAGTGTCCATATAGCAGGCTTCTAGAGTTCCCACATAATAGTCATTTGAAATTACCCAACATAAGTTCTCAACACAATGGTAAATTGCAATACTTACCTAAAGGCATTGTAATAGCCCAAGCAATCAGCTCCACGCTGCCTTAATAATATTAACAAAAAATTTATTCCAGATATAAACTGCCATAAAGCTTTCCCTAAACCCTTCACTGTACAATACAAAGTAGACATAATAGTGTTAGTGTTAGATATCTGTGTAGATTTTTTTATTTAATAGGAAAAGGAACATATGTTGAGTTTCTATAAATGTCTATATTTCGTGTCCTAGTTATGCTACAGTAATAAAACTCTGGAGACGTACACAGAAAGGAAGATGGTAATATAAATTGGAACATAAGAGAACATTGGGAGTAATTACCAAAGTATCTACATATACTTACATATGCTCATGCTTAGAATGCTGACAATGCTGATTTAAAACTTTTAACAATGATGCAGTTCTGTGATGAAAAACAAGCAAAAATAAGAATAAAGAAGTACAAACTATTTGTCTATGCTTAGGACCTACATAGACTACCAAATTAGCTTTTATCTCTCCATGATGCTTTATCTAATTCCCTGCACTCTTGTTTGCAGAAAGTTTGTGTCATGCATTAACCCCTTTTTATGTTATATATTAACTATTTAAATAAAAAGACTGAGCTCCCTGTATTCAGGGGCCCCATGATAGTTGCATTATCTGCCCTTGAATACAGTACATTTCTGTTCTAGATATGTGCTTCTATTAAACAAGTTTCTGCTAATAGACCAAAGTCAAAGTGTAAGTGATTGTTATCCCTGCCCCTCTTTTAGCTACATTCCTGCAAAACACTTTATATAGAGATGGATAAGGCGAGTCCTGAGTTAAATCTATATGTATAGAAATTTTTTTTTAAATTTATATCACTCCGCAACTTTATTATTGTCTTTATGCAATTGCAGTCCACCTGTCCTGTATGATTCCCCAATGGATTGTGCCAGGCAGTTAGCAGTGTTGGAGGTCCTCTTAAATTTGTTGAAGCCTTTTTAGAGTCAAAATTTTAAAGCTCAGTGTTCCTATGATATTCCTTTGTATCTTCTTCAAACTTCGTATACTGTGGATGACAGTTTACAAAATAACAACATTTTAGGCCTCACTGTCAGGGCATTATACAAGAATGAGATACTCTAGTTTAATGTGAGTCCATGTATCATCTTCCTCTCTAAAGTATTGTGGTATAAAAAGTTTATTTATGAGGTGTGTTAGAAATACATTTTACATCTATATTTCCCTTTATAAATTTTTTATTAGGTTCCACCAGATAAATAATGCATCCACTGCACTGAACACTAAGATAGGTTTTCTCTGAGAGAAATTGCATATATGTATGATAATCTTCAATAGGTCTTAACTGCTTTGTAAAACCTGTAATCACCTGAATTTGCAAACCTAGATAGCACTGTATTATTATTATTATTTTTTTTTAATTAAATCTGGTTAACCTGAATAAGTACTAAATATTTAAGGTATACACTCCCATTAATAAAAGAGGAGGCACAAAATGTGTTTTTACCTTTATGATACTCAGTACAAGTCTTCCCTATGGGAATGAAGTTTTCATCCTGCTGATCTCTCATGCCTCTTGAAATCTTTTCGACTGTCTGTTCATGTTTCAGTTCTTTTATTCTTGGATTCTCTTTAGTTTGTTGAGCCAATTTAGAACAACAGAGTAAAGAATTTTGTGACCCCGCTGCTCTGTTTAGGAGAAAAGGCGTTTTGTCTCCTATAAAAGGATGTTACACAAAGTCATTTATAAAACATTCATTAGTTAAATGTACAACAGAACTCCAGAGGTCTAGAATGAAAGTAACAATGGAAGAAGCTTATTAAAAGAGAAGTTGAAAGCGCTAAAATAGAGGCACAACAGGAACAAGACATCTGATACCGCCAAAGCCAGAAATTCTTAGTAACTTGAGAAATGTGAAATTTTTTTTTAAATTTAATAAAATGTATTTTTAATTAAGAACATTAGTTCTGCTCCAGATCGGCAGTCCAATCATAGCACAGAAGCTCCCCACTCTGTTTGTCCTTTCGGTCGATACTGGCATTCCTGCTGTGTATAAAAGTTCCATAACTATGGGGGAGATTTATCAAACTGGTGTAAAGTAGAATTGGCTCAGTTGCCCCTAGCAACAAATCAGATTCCACTTTTCCTTTTTCAAAGAATCTGTGAGGAATGAAAAGTGGAATCTGATTGGTTGCTAGGGGCAACTGAGCTAGTTCTTTACACCAGCTTGATAAATCTACCCCTATGTTTCTATTTAGAGGGTCCTACTCTACCTTAGGGGTTAAACTATTGTTCCAGGCTTGTCTGCCTAATGTTATCCACATGCTGTTTCATTTGCTAAATAATTAAAATTTATGACAGAGGCTTCTGATGCAAATGTGAACCCAGCCTTGATAGTTTACAGGAAAAAAGACTATGACCTTTATTTTTATCAATCACATGACAGGAGAAGGGACATCCTCTGTAAGGCTATGTTCTCACAACGTTTTTTTCTTGTCCATTTATAATTATTAGTCCAAATTAACATCTGTTAGTTCGCGGTTTGACCACTCCTCAGTACATTATTCTAGTTTAGGTTGACTGATTGCCATTTGGGTGTGTCTTTAATTGAAAAGTCCATTGAATTTAATAGTAAAAAGGATGAAGGACAGCGAAAAAAAAGAACTTTGTGTGAACAACTAAAAAATAATGTCTGTTGTTTGCCAAAGACTTCTGTAAAAAACAATAATTGACATTATTTGATGTGGGCCTCAACAATGTCTGCCATTTAATACACTGTGTGCAAATGACTTCTGTTATTCCATAGACTTTAATGCAATTCAATTAAAATAACTGATTTTTTTTTCAAAAATAGAGTGGACACCTTTTTTTTTTTAACTTAGTGTGAACATAGCCTAATATTTATGTATTGCAGCTATGAATGTGTCAGTATTCTGGTGTCAGCGGTGTGATATATTCTGCAGAGTGCCATTGTAAACCTGGTATCTGACCACAGTATGGGCAGAGTATGCAGGTATTCTTGGCTATAGTGGTGCTTGTATTGTGGTAGCATATATAAGTCTTTGACTGTGTGGTTAAGCTTTGCTATATGCCATTTTTTGTGTGCTAATTATATAGTTTTCAAGCTCAGTTGGTTGTTAAGGAAAGTACCTAGTAATGCAAAATATCTTGCATTGCAACACAAATACTTTGCAATAAGGGGTAGGGATTTGTATGTCAGCTGGTGGGGTTCGTGTGCCAGGGCAGCTTTTTATTCCCAGTCATAACCCTGTTCATCTTTCCCTTTCTTGCAGTATGTCTTCATATGCACATCCCCTACACTTCATCTGGTCCCTAAAAAACAGAAACAAAACAAAAAACATAACTAGAAGTCACATGGGATAGGATTGATTGATTGATTGATTGATTGAGTGAATAAGGAAGAATAAAACTAAGCAGAAGATAACAGAAGGATATGTAGTATTCTGCCTTCAAATAAGCTCTAGAACAGAGATAACTTATATTCCTATAGAGGTAATATTACCTCTATAAACTCTTTGACCACATCTTGAATATGGACTTCACGTTGTAAACAGGAATTAAGAGAGCTGGGCTGGGTTCAGATTATTCAGTCAGGCAAGTCGTTTTTTAAAGGGGTTGTTAAGTATCTACCTTGTGCTATTCAAGACTCTATGAACAGCTCATTAAAGTTAAAAGTTGTTTTACGGAATCCTAGTGTAAGAAGTTTATTGCCTGCACTTTGTATGATGCAAACAGCTCATTGAAAAGGAGTGTGTGTGTTACACAAGGGACGCTAGTATCACAACTCTATGTGACAAAACACTTCTGCACCCAGCTAGCCCTATACCACCTGTTCCAGCCACCTGACCATGGGCAAAATATCATGGAAATCCTCCCACTGACTTTAATCAGAGCTTTGGCCCTGAACCACTCTAAAAAGAAGTTACATGTAAGTTCTCCTCAAAGCATTCTTCATCTCCCCTATTAAAGTCAATGAGAGTGGGGTTTTGGGCAGTGACATAAGATGAGAGTTCAATACCTTTTTGATGAGACAAGTATTTAAAGGCAAACTAATAGCAGGTTAGAAGACTCTAACATGTTGTTATGTTTTTAAAAAAACAAAACTGGGGACACTAAGAATGCAGGTAATGTTCTCACCCTCATTCTCAGCCCAATTTTTGTTAAATCTTGTCTTTTATTATGTAAATTAGGCGGTTTGGTGCACTGGCGTGCTACTATAGCCCTAAGTACACCAATCTCTTTGATACCCTCAACTCCCTCCTCAAACCCAAAGTTCAGACACCCGTAACTAACCTCTGTGCTGAAGACCTAGCATCCTACTTCAAGGAAAAGATAGATACCATCCGTCAGGAGATTACCTCCCAGTCCCAAAGAAGTGTCGATCCCATTCCCTCTTGTATTTCCTCCTCTTCCCTCTCAGTATTTGAACCTGTAACAGAGGAGGAAGTCTCCAGACTCCTCTCCTCCTCTTGTCCCACCACCTGCCCTAGTGACCCTATTCCCTCACACCTTATCCAGTCTCTTTCTCCTGTTGTCACTACTTACCTTACTAAAATCTTCAACCTCTCCCTCTCCTCTGGCATCTTCCCCTCGGCTTTCAAACACTCCATTATCAATCCCTTACTGAAAAAACCCTCCCTAGACCCCTCCTGTGCTGCCAACTATCGACCTGTCTCTAATCTTCCTTTTATCTCCAAACTGTTAGAACGCCTGGTCTATTCCAGCCTAACCCGCTACCTCTCTGACAACTCTCTCCTTGACCCCCTTCAGTCTGGTTTCCGTCCTCACCACTCTACAGAAACTGCTCTTACTAAAGTCTCTAACGATCTCCTCACCGCCAAATCTAAAGGTAACCATTCTCTGCTCATTCTCCTGGATCTATCCGCAGCTTTTGACACTGTAGACCACCAGCTCCTCCTCTCCACGCTCCGATCTATCGGCCTTAAGGACTCTGCTCTTTCCTGGTTCTCCTCCTATCTCTCTGACCGCTCCTTTAGTGTATCACTTTCTGGCTCCACGTCATCTTCTCTCCCCCTTACAGTTGGGGTTCCCCAGGGATCAGTCCTGGGCCCTCACCTTTTCTCACTTTACCCATCGGACAAATCATCAGCAAGTTTGGTTTTCAGTACCACCTCTATGCTGATGATACGCAGCTGTATACCTCCTCCCGTGATATCACCCCCGCTCTTCTACAGAACACCAGTAACTGTCTGTCTGCCGTCTCTAATGCTATGTCCTCCCTATTCCTAAAACTAAACTTTTCTAAGACTGAGCTTCTTGTCTTCCCTCCCTCTGCTAAACACCCTCCACCTGACATCTCCATCTCTGTGTGTGGTGCAACCATAGCCCCTACACAACAAGCCCGCTGCCTTGGGGTTATGTTTGACTCTCATCTGTCCTTTACTCCTCCTATTAAATCTCTTTCACGTTCCTGTAATCTGCATCTAAAAAACATCTCTAAAATCTGTTCCTTCCTTACTGTTGAATCTGCTAAAACTCTTATTGTCGCTCTGATTCATTCCCGTCTCGACTACTGCAATTCCTTACTAATCGGCCTTCCTTCCTCTAAACTCTCCTCTCTCCAGTCCATTCTCAATACAGCGGCCAGGCTCATCCCCATGTCCAGCCGTTATACTGATGCCTCCCCCCTGTGCCAGTCACTACACTGGCTCCCTGTTAAACACAGGATACAATATAAAGTCCTCCTGCTCACCCACAAGGCTCTCCACAGTGCTGCACCTCCATACATCTCCTCCCTCATCTCTGTCTACCGCCCTACCCGTGCCTTACGCTCCTCTAATGACTTACGACTAACATCCACCTTGATCCGCACCTCTCACTCCCGTCTCCAGGACTTCACTCGAGCTGCACCAGTTCTATGGAATGCATTACCCAAGACTGTCAGATTCAGAGTCACCACCAATACCCAAAGCTTCAAACGTGCCCTCAAAACACATCTGTTCAAACAGGCTTACCAGGTTCCTTAATTTTGACTCAACCCTCAACCCCCCCCCCCCCACGCACACACACACAGACACATACACACACACACACAGCATTTAAGCACTTAGACCTGTGCATGCAGGCATTGGCTGGTGAAAGGTTCACCCTTACCTGCACTGCCTTATTTATAAAGATGGCAGGACCATAAGAACAACGATGCACTTTGCCCCTCTGCCATTTTGTCTTGCACCCCCTCCTGATAGTATGTAAGCTCATGAATGCGAGCAGGGATCTCACTCCTCTTCTATGGATAATTATATGTATCTCTGTAATGTCTATTTTTTGTCTATGTATGTACCCCAGAATTGTAAAGTGCTGCGGAATCTGTTGGCGCTATATAAATAAAAATTATTATTATTATTATCTTCCCCATCACTCTGGCCACTTATCACTGCAGAGCCCCAGTATATAGATATATGGGCCACAAGAGGGAAACTTGACACCTACAAACTGAAACACTTTTAAGCAAGAAAATTTTAGCTAAAAATTGCCAGCATCTCATAGTCAGCAGTCAGGCAACCCCTGATTTTTTCCCAAGTGCTAATCCAGGCTTATGCTGATCACGGACATTCACGGCTGTACAGTCCCCTCCTGCTCATCATTGATCTATAAGATCAGCATTGGGAAGGAGTGGAAGCTGAATATGATGTGCACATTGTATGCAGCTTCCTACTTCCCTCCAAAATGTCATCAGCATGTGATTGGTCCATCCTTAAACATCTCTTCAACAAGTTTAATTATTTTAATCTTTCTGCATAACAAAGATGCTTATTAGTTTAGTCGTATGAGATAGATTCTATAGAAAGTTTGTGGTGCCTGTCTCCTGCAGCAAGAAGAGAGACAGAAAGAGAATTTGACAAATCAAAAGATTTTCTTTTTTTAAAATTACAGTAACACTGAAGGGCCAGTTCTCCCAAGTGTGATACTGGCACATTTCTGAGTCTGTGTTATGGTTCCATGTATTGCCCTGTCTGCAATTCTAATGACTCAACTAAAAGCATCACATAAATCTATTAAATATCCATTATGATGATTATAGTTTGGGCAATTAGACTTGCAGTTAGGACGGGGACTTTAGGCCATACTACAGACTCAAAAATACTGTACCCTTTTATGTCAATCCAGAATAACTTGGATAGCTAGAGAGCAGCTCCTGCTACAATGACTGTATTGCAATGTGGGGCAGGGCTGGCAACATTTTTTTTTTGCACACAACAGGTAAGCATTACTATAATATAAGGGCCCAAGGCTTATTTTGAATGAGGTTATTGTCCTGTGACAAGAACTCTGCCCTTAAGTGGATTCATTTTCTATTACAGTCACTATATAAGGCAAGTTTTCCTTAACATGCTGTGGTAGCAGCCCATGCATGTCACATGGTAACTAACCCAGAGTTAGATTTATTAAGGCCTCAGGCAAGCAACAGAGGCATGTGCATGAACCTGTATGACAACATAAACATGTTGCCCCAGATTTATACATATTTTTGTCTCAGACAGCTAGCAACCAATTACAACTCAGCTTTCTTTTCTCAGAAAAGACTGTGATTGGTAGCTCTGTTGATCTGTTTAAGAGAAATATGTGATTTTTGTCCCTAATAGATTAATACATTTTCATCTGAAACATGCAGAGTCTAGGTGGCGAAGACGCACACGGGCACAGAGGAGACAGAGCAGGAGCATGGGCAAGTAAGACGCCCTGTGGGACCAAAGCAACAGCAGCACTGGGCCCTTGCACGTGGGCTCCAGCATCTGCCAGAAACTCACCCAACATAGACTACAAAATAGGGATATCCTTCATACTAGCTCCATCAAAAAAATAACAAAGAAACAATAATGATTAGAGATGAGCGAACCGGGTTCGGGTTCGAGTCGATCCGAACCCAAACGTTCGGTATTTGATTAGCCGGGGCTGCTGAACTTGGATAAAGCTCTAAGGTTGTCTGGAAAAAATGGATACAGCCAATGACTATATCCATTTATTATTATTATTATTATTATTATTATTATTATTATTTATTTATTTATTTATTTATTTATAGAGCGCACTTAATTCCAGAGCGCTATACAGGCTACAGGGGTAACAAACAAGAACATTGCAAAATTAAAACACATTACATAAAGGCAGATGGCAGACTGATACATGGGGAAGAGGACCCTGCCCGCGAGGGCTTACAATCTATAAGGTAATGGGAGAGAAACAGAAGTGCAGCCATTCAAGTGTGATGCAGAGTTATTGTAGGTTGTAGCCTTGTTTGAAGAGATGGGTTTTCAGGTTACTTTTGAAGGACTTGATGGTGGGTGAGAGCCGGATGTGTCGGGGTAGCAAGTTCCAGAGTATGGGGGAGGCTCGGGCAAAGTCTTGGAGGCGGTTGTGCGAGGTCCGAACAAGGGGGGAGCGCAGACGGAGGTCACTGGAGGATCGAAGGTTTGCGTGAGGGACGGTAGCGGGATATCAGGTCGAAGATATACGGAGGGGACAGTTTGTGGATGGCCTTGTACGTCATGGTCAATAATTTAAAGTGAATACGTTGGGCAATGGGGAGCCAGTGGAGGGATTGGCAGAGGGGAGAGGCAGAGGCAAAGTGAGAGGAAAAGTGGATTATTCGGGTGGCAGAGTTAAGGATAGACTGGAGGGGAGCAAGGAAGTTAGATGGAAGGCCAGAGAGGAGGATGTTACAATAGTCCAAGCGGGAAATAATGAGAGCATGTACCAGCAGTTTGGTGGAGTCAGGGGTGAGAAAAGAGCGGATTCTGGAAATGTTTTTGAGGTGAAAGCGGCAGGAGGTGGACAGGGCCTGAATATGCGGTTTAAAAGACAGGGCTGAATCAAAGGTGACCCCAAGGCAGCGGACTTGGGGGACAGTTGGTAGAGTGCAGCCATTGATAGTGATTGTCAGATTAGATGGCAGGGTAGAGCGGGATGGGGGAAAAATGATAAGTTCTGTCTTGTCCATGTTGAGTTTTAGAAAGCGGGAAGAGAAGAAGGAAGATATGGCCGACAGACACTCTGGAATCCTAGATAGCAAAGAGGTGACATCCGGACCAGAGAGGTAGATCTGAGTGTCATCAGCATAGAGGTGGTACCTGAAGCCGTGGGATTCTATGATATGTCCCAGGCCAGAGGTATAGATGGAGAAGAGAAGAGGCCTAAGTACAGAGCCTTGGGGAACACCAACTGTGAGCGGACGAGGAGAGGAGGTGGTGTGAGAGGTAAGAGGAGATCCAGGAGAGGGCTGAGCAAGTGACGCCAAGGGATGGGAGAATTTGTAAGAGGAGAGAATGGTTGACTGTGTCGAAGGCAGAAGATAGGCCAAGGAGAAGGACCACAGAATATTGGCGTGAGGTTTTGGTAGTTAGCAGGTCATTGGCCACTTTGGTAAGGCAGTTTCTGTGGACTGGTGGGGGCGGAAGCCGGATTGCAGGGAGTCAAAAAGCGAGTTGGATGAAAAGTGGGAGGCTAGTTCATGGTAGACATGCTGTTCTAGGAGTTTTGAGGCAAAAGGGAGAAGCGAGATGGGGCGGTAGCTGGATAAGGAAGTAGGGTCAAGGGATGGCTTTTTAACCCTTTAAGGACATGGCCCATTTTCGTTTTTACATTTTCGTTTTTTCCTCCTTGTGTTTAAAAGGTCATAGCACTTGCATTTTCCACCTAGAAACCCACATGACCCCTTATTTTTTGCGTCACTAATTGTACTTTGCAATTACAGGCTGAATTTTTGCATAAAGTACACTGCGAAACCAGAAAAAAATTCAAAGTGTGGTGAAATTGAAAAAAAAAACACATTTCTTTTATTTGGGGGAAATGTGTTTTTACGCCATTCGCCCTGGGGTAAAACTGACTTGTTATGCATGTTCCTCAAGTCGTTACGATTAAAACGATATATAACATGTATAACTTATATTGTATCTGATGGCCTGTAAAAAGTTGTTAACCAATATACGTTCCTTAAAATCGCTCCATTCCCAGGCTTATAGCACTTTTATCCTTTGGTCTATGGGGCTGTGCGAGGTGTCATTTTTTGCGCCATGATGTGATCTTTCTATCGGTACCTTGATTGCGCATATACGACTTTTTGATCGCTTTATATTACATTTTTTCTGGATTTGATGCGACCAAAAATGCGCAATTTTGCACTTTGGGATTTTTTTGCGCTGACGCCGTTTACCGTACGAGATCAGGAATGTGATTAATTAATAGTTCGGGCGATTACGCACGCGGCGATAGCAAACATGTTTATTTATTTATTTATTTGTTTACTTTTATTTAAAACCTGGGAAAAGGGGGGTGATTCAGACTTTTATTAGGGGAGGGGGCTTTTTACTATTAACAACACTTTTTTTTTTTTTTTTTACACATATACTAGAAGCCCCCCCTAGGGGACTTCTAGTATATACACTTGGATCTCTCATTGAGATCTCTGCAGCATAGATATGCTGCAGAGATCCATGAGATCGGCACTCGTTTGCTTTCGGCTGCTGCAGCCGAAAACAAACGAGTGCCGAGCCGAGGACGGCGCCATCTTGGACGCGTCCCCGGCCGGCATCAGTAATGGAGATTGCTCCTCCGGGACAAGGTCCCGGAGGAGCGATCTCCCCCACTAGACCCCAGGGAAACGTTGCCTCCGGTAATCGGAGGCAGCTGTCAACTTTGACAGCTGCCTCCGATTAGCTAATTAGCGGGCACGGCGATCAGACCGTGCCCGCTAATAGCAGCGGTCCCGGGCTACTCGCGGCACCCGGGATCGCGGCACTTCAAAGCGGGGCCGCCGCGCGGCCCCGCTTTGAAGTGCAAGTGAGGACATATGACGTACGCATACGTCCTATGTCCTTAAGAGGTTAAGGATGGGTGTGATGGTTGCATGTTTATATGGAGATGGGAAGATTCCAGAAGTTAATGATAGATTGAAGAGATGTGTTAGTGCTGGGACAAGTGCTGAGGAAAGGTTGGGTATAAGGTGGGATGGGATTGGGTCAAGTGCGCAGGTGGTGAGATATCCATGATTTCCACATAGCCTTAGGGCTTTATCCAAGTTCAGCAGCCACCGCTAATCAAATGCCGAAAGTTCGGGTTCGGATCGACTCGAGCATACTCGAGGTTCGCTCATCTTTAATAATAATACAATGTGTTCCTAAAGTGAAAACCTTTACTTGTTGTTACTCCTAACCTCTATACATGTTTGTTGTAGTAGTGCTTGAGGAAGGCTCTTCCTGACTAAAGAGCTGAAACACGTTGCCTTACCAATAAATTATTTTGATTTATACATGGATGAGTAATTGCATGGTCTCTGCCACAATCCATAATTTGAGTGGTTGCCATGCGTTTCTAGCGATTCTTCCTGGTCACCTGCACTTATCATTTCAAGTGCAAACTACACTTGGCCCCCTCTGCTTTATCCAGGATTTCTTACATTTCGCTCTACGTAACAGTCTCTGCCTGTTGGTTAGTGGTCCACGGGGAGCTGCGGTGTTCTGCAAGGCTTACCATAGAGTTGTGCCTATCATTGTTGCACAACCATACAAGGTGAGAATGCTTGATTCACATCTCACCTGGGCACTTTGAAGCCTTACTAAGTTTTTAAGTTATTACACCAGATAGTGCCCTTTGCTTTGTTGTTGTTTTTTCTAGTTATCACCAAAGAGACATTCTTCCTAAAAAATACAACTGCAAAATGTTTCACATAGAGGCTGCAGCTACGACATTTGAAATTATATAACAAGAACATAATGAAAAATAATAGCGGCCTATGAAATGGTTTTAGAGTATGAAATCCAGTAGAATTCAGAATTATGGTTTAATACCAAAGAAGACCAATTTCACAATATTCAGGGTTTTATTACTCAAAGTATTCAGTGCCTGGGACAATTAACAGATGTGCAGCAATAAGCGTTTATTTATATACAGATAATAACCATTAACATTTACAAGAAAAGAAGTTTTTAAAACAAGATGTAGAAACTACGGTTCTGCAAACAAAATAACAAGCTGGGGCGGTAAAGGGCAGGTAGCTGTTATAATTGATGCATGGTTAAAACAGTTAGTCTTCAGGGACAATTACAAGTGTTCCAATAAATAGAGGAACCTAATTAACCTAGAGTAAATCATTATTTGCTAGTGACAGGGCTTTCTTCTTATAGAAACATTTAGAAGACTATAATATATTACCTTACACTCGTAAAACATATTTAAACCATTTATGAACAAATAAGCATTCAAGAATACAGATTACCTCTATTTTTAATAGATTTCATTCTGTACATTTGCATTTTTAAACTCTGATGGTTCTGGCACAGTGTTCACATATCTGCCTATGTGCTGTAGGATACATGTATATGCAATAAATACAGTCTAATTTCATACATCTGCAGTCTCCCAGAACCTTTTGCTACTGTGCATATGTATGCGCGGTGGCACTGCTAGTATTATTATTGCAGGGTTTAATCTGCGGATGAAGGATTTAACTGCATTGAACTAGGTTTTCTGATATGAGCTATTCAGTGTCAACAAGCACTGTAACATTAATTTGTGTTTGTGACTAAACATGAGAGTTGGCTTGTCAGACCATCCCAGGAGCAACTAATGCCTGAAAACGTCACCTAATAAAAGTTACTTTCTGTATTGTCCAGGGCTCAGGCCTACTGTCTCCCCAGGTCTTTCTCCACCAATAAAAAGCCACTCAAAAGCCTTTAAGTTAGGGTGGAGAGGGCTGTGCTCAGCTTTTTCTTAGGCCACATTAGGATAGTCTGTTCCAGTCTGTTTTGCACCGGGCCTGACTATCTGGCCAGTATCTGATGTTGTATCTTTGGAGTGTACTGTGTGCTGATGTTCCTTATCTTTTGTGTCCATGTCTGTCCAGCTACAGTTGGTTAGTACACTTTGGGTGCGGCTACCAAGGTCTGTCCATGCTGAGGGAGTTATTCTAGTCTTCTGATGCAATACATAGTGAACTTAAGGTGCCAGAGAGAGGTTGAAGGAGCTTGCTTTGTTCCTATGTGCCCCCCTTTTACACTTGCCAGGACCTAAGGATTAAACCGACAACCGGATCATTGATAGTATGGGTTATTCTCTGAAAGAAACACAACTGACTTGTTAGAGCCCTGTGCAGTGGAACAATATGCTAATGGGACAGATCTCCTATAGCTAGTCTACCTTGTAACTAAAGTCACAGCATACCTAAGTATGTTCTGTAAAAGTTAAAGGGGTTATCCGATTAGGTAAACTATATGTTGAATCATCCCCTCTCCTGGAGACTAACAATTCATTTCATACATGTCTTTACCTTTTCTGTCTCCTTTCCTTAGTTTTGAGCATGCTGCTTTCTGCTAAAGACACAAAAAAAACTGTCTGAGCTGTTAGTCCGCTTTTTCCTTTCAACCCCCTCCTCCCATCTTCCTTCCAAGATGGCTTATGTAAACAAATCCCTATCTGCAAGTTTGTAGCTTCTTTGTATAGATGGGAGGGTTAAACTATGGTCAAGTTGCTGATGAACTCACTGTGATGAATCCTTCCTGTATTAGACAGTTGCAACAAATTAAGTGCAGAATTCCAGATGTATAAGATGGCAACCTTGGGCCAGTGCTTTCACCCAGGCAAGTGCTACTGGGTGCTGATGCTTGCCCTTTAACTGGCCCTTTAATGTTTCAATACTTTTTATTAAGATTTTACACATAAATTTTTAACAAATGCAGATAAGTTGCGAAATAGCATAAACACGGTTGCAAAGAAAAACGTACATCAAGTTTGCAAAATAAATAATGTGTCAACGCAGATTGATGCGACTAACGTGAAAAATGCACAGCGTTGTAGCCTAAAGTGAAAATGCTTAAAAAGGATGAGGAATGAAGTGCGATGTTGATTTGCTGAATTTTAACCTCTTAAGGACATAGGACGTATGCGTACGTCATATGTCCTCACTTGCACTTCAAAGCGGGGCCGCGCGGCGGCCCCGCTTTGAAGTGCCGCGATCCCGGGTGCCGCGAGTAGCCCGGGACCGCTGCTATTAGCGGGCACGGTCTGATCGCCGTGCCCGCTAATTAGCTAATCGGAGGCAGCTGTCAAAGTTGACAGCTGCCTCCGATTACCGGAGGCAACGTTTCCCTGGTGTCTAGTGGGGGAGATCGCTCCTCCGGGACCTTGTCCCGGAGGAGAGATCTCCGTTACTGATGCCGGCCGGGGACGCGTCCAAGATGGCGCCGTCCTCGGCTCGGCACTCGTTCGTTTTCGGCTGCAGCAGCCGAAAGCAAACGAGTGCCGATCTCATGGATCTCTGCAGCATATCTATGCTGCAGAGATCTCAATGAGAGATCCAAGTGTATATACTAGAAGTCCCCTAGGGGGGCTTCTAGTATATGTGTAAAAAAAAAAAAAAGTGTTGTTAATAGTAAAAAGCCCCCTCCCCTAATAAAAGTCTGAATCACCCCCCCTTTTCCCAGGTTTTAAATAAAAGTAAACAAATAAATAAATAAATAAACATGTTTGCTATCGCCGCGTGCGTAATCGCCCGAACTATTAATTAATCACATTCCTGATCTCGTACGGTAAACGGCGTCAGCGCAAAAAAATCCCAAAGTGCAAAATTGCGCATTTTTGGTCGCATCAAATCCAGAAAAAATGTAATATAAAGCGATCAAAAAGTCGTATATGCGCAATCAAGGTACCGATAGAAAGATCACATCATGGCGCAAAAAATGACACCTCGCCTAGCCCCATAGACCAAAGGATAAAAGTGCTATAAGCCTGGGAATGGAGCGATTTTAAGGAACGTATATTGGTTAACAACGGTTTGAATTTTTTACAGGCCATCAGATACAATATAAGTTATACATGTTATATATCGTTTTAATCGTAACGACTTGAGGAACATGCATAACAAGTCAGTTTTACCCCAGGGCGAATGGCGTAAAAACACATTTCCCCCAAATAAAAGAAATGTGTTTTTTTTTTCAATTTCACCACACTTTGAATTTTTTTCTGGTTTCGCAGTGTACTTTATGCAAAAATTCAGCCTGTAATTGCAAAGTACAATTAGTGACGCAAAAAATAAGGGGTCATGTGGGTTTCTAGGTGGAAAAATGCAAGTGCTATGACCTTTTAAACACAAGGAGGAAAAACCGAAAACGTAAAAACGAAAATGGGCCATGTCCTTAAAGGGTTAACGTATAGTGTAGCTAAGTTGGGAATATTCCCTAACAATATGCTTCATGCCTAGAGGTTGTGCAGGTGAGGGGTGCTGATTCAGGATGTGTCTGTTGAACCATCAGTTGCTATAAGCAAATGTGTAGCTAGTAAACCAATACAACTTTGCAGAAGATTAACATATTCAATGCAATATTAGGCAATAAACATACAAGTAAGCAGGCCACAAAAAGAACATAGTGCTGCGGTTAATCCGGCGGAATGGGGTTCCGCAGCAATAAACCTGGAGGGGAAGTTAGTCTTTAGTAAACTAAAGGGACAAATGCTAAAAGTTATAACAAAAATTCGCCATATTAGGTCCTGCACAAGGGATGGGGTAGGTCTCAGTTCCAGTCATTGGAAAAGTTCTTAGTAAGTTGCAATAGTTCGCTACGACCACTACAGTCAACAAGTGATATGACAATCTTTTAAGAATTGGATGGCGGCGTCCACATCAGGTAGCAAAGTTGAGCCCGTTTCATGCTGGATCACAAGTCCACCAGATTTCCCCCATCTGTACAATATTCCATGTTTCCTCAGAGCAGTAGTAACCGGGGTGAATTGTCTTCGTGTGGCCAAGGTGAAAGCGGAAAAGGTCAGGGAGACTGAAATGTGGGCAAACTTAGGAGACGTCGCAGCTTGTTTCCTGGTGACTGCCAGAAACTGGTGTTTGACATAAAGATGGCGCAGTCGTCTCGTGGAGCCTCGTGGCGGAATGTGTTCTGGCTTGGGTACGCGGTATGCCCATTCAACATACAGCTTGTCCTTTTTAAGGGAAGGTATCATGTGCCCAATAAGTCCACGGGTAAAGTCAGATAAATCGAAAGTTGGAATCGATTCAGGGACCCCTTTCAATTTCACATTGTGGTCTCTGATGCGATTATCTACATTAGCCAACGTTTGTTTAACAGCCGACAGTTCAGATTCCAGCAACTGATGGGAAGCGAGCAGTGAATTATGCTCATTTATAACTGAGGATAGCATATCCTCCAAGCATTGAATCCTTTTAGTGGCTACCCGGACAGAGTCTGCCATTGCTGACATAGCACGGTCCAGATCGGATCTTATAGAGTAAAATGAAAATACGCACGTTAGAGCATCTCAATGACATAACTGGTAACCCGCTACGAAATAAATCAGGTGCCTCTGCACATTTTTTGCAATGCCATGGTGGCAAATGTGATGGTTTCACTGTCTATGGCATTGAAAAAATAACCCCAAAAAAAGGAGGGGATACAGAAAAATTTCTTAAAAATCGAGAGGCATATTGGCAATTTAAGTTAGGTACCAGAGCACCAGAAGGAATGAATGTACGCAGGGAACTCATGTATCATTATTAATAAATAACATAATTTAAAATAATTTCTTATAATTATATATGTAAATATTATTTTCCCTGTTAAACTTCTCCATGTTCATGCACCATTTCATAAGCACATATTTCATAACATACATGCAAAGTACTAAATACAAATATATTGGGATAGTCATCTAAGAAAAGTTGTTACCCAGATACAGTTAGGGCATTATTCACACAGCCCAGACATCATCGCACACAATGGTGCCTGATATCTAATATGTATCCATTCAATTATTTCTAATGAAATGTACTTATTAATGTCTAAGTTAATGTTTATGTTTGTGCTTTTATTCATATGGTGCATAGACTTTTATATTCTTATTCCTCTTACAATCAAGTAACCGTATTCTTTGTCCATGTATTCACAGCATGTGAAATTAGTTCTTTTAATTGTATTCCTCTATTCACTTGTATGTACACCTGCATGGTGACTATTTAAGGGAAGTAATGAGGGGGAGGCACTAGGTGAACAAGAGTGCGCATGAGCTCGAAACACGTCTAATCTGTGGGGTCACTGCATGTTGGAGTTCTGCTGTTTATTGCAACGAAACTGAATAAATGAAAAAACTTCTTTGCCAAGTGCTAGACTGTTGAACTTTTCCTTCAATGTCTCTTAGAGGTAGCCATCGGTGCAGGAGGGTAACCAGAAAAAGCAGGGGGTCCCCGATGCTTAATATTAGTCCAAGATCACTGCAGAAAAGCTAATTAGTAGCCCGTTGTGCAGGAGCTCCGGCGGCGTGCGACTTCTCTCTTCAGCGGCAAACCACGCCCCCCCCTTAATGTTTTTAAGGTGGTGCCACACTTATTGTTTTGGTTAGGCAAGAGAATTTACATTATTCTTATGCAAGTCATCTGTCAATGAATTTTCAAAAGCACAGCAAGCATACAGGTCTCCGGTTAAATGGCCTTAACTGGCCCTTTAAGCTGTCCGGGAGCATCGCTGCACCCTGCTGCAGGTGAGTTTTTTTTTTTTTTTTTTTTACTTCTTCGTTTTCATGGCCAGAAAACATTGATAGTTTCCTAAAGGCTACTGAAACATATGTCTGAAGGGGACCTATGTTTTCCCTATACATATTTCTCCTGTCTGAAAACAATGCAGTCAGTTTAGTTTGCATTAACGTGTGGTATTTTATTGGAATTTTAGCTCTGATCGCAGTTTTGTGAAAACTATGGTGAAAAAAAATCATGATCCATTAAGTTATGCTGGAGTCTGTTGGGGTTCACTCAAGGTTTCTGTTATTCTGACATCAAGAAGAAGTAGCTTGGGGGAAACATTGTGGCACTGATATAAATTCTATTACATTGTTTTGGAACTGCTGGAATTTGTGGTTGCACTCTTGTCTCCTCTTCCTCTTGTTTAGTCTGGTCTTTTCCTCCCTTTATGTTGGGAAGGTGGTTTGTACCTTTATGGGTCATCTACAGATTAGCTGTGTGTACATGAGCAGGTTGTAGATGTTTCTTCTCCTGTTGAAGTGTGCAAAATCAGCTGATGGCCATGTTCACACAACGTCCAAAAAAGGCGTCTACTTTTTGTTTTTAAAAAGACGTACGTTATTGTATTATTTTAAGTGACTTGAATAAAATGTATTGAAGTCTATGGAATAACGGACATCTTTTTCACGCATGGTATTGAATGACGAGCATCTTTTAAGGCGGACACATTCACCACAATGTGTGAAAAAGATATCCGTTATTCCGTAGACTTCAATGCATTTTATTTAAGTCACTTAAAATAATGCAATAACGGACGTCTTTTTAAACACAAAAAGCGGACACCTTTTCCCTTTTTTTGGACGTTGTGTGAACAAAGCCGATTAGTTATCCAGGCTCTGTGCCATTATTATATTTTACAGATGGTTTTAGGAGTATGAGTGCCAGTTCATGTAGATCAGGGAGAAGGCTGATTCCCAACTATCCCCTCCACCTTTTTATTCCCTACTTTTTCATGGTGTTTGTTAGTGGGGGTAAATATTTGCTGATTTATATATTGAATGTATTAATAGTTTCGACTGGTAATTTGCCTTCTGTATAACTATTTGTGTACATTTTTGGATCATGTACCATCATGACAAAGTTGCAAGCTAATTATACCATGGAAAAGAATTAACATAGAACAGGGATGGCCTTAGTGCTTTGTGACAGCTGCTAAACAGCAATGTCATGGTTTGCCTCAGCTGTGCTACTTGGCACTATTGAAAATTATGTTGTTGCTTTTTTTTAAAATAATTACTGTATATCAATATGATTTAGGTATTGTATAGCATTTTTTGTAGATTACTTTATGTGTGGAGCTATTGTTTGATCACTGTTGCTTTAATTTTTGAGTACTTGAGTATTTTTCAGTGCTGGAGTGCTTGATTTGAGTAACAAATCTCAATAAAAACAATGGGAGAGTCAAGTATTTAATAAGATGCCCACTTGGAAGAGTGGAGGCTACCTCTGGGAGCTGCAAGGGACTGGTGTAGGCATGTATGACATGATCAGTGGTACACTACAATGTGCACCTACAACTGTCTGTGGATAAATAATACTATCATTGGGGTAAATTTGCTATGCATACTTTGCCAGTTCTCAGCTCAGAACATCTCATTTTACTATTGATTGCAGACTATTCCACATACTGCAATTTCACACTCCTGTTTCTGTAGCTTTATTAAACACAAGGCAACATAGGTCAGCTGTGAAGCACAAATAAACATGCTAAAGCCAGTTCTATGAGTGATAACACTATTTTAGTAAGTTATATATCTTAGGGTGATAGTTTTATTTAAATATAATTTTCTAATACTTGAGTACCCCTTTGCACCATATGCACAATATGCACAATTTTGATACATTTGCCACTAATTTGCACCTTTTTCTTTGCCTTGTAAGTAGATATGTCTTACATCATGATTTAGAACAGCAGTATAAAAGGAAATGTAAGACATGGGCTTTTTTGTAAATATGTAATTTTTTTTTCTTCCGAAACGAGATACATACATTGCACAGATTTGAACTACGTTTTTGGAAATACAATATGTTTTAATAAATCTCTTATGTAAAACAAATTCCTTAGAAGACACTATAAATAGATAGATAGGCAAATTTAAATTAATTCATTTATAAATATCATAATTTATTTATTTATTGTACTTAATATATTGTTAGGGTATTTTTAATGTAATAAATAAATACAATAGTCCAGAAACCTACAGTAGATGAACGCAGAACGAATAGCAACAACAGGCAATCTACAAACCTTTTTGTCTTGCCATACACATCTTTTTGTGCTATTTTTTTTTTTTTACTAAAACAAGCTGATAAAACAAGAGTTGTGGCTTACATTTCATAGATGCCCCAGTAATTCTGCAAACCCTGCTCAAAATATTACAGCATGCTAAGCTTTTTGGTCAAGTAAAATGTCCAACACTGTAATGGGAAGGAAGGATGCCATTAAAATCAACAGTTCTGTTAACGTTATTTGTGTGATTATGTGCCTTATATTGTTTACTATGTAAAGAGAAGGGCATTTTAACTGAAATCTGATGGGAACAGTAGACCGTTTACAGACATAGGGGGAGATTTATCAAAGGGTGTAAAATTTAGACTGGTGCAAACTACCCACAGCAACCAATCACAGCTCAGCTTTAGGCAGTGCTGAAAGGAAAGAGGAGCTGTGATTGGTTGCTGTGGGCAGTTTGCACCAGTCTAAATTTTACACCCTTTGATAAATCTCCCCCAAAGTGTCTCTACTGAAAGCAAAATTAAAAAAAATGTGCACAGCAGGATTATAAAAAGTATACCATTGAGCATGAGTGCAGTTAGCTTTTATTTAGGTATAATAAACATAAATAACAAAGATTATACAATAAATACATTAAACTACTTATCATACACAGGTCCTGAGTTACTGTCTGTATGTATGAAAACAGGCTGTTTGTATCCACTAAAGACCAGCAGAATTGTGAGTGCAGCTCTGGACAATAATAATGTGACAGATACTGGCAAGCCAGTTCCCACCCACACCCCTGACAGCTGATCTACTATAACGTAATGGATAGTATTCAGACAGGTCAGAGCATTTGAGTTTTGAGTAAGGCAATAAAGCAATGCAGACCTTGTTGAGGATTTTGTGCTCTACATGTAGGACCTGAAAGCTATACTACTAATACTTTAACAGATTGAATGTTTGCTACAGTTATATCCAGTCTAGGATTCAAGGCAGATATATTTTACATTTCAACATTACTGTACATTGCAGAAAGCAACAAAGTAGAAGAAAGTTTGGTTAAAAATTTAGCTCACATGATAATTTATATATATATATATATATATATATATATATATATATATATATATATTACAATTGTAGAAAGTGCTCATCTCTTTTTAGAGTTGTTTTTAAAATGTAGTAATGCCATACAGTCCCAAGGATATTCATTCTAATAAATAAAACTAGAAGAGATAATATTGCTGTTTTTGTTCATTATCATGCCAAGTTGGTTTTGCATGCTTTTAGCGAAAAACAAAGAAGTTGTAAAGAACCAGTAAAAGAATATTTGTTCTGTTCACTTGTACTTAGTGCAAACATTTCAGCCCTATAAATGAACCTATTCCAAGCTGTTTAGTGGGGATACCAAAATGCAAGGATCATTCCTTTACATTATTCCTTTATTTAATTCACTTGAAGGGAAGGCTTACTCCCAAAGTCTATGTTCACACTACGCTTAACAGTGTCTGACCGGCTTGCATTCAGTACATTCTTGCAGCTAATACCTCTGTATCGTCTGCAGGAAAATTCTTTTTTTACTATCGACTTAATGGCACCGTTGGGTGTGCCTGCAAATCAATTAACCATTTACTACAATGTAAAGTACGGCTGCCAACAAACTTTACATTGTGTAAACAGCTATTATTTCCAAAATAACCATGTGTGAACAAAGCAGGTGGCATTGCATTGACTTCCTTTCTTTACTTAAAAAGAACATTGTGTGAATATAGCCAAAAGGTGATATTTTGCATCCCCTTTCTTTGCATTGTTCAATTGAAAAGGCAGAAATAGCAAATATCTGATAGTCTTACTGACAAGGCTCGGATTCTTGGCTATGTGTGGAGCTAATACCTGTATCTGAATCCGTATCGTTTTGTATGTTCATGCTAGACAACACAGTGGTGATAGCAGGTATTTCTTTACTACTGCTTTCATCTGAGAACATGTATTGTTGAGGTGTGTGGCATAAAGAGCTGCTTGAATAGCCAGCACATACTGAATTTAGCTCATCCTTTAGGAGTTCATATTCTTTTTTCTGCTGAAGCAATACTGAATCATTATACTGAATCTCATTCTCAATATAGCTCTGGAGACTTTGTAATTGTAATCCCACTTGAAGGCTTTCATCTATCTCTTGTTTAACACTTGTCTCTGTGTCAGTATAACCTTCTCTGACAAAGTCTTCATCTTCGTGTATGCACATTGAATGTATCTCCATGTTAATTTCATCTGACAACTTTCTAATAAGCATGTGTTGATAACTCAACTTCTCCTGAATATGTATTAGATTTTCCAGACTATGCGTTTCTGGAAACTTGTCGACAGAATGAAAATCAGGATCGTCTTCTTCTGTACAGCTCACGCGTTCTCCATTACACCCAGATTTTTCTAACTGTTCACATGAATCATATGCTTTTAGCTGGTTATCCAGTTGTTTCATTCGGTCCACTTGCTGTTTAATGATGTCATCTTGAGACATTATTATATCCAAGAGATGCTGTATATTATTTTCTTTGGGGTTATTCATAGCATTTTTCATTTTTTCCATTTTTCGAAATGCTTTTCTTACAATTCTCTTCCTCATATCTAGTGGAAGATCCTTAACATGAAACGCTGCAATGCGGTGATTGCAGTTATCGGGGGCTATGTCTGTTTGTGAAGTCCACCACATTGAGCATGGATACAGTGTAAATGTTTTCAGAAGAAAAAAACTCACGTTACCTTGTTCTTGCCCCCATAACTTTAAAAGCTTTAAGATTTTTAATGACGGAGGCAAAATTCGCTTGGAGTTTTTCCAGCTTTCCATAATGCAATATTCTTTGTAAGTACCAAACAGAACACTGTTGCTTTCCGCTGATGCTTGATATTCTTCCAGAAGAGCTTCTACCACCTCTTCACTAGTTGTGTGCTTTGTTAGTCCACAGACTATTTTTTCTTCTTGGCCAACCCAAACAACTATCTGCTTGTCTTCTTTATCAACTTCTTCCCTTGGTACACTTAAAAAGAAGTGAAAGGTAAATGTTATAAGATAGCAGAATAAGGAATTGCATAGTTACTGTATTTACATCTATACTGCATGATTTCTGGGAAATAATATTCTAACATTGCTATAAACATAGAAAGAATACTTACCACTATGAAAAACAGTCACAACCTGACCATAATGAAAACTGAGTATTTAAGTTCACATTGTTCACACTGGACTGAAATACCGATTTACTGCAAATTTTTACAATGAACTCTTATTGTGTAAGGCTATGTTCGGATACTATGTGTATACGCTCCGGCCGGGATCCCATAAACAGCAAAGCAACGTATATTCTCGTAGTTATCACGGGCTGTCAGGAACCGGACAGCAGGACAATACAAGACAGTGAGCCCTGACGCTGAACCCTGCCCACTGTCCCTACCTGCTTGCCGCAATCCACCCTAAGATGGCGGCGGGCAACTTGGTGGCGGTCACTGTACTGGTTTGGTGGGACACAAAGACAAGACAGATAGACAAAACACAATAAAGAATGGTCGACAGTCTGGGTCACAACAATGGGGCAGAAAAGTACAAAATCACAATCCAAGAAGCAAGGTCAATAAACAGGCAGTATGGTCAGGGCAGGCAGCTAGCAGGGATGGTCAGAAATACAAAGCAGAAGAGTCAGAATAAACAGAGCAAGGGAAACAGAACCAGGCAGAGACAAGCTCAATATCCGGCAGTGAGAGGCAGGCTGGCACACACTATATAGGAGACCAGAGGTCCAGTGCAGGAGCTGATTGGACCAGACCCCTAATCTCCTCAGAACACCTGGGGCAAGAGCAACCTGACTGGCAGGGAGAACAGTCTGTCAGACTAGTTAACCAGCATCAGAGTTAACTCCGGAGTGGCCAGGAGTATCTCAGGCAAAGCGGGTGTGGCTGAACAAACACAGAAGGAAATAGAGCAGTGTTCAGACAAGGCTCAGGACATGCACAAACATACAAAAGCACTGAATCAGCGCCATCTCAGGTGTGCAGCATGAGCCAAGGGGCGCACAGAGTTCGGCCCAGGCACATTCATGACACAGGCGTTGTACAACGCATGTGATTTTGAGAAAAGGTACGTTGTGTGAACATAGCCTAAAAGTGTAGCACATCTTCTGTATTTCAGTCCTGCGCTGACATATCCTTTAGGTAGAATATTAATAATTATTGGAACAGGAGCACTGCATTTCAAACACCTTCCACCCAGCCAACAAAAGAGGTTTCAAGTGATGGAAACTGTGATGGAAGGTTTCAAGTGATGGAAACACAACAAAAAAAGAAACTGGCACAGCTGGGGGAGTATGCATGGATGCACGGGTCCCTGAATTATGACACTTTTATATACTGACAATATTGACACCCAACCCAAGTCCAATTTAAAGTGGGGGAAGAGTTAGGAAACACTCCCACACCCCTTAAAAGCTGGCCCATCTCTCACCTTTCCCATTCCCACAATCATAGATAAGGGGGAATGCAAACTACACCCACCGGTACATGTCATTGCATGTGCATGATACGGTCAGATCCATCCTGTTTAAATTTTTAATGATGGACTCGTAGACTCATCAAGCCAATGCATCAAGTGCAAGGGCTGCCAAAAATTAAGGGAAAGAGGGAATCCCATACACCCATCATTTCATATAAAGTAGGGCCTCATGCACAAACTGTAAAAATGTTGTGTGAGAGCCTGGTGGCGACCCTACTTATAATTCGGGGAGAGAGCCTGTGGTGACCCATGTAAAAATATAATATGCTGGTCTTGGTAGACCGTAGCAGTATACTTGATGTAATTGTAACAAATCTCATCCACATGTTGCCACTTAAACCCACAGTACAAGGTGATCTACACTGCAGAACACCTGATGCAATTACAGCAGGTGTCCAGCCAAGCAATTCCATTCAGTGTCAGTAGTTTCTGCCTTTTATGCTTCTGCTGCATTAGTTGCTCTGAAAAAAGGCCCACTAAGGCTCTGTCACCCAAGGAGATAATAAAACCTGGAGGCAGGTAGCTTTGATGTTATGACTGATACATTTATATAAAATTATTCTTCTTGCCCCTAGAAATACTATGTATACTCGGAATGCTGATTGTGTACATGACACAGCTAATATATGCTTTATAGTCCTGTGCTAGTCAGTGCTCACAATGGGGTACATGTATAAAGACCAGCATGTGTGTACACCATTCCTAAATAAAACCCTACCCCCATGCAGTCCATTGGATTTACTTAGTGGCTCAGACTTTTGTGCAAACTGGGTGGCTTGCGCAAAGATCTGCACCTTTTCCATGGCATACACCAGGGCACATATTGCTAGATGTGTCCCAATGTTCATGCTAATTGAGTAAGAATCACCAGGTCTGCACTGATTGGCTGATATCTTCAGTAAGTTATTCAACTGCTGGGCCTTATTAGCATGCTTATTAGTTGCAGCTTATGATAATAAGCGTCCACACAATCCAGCCTCACCATACAGAACCCTGGTCAAGCACTACCTCTTATCCTTGGTGAGGACAAGAAAGAAAAAGTTTCCAATTTCACAAGGGTGTAAACAATTCTTCAATCTTTATTGCCCTGAGAATAAAAACTGAATGACATGCTAAAAAAGAAAAAAAGGGGTCAGAGGAGTCCATTTTCCTATTATGACACCAGAATAGTTGTGCCATAGTGTATGTAGATTGGCACTAATCTGTGTTTATATATGTTTTTGTTTGGTGTCTTGTATGCAGCCAGTTAGGACTATTAGTACCAGGGACCTTTTGGATATTTCAGAGGAGGATTATATGCAGTAACAGCTCTTTGGGAAAAAACTGTGTGGACTGAGGAGGATTTATTCCTAAGTAAGGCCATAAACACTGATGACCTGGGTGGGAGGTACTCTGGGGTGCTTTAGTTTGTCAGAAGAATATAGATTATATTCATCCATAAGGCTTCCATAAAGTTGGCGTCTCATACCTAAGACCTTACACAACCTTGTAAAATGGAGATAATAAAAAAAAATGATGAAAAAAAAGTAGGAGTGCTTGGTCTACTTGTTCCCTGTATCGTGGTTTTCCTAGGTGTGAGAGTACTAAATTCATTGGCAGATTTTTACTTTTTCTTGGCATATGCTGCTGATGCCCCCTGAGAAATATCCAATGTGATATAGGAGGCTAAAGATTTATGGATCAAGAAGGTCATTAAACATCTTAATCAGGAAAGAAGAATTATTAGGCTTTTTCATAATGTGTGATTTGTTGGTTTTAGATTTCTACAAACTCCACAAATTACAAAAACTAAGACACTGCAGAACTCATCTAAAAGTGATGTTCTTAAAATGTACCTGTCGTTATAACTGTTATCAACTGTTGATATCAAAATCTAAATTAACAGTAGATGTGATATAAAACCTTTTCTGCAATTTTTATTATTATTTTTTTTTACGGTTATCATGGAAAACGTGCTTTATATAAAGTTATACCGGCCGTGACACTTTCTATAGCTCATTAAAATGAATGAAGGGAGCCAGGCACATGCTGTTGGTCACCTTGCTGGGCAGGTCAGGTAGACCCACATTCTCCACATGGGTGTGAATTTTACAGATGCATATGCCATGTCTTAGTTAGCAATACATCTTTACCTCTGTGTTGCCTTGGCTATTCCCAGTTTTGTTAAGTAGATCAGACCATTATTATTTTATGTGTGCTGGCCAGGTATATCCTGATTAAGCCCTTTCCAATCCATGACGTCATGGGTTGGGTGGGCCATAAACAGGATGTAATTGTAGATTGTTGATTGACTAGATCAGTGCAATAAATATGTATTGCATTGATCTATATAAGCAATTAAATGACTGCTTATAAGTGGTAAGTGGATTTTTTTCACCCACCTCCTCCCTCGCGAATTGCAGAAAAATGGGTCCCAGCCGGAGTACCCATTTAAGAATGCAGTTGACTGTAGCCAATAAGATACAGAGCTTAGTCGCTTAAGAGCTTATCCTAGTGATTATTCCATATATATAGAATATCAATAATATTGATATTCCATAAATGTAAAAAGTGTGAAACCCCTTTAACTTCCTATAGTCTTTATGATGAAATGTATATTATCTATTGTCATCTATTGTATGCTACAAAATAATGACTATAAATAATATACCATGTAATGACTGACTTGAAAATACCAAGCAATATGAGAAATATAGAGTGAATAGTGTCAAACACATAATGTCAACACAGGTGTCTCATTCATCTGGAAATCATGGTTTCTGAGAAATCTATTATGCTTGACCCAGAAAAACTTGAACAAAAAGAAATGTGCACAGGTTAAGTAGACAATTACAGACATGTTGAGGGTGTGATAGAGCTGAGTCAACTTTAATAGTGTACAAGCTGAATAACTTATAAAGTACAGTATGAGACTTTATTCGGTTTTAAGTATTGCTAAATATTAGAGCGGTGCATTTGTGTTACTGCTTTTAGTAGGTCAAACTATTAACCTGCCAGGTAGAAACGTGACATACAAAGAAAACACGTCCATATGCTCTCTCAATAATAGATGATAGTTCTACACCCAGGACACCCCTAAAATAGAAAGCATTTATTGTTGCATGATTAACAAGTATGACTTGATCAAATGGTGGCAATTTATTTGCTGTATATTTTACTATAAAACATGCCCTAATTAGTGGTCACATGTTAGGGGACACAGTTTAACTTTTATATTCATCACAATAATATATTTATTTCTCATGAAAACCATTGGTGGGCTTGATTATTTTATTGATTTGTTTTTCAACTGCTTGTTCGGCTAGCATTTAGAGCTGCCAAAGACATCTTAAAAACGGATTACTTTTATTTTATTGAACATGTTAACGTGTAACATATAACAATTGAATTAGAAGCAAATGAAAACAATATCTCTGCAAGTAAGAGAACCATAATTATCAAACTTTGGCTCCTGTTCAAGAATTTCATTTGACAGTACATGGCAATTTGAACACTGTATACTGGCAACACATTGTATATGAGAAATATGTATAGATAACATAAAAAGAGCTGTCTCATGACATACCCACTTGACCGCTAATGTTTAATCTCAAATTGCACTTATGCCACTTATTCATTTTCTAATTATTTGATTTAACAACTGTAGACTTATAAATGGCATTCGCTCAGTGAGTGCATTTATACACAATTCAACCTTTTTATTAAATCAATTTGCTTGCCAGAAAATATACTATTCGGTTTGTGGAAGAAGAGAATTGAATAAATTTGCTTAAGGCTTAAGTAAATTCTTCAAACTGCATTGCTATTTCTTATATAATAGAAGCTATGAATAAATCATTTTATATGTATTTTAAGTTTGGAGGAAAGTCTGCAATGGAATTCAAGTTTATTTACTTTCTTTATTTATAACTGCACTTCCGCATATTTTCCTAATGCCTATCCCTTTGTTGCCACGATCACTAGGCATGCTGGCTCTGCATAAAAGGCATATCATTTTCACACCACTTATCATTTAAGCAGTGTTACATTTTTTAATATGCATCACAATCTGTTGATGTTCTTTTTCCTCTGACACTATAGTCTAGAAAATCAGTAAATCAGAGCTTTCTCAAATGAAATTTACTTTATGGATTCCCTTGTGAACAAAACTGCCCGATTGTAACATCAGCAATATAATCGATTATAAAGGTTTAAGGCTATTTTGCAAACAAATGTTACAGAAAAGATGGCACAAAGAGACTTTTTATCTTGCATATAAATATAATTTAGTATATTAATATTATTATTATTATTACAAATTATAATACATTAACCCCTCCTCTGTCACACATTATTGGCCTTAAAGGGGTACTCTGGCACTGATAAAAAAAAAAAATCAATCATAAACATAGTTTTTACATTTACCATCCCACGGAGTCTGTCTCCGTTTGAATTTCCCGCTGTTTGCAGGTCCCTTAAGTTCCAGTTGGTGGCTTCATTTTTTCTTCACTTCCTGGTTTGGGGTTTCCCATGATGCACTTGGTCTCCTTTGATGGCTACATGACTCTGTAAAATTGTTAGATGGCTTACATCTTGTTCAGCCAATTAGAGCTGAGCAACCTGTGTCATCTGACAAAGGGAGGCTGGTTTAACAGGGCTTAGACCCGCCCCCTCTTGATGATGTAATTGTTACAAAATGGCTGCCGCATAGCAGCCTGGGGTCAACAGTCATTAGGTAAGAATGAGTTTACTTCACTTCCTAATGGGGATGTTGGGGGGGGGATAGGGAAGGGGGGAAGATAGGTGATTGAAGCATATTACAAAGTAATATAACTTTGTAATGTGTTTAAATTACTGGAAAAAAGCTTTTAGCTGGAGTATCCCTTTAATAGTTAAGTCATTTTTTCATTTTTACATGATTGCCTCCAAAGTAGTATAATGTTGTTGTTTTTTTCCATGGCATAGCCATATGGGGGCTTATTTTTTGCGGGACAAGTTACATTTTTTACTATTGCTTATTCTAGACCTGCAGTGAAAAGGTGGCGGCCTAGAATAAGGACCCTTAATGAACGCTGTAAAAGGAAGTATTGGCGTTCATTAGGTTAAAAAGAAAAACATAAAAATCTGGAAAAAATTATAGCTCAATAACTAAACAGTATTTAAGATTAAAATAACTTATCTTCTATCCACAAGACAGGGAATAAATGTCAGATCTTCAGAACAGGACTCAAATTCATTGTTATGAATAGAGTTACGACCTGTGCATGTCGCAATTCATTGTCTATGATGCTGCTGAAGAGGCTGAGCTCTGTACTCGGCTGTCTCCGCAATCAATGGAGAGACAATGCATGGTTCACCTCCTCATTTATAACAGACACTTGGAGCCCCTTTGCAGCAGTAAGACCCCTTTATGACCTGACACCTATCCCCTATCCTATGTCAACCAGAAATTAAGTAACTAACAAACATTCAGCCATAAACTAGGACACTGTCCAAAGAATTAGAGGAAAGCGTCTTTGGACAGGCTTGTGTACTTGAACTGGCTTCATCCAAAAATGAGGACACATACTTCTTTATTTCCTTCCAACCCCAATGACCTACCTCCTGTTAACTGTATTGCACTGAATATTAGGATGTTTTAGTTTAAGCAGGTACCATATTCATTGTACATTTGCTTTTTTTTTTTAAGTCACTACTTGTACTATTTGTAAATGGAAGCCTTTGAAATATTTTTACATGTATTTTGCAATAGATTCTGCACTAAAATTCCCCAACATATCTGACATATCAAAGCTTATTGTTTACTGCCAGAGAATGGCAATTTACTCTGTTCCTATGATAATCCCTCAGGTACATGACTCAGAGAGAGAGAGCTCTGAAAACTACACTGTACTCTAAGCAGAAAAAGCCAAACACTTGTATAATCATCAAATGGTCCGACAGATTTTAGTCCTCTAGAAGGAAACAATAAAGCTTTCCAATCACTGACCACAGGCAGAGGTCTTGAAAACATCTTGACAAACATCTTTTATAATCTGTGTATAATTGTTGTTTTCATAAGAATGCATTTATTTATTTACTTACAGAATGAGCTGCATACTAACCGGTTGGGTTAGCTTGAGTCACAGTGAGGAATATTAGTTACAGGGTAAATAACTCAACTGGATGTAAAGACTGTACCTAAGTAGATGTTGAAGGTTGGGCTTAGACTTACAGATACTTGTCTACAACCAATCAATGTCTTTACAGTTAATCTGAGCCAGAGGATCTTTTTATAATATTAGAAGTTGTATTGATATTGATATTTTCTCCCTCCAAATTCTTACACTGCCTTGCAAAAATTTTCACCCCCTGTTCTAAAAAGATCTTGATTTGACAACATCACAAAGTACAATACAGAACAAGGTGCTCTGCAAACAAGTCAGATATGAAGTTGTGGACGAATATAGCTTATGGTTGAGCTATATATAAATATCTCAAACATCCCAACAAGCACCATGAAATCGATTACACCAAAATGAAAAGAATATAGAATAACTGCAAACCTGAAAAGAGAAGGCCAACCACCAAAACTTACAGACTGTGCAAGGAGGACATTTGTCAGAAAAATACCATAAATAACAATGAAGGAAAAAAATACAAAGGGGGCTAGATGTATCCATAAGGCACTGAATATATTTATGCATTTACTGTATGCCAAACAATGCAAAGCAACAATAGCTTTTCTCCAAAATGAAAGTTGTTTTTTTTTTGCAAAATTACAATAAAACATTGCAGTTTAGCACTAAAACACAAAACCAACATGTATTCGTTGAATTGCGGCCGCAGAGAACTTGTCAGAGCACACAATGGAGCGTGCGGCTCCGGTCGCATGCTCCATTGTGTGCAGCATCAAATTGGGATGCCAGCGTGCGCATGGATGCGCCTGCATCCTAATTCATCAGAACTGAAGATCATCAGGTTGGTACTGCATTACTGGCCGGGATGATCTTCTCTGACACCGGCTGTTCTGTGACCCTGTGGACATGGCCTTAAAGCTAAAACCAAGAGAGGGTCCTAAACAAAAATACAGTAGAAATAACTTCACATGTATATTTCATGTCTTTTTTGTGGATCTAAAATTTAAGATGTGTCAATTTTGGAAATAGTCTTGATAGACAAAAAGTGTCCACAGCTCTTACATAAACCTAAAATGTACGTTTCCATGGTTACAAGCATACTGCAGAGCTCAGAAGACAAACATGACATGCCTACTCCCTACTTCCTTTTCCCCCTCTTTTGCTGTTGGGGGATATTCAGTAAGCACCCATACATTACATTGTTGGTTCACCCCAACAAAATTGATTAACTTTTCTCTAATATCAGTAAGTAAATTTAAGCATGCATGGGATAAGCATATATATAAAAACAAAAGGGAAATAATGCCAGGCAATATGGAACAGTGGGTATTTTTCTGCTGAAAGTCTTTGGCTAGTTATATAGCATATCTCAGATTCACAATAGGTTATGCTTACAGTACAGATGCATACTATTATTTGTATGGCCAAATCTGAATTACTGCATAAAAACTATAAATTTCCACAGTCCACATAAGGACAGCGGTATAAATTCCCAATATAAGCATATTGACATATCATGATATTTGCACAGTAATGCATTAATAAGAATGGTATCATACAACAAATATAAAGATATAAATTTTATCAAATATAAATACATATTTGTAATTTCCTTAGATGCATCATTATGGAATGGCCGGCTGATACAGACTGTGCTTCATGGCCCTTAGCCTTTGAGCTATAAGCACTCCATCTCTAAAATGTAAGATGTCTAAGACAGCTTTCCAGCAGTACATCCAAGAACTTATTCTTATCTTTAATGGGCTGAGAAGTTTTAGAGATAATCAAATGAATAACCTCATTCTTGTTAAATAGTTGGCTAATGTGGCAAAAAATCATGTCTGATTTGGCCAGTCTAACAAGTCTTTTGGTGACCAACTTTATATTAGTAAATAGAAACATAGGAACTAAGCAACATGAAAGTACATGTTTGCTATACAAGCTTATATTCATGTGATGTTCAGGATACATCTTAGGGTATATTTACACAGAGAGATTTATCTGACAGATTTTTGAAGCCAAAGCCAGGAATGGATTTGAAAAGAGGAGAAATCTCAGTCTTTCCTTTATGGCCTGTTCCCTATTTATAGTCTAGTCCTGGCTTTGGCTTTGAAAATCTGTCAGATAAATCTCTTTGTGTAAATGCACCCTTACAGGCATATATAAAGCTATATTTGGAATAGAGACTGAAACAAATCATAATGTATTAGAAGTGCCTTTTCCTACAATTCAGTACAATTGAGGCTGTCATTCTCTAAAGTAGATAAATACTGCTTAGTTCTGTACTCTTACAAAAACACAGAAAATCTATTAGTGCTTTGCAGTCATTAAAATTTAAGGTTACCTAGTTTTATGTCTTGTCTTCAATAGTTTTTTCTTGACATGATCCATAATGATGGCTGCAAAAGTGGAGCTGGATGTAATGACTTGCGTAGTGAAGATTAGCTGCTCACTGCCCTTGCTACAGAGACAACTAAGCAGAAAAGAAGGAAGTTGAGCAACTTCAGCTGCCTTTGAACTAGTGTTCCTGTTACACCTTTGGAGAGCTGCCCAGCTTCTGAGTGCAGAAATTATTAGCCTGTAAAACCACATAGAAAGAAGATCATACTTTCTCTGTATTGTTCTCATCTGAAATTTATAAGTGTAAGGTGTCATATTCAGTGCTGGACTGGTATTACTTGCTGCAAAGCAGGGACAAAATATATTGCTGAGAAACTCTATCTATCTATCTATCTATCTATCTATCTATCTATCTATCTTTTTTTTTTTTTTGCAATTTATATGGCCGCACTAGTGTAGCCAAGTGTTTAACTGCTGAGCACCCACTGCTGCTTTTTCTATTGTGCTGTATGTATCTTTGTTTTCTATCTAAACTATATGGGCAAAAGTATTGTACCACCTGAACTCCTAGAGGAATTTTTAGGACATACCATTCTAAATTCTTACACGTTATTATGGAGCTGTCCCCCCTTTGCAGTTACAACAGCTTCCATTCTAAGGGTTCTCTCACAAATCTATTTTCTGTGGCATTTTTCAGGCCTCCAAACTCCAAACTGAACTATTTTTATCTCTCCATATGCACAGCAATAGCATTTTTGAGACAACCAGAACAATCCCATTGAAGTCTATGGTAAAGAAAACGCCAAACCCTCAGCATGCTGTGTTTTGGAAAAACTGCCAAAGAGCCTCAAAAACACCAGAGAGGAGAAAAACGACACACTAAAAAGAATGCCATCTGGCCGCTGGCGTTTTTTCAAGATTCTAAGACAGTGGAAGCCAGCCTTATAGGAAGACTTTATTATTTTGGAGTGTGCCTATGGGAATTGTTACCCTTTGATCCAGAAGTGTGTTTGTGAGGGCAGACACTAAAGTTTCTGCCTGACTCACAATCTCCATTCTAGTTCATGCCAAGGGTGTTCCATAGAATTGAGGGCAGGGTTGTATGAGGGCCAGTTAGGTTCTCCCATACAAACTCACCCAAACCTGGTTTTATGGACCTTTCTTTGTGCACTGTGGCGCAGTCATGCTGGACTGCGCCCCATACCTTAGCTAAAATGCCTAAAGCCCTCTCTTCAATACAACCATTGGGCTTAGACCTACCTTAACCCCATCATCCCTTCTTCATCTCTTATTCTGCATGCGTATTGACACTGGCAAAAAAAATATCACCTAATTTTTTTTGCACAGTGATTGCATGGAAATTTCCCACTAACCTAATGTACAATATGTCATTAAAAAAATATATCTAAACCTCATAGATTGGCAGTTTTTGTTGTAAGTGTTGAGTTGTTTGGACAGTTTGTGGAGTTTTCCTCTCATATGCTATTTTTTCTGCTAAAAGAAAAAAAAAACATTAATGTGTGATGTTTTGGTGAATTTTGACCCATTGTTTAAAGTTTTTGAGCAAAAAAAAAACTTTTGCTGCTACAGAACCCACTTTTGGCTCCCTGTGTCTAAAGGCATTTTTTTTAACCTACATGTGCATTGTTTTGTCTCTACTCCATGGAGCCATTCTCAAACAAAATATAGGTTTGCACAGCAGGTATGTAAAGCCACAAGTGCTTATTAAAAAAAACACATATCATTAAAAAATACAATAAAAGGATGTAAAACAATGTTAATTAAACTTATAACAATATGCATCACACATCTATATTTAGAAAAATGAACCATTTAACCCTTTAGTGGCCAAGCCAAGTCTAGCCCTAGTACCCTGCTTTCTTTGCTGTATTCCAGTTCAACTGATTAAATTGAAATTACTACATTATTTTCATTTGAAATAACTTTTGACATGTCGTCAAACAGAAAACCCCCGGTGATAAGAAGAAAAGAAATGAATAATGCATATATCTGCCAAAAGAAAACCCTACGGTTAACCCTCCATTGGGCATCTGGCCTATGGAGACTACTACATGTTACCAGTTAAAGATGTGTTCTGACTCTTTCTGAGACTATCTAATTAAAAATGACAGTGCCAGACTGTGTGGGGACACGCCCCTAACTAGTAACAACCAGTTAGGAATTTAGTCTTGCATTTTCAAGTAAAAATAACAAGGTAACTGCACAACATAAAGTTATAAATTGCTTCAGAATAAAAAGTATTTAACAAAACAGGTCAGGAGAGGACACAGGTCCTTCTTATCCTTTTCTTTTGACAGTGATTTTTGTCATCCTTTTAACACCTCACCATCTGAGAGCCATAACAATCTTTTTTTCATACAGAGTGTCAAATGAGGGCCTGTTTTATTGCAAAAACAATTGTACATTTTAAAGACACCTTTTATTTTACCATAAAATGTACAGTAAAAGAAAAACTATATATTTTTCGGCAGAAAGTGAAAAAACAAAATTACGTTGTTTTTCTTTTAATGTTTTGCATTTTTAAAATGATGTCTGCCATTTTGCGTTTTGGCCGAAGGTCATTACAATGAGCACTGTTGATAGAGTATTTTAGTTCAGGTGGACTAATTGCCCTTTGAGTGTGTCTTTAATTGGGAATTCAGTGGTAAAGACTGTAAAATCATGATGAAAAAATAAATACATAGCCTATGGCTATAGGCCCTATTACACCAACAGATTATCTGACAGATTTTTTGAGCCAAAGCCAGGAAGACACACTCAAAGGGCAATCATTCAACCTAAACTAGAATAATGTACCAACAACCATCATTGCACGGTTGGAGAGGTGGCCAACAGCAAAATGACGGACATCATTTTGACCTCAAAATGATGGGCGTCATTTCTTCTTTGATTTAAAAAAAAAAAAAAGGACAGTAAAAAACAATCTTGGAACACAGCCCATTTCTGCAACTTTTGCAGGATTTAATTTGTCTATAATGTTTTGAAGAATTGCTATATTCTGTCTTACATAATGTTTCTAATTTTTGACTATGTAGCTGTGTGAGGACTTTTTATTTTGCAATTGCATCAGTAGTTTTTATTGGTATCCTTTTGGAAAAGATATGATCACTTTTCGTTTTTTTTTTTTTTTTTTTGGAATGTGATGTGACCAAAAATTAATTATCCTTGCGTTTGTTATTTTTTTTATTTTATTTTATTTTATTTTATGTCTTTGACCATTCATGATTAATAATATTATACAAGAAAATGTACCCGACGCTGCCCGGGTATAAAGTGTCAGTGTGTTAATTAGATTTGTTCTAAGGTGCCCAGGAGGCCAAGCTAAAGATATTGTCTCATCTGAGTTAATCAGTGGAATTAGTGTATACCTGTAGTGCATAGTTGGAGGGGTTCTGTATACCCACAATGTATAGTTTTAAGGGGTATCGCATATCTGTAGTGCATAGTTGGGGGGGCTGTATACCTATAGTGTATAGTTGGTGGAGTTCCTGTATACCTGTAGTGTATAGTTTTGGGGTCCTGTATACCTGTAGTGTATAGTTTGGGGTCCTGTATACCTGAAGTATATAGTTGGTGGAGGTCCTGTATACCTGAAGTATATAGTTGGTGGAGGTCCTGTATACCTGTAGTGTATAGTTTTGGGGTCCTGTATACCTGTAGTGTAAAGTTTGGGGTCCTGTTTACCTGTAGTGTAAAGTTTGGGGTCCTGTATACCTGTAGTATATAGTTGGTGGAGGTCCCGTGCACCTATAGTGTATAGTTTTGGGGTCCTGTATACCTGTAGTGTCCTGTATACCTGCAGGGTCCTATTTACCATTAGGCACCCATGGTCTGGTGCGTAGGGTAGCACCTTGCAGAGGGGCAGTACCCTCCCATTCAGACTTGCCAGAAAATCTGGTGTCTTTTCGAGGGGGGTATGGTGGTACTGGTCAGGTCTGGTATAGCGGTGTTATCCAGTCACAGTATGGCTGTATTGGTCAGGTCTGGTATGGCAGTGTTATTTAGTCACAGTGTGTCGGTATTGGTCATGTCTGATATGGCGGTGTTATCCAGTCACAGTATGGCGGTATTGGTCAGGTCTGGTGTGGCGGTGTTCTCCAGTCACAGTGTGGCGGTATTGGTCAGGTCTGGTATAGTGGTGTTATCCAGTCACAGTATGGCGGTATTGGTCAGGTCTGGTATGGCAGTGTTATCCAGTCACAGTATGGCGGTATTGGTCAGGTCTGGTATGGCAGTGTTATTTAGTCATAGTATGGCGGTATTGGTCGGGTCTGGTATGGCAGTGTTATCCAGTCACAGTATGGCGATATTGGTCAGGTGTGGTATGACAGTGTTATCCAGTCACGGTATGGCAGTATTGGTCAGGTCTGGTATGGCAGTGTTATTTATTCATAGTATGGCGGTATTGGTCAGGTCTGGTATGGCAGTGTTATCCAGTCTCAGTATGGCGGTATTGGTCAGGTGTGGTATAACAGTGTTATCCAGTCACAGTATGGCGGTATTGGTCATGTCTGGTATAGCAGTTTTTTCCAGTCATAGTATGGTGATATTGGTCAGGTGTGTTATGACAGTGTTACCCAGTCACAGTATGGTAGTATTGGTCAGGTCTGGTGTGGCAGTGTTATCCAGTCACAGTATGGCAATATTGGTCAGGTCTGGTATAGTGGTGTTATCCAGTCACAGTATGGTGGTATTGGTCAGGTCTGGTGTGGCGGTGTTACCCAGTCACAGTTTGGCGGTATTGGTAAGGTCTGGCAGTGTTATCCAGTCACAGTATGGCGGTATTGGTCAGGTCTGGTATGACAGTGTTATCCAGCACAGTATGTTGGTATTGGTCAGGTCTGGTGTGGCAGTGTTGTCCAGTCACAGTATGGCGGTATTGGTCAGGTCTGGTATGGCAGTGTTATTCAGTCACAGTGTCGGTATTGGTCAGGTCTGGTGTGGCAGTGTTATCCAGTCACAGTTTGGTATACGTGTACAGTACTGGATTATAATAGGGGCGTTTTTGGCGGCAGCCCGGGGCCTTGAGCTCCTGGGGGGCCCATGACCACCCAAAAAGACTTATACTTTCAGTGTTGTACTGTCTCCTGGCTACACTTCTGCCATGATTTGCAAAAAATTACAGTTTTTTTATGGCAATTTTGCACAAATCAGGACATCATGACATTATCTATCCTGTACTATGAACGCCAGGCTAGTGCTTCCATAGTTACAGTGGGGTGGGGGGGCCCAGGCTTGTTGAACAGCCTGGGGCCTATGGTAAAGTTAATCCGCCCCTGTACGTGTAGTGCCCTGTATATACATGTACTGTATAGATGGAGTAGGGGGTCCTGTATACATATACTGTATAGATGGAGTAGGAGGCCCTGAATATACATGTACTGTATAGATGGAGTAGGGGGTCCTGTATATACATGTACTGTATAGATGGAGTAGGGGGTCCTGTATATACATGTACTGTATAGATGGAGTAGGGGGCCCTGTATACATGTACTGTATAGATGGAGTAGGGGGTCCTGTATATATATGTACTGGATAGATGGAGTAGGGGTCCCTGTATATACATGTACTGTATAGATGGAGTAGGGGTTCTACCAGTTATTACTGGGGATGTTGTGAGGCAGCTTTCCTAGCAACCATTGCTCCCTGTGAAAATTAAAGCAGTAATCCTATTGGTTGCTAAGGCTCCAACTGCCGTGTCTGCTGCAGCTAATTATATCACCTGTGTTTGCAGTGAGGAGATTTTCCCATTCATCTCTATGGGGCGCCGCTCTTCCCTCTCCCCTCCTGTACATCTGGCGGGGACGGGACCTTCGCAGTAACCTTCCCGGGCACCCAATGTATCTGTGTGCCAAATTTGGGGTCAAACTGTTCAGGCGTTTGGAAGTCTATTTGGGACAGACAGACAGACAGACTTTCATTTTTATTATATAGACTAGAAAATATACCCGGCGCTGCCCGGGTAGAAAGTGTCAGTGTATTAGTTAGATTTGTTGTAAGGTGCCCAGGAGGCCAAGCTAAAGGTATTGTTTCATCTGAGTTAATCAGTGGAATCAGTGTATACCTGTAGTGCATAGTTGGAGGCGTTCTGTATACCCACAATGTATAGTTTTTAGGGGTCTCGCATTTCTGTAGTGCATAGTTGGGGGGGCTGTATACCTATAGTGTATAGTTGGGGGGTCCTGTATACCTGTAGTGTGTAGTTGGGGGGGCTGTATACCTGTAGTGTATAGTTGAGGGAGGTCCTGTATACCTGCAGTGTACAGTTAGTGAAGGTCCTGTATACCTGTACTGTATAGTTCGGGGGTCCTGTATACCTGTAGTATATAGTTGGTGCCAGGGCCGGACTGGGACTTAAAATCAGCCCTGGCAATCAAACCCCAGCAGCCCACATATCATATCCCTCCCTATATATCATGGATAGCGGTATAAAATACGAGCTGTTGCAAATTCTGCTTTATTTAGCCATGTCCCCCACTACTCCCTTAAACATGTGAACCCACCATCAGCACCTAAAAATAATGCTATAACATAATCTGCTGTGGATTTGATGCAGCATATTTATGCACTCATTCAACTGATTAAATCAGAAGCATCAAATCCGCATTGGATTAGGTATGAACGTGCCCTTAAAGGGAACCTGTGAGGTCTATACCAGGTAACACAGCTGTAGATCCCAGCGTACAGATCAGGGATCGGATCTTTAGTCCAGTGTAAACCTCTATAATCTTTCTTTTCATTACCAGCTGAAGTGTCACAGAGGTGGAGCCACAGCAGCACTTTCTGCCCCCGCCTGCTCTGACTGATGGACGTATAGGGTGCTGCTGCTGCCGCTGCTGTTGTGAAACTTTAGTTGGAAATGAAAAGGACAATTATATAAGTTTACACTGGACTAAAGATCAGTGATATCTCCCTCACCCCTGTCTGCTAAGAGCTACAGCCCTAGACCTGGTACGGACCTCACAGATTCCCTTTATAGGAGAAAAACATGGCCACTTTCTTCCAGAAACAGCGCCACACTCTTCTTCAGTTTGTGTGAGGTATTGCAGCTCAGTTCCATTGAAGTGAATGGAGCCAAGTTGTAATAACCATACACTGAGGACAGGGTGGTGCTGTTTTTGGACAAAAGTTACAATATTTTTTAAATACCTTTTATCCTGACTATGTTTGCACACCATATAATGGCAGTCAAAGCTACATAATAAGCTGCTAGATAGCCATTTCCTACTGGATATCCATCTATCTATCTATCTATCTATCTATCTATCTATCTATCTATCTATCAGTAGGGCCCCAGGAAAAATTGAAGGATATATAATGGTAACATGGGTAAGAATTTTCTGTGCATGATAATACTGTCATAGTTAATAACACCAGTAAGCAAATATTATCACCACACTGTACACGTTACTGCCATACTGTCACTAAGCAAACCCACCAATATTGCCAATACTACCAGTATATAAGTAACAAATAATATCACCACACCATGAGCACGGCCATTACCACCACATAATGACTAATACCGCTACACTGTGACTGAATACAATCCACATATATATCCATATATATATATATATCCATATATACAATCCATATATAAAACACTAATATTACCAATAATACGAGTAATACCATCACACCATGCCCACTACTCCCACCATACAGTGACTGGATAATACCCCTATACCATCACATCATGCCCACTACTCTCAGCATACAGTGCCTGGATACCACTATACTGGCACCAAATAACAGCCACTATATAAAGACCAATATTCTCCCAAAGCAGTGACAATAGAACACAGGTGTTACACTCTGTCCCTCCAGCTGTTACAGAACTACAAATCCCATCAGGACTGGACAGCTAAAGCATGACGGGAATTGTAGTTTTGCAACACCTGGAGGGCAGGAGTGTGACACCCCTGATACTGAGGTAGATCCCAGCTGTATAAAGGTTCTGCAGACATTATAAGTGATTATAGTGCAGTTACATCCTGTCACTCACAGTAGGCATCTTCTCTGCATGAAGAGACGTCCACTTTTCCTTTTCTTCTCCATCTGGCTCCGGCCATCATGAAGGCTTCTCTGGCCATGACTCCTCCTCTCCACGGGATCTGCCAGACAGACATATTAGGCTTCATGCTCCAGCAACATCCTCATCTATACATCCCCCCATATAGAATAGCCCCCCTGCTGTACATCCCCCCCCCTATAGAATAGCCCCCCTGCTGTACATCCCCCTTATATAGAATAGCCCCCCTGCACCCCCCATATAGAATAGCCCCCTGCATCCCCCCATATAGAATAGCCCCCCTGCATCCCCGTCCTACATAGAATGCCCCCTGCATCCCCCTCCCATTTAGAATAGCCCCCTGCATCCCCCTCCAATATAGAATAGCCCCCGGCATCCCCCTCCGATATAGAATAGCCCCCCTGCATCCCCCTCCCATATAGAATAGCCCCCTGCATCCCCCTCCTATATAGAATAGCCCCCTTGCATCCCCCTCCCATATAGAATAGCCCCCCTGCATCCTCCTCCTATATAGAATAGCCCCCCTGCATCCTCCTCCTATATAGAATAGCCCCCCCTGCACCCCCTCCCATATAGAATAGCCCCCCTGCATCCTCCTCCTATATAGAATAGCCCCCCCCCTGCACCCCCTCCCATATAGAATAGCCCCCTGCATCCTCCTCCTATATAGAATAGCCCCCCCCTGCACCCCCTCCCATATAGAATAGCCCCCTGCATCCCCCTCCTATATAGAATAGCCCCCCCCTGCACCCCCTCCCATATAGAATAGCCCCCCTGCATCCTCCTCCTATATAGAATAGCCCCCCCCTGCACCCCCTCCCATATAGAATAGCCCCCTGCATCCCCCTCCCATATAGAATAGCCCCCCCCTGCACCCCCTCCCATATAGAATAGCCCCCCTGCATCGTCCTCCTATATAGAATAGCCCCCCTGCACCCCCTCCCATATAGAATAGCCCCCCTGCATCGTCCTCCTATATAGAATAGCCCCCCTGCACCCCCTCCCATATAGAATAGCCCCCCTGCATCCTCCTCCCATATAGAATAGCCCCCCTGCATCGTCCTCCTATATAGAATAGCCCCCCTGCACCCCCTCCCATATAGAATAGCCCCCCTGCATCCTCCTCCTATATAGAATAGCCCCCCCTGCACCCCCCATATAGAATAGCCCCCCTGCATCCTCCTCCTATATAAAATAGCCCCCCCTGCATCCTCCTCCTATATAAAATAGCCCCCCCCCCCTGCACCCCCTCCCATATAGAATAGCCCCCCTGCATGGCCACATGTGAAGGGGTTAAAAAAAAAAAATTCTCACCTCACCTCGCTCCCAGCAGCTTCTTCCTCGGCTGGATCTTCGGTCCACGGCGGCGGCGGCTCTCCTCTCTCTCCTCCAGGTCCTCAGCGGCGCGTCAGGGAAGTGACGTCACCGCTGGGGGCCTGGTGGAGGTGGCTGCAGACGTGCCTGCGCGCGGCACGTCTGCGGCCCTCGGCACTTGGGAGGGGAACAACGGGGCGGAGACACGCCACCGCAGCCCCCTCCCGCCACCTCCCGCCACCACAGCCCGCTCACCTTGGCCCGGCTGGCCCGCTCCTGACGTGCTCCGCCAATCAACGAGGGGCCACAGCGGCGGGCCGCATCGGCCCCACGTTGATTGGACTGGAGGAGCATGTCAGGAGCGGCCCGCAGCGTTGATTTTTTTTTTTTTCTATTGGACAGCCCGGGCGGCCCACAGACTGGTAATCTGGCCAGCCCAGCGGGCATTTGCCCGCCTTGCCAGATTACCAGTCCGGGCCTGGTTGGTGCTGTATACCGGTAATGTATAGTTGGTGGAGGTCTTGTTTACCTGTAGTTTATAGTTTGAGGGTCCTGCATAATTGTAGTGTATAATTGGTGGAGGTCTTGTATACCTGTAGTATATAGTTTGGGGGTCCTGTATACCTGTAGTGCATAGTTTGAGAGTACTGTATAACTCTAGTATAGAGTTGGTGGAGGTCCTGTATACCTGTAGTGTACAGTTTGGGGTCCTATATACCTGTAGTATATAGTTGGTGGGGTTCCTGTATACCTGTAGTGTATAGCTTTGGGGTCCTGTATACCTGTAGTATATAGTTGGTGGAGGTCGTGTATACCTGAAGTATATAGTTGGTGGAGGTCCTGTATACCTGTAGTGTAAAGTTTGGGGTCCTGTATACCTGTAGTATATAGTTGGTAGAGGTCCTGTGCACCTGTAGTGTATAGTTTGGGGGTCCTGTATACCTGTAGTGTCGCATTTACCATTAGGCACCCATGGTCTGGTGCATAGGGTAGCACCTTGCAGAGGGGCAGTACCCTCCTGTTCAGACTTGCCAGAAAATCTGGTGTCTTTTCGAGGGGGGTATGGCGGTATTGGTCAGGTCTGGTATAGCGGTGTTATCCAGTCACAGTATGGCGGTATTGGTCAGGTCTGTTATGGCGGTGTTATCCAGTCACACTATGGCGGTATTGGTAAGGTCTGGTGTGGCGGTGTTCTCCAGTCACAGTGTGGCGGTATTGGTCAGGTCTGGTATAGTGGTGTTATCCAGTCACAGTATGGCGGTATTGGTCAGGTCTGGTATAGCAGTTTTTTCCAGTCATAGTATGGTGGTATTGGTCAGGTGTGTTATGACAGTGTTACCCAGTCACAGTTTGGCGGTATTTGTCAGGTCTGGTATGACAGTGTTATCCAGTCACAGTATGGCGGTATTGGTCAGGTCTGGTATGGCAGTGTTATCAAGTCACAGTATGGTGGTATTGGTCAGGCCTGGTATGGCAGTGTTATCCAGTCACAGTATGGCGGTATTGGTCAGGTCTGATATGATGGTGTTATCCAGTCACAGTATGGCGGTATTGGTCAGGTCTGGTGTGGCGGTGTTACCCAGTCACAGTTTGGCGGTATTGGTCAGGCCTGGTATGGCAGTGTTATCCAGTCACAGTATGGCGGTATTGGTCAGGTCTGGTATGACAGTGTTATCCAGCACAGTATGGTGGTATTGGTCAGGCCTGGTATGGCAGTGTTATCCAGTCACAGTATGGCGGTATTGGTCAGGCTTGGTATGGCAGTGTTATCCAGTCACAGTATAGCGGTATTGGTCAGGTCTGATATGATGGTGTTATCCAGTCACAGTATGGCGGTATTGGTCAGGTCTGGTGTGGCGGTGTTACCCAGTCACAGTTTGGCGGTATTGTTCAGGTCTGGTATGGCAGTGTTATCCAGTCACAGTATGGCGGTATTGGTCAGGTCAGGTGTGGCAGTGTTACCCAGTCACAGTTTGGTATACCTGTAGTGCCCTGTTTATACATGTACTGTATAGATGGAGTAGGGGGTCCTGTATACATGTACTGTATAGATGAAGTAGGGGGTCCTGTATATACATGTACTGTATAGATGGAGTAGGGGGTCTACCAGTTATTACTGGAGATGTTGTGAGGCAGCTTCCCTAGCAACCATTGCTTCCAGTGAAAATGAAAGCAGTAATCCTATTGGTTGCTAAGGCTCCAACTGCCGTGTCTGCTGCAGCTAATTATATCACCTGTGTTTGCAGTAAGGAGATTCTCCCATTCATCTCTATGGGGCGCCTCTCTTTCCTCTCCCCCTCCCCTCCTGTACATCTGGCGGGGACGGGACCTTCGCAATAACCTTCCCGGGCACCCAATGTATCTATGTGCCAAATGTGGGGTCAAACGGTTCAGGCATTTGGAAGTCTATATGGGACAGACAGACAGACAGACTTTCATTTTTATGATATAGATGTGGTAATACCAAATATGTTTCTTTGTGAGTTTTATTTTTATCATTTCAAAAGGGAAGGGGGTTAAAATGTGGTTACTTTTTTAAATATATTTTTAAAAAGACATTTTACATTTTGTTTACACTTTTTAAATTCCCCAAAGGGACTTTTATGAGCACTAATTTGATTGTTTATACAGATCAATTTATTTTGATTGCTTTGCACTGATCTGTTCAATAAATAATCTGCAAGTAGAGCCTGACAGACCTCTGACAAATGCTGCACCTTTCAGTTCACTCCCAACATGCCATGATTACCATTCATTGTGCTTTATAGAGGGTCAATCTGCCTCAATTGGACTTTATTGTCAGGCCTGCACTCACTGTGTATAGGCTTGGCCCCAGTGTATAAAGTGTGTGCTGTAGAACTGTGTCTGTTGTAGTATACTATACTGTTAGAAAACATGTTAAGGCCAGGTTCAGACTATGTAAGTGTGCGGCTGCATTTGCGGCTGTAATTGTGCGGCGGTATTTTTGGTGGTTCATGCGTACGCTGGAAAGTATACGATATACGGCTGCACAGTGCACACTATGTATGAATCTACGGCCCTATCGTAAACGGACCCGTAAAAAATGAACAAGACCATTGTTTGCGGCTGGAAACGCGGCCGTGGATTGACAGGCGGTCCGTACGGAGTACTTCAAAAATAGCCGGCAATGATGCCGAATTCTGATGCCTCTAATAGTTAATATATTAAATTAATAAAACACATTTTCTTTGTAATAAAGTCCCTTTCGTTGTTCAATAATTTAATTTAAACTAATCCATCATTTTGCAATTAAATATACTGTTAAAATAAATATATATAAATAAATGTATATTTATATATATATTTATTTTTTGACAGTATATTTAATTGCACAATGATGGATTCGTTAGAATTAAATTATTGAATAACGAAACTGAATTTATTTCAACGAAAATGTGTTTTATTCATTAAATATTAATTAGTACAGGAAGCTCCATAAGCCGTTAATTCATATTGCCGGCAAAAGAGCATTCTGTACTAATCATCACTTTACTTTAATGAAAACATCAAATGTTTCTTCTAATTATGTTATCACAATAGCATTATTAGAAGAAACATTTAGAATTATATGTGCGCTCAGCTGATTGGCTGATCGGCTGAGCGCACATATAATTAGCGGGTCCGCAGCACAGTGACTTCATTGTGCTGCGGACCAGTGAAGAGGACACATCGGGGTGAGTATAGAGCTCTCCCCACCCCCTCCCCAGCACTGCACCCCTCCCAGCAAAGAAGGGGGGTCACTTAACCCCTTCCTTGCTGGGATGGGTGCAGTCTGACATCAGTCTGGCCCCCAAGGGGTTAAGGGGGATGCAATACATCCTCCCTTAACCCCTTGGGGGCCAGACTGTAAGCAGCGATCTGTAAAGATGCTGCATACTGTAAGGAGCACAACACCACTCACAATGATGGGTGTTGTGCTCCTGTTGTGTGTTTTTTGTGTGTTTCTCCCTTTTTGTTTTTCAGATATCGGTATCCTGGGGATTACGTCGGACTCCGTGGACTACGTCGATGACCAGCGTTTTTTTTTGGTTTTTTTTTATAAAATGGTCAATGAGGGGTGTGGGGGTGTTTTTATTTGAATAAAAAAATTTTTTAACTTGTGTCTTCTCTTTATTTCTTTACTTTATAGACTTAGTAGTGGAAGCCGTCTAATAGACGATATCCATTACTAAGTTGGGGCCTAGTGTTAGCCGGTATAAAATGGCGAACACTAACCCCCCATTATTACCCCAGTACCCAATGCCACCAGGGGTACTGGGAAGAGCCGGGTGCCAGTGGTCCCGGAGCGTCAAAATTGGCGCTCCTGGACCGGGCGGCAGCAGGCTGGTAAGATTTAGGCTGGGGAGGGCCTAAACCAATGGCTCTTCCCACCCTGGTGTTACCAGGCTGCTGTTGTTTGGTTTTTAACCCGGCTGGTTATAAAAATAGGGGGGACCATATGCGGTTTTTTTTAATTATTTATTTATTTAAAAAAAAAAACGCATAGGGTCCCCCTTATTTTTATAACCAGCCGGGTTAAAAACCAAACGTCAGCAGCCTGGTAACACCAGGGTGGGAAGAGCCATTAGTTTAGGCCCTCCCCAGCCTAAATCTTACCAGCCTGCTGCTGCCCGATCCAGGAGCGCAAATTTTGACGCTCCGGGACCACTGGCACCCGACTCTTCCCAGTACCCCTGGTGGCATTGGGTACTGGGGTAATAATGGGGGGTTAGTGTTCGCCATTTTATACCGGCTAACACTAGGCCCCAACTTAGTAATGGATTCCGTCTATTAGACGGCTTCCACTACTAAGTCTATAAAGTAAAGAAATAAAGAGAAGACACAAGTTAAAAAAATTTTTTATTCAAATAAAAACACCCCCACACCCCTCATTGACCATTTTATTAAAAAAAAAAAAAAAAAAAAAACGCTGGTCATCGTCGTAGTCCACGGAATCCGACGTAATCCCCAGGATATCGATATCTGAAAAACAAAAAGGGAGAAACACACAAAAAACACACAAACAGGAGCACAACACCCATCATTGTGAGCGGTGTTGTGCTCCTTACAGTATGCAGCATCTTTACAGATCGCTGCTTACAGTCTGGCCCCCAAGGGGTTAAGGGAGGATGTATTGCATCCCCCTTAACCCCTTGGGGGCTAGACTGATGTCAGACTGCACCCATCCCAGCAAGGAAGGGGTTAAGTGACCCCCCTTCTTTGCTGGGAGGGGTGCAGTGCTGAGGAGGGGGTGGGGAGAGCTCTATACTCACCCCGATGTGTCCTCTTCGCTGGTCCGCAGCACAATGTAGTCACTGTGCTGCGGACCCGCTAATTATATGTGCGCTCAGCCGATCAGCCAATCAGCTGAGCGCACATATAATTCTAAATGTTTCTTCTAATAATGCTATTGTGATAACATAATTAGAAGAAACATTTGATGTTTTCATTTAAGTAAAGTGATGATTAGTACAGAATGCTTTTTTGCCGGCAATATGAATTAACGGCTTATGGAGCTTCCTGTACTAATTAATATTTAATGAATAAAACACATTTTCGTTGAGATAAATTCAGTTTCGTTATTCAATAATTTAATTCTAACGAATCCATCATTGTGCAATTAAATATACTGTCAAAAAATAATTATATATATAAATATACATTTATTTATATATATATTTATTTTAACAGTATATTTAATTGCAAAATGATGGATTAGTTTAAATTTAATTATTGAACAATGAAAGGGACTTTATTACAACGAAAATGTGTTTTATTATTTTAATATATTAACCATGAGAGACATCGGCATTACTGCAGAGGATCGCAAACCCCGGTAATAGCAATTCATGTAAACTGTTTCCCTGCTTTCCCAGATGCATCCAGAGGTGTTTGCATCACTTTCTTAAGATTTTATTTGTTATTTTTAGTTGAACCAGATTTCCAAGTAAATGACCGTATGTTTTGAGCCACATGTCTATTTTTTCCCACGGCCATAGTTTCATCCACACATTTACAGCCGCATAAAAAATACAGCCGCACAGTTACATAGTGTGAACCTAGCCTTAAACTGCAGTACATAATATCATTCAAAGGAAATTGTCACTGTCATTTAAAATAACTTCTGACATATAGACATGTCAACAGTTTTAATGGGTCAGGGTCTCGGTGATGAGACCTCCGTCGTCAATCTCAAGAATGAGCAGGGTGAAGTGCTTGGCTAAGAAAATATTTCCCATCTTCCTTTTGCAGTAAAGGAATTCTATAGAAAGTTATGGAGCCCATGTCATGAGACGGAGAGAGATGTAGAGAGAAATGTTCAGCTGAACATTGCATCTTAGTTGGGCTTTGGCCAGATCAGATAGCATCTTTCATACATGTCCAGATGTCAGTGTATCTTAGTTTATATACTAAATGACAGATGTATATAGGGATGTATGCTCCTGGAATGCCTAACTTCATTGTGTGTCACAGGTACACAAAAGGATGACATTGTTAATACATGTAATTTATATAGTGTGTGTTCATGACTATAAGCCCACATGATAGATAATATATCTGTTAGGACTCGGGCTTACATAGCAACCAGTATGCTTATGTTTTTTCTATACTCTGCTCTGCTACTCCTGGTTGTAGTAGTGTCCAGTGCAGTGGCGGTCTTTGGCACCAAGCACACCAAGCGATCGCTTGGGGCCCCCAACATCCAGGGGGGCCCCCACGCCCCACTCTTGTGCTCAAGTCCACTGGACAGAGCCGCTGCCCCGATCGCTGCTGCCATTTGAACTGTAACTATGAGCACTCGTAATGAGTGCTCATAGTTACATGCAGCAGCACTGACAGGGCAGGAGACATTGGCTCCCTTCCTGTCAGTCACTCTTGTGGCCACAGGAAGGGTTTTCCCTGCGGTCACAAGTGGCAGCTTTGTCCTTGTGGTGCCGGCGCTCCAGTGACATCACTGGAGCATCGGCGCCAGCACAAGGGGAGTGCGGTCTCTTGTGATCGCAGGGAAAACCCTTCCTGCGGCCACAAGAGTGAAGAGAAGAGGAGACGCCCGGACCCAGGTGAGTATAAGTGTTTGTTTTATTGTGCTATATACTGTATGGGAGGGGGAGCACACAGGGGTCTGTTTAACTGGGGGAGCGCACATTGGGGGTTTATATAAATGGGGGGAGCACACAGGGGGGCTATATAACAGGGGGAGCACACAGGGGGGCTATAGACTACTGGGGCTTCACAAAGGGGTCTACATACTATTGGGGGCAGCACACAGGGGGTCTATATACAACTTGGGCCAGCAGAATGGGGTCTATATACAACTTGGAGAGCACACAGGAGGTCTATATCCAAGTGGGGGAGCACACAGGGGCTATATACTACTGGGGGAGCACACAGGGGTCTATATACTACTGGTGGGGCACACAGGGGGTCTATATACTACTGGGGGAACATACAGGGGGTCTATATACTACTTGTGAGGCACACAGGTGGTCTATATATAACTGGGGGAGCACACAGGGGTCTGTATACTGCTGGGGCAGCACACAAGGGGTCTATTTAATACTGGTGGGGCACACAGGGGGTCTATATACTACTGGGGGAACCACACAGGGGGTTTATATACTACTGGAGGAGCACACAGGGGTCTATATCCAAGTGGGGGAGCACACAGGAGGTCTGTATCCAAGCGGGGGAGCACACAGGGGGGCTAAATACCCCTGGGGGAGCACACAGGGGGTCTATATACTAGTGGGGGAGCACACAGGGGGTCTATATACAACTGGGGCAGCACACAGGAGGTCTATATACTTCTGGGGGAGCACACGGGGGGGGCTATATATAACTGGGGGAACACACAGGGGTCTATATACTACTGGGGGAAGCAAACAAGGGGTATATACTATTGGGGGAAGGACACAAGGGGTATATACTACTGGGGACAACACACAGAGGTCTATTGTTTTGGAACGCGTGTCGAGGGGGGGGCCCCAGACATAACTTCGCTTGGGGCCCCAGAAATGCCAAGACCGCCCCTGGTCCAGTGTTGCACTCCACCTGCTGATCAGCACTAGCTGTTTGCAATCACAGTGATTTGACTGACAGCTGACTCGCCCAGTTAGGTGTCAGTATCTGGGTTGGGCTGGGACTTCTAGTCCTATAAGTCTATTACTCATGTTCTCTGCCTGTGATAGCGCCTATTTTCTAGTGCCTTGACCTAGCATCTCCTGACTGTGTGTATTCTGTCATTTGGATTTCGTAACCCCGACCTCGCTTTTTGGATTCTGACTTTGTACTTTTGCTGTCCATTTGTTGCCTACCTTGAATGCTGACTATTCTATTATTTTGTGAGTTTGTCTTGTCTTGTTTTCTGTTCCCACTTGTTATAGTATAGGGAACGTCGCCCAGTTGACCGCAGTTGTTAGAGCTGTTGTGGCAAGCAGGTATGGCCAGCTGGGGCGGGTGCCAGTTTTTAGGGCTGCACTCGTCTTTTGTCTTCCTAGACCCCTACCTGACAATATCACAATTTTTCACTTATAATAGCATTACTTTGTAAGCTGTTTTTGAATATCCATGATAGCTATTTCTTCATTAAATTATAAACTAAATGTGTAAATTATTAGAATTAAGTATAGAAATAAATTAAGCACATTAATTTTTCTGTCCATTCTATAGTAGTTACTATTAAAATGTAAAACATACACATTTCTGATATAAATGGGTTATTGGTAGCTACTAATTTAAATAGATGAAGTATGTAGAGATAAGTGAAGTGTATCTTGGGAATCAAGATTTGCTACGAATTGCGATGTCATTTCGCTTCATTCTGCAAATTGAATTCCGGACGATTTGTTAAGGAACTTCACAAAAGAAAAACTAAATATTGTCCGCACATGTTGTCTGGAGCATCACTGGTTGGGAGAAAGGGATATACCATAATCCCTAGTGCCCGTCCAATCAGCTGCATGCCCCTCATGTCAGCACCTCCCCCCCACCTTCTATTTAAGGCTGTTTGTTAAAGGAGGTGGCCAGTCGGCTGTGTGTGGAGGAGACAGCAGGATAGTAGCAGGCAGTTAGAGCAGAGCAGGAAGAGACTAACAGAGCAATTTAGGGACAGAGAGGATAGGAGGGCTGATTTTGGGTGATGTCAGCACCTCACCCCTCTATATAAGGAAGTTCATTAACGTAGGAGGGCAGTCGGCTGTGTGTGGAGGAGAGAGCAGGATGGCAGCAGGCAGTTAGAGCAGAGCAGGGAGAGACTAACAGAGTGATATAGATATAGAGACAGAGAGGAGAGGAATGGTGGAAACTGGATGATTGACTGGCTCATTGACATCTTTTAAATTGTGATTTTTCAGATTTTTGACATTTTTACAACAACATGCTTTAACAAATTTGCCCTTCTGTGATAGTCTCAATATTGTAGCTACTACAGATTTGGCTGTTTTAATGAAATTCGTTTAGATTCAATTCGCGCATCACGAAAATGACTTCTGGTGGGGGTCCCGCTACCATAATAATAAAGCAATAATAAAGCAATAATAATGTTGTGTCATAATAACACATAATTTCTGCTGATTGTAAAGTTGGTGTAAGTGTATTATACATATTTTAGAATTGTGTATGTTTAGTATTTGTACACTAAAATCAAATGCTTGAATTATTAATATAATTCCCCAGTATATAACAAATAATGTTAAATGAATGTATTAAATATAGCCATGCATTCTGTTTCCAGTAGCAGATGTTGGATATTGAAAGTTTATCTACAGACAAGGAATGTGCTCCTAGCATTGAACAAACATGGTTTGTCCTTTGATGTGTTCAGCAAAACAAACTGTGCATTACTAGTATCAGTGAATTGCTGCAGAACAGGTATTACTTATCATGATGGCTCTGTATATTTACTCGAAAGGGAATCTATCAATCCCCTTTAGGTTAGGTCATTACTTCCTAGCCTTTCCATAACCAAACCCCTAAAAAACATAACTTTAACCCCTTAAGGACCGGGCCTGAAATGGCCTTAAGGACTTTGAATTGCGGCCGCAGAAAACTGATATGTCAGTTCTTTGCGGCGCCACGCGGGATCCCGGCCGGAGCGTATACGATGAGTATACGCTCCAGCCGGGATACAATTGAAGCAAAGGCAGTGTTCCACTCCGCAGAAAGTACGGCCGTTGTTGCCGATGGCAACAACGGCCGTACTTTTACATAGTCTGAACATACCCTTAGGCTGGGTTCACACTACGTATATTTCAGTCAGTATTGTGGTCTTCATATTGCAACCAAAACCATATTTGCCATTAAATGGCGGCCATCCACTCAATTTCAACATTGTGTGAACAGAGCCTTTCTGTGTTTTCAATCCACTCCTGGTTTTGGTTGCAATATGAGGACCACAATACTGACTGAAATATACGTAGTGTGAACCCAGCCTAAAAGTGTATTTGAGGGGACTGTATGTTAGAAAGCCCCACAAAGCACCCCATTTCAGAAATTGCACCCCCCAAACTCTGCAAAAGCACATCCAGAAGGTTTTTTTTTAACCCTTAAGGAGAGTCACAGAAATAAAAGCTAAGTGTGTAAGAAATTAGAAAATTTTAATTTTCTGTGCAGAGATTTTATTGTAATATAATATCTTTCCTAATTGTAAACCTATTACCAGAGAAATGCACCCCAATTTTGATTTTCCCGTTTCTGCAGTTTATAGAAATATCCCATATGTGGCCCTAATGCGCTATTTGATGCAAACACAAGCCTCAGATATAAAAAAAAATGCCTAGTGAATTTCCAAAATTATAGTGTAAAAATGTAATATTTCATTTTCACGCCACATTGTTCCACAGGTTCAAACCAGGTTCAATGGATCAGTAAGAAAAGGATATCGTTGTCAGGTTATCTTAATTAGCATCAGGACACCTCCAGGTACATAACAGCAGGTTCATATGTATGAGCCTGCTCTTAGTTTTCCTTTAAGTCATGAAAACACTTTTGAAAACTATGTTAAGACTTTGTCATGCCCATTGATCTAATTTTTGTTGTGTTTGTCTCCATTTCTTTAGCAGACATTCAGCACTTTATACTGCACTGAGGATTTTTTTTTAGTACCCACCTAATGTCCTTATTATGGAATCTGTTGGCATATACATTTACATAATTGCACATATAAAATTAAGATTTATGTAAAGTCTAAACAAGACATCAGTTGAATCCTGAACAGATTTTAGGTGTTGGTTATTGTTGAACATCATCATTTTTTACACAGAAAGTTTATACCTATCAACAACAAAAAGGATTTTCTAAAAATACCTTTTCATCCAATCAGCATCACTAGTGTATGCCCCCCCCCCTTTGAGTTAAAATATTTAATTTGACAGATATTGGTTATGTTTCTACAGCATCTTTCTTTGACTATTTTGCAGTAGTTTTTTTTGGATGGCCATCATTCTGGTGCCAAAATATGGCTATGATGTGCAAATTATGGGCATAATTTGCATAATACACCATACTTTGGCACCAAAATGACTTTAATGGGGTACTTCGGGCAAAATCAATTTTAAGATATGTTACTGCCCAACAAAAGTTTTGAAAATGACTAATAGACACTTATTATGGGAAATGCACCTATAGTGTACTTTCCCTGCACTTACTACAGCATTTTCTGTTCATAACTCTGTAAAATTGGGGACCGGGGATCACCCCCACCGGCCTCCCCCTGCTCCCTGCCCCCTCCCCAGGCTACAAGCACCTGCCGGTGCCAGCGTCCACACTCGTCCCGTATCCGGCAGCCACCAGCTCCCACTGCTACCTGCTACCTCTACCTGCTGTAGGGATCACCCCCGCCAGCCTCCTGCAGCTCCCTGCCCCCCTCCCCAGGCTACAAGCACCCACTCAGTGTCAGCAGCCACACTCACACCTAGTCCGGCAGCCGCCGGCTCCAACTGTTTCCAGCTACCTCTGCTTGCCGTAGAGGTAGCGGGTAGCAGTGGGAGCCGGCGGCTGCCGGACTAGGTGTGAGTGTGGTTGCTGACACTGCCTGCATCTCTACTCATTATTGTTACAATGAAAACTTCTGTTTTAGTATTGTTAACTTGAACACATTCCAGAAAAAAAAAAAATAGTGCAAATCAGTATGTAGATATTTGTTTACTTAGAGCATCTGGATCTATGTCAGTAATTATGCAAAGCTATATTCATTTACAATACAAATTCGACATGTCTTGAAGATCCTATTTAGATATGTCTCTAGATACACATTTTATCGCAAGAAAGTAAACAGCTTTATAAACATGCTTTAGTTGCTAATCATTCTTATGCTCTGTTATTTAATTGATGTTTCATTTTTTAATAATTTCGATTTTAAAATAATTAATTTAGCTTTGCAGAGACCGAGGCTTATCTTTTAGGTATTCTGTATGTGTCTGATTCATTTGCAATTTGATAGGTTTGATAAAGTCCCAAAACAATTCATTTAACAGGTAGTGTGGGGGCCTATCAACAGTTTGGAAATGTTAATGACCTTTTATAGGTACATAATGATCACTTGTACAGATGCTTTATAAAGCATTACCGGGTCATTTGGAGTGATTTTACTAGCATAATATTTATTTCTAATACTTTTTATGACACTATTTGGCGCAATTAATCAGATAAATTGAAAGGCAAGGTGCTCTAAGGTTTTAGAACTAATTTGATTGGCCTTTTCCAACATTATGCGTACTGTGAATAAGGTAATCAAGATTATGGTTATGGTAAAATGGCCCTTGTTTTGCACTCAAAAACAACGGCCGTTGTTGCATCGAAAATTGAATGGCAATCAGTGCACAAGTGAAATGTCAATTATTTCCACGGCCATAGCAAATAATGGCTGTTATTTAATACACTGTGAACAACAGCTGTTGTTGCATTGACTAGGTTAATAGTGCCTTAAGGGCAGCATAAACTAGTGACAGAAATGCTGTACAGATCGGTGTATTACTTACATCATTTTGTTCAGCCGTTCTCTTAAGAGAGAGAGACTAGGATTGTTGCCACACCCCTTTCCCGACCCTCCAGCTGCTGAGGACTACTTATTGTCTATGTTACTCAGGAGGATATCTCCAGATCAGCTGCACAGAAAAATTTAAGTGATACATCATTCTGTTCAGCTTCTCTGTCACTAGTTAATGCTATCCTTAGGACAGCATTAACCTACGAACAGAGTCTTTATTAGTTACAAGTGCTCCACACTTGACACACTTCCCATCAGCAAACTATCACTCTGTTCAAGGGTTTTGCAACTTTGTTGTACATTTAGCACTGTATTAGAAGTCTATGTAGTGTAATCACGTACAGTTGCTTCTATGAAAAGACACATACTCTGCTGTGCCATCCTGCTCAGCGTTCTGGACAGAGATCCTGTTTATAATATGGCCAAGCATAGAGGAACATGTGATCTTGATCCATGAGAGAGGATCATGGTCAGGATGGCACAGCAGGGGATGTAACTGTGGTGTCCCACCACAGATGTTTCTAGCCTTACACCTATCGCACAAGCCTTATTCTCTAAAGTAAGGTGGTGATGAAGTTGTATAAATGTTTTACCACCAGATGTCAGTGTTCATAACTATGTATGTATTGCACAGCTGTAGGCACTATAGGATTACTGTTTTGTTATGTGATTCTGTGAACCAATGTGAGATGCTCTTTTTACTCTACCTATCTCTTTCCTCCTTCTTCTGCACACTCTCTTCTCCACCACTCACAGGGACCCTTACACACCCTGTAGGAAGTAGTCACATGGCGAGAAGAAGTGTAGTGTCACTTAGTTTCCCCTCTGAGGAAACTAATTCTCTGAGGAGTAGGACACACACAGACCAGGAATCCCTGCTGTACTTAGCCAGGGCCTGGCTCTGCCAGGTTCCCTGTCATGGACAGACCAACTGTGATAGTGGACAAAGACACACGTGTATGGATAACACAAAGACTTTCTTTCCACAATCTATAAATACACACTATGCAGTGCTAAGCAACTGAAAAAACACAAGTCAAAGATCCCCCCAGCCCACGCTGAGAACCTTTCTTAACTGAGCAGGGTGGTATCCTAGACAGAGGAACTGACCCGGGTAAAGCAAAGCAACTGCATAAAGGTCTACGTACTCTATTTCGCACCGCAGGTGGCACTGGAAAATTTCGGACATTTAGGTAACCAAGACTGGGGCTTGTGTCACCCTCGTAGGACGGGTACCCCGACACTGCAGGGCAGAAGGTGTTATAGCAAAATTAAGGTCGACACACAGGCACAAGTGTTCTCTTCTCAAGTATTCTTCTTCAAGTATCTCTTCTCTCAAGTACCAGCAGAGCACATTACTACTTTGGGTTGGAGCTCTCCCGACGAATTCCTCTACTCTCCTGACAAACTCCTCTCAACTTCTCTAAGCTCTTCTACTCTTCCCAGCACTCAAATGAAACAGCACTGCTACTCTACCTTAGCCCTTAAAGCGACATTGTTGCCCCTTTTTGCATTCTGACTCCTGTACACAGGTGTAAACGGTAAATTTAGCAGTTTTCATACCCTATTTTATATCATACTTGCTTGTTCAAGTAAAAAGTGATCTTTTATGAATTGCAGATTGTTCTAAGTGGGTGGGGATTAACGACAACAGTGCCACTTAGCCCCGCCCAAAGCGCCACCATCTGCCCCGCCCCTCTGTGACATCATTGGCACATAAGCCCCGTCCATTGGTATGGGCCAACCTAGAGAGGGTGGGGAATAAACCTTTAGTCCAGTCTGATCCAGTGGTCAGTGAAGGGGTGGGGCCTATGTGCCTATGACGTTATGGAGGGGCGGGCCAACAGTTGCATTGTGGGAGGAGTTAAGTGGTGCTGTTACCAACTTAGCACAATCTGCAGTTGGTAAAAGATCACTTTTTACTTGAACAAGCACCATGACATATGATATAAAATAAGGTATGAAAACTGCTAAATTTACTTTTTACACCTGTGTAGAGAAGTCAGAATGCAAAAAGGGGATGACAGTGTCACTTTAAGCATCTCTCAGCACAGATTTAGTGAGCTCAAGTCTGTATCACAAAAGTCACCTAGTGAAAAGCTGTTCTGTATTGCAAGAGACTTTCAGTAAAACTACTTTATTTATTCTACTGGGATTCAGTGATCATTGCTCCAACACCTACACACACCGGCTACACCATCCTTGGGTCATTTTTGGGTCATTTGTGGGTAATTGAGCAGCACGGTGGCTCAGTGGTTAGCACTATGCTCAGTAGTTCAAATCCCACCAAGGACAACATCTGCAAAGAGTTTGTGTTTGCGTGAGTTTCCTCCCACACCCAAAAACATACTGATAGGTGAAGTGCTGCGTAATCTGTGTGCACTATACAAATAAGGCATTATTATTATTATTTATGTTGGTAGCGGTTGGTCAACTTCCCATCCTTGGGTCATTTTTCCCCTTTCTGTGGGTGGTGGTGGGTCAACTTCCCACTCCAGACCACCATGATAAGAGCCCAAGAGACCCATCACAACCCAGCAGGTTAATGACCATTGGGGTCCGTATGGCCAGCCTCTAAACAAAGCAGGTATACCACCACACCTGTGTGCTGAACTAGCACTGGCATCACCACTGTATCATCACTGGCTGAGCAATGCGCCAACCACCAGCATAACATCATTCCGGCGCTTGGGCACAGGAATCCGAATGCAGCAGCACCACATAACTGCTTAGTAAAACATGGGAGTTCACCAACCAAAGGACATCTTCACAAAAAAAGTTCTTTCTTCTTATTAGGTGGATGGATAAGGTAAAAGTTTGGTGCCCTGGATTTTTCACTACCATCTTCCTTTGGAATTGAATTTAAAGTTCACTAAAAACATACTGTGAATACTCGCCTGACCATCTGGCAAATCTAATAATAACTAAGGAATGGAGGGCTGTAGAAATGGTATTAAAAAAAGCTTAAGAATCAGGGCACCTTAATCTGGTTCTAAGATATGCTTTTATTGACAATCCATTGTGCCATTTACTTCTAATTTATAAACTCCAAATATGTAAATGAGATCCTATGGTGCACTGGGGGCATTGCCCAGCTCCTCAATGTACTGGCCTGCCCATCTACTTTTTCTGTGGCACCTACTTATGCATACGCATGTATGCATAATGTAGTGACAGCTTCTTCCCTTTGGGCAAATGCACAAGTAGATGGAGCAAAAGAAGCCAGTGGGCAGGTGTGTAATGCCAGGAGGTTCTGCTGCAATATTAGAACATAAAGGTTGGCTGTTTCCAGATAGGCGTAATAGAGATAACTGGGGAAGAAAAAGTCAGAGAGGCAGGAAGCAACACCCACCCAGTTCCTGTAAGAGGAGAACAGTCCAGTGCTGGAGGTCAAGGACAGTATCTTGTGACAGAGAAAAAGAGTGGTGTGACAAAGTTCGAAAAGAGTTCATAAAGATGGCGGCTACACAATATAATACATATAAAAAACAACAAAAAAGCCAATGCCAGTCTTCGCTCCAGCAACAATGGAATGACAACATGCTCTGATAAGTAAATGTGCACAAAATAAGCTGAGCAGGCAGAAAATAATCGGCATACACGGGGATTGCATCAGTGCAAAGCTAGCGTACAGAAAAATAACTGTATGTAAATGATTAATACACTAAAATAAAATAATTTGGTTAATAGTATGTGGTTTATCCGATCCCCTGTAGCTAACAATAGAACCCTTGATAGACAGGGCAGTATTGCAAATTCTTGGCAATAACTAATCTACCTTACAACATTACAGTTGTAGTTATCAGACGCATGTCCGGGTTGTAACTGGATTTTCCTGCTGGGGAAGTCATACAGGGCAGAACTTTTTGGAAGCGTTATACCAGCAAGTGAAGTGCGTGCCACCGCTCGGGCGCAGCCAATTATAGATTTCTTCAGTGGCAGAACAACACCTACTTAGGATTATATTGGCTTCCTCCTTCAGCCCAGACATCCCATCTGACAACTTAGACCTGCTGCATTTTTCATAAGGTTACATCTACAGAAATATATGTTGGTAATTTAACATTATTTCAAACAACCTCAGAGTTTCTTCAAAAGCTTTACGTAAGTGCGTATAGATGATAAAGGAAAGTCACACCAAATATAGATTTGATTAATTTTCTCATGCATTTTGTTAATTGATTAAAAATAAGCACTTCTATTTTTTTTTTTTAAGTAGTTCATTTATTTTTCAAACCTGATTCAATTTACTGGGACAGCAGCAACAAATCAAAGTGTGAATGTGCCCCTTTAACCTTTAGGGGACACAGCCAGTGTTAATTTTTCCGCTTCCGTTTTTTCCTCCTCGTATATATAAGGCCATAGCGCCTGCATTTTTCCACCTAGAGATCCAAATGAGCCCTTATTTTTTGCTAAACTTATTGTACTTTGCTATAGAAGATGTAATTTTTGCCTAAAATGTGCCGGGAAACAAAAAAAAAAATTATATGTGTGGTGAAATTGAAAAAAAAAAAAAAAAATGTTTTTTTTTTTTTAATTTGGATTGGGGGGGGGGGGGTTACTCCTTTCGCCCTAGGATAAAACTGACTTGTTATATATGTTCCTTAAGTTGTTACGATTACAACGATATGTAACATGTATAACTTTTATTTGATTTGATGGCTTGTAAAAAATTAAAACCTTTTAAAGAAAATATATGTTCCTTAAAATCGCTCCATTCCCAGGCTTATAGCGCTTTTATCCTTTGGTCTATAGGGCTGTGTAAGGTGTCATTTTTTGCGCCATGATGTGATCTTTCTATCGGTATCTTTATTGCGCATATACAACTTTTTGATCACTTTTTATTACAATTATTCTGGATTTGATGCGACCAAAAATGCACAATTTTGCACATTGGTTTTTTTTGCGCTTACGCTGTTTACCGTGTGAGATCAGGAATGTGATTAATTAATAGTTCGGCCGATTACGCACTCGGCGATAGCAAACGTGTTTGTTTATTTATTTATTTATTTTTATTTATAAAATGGGGAAAGGGGGGTGATTCAGACTTTTATTAGGGGAGGGGATTTTGTGTTATTAAAAATACATTTTCTTTTACTTTACACATATACTAGAAGCCCCCCTGGGGGACTTCTAGTATATGCACTCTGATCTCCCATAGAGATCCATGCAGTATAGTTATACTGCATGAATCCATGAGATCGGTGTTCTATTGCTTTTGGCTGCTGCAGCCGAAAGCAATAGAATGCCGAGCCGGGATCAGCGCCATTACGGCGCAGACCCTGGCCCGGGATGGATGCAGGGATCGCCCCCCCCCCCCCACCCGCAATCGCGCCGCGGGGGGGCGATCCCCCCACTAGACCACCAGGTATTGAGATGAGCAAGTATTTAGAAGCAGCTGTCAACTTTGACAGCTGCTTCTAAGTACTTAATTAGCGGGCACGGCGATCGGACCGTGCCCGCTAATAGCCGCGATCCCGGCTACATGCGGCACCCGGGATTGCGGCAGTTCAGGAAAAGGTAAGTTAGTGCCGTTTGTTGTTTTCTCCCTGTGCCCTGCCATTAAAGGCCATATTACACGTAGCGATTATCGTTCAAAGATTCGCTATAACGATCGTTTGCTAGCGATAACTAGTGATTCTGAGGTTATTACTAGGGATAGTCCGAAATTGCCGAGGTTCGGGTTCGTATGAACTGAACGCTCTGCATCAGATTCCCGCTGTCTGCCCGCTCCGTGCAGCGGGTGGATACAGCGGGAGGACCGCCTGGAAAACTGGGATACAGCCTATGGCTATGGCTGTATCCCAGTTTTCCAGGCGGTCCTCCCGCTGTATCCACCCTCTCCACGGAGCGGGCAGACAGCGGGAATCATTCCCAAGAGTTCGGGTTCGTACAAACCCGAACCGAACTCTGTTCGGACCATCCCTAGATATTACATTCACTGATTACTAAGTCGTTATATGGTTGCTAATCATTCCTCAGGGCTACCCACACAACATGTTTTATCAGCAAACTACTTATTACACAAACAAATATGCGAACGATACCAACGATAATTTTTCAACATGTTGAAAGACCTAAATGAACGATTTTTCATTCGTCGTTTCATTGTTGGGTGTTATTACACGGACAGATAATGGCCCATTTTGATAGTTTTAGCAAATAAAAAAAAACTAAAAAAAAAAACTGAGGCCAGACTTCTCCTTTAACCCCTTAAGGACAGAGCCTGAAATGGCCTTAATGACAGAGACAAATTTTATGAATATGACCAGTGTCACTTTAGTCATTAATAACTTCGGGATGCTTTTACCTATCTGGCTGATTCTGAGATTGTTTTCTCGTGACATATTGTACTTTACATTTCTGGTAAATTGGAGTCGATACTCATAACAAATCTTTATGAAAAAAACCCAAATAATGTGAAAAAATGTGAAAAAATTCATTTTTCCAACTTTGAAACTTCTTTGCGTATACAGAAAGTGGTTATACCACATAAATTATATATTAAATAGCATTAGCAACATGTCTACTTTATGTTGGCGGCATTTATTAAACTATCTTTCATTTTTTTTAGACAATAGGGAGCTTAAAACATTAGCAGCAAATTTCCAAATTTTCAGTAAAATTTCAAAATCAGATATTTTTAGGGACCTGTTCAGGTTTAAAGTGTATTTGAGGGGCCTGTATGTTAGAAAGCCCCACAAAGCACCCCATTTCAGAAACTGCACCCCCCAAACTCTGCAAAAGCACATCCAGAAAGTGTTTTAACCCTTTAGGGGAGTCACAGAAATAAAAGCCAAGTGTGTAAGGAATTTGAAAATTTTAATTTTCTGTGCAGAGATTTTATTGTAATCCAATATTTTTCATAATTATAAACCTATTACCAGAGAAATGCACCCCAATAATTATTGCCCCGTTTCTGCAGTTTATAGAAATACCCCATATGTGGCCCTATTGCGCTATTTGACGCAACCACAAGCCTCAGATATAAGGGAGCGCCTAGTGAATTTCAACGCCTCCGTTATATTTGGTCATTTTTGACTGTACCACTTCAGGTTGGCAGAGGCTCTGGGGTGTCAAAACCTAAAAAACACCCCTAAAGGGACACCATTTAGAAAACTACACCCCTCAAGGAATGTAACAAGGGGTGCGGTGAGCATCTGGACCCCACAGGTGCTTCACAGATTTTCCGAACAATATGGCGTGAAAAAAGAAAAATTTATTTTTTACACTAAAACGTTGTTCTAGCCTTCAATTTTTCATTTTCTTAAAGGGATAAGAGGCAAAAAAAGACAAAAAATGTGTAGCGCAGTTTCTCCCGAGTACAGAAATACCCCACATGTGGCGATAGAGTGCCAAGGGGGCGCAGGACGAGCCTCCAAAGGGAAGGAGCGCCAATTGGCTTTTGGAAGCTGAATTTCACTGAAAAGGATTTCAAGGGCCATGTCGCATTTACAGAGCCCTCGTGCTGCCAAAACACTGGAAACCGCCCACAAGTGATTCCATTCTGGAAACTACACCCCTCAAGGAATCTAACAAGGGGTGCAGTGAGCATATGGACCCCACTGGTGACGGGCACAAATGTGTAACAATGTGACGTGAAAGGGAAAATTTTCATTTTTTCACTTTCATGGCACAAATGTGCCCGTCATCAAGGGGTCCATATCCTCACTGCACCCCTTGTTAGATTCCTTGAGGGGTGCAGTTTCCAGAATGGGGTCACTTGTGGGGGGTTTCCAGTGTTTTGGCAGCAGGAGGGCTCTGTAAATGCGACATGGCGTTCATCATCCATTCTAGCCAAATCCAACCTCCAAAATCCAAATGGCGCTCCTTCCCTTCGGAGGCTTGCCCTGCGCCCACATGGCGCTTTATGTCCACATGTGGGGTATTTACGGACTCGGGGGAAATTGCTCTACACATATTGTGTGTTTTTTTCTCTTTTAACCCCTTGTGAAAATGATAAATTCAAGGCTAAACCAACATTATAGTGTAAAAAATGTAATATTTCATTTTCACGCCACATTGTTCCACATTTGTGCCCGTCACCAGTGGGGTCCATATGCTCACTACACCCCTTGTTACATTCCCTGAGGGGTGTAGTTTCCATAATGGGGTCACTTGTGGGGGGTTTCAACTGTCTTGGCAACACAGAGGCCTTTTGAATGCAACATGGCCCCTCGAAATCCATTCCATCCAAATCCAGCCTTCAAAAACGAAATGGTGCTCCTTCCCTTCGGAGGCTTACCCTGCACCCGCATGGCGCTTTATGTCCACATGTGGGGTATTTACGGACTCGGGGGAAATTGCGCTACACATTTTGTTTTTTTTCTCCTCTTTTAACCCCTTGTGAAAATGATATATTCAAGGCTAAACCAACATTATAGTGTAAAAAATGTAATATTTCATTTTCACGCCACATTGTTCCACATTTGTGTCCGTCACCAGTGGGGTCCATATGCTCACTACACCCCTTGTTACATTCCTTGAGGGGTGCAGTTTCCATAATGGGGTCACTTGTGGGGGGTTTCAACTGTCTTGGCAACACAGGGGCCTTTTGAATGCAACATGGCCCCTCGAAATCCATTCCATCCAAATCCAGCCTTCAAAAACCAAATGGCGCTTCTTCCCTTCGGAGGCTTACCCTGCACCCGCATGGCGCTTTATGTCCACATGTGGGGTATTTCCGTACTCAGGGGAAATTGCTCTACACATTAAATGTTTTTTTTTATCTTTTAACCCCTTGTGAAAATGAAAAAACATGACAAGATTAATGATTTAGAGTAAAAATTTTACAAAAATTACACTAAATGTTGGTCTAGCCTTGATTTTTTTCCATTTCCACAAGGGGTTAAAAAAGAAAATGAACACAAAACGTGTAGGGTAGTGTCCCCTGAGTACGAAAATACCCCACATGTGGACATAATGTGCCATATGGGCACAGGGCAAGTCACCAAAGGGACAGAGCGCCATTTAGAGGCTGGAATGGAGGATGGAGGCCATGTCGCAATTACAAAGCTCCTGTGCTGCCAGGACAGTAGAAACCCCCGACAAGTGACCCCATTCTGGAAACTACACCCCATAAGGAATCTAACAAGGGGTGCAGTGAGCATATGGACCCCACTGGTGACGGGCACTTACGTAGAACATGTGCCGAGAAAATAAAAAATACAATTTTTTTCATTTTCACGTCCCAAATGTGGCCGTCACCAGGGGGCCATATCCCCGCTGCCCCCCTTCTTAGATTCCTTATGGGGTGTAGTTTCCAGAATGGGGTCACTTGTGGGGGGTTTCTACTGTCCTGGCCGCACAGAGGCTTTGTAATTGCGACATGGCATCCTCTAATGGAAATGGCGGCCATACCTACTTAGCTGGGGAAAAGGGACAATTCTAATTTATTTGGGGGTATTAGGCCAATTATTAGTTTATAAGGTTGGAAATGACAGGAGTCCATCAAATTCAACCTGTGTTGATCCAGAGGAAGGCAAAAAACCCTCTTAAGGCAGACGACAGTAGCCTCATCACAGGGGAAAAATTCCTTCCTGACTCCATAATGGCGATCAGAATAATCCCTGGATCAACGTGACCCCTGAAATAGGAATAAGGGACAGAATTTAGATAATGTAGAACCCCAATGACGTGTGGTGCGCCTTGAAGCGATCCAGTATGCAGAGGCCGGGGGGATCAGGACAGGCGTCACACTGGAAAATGTTGTCCTTCCTGATCCCCCTGTTACGCCACACTCTGCACTTCTTCTGGGGTCTCCCGTTCTCCAGTGTGGGGGACGTCACCTGGAAAATGTTGCCCTGGTGCGATACGGGGTCCCTCATATCCAGAAGCGCTGGGTCCGCTCCATGGCTGCTAAATATTAGGGCTCTATTACGGCTTCTGATATTTTCGGATCGTGCCGCAAGCTACAGGGCAGCGAGAGACCAGAGGAGGGGGCGCTGGTATAAAAGTTATCCCCGTACAGGTGGTGACCTTTATCCAGCAGTGGGAAGATCAGTTCCCCAACGATCTCCCCACTACCTCCGAGGATGGGGGGGGGGGGCATCTGGGGGCTGCATTCGGGTGTCCCTTCCTACATACACTCTAAGGGTACATGCACACTGCGGAATCGCGACAGATAACCCTTCGTGCATTCCACAGCTGGCACCCACCGGCAGAGTGATGCAGGCACACGTCTCCGTCCGTGTCAAAGACTCCATTCTATGCACGGGCGGATTCCGCTCTCCGTCCAACGTGTTCATTCTTTGGATGGACGATGGAATCCGCCCGTGCATAGAATGGATTCTATGACACGGGTGGAGACACATGCCTCCATCAGTCCGCCGGCGGGTGCCAGCTGCGGAATGCACAAAGGGTTATCCTTCGCCATTCCGCAGTGTGCACGTACCCGAAATCTGTAAGTGTACCCTAAGGCACGCTCACAGAGTTTGTAGAATTTCACACCATACCGTCATCTCTTATTGGGACGGTACTGGCGGAAAAGATGTGTCTGGGGGGCAGCGTACACTACGCTACCCCCAGATACGTCATTGGAGGATGAGGATGATGAGGATGAATGGAGGAACGAAGGACCCCCCATTCATCCTCACTGGCTGTTTCGGTGTCGGAGGTAATAATAACGTATCCCTCTGACGCCGAAAACACCCTGGGGGCCATCTTTATACGGGGATTGGTATATGGGGTATGTAGTGGTGTAGTGTCAAACTTTATTCAATGTAGTGTGGTGTAATGTAGTGTTTTTTACGTGTTTTTTTACAGTAAGTATAAAAAAAAAACCTACGCCAACAAAGGAGTTGCTGATAAATGCCGCACTTATGTGCGGCACTTATAAGCAGACCGTGGCAGTAGAATATAGAAAAAAAACACCCTACGCCAAAAAGGAGGAGTTGCTGATTAGCAGCGCACTTTCGTGCGATGCTGATCAACACTCAGCGGCGATAGGGTGCGGAAAATAGAAAAAAAAAAATTTGAAAAAAAAAAAATTCTACATTTGAACATCCCTGTAGCTGCTGATAAGTGTATTACACATATCAGCCGCTAGAGGGCAGCAGAGCGCAAAATACGGAAAGAGCCGACGCTGGAGCCGAAAATAGCCGAGAGAAGCCGAACGTGACGTCACGGAAGAAGCCGAAGACCCGAACGAAGACGAGGATGCCGCGAACCCGGAAGACGCCGATCAGGAGCCCAGGACAGGTGAGTAATGTACAAATACCTGCTCTGGACCCCTCGGCTACCTAGCTGAGGGGTCTAGGGCAGGTATTTACTATATTGTGGGACTCTGATCGCCGTGCCACCGGCCCGATCGCCGTTCACGGCGATCGGGCCGGTGGCACGGCGATCACCATTACTTTTTACAGTAATGGCGGTCTGTGCCGTCCTCGGACAGCACCGACCGCCATTTTTTTCCGGGTCATCGGGTCGCCGATGACCCGGAAAGGTTCCGATCGCCGCTATTGGCTGATCTGAATTGATCAGCCTATAGCGGCAATCGTAAGCACGGGGGGTGTTAACCCCCCCCCTGTGCCGTGAAGCTAAGATGGCCTGCTATGATTTATAGCAGGCCATCTTCCCCGACCGCTGTGTGTGAACACGCAGCGATCGGGGAAACATCGGGCGTAAATTTACGCCCTGATGCGCCAAGTACCAGGGCGCGAGGGCGTAAGTTTACGCCCGATGTCGTTAAGGGGTTAAGTACTCATTGTAAAAGTGTTCTTTAAAGTCAAAAAGTAGTGACAGAAATACACAATAAAAAATTCTAATTTCCAGTAAGATTAAATGCATGTCTGTCGGACAGTAAGCAATAACTTATTGTTATGCCTTGAAATTGACTCACTCCTAGAAAGCACTGTAAATTGCACATTTTTACCAATGTTGTTCGGTTTATCTATGTCTTGTAACTTCTGATGACAAGACTTTTGTTTTTAATTAGGACCACATTCAGCGTTTCACTTACATACAATTAGATTAATTGCACAGCAGAGAAAATTCTGAGGAAGACAATGTGGAAAAAAAATCCCATTTAAACATGAAACATGACATGCAAATATAATTAAGCAATATCAGCTGGCTATTTACAGTAACTGCCCTTTACAGAGATTTTTGAAAAAATTCCTAAAGTTTATTTAGCAGCACAGTATGGGGCATATTCACAACAAGATAATTGCTGTCTCATTTAATTCACTATGCGTGGCAAGCATTGTAGCTGAAAATACTTAATATTGTTAGACAGATTATTACATTATTGGGGAAAATAATGGGAATTCGGGACTGCACATGAGTTTATAGAATGCTCTAGTTTTAATTTATAGGCTACAACTCTCCGCATGAATCAACGAATCTGCACTGGATTTCAAGCTGCAAGTTCGCAGCGAAATCCGCTGCAAATCTGTTACTGTTATTCTGAATAGGGTCACATAACCGGGTCGCATTGGGAATCGGGTCGCAGTGGAATGTTCATTCTGATGCAAGTATGTAAACTCAGTCCCTCTTAACCCATGGCAACCCAGTGCATATATTACAGGTCCGTGCTCCGGCCTCCTCCTGTGGCTCCACACATCCAGACGTCCTGCTCAGTCAATCAGTGGATTTCAATGTGGATTTGCAGCGTAAAATCCGCTGAGGATCCATTACCTGTGAATCTAGCCTTAACACATTCCATAGGACACAGTCTGTCAAAAATGATTAAACAGAACCTTCACCCACAACAATATCATACACTATAAAAGCTTTTGGTCCCCAATTCATTGCATCAATATGCAGAAGACCAGATATGAGGGAAAGAGTGAAGAGGGAATAATAAAGTCATGATACCGGCCAATACAGGCCAGTTCCTATAAGGCTTAGTCTACATTCATAAGTCGGTCCAGCATCCTTTTACAGTTGTCACCAGGTGTTTTATCCTGTTCTTCCATTTATTATCAGGCCATGTTCACATGGCGTAAGACACTGGTGTCTTACTGCAGTACCGACCAGATGATCTTCACAGCCGTTGAATTCGGATGCGGGCGCATCAGTGTGCGCCCGCATCCGAATTCCCTGCTGCACACAATGGTTTCTTATCTTATCTTACAGATACTACTGGAGCTGTGTTTCTGATACTCTTGTCTGAGGTGATAGTGGAGACACCCTTGGTCTTGGCTAGGTGCAGAATAAATCAGCGAGACAAAGTAAAATGGTGCAACAGCGAGTCTTTATTTCAATATCAGGTACTTTAAGTTACAAGATAGAGTAAAGGTTTGTGAACAAGTGGAATCACCTTTTTGTACTGAAGTGAACCACTATCCAAGGGCATAAGAGATCTTTAAGTTTTCTGGGCCAGTCCTTAAAGTGAACATTGTCATTATAACTTTCAAACTATAAATCAACAGGGGATGTAAAATAAAACATGTTTGCAATTATTATTATTTTTTTTATTATCATGCTTTAAAATAAAGCTATACAGTAATGTCTCTGTTCTTGAATACAGTATGTTCTGGTAGGCTATTCCAGAACTGAGCAGTTCGAGAACTGAGCTCCATTTTCCCATAGGAGCAATGCCATATGCAGGTCAGGTACAGGGAGCCCAGCCCACATAGTGTAAAGAATTACATGGCGATGCAATAACATCACCATTTACCTCCACCACACTTGCAGTAAGTAGAGGTGCATTGTGCACCACCCCTTACTGTAAAGGACTGGGGAATCCCTTCATAATAGTAGCAATTCCCATTATAACCCCTAAACGACCTGGGATGTTGGGTACACCACGGCTGTCTGTCACCAGATGACCCTGGATTCACCTGTACGTCCTGAGTTGCCATTGCACTTTGAAGCAAACTTGGGAGCAGAGCTCGCTTCATAGCAGATGGGCGATTGCACTGCAGCCTGTGTTTAAGTGACAGACGCATGTCCTGTCACTTACCAATCGGGAACCCCGAACATGATTGCCATGTCATTTCTTTGAGCCGAGAGGAGTGGAGAATGGAGGCGTGAGAGGCCTCCCACTGAAAAAGATAGCAGGCGGGATTCGGCACGGAGTCCAAGGGCAAAGTTCCAAGCAGAATTTCAGCACAGATTCCGTAGTGTACTGTGTAGTGTACTCTCAAGAGGCAGTTGGTGGCACTGCTGCCTAACTCCCTGAATATAGGTGTGTGGTGACTAGTGATGAGAGAACATGTTTGTAAATGTTCATATGTTCATACGAACATGATGCTAATTGTTTGTGGTCGCTGATCATCGGAATGATTATAACCATAATTTTTTAACATATTCGAACTTGTGAACGTACACAACTGCGTAATTTATTCTTTGCGCCTGATAATCTGTACATGCATGTGTGTAACTCTAGAATAAAACGAACGGAATCTGTACACAACTGTACATTTTTTTATGTTTTTGTTCGGGATCTGAGCCGAACATCGTGATGTTCACTAGTGGTGACCAATCTCTGGCACAGAAAGAATTATACATACATAAACATACACATACCCTAAGATCTTAAGGATAAATCATAGCACAGGTTCTGTGCTAGGCCCAGCCTTAACTTCAGTATAGTGCAAATGCAGCAAATTGAATTAAATATGTATACTTTAATTGTGCAAAAAACAACTGATAAAAATAATAAAAACATTCAAACGTGGAGGGAGGAAACGTGGAGGTCATTACAAATACAAATGGCTAGGGCAAGTAATAAAGTACAAAGTGCTGATACAAATGCAAAATGAAAATGCAGTATGAGCAACACAAATAATATACTGTGTAATCAAATACAAAATTAGCAGCTACCTGGCGTTGCTGTACAAAAAAAACATAAGTCATACTTAACATAAGTGATACACCATTGATAGGACTCTTAAGGACTCACTATTTTTAATGGGAGCACCAAAATTGACTTTATACTACACCAAAATGTAAAAAACAGGTACATTTTTAACAAAGGCATAAGTATCTAATACAAAGCCATGTGCCCACTTTATTAAAGGGGATGGAAAGAAACCATAGCAATAATTATAATGAATGACTTATTGATACAGTGTGGATCCAGTGTGCCTTCACCAACTCTGTACATGGCAGAAACTGTCCAAAGCAGGAGAGGTTTGCTATGGGGATTTGCTACTTCTTTGGAAAGTTCCTGTCACAGACAGAGGTGGCAGCAAAGAGCACTGTGTCAGACCTGTGCACTGACCAGCACGGAAGTTGAGGTATCTATGGATATGACCATGTTATGTGTTATGTGTTATAGTCATTTTTATAGCTTTTTTTTTTTTAAGCATAACTATAATTTACTTTATGAGAACACAGAGCACACCTCAGAATACCATGTCAAATATTTATGCACATTTAAGTGCATAGAAGGCAGGGTTCCTTGAATAGGTACCTGTTTTAATCATGATATTTATGTATCATGTATAATTGTAGTGTTTACTATTTTTTTCAATGTGGGAAATCCCAGCTGGGTACACTGTTTAAAAGATGAAAATTAGAAGTTGTGTCTTTGCTAAAGCAAACAGAAGATGGTGAGGGAATAAGGCCGTTGTATAGCGACAACAATCATTGAAAGAAAGCGTAAATTTCACCCTGGCCTTACAAAACAAATTTGCTCAGTTTTCCTCTAAGACCAAAGAAGGCTGACATGGCAAGTAATATCTTATCTCAGAATAATGAGGTACTGCAGATGACAAAGAGAGGAGAAGAGACATAGTATACTGCAGTCAAAACTAAGTGCATGCAGGGACCAAGAGGAGACTGCACTGCCATTTCCTCCATAATACTTACGTAATGTTCACACACAATAAAATAGGTATAAAACATGACCATATTTTTCTGATCTAATAATGTGCTACATTAAAGGGGTATTCCACTTAAAGAAAACTTTTCATATATTGTTGCTCATGGTACGACTAACAATTCCTTACATAAAGGAAAAATAAAAAGGAACAATGGCTTCCATACTTGTTCAGTCTCCTTTCCCAAGTTCTGAGCTGCTGCTTTCTGCTGAAGATGCAAAAAAACTGTGTGCAAACTTTTTTTTCTCCTTCTTTCCCTTGATGGCTAATGTAAACAAGTCTCTGGACGGCTTTATCTGCAACTTTGTAGCTTTTTTGTAATGCTGTAAGGGTTAATTTGAGGTCAAGTTGCTGATGAAATCACTGTGATTGACCCTCCCAACATTACAAAGTTGCAGATATTGAGTTCTTTACATCAGCCATCTCAGAAGAAGGGGGTGAGGGGTTGGGGAGGAGACGGAAAGCAAAGCTCACACAAATTTTAGTGTCTTCCTCAGAAAGCAGCAGCTTAGAACTGGAAGAAGGGGACAGAATAGATAATAACAAGTATGGAAGGAATTGTTAGTCTCACCATGGTGAGCAACACATGCAAAGTTATGTTTGAGCAGAAAAACCCTTTTATCTTCTTAACGATGCATTCCAGATATACTTATCATAGCATTGCTAAAGAGATATAGAGGGCTCACAAAGTGACTTCTCTCTATATTGGGCTGCTCTAGACCACTAATAATAGCCAACATGGAGTGGCCCCCAATGCCAGCTATTTAAACTATTTAAATGCAGCTGTCAATTCATTGATATCTTTAAGTAATCATGGATTGCTCCCTAGGTGAAATACAAAAGTGTAATAGGAAAAAAAAAACAAGTAGCACCCCAGGGACTGCCAGAGCGTGTCCCTGCCTTCTAAGCCAGTTTCAGTTGACATCATGGAGACTCAATGGCATCCTTGGTAACCAGTGACACTGCAAACCCACGTCACTGGCTGGGAGGCTTTGGATGCAGCAGCTGGGCGACATTACTGTGGGGTTGACTGGCAAGTGTTCCTATTAAAATGTGTTGTAAGTAAAGGATCAGAGGGCTGGTCCAAACAGCTCCTGGACCAGGCTCCTGACCTACTATAAGCAATGTCAGTGACTTGGGGAATATGCTGGCTAAGAGACTAGGTTCCCTAGCATGCTGGTATTCAGTGCGTACTTCTCCTGTGTTACCCTTTGGGGTTATTTAACCCTGGTTTTCTGTATTCTGAAGATCCTGATTACAGTACATCTCTGTAATTCTGCTGTCTGCTAGTTGTGACCTTAGCCTGCTGACCATCCCTTTCTGTCTTGTCTACATATTATATTGGCACATACTATAAGTTAGGGGTTGTCTCCAAGTTGTCTGCTGCCTTTTATGGCTGATTGAGGCAAGTAGGTAGTGACAGTGGGCAAGGACTAGTGCAGGGTCCACTGTCTGCATCCCTCCCGTTCCTCCCCTGACCAGTCTGTACTCAGAGTCCTGACAAGAATGTAAAAAAAAATAAATGAACATACTTGAAATCACTGCATGTGGAATCGCCAGAACTCTTAAATGATAACATTCTTGATCTCGCACTGTAAACGGCGTAAGTGCAAAAGACCACCAAAGTGCAAAGAAGCAGATGTTTGGTCACATCACATTCCAGAAAAAGAATAATGAAAAGTGATCAAAAAGTCACATATATACAAGGGATAGGGATAAAAATACAGATTATGATGCAAAACATTGTCCCTCAAAAAGATCTATAGACCAAAAAATAAAAGCGTAGAGGGTTTTCTGCAAAGTTGACCCTTTCATGGTGGAATTTTGCCAAAAGAGTAAAAAAAAAATCCAAAATAAGGCCCAATGAGGTCTCTGTATATTATGACATTAGGACAGTGAGATGCTTCTATTTTGGGGTATAGAAGTTCCAAACAAGGCAGTAGGTTGCAACAGTCTGGACTGTTGGTGTGTCTTTAAAAGACTCAAAAAGTGAGAAAATCATGCCTAATATTATATTGTGTCTAAGAGTACTGTTCCATTGATCAACCTTCGGCTACCCACAGCCGCAAATGAGTGGCAATCAGTGAGATCGGCAATCGTTAATAGAGCCTTTGGAAGGCATAATAAATTGAGTGGCCGGACTGCACGAACGATCACTGTATCATTCATGCAGCCATTTAAATGTATTGCTATCAGTCTTAAATCTCCTGTTCGTACAGGGTGATGTGCGGCTGATAACAATATATTTTGCTGCAGTACAAAACATGACCAGCTAAGGATGGGACATTTCCCTGCTCCTCAAATAATCGCTGTCACTTTTATAATTGACCTAAGGAACATTTCTAGCTAAATGTAAAAGTTGTCCTTACAGTACAGGGCATATGTCTTGGTAAAAGCACATCACATTAGATGATATGCTGGTCAGTCAGATTCAAATGGCAAGTTTAGTAGTCTAAGACTATTGTTGTTACAAAGAACTTTTTTTTCTAGTTGAAGGATAGCTGTCACCATAAAAATGCAACCTAAGCTAGCTGCATATTGCTAAAGAGCAAGAAGGAGCTGATCATATTGATGTAAATTTTTATTAACCCTTAGACGACCCAGGGCGTATAGTTACGCCATGGAAGTCTGTCCCCAGACGACCTAGGGCGTAACTGTACGCCCTGGGTGTTTCTCACGCTATGAAGCGCGCTCCGGAGCGGAGCGTGCTTCATAGCAGGTGGGGGCCGGCTGCAATCAGCAGCCGGGACCTCACCGGTAATGACACGCTGCAGCGATCGCGCTGCCGCGTGTCATTAACTCCTTAAACGCCGCGATCGCGGCGCGACCGCGGCGTTTAAGTGTAAGTGACAGGGGGAGTCCCCTGTCACTTACCGATCGGGACCCCCGCAGTGTGACTGCGGGGGTCCCGATCGGTAAAACGGGCCGCCGGAGGTCTCTTACCTGCCTCCGTGCGGTCCGATCGGCGATCTGCTACACTGAGCCTGCACAGGCAGGCTCAATGAGCAGAGCGCCGATAACACTGATCAATGCTATGCCTATGGCATAGCATTCATCAGTTCAGAAATCAAACTAATGTGTGTAGAAGTCCCCCAAAGGGACTTCAAATGTGTAAAAAAAAAAAAGTTAAAAACACTAACACACTACCCCAAAACCCCTCCCCCAATAAAAGTTGAAATCACCCCCCTTTCCCATTATATAAATAAAACATATAAAAATAAATAAATAGATAAACATATAATATACCGTAGCGTGCGTAATTGTCCGATCTATTAAAATATAACAAGCGTCATTGCGAACGGTAAACGGCGTACACGAAAAGAGGGAAAAAAGTGCGCGGATTACCGATTTTATGTTACATTATATATATAAAAAAATTAATAAAAAGTGATCAAAACGTCCGATCTTCACAAATATGGTATTAATAAAAACTAGAGATCATGGCGGAAAAAATGACACCCTATACAGCCCCGTAGGTGAAAAAATAAAACCGTTATAAGCGTCACAATAGGCCCATTTTATTTATAATTAATTGCCAAAAAAAAGGATTTCATTTAAAAAAAATATATAACATTAGAGAATCTGCGTAAACCTGCATATGGTTGTGTTCGTACTGACCTATAGAGTAATGGTATCATGTCGCTTTTACCATATAGTGCATTACGTAGACACAGGAACCCCCCAAACGTTACCATATTGCATTCTTTTTTGCGATTTCACCAATTTATATCTTCATAAATAATATATTTGGAATTCCATCATACATGTTATGGTAAAATGAAAGACGCCATTACAAAGTACAACTATTCCTGTAACAAATAAGCACTTACATGGCCTGTAGATAAAAAACTGAAAGTGCTGGAGCTCTTAGAAGGGGAGGAGGGAAAAACGGAAACACTAAGATCAAAATTTGCGCGGTCCACTGGGTCATTTTGGGCCTGGTCCTCAAAGGGTTAAAAAGATTTGGAATTGATTGATTGAAATCTCTGATGTTTCTATTCTAAGGAGTGACACTTTCCACTGGACTCTTTAGCACGGAAACATCAGAGATTGCATGCAATAAATTACATGTTATACTGAACCTTTTCCCACATAGCTATATATCAATCTGTTTAGTTCTTCCTGCTCTATAACATGATAACTATAGATTAGATAGCATTGTCTTGGTAACAGGTTCCCTTAATTTAATGATGTATAAAATCAATAAATCATTTAAATAAAATATATGAAAAAGTGATCAATATTATATGATAATCTCTATTGTTCCTCAGGAGAGCAATATCTTATTTGATTAAGAATCCTTAAATAGTCCCAGCGCCCCTGTGGAGAGGAGACCAGATGAACAAGGCCATTAAATAACTTCCTATAATAAAACCATTATACTATACTTAACCCCTTAAGGACCGGGCTAATTTTCGTTTTTGTGTTTTCATTTTTTCCTCCTTGTGTATATAAGGCCATAGCAGTTGCATTTTTACACCTACCGACCCACATGAGCCCTTATTTTTTGCGACACTAACTGTACTTTGCAATGACAGGCTGCATTTTTGCATTAAATATGCTGCAAAACCAGAAAAAAAATTATATGCGCAGTGAAATTGAAAAATAAAACGCAATTCTTTTTCTTTAGGGGGCTTCGTTCTTACGCCGTGTGTCCTATGGAAAAACATACATGTTATATATGTTCCTCAAGTCGGTACGATTTAAACGATATGTACCATGTATAACTTTTTTATTAATTGATGGCTCATAAAAAAATAAAACCTGTTACAGAAAATAAACGTTCCTCAAAATCACTCTATTCCCATGCTTATAGCACTTATATCCTTTGGTCTATGGGGCTGTGTGAGGTATAATTGTTTGCACCATGATGTACCTTCTATTGGTACCTTGATTGCACATATGCGACTTTTTGATTGCTTTTTATTACAATTTTTCTGGATTTGATTCAACCAAAAATGCGCAATTTTGCACTTTGAATTTTTTTTGCGCTTATGCCGTTTACCGTGCAAGATCAGGAATGAAATAAATTAATATTTCGGGCGATTACGCATGTGGCAATACCAAACATATTTGTTTGTTTGTTTATTTATTTATTTTTATTTAAAATGGGAAAAGGGGGGTGATTTGGACTTTTATTAGGGGAGGGGGCTTTTTATTAATAAAAACACTTTATTTTGTTTTCACATACAGTAATTAGAAGCCCCCTGGGGGACTTCTATATACACAGCACTGATCTTCCATTGAGATCAATGCTGTGTATATAACAGAGCACTGATCTATCAGATCGGTGCTCTATTATAATGGTCTGCTGCAGACCATCTACATAGATTGCCGAGCCGGGATCAGCGTCATTCCGACTCTGAGCCCCAGCCGGCTCATAAGAACAGGTCTCCCCTCCGCGATCGCATCGCGGGGGGGAGATCCCCCACTAGACACCAGGGACAGGGGGTACACATACTATTCAAATGCAGCTGTCAGCTTTGACAGCTGCATTTGAATAGTTAATAGATCGGCCACGGCGGCTAAGACCTGCGGTCCCTGGCTGCACATAACAACCCAGGACTGTGGGCTGCGGGTATACAAGTCATGCGTCGTTAATGGTTAAAGAAAAACACCACAAAATACAGTAGTAGGCTATGTTCATACTATATAAAACCAGTTGTGTTTCCTAACAACAGCTGTTGTGCAAAAAATGGATGTTATTATTGAAACATCAGTCATTACTTGCACAATAGCGGCCGTTGCTATGAAATACAGCTGTTTTTTTTACATGATGTACCTGTCCTCTATGTAGGCAATCTCCCCAATAATCCCCCCCCAATTAGTTGTATCCCTCATGCAGCCTATCCCCATAGAGGGTGAGAGTAGGCACCTATGTCACTTCCGTCTTGTCAGTGGAGGTTGAGATCCTTCATGGACGCCCAGATCTGAAGAGCGCTATGCCCTAGCATGAAGACCTGATCTACCACTTTTCTGTTTCTGTACCATGCTTATAACGCTTTTATTCTTTGGTATATGGAGCTGATTCAGGTGTAATTTTTTGCTCCATGATGTGTTCTTTCTATCGGTACCTTGATTGCGGTATATGCAACTTTTTGATCGCTTTTCATTACAATGTTTCTGGATTTGATGCACAATTTTTGCACTTTGGAGGGTCTTTGCGCTTACGCCGTCTACCGTGCGAGATAAGGAATGTAATAAATTAATAGTTTGAACAATTATGCATGCGGCGCTACCACACATGTTTATTTATTTATTTTTATGTATAAAATGGGAAAAGGGGGGTGATTCAGACTTTTATTAGGGGAGCTGTTGTTTTTTTTTTATTAATGAGAACATAATTTTTCACTTACACAGTAATTAGAAGTCCCTCTGGGGACTTATAATACAACTACACTGATCTCTCATAGAGATCAGTGTAGTTGTATAACACAGCAATGATCCATCAGATCGGTGCTCTATTGCTATGGTCTGCTGCAGACCACTGCAATAGAATACCGAGCCGGGATCAGCGTCATTCCGACGCTGAGACCTGGCCCGGTAAGACCAAGGGATCCCCCCTCCGCGATCTCATCCCGTGGGGGGGGGGGGGTATCCCGCCACTAGACACCAGGATGGACTGCAAATAATGCAGCTGTCATGTTTGATGTTAATTAGCGGGAGCACGATCGGCAGATAGCAGTCGGGATCTCGGCAGTTCAGAGCAGTGCGGCCCCCCTCTGAACTCCTCTTGCGGACATATGACGTACGGGTACGGCATATGCCCTTAAAAGGTTATCACGGTAATTCTGAGATGACATATTGGTATTTCATGACATATTCCTCTTTATGTTTGTGGTATACTTTGGTTGATACACTGAGTAGTTTTTGTTAAAAAAAAACAAAAAAAAACATTTGCACAATGTTCCTAAGAATGAGAGTCATGCCACATGAACTAATTATTAATGCAACATCTACAACATGTCTACTTTATGGTGACGTCATTTGGTGAACGTCCTTTTACTTTTTAGGATGTTAGAGGACTTCAATGTTTTGCAGCGATTTTTCAAATTTTGCTGAAAATTTCAAATTCTGATTTTATTAGGGACCAGTTGAGTTCTGAAGTGGATTTGTGGGGCCTGAATGTTAGTTACACCCATAAATCCCTCCACTGTAAAAACTGCACCCCTCAAAGTATTAAAAGTAACATTTCATAAGTTTATTAAGTTAAGGTGGAAATTTAAAAATGTCATTTTTTTTTTTTTTTGGGGGGGGGGGCAAATATTCTATTTTAATCCATTTTGTCCTCTAACACAGCCAATTCTAACTAAGAAATACCATTCACTAATACTATTTATTCCCCTTATCCCAGTGTTTCTAGAAATCCCCCATATGTGGCTCAACCTCAGGCTGCAGACATGACAGAGGCCTGGTGAATTTTGGGGCCTTTTTTTATTTCAGGTTTTTTTTTTCCATCTGTACCATTCTGGGGGACATGTGACACCCTGATCATATTTTATTGAATTTTTTATAAGGTGGTATGAAAGGTGGTATGAATAAAAAAACACAAGTTAGCAGCTGTGCTAGGGACAACGGGGGAGGCAGAGAAAGAATGACATTCCGGGAACGCCATTTTGCAGGAACTACCTGCCTTACATGATGTTCCCGGAACGTCAAATTACGGCAAGGGCTTAAGAAGTTTAAAACCTACCGTGTGAAAGAAAGAAAGCAAAAAAAAAGAGAAATAGAAAGTACTGGTCTTAGTCCAGTACTAAGTTATTTTGTTGCACATTTTGATGGTATTATTTAAAAAAAAAAAGAATGTATTCATATACATACAGATATCTATCAACTCTCTTTTTTTCTCTATGCCTAACACACACAGACACACACCAAATGTAATTTCTACAGTGTGTACAGAGTAATGGACGCTTGGGTGGCAGTCATCAGTTTATCTTATGTCACAGTAACTATTGATGTAATGTAAAAACGAACAATTGTTGCCAGGCAGTTTATTTAAGACCACTGCATAAAAGAAAGGATTTGTCTGGATACACCAGGAACATCCTGTGTGTACACCTACAGAACCTGTCATGCACCCTGTTTCTATGATTTAAAATTTATTATAATTTAGCTCTTTAACTGGCCATGATAACTTTTACTTTACAATCTGGTTCAATTTTGAAGATTTAGGCTATGTTCCTGCAGTGTCTTTTTAGGCAAAACCATTGATTGAAGCTGATCCCGGATCTTCTATCTATTCAGATGGTCTGCAGCAGACCAATATAATAGAGCACCGATCTGATGGATCGGGGCTCTATTATATACACAGCATTGATCTTAATGGGAGATCAGTGCTGTGTATATTACTGTGAGCGAAAATAAAAAGTGTTTAAAGTGTAATAAAGTGTTTTTAATAATAAAATTCATTATTAGATAAAACAAAACAATATTTTATATTTACTTTTGAGAGGTTTTACCATTTTTAGGTGTGACCAGTTTACACTTTCTAACCTCATCATGCTCTGTTGTTGTTCTTGTAACTACTTGCTTTACCTAATAGTCTCCCCTGTTCACTGCTGCTGTATCTAATAGTCATCCCTGTTCCCTGTTGCTGTACCTATAGTCATCTCTGTTAACTGTTGTTTTACCTAATATACTCTTTTTTTGTCCATGTTGCTAGACCTCTATCCTTCAGGTTTAGGTTGGTTTAGGTTTACCAAGAACCCCTCACTCTGCATAGGGCTAAATTGGAATAACTTTCTGACACCAGCTAACTTTTTAAACTATTTTATTTTCTCCAGAGTACCCCTTTAGGGTGGGTTCACACATTTGGAATTACAGCGAATTTCATCCTGGGAGTTCACAGCGAAATACCCTGTGATTCCTGTAATGTCAGTTTAAATAGGATTACATACTTGCAGCCACAGCCACTGATTGGGTCGTCAGGATGCCGGGAACCACAGAAGCAAACCAGAGCGAGAAATGGTAATGTAATGGATCCAGTTAAGGGGGGGTGGAGTTTGTAATCCTATTCAAACGGACAGTATGGGAATCTCAGCAGATTTCGCTGTGAACTTGAAATGTGAAATCTCCTGCGAAACCGTTATGTGTGAACCCAGCCTTAATGTATGTAATCTTTTTTTTTATTAAGGTTAACTTCAGTTTATCTTTTTAAAAATATTATTCTTTATTTACTTTAATGTAATTTAATTGTATCAAAGTTCACCAATACCATCCAATAACTGGGCAGAGTAAATTTAAATATCAGAAAGTTTTTGACATATTAACTTTAGTAATTGAATTAAGTCAGTCACCAGCCACAATGTGTCTTATTTAGTTTCATACTACTTTATGCATCTTTTATAAAAGTGAACTCATCTGATAAAAAATTTATTTTCTTTGGTTTATTGATGATTATATAAACGTCTCACAACCGACACCCTTAAGTGCAAGCAGAAATATCATTACTATTTTCCTTTTCCCGGGGCAGTTTGTTGTGTAAGTGGTAAGTGCTGAACATGTGCATGTGTCGTAGATGAGTTATTAATCTACTTATTGCCCTCTACCTTTAATATAGCATTTTTTTTTACTTTAAGACCATTTTAATACCATATAGGATTTATTATTAGCATTGTCAGCCAACATTGTCCACAGCACTGTACATGGACACACTGGCATCTGTCTGAAGTAAGTTAACCCAGGACTGTTTGAGAGTAAACTAGGGTATTCTAAGGAAGCATGTGAAATAAACAAATACATTTATAAAAAACAAAAAATGTTTTGAAAACAAAATTTGGACTATGCTAATTTTATGTTTATGCTTTGAAAGCATTGCAAACAAATCTAATATATGCAGATGGAACAGATGTCCTTTTCTCCTCAAGCTCTTGACTACACCCATATAATCAATGTTTCACTAATGTTTCAAACTATGGAAAAGAAATAAAGGAGAAGTTAAATGTTTCTGCATTCTTTTCCTAATTGTGCAAATAACCCCTATAAATAAGGAATAAATTATAGTTCAAGTTATGCCATACTGTTTTGAATTCCAAATTTAGCATTTTAGGAAACTGCAATTTTTTGCATACTTTTTAAAAACTAAATACATACATCATACATAGAGTGTTTTTTTGTTTTTTTTTTAGTTCATACTATGACAGTTCTTGCTGATTTAATTCTTGTTGCTTATATATAAAAACGCGTTTGTAACTGTATTCATATCCTGACAGCCAGCAGGGTTTAACAATATAATCTCTCATTGTCACACATATGAGCGTATTTCATAGGAAGCCAATTAACCTACATTTTTGACTATAGTAGAAAACGGTGGTACCTGGAGAAAGCCTCAAAAAGAAAAGGGATGACAACTATCTTCTGAAGGTGTTGAACCAGTCAGGAATAGAATACCAGTGCCAAAAGGCAACTGCCATACCTTCCTGTCTCTCTGTGTGATGGTGTCATCTTGCTAAGTTTCTAGGTGACTATCAAGAAAGCATTCATGTTCCCACTGCTGTTTTTTTTTTTTTTAACCAGTCCCTCACACAGCCGTGCTGGTTACTCTTAGCTTATTTTAAGGGGAATTGTCCTGACATGCATTCCCTATTGAACGTTTCATTCCTGAGCTGGCTTTTATTCCCTATTCTATTGTATTCATATTTGACTCCTGATTTACCCTGACCCTGGTCTTGTCTCTGGATAGTGTATCTCATGGAAATTATTCATGTGGTACCTGTTGCTCTACTTCTGTCTTCTGTCTTGTCCTCTGACCTGTTGAAGCCTTTACTTGGTGACAACTCCTAGCTTTTTGACTGTTGTGCCACTGTGACAGTGTCACTGCCACCAATCCATGACTATTATGGGAACTACAACCTGGAGATCTTCCTGCAGCAAAATCCACACCCCTATGCATGGTCTTCACATACAGTCTAGTCAGTAACAAATAGACAACTCTGAGAATTCCAACATGTGGCTTGCGTACTAAGCACAATTCCAGTTGTTGACTTGTGTTACTCCAAATATAGTGGAAAATTTAGGGGGGAAAAATCTTAATTTTACTTTACTGGTAAACAATCTAATGGGACAGTGGCAGTGCATGTTGCAGGCTGCTTATAGCTCCAGTAGAAGACAGAGTTTCCTCCTCTTCCATATATTTTGGTGGGGGTGTGATAAAAATAAAAGAAGGATCATACCCATCTTGGTATTCCACTGCCTCCTGAGTGACATCATCTAATTCCTGCTTATCAGTGCTTTTTCCTGCTTCTGGTGTGACATTGGTTCCTGCTCATCAGAGCTTCTTTCTGCCTCTGGTGTGACATCAGTTCCTGCTCTTGAGTGCTTCTTCCTGCCTTTGGTGTGACATCAGTGCCTGCTCTTTAGTGCTTTTTCCTTCCTCTGGTGTGACATCAGTTCCTGCTCATCAGTGCTTCTTCCTGCCTTTGGTGGGACATCAGTTCCTGCTCATCAGTGCTTCTTCCTGCCTCTGGTGTGACATCAGTTCCTACTCTTGAGTGCTTCTTCCTGCCTTTGGTGTGACATCAATTCCTGCTCATCAGTGCTTCTTCCTTCATCTGGTGTGACATCAGTTCCTGCTCATCAGTGCTTCTTCCTGCCTCTGGTGTGACATCAGTTCCTGCTCTTGAGTGCTTCTTCCTGCCTTTGGTGTGACATCAATTCCTGCTCATCAGTGCTTCTTCCTTCATCTGGTGTGACATCAGTTCCTGCTCATCAGTGCTTCTTCCTGCCTCTGGTGTGACATCAGTTCCTGCTCATCAGTGCTTTTTCCTTCCTCTGGTGTGACATCAGTTCCTGCTCATCAGTGCTTCTTCCTTCCTCTGGTGTTACATCAAATCCTGCTCATCAGTGCTTCTTCCTGCCTCTGGTGTGACATCAGTTTCTGTTCATCCCTGCTCCTCTTCTCCCTCTTGTGTTACATCATCCAGTACATATTCATCAGTGCTTCTTCCTGCCTCTGGTGTGACATCATCAAGTTCCTGCTCATCCGTGCTCCTCTTCTACCTCTAGTGAGGTATCATCCAGTTCCTACTCCTCTTCTGCCTCTGGTGGGATATCATCCAGTTCCTGCTCATTGGTGCTCCTCTTCTGCCTCTGATGTTACCTCATCCAGTTCCTTCTCATCGTGCTTCTTGAAGCCTCTGGTGTTACATCATCCAGTTCCTGCTCATTGGTGCTCCTCTTCTGCCTCTTGTGTTACATCATCCAGTGCATGAGTAAGGAAGCCCCGCCTTCCGAAACTTTGTGCAACAGGGGAAAAGACGCCTAACCTCCAGCCACCTACAGTGTTTGTTACACGCAGCAAAATCTTCATATAACTGAACGAAATAAAGACAAGTCATTGGAACGCTACTAAACATGAGTGAACTTTTATGGTTTGTGATACTTACATAATATTGTGGTAAAGAAGAGCTTGGATACATTATATAGGAAACATCATCCGGTGCATCAGTGCTTATTCCTGCCTCTGCTGTGTCATGATCCAGTTCCTGCCCATCAGTGCTTCATCCTGCTTCAGAGACAAAGCAGGAATTGCCTACTAAGCCAAACATTGTATGAGGTGGGGTACAGCAAGTAGTTCCTGCTGAGACTACATTTGGAAGCAAGAATAAGTGGTGATGATAAGCAGGGGGTGGGGTGATGTTACACTGACAGCTGCAAATCACTGGAGTAGAATATTAAAAATTTTATGTGCCTGGATAACACCTTTAAGAGACAAGTGAATGAATATGAGTTGTTTAAAACAGACAATTCATTTAATAAAATTAGCAAAGCCCCCAATCCTCAACCTACCTGTTTATACCGCCATTGCATGGAACATCCTAGTGGGGCGTGAATGGAGAGGGGACTGTACATTTCCCTATCTTTGTTCATTTGTATAGGAGTTACATAAGCAGCTAAGTAAACACGCTGGTGCCCTGCACCTATTAGATGTTTATGACATACTGTATCTTGTAGATATGCTATACATGTCTGTGATGGGAATATGTCAAAATAAAAATCTGTTGGTTTACAGTAGGTGATTGATTGCTTATTTACTATCCCAATAGTTACATTGTCATTGCCTTTCATATATACTCTGTTGTTTATTAATCCAAGCTGAGAGCAGGTGTTATCCGAAGATTGTCTTATAACAGATTGTGAGAGAGTGCAGCCTCAATGAATGTCACCAACTTCATTTCATTATACTTACATATGAACAGTCAGCAGCAACATATAACTCTTTATATAGCCCATATCTGATGACTCCTTTTTTATTGATAAGATGGTGATTAGAGAAAAATAATAGAGAAATTGATGTGTCATAAATTGTACCTTGTAAAGGAAATTTGTGCCCTCAATGAGAAATTCCCGAACGTCATTGAGTTACGTCCACATCCGGAAAACTCTACTATTACCAATCTGCGTCATGTTGTTCGCAATTAGAGGATGATATATGGAGCAGCAAAACCTAAGAGAGGAGGGTTGGGGATGTCTTCAAAATGCTCTCCTGTAGACTTGTGACATCATCTCACTGCTTATATAGTTGGGGAGGGTCCAGCATTCCCATTATGGTACAGAGACACAGAGCAGTCTAGTCAGCGCAGAAGATTCAAGAGTATCACTAGCATTTCTTCTATTGAATGGACTTAAGTTCCTAAACTAATCAATGATGACTGGACTAAGAATACAGATGGCGTGTCTGATGCTCCTTGCTTTTAGCTGCTGTGCGATGTGCACAGGTATTGTATTGCCTTGCTACTCATGCTTTTTACTGTGCTAATATGAAATAGGACATTGCTTATGCTTTTCTTATACATGTTTCTAAAAATGCACAAACCAGAATGATTTTGGTTTCCTTTATGTTTTGTCCCATTTATTTGCTGTCTTCTAAACAGAAATTTGTCAGGAAAGATTATATTCACATGCAACACAAAACTGTGCTGATGTTCTTGAGGGCTGCTAACTGTACAGTAGAGATAAGACTTTGTCCTTTGTTGATCCTTGTTTTTAATGCTCTGTCTACTACTTGTATTGTGTATTCTGTGTGAGTGCTAATATATTTCTGTTGTTATAGTTGCCGTTATAGCAGCCGTATTTGCATTTGTGATTACATATGTACAGCACTTTTCCGATCATTGCTGCCAGGAGAGATCATTGGCAGAGACAGAAGTTTCTGTCTTTATATTTTCCTTCAGTCTTAAATGGAAAAATCTGCTGATTTACAACCAGTTAAAGTTAGATGGCCACAGAACAATTTCATAATCAAAACTTTTGTACTGACATCACCTGCAATTTATGATGATGATGATGATGATGATGATGATTATTATTATTATTATTATTATTATTATATTATTATTATTATTATCATTATCAATATTTTATATATATTTATTTACTATATATTTTTCCTTAATGGAGAATCTTCAACAGATTGTTTAGAGTTATAACTAAAGCGATAAGCAACTGTTGAAATGAAAAGGGTCTAGCAAGTTATCTGACATAGGTCAAAACTGATTATTCTTTCAGTGGCATTGATAAATCACTTTATCAATATTAGTCCATTCAGCCCAAATAGTAAAGAGTTGATACTGCCTACCTGGAGGTATTCAGAGCATGAAGTGTACTGTACGTCTTTTATATGTCCACAAAATAGCGGCATAATGTCTTATGTCAAGGTCACGCAGTCTATTTTCTGACAGCAGATTGCAATTTTATGAAGTAATGAGATACTCATATAGCATAACAACAAAGTAAATGAACAGTGCACATTCCCCTCACAGCATAGCTGCTCCACACTCAGGATGCTGGTCAGTTAATAGTTATATTCCCTGTTGCTTATTTGACCTTGTCCCAATTCAATTTGCACCCAAGGCACTACTATAATCATTGTCACCCATTTGTGACAGTTAAAGGGACAGTTATTTACATTGTTCTATGAACACAAGTAGGTTCTCTACAGTATCCTCCTAAATGATGGAAAATGTCATAAAACTATTATGAAGGTTTAGACGTGTCTAAATGTGCCTCACTTCTTACATGCTTCTTGCCAGCAAGTGGCTACTCCAGGGGCAGAAGGATGGCTAATATTCTTAGCTTCATACAGATAGCATGGTTTGTGCCTATTTGGCAAAGCAGGCACATTGTCAGATCTATATCATGTGGTTTATCATAAAATTATGTTCCTAGGACCGGTCTATAGAATAGAACAGAGCTGTGGTGCTCTTTTCTACATAAATAAGCTTATATCGTCTTATTCATAAGGCTCCTCTTTGTGAATAGGTGTGTAATAATATTACAGAACTGTGCTGACTGCAGATTGTTATGATTTAGTTTTCCGAGGAAAGGTTGCACTATTGTATTTTAAGGCTATTGATGAAATACTGTAAGTGGTTTTATTGATTTATGTGAGGTGACAGCATTATAGCACACTAGTAGCAATCATAGAGCAAACATAGGGACTGATATACAATATACTGCATATATTTAGATATTCCTTTCTGATATGTTTTTTCAGACACAGATAAATGCCCTCAGATCAAGTCGTGTTACTGCATTAGGGAGTCATTACATGGGATTTATAAGAATAAGTAACATGCATACCCATGATATAAAGCATTTGTGTGCACAGATTAACAAAGTATTATCGGCTAAGATTCTCTTATGATATGCCGATACGCCAGATCGGTAGTAAGAAAACATTTCAACGTTCACAAATATTGACAGGCAAAACCATAAAATTTGGGATGTGATATGTGTATTTAGGTGGGGCATCAGAAGAGCACTACTCAATAACTAGAGCCACATTTATATTTATGAATTTATTTTTACATAGATTCTGAAGAGGAGATGAAAGCATTAGAAGCAGATGTACTCAGCAATATGTACTCATCAAAGGTGTGTATTGCCTTATTTTAGAGATTATTTTGAAATGCATGTTGAATTGAATAGCACTATTTTCCGAACCATAGATATAGTGGTTGTCACAAATTGTAGGGCCGCACAGCTCTAGACTAAAACCTTGGTCCTTAAGAATCTATTACAAGTGTTTTCTCTGTTAGTCATGAGAAACATTCCTTTAATCTAATGTAATGCACTTGTAGCTACTCTATATGTGCTCTGCCATAAGCTTCCACTTCACCACTGTCTGCCAGTCATTCTTATGAGACCACTGTCAGCATCAGGAACATACATAAAGTATCGATACAGATGAAACAGAGCTAAAGTAAATATGAACTACAAGGTCAGGTTGCCAGAATGATCTGTAATCAAAAAATTGTAAAATTGTTTGCAAATCAACTGGCATCAGAAAGGTATACTGAGTTGTAAATGTCTTCTAGTCACAAAACTCTAGCCTTCCAGTACTTATCAGCTAATGTATGTCCTGCAGGAAGTGGTTATTCTTTCCAGTCTGATGGGTGCTATCTGCTGTCACGTCTGTCTGTGAAAGGAAGTGTAAGGAGCATTGGCAAATCTCTCCTGCTTCGGACAAATCCTGACATGGACAGAGGTGGCAGCAGAGAGCACCCTGTCTTACTGAACAGAATACACCACTTCCTGCAGGACATACAGTGGCTGATAAGTACTGGAAGTCTTGAGTTTCTTTTAATAGAAGTAATTTACAAATTTGGATAACTTTCTGACCCTAGTAGATTTAAAAATATTAATTAAACCTGGTTAATTAAAAAAAGTCCCTACCCCCTGTTAAGCTTTTTTGATTTACTTGTGACAACTGTATGTTACAACTGACACAGTTGCACATGGCACGGACAAAGTCCCTAAGCCCATGCCATCTATGTGATAGACATTCATTAACCAAAGGGAAATATACTACCTCAGCAATTGGTATAGATACCACAGCTCTCCCACTTGCTATTTTATATGGAATATAGCAATGTCCATTAAACCAAGCTGTAGCCAAATAAATAAACTTAAAACACCTTAAAAGGAATCTCTCACTAGATTTATACTGCCTTAAATCAGGGAAGGATAAACTAATGACAGAAATGCTGAAAAGAACAGTTTACTACACTGTCTGTCTATCTATACACAGTATAGATTGGCAAGTGCCAATTGGCGGCCAGTGGACAGAGGGAGTTGGTGCTCATAAATATTAAAGCGACTCTGTACCCACAATTTGACCCCCCCCAAACCACTTGTACCTTCAGATAGCTGCTTTTAATCCAAGATCTGTCCTGGGGTCCGTTCGGCAGGTAATGCAGTTATTGTCCTATAAAGCAACTTTTAAAATTACAGCTGGTGCCAAACAGGAGTATCTGTGCCCTAACTTTGCACAACCCCTCTGTCCCTCCTCCCCACCCTCTTCATCATTAGGAATGCTCCAGGCAGATTGCCTCCTATTCCCCACCTATGTGAGCCTGGCACATGGGCTGGATCGTTAAGCAGCTGTGCAATGTTCAGCATAGAGAAAATGTTCCAGTGGCATTCCTAATGATGAAGAGGGTGGGGAGGAGGGACGGAGGGGTGGTGCAAAGTTAGGGCACAGATACTCCCGTTTGGCGCGGGCTGCAAGTTTAAAATTTGATTGTTAGGACAATAACTGCATTACCTGCCGAACAGACCGCAGATCTTGGATGAAAAGCAGCTTTTCGAAGGTACAAGCGGTTTGGGGGGGGGGGGTCAGATTGTGGGTACAGAGTGGCTTTAAGGAATACAGAACACACACACGCATAATGGAGAGGACTAGCCTGTGGTGCTCAGAGTCCTTGATATTCAGGAGGATATCTCCAAACTGAACATGACAATGTAAGTGATTCATCATTCTGTTCAGTTTCTTCATTACTACTTCATGCTACCCTTTTACCCTATAAGGAAAATTATCATTTTTCTCCTACTATACATTGTAAGTAGTATTAGAAGTCACTTATGCCTGGTCACGGAACTCTTTTTAGACTAATATTGTTAACATTTATCATCCAGCGTACATTACTCTATGTATTAACCTAAAGGCATGTACAGTATACCTGTAAGATAGTTTTAGCTTCAGATACTGGAGAACAGACTTTAGTTCTAACCACCCAACTTGTTTTTCATTTGGAATTAAGTTGTCATGCCTCTACATTTCAGTGTCTAGCAGAACAAGGTTAATATTAAGTACTCTATCTGACAATTTTGTGCTTTTTCAGTGCTGACATGGTAACAATGTACAGTAGTTTGGCTTTAATTCGGTCTCTTCTTACTCTTATTGGGCATAATGATAACACATGATGATACTTATGGATATGGTTTTCTTTCAAGAATGTGGATATTACATTATTATATAATGATAGATAATATATCCATGTCAGATGATGCATTAACACTAACGAATGTGAATACACCAATGTAAAGCACAAAGAATCTTTGAAAAAAGCCCAGATTAATTGGTTTATTATGTTACTATTGAGGGGCCCTGTTTTTCAACGACATCAATCACAATTTTTCACTTACTCACTGATTATGGAACAAATGTATAAAACTAAATAAAAAAGTTTTTCTTTTACATAGTATTATAAATCTTATATGTACTGTATATTACTTTTGCATTGTACTACTATAACTATGTACTTTAGGGCATAGTTCTTCTTCAGGTGTAAAAAATTCCAAATAATGAAGAATGTATCGAAGAAGCAGCCCATGTGGCTGCCACAAAGTTACTGGAGAAAGAGGACCCAGTCTAGGCTGCATACTGTACTTCTCAACAGTTCTGATTTTATTCTGTTAATTATTCACAATGGGCCACAAAAGGGAAGGGCGTTTTTGGAGATATTTTCAATGGTGGAGCCATTCCATGGTGGATCATTCTAAAATGATCACACGTACAGGTGTGTGTTACAGTATGATTAACTACAGGGAATTAGGATTAGCTCGAGATGGTCTTAACCATCACCATGAGCCCTTTTAAACTATATGAGCATCCACAGGACACCCATACAGTTAAAGGCTATGTTCACACAAAATAACTAAATTATTAATCAAGGCCCTTTTTTACCGATTTGCAATATGGTCGTGATTAATTCTTGACCCACATTGTGCTGCAATAAAATATTCGCATATCGGCACTTCACACCCAGTACGCCGGGGGGGGGGGGGGGAGTTTGTGTGGAGGGGGCGTTACGGGGGGCGCGGACTCAGAGTCCGCGCAATTTATCATTTTTTCGGCGCAATGAGACGCCGAAAACCTACTCCACCTTTCAGGTGGCGTAGGTTTTCGGCTGTGCGCACCGACGCGCACAGGATTTATATAGAAGCGGTCGGCCTCTACATAAATCTCCGTAGCGCCGGAGATGCGGGGACATTTATAAGTCTGGTGTAAAAAACGCCGCACTTCATAAATGTCCCCCATAGTATACACTCCGGCCGGGACCTCTAGCGGTCCCGCAAAAAACTGACAGTTTTCTGCAGCCGCTACTGTGGGCCATCTCCAAGGCAAACTGCATAATTGAGGCTATCTTCAGGAAAAAACTTATCTTCTGGAGTAAACTACCTAGAAGGGCTATCTATGGGGCAAAATGCAAACTAAGGGCTACCTACAAGGGAAATGGCCATCTGACCCATGTACTGTATAAGATAATCTGCATACTGGGGACTATCTATAAGGCAAAACTGCCTGCTGGAGCCTGTCTACAGGGAAAACTACATACTGTGGGCTATATCCAAGGGAAACTGCTTACTTGGGGCTATTAACGAGGAGAAACAGCTTATTGGGGCTGTTTACAAAGGGACTATGTACAGGGGAATGCCTACTGGAGCTATGTACAAGAAAAATTGCCTACTGGTGGCCTATCTACTATATAATAGACACTGCCTACTGAGGACTACAATGGAAACTGCCTATTGGGTACTCTATAAGAGAAACTGCCTACTGGGGCACCTACACACAATGAAAACCAACTACTGAGATACCTATATAGAAGAAAATCTATGTAAAGAAAACTGCCTACTGGGGGAATATCTACAGGGAAGACTACCTACTGAGGGCCTATACACTAAGGAAACCACCTACTGGGCACCTATATAGGGGAAACTTCCTACTGAAGAATCTATATACTGGGGGAACTGTCTATCTAATCATCTACCTACCTATATGGGGAGACCTACTGTACCTATCCCTCCTCAACTGTTAGTCCACGAGGATAAGGCACTTATAATTTATATTATACACTTGATTTTATGTCAGTTTGCTATACAATGCATTGACTGCAAACTAAAAGGGTCCTTTTACAAAGGCCCATTACCAACTAGCAGGAATGTTCCCTGCCAATAAGTGACATGTATAAAAACAATGAGCAGATGAACGAGAAATATCTAGTTTGTTGGCTTTTGTGCAACTAGTTAAGTAATTGTTAGTCAGCTGCACATCTTCCTGTGTAAACGGAAAGGTGCATTTGACTATAATGAAGTTAATAGGCCACATGAATGATTTAGTGATTGTGTGATCTGGCCACACGATTAATTAATCTTTGTAATTGGCTGATCAATCTCTTCTTAGAGCATTCCACTGGCTCATGTAAAAGGGTCCTAATTAAAGATGAGCAAAGTTACAGTAAAAACAAAGCAAATCGCTTTGTTAGCTCGGCAATCTGCTTATCAGCCGACTGCCTTTGAAGTCCGTGCCACTCCATTCCGGGTGCCTAGAAAAGCTTGATCCAGTCCTGGGAAATTTCTACCAGGGCTGGCTCCAGCTTTCCGAGCCACCCGGGGCAGAGCGGCACAGATTTCAAAGGCAGATGGCTGTACTGTATCTTCGCTCATCCCTAGTCCTAATAAACATTACACAAAATATGATCTTTTTCTAATGGAAGCTGGGGTAAATAATTTAATGGCTTGACTGCTGCCAAGATATTATTTCTCTATATGCATGCAGGATTATGCAAATCTAGTTGTAAAAGAGAACTTTTTTTTTTCCCGTTTTCTCTTATAACATTTGAGATTCTGTCAAATTCTTATTAGCAACAGACTTTGCAGTATATTTCAGAATATATAATGCTCATGAGGCAAGTCTGTGCAGTCCGGGATGCATTGCCTAAAACCAACAACTTGTTTTAATGAGGTCATCAGGCAGTTTTATATTGGTAAGGTCTTTAGCTCAAGTCCAAATGGTCACTGAGCTGAATATAGAGAACTGGGCAGAGAGCATAGCAATATTCAAAGCAAGTGTTCATCTATTTTTTTATTTCCAAAATAATAAAATTTTTAATAAGGAAATGTGTAGACTGTCTTGCAATTGCAACTGAGGAGCATAGTTCTGCTCCTATGATGTGTTAATCCTATTGTTTTTATGATCTAAATATTATATAAGCAGTCAGCACATGTTTATATGTAAGTGCCTGATTTACTTGCATAAAACAGTTTAGGAAACTAAAGGTTTCCGTATTCCTTAGACTTTAGACAGCTGGCTCGTGGAAGGTTCAGTTCCATCAGTATGAGGTATATGGGGATCTCCTGACCATACAACAAATGAAAATGCCAGATAAGCCAAGTGTAGCAGCATATTACATCTATTAACCCCATTGCATATATATCTTTACTTATGCCCACTGCTGCATTGAAGAAAAAAAGGACCTTTTATTCTGGTTTGTATGAGCCAAGAAGGTGTCAGAGCCACCACTGCTCTGTAAGGCTAGGTTCACACTGCGTTTTCAGCATCCGTTTAACGGATCCGTTTTTTTTAACGTCCAGAAAAATAGGGTCAGCAACGTTTTTTGGTCCGTTTTGGTCCGCCAAAAAAAACGGATCCGTTTTTTTTTTATAATGGAAGTCAATGGAAAAACGGATGCACACAAATGAATCCGTTTTTTGCAATCCGTTTTTCATGCGTTTTTTTGAAAAAAACGGATGCGTTAAACGGATGCTGAAAACGCAGTGTGAACCTAGCCTAAGGATCATGTCCTAGAGAAGAGATGACAGACCTTGTGCAGTGAGACACAGAAGTCACCAGAAAAGTAGTAAAGGTTACCTAGTTTTTGCCATCATACTGTATCTTGCAGCACATGGGCTCCAAGAGTAAGTCTGGGAACTAGCTTTACAGGATTGTGCAGGCCACAGGCTCTTAGGCTTCCTCGGATCTTAAAAACCAGAATAAAGGGCACAAGGTCCAACTGCGAGTAAGTCAAAGTCAGCGTCCTTAAACCCTGCACCCTGGTACATACTATTCCAGGTCCCTGCTATGGTTTGCTACATGGGGTTTCTGTGCAGGTGCTCAGCCAATCAGTGCACTACCCCGCCACAGCGCACTGATTGGCTGAGCGGCGGGAGACACTGAGAGCCTCCGAAACAAGCCACAGCAGGGAATCTGTAAAGTATGTACCTGGGCCGCGGAGGTTAAGGGCCTGAGAAATCCGCTGCGGATTCTGTATGTGTGTTTGCACCCAAAAGGTGTTTTTTTTTTCAATGCAATAGGTACAGATGTAATGCGGTTAATAGATGTAATATGGCTTGGCTTGTTTGGCATTTTCCATCTGGCATTTCCTTTAATGTCAGATGTGTAACTATGGTGCTTGGAAGGGGTTGGAGTTATTTGCACTGATACCTTTATTAATCTAAAGTTCAGCCTGTGATCCGAGAAATTCCACAACTGTAGTTCAGTGTCACTCTTACCAGTAGTGACATCTATCGCATGCACTAGGAAGAGTAAAGCTGATGAAAGCAGAGCCCTGGTCACACAATCATCAAGCCACGTAATAGGTCCTATAAGTGAGTGCTGATCATCTAGATCAGCATTCTTGCCACTCGGGCCCTGTAAGGTGGACAGTGAGGAAATGCTCACCTGTAGGACTAAGATAGAGGAGGAAGCTTTAGGGCACTTGCCGCTCATTACATATTTAAAGTGAATCTGGCAGGTCCGTAAACCATGTTAAAGGGGTTATCCAGCGCTACAAAAGCATGGCCACTTTTCCCCCTACTGTTGTCTCCAGTTCAGGCGCGGTTTGCAATTAAGCTCCATTTACTTCAATGGAACTGAGTTTCAAAACCCCACCCAAACTGGAGACAACAGTAAGGGGAAAGTGGCCATGTTTTTGTAGCACTGCATAACCCCTTTATTATTCAAAAACACCATTGTGAATCTCTGAAATATATATAATGACAAAAATCCAAATTTGATTATTTAGAGTGGATATGATAACCAAAAAAGCTGTAAAGATTTCTAATTTGGAAAAAGCAGCAAAAAGAAGTCGCACACAGGGTGCTGTCTAACCTAAGATCGTATTAGATGAGCCGAGCCACACTGTAAAGGATAAACAAAATCAGCCCTTGTTTACGGAACCTATTACATGGCTCAATAATCGTATGGCCCACGCTGCACAAACAATTGCTAGAGTGTTCATGTTGCTCTAACAGTAAGTAGCCTTCAGCCCATATTTGCTATTATACAGAGAGATATGTGGCCAATGGCAGATTATTTTCAGACAGGTGTAAATAATAGCCTATGTATGAGTGCTTGATTGTTCGTTGGTCTATCTTTGGCCCTATTATATGCGGGCATATTAGCCTGCTTGGGCAGATAATCAGGCTTTGTAACGTAACCAACCCCATAGTACATCACTTACAAGCAGAAGTAGTATGCCTTTAGTCCCTATTACACGGGGCGATTCAGAGAAGAAAACGCGCGCCAACCTTCCCCCACGGGGCCGCCGGGAGCTGCGGGGGACTGCCCACATGATTGGTAGATCATCCAGGCAGCCCATAGAAGATAGGGACAGTCTGCTGCCGCCACTCCTACTACATGGAGTGACGGCAGCATATGGCTGCCATCTAGATTGTTGAGCTTTCAATATGTCGAGCTTTCAATATGTTGAAAGACAACGATCAGACAGAGATGTAAGAGAGTAGTTTGTATGCAATATTTGTATAGTAAGTTTTACAAACCGTTTTATTGTTTAGTACAGTGCAGTATATACATTTAGAGGGCAACCATTTACATGTTACATTTCCAATACTAAGGAATTATGGAGATGAATGCTTGTAATCTTTTGGATCTTAACCAAACTGCAGTAAAATGTATTTTTATACACTACAAGTGAGACTGGGAAGATACAGAAAAATCTTGTAAAATGAAACAAAAGGAGATATTCAACAAAAGAGTTTCGGGTGGCAGCATTATAAGGCAAATAGCTTTTACCACCTATCTTTATACCCATGCAGGTATTCAGATGGCATTATACGAGCAGACACAGTACCCTATCAATCTCTCCACTCCTGCATTGTCCATTGTTCACTTATCTTTCCTTTACAGCCCATGGAGCATATATTTTTCTTTAGCCTTGGCATAAAGTGATCAATGTCAATGCCTTCTACAACAAAAGCACAATATTCCAGCACAATAGATTAATGGTATTTGAATGATAAGAGACAAAGATTTGAACATATCTTAATTTATTCATTGTAAAATGTCGTTTTTTCCTGAGCTTGTTATAAATGTATAACAGAAAAAGGCTCTTCGAAATCCTAACAAAGAGCAGAAAACTAAAGCTTTTATATTAACAATATTACCTGAAAACAGTAGAAAATTATACAAACATGTATATTTCTTGCAACAATGTTATGTTTTCTACATCCTTGACCCTAGAACAGAACTCAATGCCAACCCCTTTTTGTTATAAGATTTTGGAGGCCATGAACAAGGTCAAACTTTTCAAAGAGGCAACGTGTGGTATAGACAGTGCAGTGGCTGATTCATTAAGAGGCGTGCACCTCTTAATGAATCAACTAAATGCTAAGGGCTTGGTATGATGTATCAATATTGAATATGTGCCATTACATGTGGCAAGTTCGAATATGTTCTATTACAGTGCCACAAAAATTCAAACACTTTCCCCGCTCCCACCATGATGTTGACACATTATGCCGCATGGGGAAAAACTCCATGACAGGACTTCTGCGACTGTGTTGTTCGGGTGTCACGGAATATGGGAATAAGCCCCAAGGCGCATGAGACACTGGTCTTAGGGCCCTTTTACAAGGGGTGATTATCTGTCCAATCAGACAGAATAAGGCAGCTATCGCTCCGTGTAATAAAGGCAACAATGAGCTGAGTAGCTGGCTCAAGAAAATAATAAAGATGTATACTTACCTCTACATTCTCCCCTGATGTCCTCCTGGCTTTTTTTTCTAGTATTTCTTGCCTCCGGCACTTCCAAACCCATCTCTGAAGTAACGAGTCGCTCAGCCAGTCACTGGCCCTGGCATTGTCCTGTCTTAGCCAGTGATTGGCTGTGCGGCCTGCCCCCTCAGGGACAAGATTAGAAGTGTCAGTAGCATGTAATACAACCCTTAGTAGATTCCCCCCTATGTTTTAATCAAACGTGGAAGCTAATTCAAAACTTATATAATTTTTATACTTGGTGCCAGTGCATTTGCAGTATGTGAGAGAAGCATTAGAAGATTTTTTCCCCTTTTACCTATATTGAGAAACAGAGCTGACTATCAAGGCCGTTTCTAGCTCTGGGCAGGCCGGGTGACCTCCCGGCACTGACAGCTATGTATATTTTTAGAGAGTTGTGCAATAAGACGTGCTAGAGATGTGATCCTGGACCTGCTCTTGCTTTAAAGCTTCGATTCTACTGCAGCTGTAGCAACGACCCTGCCTCAGATACACCCTTTGAAGTGCCATTTTCAGTGACCTGCAATTTGCGACTTGGCTTAATGGGGCTGCATCTCCGGTTAGCTAAAAGGGAAAAACTAATGCTATTCTATTGGTCTTGTTTTAAAGTCAAGAATAGTAACTGCAGTCTAGTCTTACATATCTGGAAATAAAATGAGATTACATTTTTATTTTAACTTTAGTCCCTTGAAGAGCAGTAGAAGATAGTTTAATAGGAAAGACTGTAGGCCAGGGGTACTCAACAACTTTTAGTGAAGGTCCAAGCTAAACATCAGTAGTAAACGTGTTTTTTTACTTTTCACAAATGTTGTTGAATTATTTCCATACAGAATTGATGTTTATTAGTGGGAAAACTGGCATTTTTTCTCTCTCACTGGCCCTTTGAAATTAGGTACAAAGTGGGTGGCTTCCCCAAGTAGTATATAGCCCACCTGTTGCTCCCCCAGTAGTATATAGCCCCCCCCCTGTGCGCTCCCCCAGTAGTATATAGACCCCTGTGCACTCCCCCTGTAGTACATAACCCCCTGTTGCTCCCCCAGTAGCATATAGACCCCTGTTCGCTCCCCCAGTAGTATATAGCCCCCGTGCACTTCCCTTATAGTAGAAAGCCCCCCTGTGCTCTCCCTCAGTAGTATATAGCCCCCCTGTGTGCTCCCCCAGTAGTATATAGCACCCCTGTGTGCTCCCCCAGTAGTATATAGCCCATCTGTGCGCTTCCCCAGTAATAAATAGGCCCCCCTGTGCACTCCCCAGTAGTATATAGCCCCTCTGTGCTCCTCCAGTAGTATATAGCCCCCCAGAGCTCTCACCCAGTAGTATATAGCCCCCTGTGCTCTCCCCAGTAGTATATAGAAACTCTGTGCTCTCCTCCAGTAGTATAAAGCCCCCCTGTGCTCTCCCTCTGTAGTATATAGCCCCCCTGTGCGCTCCCTCAGTAGTATATAGCCCCCTGTGCACTCCCAAGTAGTATATAGCCCCCCTGTGTGCTCCCCAGTAGAATATAGAAACCGTGTGCTCTCCCCCAGTAGTATATAGCCCTCCTGTGCTCTCCCCAGTAGTATATAGCCATCCTGTTAACTCCCCATTAGTATATAGACCCCCGCTGTGTGCTCCCTTAATTATATAGATTTCCTGTGCTCCCCCCTCCCATCTAGCATATCACATAAAAAAAACACTTATACTCACCTGGGTTTGGGTGTCTCCTCTTCTCTTGGCACTTGTGGCCACACAAGAGGCTGCTCTCCCCTTGTCCTGGCGCCGGCACTCCAATGATATCACTTGATCTCCGCCACCAGAGGCACAGTTCGGACTCTTGTGACCGTTGCGGCCAGTGAAAGGTGACTGACAGGGAGAAAGCCAGTTGTTCCCTTTCTCGTAGTGCCGCTGCATGGTAACTATGAGTGCTCATTATGCAGCTCAGTATACAGGTATACTAAGCTGCAGCAGGGGTCCGGACAGCTGGCCTCCGCGGTCAGCCAGTTGAGGACTACTGCTGTAGGCTATAGATAAAGGAGAATAGGATGTGAAATACAGTTTCCACTCCTCTTTATGTCCCTGTAGATCACACCAGGGGTGGGGTAACTCTGGCTTTTGTTTTGGGACCTGGGTGTTTATCAGCGCCCGGATTGTGGTGTCCGATAAGTTAAATCAGACCTCTCATTATACACAACTGTCAATAAACTTTAGCTATTACACTGTCCTTATCATGTTTCTGTTCTTAATATAAAATTCACTGACCACTTGTCTTGTGATACCTGTAATATTTTTCAGTTATAGCAAGAATTATTTCTACAGGAATGTATAAAACATATCTGACAGATTGAAATTTTACAGACTCAATGATAAATGATCATTTAGTAATGGGCCCCTGTAAGTTGGGCATAATATGGGCACTTTATTGCACCAGGAGGTTAAGGTGTTGTACTTTAATACCCATAGTAGTTTTTTAACCGCACCCCTGGTTTTGGAATACTATGTGTGCATTTATATATATATATATATATATATATATATATACTAGAAAATGTACCCGGAGCTGCCCGGGTATAAAGTGTCAGTGTGTTAATTAGATTTGTTCTAAGGTGCCCAGAAGGCCAAGCTAAAGGTATTGTTTCATCTGAGTTAATCAGTGGAATTAGTGTATACCTGTAGTGCATAGTTGGAGGGGTTCTGTATACCCACAATGTATAGTTTTTAGGGGTCTCGCATATCTGTAGTGCATAGTTGGGGGAGCTGTATACCTATAGTGTATAGTTGAGGGAGGTCCTGTATACCTGCAGTGTACAGTTGGTGAAGGTCCTGTATACCTGTACTGTATAGTTCGGGGGTCCTGTATACCTGTAGTATATAGTTGGTGCTGTATACCTGTAATGTATAGTTGTTGGAGGTCTTGTATACCTGTAGTTTATAGTTTGAGGGTCTTGGATACCTGTAGTGTATAATTGGTGGAGGTCTTGTATACTTGTAGTATATAGTTCAGGGGTCCTGTATACCTGTAGTAAATAGTTTGAGAGTCCTGTATAACTATAGTATAGAGTTGGTGGAGGTCCTGTATACCTGTAGTGTATAGTTTGGGGTCCTATATACCTGTAGTATATAGCTGGTGGAGTTCCTGTATACTTGTAGTATATTTGGGGTCCTATATACTTGTAGTATAGAGTTGATGAAGGTGCTGTATACCTGTATTATAGAGTTGGTGTAGGTCCTATATACCTGTAGTGTATGGTTTTGAGGTCCTGTATACCTGTAGTGTCTAGTTTGGGGTCCTATATACCTGTAGTATATAGTTGGTGGAGTTCCTGTATACCTGTAGTGTATAGTTTTGGGGTCCTGTATACCTGTAGTGTATAGTTTGGGGTCCTGTATACCTGTAGTATATAGTTGGTGGAGGTCCTGTATACCTGAAGTATATAGTTGGTGGAGGTCCTGTATACCTGCAGTATATAGTTTTGGGGTCCTGTATACCTGTAGTGTAAAGTTTGGGGTCCTGTATACCTGTAGTATATAGTTTTGTGGAGGTCCCGTGCACTTGTAGTGTATAGTTTTGGGGTCCTGTATACCTGTAGTGTCCTGTATACCTGCAGGGTTGTATTTACCCATATGGCAGTGTTATTCAGTCACAGTGTGTCGGTATTGGTCATGTCTGGTATGGTAAAGCGGTGTTATCCAGTCACAGTATGGCAGTATTGGTCAGGTCTGATATGATGATGTTATCCAGTCACAGTATGGTGGTATTGGTCAGGACTGGTGTGGCGGTGTTACCCAGTCACAGTTTGCCGGTATTGGTCAGGTCTGGTATGGCAGTGTTATCCAGTCACAGTATGGCGGTGTTGGTCAGGTCTGGTATGACAGTGTTATACAGCACAGTATGGCTGTATTGGTCAGGTCTGGTATGGCAGTGTTATCCAGTCACAGTATGGCGGTATTGGTCAGGTCTGGTATGACAGTGTTATCCAGCACAGTATAGCGGTATTGGTCAGGTCTGGTGTGGCGGTGTTATCCATTCACAGTATGGCGGTATTGGTTAGGTCTTATATGACAGTGTTATCCAGTCACAGTATGGCGGTATTGGTCAGGTCTGGTATGACAGTGTTATCCAGTCACAGTATGGCGGTATTGGTCAGGTCTGGTGTGGCAGTGTTATCCAATCACAGTATGGCGGTATTGTTCAGGTCTGGTATGGCAGTGTTATCCAGTCACAGTATGTTGGTATCAGGTCTGGTATAGCAGTGTTATCCAGTCACAGTGTGGCGGTATTGGTCAGGTCTGGTGTGGCAGTGTTATCCAGTCACAGTATGGCGGTATTGGTCAGGTCTGGTGTGGCGGTGTTACCCAGTCACAGTATGGCGGTATTGGTCAGGTCTGGTATGGAGGTGTTATCCAGTCACAGTATGGCGGTATTGGTCAGGTCTGGTATGGAGGTGTTATCCAGTCACAGTATGGCGGTATTGGTCAGGTCTGGTATGACAGTGTTATCCAGCACAGTATGGCGGTATTGGTCAGGTCTGGTATAGCAGTGTTATCCAGCACAGTATGGTGGTATTGGTCAGGTCTGGTATGACAGTGTTATCCAGCACAGTATGGCGGTATTGGTCAGGTCTGGTGTAGCAGTGTTACCCAGTCACAGTTTGGTATACCTATAGTGCCCTGTATATACATGTACAGTATAGATGGAGTAGGGGGTCCTGTATATACATGTACTGTATAGATGGAGTAGGGGGTCTACCAGTTATTACTGTGGATGTTGTGAAGCAGCTTCCCTAGCAACCATTGCCCCCTGTGAAAATGAAAGCAGTAATCCTATTGGTTGCTAAGGCTCCAACTGCCGTGTCTGCTGCAGCTAATTGTATCACCTGTGTTTGCAGTGAGGAGATTTTCCCATTCATCTCTATGGGGCGCCTCTCTTCCCCCTCCCCCTCCCCTCCTGTACATCTGGCGGGGATGGGACCTTCGCAATAACCTTCCCGGGCACCCAATGTATCTGTGTGCCAAATTTGGGGTCAAACGGTTCAGGCGTTTGGAAGTCTATAGAGGACAGACAGACAGAAGGACAGACAGACAGACAGACAGACTTTGATTTTTATGATATAGATATATATATATATATATATATATATATATATATATATATATACAGAGAGAGAGAGAAAAGTAGAGAGCAAATAATGTGCAAGGTGTCATTTTTTTCTGAAAATATATAGGTATAGTTATGGGTACATGTTAATGTACATGTCTAAAAAAAAAAAAAGAAAAAAAAGGGAAAATAATGTCTTGTATGAAGGGGAGATGGTGATGTAGACTGGATGGTGTTGTCTCAGGAGAGAGGGAGGAGTTGTGGAGCTTGAGACAATACACATTTTGTAAATTGTCCATCACCTGTCATGTAAAAGCACATTAAAGCCAGTGATAACACTATATTAATAAGTTATATGCCCTGGACTGATTTTGTTTCAATACAAATTTCAATTTCTGATACTGGAATATCCCTTTAACTGTGTGCCTGTCCTTTCTCATTTTTTGTATGTGTGTTGGCAGTTGTCCTGTGATCATCATAGGAATGCATATTCTAAATGTGAACCTTTATGTCTGCATGTTGTTTTGTATTAGTGCAAGTATGTGAAATATAGATAAAATAGCACCAGTTCCCAACTCTATAAAAATGTAATATTAGTGGTTCTCTGAAAAATAGACATTAGGTTTGGGTTTTGTGCCATATGTAATAAATTAGCAGATAATATATTGGAGCTATACAAATATTAATTATTAATATATAATTTAAATATTTTAAATTTTAGGTGAATAAGGCAAGACTTCCATACTGGAAAATGACTCTTCTTAATGTATGCAAACTTGTAAACAATTTCCCAAACACCCAAATGGAGGAAGCAGGGGAGACTGGAGAAGAAGATCTAACGGTTAGAAAACAATATCCAACATCACTGAATGGGCTTAACTTGGAAGCAATGTTAACAGCAATTCAACTTCAGAAAATTTGCCAAAGCATGGTCTTTCCACATTCAGAGGTATGATTCCATTAGTGTCTGAATAGTTTGCATTTCAGGTCATTGGTATATGGAACCTTACACTAACTAGTGTTTATGCCGCAAGGCAGAACAGATTCACAAAACACTGCATAAACACTTATTTAGGGCTTTGCTAGACTTACAACTATGTCTTTTAAATTCCCTTTAAGACGCTCTTGGCCTTAGGGGAAAAAAAGAAAAGCCATAATTATGCTATAGAATTCCTTGCCTTTTCTTTTGTTTTCAGATTTCTAACCTTCCTATTATAGCAGTATCTTATTTCTTTGGTATTAGTAGTCAAATGTCAGAAGAAGGCTATGTTCCTACAATGTAAAAATTAGGGCAAATAACCATAATTAAAAAAACCATCTGTTATTTGCCCTTATTTTTAAATTGTGGGAACATAGTCTCTACAGAGTATACACAAATGTTGTACTGCTCAGAATTTGTTATTTGGAAATAGAGTTCTTTTTGGGTAGGAAGAGTGGAGGGCACTTTGTTTAAAATGGCAGACAGCAATTGAAAAGAGTGGCTTAATAAAAAGAAGATATGAAAGATGGTAAAGGAGAAAGCATGAAGAATACTGAAAGCATAGTAAGTGGCTTTGCTTGAAGAGTACACAAATTGAAGGCTATTATGTCAGAGTGCCATATCTGGAGAAGATATTGCTGCAAGTTCTATGATACATCCCACAATTATAGATAGTTCATGGTTTATAAAAGCAACATGCTCACTATATAAAATATAGTCTGAGAAGAAGGAACCTCGCACACACAAAGTTTACAAAAATATTTTCTCAAAAAATAATTTGTTATATAATGTTACTTTCTTGTCTATACTGCTAAGGAATGCCCTAGATTGTAGGCTGAGTAGGCTTATTTTGCAGAGCCTCAAAATTACAAAATGTGTTTTATATTCTAACAACAATGTGTTGTTCAAACAAACAAGAACCAAAAACAGTTTTCTCAGTAATCTGCTAATCTACATAGGGTAGAGAATACTACACACTTGTGATCTGTGAGTTACAACTCCTTTTTTCCAACTTTATTTTTAACATCATTATCCATATAAAGTCCAATTTACATGTAAAACTGTGACTACAATCTAGATATACATATAATAAAGGCAAAATGGTATTCAAATGTATATTATGATGTGACAGGGGAGCAGCAATTTTATCTCTTATTGACTACATTTATTCTGTTTCATGGAGATACAACTAGTATACAAATAGTACTGAGTTCTACGGCTATACCGTAAAATATGTTCAATTATAATGTTGCTGGTTGCCAATGTATACCTGTAGTCTAGTTTTATTTTTAGATGTGGTGAATAAACCCTTTATTTACTTACCCCTCTTGTGAGTTTGTGTCAGACATCACCAAACATTTTAGTAAAGTAATACATGTTAGAACTTTATAATCTTACATATTAGAGAGCTAAGAGTAAAGACTTTAAATCTACTATTCCCTAATTCTCCACTAAGTTACGTTGAGTCTATTGATGTTTAATTGTTCATCAGCAAATCCTGCTACTTGGCTGGAACATATTAATAAATGGGATTAAATAGTCATACCAAAATAAAAGCCCTTTACAAAATACCATTATATAACTGCAGCAATACAATAAATTTAGTTTTAAAGGGGTATTCTGGGCATACCAATGTTTTTGTAGAGGACTTGGAGTGCTCAAATTATAAAAGCATACTCGCCTACCCTAATACACCACAACTGCCCTTCCAAATGTTAGATCCCTGTTGCTCACTGCTGCTTCCCATGTCCTTTAACATATTGTTCCTGTGCAAAATGCCTCCTAAGCCAATCACTAATTAAGGCAGGTCACTCCCGCAGCCAGCAACTGAGTGGAAAACAGGGCTGGAATGGTAGTGGGGCTGGTGAGTATGTTTATCTTTTTGTTTTTAAAGCACCATTAGTCCATTATAAAAGTTTTGGTATGGCAGGAATACCTCTTTCATAATCATTAAAACTAAATCTGTATTTATGAACTAGACACAAAGGAGTTATAATATTTAGTGAATGGATCTGTTTAGGACGCCAGCAGCACAGTGTAGGTAGAGTATTAGCTAAGCTACGTGGTTTGACGTGGGCACAACCTAATTGGAATGCTTACTTGTCTCATTGAGAATTGGCTAGAAGCTAGTAAGACTTCAAACAATGTTCCCTGGGAAAATATACAACCAGATAATCTTCAAAATAAGAAATAAGTTGACATTTTCCAATTTATGGTATATAAAAAACATTGTTAATATAGGTACATTGCTATCAAATCGAAAAAGAGATGAATCCACTACCTTACTAATTATTAGACTCTCTGTCTTGGGTACTATGCTTCCTGACATCCACATCACTTGCAATGAACTGTATCGGGCAAACTAGCTTTTTGATTTGTCAATTTAATGAGATTGCTGAAACTCTTTTTTTTTTTCTTCCATTTTAGCTGCTTCAACAGGATTACCTTGAACCCAGCAGCTCAACAAGTGAAAATGAAGACATTGTAAAGAGGAAAACCCCTTATATTTTAAAAAGACAGGCCATTGTAAGCAAAGCCAGAAGACCCTACATACTGAAAAGAGGTTCCTATTACTAACACATTCCATATGATTCACTAAGATGTGTTTAATTTATACAAGTAAATGTGATTTATGGGTATTTTACTTACAATTAAAGTTTTATTTGTGCCATAAATAAATTGGAAAATGATTGTCATTAAGATAAAGTAAAATGTGTTTTTATTCATGTTGTTTGTTAAATGTGATTTTTATATACATGAAATTATTTGGACTTTTACATTTTGAAAATAAATGCCATTTATCTGCAATGTGTTCATCTATAAAATATTGAATCCAAATGGTCGCTGAGAAGAATTTTGAGAAAAATGCCTATATAATTACCAGAAGTAATACTCAGACAGATTTAGTCTTGGTTTAGTTTAGACATAATAAAAAGTGTTACTGTTTTAAAACATGTTTCTCATCTAGAATGACAATAAAGTTAGAGGAATATACTAAAACCTTTAATTATTTACTTTTTTTTTTAATCTTGTGCATTCTTTTCCATAAACATAAAACTAATAAGATTACAAATAGTGTTACACTAACAAGGCCTTTTAGTGTACATGGGAGATTGTGTGTGTGTGGGGGGGGGGGGGGGGGGGAATGGTCAGCATAATTTATGTCACTGTTTTTTAAGTGTTTAATATTGAAACTTTTTTTTTCCATTTATTTGAATGAAGCATTATCAAAAAGTAAACAAGAGTGGCTTTGGTTTAAAGTCAAGGCAGACCCTCCTAATTGTGACAGAATAAATCCCTGGCTTAACATCCTATCACGTGAAACCTTGTGCTTATAACTAATAATATTTTATATTTCACAATAGGCATACAGGCCTCCACTTTATGAGTGAGCCATCACAACATCATTTGGCAGAGAGTTCCATAGTCTAACTGCTCTTTTAGCAAAGAATCCCCGTCGGTGAAACCATATTTCCTCTAAATGTAGATGATGCCCTTTTGTCATGGTTACAGGCCTAAGGGTAAAAACATCACTAAAATATATCTGTACTGTACTTATAGATATTTGTAATAACCCCAAGCTCTTGACACTGTAACCCACCCATTCCCTTTATGACCTTTGTTGGCCTCCTCTGCACCCGCTCTAGTGTAGCTGTGTCCTTCTTATATACCGGTGCCCAAAATTGTACTTGATATTCCATGAATAGTCTGACCAGTGATTTGTAAAAAGGCAAAACCATGTTTATAACTTTTAGCTTCTATGCCTTTTTTGATGCAACACATGACTTTATTAGCCTTGGCAGTTGGAAGTTTACTGCCCACCAATACCCCAGGGCCTTTCCAGAAGCCGTATTACCTAGTGTTTATTATTTAACACATATTTGTACATTATGGGGGGGGGTATCAGCAAAAAGATTAATTTGCATTAAAGTTGCATTTCTTTGCTGCTGTATGTACACCAGACAGAGGGATGATTAATTCTCCCTTAATGTGACCCTTCTCTATGATGTACTCCCTGTTTGTCTGATGGGCAGGGCACTGAGGGAATGAGGCCTCCTCCTGCATCCCATTGACCACTCTTGCAAGAAGGAGTAAATCCTGATGAAAATCTGTGTCAGCTCGGAGCTTCCACACAACAGCCTCCCCATTGTCCAGTCCAGATACAGTATCCCAGCAGGACAGTACCTGGATGAGTTGGCCATTGGTTAGATGAACAATGCCTATGCAGGTTCAGTCAGCCCCTCTGTGCCACTCTGGATAGATAGTTTTGTGTTCATTCCCCACAGCCAGAAAAAGCAATATTGTAAGATATATAAGTGGACTTGAGTCTCCTGCACTGTATATTTAAGGGGTTCAATATTTTATATTGTCACATCGTTACACTAATCATACACAATTACTTTAAATTCTGAGAAACAATCCTTTACAGTTGCTATGAAACAGTTATGCATGGGTAATCATAGATGTAAGGTAGATAATAAAACAGCTGACAAGAAATAGGATGTTAAGTAATTACATAACAGAATGAATATGCATTATTGTCCTATATATCCTATAAGAGACAAAAAAAAATACTTGGCTTATTCGCAATTTTAAAATGCCAGTTAAATTAATTATTAGAAAAGGGCATCTATAAAATGGTTTTAATTAACTATTTAAGTGTTACTGTCATTTGTAGTAACTTTTGGCATGTCATTAGCCACTGATCACACCAGGTCTTACTGCTGATAAAGCTGTAATCCCCAGATACAGCAGGGGGAGAGTGCAGCAGTGTACTCCACTCTCAGATGGCTTAACATCCGACTCTTTTGCTCTATAGACAGCATTTATAAGCATTTCCTGTATTAAGTGTATATTGGGGATTTGTATGACTTTTGTGGGGCAATACAATATTTAAAAAAAAAAATTTGCTGGACTTTTACTTTTTTAAGAGGAAGAAATGAACAAATTTGTGGAATAAAAGCCTCAGAAATATTAGTGGCAGAAATAAGCAACATTGTGACATTACAAAAATAAATGATTTTTTGAGGTTGTGGGTCTATATGATGTCCACCCGAAAAACTGTGATATGTGATTGTTGCCCACCCTGGCTGATCTGTATAACCAATCCTTCTTGACAGGAGATGTTGCTGACGATTGGAGAATGGCCAATGTTGTACAATCAACAACTTGATCATTTGCCTAATCGATCGTTTAACGATTTTGAAGCAACAATTTGGTTTTTATATTGATCAGCATTTAGACGAATAAATCGTTTGAAAATTCATAAGAAAAATTGTTATTGCGATCGTTTTTAAAATCGCTTAAGCCCATCTTTTACATAGGGTAAATTGGTGAAAAACTGTTTACACGAAGCGATCTGCGAATTTTCAGCGAATGACGAACGACAATTTAAGAACACATTGAAAGATCAGAATGAACGATTTCTCACTTGTCGTTTGATCGTTTGCTGTGTTTACACAGTACGATTACACCATGTAACAATTTTCCAAAAATTTTTTGTTCCCAGTTGTTAAGTGTGTTTTCCTCATTGTTTGTACCCTCAAAGAATAGAAAAAAATTATTATTCTCTGTAAACTTTGCTTTTGTGGTCAGCACAATGAAATTTTGAAATTGATGTATTTTTAAGGAAATTCGCCATATTTCAAGATACTTAAGAAGCTTCTGGAATTTTGAAAACTATCAAGAAGTTTCTAGAACTGTCCAGAATTGTCTAGAACTTTCTGGGACTGGTAACTGTATAACTACAGTTATATAGGGTCACTATAGCCCTTCCTGAGAGACGGAGAGACATGATCTAATTGATTGGGTTTGCATAGTAAGTGGGCAACAGCCATCACAGACAAAGGGGAATTGACCTAGACAGACATGTGTGAATTCATTCTCTATTCAGATTCTGATAACGACAGTATTCTCACTTCACCCCACACCCATTACAGGAGGAATTTCAAATGTATATATTGTGTGTTACTCTGCTACCAGGTGATCAGTCTTGCTCTGCTGAATCCTCAGTACACTCTTGTACTTTGAAACTGCATTGAATAAAGATTGAGCATTTTTATTTGCAGTTTGGAGAGACATCCTTTTTCCTTACAGTACACAGCAACTTAGTCAATTTAGATGGCATCAAGAGTTTGCATACATCCAGCAGACGCATTTTGCTATATATGTGGCCGGTCTATTCGAGGCTATAGGTATCACCTGTAACCCGAATGAGTGGCGTCTATTCATAGACAGCTCATGCAAGAGCCTCAAAACCGTGCTTCTTTACAATGGGAACAAGTATCCATCTCTTCCTGTAGCTCACTTGGTGCACCTGAAATAGGAATACACCAGTGTCAAGATGTTGCTAGGTGCCTTGAAGTATGATGAGTACGACTGGGAAGTTAATGGAGATTTCAAAATGGTGTCATTCCTGTGGGCCTTTAAGGTGGTTTTACTAAGTATCCTTGCTTTATTTGCCTTTGGGACAGCCGGGAGACTAAAATACACTACCACAGGCGGGACTGGCCTCAGCGGACAGAGTTCACTGTGGGGAAGAACAATGTAAAGTGGGAGCCACTGGTGGACCAACGCAAGATACTGATGCCACCACTACACATCAAGTTGTGGATCATAAAACAATTTGTCAGGGCTCCAGATAAGGAGTGGATAGCTTTCAATTACCTCCAAGATCTTTTCCCTAAGCTGTCTGAAGCAAAGATTAAAGCTGGTGTCTTCGTCGGACCACAAATCAAGAACATCATACAGTGCAGTAAATTTCACAAGAAGCTGAATAGAAAGAAGAGAGAGCGGCTTGGAACAGTTTTGTCACAGTGGTTTGCGGCTTTTTAGGCAATCATAAGATGAAAACTATGTACAACTGGTCCAGATTCTGACCAGTGGGCTGCAGGATGTCGCTTAAAATCCATAAATAAAACAGACCTCCCTCCAACAGGGTGTGTTCAGTGCAGATCCAGAAGAGATGCAAAAAAACGTAATTATTTAAAATTTATTAATAATATAAAAATTCATGTCGACACAACGCGTTTCTAAACTGGTCTGGTTTCTTTCTCAAGTGTCATTAGATCACAGGGTTGTTATTAATGGTGTATATACCAAGCAGAGACTGGTTACACGTGGTGGCCACAAGGGTCTGTTCTGGGTCCTGTTCTTTTTAATATGTTTGTGACATAGAAGAAGGTTTGGTAGACAAGGTGACTTTTTGCCTATGACATAAAAGTGTGTAATATTTCTGAAGGTTAATGTTATATAAAAAATATGTAGCTTTGCTAAATAAGTAGTCAAAACAATAAAAACTTGTCCCCGTTGTTATAACTTTCAAAATATAATTCGACAGTAGATTTGAATAAAGCATGATTGCAATTTACAGTTCATGTTTATACCATGGATCTCTGAACTGTGGCCCTCCCGCTGTTGCAACACTACATTTTCCATCATGACTGGAAAGCCAAAACCAAAGCTTTAGCCGTCCGGGCATGATGGGTATTGTGGTTTTGCAACAGCTGGAGGGCCACAGTTTGGAGACCCATGCTGTATAACAAAGCTATACTCACTTGTATCCAGGTCCAGCCTCAAGAAGGCAGCTTTTTAGTCTTGTGTTGATTGAAAAAAAAAAGGGACTAAACACAGGACCCAGCCAGTACAGAGAATCATGAGTCAATGTGTCCATCAATCACATGACTGCCTTCTTTCTGTAAATGCACAAATGACATGGAAAACACTGGACTTGTGTTTATACTCTTAAAAAAGTAGAGAGAGCCCGAACATAGCAAGTGCCGTGTTTCCCATAAAAACAAAATAAAAAATAATAATAATGAATGTAAATTGCAAACTTGCTTTATTTTACATCTACTGTTGATTAGATTTTGAAAGTGATAATGACAATGACAAAGACAACTAGATTTGCATTTCCAGGGACATACATAGTGCTTGAAATGAGCACCCCTTTAACAGTGACTTCCCTTTAAGAGAAACTTTAACCCTCCCTTTAAGAGCGACTTGGGTACCGTTCCTTTTAAAAGCGACTTGGATACCGTCCCTCTAATAGACACTTGGGTACTGTCCCTTAAAGAGAGACTTGGGTAGCGTCCCTTAAAGAGACACTTGGGTACCGTCCCTTTAAGAGGGATTTGGGTACTGTCACTTTAGGAGAGACTTGGGTACCGTCCCTTTAAGAGCGACTCGGGTGCCATCCCTTTAAGAGCGACTCTTGGGCCCTCTCCCTTTAAGAGCAACTCGGGTGTTGTCCCTTTAAGAGCGACTTGGGTGCCATCCCTTTAAGAGTGACTTGGGTTCTGTCCTTTTAAGAGCGACTTGGGTGCTGTCCCTTTAAGAGCGACTTGAGTACCGCCCCTTTAAGAGCACTTGGGTGCCGTCCCTTTAAGAGCAACTTTGGATACCGTCCCTTTAGGAGCGACTTTAGTACCTCTGCTACTTCACTGACTCAGCTCTGCTGTATCATGCGGATATCGGCTCTACTTCATTACTAACTCAGCTCTGCTACTTTGCTGACTCAGTGCTGCTACGTAGTGCGGATATCGGCTCTGCTACACGACTGGCTCAGCTCTGCTATGTAGTGCAAGTATCGACTCTGCTACACGGCTGCCTCAGCCCTGTCACAAAGTGTGGGTTTCGGCTCTGCTACACGGCTGGCTCTGCTCTGATAAGTAGTATGGTTACATCTTTGCTACATGGCTGGCTCAGCTCTGCTACTTTACTGACTGAAATTTGCTACTATAATGGTAAAGATCATTGTTTGGTTACTATGACAATCTTACTCATGTCAGTGAGACAAAATTGTTAAAGCGGTACTCCAGCAGGGGGGGGGGCACTTTTTTGCTGGGACAGGGGAGGAGGTGGCCAAGGGAAAAGACATCCACTTACCTCCCCGGTTCCAGCAGCGGGTCCCGCATCATGGCGCTACGGTGCCCGGTTGCCGCTTCCGGGTGTCTGACGTGGGCGCGAGACGTGACATCTCAGGTCCACTCAGCCACTCAGTGAAGGAGGCGAGATCCGTTTCAAGTCCTCTCAGATCCCACCTCCTTCACTGAGTGGCTGAGCGGACCTGAGACGTCACGTCTCGGGCCCGCGTCAGACACCCGAAAGCGGCCGGGAACCGGGCACCGGAGCGCCGCGATGCGGGACCCGCCGCTGGAACCGGGGAGGTGAGTGGACGTGTTTTCCCTTGCCCACCTCCTCCCCTATCCCAGCAAAAAAGTGCCCCCCCCCTGCTCAAGTACCCCTTTAAGGACCTTCCATCTTCTAAATTTTCTATTGGCCAATAGTGGACATGTGACTATGTGCATGTTGTAAAGCATTGACTGACAAGACCTTAGAATGTCTATTGGTTGCTATATTTGATATATTTGCATATGTGCTGTGATTGGCTGTTAGTGTCTACAGTGTGGGCATTATTATAGTGCTTGAAAAAGCACTATATTGTAATCCGTATTCTTTTTCTTCCGCTTCTTCTTCATCTTCTTTCCAGCCATTATTTTGCGATTAATACAGCCCGAACAGCTTTGCGCACAGACTCCATTTGAACTGCACTTCGAAGTGCTCGGCGGTGACAGGTGTGCTATCTATTTTTGGTTCCGATCGGATTTGTTGTTTTTCAGAAATTTACATTTAAAGACCCCTAATTTCCCATAGGAAATAATGGCCCATTAAAAACAATGGCCACACTGTAAATGCTAACAGCCAATCACAGCACATATGCAAATAGCTGAAATATAACAGCCAAGGTATTGTCAGTCAATGTATCACAACATCCACACAGTCACATGTCCACTATTGGCCAGTAGAAGATGTAGAAGTTAGAAGGTCCTTAACGATTTTGTCTCACTGACATGAGTAAGATTGTCATGGTAACCGAGCAGTGATCATTACCATTATAAGTAGTAGAGTTCAGTCAGTAAAGTAGCAAAGCTGAGCCAGCCCGACACCCGCACTACGCAGCAGAGCTGAGACAGCCGTGTAGCAGAGCTGACACCCGCACTACGTTGCAGAGCTGAGCCAGCCGTGTAGCAGAGCCAACATGCGCACTATGTAGCAGAGATGAGCCAGCCATGTTGCAGAGCCGACACCCGCACTACTTAGCAGAGCTGAGGCAGCCATTTGACAGAGCCCACACCCGCACTACGTACGTAAAGGGACGGTACCCAAGTCGCTTTTAAGGGGACAATACCCAAGTCGTTCCTAAAGGGAAGATACCCAACTCGCTTTTAAAGGGACGGTACCCAAGTCTCTCTTAAAGGGACGGTACCCAAATCGCTTTTAAAGGGACGGTATCCAAGTCACTCTTAACCCCTTGCCTCTTCAGCCTGTTTTGGCCTTAATGTCCAGGGCCTATTTTTCAAATCTGACCAGTCTCTCTTTATGTATTGATAGCTCTGCAGTGCTTTTAAAGGGGTACTCTAGCGAAAATCTTTATCTTCCAAATCAACTGATATCAGAAAGTTATATAGATTTGTAATTTATTTCTATAAAAACTTATTAGCTGCTGTATGTCATGCAGGAAATGTTTTGTTTTTTTTCAGTCTGACACAGTGCTCTCTGCTGACATCTCTGGCTGAGACTGGAACTCTGTCTCGGTTTTCTATGAATACCCATAAAAAACCTTTCCTGTCTGGGCCAGAGGTGGCAGCAGAGAGCACTGTGTCAGACTGAAAATAAAACAACATTTCCAGCAGGACATACAGCAGCTAATAAGTATGGGAAGACTGGAGATTTTTTAATAGAAGTAAATTACAAATCTATATAACTTTCCGATATTAAGTTAATTTGAAAGAAAAAGATTTTCACTGGACACCCACTTTAACTATCGCAGTTATTCTGAGATTGTTTTTTCGTGACATATTCCCCTTTATGTTAGTGGTATACTTTGGTTGATACACTCCGGAATTTTTATTTCTTTTTTTAAAAAAACACATTTGCGCTAAAACTTATATTCAAAATTCTCTTATTCTAAGAAAAATAGTCATGCCACACGAACTAATTATTATTGCAACATCTATAACATGTCTGCTTTATGGTGACATCAATTGGTGAACGTCCTTTTACTTGTTAGGATTTTAGAGGGCTTCGATATTTTGCAGCAATTTTTCAAATTTTCAGAAAAATTTCAAATTCTGATTTTATTAGGGACCAGTTCAGTTCTGAAGTGGATTTGTGGGGACTGTATGTTAATTACCCCTATCAATCTCTCCACTGTAAAAACTGCACCCCTCAAAGTATTCTAAGTAACATTTCATAAGTTTATTAACCCTTAAGGTGTTACGTAGAAATCTAAGCAGGTTAGAGGAGAAATTAAATTTTTTTTTTTTTTGGCAGATAATCCATTTTAATCCAACTGAGAAATGGAACTCAATATTTATTCCGCTCATTCCAATGTTTCTAGAAACCCCCATATGTGGCCGCAGTGCAGTGAAGGGGGGTTGGAGGGAGCGGATCTCCCTCCGGCTGCCCAATAGACACTGTGGTCCCATGGACCGCAGCGCCTATGGGGTTTACTGCCTGGGGAGGAGCGCGGCTCCCCTCCGGGCATGGGCAGCAGGAGGAGGCTCCAACTGCTGCCCAAACGCCGCTAGGGTCAGCGGGGGGAGGCAGGGACAGCATGACGTTCCTTGAACGTCATTTTGCGGCATGGGGTTAAAGGGATGGTACCCAAGTCTCTCTTAAAGGGGCGGTACCCAAGTCTCTCTTAAAGGGACAGTAATCAAGTCGCTCTTAAAGGGACTTTACCAAAGTCATTTTTAAAGGGACTGTACTGTGTCGCTCTTAAAGGGAGTGTATTAAGGGTTAAAGTTTCTATTAAAGGGAAGTCACTGTTAAAGGGGTGCTTTTTTCAAGCTCTATGTATTTCCCTGGAAATGCAAATCTAGTTTCCAATGTGCCATTCTTTCCTATGAAAAATTTGGGGTCTTTCAACATAAATTTCTTAAAAACCACAAATCTGATCAGAACCAAAAATAGATAGCACACCTGTCACTGCCAAGGGTTTCAAAACACAGTTTGAACAGTCTGTGCGCAAAGCATTTCGGGCTGTATTAATAGCAGAAGAAGAAGAAGCGGAAGAAGAAGAATATAGATTACAATACAGTGCTTTTTTAAGCACTGTAATGACAAAGGGAACCAATCAGCACCCTTGTACTGATATGGCTGCCAGCTGCACCCTATTAGATCTACTGTGCAGTTCCCCCTAGCATATCAGCTGTCTAGAGACTTGCCAGCAGTTAATTATTTGGTTGAAATCCCCTGATGGAAAGAAAATATAGGTCTTTATTTTTTTTTATTTTTTTATTTCTCAATATTGTACCATTTAATGGCAAATAACGCAGAGAACAAGATTAAAATAACAGCAATTATTTGCTATTAAAGGGCGTCCATCCATTGAATTTTAACAGTGCGTTAACATAGCCTTTCTGTGTTTTCAATCAACTCCTGGTTTTGGTTGCAAAATACCGAGCAAAGTACTGAGCAAAAATACTATGTGTGAACATAGCCTTGGAAATTAAAATGATACAATAATGAGGGGGGTAAAACTATACTTCATTTCCATTGGGATTTGAACCAGAGAAAAAACTTCTGACAGGTCTCTAGACAGGTGAGTTACCCCTAGACCACAGCTCCAACACATTTGGGTTCAGAGATTCAACTACTGTATACCTGAAGTGTTTCTTTCAGACATAAACTGCCTACAGAGGACTGATCTGCAATCTGAGACACTGAGATTATTCATGAAGAGGAGAGAGGAGGAAGGAGTGGTGAGGAGTGCCAGAGAGTTCCACAAACAACTCCTTTTTGACTCATCTATTACCCCCTTTCCAACCCTACACTACCAAAGTTAGTGGTATTATACTCTCCACTGCCGGGGACCACCAGGGAAGCTTAGTTATATATCAGATACTCTTTTCCCTGTTTTAGTTGTCTAAACTAGGGATGTATCATATAGTCCAAAAAATATGGTATCCTGTAGGTAGAGCTTAGATAGAGGTAGTGGATGTTTAAGGAAAACTGACAGCATATATATGCATTTATATATATATATTCATGCTGCAGGTTTCCAGATGCCAATTGCAGGAGCACTGCATTCTGTATGTACATTTGGGGATGTTCTGTTATACTTATAGATTGTAAGCCCTCGCAGGCAGGGTCCTCTTCCCCCATGGCCATTTGCCTTTATGTAATATGTTGGTCGCTTTCATCAGCAGGGTTTATTATTATGTGAGAATAAACAAAATAAAAAAACAGCACTGTACACAATAACCAATGCATATATATGGCACTAGTTTTAATCACAGGTAAAGGCATATGGTTAGTACTCACACACATCAGCCAACCAATAGCACTGAAGACAAGGAGTGCTACAATCCTTTCTTAATGCTATCACCATTTATTGCTGATCAGGACACAATATAAAAGTCAAAAAATGAGAATGTTGCATCATAACACTAAACAGGCATCAATATGAAGATCAAATGCAAACTTACTTCTTTGAGGGGAGTAGATGTATCTACTATAGCACTGTGTACATAGTAAGAACATAAGTATTTACAGAAAGGGAACGTTTACCAGAACTTTATAGGTTGTCACGGATGAGAGGAAAGCCTTGTTTTACCTTTCAGACACAGCATGGATAGATATAGGAACAGAGAGGAGAGGATAGCAGGGCTGATTGTGGGCAGATTTTGTGCAGATTGTGACTGTGGGCAGATTGTGGGCTGATTGACCACTATGGCAGGGTGCAACTCCTGATCCAACAGAAATTCCTGGCACTGCAGTACCAGTGCTATCTGCACGGCAACTGCTTCTAAGTTTGTCAGAATGGTTGGACCCAGACACATTAGAAGTTGAAGATCTCATGGAGGCATTGGATGTTGAGCTAGCAAATAACAGAAGAGAAAGCAGTTAGTGTAGCGAGGCAGGGGCAGCTTGTAGCCTCAGTATGGGCTCGTACTGGGCGGCTGCTGAAGAGGAGCTAGGAGAAGAAATCTTTGTCCCTGACTTTGAGGAGAAGCCTGACAGCAGTCAGCTGGAGCACAGCAGTGTGCCACCTCGGACAAACCACTGACTGCGCTCAGCGGTGTGGCAGCTCTTTTATGCAGGTGATGGCAGAGGCAATTCTGTCACCTACAACATCTGCCAGCAGACAGTGGGTTAGGGTTTGGGTCGAAACCCTGGCACCACTTCCATGTTGCAACATATGGAGGGCCACCACCGGAAAGATTGGGAGAACTGTGACCCCTAGGGCAAAATCCACTCTCCCTCCAAACCAAGTCTCCAATAAATGATTCCCCTACTTTAAGCAACCTTATTCTTTTTGAACATATCAAGTAATTTTAGCCCTTAAATCATTAGTATAGTCCTTTAGCAAATACATAGAGTAAATTAATAAATATTTTAACCCCTTCCCGCACGAGGGCATAACTGTACGTCCTCGCACGGGTGGGGGAGTTCAGAGCGGGGCCGCTGATTCTATAAATTTACACATGAATCAGACGGTGCCGGCAAAGGGAAGGTCCTTTTTTTGAACCGCTGCCCGCCCCGCGTATGGCGCCACTCTATTCATGGTTACCGGGCCGGGTTGAAGCACTGGAGGCGGGCTGCCTGTCCCCAGTGGAAGGAAACCCCGCCCCTCCATGACAGGGCTCAATTGATTCTACGCAGGAATTGGGCCGCGGTTTAAAAAAAGGACAGCGGCACCGGCTTTCCCGTGCTGGCACCTTCCAATTCATGTGTAATTTTAAAGAGAGTCTACCTAATGGTACATCCTCCTTAAGCTATAGAAGGGGTCATAATGGTATATATATCACAGAGGATGATGTTCTCTAAATGTTATCTGAGAAACCTCTAAAGCTACTATCAGCAGTTATCTGTTGCTGAAAGGCAGGTTACCCTGCCTTATGGTGCATTCATCTGTGAATGGTTGTTTTTTTGTTTCTGTTGCCTAAAACCCTTAACAAATGTGCAGCTGTATTCTTGCAACCTTTTTCACCTTTTACAGAGTTCAGTACATAACTACCAAGTTCAACACTGAAACCGTATTTCCCAACGTCTACATAGTACTGACGAGCATAAAGATCATGTGAATGCACCATTAGGGTGAGTTTTTTTGGGAGTGACCAAAGCAAAGGGGGCACGGTCACTCCCCTACCCCATCAGGGGTAACCCCTTTCTTTGTGGAGACAGCTTAAACACCCCAAGCAGTGATAAATGAACATCATGATGTTCGGTTTGGATCTCGAATAAGAACATAGAAAAAAAAAAAAAAGGTCATGATCGGTTCATGTTCGCTGATCATTCACAAATAAACAATGTACTTAAAGTAGAAGCGTACGTTTTGGTCTAAGCACAAGCGTACAGATTATTGGTAGCAAAGTGTAAATTACGCAGCTGCATATGCATTTGTATACACAGCTGCATGCATTTTTGTCTAGAGTTAAGCATATGTGCACAGATTATTAGGCGCAAAGCGTAAATTACACAGTTGCGTACGTTAGCAAGTTTGACTATGTTGGAAAATGATCATTATAACCATACCGATCATCAAAAAATTGTTAGTGGTCGAACACGAACAATTAGCGCCATGTTTTCATGAACATACAATCATATACAAACATGTTCACTCATCAAAACTTCAAGAGATGCACACGTGGGTTGCGTCTTGCACTTTGTAAGGTTTTTGAACACATTATTTCCGCCATTTAAGAAAATAGAGTACAGTGGGAAAAATCTAAATTTGCCACTCTTTTGTTTAATACAATCAGTATAAAGCCTTCTTGAATCTCGTCTTTTCTCTATTATTTATTCTTTGCTGTTGAGGTTTTACGGTCTATTTTAGTGTATCCCAATTGACTATGTTTTAATTTCCATTTCCATAATTTTACTTGACAGTAACTTTTACTTGACTAGGTTCTGGGGGTCTAAAAATTGGATCTTTCTTTTATTTCTCTAATATTTTAATGAATAAAAGGAAAGTCCCACTACAGTTACCAGTCTCAACTGTATGTGCTAGGCCCCTCAGGGTCAAAGAGAGTCCGAGTGCTTCCACTGCCACATCCGGATGTCTGTCCAAGTGCCCTCAGGGTCGAAAAGAGTCAGTGTTGCCCCTACCCCGCTCCCTCCTGATCCATGGGCGTCCAATGATGTCCATGGAGAAAAGGTAATTATACGCCACTGGTCCACCGATGTCCACTGCTTTCCAGGGAGAAAATTGATGGTACGCAGCTTGTCCACTGATTTTGTGGGAGAAAATTTATGTCACGCCACTGGTCCACTGATGTCTTTTGCTTTTCTAGGAGAAAATTTATGTTACGCCGCTGGTCCACTGATGTCCACTGCTGTTCTGGGAGAAAATTGATGTTATGCCGCTGGTCCACTGATGTCCACTGCTTTTCTGGGAGACAATTGATGTAACATCTTTGGTCCATCGATGTCCAATGCTGTCCTTTGAGAAAATTGATGTTACGCCCCTGGTCCACCAATGTCCACTGCTGTCCATGGCAGAAATTGGATGATTGACTGGCTGATTGACATTTTTCTTTTAATTGTAATTTTCTAATTTTTGACACTTTTACAAGAACATGTGTTAACAAATGTGTCCTTCTGTAATAGTGCCAGTACTGTAGCTACTATAGTTTTTCAACTTTATTGAAATTAGATTAGATTTATGAATAGTAAGTAATTTGAACCAAAATTTGCGAGTCTTGCAAACTGAATTTCTGGTTGTTTCACTCATCTCTTCTTAATTCATTGTTCCTCTGCCTATACCTCAGAAACTGGGTATTCTGAATTTCTGTACTGTCTTGTAATAAAAAATACGCAGTGCAGATCTCTCACAATGCCTTTTCCATATAGCTTTAGTAACAAAAGTGTACTATCTCTCACCGAGGAGAGAGTCATAAAGACATTTTCAGACTTATAGGCCATTCACACTCCATTGGGAATACTAGGAAGAAAATATATTCGAAGAAGCAACTCTCCAAGGTACTGTAGCTTTCACTTAAAGTCACTGTTTTACTCCAATTTGGAGTCTAAGAATATTAGTGGGAATATATGGCAAACCAGAAATCTATCCAGACAGAGAGAACACCCATCTTTAGACGTTTTGAAGGTATTGCTGTTGTCAGTAAAGGACAGGGTTTAGGCTGCCTGTTAAGTGACCTATTGTTGTGGTTAAGTTGTCTAGTATGTGCTGACTCTGAGCTGTTGTATGTCTTGATGAGATCTCTAGGTGTAAAGTTATCATAGTCCATTTGTAAAAGTATAAAAAACATGTGCCTAATCGCACTGTGTGTATATGGTCCTGCACCTGCACCCCGAGACGTAGCAGCACGTTCGGCCATCATCTTATCATCTGATGAGAGTGAGAGTCTCAGAGAAGGAATAGAGCCAGCCAGCGCCTTGGCGTGGACATCTTCTTATTTCGGATTCCTGCGCACTATGGTGATGTTTTTTGTTATATTCCTGTTTTTGTTACATTTCTATTTTTGCATGAAAAGAATTTTCATATTGCATATGAAAAAGTAAACTAAGAAAAAAGTTCATGAAGATACGATTGTGTCCTGGTTTTTCTATTTTCTCATAGTCCATTTGTTCTCTATTTGTACTTACATTTGACATCTTCTGATGTATTTTTTGTTTGTTTGTTTTGTTTACTTTTATTTAAACATTAAAAATAGTAAGTTAATATTCTTACTGATTAGTAGGGTACTATGTATTTTCTTTATAAATTCAGTTGCTACAGTTGTGCTCACAAGTTTACATACCCTGGATGAATTTTTGCTTTCTTATCCTTTTTCAGAGAATACAAAAACTTTTTTTTTCTCCCCACTCATTGTTATAGGTTGGGTGTAACCATTTATTGTCAATCTACTGTGTTTTCTCTTTTTAAATCATAATGACAACCAAAAACATACAAATGGCTCTAAAAATTTCACATAGCCTGGTGATTTTTGCCTGATAACATGAACAGAAGTTGACACAAATGGGTTTGAATGGCTATTAAAGGAGAACTCTGGCGATTTCTAAGGGCCCTATTACACCAACAGATTATCTGACAGATTTTTTAAGCCAAAACAAGGAACAGATTTGAAAGAGGAGAAATCTCAGTCTTTCCTTTATTACCTGTTCTCTGTTTATATTCCATTTCTGGCTTTGGTTCAAAAAAATCTGTCAGATAATCTGCTGGTGTAATAGGGCCCTAAAAGCCAGCAGCCTGCAGGGCTGCAGGGGTGGGGAAATTGATTACAAGTAACAACTTACCTCCCCCTGTGCCCTTGGTGGGCAGTGGGAGTGGCCGCTGGTCCCCCGCCAGGCTCCAGAATCTCCGGGGTGTCAATATCACAACCCGACTGATGGGTCAACCGCTCTGCCAGTCAGTGACTTGGGCAGGACGCTGCTCCAATCACTGATTGGCTGAGCAGCCAGTCCATAAGCCGGGACAGGCATTTTCCCCCGAGTTGTGACATCATTATAGCTCTAGCCGCTCACCTCGGGCACGGGGAGAGATAAGTTTCTACTTGTAATCAGCCTGCTGGCTGCTGGCTTTTAGAAATGGCTGGACTTTTCATTTAAAGGTAACATCAACATCTGTGACCTGCTTGTTTGTTTGTAATCTATGCGTGTGTGCATAAAAACTGAGTGAGTTTCTGGGATCCAGGCCGACTCTTTCATCCAGTCACTGATGTTTTGGATTGTGAGTCATGGGGAAAGTTAGAGAATTGTCAACGGATTTATGGGAAAAGGCAGTGAACCGTATTAAACAGGAAAGAGGCATAACAAGTTATCCAAGGAATTCATAAGGCCAGTCAGCAGTGTTCAAACAGTCAGGTAGACCAACAAAAATTTCGGTCACAACTGCCAGGAAAAATCTTTGGGATGCAAAGAAAAACCCACAAATAACATCAGCTGAAATACAGGACTCTCTGAAAACTAGCGGTGTGGCTGTTTTAATGATGCACTATAAGGGGGCACTTAAAGAAAAACTGTCTGCATGGTTAAGTTGCCAGAAGAAAGCCAGAACTGCACAAATGCAAGGTACAAGGTATCTTACCTACAATACAACAAACAGCACAGAGACTAGCTTCAAAACTTCCGTAACAAGGTCATTGGAAGTGATGAGATCAAAATTAAACAAACAGTACATTTACAGAAGTGTCAAGAAGGCCTATGATTAAAGGAACACCATTCCGGCGGTGGATCGCTAATGTTTTAGAGATGCATGAGCTACAAAGGCACAGGAAAATTTGATGGAAAGATGAATGCAGCACATTATCAGCAAAAACTGGTGGCAGCAGTAAGGGGACGAGGGGGATGATGTCCTTGTGAGTGCAGACAGAGGGTGCACACTGTAACTGGAAGCAGGCACACTGATTGGTCAGGCATCCTCCCTCTTCTCAGTGGGCAGGGTTACAATCGCTAACCAGGCACTGAAGAGACAAAGGACACATGATCCCCACACGGAAGGTGGGGGCCAGGAAAAAGGAGTGGTGTCATAGTGGACTGTGTTTAGCTCATTTTTTTGCATTCAAAGGGAGTAAGAAAGCAGGAAAAAGCACCAAAACACATAATAACTTGCTTTGCCCAATATGTAAAGCTATCAGTGGCCTATTACCTGGTGCAAAAAAGATCTAAATCTGCATAGTCTGGAGGAAAGAAGGGAAAGGGGGACGTGATTTAAACCTTTAAGGCTGGGCTTACAAAGTGTAAGACAGGGAACGTTCTGTTATATGGCCATGCCACAGTGTGGTCGCTGTTTGTGAAGTTCATCCCGGTCGGTACTGCAGTACTGGCCAGGTGAACGTAATTTCTTTTTAACTGGAATTTGGGCGCATTTGGGAGTGCCCGCATTCCGATTATAATAGCAGACAATATGAAGTGCAGCCACTATACAATGAAAAGCCGCCGCACAAAACCGACATGTCAGGTGTATATACATACAGTGTATATACACTCCGGCAGTTAGTCCATAGGAAATAATGAAGTGTATTTTTTCAATTAATAATGGCCGGTATTGCAATCTGCAACAATGGCCGTAATTAGTTGAAAAAAATACTTTGTGTGAACTTAACTTAAAACTAGTACACAAGAAGACACAAACTGAGTTTGATTAGAGGGAAGCTCAGAACAATAAACTTTCAGCAGATGTGGTTGGTAATCTACAGTAAGTGAATGAAAACATGCCTGGGATAAACATATATCTATCCTAAGATAATAATAAAGAAAATAATAAAAGGGCAGACCAGATGAACCAGGCAGTCTTTTTCTGCCACAATCTCCTATGTTTCTAAGCATAATACCATGGTACTCTATTATAAACAGTAGCTTTTAAATGGTTAAAGGCTACCATCTAGTGGTCATTTGTAGGTAACACATTTGTTAAATTGATGCACACATTCAGTTCATAAATTTGTTTATCTGCTTCTTCAACTTATGCCTTTCATAAGAAAAAGATGATATAATGTGACAGAATTTTACTCAGTTAAATGCTGACGGAAACATTTGATTAATCTCTGTTGATATGTATGCACTTAATGTGAAATTTACACTCCACTATTTTTTGGAATAGTAAGCCATTAGAATTTTATATGCTCTTAATCAATATAGTGTTTATCCTTGAACATTAGTAGTACTTGAATCTGTTATCATGAACCGATAAAAGTAAAATTGATCTGTAACAAATTTTACATTAATGCACTCATATTGATACTTCAGATCAACATTTATGGCATACCCACAGGATACAATACTTTTGCTATAAACTGTACACAGAGAGAAATATTATTACTTACAAAAAAGTAATGCACCAAGAAAGAGTTGCAGAATGAAACTTTATATGTGTTAATGTAATGATGATATATTTAAATGATTAAAATATTAGAGTGAAAAAAAAAATAGTTTATGGGGAAATACTGTATGGGTTCAGTTATCTTGTTGGGCTGTTTTTAACCTGGATACAAGATGACATATGGGCGAACATTGAGGCATACAAGTTCTATTGTTTAGGTGATTTATTTTTCAAGTGTTCCAGTACTAGCCATGCTGGGCTAGTAACACAGGCAGTGAGGCTATTATGGACGTGGAGTCAATACTTATCCACACAGAGGGGCTATCTATCTTCTTCTCAAATGCGCCTTGGTAACTAAGACAGGAACTAGGGATGAGCGAACCGAACCGTAACAAACCAGTTCCGTTACGAACTTTGCAAAAAGTTTGGTTCGTCACCAAACTTTGAGAAAGTTCATAATGAATATGGTTAAAATAAAAATAACAAATAAAATCACAGAATAGACAAGGATACAAGGGATTATGACTCCTATAATCTCTTGTATCCTGGTTTTCTGTGAATATCAAGATATGAGACCTTAAATTAGTCTTCTCAGATATACCTGGGTGCTGCCTAATCAAAAATGGAATGTGACAGGTGGCTGTGAGTATCAACCAAGACAAATAAAAGCAACTTCAGTGTTCAAGCTGATCTACTTTATTAAGTGAAAATCTCAGTTCATATCTTTACAATAAAGGTTCAAAAAATAGCAGAACTCCATTTAGCCGCAAAAAAAAAAAAAAAGTCCCATCACTGTCCCTGAAAAAAAAAGTCCCATCAGCTGTCCCATCACTGCACAGTTGTGAAGAAAAATGTTGGCGACTCATTGGGATTCTTGGTGTCCAAGACCGTGCACCCCAGTGCTGATGTCTGGTCCTTTAACCCTTAGGCGACCCTGGACGTCCAGGGCCGCCTCCAGGTGTTCAGAGCGGGGCCGCGCGGTGCCCATGCTCTGAACCGCCGTGGTCCCGGGTGCCGCTCTTAGCCCTAGACTGCGGCTATTAGCGGGCACGGTCCGATCGCCGTGCCCGCTAATAAAGTAATCGGATGCAGCTGTCAAAGTTGACAGCTGCATCCGATTACTTGAACGCAGCCATCCCTGGTTTCTAGTGGGGTGGAGCGATCCACACATCCTCTTCCGTCTGGGCTCAGCGCCGTAATGGCGCTGATCCCGGCTCGGCACTCGATTGCTTCCGGCTGCAGCAACCGAAAGCAATCAAAGTGCCTATCTCATCCATCTATGCTGCATGTCTATGCAGCATAGATCTCAATATGAGATCAGTGTACTTATACTAGAAGTCCCCCGGGGGGGCTTCTAGTATAAGTGTAAAAGTAAAAAAAAAAAAGTGTTGTTATTAATAAAAAGCCCCCTCCCCTAATAAAAGTCAGAATCACCCCCTTTTCCCATGTTATAAATAAAAATATATTAATAAATAAATAAACATGTTTGGTATCTCCGCGTGCGTCATCTCCTGAACTATTAAGTAATCACATTCCAGATCTCGCACGGTAAATGGCGTAAGCGCAAAAAAAATCCCAAAGTGCAAAATTGCGCATTTTTGGTCACATTAAATCCAGAAAAACTGTAATAAAAAGCAATCAAAAAGTCGCATATTCACAATCAAGGTTCCAATAGAAAGAACACATCATGGCGCAAAAAATAGCACCTAACATATCCCCATAGACCAAAGGATAAAAGTGCTATAAGCCTGGGAATGGAGCAATTTTAAGGAACATATATTTGTTAACAATGATTTGAATTTTTTACAATCCATCAGATACAATAAAAGTTATACATGTTTCATATCGTTGTAATCGTAACGACTTGACGGACATATATAACAAGTCAATTTTACCCCAGGGCGTAAAAACGAAAAAAAAAAACAAATAAAAGAAATGCATTTTTTTTTTCAATTTCACCACACAATTTTTTTCTGGTTTCACAGTGTACTTGATGAAAAAATTCAGCCTGTCATTGCAAAGGACAATTAGTGGCGCAAAAATAAGGGCTCATGTGGGTTGGTTTTTAGGTGAAAAAATGCAAGTGCTAAGGCCATTTAAGCACAAGGAGGGAAAAACGAAAACGCAAAAATTTTAATTGGCCCGGTCCTCTAAGGGTTAATTAAGGGCAAGGGCAGTATATGTCTGTTACTGCCCATTGGGTCAACATTTCCCCAGAAAACCATCAGAAAGTTAGCCCATTCTTGCCACTGTCACCTCCCCGGTGCTTTAGGGGGCCAGTTCTGCAAAAGTTCTGCCTCCACCAGCTTGCAACCATCCACCGCTTTGACTGCAGTCCAACCTGCCCCGGTGTCTTACCAACGATGTCAGGCCCGGCGCTCTCAGGCTATCCTCCATTTTGTGAGCCTGGCGCCACAGTGGGCAGGAGCTCCTCCAGACCATCAGGGAGGAGATGTATGAAAGGCTGACCCCACGTCAACTAACGGTGGGAAGTGTTGTAGCCCACAAAGCACAATTATTTAGAAGTATAATAAAATCTTTTATTTACATATACATGATTTACAAAAATCATCAATTGTCTGTTCTCAACCATACTGGGTCCAATACAGTACTATTATTGGTGCTGGTTCCACTGTCAAATATCTGTTTTCCACCCTACTGGGTCCAAGGAACTTAGTGTCCTATGTCCCGTGTAATCACTTACACCTTGGCTAATTTTTTTTCCCTATTTTTGCACTTTGATTGTTTCCACCTTTTTCATTGTAATAGCAACTGAAACTAAACGAAAATATAGCCTATCAGACTCCCACTATTGTAGTTGCAATTATTCAGCCATTATAGCAAGGTTAGTTTTAGGTTCGATTCGTACAAATCCGAATTTCACGAAAGTACGCTGGATCGAACCGAACTTTTCAAAAGTTCGCTCATCCCTAACAGTAACCATAGAAGTAAGCAGCCAGGAAAGTGCAACTAAAGTCATAAACTCTGCTGCAAACCTGCTAGGACCTAAAGGGGAACTCTAACAGCTACCCTTATTCCTGGAATCAAGTCACTTGATGCCCTCAACTAGCAATAGGCAGAACTTTATAGCCGTGGATACAGGTACTGTTCAAGTTTACAGCCACAGACTAAGGGTGGTTAAAGCCCCTCTCCCCTGAAGGTAGACTATTGTCTGTCAAGCTAAGTTTTATGTTAAAGTAAACAGAGACCTTATTAATGCTTCCAAAAAGTATCTTGTACAGTATACATGTGAAAGTGATTACAAAGTCTTATACAGTATACCTGCTTCAACAAGTGATTTCAAGTACCCAAAGTATTGCAAAAGATCTCAGTCAGCAATGTTTAACCTATTGGACTTCTGCACCTTTTTTGAAAGAGCCATTATAATGTGTACTGCACCTTTAAGAAACAACTACAGTAAAAGTTGCACCTGTTTAAGTGACTCCTGGGTTCTCTAGTTCATTTGCATTAAACTTGTATCTTACTGTTCTTTAATGGGTGGGTGTTTGGGACCCAGGGAGGGCATACATCACTCAGCCCTAGCTAACACCACCTGACTACCTTGGGTTACCGCACTTGTGCTTGTCAGTGGATCAAATGATCCTGTCTACTGGTGTCCTTCATTAACCCTCTGGACTCTGTTCACAGTGTGTGTGTTCTCTCACATTACCACTGCACCCAACACTGTCTACCAGCTTGGTCGGAATGGCTTACATGGCAGGAAATTTATCAAAAGACCATCCTACTTCTCTTTAATTCAGTGATGGGCCTCCAATCCAATGATGGTCCTCTTCATAAACTCTGTCAACTGGGTATAATGTCTTCAAGTGCATTATAGATGCATGTCTAGCTTTCTGTTGCAAAATTTTTATTGAAATGTTTACAAGTTTTCAGTTTTACAAACAGTATTGTTTCAATCTCTTATCAGGAAGTACACTACCCAGGAGATATGTCTAAAAGCCCTTATTTAGCATATGTACTTTATGTCCATTTGTGGCAGAACACATTGTCGTATTATTACGGATGAGCATACCTGGACTTTGGAAGTCTGTAAAGTCCAAATCTCTGTGCTCACATCCCTGGACCTGAACACGGGTTTCAGCGTGAAAGTATGTGTTTAGGTTCAGTGTTCAGATTTAAAATAAAGATTGTTGACAGGGCTGCTGAGCAGCCAGAGTTTTAACACTGTGGGATTTACAGTAGGGCTTCTAGTGCGTTAAGTGGGGATGTTACGTATCCCTACTTTACCCCCTCGGAGCAAGACTGAGGGAGGGAAGTTATCAATCATACTTATTCTCCCAGGCCCCAGTCTTGTATCTTCAGCAGACCCAGCAAACAATGCTAGTTGTATCGGGTTTGCTCCTTCAGTATCCACTCAACTAATCATTAGCTGAGGCAGGACACTGCCGCAGCTCTTGATTGGCTGAGCGGATACTGCATAACCTAAATAATATATCCATAATATAGCCAATATAGCCAGCAATGTGTTCCCCTGAACCCATTTAGTCTGTCTAATGTACAAAGGCTAGAAGGGCTGAATTGATGTCAATAGTGTGGACATTTGCCCTGGTGCATACCCCTATACTGCATCTGCCTATTGACTTGTGGGGTTGCTCAAGATGGTTTAGGTGCAAAGAAAACCAGACACAGGGAAACAAGGAGGTGGTACAATAGTAACTTTTACTAAGAGACTTTGGAAACATAAGGCATTTTACAATACAGTTTTAATGCTCTCAATCCTGGTAGTGTTGTATTAGTTACCTCTGCCGAGAGTTGGCTCATGGAGGGTTTTCCCATTTACAAAAAACAAGTCCTCACTCACATTTCCGCATTCCTCATTAGAGTCAAGCCTTAAAGGGGTACTCCGCTGTTTTCAAATCAACTGTTGTTAAAAAGTTACTTCTATTTAAAAATATCAAGTCTTCTCGTAATTATCAACCGCTGAAAGAAGTGCAGTTTTCTTTCCAGTCTGGCATGGTATTCTATCCTGCCTCCTTTTTCTGTGACAGTAACTGTCCACAGCAGGAGATGCTTTCTATGGGAAGGTTCCTGTCACGAACAGAGGTGTCAGCAGCACCATGTATACGATAATACTGGTGCACAGTAATCAATTGCAAGGAATCTTGTAACTTCTCATAAATCCAAAAGAAGAAAGTGTTTGACTCACGTTTAGTCGTTCATTTCTTTGTTTTATTCTTTGAAATATTCACATTCTGTTTCACAATGGTAGTGTGGGCTCTCTCACCACAGCACCAGCAGCACCATGCCAGACTGGACAGAATACACCACTTCCTGCAAAACATAGAGAGCCGGACTCCAATGCTGGTAGCTAACCTTATATATGCTGTAGTCAGCACGACTGCAGTATCATATGGGTTGCACCATTATTGCTCTGTGAAGTGATTGCAGAGTCTTAATGGTAGCCAGAGCAACTGAAGGCCTCAGTGCCAGGAGACTAAGGAAGCTGATCAGGCTCTGCCCTGAGACAGAATCTGAGTTGAGTGTAACACTGACAGGCATAGTTCACTGCCGTAATGATTGGTACTGCAGTGTATTATACCAGCCATTAGTTGAGGCAATGCTTAATTCCCCTAATTGGATGATATAAAAAAATGCAAAAGTAAAAAAAAAAAAACCTGTAAAAAACATAAGTACACAATGTCCCATTACATATAATGTCTCACATTGCAACTGATCAATTTAGAAAAAAAAGTGCACATACTGTATATGGTATTGCTATAACCACTTAAAGTGGGAAAGGTCATTTCTAAAAATGGGCCCTGGGCCTTAAGGCCAAATTAGCCTGGTCCTAAAAGGGTTAGAATAGAGTTCTATCCCAACCATAGTCTTTCCTGTGATATACTATTAAAATAGAAGGTACTGTCCCCTTCCTCCAACCAGCGGCTGCCACCTCTTCCACGACAGAAGTTTGCTCAACAGTAAGAAACAACATAGAGCCTTTTTAGAGGTGTCTCTACACAACAAGACTATGAAGAGGAAAAGTCTAATAACAAACTTCTTTCCCCCATCAAACCTTTGAAAAAGAAGAAGAAATTCAGAAGAGGAAAACGGGGTGGATCTAGTAGCAGAGGATTTGCCGAACAAGAGAAAAAAAGAAACAATAGCTGCATAGAAACTACCAATAAAAACAATAAAACTCTCCCAAACAAAAAGTTTTTATTGCTACAAAAGGGCTTGTCTTTTTGTCCCAAGAACAGGCTAAAGAACTTCTTGGATCTCCACAACTTCACAAGAAAATTGACACTACAATGTCATTTCTCTTTTCCCTCGAATCAAAGGGAGGTTACTAGTAGGACTCACAATACAGAACAGACAGTAGTCGGCAAACACCCGTCCGTCAAAACCAAGTCGAAATTCTATCCAATTGACAGCCAAGGCCCTGCCATTAGGACAATCTATGATGCCGTTGCCAAGGACCTCCGTGAGCTGACTCTTACCAACAAGGTACAGGTAGACGTTTTACTCAACGCCAGAGAGAAAAAAGCCCTAAAAGACCTAAAGGAAAACTATGACTTGATAATTAGATCTGCAGATAAAGGAGGAGGTATAGTCGTGCAAGACTATATGGATTATAACTTGGAGGCTATGAGAAATCTGAGGAATGAGAAATAATATCAGGCAAAAGGAGAAAACTCTATTCCACAACTACAATTAGATATAGCCAAACTGCTAAATGAGGCCCTGCTACAGAACATTATTACTAGAGATGAGCGAACCTCGAGCATACTCGAGTCCATCCGAACCCAAACTTTCGGCATTTGATTAGCGGTGGCTGCTGAAGTTGGATAAAGCCCTAAGGCTATGTGGAAAACATGGATATAGTCATTGGCTGTATCCATGTTTTCCAGACAACCTTAGAGCTTTATCCAACTTCAGCAGCCCCCGCTAATCAAATGCTGATTGTTCGGGTTCGGATGGACTCGAACCCGAAACCGGTTCGCTCATCTCTAATTATTGCAAAAGAAGAAACGAAATTCCTATGGATAAGGAACCCCACCACACCCTTCTACTACCATCTACCTAAAATACTTAAGAATGAGAAGAAACCACCATGCCATCATATCATCTTGGGAATCAATGGACCCACTTGTAACATCTTACACTACCTGGACCTCTTCTTACAGGAGTATGTATTAAATCTAGATTCCTATCTTAAAAACTCAGACGCCCTGATAACCTTACTAAAAGAACACCAATGGACAGAGGATACAGTTCTCCTTACAATGGATGTCTCAGCTCAATATACAAACATTCAGCATGATCTTGAAATAGAGTGCACCAGTTACTTTCTTGATCGAGATTCCACTATACCATCTATCCAGAAAACATTCTTAATAAACTGTCTGAATTTAATTTTAAAAAACATTTTTTTTAATACAATTGAACTATTTACCATCAAATATGCGGAACGGCTATGGGTACACAAGTAGCGCCCGCATATGCCAACCTTTTCATGGGAAGGTTCGAAACCCAGCACATCATCACCCACCCCCTATATAAAAAAAAAATGTCAAACTGTACAAAAGATATAACGATGACCTCTTCTTTTTGTGGAAAGAAGACATAGAAGAAATACATACATTCCTAAAGGATATTAATAAAAATGACTGGGGTATTACCTTAGTCCCAAACTACTCCAAAGAAAAAGTAGAATTTTTGGACTTACTCATCTCCCATGAAGACCAAGAAATAGTAACAGCAACATACTTTAAACCCGTGGATTCAAACAGTTATTTGCCCTTCAGTAGCAATCACTCAAAAAATGGAAACTTAACATCCCATTTGGACAGTTCAGGCGAATTCGGAAAAACTGCACTACCACCAGGAAATATCATGAACAAGCAGTAACAATTAAAAACTGATTTCTGGCTAAGGGTCAGCCTTGCAACCTGAACACCTACCTCTGCTCCATAGTCTTCACTTGTTTCAAAGTATTGCCAGAACTTAATGTTATGGATATCCCTACTAAACAACTATACTAAGAGAAGTCATTCATTCATATCATTAATCATAATTGCTGTCAACTACTCAAAATGCCTGTGGTTTCCAGTGGTACTGCTTAGAACCTGCAGTTAAGTAGGTTTACACATTAATTCTTATGAATTTACAAATACACCAGGGTGGAATTGAACTTATGACTCTGTGCATGGGAGGCTATTACTATACCGCTATTCTACAGAGCCATTCACAATACAAGCTGTGATACAATGCGTGTTAGCTCTATCCAGCATCCCTTTTAACCCATAGCTGCACCAGGACGTTATTTAACGTCCTCGTGCCGCTATGGGAGTTCAGAGGGGGGTCGCGCGGCGACCACCCTCTGAACTGCCGCGATCCCGGGTGCCGCGAGTAGCCCGGGCTCGCGGCTATTAGCGGGCACGGTCCGATCGCCGTGCCCGCTAATTAAGTACTTAGAAGCAGCTGTCAAAGTTGACAGCTGCTTCTAAATACTTGCGGTTACACATCCCTGGTGGTCTAGTGGGGGGATCGCCCCCCTGCGGCGCGATTGCGGGGGGGCGATCCCTGCATCCATACCGGGCCGGGGTCTGCTCCGTAATGGCGCTGATCCCGGCTCGGCATTCTATTGCTTTTGGCTGCAGCAGCCAAAAGTAATAGAACACCGATCTCATGGATTCATGCAGTATAACTATACTGCATGGATCTCTATGAGAGATCAGAGTGCATATACTAGAAGCCCCCCAGGGGGGCTTCTAGTATATGTCTAAAGTAAAAGAAAAAAGTATTTTTAATAACACAAAACCCCCTCCCCTAATAAAAGTCTGAATCACCCCCCTTTCCCCATTTTATAAATAAAAATAAATAAATAAATTAATAAACAAACATGTTTGCTATCGCCGCGTGCGTAATCGCCCGAACTATTAATTAATCACATTCCTGATCTCACACGGTAAACGGCGTCAGCGCAAAAAAATCCCAAAGTGCAAAATTGCGCATTTTTGGTCGCATCAAATCCAGAATAATTGTAATAAAAAGCGATCAAAAAGTCATATATGCGCAATCAAGGTACCGATAGAAAGATCACATCATGGCGCAAAAAATGACACCTCACACAGACCCATAGACCAAAGGATAAAAGCGCTATAAGCCCGGGAATGGAGCGATTTTAAGGAACGTATATTGGTTAACAACGGTTTGAATTTTATACAGGCCATCAGATACAATATAAGTTATACATGTTACATATCGTTTTAATCGTAACGACTTGAGGAACATGCATAACAAGTCAGTTTTACCCCAGGGCGAATGGCGTAAAAACACATTTCCCCCAAATAAAAGAAATGCGTTTTTTTTTTCAATTTCACCACACATATAATTTTTTTCTGGTTTCCCGGCACATTTTAGGCAAAAATTACATCTGCCTTAGCAAAGTACAATTAGTTGCGCAAAAAATAAGGGCTCATTTGGGTCTCTATGTGGAAAAATGCAGGCGCTATGGCCTTATATACACGAGGAGGGAAAAACGAAAACGCAAAAATGAAAACTGGCTGTGTCCCCTAAGGGTTAATACATTCGGAAATGCCCATTTCCTTGTACTGCACAGTTTTACCAATATGCATCAATGTTTACCTTGAGATATAGTCAGTTTTACTAAAGCTTATGATTTTTATAGTTTTTTATTGTATTTTTATTATGTGTATTCATATAATGGTGTTTTAATTCAAGAAGAAAAAATTGGACCAATCAGAACACCCCCTGGGCAATTCAAACACTGAGTTCCCGTTTTCTTTTACTGCATAAATATCCTGTGTTCAGTACTGTTTGTTATATTGATCTGATGAAGAGGCGGAGCCTCTAAATGCGTAATCACTGCAATAAAAATATAGATTTCCACTACGACTCTCATCGATCTAAGTAGCGTATCTTCACTGATGCCGTACAGCGCCTAAAAGGTCCTGAACCTCTGCAATACTGTGCCTCCAGTTTGCATCTTCTGCTTCGGATACTACACCAGGTTCTCCCGGCTCCGTGGACTGGCTGCAAGTGGTGTTTTTATTGATCAAGCGATTGGCGGTGTCGCGCTTGTAGCACGACCACCCCAGGTGAGCAGCTTCTTAGCCACAACTTTCATGTTTATGTCTAGCTTTTGGTAATGCACAATGTGCGCCCTTGGTGTTTTCTCATCATTTCTATTGAAATATGCAGACTGTAACAATCTGTCATTGACCCACTGGGTTTTTATATGAAAGCACAAGTTAAAATGCATACTATACTGCCAAAGAAGCTCAATTGTATCCAAATTGTACATTATGCAATGGTCATGAATGTTATATTTACTATAAAATGTGTTCATTTTACTAATATAATGCATACTATAACATTTTCAATGAACTCCGAAAGACATACTGTAGGAAAATAACATCAATGGAGATTCTTACTAAAGATAGGTTGCATCAGTTTTTCTTTTCTATTTGAACTTGCAAACTGAATACAATTCTGTAAAATAAAATAGGAATTTAATGTGATTGATGAATGCAAATGTAAAAAAAAAAGTGTGGAACCATTTATTGAAATAGTTCCTTGATTAATAGATGATAATATTCTGATTCATATTTTAATTATATATTTTTGTGAATAAAACTACTTCCATAAGATGTATAAAATAAGAATTGTGTTATAAAAAAAGTATTTAATCAAAACCACATTCTACTAAAGAAAGGTTTATTAAAATCTTTATTTGTTTTTATTATATGAAGGGAAAGAAAACTGGGTCACAAAGTAAGTCAGACAAGGAATAGAAAAAGAAATAGGCTGAGCAACTCATAGGGTGATACAGTATATACCAATGTGTACAGAGGTGTACAACAGGGTGGGCATTTCCATCAAGTGGCTCAGATTGCCCCGCCTTTCCTACGCGTAATGGGCCTATGGAGCATTCAGAAACCTTGGTGGCTGTGGTCAGGTAGCACACATGGAGTGCACAGTGTTTAGTAACGTTGCAGCGTAAAATCCTCCATGTGGATTAGGTAGTTAGGGGCACACTCGATGACCTGGTGAAGGTGCGGTCTTTGGAGTACACAAGGCTTTGGGCTGGTAGGGCCTCTTGTCTTTGGAGGGGCTTTGCCTTTCAAGTGCCTTAGCCTGCATCTCCTCTCCTGGTGGTGGGCTGATGCTGGCACATTAGTCTTTTGTTTTGTGCTATAGCTGTTTAGGAATTTAAAGCTTGGACTTGGGCTTTTGGGCTGTGCATGTTTGTTATATTGTTTGTATGTATTATTATTATGTGTTTATTTATATATTTAGTTTGCATATTTTTGTGTTGGGTCCCCACCTGGGGTTGGGGTTTAGTGTTAGGTTGGGTGGGTTATATGGGGGAGGGGGGGGGTTCTTGGGTCTTTGGTATAAACAGAAAGTCCTGGGCTGGTCCATGTGTGGTGTAGGAGTGATTGTTTTTATCAGTGTTGCTGTACAGCTGAATCAGAGATGGTTTAGTCGTGACACCAGTGCTAGCCCAGCACACAGGTATGGTGGTAGTACCTGCTTTGTGTTGTGGTTGGCTGTGCTGCCCAAAATGGTTGGTGACCTGTCAGGTTGTGATAGGTCCCTTGGGCTGTTGTCACAGTAGTCCTGAGTGGCAATCAACCCACCTGGCAGGGCCGGACTAGGACTTAAAATCAGCCCTGGCACTCAAACCTCAGCAGCCCACATAATATATCCTCCCCAATATATGATAGATAGCGATGTACATGCTGTAGCAAATTCTGCTCATTACTCACTACTTCATTAAATATATGAACCTCACTATCAACACATAAAAAACAACATAATCTGCTGTGGATTTGTTGTTGCATATTTATGTATTTCAGCTGCACCAAATCCACAATGGATCTGTGTGGTCCATACCAGGTACAAAGCTGTAGATCCCGGAATACAAATGCGGAGAGATATAAGCGACAGGACTAGTATAAACTTTTATAATCATCCTTTTCATTACCAGCTGAAGTGTCACAGAGGCGGAGACAAGCCACAGCTGCACCTCCCCCTGCCCCTTCCTGCTCTGACTGATTTACATACATGGCGGTGCTGCGGGTGTTGCTGTGACACTTTAGCTGGTAATAAAAAGGATGATTATGAAAGGAGTGATTAGAGTGCAATTACGTCCAGTGACTTACAGGAGGTGTCTTCTCTGCATGAATTGCAAGTGACGTTTTTGCTGAACTTGTTCTCTTTTTCTTGCTCGGCTATCATGAAGACTTCTCCGGCCGTGACTCCTCTCTGCAAGATCTACCAGACAAACAATTTAAGATCCGTGCTTCACACAGTAACCTTGCTCCCTTTTGACCCCCTTATAAGCAGTTAGGCCCAGTCTGTGTCTCAAAATAGTAGCCCAGCCCTTCTGCACCCCTATATAGTTTTATAGTATCAGGTCCCCTCTGTACCCCATATAGTAATAGGAGTCTTCTGTGCTGTGTCTCCATATAGTAATAAAACATTTTCCCCTATAGTAGTAAGGCCCCTTCTGTGCCCCATATGCCCTCTCTGTGCTCCAATAGATTACAGGCCTCCTCCCTATCCCCACATAGTATTGAACCACTCTCTGCATGAAGCATAGGCCCCACTGTATTGGACCTCTCTGAGCCTCTGTATAGTATAGCCAGGGCTTTTAATGATATATTAAAAGCTGCATAGCCATTCAACTAGTTTCACTTTGCAAAGAGCGTCATCAGGAGGAGGGATTATTTCATTTGCCCCCCTGCTCCTGATGACACTTTTTTCATTTGACCCCCTCCTCCTCATGACACTTATTTCATTTGCCCCCCTCCTCCTAATGACGCTTATTTCAGTTGCCCCCTCCTTCTAATGACGCTTATTTCAGTTGCCCCCCTCCTCCTAATGACGCTTATTTCATTTGCCCCCCTCCTCCTCATGACGCTTATTTCATTTGCCCACATGCTCATGATAACACTTATTTCATTTGCCCCCTGCTCCTGATGACACTTATTTCATATACCCCCTGCTCCTGATGACACTTATTTCATTTGCCCCCCTGCTCCTGATGACACTTATTTCATTTGCCCCCCTGCTCCTGATGACACTTATTTCATTTGCCCCCTGCTCCTGATGACACTCTTTTCATTTGCCCCCCTGCTCCTGATGACACTAATTTCATTTTCCCCCCTGCTCCTGATGACACTCTTTTAATTTCCCCCCCTGCTCCTTATGACACTCTTTTCATTTGCCCCCCTGCTCCTGATTACACTTATTTCATTTGCCCCCTGCTCCTGATGACACTTATTTCATTTGCCCCCTGCTCCTGATGACGATTGTCTCATTCCCCCCCCCCTTCCTCCTGATGACGCTTATGTCATTTGCCCCCCCTCCTCCCGATGACACTTATGTAATTTGATGACGCTCCTTGAGGAGAGGTTATCCAGAATTAGATAAACATGTCCGCTTTCTCCCAAAAACAGCACCACATTTGTCCTCAGTTTGGGTGCGGTACTGCAGCTTAGTTCCAGGGAAGTGAATGGAGCTGAATTGTAATACCACACACAACCTGAGGACAGGGGTGGTGATGTTTTTGGAAGAAAACAACCATGTTTTTCTAATCTTGGATATGAGAGATCCTGGCCGAGGTTTGGCTTCATAGAAACCTGAACCATTGGCCTTTGAATCCCGCTGTCTTCTCGTTCCTTGCGGAAGGTGGAGATGGCACAAGTCCCGTCTGGAAAACAGAGATACAGCCTATGACCTAGGCTGTATTCCTGCTTGAAAATGCAACTTGTACTATCTCCATGGAGCGGGAGGACATCAGGATTCAAGGGCCAATGGTTCAGGTTCTTATATAGCCAAACCTTGGCCTGGCTCACTCATCTCTAATTATGACCTTAAAGTCACTACATGTGTGCACAGGCAGCCATTTTAATATCAAGTTTAATTGAACGCAATAAACTGTAAAGGACCATTTAGGACTTTTTGAACAGCTACTGTATGGCTCAAAAAAGTGTGAACATAGCCTGACAGACAAAAGTCCAGCACCTCGTTCTGGTCTATTAGAATTCACAGCTTTACAAGAGATCCATAATGCAAGACACCATTGTTACCAACAAATGTAGTATGTGATGGTAATGGCGTCTTGTATCAGGGATTTACTATAAAGTTGTGGATATTATTTCACTGCAAGAAAGTGCTGCACTTTTGTCTATGGAATCCTACGTACATTTAGTCACATTTGAATACAGATTATTCCAGTGGTGTAAGTGCTGTAGGATGTGCTGGTCACCTGCATCCACACAACACGCATGCTATACATACATCATAAACACACAACACACACTGTGCATGCATACGTGCATGCATACATATATACATACATACACACACTGTGCATATATACATACAGACATGCACACACATTGTGCATACATACATATATCATACACACACACACACACACTATACATACATACATACATACAGAAATCCTTTACTAACACAATACACATACAGGGCACATTACATACTAAGACACATTATATACACACTATCACTTTGGACACACACACCAAACAACAAGAAACAATCACTTACTGTCCATAAATCCCAGCTGCTGACAGGCCCTCTCTTCCTTACAGCCAGCATGGAGCAGCTTCCCTGCCCCTCCGACTGCAAGAAGGAGATGATAACGTCACTGTGTGGGCTCAGGAGACTTGGTTGCCTGGTTACACAGCAGGGGGAGAGGGCAGGCTCCGGCTGTAGCTTGGTGGGAAGGACAAGTTTCTCCTCACCAAGCATTGCTCTTTAATAGCAGCAAGGGCCCCCTCTCTGTCAGCAGCAGGTGCTCCTCCTCTCTCCTCCAGGAAGCTGATCCTCTGTGGCAGGAAATGACGTCATCTGTCAGAGTAGGTTGTAGCTGACGTGCCTGTGCGGCATCTCCACTACACATGGGAGGGGGAGGGGGAATGTGCCGGCCCAGACCAATCCTGCAGAGGCTGAGGGAACAGCGCAGAGGCCACTGCAGGGGCTGATGTAAGTGAGCAGGGAGACCAGTGGCCCCTCTGATTGGTAATCAGGCAGCCCAGCGGGTATTTGCCCGCCTGCCAGATTACCAAACCGGGCCTGCCACCTGGACTATCGGTACCACCACCCACAGAAAGGGGAAAAATAACCCAAGGTGTGCGGCTAGTGTGTATAGTCCCAGTGATATAAAAATAAAACAGCTTTACTGTGAAGTCTCTTAGTAGTACAACACACTTTTGCAGAAATAGATAAATCTTTACACAGACTTTAGTCCTTGAACTTTGTGCTTGAGGAGATACTTGAAGGAGTAGAGTAGAAGAGAGGTAGCTGTAGTGGTGCTGGAAGAGTTGAAACTAGAGTAGAGTAGTGTAGAGAAGAGAAGAGTTGGTTGAGGGAGTCTTAACCAATGTAGCAATGTACTCTGCCGGAACTTAGAAGAAATATACTGTAGTAAGAAGTTACTTGTACCTGTGTATAGACTTTGGTCTGACCACCTTGTGCCCTACAGTGTCGAGTGACTTGTCCTCCTAGGAAGATACAAGCCCAAGTCATGGTTATATGGGTTAAGCTAAGCTCCCGTTGGTGTCCCAGTTACCTGCACTGTGAGATAGGATATGTAGACCTTCTTTGATAGATTTGTCCTATCCAGGCTAGTTCCTCTTGTGTCTCAGGATACTGTCCTGCACTTCGTAGACTGGTTTATGGCGTGGGCTAGGATGTTCCTGGACTCTTCTCCTTTTGTAGTGTTTAGCACTGCATAGTAGATATAGTAGGAATACTAGAAGACCTGGTTGTCTCTACATGCATCTGCATACACGTTTCTCAGACTAGACTATACCAGACAGAACTGAACTCTTGTCCCGGACGAGGGTCCTGGCTTTGCTACAGCAGGGACGTTTGCTCTGTGTGTCCTTCTCCCACGAAAATCTGGGTAAGAACTGACGCTACACCTCCTCCCACCAAGTCACTACTTCCTACAGGGGCTAAGTAATCTACAGTGTGTGGTGGAAAGGAGTGTGTGCAAGAGAGAGAAAGAAAGAGCTTTTTTGAGAGGTGCAAAGGAGAGACACAAAACACCCCTGGTGGCACAGCACACATGGAGGTCTGTTATCATGTACTGGGGGCATGGGATGTGGGACCAACTCAGGGCCCCCCAAAAAAAAATAAAATAAAATAAAAATGTTTTGGTGTTTGGTGTAGGGATCTACACAAGTATTCATTTATGTATTTATTTGTGCATTAATTTTTTTATAGAACGCAACCATACCAGGAATTTAATATAGAGTATATTTATGTTAGTTAAGTTATGAGTTTTGATAGTGTTAATTTTTGTTATTATTGTGGTGTCTTGGGGAAAATCTAGTTTGCATGTGTGGGGGATAATACAGTGGTGTGTTTGGTGAGTGTGAGGCTGGACCAGCCATTAAGTTTATTGACGTTTGTGGACTTTTATATATTGTACAATTATGTTATTTATATTGTTGGTTTGTTGTTGTAATGTTTTATATTTTTAAATAAAAGATCTACAGTATAAGTACACCAGTCTTGAATAAAACCCCACCCCATTTTTCCCAGCCGGTATAGCTTCCGGCCCTGCCCCAGGCACAAGCACTGTGCAGAAATCTACACCTGTTTTGAAGCAGGTGTATATTTTTGCCTAGTTTACGCGTAAACCTTAATAAATCAGGCACTAGAGAAGGCGGCACCTCCTCACAGTGAGACGTTAGTTGGGGGAAAGAACAGAAGCAACATGAGAAATATTACTTTACTGAAAGAGTAGTAGATGCTTGGAACAAACTTCCAGCAGTTGTGGTTGGCAAAATCTACTATAACAGAATTTAAACATGCCTGGGATAAACATATATCTATACTAAGATAATAAGAAGGGAGATGCTAAAAGGGCACACCATATGGACCAAATGTTTCTTTTCTGCTGACAATCTTCTATGTTTCTCTGTGCCCCCATATAGTAGTCATGCACCTCTGTGTCCCCATATAGTAGTCATGCTCCTCTGTGCATCTATATAGTAATTAGGCATCTCTATGCTTGTAGTAGCCCTCAAGTAGGCATCATTATGTAGGTAATCCTCCTTGGAAGTAACCTCCTCCCTACCAACATTCTTCTGTAGTTAGGTGCCCCTCAATAAAGGCATCTCTGTGCCGATTGTATCCCACATCTTGCAATACTTCCTGGTAGTCCCCCCAATAGGTAGTATCCCCCATGTAGTAGGCATGCCCCAGTAGGTAACTCCCTGCTAGCCCTCAATAGGTAGTATCCTCCATGTAGTTGGCATCCCCTATATGTAATCGTTTGTAATCCCCTTGCTAGCCACCCCCAATAGGTAGTTTCCTTAATGGTGTAGGTATCTCCCTGTAGGGAATCCCCTTGCTAGTCACCCAGTAGATAGCTATTGCAATGGGTAGAATCCCCATGTTATAGGCACCTTACCTCTGAAAAAAAAAAAAAAAAAAAACAACAACAAAAAAAAAACATACTTACCCAGCTGTAGCAGTACACCAGGGGAGGATTAGCAGCACCTGTAGTCCATCATATGTAATAGTGACGGGAGGTAGAGCAATGGTTTCCAAGAAAAGAACAGGGAGAAAGCAACTCACCTACTTACTATTGCACCACTGAAATCCACCTCTCCTCTTCCCAGTGCTGTAAGCTGGGACTTGGTTGGACTTTTTTTTTTTTTAAATATATGATTTTTAATATAATATAAAAATTAGATTTTAAGTGTCACATTGTATCTACATATTCTTAGTTTTAGAATTAGAACTATGAATATCTGTTTTATTGTTTTACTTCATTGTGAGGCCATTCACAATTCAGGGCACTGTGCAATAATTATGCTGCTACGGGCCATGCAAAAAAAACTGTACGGGGCCTCATGAATTCTGTACGCCCCCCAATCCCCTCATCATAGATGGCCAATTCTGAAAAACACACAGTGATGCACATATATACTCACACAGAGACACAATTAACATATACACAAATACACCACTGGCATTCAGACATTTACATTGGGATGTGATGACACTAGTGCAGATGTGTACACCGTGAATAGACCATATACAGGAAAATCATCTCCCAAGTGTAATAAGAACCAGAAATAATATGTGCTTCGCTTTCTTTTAGATGTGGGTTCTTTTATTAGAGCCCAGCATTAATACAAACATATATACACCAGTGTTACAGACAAGACATATATATATATATATATATATATATATATAGCCACAGATACGTGCACACACTGAGATATACATATATAGCCACAGATACATATATACACACACGGACATATACATATATACACAGATACACATATACACACACTGAAATATAAATATATGCACAGATACATATATATATATATATATATATATATATATACACACACACTAACATATACATTTATATATATATATATATATATATATATATATATATATATACATATACATACACACACACACTGACACACATACATAACACTTACAGCTCCCAGGCTTCCCCCTCCTCCTCCTGTAGTCGGACTGATCTTTACACAGAAGTATTGAGGACCTTTTGGTCATGTGATTGGTCATTTGGTCATCCCTCTCCTTCGGTGTGTGCAGGACCCGGCAGGTCCTGCTCCTCTGTTCCTTTCCTTCTGATGTGCAGCCCGCTCACCCTGCACTACAGTGAGCGGGCTGAAGAGTACGGTGCCGGGTCCCTCTACCTCTTCGGGCTCTTTGGGGAGGGGGCATGCGGTGGTCGGCTGTCAGTGGCATACCTAACATGAAGGCAGAGCAGGACTTTCTGGCGCCCCGTACCTGCAAAAGCCCCATAGCAGTCGCCTTCCCTGCCTTCATGGTAGCTACGCCACTGAATGTACTCCTTGATGCCCTACAATTGATTTGGGTTGCAATGACATCATTTACCTCATGTGTCTGACCTACTATATTTTGAATTTATCTATATTTTTACACATTTTTTCTCCGAAGACCATGTTTTTTTTAATGATATTTATTAGCAAAATCTTTTATTATTTCCATTTGTCATTTTCATATGCTTTATTTATTATGATTGGGCTTACTGCACTCTAGTCATGTAATACACTTTTCATTGTACATTATTCAGTATGATGTATTATAAATTTTCACTTTTTACTAATTTATGCACACTGCATGATTTATCGTGATAATATATAACTTCCTATGTTATACACACATAATTATGTCTATAAATTTGATGCACCTTATGCATTTACATTGTAATACATTATTTCATTGACATGCATTACACATAAATCATGACAGTGCCATCCTACCTTCTACTTATGCTGCAACCTTGTAGGTTTCCATGGAATATATCTGTGTATCTGATGGGTGGCTGTTTTCAATATTTATGACTTTGGGCACACATTAATTGATGGCGCTACTTGTCTGATGCGCTGTGCCATGTGGGTAAGTTAACCTTACATAGTTCATTTCCAAGTGTACCTGTTAGATGCAGCCACATATTTATTTCTGTAGTTACAGCTCACTCTTCTTACTTTTCCTCTCTGTGGGCTGATCTCCACACTGAAAGGTTAAGGTCATGCAGGTCATGTGACCAGGTCCTTCAATTCTCCCTCTCTCTCTTTCTCTCTGTGCAGGACCCCACAGATCCTGCTCCCTCTTTGTCTTCTGATGTTCAGCCCACTCACTTTGCACTACAAGTTTATTTACTGTATTACCGGCAATACTAATTGCCGGTAATAATGGCGCTCCCTTTAATAGTTAATATTTATTTAACAAAGCAAATTTTCATTATAAGAAAGCTATTTTTGTTGTACAATAGCTTAATTAAAACAAATCAATGGTTTTGCAATAAATATATAAATAATGTGTGTATATATATATATATATATATATATTTATTTATTTATTTACAGTATAGTTATATATATATTGAAAAAGCATGTATTCATTTTAATTATGCTTTTGTACAACAAAAATAGCTTTATTAGAATGAAAATGTGCTTTATTAATTAAATATTAACTATTACAGGGAGCTGTATTAATGCCGGCAATTACTATTGCCGGTAATACAGCTCAATGTAATGCTTAATTAATACAGCAAATGCTTCTTCTAATTATGCTATTTTTTTATCACAATAGCAACATTAGAAAAAACTTTTTGATTTATATGTCATATAAGGACATATAAGGAGCCGGAGCCAACACACTGAGCTCAGTGTGCCGGGGACCGGCGAAGAGAGAAGACCTGGGAGGGTGAGTAGAAAGCTCTACCCCCTCCCTTGCACTGCAACCATCCCAGAAAGGAAGGGGGGTCACTTAACCCCTTCCTTGCTGGTATGGGTGCAGTCTGAGATCAGTCTGGCCCCCAAGGGGCTGGTAATGAAAATAGGGGGAACCCTACACATATTTTTTTTAAATAAATAGTTTTAAAAACGCATAAGGTTCCCCCTATTTTCATAACCGGCCGGGTTAAAAACCAAACAACAGCAGCCTAGTAACACCAGGGTGTGACGGGCCATTTATTTTGACCCTCCCCAGCCTAATATTAGCAGCCTGCTGCCGCCCAGTCTAGGAGCACCAATTTTGACGCTCCAAGACCACTGGCACACGGCTTTTCCCAGTACCCCTGGTAGCATTGGGTACTGGGGTAATAATGGGGGGGATAGTGTTAGCCATTTTATACTGGCTAACACTAAGCCCTGACTTAGTAATGGATTCCGTCTATTAGACGGCTTCCACTACTATGTCGATATAGTAAAGAAATAAAGACAAGACACAAGTGAAAAATATTTTTTATTCAAATAAAAACACCCCCACACCCCTTGTTGACCATTATGTTAAAAAAAAAATCCTAACAACCGCTGGTCATTGATGTAGTCCACCAAATCGGCCGTAATCCACAGAATACCGATATCTGAAAAACAAAAAGGGAGAAACACACAAACAGGAGCACAACACTCATCATTGTGAATGGTGTTGTGCACTTACAGTATGCAGCATCTTCTCAGATTGCTGCTTACAGTGTGGCACCCAAGGGGTTAAAGGAGGATGCATTGCATCCCCCTTAACCCTTTGGGTGCCATACTGAACAATCTGGCCCCCAGGGGTTAAGTAAGGGTCCCCACTTAACTCCTTGGGGCCAGACTGATGTCAGACTGCACCCATACCAGCAAGGAAGGGGTTAAGTAAGGAGAGGGGGGGAAGCTTTCTACTCACCCACCCAGGTCTTCTCTATTTTCTCTTCTGTCTTCTCTTTTCGCCGTTCCCCAGCACACTGAGCTTAGCGTGCCGGCTCCGGCTCTTTATATGTCCGCTCAGCCAATCAGCTGAGCGGACATATAAATCTAAATGTTTTTTCTAATGTTGCTATTGTGATAAAAAAATAGCATCATTAGAAGAAACATTAGCTGTTTTAATTTAAGTCCAAAAGTTTTGTTTACATTTACTGTAAGCTATTTACTTTATCTTTATTTAGGCTGGGTTCAGTGTCAGAGAAGTTCATCCTGGCCAGTACTGCAGTACTCGCCGGATGAAGGTCATTTCTTTTTTGTCGGGATAAAGGCGCATTTGGGTGTGTCCGCATTCCAATTTACTATAGCTGACAATGTAAAGTGTGCTCGGAGCCGCATTGTCTGCTCTGTCAGTCATGTCAGCTTTTTGGTGCCGCCGGTATTTATACCGAGTGTATACACTCTATCTGGGATACCATAAAAGTAAATGCAATTTATTTATTCAATTAATAACAGCCGGTGTTGCAATCTGCAAAAATTGCCATTATTAATTGAATAAATACTTTGTGTGAACATAGCCAGGCTGGGTTCACACTAAGTATATTTCAGTCAGTATTGTGGTCCTCATATTGCAACCAAAACCAGGAGTGGATTAAAAACACAGAAAGGCTCTGTCCACACAATGTTGAAATTGAGTGGATGGCCGCCATATAACAGTAAATAACTGCCATTATTTCAATACAACCGCCGTTGTTTTAAAATAACAGCAAATATTTGCCATTAAATGGCGGCCATCCACTCAATTTCAACATTGTGTGAACAGAGCCTTTCTGTGTTTTTAATCCACTCCTGGTTTTGGTTGCAATATGAGGACCACAATACTGACTGAAATATACGTAGTGTGAACCCAGCCCAAGCAGTAAAGATATCTAATTAGGGATTATCAGCTTTAGGACCACTTACATCAACTCTTTTCTTGTTATAAGTAAAGCTAAAGTAAAGCCTTTTTTGAACCCCAGTGCCAATTCCCAAGGATCTCAGATTCCATGCTAAAGGTGGGGGGAAGCATTAGTAATCAGAACCATTGACTCCCTGTGGGCACTGTATAGCAGTAAGACCTATTGTAAGAAGTCTAGACATTAGGTTTTATTCTAATACTAGTTAAGGGGAGGGCACCACACAATAAAGGAAATTAGGGTGCTATAGTACTATAACAAATAATATAAAGAAAAAAGAAAATAAAGTACTTAACCAGCACACCTAAATAAATAAATATTATTTAGGTGTGCTGGTTTAGTACTTTCTTTCCTTTTTTCTTTATATTATTAGGTCTTATTCTAGCTGCAGTGGAGCTTGCTGTCAGAGGGAAAAAATGAGAGTGATTGAAGCTATAGAAAAAAATTGTTAGCAGTGTAAGCTATTGCCAAAACTAAGGGTCTGGGAAGAATACAACAAAACACCTCTGAGAAGTCACAGAGAGAGCTGTAGGACTTGTGAGCGCCATAGAAAAACTCACATTGTTTGGGATTCAATGGCGGCAATGCCCACAAAGTGAAAATTTGTTAGATTGTGTCAGCAAAGATAGATAGTGGAAGTTCTGCATCTGCAATTGGCTAGACAATCTCTGACTAAACAATAAACTAGAGTAAGTGGTGTGCTTTCCTCCTCCAAGGAGCAAGTCGATTTAACTGGTACCAAATGGTCATTATATTTTCTTTGGAATGTGAGATCCCTTTATTTGTGAAGGAATAAAGTTATACTGGGTTGTCATACTGTTTCTGACTGCCTTCTAATTGCACAAATATTGGGTGACATATAAGCTTTTATGGTCAATGCCTCTTGTGATCCCTAGATAATAACTATAAAAGATAGTAGTCTAAAAGTTGTGCAATCCTAGAAAGGCAAGTGACTGTTTCAACTCTGTATATAATATTTAGACAGTGTAAGCTGGGCTATGGTAGGTGCTAGCTTTCCAGAGACCCAAAGTGGCATAGTTGGTTGGGGTAAGAGCCAGCAGCCATCTTTGGTGCAACCTGACCTTCTGGTAAATTAGTAGTGTTGCCCATAGTCCCCTTGGCCCTGGTGAAGACTAAAAGTGTTATTTCTAATTTCATTTTTGCAATATAAAAGGGAACCAATCATCACCATTTAGGGTTTTGAATTAAAATAATGCTGTCAAAAAGCACGCTGCAATATTCCCTACCATATAAGCTGCTTATTTCCCATTGTTTCCTTCTCCCCAAAAACATTTCTTCCCGTTGCTGTATGCAAATCAGCACTAACCAGGCAACTGGGCAGTGTCACGGTTCCCGGGCTATTAAAGGATACTAGTTAGAGGATAGACACTGTCCAAATGTCTAGTTAGTGCTGATTTTCATACAGTGTGGGAAGGAATATAACTATGCTTTCAGGAAGAAGGAGACAATGGGAAATGATAAGCAGATATGGTAGGAAATACTACAGTATGCTCTATGACAAAATTATATTAACTCAAACACTAAATGGTGGGGGTTGGTTCCATTTAATCTGCAAAGTGTGCAAGAAACCTTACCTATACTATTACTTAGAATGACAGTAACATTCAAGCTTGTGTTTCTCTGCTATTCATTTCCCTAGCCCCTATTCTCCTTCTAACTCATATCATCCAATAACTCTGTGACATACAGGCTATTGAATCTTTTATTTGTAATGTGATTGAACTTAGGGCTAAACCTAATGTTTGTAAGTTTGTAATGTTCACTTACCAGACTGTTTATTTGACTGCTATAACCTGAGACCCCAATTTCAACACCCAAGACCCAGGCCCTTGATCTGCAAACTCCTTCACTTCCACTTGGCGCTAAACACTACATACCCCATCACTATCTATGCATGTTTGCAGCTCTATGACCAAGATTTGCAGATGTCTTCCCCTGATACCCTGCCATGAAAAACATTATGCTGTGCACCTAACCACAGAAGGGTGAACTGGCGTGCATGCCAAGAGAAGAGCTGGCAAAGCCCCCTGTACTGTTGAGATTTTATGATACATTGACGTGAAATGGTGACCATAGGGCATAACATTTAAAACGTAGGTGAGCTCCTACAGAACTTTGGGCAGCATGGTGGTGGCTTTACTAATCTACAGCTTACAACTGCTCTATTGTAAGGCATATCATTGTAAAACTTAAAATCATGTAGGTGGTAGACAAGTCGGTGGACGTACATTATTTCGACAGATGAGGTAATGGACAATAATACGGAAATTACAGTGATGTCACTATAAAAGCTGGGTCAACAGAAAATCAGCAAATGCAAGCACCAGGGTATTTAACAAACAGTAGGAGCCTCATCTTCAAGGCAATTCATTAGCAATCCATAAAATAGAAGAATTTTGGCAAAAAAAATGGTTCAATACCAACTAGTTTGACTAAACCCCAGCGCCACCAATAGCCCTAGATCATTTGTATAACACTTTTTAAAAGCCCCAAAATCCTTTATAACACAGTTTGGTCACTACAGAGTGTATTTATGTGAAAAACATAAAGGGTGTTTGGCAATTGCTCTGCTAAAATATGGAGCAGCCAAACAAATATGCAAGTAGCACTGCTATTTGCCATCTTGTACAACCCCCCCCCCCTCGAGATTACGTGTTCCTTGCCTAAAGGCCCTATTCCAACAACAGATCTGACCACAGATTATCTGCCAAAGATTTGAAGCCAAACCCAGGAACAGACTATAAACAGAGAACAAGTCATAAAGGAAAGACTGAGATTTCTCCTCTTTTCAAATACACTCCTGGGTTTGGCTTCAAATCTTTGGCAGATAATCTGTCGTCAGATCCGTTGGTGGAATAGGGTCTTAACTCGTCTAAAGAGTGAATAATTACATGTAATATTTTGATGTGGAAAATAATCTCTCTTACCTTTCACTCTAAAATCAGATATATACCATACATGAACTTTTTCCTCAAAGTATTGCGGTTTTAAGATATATGCCATTGTAAAAAGTAGCACTAAAGTGTTTAATTGGCAAAAAATTATAATAAACAAGACACATAAGCACTTCAACCAAAGTTTAATGGATTTAATTGTAACAACCGGTAGTAAACCATAAAATAAAAATATTTCATCCACAGTGTTTAATCACAGTGTTTAATTATAGTTTGTTTTGTGCATTAAACCTTTAAGATTATGGTAAAAAAATGATCTCAATATAGAAAGAAAATAGAGGTAGTAAAATACTATACCATAAAGACAAAACAAACATTAAAGCAAGACAGATGTGTATGTCCATAGTGACATTTCCATAGATTTTACATAAAATCTTAAAATAAATAGACTACAAAATTACTGTTAGATTATGGGAAAATTATGCTTCTGTTTGTTAAAAAATAGGACATTCAAAAACACCAATTGACTTGAATATTGACTGACAGAAATAGTAAAATATAAAGAGCCTTTTTACATTTAATTTGCCATTTGCATTTCACATATTAGCAAAAAAGTAGTCCATAGGTGAAATAGACCAGTTGGCATTCAACTGAAATGTCTTTCTTCCATGAGGAAGGGAGCAAATGAATCTTTTATTGGTTCAGTGTCTCAGTAGTCCAAACACTTATGCTTTTAATAATTAGCCATTCATTTTGATTTTTAGTCACTAAAATCCGAATGCATTCAATGTTAAAAAGTACTTTACGCTCTATATTGTCCATTTCAAAGTTTCCATTTATGAAATCACCTAACCTAAGGTATGTTGTACATTTTTTGTTCTTCTTAGTCCCAACTAATCTCTCTCCAACTTCTAGGGTTCCATGGTGTAGAATATCGTTTTGACGATCTTCTGTCCCTGTGCTCACTTTGATTTTGCTTATTTTTATAGGTTTCTCAAACACAATGTGATAAAAGTCACCACTAGAAGGAGGCTTGGCCCAGAAATATTCTTCAGCACTACTATAAGCCCTATTAACCTCATAATTTTCAAATGTATTCATGTTTGTACTGAGAATGGCGGAGGGGTTATCAGGTATGTCAAGCAAGTCCTCTTCAAAATCATCATCCTTTAGTTTGTTTTCAGCACCTTTATATGATGAATAATATCCCATATGCTGAAAAAGAGATGGCTTAAACCGAATTGCTTCTTTTTGGGCTAGAAGGCCTCTAAAATGAATCAGTAACCAATCACAAGGCATTTCCTGGTAGAACATAAGCAGAAAATGGGCTAGTCGTGGTACATCATGAGTATGATATAGTTTCCCAATATATCCTAGCTTTGAAAACTCCAAGGTCACCCAATTTGATCCTTTCTTGGAATTGATTACTTTTTTAATTGTTGTCAAGAAATTCTTGGCACATCTAACATCATCCTCAAGCATTAAATAATAATCAGAGAGATTAGCACAAAAATTTAGTAGGAAGGCATAGTCAACATTTTGTTTAGATCTAAATTTCACCCGGGCATCAGGATCATTATAATTTCTTTTCAAGCCTTCTAATACGGGATAGTACTGTACAGGAGTATGGATAATTGCCAGTCTTCCTGCAATAATATGATGGGAGAATTTTCTTGATATATCTTGGACAATGCTTTCACACCAGGCTAGGTCAAAATCTGCTAAATGAACAACTACAGCTATCTGCTTCAGTTCTTCATAGCTTGACTGTTCAAATACAGACTTGATCGTTTCAAGCAAATAATTTCCTTTTTTCCTCTTCACAGATGATAGGCCAATTGTTAGAAAACCTTTACAAAAAGAAAATACAGTGAGTATTCATACTGTTCTTTTACTTTTATTTTTTATATAGTACTTCATGTGCTTTACAATTGCTTTGGAAGGCTGAGACCATGTTCTAAAGATTTAACCTCTTGAATATGACATACATTTAGAGATTCATTTTGCACTGCTTTAATTCAATAATTTTGTACTTACAATCATAAGTGTCCCATTTTAGTGTTGTAATCACATCTGGCAGCCACTAAATCTCAATATTGATGAATGACAATGGATTGTGAGTAAGATTTTAAGATTTTATTTTAGTTTTGATGTCCTTGCTGGACAGTGGGTAGGGATGAATGTTCTATGAAAGAATTGCTGCTTTTAAGACCAGGAAATGTTCATTTTTTATTTTTATTTTTTGCTCCTTGGTTTCAAAAAGCCATAACATTTTCTAACATTTTTATTACAGAAGAGGTTTTTGTTTTTTTTTTACTAGTAAACACTTTTTAAACCCCTAGGGGGCTTCATGCCACCTATCCTTCCATACAGATTCCTTATGCTGTCCTTTTTAGCACTCCCTTCCTTTTTGTGCTCAGTTTTTCTTTAGCCTGCTTAAGAAACTCTTGTGACCTCATCACAGGTCCTTGAACTTTGTAAGAGCAGTCCCATCATGTTTTGCACCAATAAATAGGCATTACTTCATTTGATGAGTGCCAAATTCATCTATTCTACTATGGGTATGTAAGTAGGAGCTGAAATAATATAGCAAATAGTTTAAACTTCACCAGTGATTACTTTATAGCTTACAGTATTGCCTTTTCCTTCAGTGCTATAATAAATACCAAGTTTTACATGTTTCTCTTTTTGCAATGATGCAATAATAATATAACTTATTTTTTCTTTTGTACTTGATAAGATGACTACGTCCTTGATCCTTTTGGCTGGATTACGGTCAAAGCTATTACTTACGTTTTCTTGCTATTGGTATTCCAGCTAATATTTGATAAGTAACATTTATAGATGAGGAAAAGTTAGAGAATTCCCTGACTGTATTGCCATATGAATCTGGATTTAATTGGTGAGTAGAAGCATCTCTAAGTCTTTTATCTTCTTCCTGCATCAAAATCACAAACATAAAATATTAAGGAGGGCAATCCAAAAAATAAAAAGATTTATATGATGGACAAATTATAAATTCAACAGATGTTTCCAAAAATCCTGTATCTAGATATTGTCATTATTGAATATACTTGATATGGTGATATTCTTTAGTAGTGAAGTAACCTTATAGACTCCACTATGTGCTTACGAAGTGCTGTAGTCTGTGACCGGGGCATGATTAAAGGGGATTTCCCGCTCTGTTCGGGTTACTAAGTTTTCCAGTGACCCAACCAGACACATTGTCTGCACTGCACTGAATTTCGTGTGGCCGCTATTCAATAAATAGGGGTAGTAAAAAATTTACGCCATGTTTTTTGCAACCACATGGAATCCCGGCCGGAGTGTACACAGAGGGCCACATGTATCATCCGGCGAACAGTGCCGATTTGCGTATTTTTTTATTCGCAAATGGCCGATTTGCAAATAAAATATTCGCAAATTCGCACTTTCCGCCGAGTACGCCAGGGGGGCGGAAAGGGGGCGTGTAGCGGGCGTAACGGAGGGCGCGGACTCAGAGTCCCCGCGATTTACCATCCGTTCCGCCCAAATGTACGCCGAAAACCTACTCCAGTCCTCAGCTGGCGTAGGTTTTCGGCGGTGCGCACCGGCGCGCACGGGATTTATGTAGAGGCAGTCCGCCTCTACATAAATCTCCGTAGCGCCGGAGCTGCGGGGGCATTTATAAGTCCGGCGTAAAAAACGCCGGACTTAATAAATGCCCCCCAGTGTGTATACACTTCCGACGGGATTCCATAGACGATTTGCCGCTGTCATTAAATAATGTCCATTGTTGCAAACCTGCAATAATGGCCGTTGTTTAATGAAAACTTACGTTGTGTGAACATGGCCTAGAGGACTATGCCAGCAAGCAGCAAGATTACAATATATAGGGCTTGTTTGGCATGCCTTGGATGCACGTAGATCTGTTGCTGTTCAAACACAATTGTAAAACATGATTAGGCTATGTACAAACAGAAGGGAAGTGTTTATAGGGATAATATGAATGTTCTTTATTGTTTAAAAAAATATAAAAAACACACACTCACACAGACCCCAACACTGCGGTCTGGGTAATGTCACATGAAAAGAATTAGTTACAAAACGGACACTTATGACCACAAACCTGTGAACCAACAAATGGAGGGTTGTGGACCCCAGACCCTCTATTGCTGGTTCACTGGTTTGTGGCAAGGGATGTGTGATAGGCGTACTGGTGCCTTACTGTCAACCACCCCACCAGGGCCAACCTTTGGGGTGTACGACCTGTGCACTTGCACAGGGTGCCTCACTCCCGGCCAGCTAGGGGGTGCTACAGCAGACAGAGAGCTGCACTGCACACCTGACTAAAAAGAGAAGTTAAATGTGCTGGCTGTCTGCAGGAGCGCCCTCCCCAGCTGGCCGCCCGCCCTCCTCCCCAGGCAGACAGGCAGCCTAATTTAACTTATATTTCTAGTTAGGAAGTGCAGCTCTCTGTCTGTGGAACAGGGCCAGTGTAAGGGGCTGCAGTGTGTGAGGAGAGGGACCTGGGCTGCAGCTGCAAGGATGGCACACTCTGACTGTGACACTGTCTAATGCTTTGCCTGTCCAATCTATGTATAGTCTGCACAGGCAGAGAGACTGGGCAGCAGTAATACACATCATTCTGCAGCTTCTCAGTGCCTGTACTGTAGTGATGTGTATTACTGCTACCAAGCAGTTTCAGTGCCTGTGCAGACTGTACATAAATCGGACAGGCAAAATATAGGCGATGCTTGAAAATGGCGAAGACTGTTCGCTGAAACGTTGCTCCAGTTTTTTTCATGCTGCACTTTGCTGTGATTATGTTTGACGTTGATCATCAACTTTTGCACATGGAATAGATACACATCTATTTCACCGTATTTACAGAGTGCTGTGGATTATCTCCTGCTTATTTAATCCTGCCTTTGGTCAAGACAAGATCCGCTGGCACCAATTCATCCAGGAGTGCTGCTGAACTATCCTTTACATATCTATATGTAGTTGTATGTATGGTAGAGGGGTAGCTGTGTGAATGGCTGACGGGGGGTATTTGTGTGTATGGCAGGGGGGGAGGTCGGGTGTTGCCTGGAGGGGGGGGAGGCTGAAGGAGGCTTAAGGGGAGGGCACCGAAAAAAGGTTTCGCACAGGGCGCCATTTACCCTAAGGCCGGCCCTGCACAACCCCCCCCCCCCCCTCCCCGTCCTTGTGATGGTGCATACCTTATGTGTATTTTTCTCCCTCAAGTTACTGCCTATAAGTTGTATTAGCCATCTGAGCCGTGTTAAATGGTTTGAGCACTTGCACTTTATGGCTGGGTTCACACGCTGTAACTGTGCGGCTGTATTTTTCATGCGGCTGTAAATGTGCGGGTGAAACTCCGGCCGTGGGAAAAAATAGACATGCGGCTCAAAACATACGGTCATTTACTTGGAAATCTGGTTCAACTAAAAATAACAAATAAAATGTTAAGAAAGTGATGGAAACACCTCTGGATGCATCTGGGAAAGCAGGGAACAAAGTTTACATGAATCGCTATTACCGGGGTTTGCGATCCTCTGCACTATAGCCGATGTGTCTCATGGTTAATATATTGAATTAATAAAACACATTTTCTGTCTAATAAAGTCCCTTTTATTGTTCAATAATTAAATATAAACGATTCCATCATTTTGCAATTAAATATACTGTTAAAATATATATATATATATATATAAATAAATGTATATTTATATATATATTTATTTTTTGACAGTATATTTAATTGCACAATGATGGATTCGTTAGAATTAAATTATTGACCAACGAAACTGAATTTATTTAAACGAAAATGTGTTTTCTTAATTAAATATTAATTAGTACAGGAAACTCCATAAGCCGGTAATTCATATGCCGGCAATAGAGCATTCTGTACTAATCATCACTTAACTTTAATGAAAACATCAAATGTTTCTTCTAATTATGTTATGACAATAGCATTATTAGAAGAAACATTTAGAATTATATGTGCGCTCAGCTGATTGGCTGATCGGCTGAGCGCACATATAATGAGCCGGTCCGCAGCACAGTGACTTCATTGTGCTGCGGACCAGCGAAGAGACAACATCGGGGTGAGTATAGAGCTCTCCCCACCCCCTCCCCAGCACTGCACCCCTCCCAGCAAGGAAGGGGGGGTCACTTAACCCCTTCCTTGCTGGGATGGGTGCAGTCTGACATCAGTCTGGCCCCCAGGGGGTTAAGGGGGATGCAATACATCCTCCCTTAACCCCTTGGGGGTCAGACTGTAAGCAGCGATCTGTAAAGATGCTGCATACTGTAAGGTGCACAACACCGCTCACAATGATGGGTGTTGTGCTCCTGTTTGTGTGTTTTTTGTGTGTTTCTCCCTTTTTGTTTTTCAGATATCGGTATCCAGGGGATTACGTCGGATTCCGTGGACTACGTCGATGACCAGCGTTTTTTTAATGTTTTTTTTAATAAAATGGTCAATGAGGGGTGTGGGGGTGTTTTTATTTGAATAAAAAAATTTGTAAACTTGTGTCTTGTCTTTATTTCTTTACTTTATAGACTTAGTAGTGGAAGCCGTCTAATAGACGGAATCCATTACTAAGTCGGGGCCTAGTGTTAGCCGGTATAAAATGGCTAACACTAACCCCCTATTATTACCCCAGTACCCAATGCCACCAGGGGTACTGGGAAGAGCCGGGTGCCAGTGGTCCCGGAGCGTCAATATTGGCGCTCCTGGACCGGGCGGCAGCAGGCTGGTAAGATTTAGGCTGGGGAGGGCCTAAACCAATGGCTCTTCCCACCCTGGTGTTACCAGGCTGCTGTCGTTTGGTTTTTAACCCGGCTGGTTATAAAAATAGGGGGGACCCTATGCGTTTTTTTTTAATTATTTATTTATTTAAAAAAAAAAAACGCATAGGGTCCCCCCTATTTTTAGAACCAGCCGGGTTAAAAACCAAGCGACAGCAGCCTGGTAACACCAGGGTGGGAAGAGCCATTGGTTTAGGCCCTCCCCAGCCTAAATCTTACCAGCCTGCTGCCGCCCGGTCCAGGAGCGCCAATATTGACGCTCCGGGACCACTGGCACCCGGCTCTTCCCAGTACCCCTGGTGGCATTGGGTACTGGGGTAATAATGGGGGGTTAGTGTTAGCCATTTTATACCGGCTAACACTAGGCCCCAACTTAGTAATGGATTCCGTCTATTAGACGGCTTCCACTACTAAGTCTATAAAGTAAAGAAATAAAGACAAGACACAAGTTTACAAATTTTTTTATTCAAATAAAAACACCCCCACACCCCTCATTGACCATTTTATTAAAAAAAACATTAAAAAAACGCTGGTCATCGACGTAGTCCACGGAATCCGACGTAATCCCCAGGATACCGATATCTGAAAAACAAAAAGGGAGAAACACACAAAAACACACAAACAGGAGCACAACACCCATCATTGTGAGCGGTGTTGTGCTCCTTACAGTATGCAGCATCTTTACAGATCGCTGCTTACAGTCTGGCCCCCAAGGGGTTAAGGGAGGATGTATTGCATCCCCCTTAACCCCCTGGGGGCCAGACTGATGTCAGACTGCACCCATCCCAGCAAGGAAGGGGTTAAGTGACCCCCCTTCCTTGCTGGGAGGGGTGCAGTGCTGGGGAGGGATTGGGGAGAGCTCTATACTCACCCCGATGCGTCCTCTTCGCTGGTCCGCAGCACAATGAAGTCACTGTGCTGCGGACCGGCTTATTATATGTGCGCTCAGCCGAACAGCCAATCAGCTGAGCGCACATATAATTCTAAATGTTTCTTCTAATAATGCTATTGTCATAACATAATTAGAAGAAACATTTGATGTTTTCATTAAAGTAAAGTGATGATTAGTACAGAATGCTCTATTGCCGGCATATGAATTAACGGCTTATAGAGCTTCCTGTACTAATTAATATTTAATTAAAAAAACACATTTTCGTTGAAATAAATACAGTTTCGTTGGTCAATAATTTATTTCTAACGAATCCATCATTGTGCAATTCAATATACTGTCAAAAAATAAATATATAGATAAATATACATTTATTTATATATCTATTTTTTTTAACAGTATATTTAATTGCAAAATGATGGATTCGTTAGAAATAAATTATTGATCAACGAAAGTGTCTTGATTACAAAGAAAATGTGTTTGATTAATTTAATATATTAACTATTAGAGGCATCGGCATTCGGCATCATTGCCGGCTATTTTTGAAGTACTCCGTACGGACCGCCTGTCAATCCACGGCCGCATATTCAGCCGCAAACAATGGTCTTGTTCATTTTTTACGGGTCCGTTTACGATAGGGCCGTAGATTCATACATAGTGTGCACTGTGCAGCCGCATATCCTATACTTCCAAGCATACACACGAACCACCAAAAATACCGCCGCACAATTACAGCCGCAAATACAGCCGCACTCTTACAACGTGTGAACCGAGCCCCCGGCTATGTTCACACTGCGCAGGATTCCGGCCGCATTTCGTATGCCACCGTAGATGTGCGGCTGAAACTTTGGGTGTGGGAAAAATCGACATGCGGCCGGATGCGTACGAAACGCAAACATATGCCCGTAGTACAGTTATGCTTCCCTAGCTTGTTTCGAAGCAATCTGAAACAGGTAATTTACTTGGAAATCTTCGCCCAGCCCAATAAAACTCACAGAACCTTTTGGATCGAAAAATCAAGTTCAATTTGGCTGAAATAAGTACTTCGTACGGAACCGCATGGAAATCCATGGCCGTAAGTTGGAACATTTCCGTCCTCAAACAATGGTCTTGTTCTTTTTTTACGGCGCCGTATACGATCCGGTCGTAAGTTCATACGTAGTGTGCACTGTGCGGCCATATATCGTATACTTTCAAGCGAACGCATCAACTTCAAAACTACGTACGTATATTCGCGGTTCGCACTACGGCCGGAAAGATACGTAGTGTGAACATAGCCTAACTGTGTATATACTTATTGACTCTTATTCCATGCGTAGGGGGGAACATTGTACGATGGCAGCATCACTATATTAGATATATTCATTTGGGGGTGTCTGGGTATCCCATTTTTTGCATTTGTGTGGTCATAAGTGTCCATTTTGTAACAAATTATTTTCATGTAACATCACACTGACCTAAGTGTTGGTGTCTGTGTGAGTGTTTTTTTTATATTTTTTAAAAAAGTAAATAAAAAATATTCATATTTTCCATTTAAACGCTTCCCTTCTGTTTGTATATAGTGAATTGTGTGTTGGGATATTTTATTGTGTTGAGGATTTTGTTTTCTTTGATATTCAGGCTATGTTCAAACAATGTAAGTGTCATATTAATCATGGCAGTTGTTGCCGATTTGCAACAACGGTTGTGATTAATTTGAGACTTACTTTGTGCTGCCCTCTATGGAATCCCAGCCGGAGTGTATCCACATAGAATATACTCCAGCCCGGATCATGTCAGTTTTTTGCTGCCGCTATTCATTGAATAGTGGCCGCAGAGAACCTGTCAGTGCACACAATGGAGTGTCGGGCCCCGGGCGCACGCTCCATTGTGTGTAGCAGGGAATTCAGATGAGGGCACACACGGATGCGCTCGTATCCGAATCCAGCAGAAACGAAGATCATCTGGCCGGTACTGCAGGCCGGTCACATAATCTCTTTCTCCTGAAAGGGATGGGGCAGTAAAGGGAGCAGGGGACAGAGTGGATTGCACAGAGACCAGTTTTCTTCACTTTCTGGATGCACACATGCAACTGCACAAATTAATACAATATATAGAGACATCTATATAACATTTAGTGTAATATATATTTCCCCTATCTGGAGTTCTCCTTTAAGGTCATCAGATCTGTGGTCAGGTAAGGACCTATGGTCATAATTTGGACGCAAAAAATGTGTCTGTATCATGCTTGTGTAGAAATATCCCAAATCTAAATAGCAAGCATACACATACTCTTGGCATTAACAAGGATCAAAATGAAAATAATTGCATTGTGTCTTACCACAACATATTCATCTTCAATGTATAAGTTCATGAACATCAAGCAAAATATTAAGACCCCAAGGACTGGTAATGCTGACCGTTTTCGAAAACATCTCATTTTATCCAGATATTTATATTCTGTAGTTTTATGAATAAATGCATATATTTCCTAATAAAAGACAATACAAATACATATTTAGTTCATTGCTTGGCTGCATCATATGTAATGCTAGTAAAATGTGCAACTATTAATATAAACGCCTAGTTTAATTTCCAGAATGAATGCAGTAATTTTACTATGTTAGAGAATACATGCGGTGTTAAATATTTTATAAGAACTGGCATTCTTGAAAAACTGACACATGAAAAGCATTACAAAATAGATCACATATGTGTAGACACACTGGCATCCATTCCACCATTAGGCTTCACTGTAGTGATAGCATTGGGCAGGTATAATGCTTAGAATCAAGACCAAAAAGTTGGTTTCAACACAACTTTTGGGTTCTTGGTCTCTTCAGTCACCAATGCCATTCTCACCGATTACTTCATTTGGTTAGGTAGTCCGCTCTAGAAAGAGGTCTGGTTGTTCTATGCTTCTTCCTTTTAATTTTGGAGACCAATGTGCTCTTGGGAACTTTCAGTGCAGCAGAAAATATCTGTCCCCTCCTCCAGATCTGTGCCCCCCATGCCCTACAGGCATTGCTTTCTGCATTATGGCTTGGTTTCTCCTCTGACATGCATTGTCAGTTGTATAGACAAAAGGGTAGACTTATCATACATGGTTTAAAGTGAACCTGGCTCAGTTGCTCCTAACAACCAATCAGATTGTACCTTTCATTCCTCACAAATTCTTTGGAAAATGAAAGGTGGAATCTGATTTGTTGCTAGGGGCAACTAAGACAATTCTACTTTATACCATGTTGGATAAATCTCCACCAAAGTGTATATTTAAAATCAGTCCCAATCAACTGAATTCACCACAGGTGACTTTAAAATGTAGAAACATCTAAAAAACAATAAAAATAAATGGGAGGCCACCAGAGCCAAATTTCAGGTACCATAACAGTGGGTCTGAATATGTATAGCCTTACAAAAATTTAGTTTTTTCTTTATTATACATTTGCAAATATTTCTGGCATCATTAAAACATATATGAAGATCACCTTAAAGCTATGTTCACATAATGTAAAAAAAAAGAGGGGCATCCGCTTTTTCTATTTAAAAAACGTTCGTTATTGCCACAATTTAACTGACTGCAATGCAATGCATTAAAGTCAATGGAATGACGAACGTCCAATGAACACAATGTATAAAATGACGGACATTATCTGGGCGAAAGTCAAAATAATGATCGTGTCAATTATTTTAGGAAGTCTTTTGCAAACAAAGGACGTTATTTTTAAGTTGTTCACACACAGTTTTTCTTTCTTCACTGTCCTTTCTATGTTTTTACTATTAAATTCAATGGACTTTTCAATTAAAAACACACCAAAAGGGCAATTAGTCCACCTAACTCGAATAATGTACAAACAGCTGACAGGCGACCAATCTTCAAAATAACGGATGCCATTTTCGACTCAAAATGAAAGACGCTAAATGCAAATGTCGAAGCACTGGTAATAGAAAAATTAGGAATGGTAGCCAGAGGTGCGGTCTCCTACAATTTTTGTCAAAATGAAAGACGTCATTCCAAAAATTTTAAACTGGCAAGAAAAAACGTTGTGAGAACATAGACTAATGATAATAAGGAGTTTAAAAAAAACCTGCTTATTTCTGTAAATATCTTTGATATATCACTATGTATTGTTCATTAGTTCTTAAACATAGTAACATAGTAAATAAGGTTGAAAGACTAGAGTCCATCAGGTTCAACCTAGGGAAACTTCTTAGCAAATAAAACATAAAGGTTATATAATTTAGAAAGAGAGATCTACGTCAGAAACACTAGAGGGCAGTATGTTCATGCAAATAGAAAGTCGTAATCTAAAATTTATCTTGTCTTCATCAGATTCCAGCAAGTATAGTTCGAAGTGTTTATAAACAAGTAGCTCACATTTAACTGACCAGCAAAAATACACACAAACAAATGTCCTTATGTGTCTTGTGTTTAGAGCTGAGCTGTGTTTATTTTGGTTTACATACTCACAGCATTTATATAGGCTTGCCGCAATAAAGTGTCTGATGCAAAAGAAATATCAATGGGATGACATTGTTAAAGGTGCTGCTCTCGCCACTTAAAATTCAGGTAGCCTCCTCACATGGCCTGACTGGAATTCCTGATAAGCATAAAGCATAGATACTAGCTGAGAGGCATTTTTTTCCTACTGCAATCAGAACAATTTTCATACTTATTGCATGTATTGCAAATAAAACCTAGATTACTACATATTCTATCTATCTATCTATCTATCTATCTATCTATCTATCTATCTATCTATCTATTTCCTTTAAATAATGTTGTGTTGTGCTTGACCTAAGCAGAAAGTTATAGGCACCACCTCCTAAAAATAAGAATCCATGCACATAGTTAATAAATACTACTACTTACACCTATGTCTACATGTATAAATCTTCATAAAATACTAGAACTTACTTTCCCGAATGATATGCTGCAAGCTATTATACCTAACAATACCCAAGCCAGGTAAAGACCCTTCCTTAGCCTGTCCTGTAGTTGTAGGCCAACATCACTTTGGAATTCAGATTTGAAACTGTATGCAATGACCCTGACCACAAAACTCCTAGATATTCTTCCCATAGTGATTAAACTAGGTTCATCATGGAGATGCAGGCCCAAGACAACACTCAATTTCCTTAAAAATTGTTCATTGGGTGGATCCTTCTCTGCTCTTTTATTTGGATACAGAGAGGCCTTTATTAATGTCTACAGGAATTACAGTATACAGTACGTTGTCAGCTCTGGAATACTTTAGATTTTAGGCCTCGTTCCCACTGAGCAAAGGTAGCGGAATTCCGCGACGGAATTGTCCGCCGCGGAATGCCGTCATCCTCCCGCTCATAATGAGAGTCTATGGGAGGCGCGCGCTCCTGCTCTGTACATGTTCATTCTTCAGCGCGTACAGAGCAGGAGCGCGTGCCTCCCATAGACTCTCATTATGAGCGGGAGGATGACGGCATTCCGCGGCGGACAATTCCGTTGCGGAATTCCGCTACCTTTGCTCAGTGGGAACGGGGCCTTATGGTGCAAGAGTGCTTGCTAACTCCATATTATCTGACCCTTTCAGACAATGCAAGGAAATGGTGCCCACTCTTGCCCCTTGTGCATATCTTGTCTTTGTGCTTATCCTGGAGATTCTTGCTGAGGTAATAAGATCTCATTGTTTTGATCACTGCGTTACAGTTAAGGATACCCTACACACTGTAGTTCTGCAGGACAAATATTAGTGCCTTTCAACAACCATTAAATTTACAGCCCTCAGATTATCTGACATCCATTTTTATTACATGCTGCTATGTTAGATCAAATTAAAGATTGCTGGACGCAGGCCCGCTTCTGCCATGAGGCGGAATGAGCCTTCCGCCTCAGGCGGCAGATTTTGCGGTCTGGCAGGAGGCGGCATTATGTCCCCCTGCTGTCATTTTTGTTAAGTATCACTTAACAAAAATTTGAGCGGACGCTCACCTGTCCCATCGCCCGCGCTCTCCGCTGTCTCCACATCCCGTCAGGTCCCGCGACGTCACCCTGCAGCTGTCATCGACTTCCAGGCTGTGGTGGGTGCACGGGGTCAGTGGGGGACGCACTGGGATTATCGGGTCACGCGGGGCCGCCGGGGGGTTGTTGCAGTTTGATGCGGTGCGGGTGGCGCCCCGTGCGACCCAATCACCCCACTCACTCACTACAGCCTGGAGGTCCATGAGAGCTGCAGGGTGACTTTGCGGGACCTGACGGGATGTGGAGACAGCGGAGTGCGCGGACAGGTGAGCAGCTGGCTTGGGGGGGGGGCGATGCGGGCCATCGCTCAGGGGGCCGCCGCCTGAGGTTTGCCTCAGGCGGCAGAGACCCCGGAATCGGCCCTGGCTGGACGCCTAAAATGGTGAAATGTTGGGTTGATTTAAAAGCTGAGACCAACTATTTTTATGGAGCCATTATTGCCAGTCAGCTTTATACCAGATATTTCAATTTTTGCAAAGTCCCTTTAAAGTAACTTTCCCCTGACAACTACTCATCTCTGCCATACCATGACAGTGCTATTGAAAGTGCACTGGACTGAATAGGCTGGCACTCTACTGAATTACACAGTAGATTATTATAGAGGGCATGAGGGGAGGTAGGGGATATTGACAAACTATGTTTGCAAGATACTATTTGACCCGAAATAAAAGAAACAGCAGCCTCACGCCAATAAAGGGGTTATATCAAGCACTGAACAGCTGATGCTGATAATAATAATAATAAAACTGATGGACAACCCTGTTGACTAAAAGGAGGGGAAGGAGGGAATACATTCAGGAGGCAGCACTGTGTACATTTGGTCAGACCTTAATCTTTCTTGCAGGTACAGCATGAATTCTCTAGAAGTAGCAGACAAGTTCTCAGGCCAGGCTCTCCCCTTGTGCATAGCACTAGTGAAATGAAATTCCCTTATCAACAAGTATCAGTTTGGAGGTAAGTGAGACACCTAGTGGCCAAGAGTTTAGTTGTTGTGTTTTTTTTTTTTTTTTTTTGTCTGGGGTAAGGAGTCATTTTGGTAAGTCAAGTTATTTTTAACTATGTTAGAAAACACATAAGCTATCAAATGAAGGGAAGTTGTTTGAAACTATCACTTTTTAAAGAAAAATGATGAACATTGCTCTTAAAATGTGTTGCACAATTACGCTTCTCCGACCTGATCTAAAACATGCTGAATTATGGAAACACTTATGGGAAGTAAACAACTGTGGTGGCATGTGATGTAGCACCTGACCAAAACATTCATAGCATCCCTTTCTTGAACATGCACAAACCTATCAAACCTATACAAGCCATAACTAGCTTTTACTTTTACATAATTAAATGACAAAAACTTCATACTCGCCCTCCAATCGCCTTCAATCGCCGCTTCAATCTTCTATCAGCTCCCATTCAAAACTCCCTCACTTCCGGGTTCCAGTGAAGTGAATGCGAGACAAAAGGCTGGCTGGAGGGCATCACATGGCTTCATATGATGTGCTCCAGCCAATGCAAAGGCTGCTGGTGCGCTGGTGGCAAATTTGTTTAACAGGGTCAAATAGCTTATTAACACACATTACCAAGTTATATAACTTTGTAATGTGTATTATATAAGCTAAAAAAGCAGATCACCTGAGTTGTCGTAACCTGTGCCTGTGATGAAAGTTATGATAAGGTTTGTTTCACTCATATGGAGCTATAATTATAAAGCCTATTTTTCAACATGCAGAAAAGCTATCTCATAGAAATCACTATCCACAAATGTCACTGAGGTCCATAGAAGCGCTCATTTACCCTCTAAGCTGGATATCTTTGTAAATGTTACAGAATAGAACATTTGATGTGTCATATCTTCAGCTAAATTAATTTCCAAACAAGGAAATACTGTAATTATTTAAACATTGAGGCAGATTTGCCAGTTCTGTGTTATTCTTGAAATATAGTCTAATGATTAGTGATAAGCGAGTACTAAAATGCTCGGGTGCCCGTTACTCGAGACGAATATCTCCCGATACTCGAGTGCTCATTTCGAGTAACGAACCCTATTGAAGTCAATGGGAAACTCGAGCATTTTTGCAGGGGACCCAAGTTCAGTAGAGGGAAGGTCGTGTGAAAACCTGTCAACCTCAGAAAATGATAGAAACACCACGGAAATGGACAGGAAACAGAAGGGACAGCTGCCTAATCGCACCATTATGCCAAATTCTGTGCAACAGTCTGGTTTAAACAGAGGTGGGCATATGGACCACCCAAAAACTCAGCCTGACACAGCATGGCAGTGAGAACGCAGGGAACCATTAAAACAGAGGTAGCATATGATGAACCACCCAAAAACTTAGCCTGACACAGCATGGTGGTGAGGACACAGAGAACCATTAAAACAGAGGTAGCATATGAACCACCCCAAAATTTAGTCTGACACAGCATGTCAGTGAGAACACAGGGAACCATTAAAACACAGGTAGCATATGAACCACGCCAAAATTTAGCCTTACTCACCATGGCGGGGAGAACACAGGGAATCATTAAAACACAGGTAGCATATGAACCACCCCAAAATTTGTGACAGCAAGCAAGGTTACTGTGTGTTTCCATTCAGTGACAGCAAACAAGGCTACTGGGTGTTTACATTCAGTGACAGCAAACTAGGTTACTGTTTTTTTTAAATCAGTGACAGCAAACAAGGTTACTGGGTGTTTGCATTCAGTGACAGCAAACTAGGTTACTGGGTGTTTGCATTTAGTGACAGAAAGCAAGGTTACTGTGTGTTTCCATTTATTGACAGCAAACAAGGCTACTGGGTGTTTTTAATCAGTGAAAGCAAACAAGGTTACTGGGTGTTTGCATTCAGTGACAGCAAACTAGGTTACTGGGTGTTTTTAATCAGTGACAGCAAAATAGGTTACTGGGTGTTTGCATTCAGTGACAGCAAAATAGGTTACTGGGTGTTTTTAATCAGTGACAGCAAACAAGGTTACTGGGTGTTTGCATTCAGTGACAGCAAACTAGGTTACTGGGTGTTTGCATTTAGTGACAGCAAGCAAGGTTACTGTGTGTTTCCATTTATTGACAGAAAACTAGGTTACTGGGTGTTTGCATTCAGTGACAGCAAGCAAGGTTACTGTGTGTTTCCATTCAGTGACAGTAAACAAGGCTACTGGGTGTTTTCAATCAGTGACAGCAAACAAAGTTACTGGGTGTTTGCATTCAGTGACAGTGAACCACCCAAAAATTGGTGACAGCAAACAAGGTTACTGTGTGTTTCCATTCAGTGACTGCAAACAAGGCTACTGGGTGTTTTAATCAGTGACAGCAAACAAGGTTACTGGGTGTTTGCATTCAGTGACAGATAACTAGGTTACTGGGTGTTTTTAATCAGTGACAGCAAACAAGGTTACTGGCTGTTTGCATTCAGTGACAGCAAACTAGGTTACTGGGAGCTTGCATTCAATGACAGCAAACTAGGTTACTGGGAGCTTGCATTCAATGACAGCAAACTAGGTTACTGAGTGTTTGTATTCAGTGACACCCCTTTTACACCTTGCAACCAGTAGTGAACTTAGATATAGCTTGAGTAAGAAAGACAGAAATCTGGAAACATACTAGTGGTCCCACTAGTTTTTGCGGGGCTGTGGGATAAAATCTGTTGGTGGCTGCACCAATACACTCTATGACACCCCCTTACAATGAGCAGTGAAGTTCTATGCAGGCGTACTACAAATCAGAGCAATACAGTGAAGTACACCAGGACCACCAGCCACAAAATCATAAAAGAATACTGAGCACTTCTTAGGGGTCTGTATGCAACACCTAATGTCCCCTTTCTGCCAGCAGCCGATCACCACAGTGTGCTGCTGAAATCGTGGTAGCAGCACTGCAAGTCCCAGCCAGCAGCCTGTAGTAATACTATTAAAAAACTATTTGAAGCCCTGAAAAGGGCTGTTTGTTTATATTGCTAGTATATTCCCTGCCTACTGGAACGCTAAATCCTACACTGACGCTCTCCCTGAGAAGCAGCAGCTCTGTCCCTAATCTCTCACAGCATGCGTCTGAAGTGAGTACTGTTGGCGGCGAGTTTTATATGCCAGGGTCATATGATCTGGCCAACCAATCGCTGTTATCGACATGTATGGGTCCCATGTGATCGCAGGATGTACCAAAGAGTCTCCTGCATGTTTATTGGCTGAGAAATAGCGCCCAAACTTACCGGAAACAGATGATGAGATTTTCTCGAGTATCGTGAGATGCTCGTCCGAGTAATGAGTACCATTGAGTACCCTAATTCTCGAACGAGTACCAAGCTCTAACGAGCATGTTCGCTCATCACTACCAATAAAGCTTTACATTTTTCACAGTGGCTTGTGCTATATGATAAATGCATTGTAGTGAATGGCTTACTTTGCACCAATATTCTACACTAGAGTTTTAATATATATTATTATTTTAATATATTGTTACTTTCCAAGCCACACCCCTTTGGTTTAGTCATGCCCACAGTCAAACAGGAAAAAAGAATCAAGAAATCTATCCATAGTGCATTATTCTTTTCTGTGTATTTGCTTCTAAGGGGCCCAAATAATGATCATGAACATTATTTGCGGTCGTCATTATCAAAAGACGGCATCTTTTGTCATTAAATGACGGTCAGTTCCCATTGTGGGAACATACACCTGTTGCCTAGGAAGCAAATACACAGAAAAGAATAATCCACTGCGGAATTACTGGACTGAACAAAAAAGGGGTGTGGCTTGGAAAGTAATAATATATTGAAATAATAATATATATTATTTTATTATATTATATTATATTTTAGTGTAGAATATTGGTGCTAAGTAAGCCATTCACTAATTTGTATAAAAATGTAGACAGTCTAAACAATACATTTATCATATATATATAGCACGAGCACGAGCCGCAGTGAAAAATATAAAGTATCATTAGACTAAATTTTAAGAATTACATAGAACTGGCAAATCTGCCCCAATGTTTAATAATTACAGTATTTCCTTGTTCGGAAATTAATTTAGCTGATGAAGATATGACACATCGTATGTTCTATTCAGTAACATTTACAAAGATATCCAACTTAGAGGATTAATGAGCGCTTCTATGGACCTCAGTGACATTTGTGGATAGTGATTTCTATGAGATAGCTTTTCTGCATGTTGAAAAATAGGCTTTATAATTATAGCACCCTATGAATGAAACAAACCTTATCATAACTTTCATCACAGGTACGGAAAAGGTTTTAACGCCTTTATTCATAGATATTTGAAGGATTTTGTACTGAAATATTTTGCAAAGCGCTGAGATACTGTGTTCAATTTCAGATAATTTATTTTCCAAAGCTTGCTGCTACAGCTCTTCACATTAATATATTCATTTGTGGCCGGACAGGATGGTCAGCAGTATCATGGAGAAAATCCTTTCCTATCCTACACATAATTGCAGTAGCTAGCGTTCACACAGCAAAGCATGCTTTCTCACTGAGAAAAGTTATCTACAGTAGGCCTCCTTGGAAAAAAGGGTAATTGGCTCCCTGTGGCAATTTTAGTATTTGCCAGAAAGGCAAGCGGCTTTGGCAAATACATTTTACAAACGGATAATCTGAATCTTTTAGGATAAATTGTAAAAAGACAAATGTTTAACTAAAAGGGCCCCTTATTTAGACAAACGTACCCTTTATCCTTTTATTGTTTCCATTTTACCTAGTTTATTATTAAAAATAATTTGTTCACTTTTGAAAACCCATGCATGAACAGGCATATGAATATTAGACATGTTATAAAATGACATTTACTGCAATTTTCTAATGAACTTATAGACTTAAGAATTTCCTTCATATACAGAAGTGATGTCAGAACGCAGTAGAGGAGCTGCAGGGATTCATTGCTTGTGGATTCATTCCTTCTGGATTCCCTGTAGCTTGGAAGTGAACACATACTGTTTGACAACAGCCTCTGCCTGTTTAGCTATAGGCAGAAATTCTGCTGTTGTCAGCAATGGCCTAAATTCTGCTGACAGATGCACAATATACTTGATTGATCCTGAGTGGTTTCTTACTACAATTTAGAATATTAGAATACCCTATGCTTATGCACACATAGGACTGTAATGCAGTTAGGATTACAATGGTAACAATACTGTATGTGCCATTTGTAACATACTATAGATCATATAAATAATGTACCAACTATTTACGGTTTAGTAATTACTTTGTATACGTATTTATGCAGAATGACCCAAATTGGATAACCACAGCAACTGAAACCTTTTATTAAAATTATATAGATAATTATACATTATTAATAATAATGTCACAACCGTAGGTAGGGTAGCCTAAAAAGGATTGGAGAAGCCCTAATCTGGTCCCACCATCTGACACTGCCTACTTGCCTCAATAGTCCTAGGCTACTGCCGACAACCATGCAGATGGTCCCTATTTGCAATAAGGTGTTTACACGTAAACAAGGACAAGACAAACTTACATACAAGAGGTAGTCAACATACCAGAGTCAAACCAAATGGGCAGCACTGTACCAAAACAGGATCCAAAAGAATAGAAAGGTAACAGAGATAAAGTCAGGGAAAGCCGGGTAACAATACAGGAAAATATATGGAGATGCTTGCACACTGGAAAAACTAGTCTAATAGCCAATGGGGATATCAGGGAACTCATACGATTTAGAGGAGATCAAGGACCTGGTCCAGGATGTGATTGGATTAGACACACACAGAAACAGACAGGGCAAGGGTGAGTGGAAGAACCAGATGTCAATAACCTAACCTCTGATTTGCTTAACTGTTAAGTGGCCAGAGGGAACTAAGCAGGGAAGAGACAGGTGTGACAGATAAATCAATCAGCAGAGCAGAATGAGTAAAGTTGTATTCAGAAAGTGTTCAGAGAAGAGCAAATAAAACATAGAATACAAAATGTAAAATCATGACTAACAGCGCAGTCTTGTCTGTATGTCAAGGAGCCAAGGTCTCAACAGGCATGGACACAACAAATTAATTCTTCATTTTTAATAACAAAGTGCTAAACAACTACCAGAAAAATGGAGAGGGGTGGCTTACTCTGACATGCCTTTATACCAGAACCTGTACACCTCAAGGTAATGAATTAAAGATAAAATTTGGATGCTTTCTGCACACTCGTATGCTTTAAGGGGGTATTTCCATCTCATTACGTTATTCCCCATCCACAGCACAGTGGATGATAAGCTATTCAGTGGTATGAATTTCCCTTTAACTGTTTTGTGGGCCTATTGATTACATTGCATGCATTGAAACCCCATGTCACAAGAATTATGCTATTATGATATCACATCTCTCCATAAAAAAGAAGAAAAATAAAAAGCTTCTTCCTTTAGATATAGCACTATGTTTAGTTATTGTAACAAGTATTTTAATAGGATGACAGTGAGAATGCTATTTGTGTATTGATGGTATGGAACATAAGTTATCAGCTGTTACACAAACAATCCAGTTATATGAAGACTAAGCAGCATGGCATATATGCTACTGGCATGTCAATACACTGTATGGTAAAACCTTTCTAACAGATCACCACTTTCACATTTTCACCCCTGATCTAAGCTATTTTTTTTCTGTGACAGATTTTCAATGAACATCAATACATATTGGCTGGACCAGATTATATGAAGGGCACATTGACAAAGGTTTTCCACCCCCTCAGGGATGTAAAGGAACTCCACCACCCATCCTTGCTGCCCATTTTCAACTGTCTAGATCTCTGTGATATCTATCTATATATTAATATGTCAAGAGGAAGCAGCATTGTGTTTTAACTTGCCCCTTGGGCTTATCTTGTACTCTATAGTATATATCTATTTAATTCAATACATGTAAGAATTTATAACCTAGGGACTCACACTAAGGAAAGGTCTTTAGGAAAGTTAAAAAGGGATTCAAAATCTAAAAGAAAAAAACGGGTAACTACGCATTGAATTCGGATGCGGGCGCACATGGGTGCGTCTGCATCCGAATTTAGCAGTCAATGCAATGCCATCTGCTGTATGTGTAATGGCCCAGTCTGGTATATATTGTCAGGCGTATGGAGGTATATTGTCGCCATTGGCAACCACAGACTGTCTATATTGGGGCCTGTGTGTTTGTGTCTTTTCCTGGCATCTCTTGTGGTAATGTATTAAATGAGCATTGTTTTCTGTTATATATTTGTTTAATATGCTGTTATGTATTGACCTCTATTGGTACAAGTGTTATTACAGTTTCCATAGCAACCCGCTATGAGAATATTGATTGGTCAATTTATATGTTTGTATACAAGTGTTGAGCTTGATCAGTGCTCCTCACCTGCAACCCATCAGACTCTAGTGATTCTCCAGGGAAAAGCTAGCTTCACCCACCTTCTACCCAGAGGGCTGTGGGGGTCTTGACAGTTGACAGTTGGAAGTCTGGCTTGGCCACAGTCACATCTAACCTCCCTGCATCACCTCAGTAGTCCTGTCAGACTTAAAGTTCAGTCTCCTAACTTGTTTTCAGGCAGCTATAAGAATTGATACATGTCCTCAAAGTCTCAGTAGGACATTCTCTGTATTTATTAGTGTCTGCTGTCAGATTAGATTAGCAAAGTGTTAGAGGGTCACCAATTCACCATCCATAATTTCCTGCCTCTCAAGTCAGTGTGTTCATGTGTCTTCCTCCTGTTTGCTAGTGAGCGTTAAAAGCGTAATTTTTTTCAAGTCAGTAACTTCAAGTATCTATTCTCACGTACCTTATAAAGGCTGGAAACCGCAAAGTCCCTGAAACAGGTCTGTCTACACTATTCCTGTAATCCTATCTATCTACCAAGTCCAAGTTATAGTAACCAAGGTAACCCCCCTGAAGCTAAGGACTCTGATCAAGCCAACATATATTCATCATCAGATGCCCCTGTATTGGATTGTACATAGTTATTTTTCAAGTAAAGTTTCCATATACTTGCACTGCTACTGTGTAAAGACTTTTATTAAAGATATTCCCCTGTGAATATGCTGAGAGGTGAAGGGCCCCGACACCCTCGGACCCCACCGTGACAGAAAGGTTACAGAAGGTGAGCCCTAAGGTTGCACTACACCACCCAGCAACAACCCCTCAGTATATTACATATGCACACATCATTATTTTAATGGTCATTCTTTATAACGGGCATTAAAATAATAGTTATGCCTATTATTTCAGGGCGCTGTTTAATGAACAGGGTCCTGAAATAATAGCTGTTCACACAATGTAAAGTGTGGTGGTAGCCGCACTTTGCATTGAAGTGAATGGTTAAATGATTGTAAAAATAGAACGTTCCTGCAGCCGATACAGAGGTATCGGCTGCAGGAACGTCCTGAATGCAGCCTAGCGTACGGCAGTTTAACAGTGTACATTGCTATGCAACGGACGCTGTTAACCCAAATGTGAACATAGCCCCATGCTGAAACTAAAACCAGAGATTTAAAACAATTTACAGTTTATGGCCAAGTATCTAGAAGAATAATTTCATTAATGCTGAAGGTAGAGGCTATATAGTTGTAAATAGTGAAACCTACTATATGGACTTTTTTTTTATTAACCTGAGTCTTAGGGATTTATTAAAAATATTCTGGTGGAGATTGTCCAAGAAGTTTTCCAAAAGACATTTCACATTTATGACACAAAATTAATCTCCCCTCTTGTCTTATTGTACTTTAGAAACGTCAGTTTAAAACTGTGTACATTGCAGAAAAAATACTTTTTTTTACACATTCCACACATAGATTTATTTTTTCTAGAATTAATTCCTTTATTGATCAAGACACTGTAACTGAAGTGCTCAATGGCAAACTTTGATGAAAAACTCATTTTAGAAAGAGATTAATAATGTGGCTAGTAAAAACCAATTTTCTCACATTTAATCTCCTAATCTATTTTACATTATTTCCCTGGGGTATTCTGAACTTCACAGATACATGGCTCGGTGCAAATAATCAATTATACTGGAAGAAGCTTGTAAAGGTGTTTTCTGATATCTAAGAAACCTCAAGCTTTCTAAATAGATTTTCTACAGCTCTGAAATATATTATAGGAAGAAATGTAAAATACAAATGTTGACTCTTTAAATGAAAAGGAAATCTCTGAACATATTATAGTAAATGAAACATGTATGCCAGTAATTGCATTCATATTTTCATTGGGATAGCCTTTTACTTTTAGATTTAATAATAATATTTTAGTTTGCAGAGCACGTTATACCATAAATTTATGGTAATTAAGATTTTTATTAAATGGGAATTATAGTTTTAGTCCAGATATGTATTTTTTCTGCATAAGGAAAATCAGTAAAAAAAAAAAAAAAAACCTGAACTATTGTCTGTATTAATTGCATCAAATCTCTGCTTGTAATTATTCTGTGAAACCCTTTATTTTTTAATTCCAATTGATAAAAACTGGTCCGGTTGACAAACACACAGGTGTACAGATCTGATATCATTCCTAGGAGATCCTAAAAACTAAAACTAAAAATCTAAAATTGATACTAAAAGTATATTGAAAAATGTGAAAGCTTTTCATTATACAACGAATAGTATTTTATGTTATTGTATTTATAGTGTTCATGTCCTTTATTCATGTGAAGTGTTAAGATGAATATATTAGAATTGTGTTTTCCTCATTAAACTCTGGCAGCTAAACTAAATTAAGTCTGATCGATAACCTCTATAATCTTTGAATGATACCTTTTTAATTGTGAGATATTAATCTTTAATGAGGGCCCTCATTTTCTACAGGTCGTGAACCTTGTGGTGTTACAAGAGGATTATGACACTTTGCAAGACTGACAGTAGATCTTTGGCAAACACAATGGGATTAAGGAAATGCACCAGCCAATTAACTGCACATTTAATCATATCATTAAAGGACAACTCCCGCGTTTTTTTATTTCCCTTAATTAACACACATTACAAAGTTATATAACTTTGTAATGTGTATTGGTCACCTGTCTGGAGCCGTTCCGCCTCTCCCCCCCCCCCCCTGAACGACCCCCCCCCTGAAAGTAAAAAAATCTATATTTGCGAAAATCGTATTTGCTGTCGACCCGTCCTCTTCTCCCGCCACCATTTTGTGACGATGTCATCGCAAGCGGGGGCGGGCCTGGTCATCCTCTTCTTCTGCATCTTCCTTTCTAATGAAAGGAAACTAAAAGGCTGCCAGTGCGCGTGAAGACGCAGACGGGGTTGACCGGGACCGTGGCCGGCGGGATTTTCGACTGGCGATCGACTTAGGAGGGATGGTAAGTATAGGGTCTGTGTCTGTTAGTGTTTTGTTTTTGCTGATGCCGGAGTTGTCCTTTAATACCTTAGAAAAGCGTATTCTTTATATGTATAGTAGGTGCACAGTTGTAGGCACTATTGTTGTGTAGGGCACTAAGCAAAATATTATCTCTGTGTCAAGTCTAAAAGGTGCATTATTCTTATCTATGGCCACTATTAGGTCACTGTATTCTCCTACTTTGGGAAAATGCCAGGGAAGGCAGCTGTCTCGTAACATAGACAGCCACTAATAATAACCAAGATGACCGCTTTTACTCAGTATTTTCCCGCAGTGGGAACATAGCCTAATATTAGTCAGAGATAAGAATAATGCCCTTTTTAGGCGTCAAACAGAGTTAATATTTTGGGTAGTGCCCTATACAACAATAGTTCCTGTGCACCTACTATACATATAAAGAATGCCTTACTGTGTGTGGGCGCTATTACTATGTACGCTGTATAAGATAGCACTATTGCTTTGTAGGACTAAAACGATTTCACTTGCTGGTTTACACTTGTCTTGGGGGGATAACAACAGTAAAGACACCACTATTTTCTGATATTTGACAATGCTGTAGAACACGTAGAACACAGCAGGTACAGTAATATGGGTAGATGGAGCAGTAACAGGAACCAAATTGGGGTAATCAGCAGGATAGGCAGTTTGTTTAAGGTGGGACATGTTAGTAAGGGTACTGGAAAGACTTAAAAATGTCAGGCAAATTTCAAATACTAGATAGCTACAAGAAATCTTTATGGCAGTCTAGAGTAGATTGAAAAGAATGATGAAAGGGAGTAACTCCAAACAGAATAATTATGTGAACACACATACCACCTGTTTGTTGATATTACTTCATAGTGCCTACAGTCAGCAATGGTGCATCTTAGTGTCTTTAATTGACTACTGTACTGGTGTTCTCCATGGTGTCTTCACAGTAATAATGTCCCTGAAACGTCTGTAGCCTCTGAGGGAGAGTAATGGAGCAGACAGCTGACAGCTCTCTCCTCTGTCATTGTATTTAAGTGTATCATGTACATATGTCTGTAGTACACAGATGCAGTTAAAGAAGATGGTTTGCTGGCGATCTGGAGCAAAAGTAAAAAAAATATGGGGGGGGGGGGAGGAAGGGTCCCAGAAACAAGGTATTGGAGATGCAGCTGACATGCGGATTTTGGGACAGTTTTTTATGCATTGTTTAGTCACAGCCAGAAGTAGACCTATGCAAGTGGAAACATTTTTGGTTTTCCATTACATTTTCTTTCAAATATGATCCATTCCTGGCATTGCTTTAAAAAACTTCACCAAAAACTGCACATGTGACTCGAGACCTTAACTATTTGTTTTTGAATAAAGAAATCTAGGATGTAGACCAAATGAGTGTGATTTATGGGAACCTGTGCGCCCAGTAGCCATTACTTTGTCTTTACCTGTAATGTTATTTGCAAATATTGGCATCATAAATATGTTAACAACATGCTACATTGTAAGTCATGTAAGGCAAGGACATGAAATGTATATTAGGCTGGTAATATGTTCACAAATTTAGCTTTTCCTTGAACAGTCGTATTGTTATAATGATACGTACTGGGCTGCTTTGTAAAAAAAAAAAATCACATATTGTTTAATGCTAGTTTATTTTATTATTTTCTTTTCTTCAAACTGAATTTAAAGTATTTTCCAGAAATTTACTTTCCTTATGGTGTAATGATTACAGCTGATTAACTTCTTTCAAACACATATTCAAGCTCGTAACTGCTAACAACACATAAATGTTGGCAATAAAAAATAATGGAGATTACTATGAAACTATCATTTCCCATTTTTTCTGAATATCGAGCAATGTTTAAATTCTGTTTTCATATTAACTAACCAGTGTGTGATTATAAAACCTACTATGGACCAATAAACAGTGATGCCGTTTCTTAATTTTCTGTTAAATGTTTCGAAGACAGATTCTTATTTAATCTTATTTTCATTATTATTGCTATTTGCATCTCGTATCAACAGAACAAGACCTTACTAAGTGATGTTCTTATGTTGATACAGTTAGTAAAGTATTAAAGCACACCAGTACTTGGATGGTTTTGTTACATTAAGCCTTTAGAGCGTTGACAAGGTTATTTTGGGCTTTTGCTGCTGTTACTGAGTTTTTGAGAGTTTTCTTTATGGTACACAGCTTTTGTTCATTCTTTTCATTTAAGGGAAACCTGAGTAGCGCTTATTTTTTCAAGAAATCCCACATCATCCCAAGTAGAATTATCCAAAAAAGTTTATTTGCCAAATGCTAATACAACACCTTGACTTAAAAATAGATAGATACATACATACATACATACAACTGGAGTGCCGTTCCTACTATGCCTTAATCTAGATAGATAAATAGATCGATCGATCGATCGATAGATAGATAGACACATTGTATTACCTCTTGGCAAATAAACTTTTTTGTTGTATTTTTGATTTACTTTGGAAGGTGTTGGACTTTGATCTCTTGGATATACTGGTCCAGTAACAGGGATTGTGGGCACTAGGGTGCATCTTTCCTACCTACCAAAGCCTATAGACCAACTGGTGATGCTGGACGCTTGGCTGTAGTACTTTTCACTATAGCTGCCCCTAAATTCTAGCTGCCTATTGGTCAGCAATAAATTCTGATGATTTTGTGTCATGTGGACAATGACCAGCAGCTGGATTGAGTATTAGATAATTTCTTTAAGAAGTGGTTCTGGGAAATGTTCTTAAATCAACTTTTATTGCTGAATCAATTTCAAATATAACTATTGTGCATCTAAAAACTCCCATAATTCTACATGCTACTTCTACCATGAAGTTTCCAAAACCACAAGTAGCATTATAAGTTAATATATCACTATTTAAGTCTTAGATGATTGGTCTTACATAATATGTAAACTGAAAATATGTAGTATCAATTCGGTTTCACCTCCTACCTTATTTATGACAAATGACCATTTCTCCCTGCAGCTCAGAATACAGATATTGATATAAAATTTACTTGATGTCTAAATTATTGCTTACACAAATGTAACAATTATCTGCTTTATTTATACAGATTACAGAAAGCCAGTGTATCCCTTCAGGTTGTCACCAATTAAAGTAGGCAACTAAATAATCATGGATTTCTAAAATCCACTAAAATGTCACTAATAAATGTCATGTCATACACTTGTAATCCTATTATCAAAGCCTAATGAATTAATTAGCATTGAAAAAGCTTTCTAATGACACAAAAAGAAAGGGAGAAAATGCCCACAGTAACGATTTTAGAAAATAAAATCTAATATTCACTACTTCCTATTAGCAAAATGTAATAAAAATGACAGTACAAGAATACATTTTGAGATCAATATCGTAGCCTTGGACAGAACCCATTGTTGATGACTGAATAGAGCTCACATGCCTGCCCAAGATGAAATCAGCTTCACTATATATTGTGTAACTAAACAATCACAATGACATTTAGTTCACCTATCTCCATGATTCATTTATCAACTGAACATTGAATGCATTTTAATGTGAATGTGAAACAAAATGAAGCAATTCCACTATTGGGAAAAATAAACCTCATACAAAATGGTATAATGTATGTATAACAGAAAACTGTTTTGATATCTATTTGGGTAGGTTAGGGTTATCAGAATTTCAGAGGGCCATTGTTTAACCTCTTCCAACAGTTGCCTGTATTTTGCCAAAGTACAGTTCACTACTAGTAGTTCCTGATATCGAATGCAATTGTTTTGTTCTGCTAGAGAGCATATTTTAGAGGGGATATTTTAGAGGAGAAAGTATAAAGGCCAAAGTCTTTTATAAAATGACAGTTACACTGAAAGAGAGGAAAATCCTAAAGACGTCTGGATGACAGCGATTTGGAGCAAAGACAATGCTTTGAGTTATTAAAAGATACAGACTGGAGTTTAAAGTGTCACTGTCATTATAACTTTCATAATCTAAATCAACAGTAGATGTGAATTGAAGCAAGTTTGCAATATACATTCATTATTTTTATTATTGTTATTAGGGATGGTCCGAACCTGCCGAGGTTCGGGTTCGTATGAACCCGAACGCTCGGCAGCAGATTCCCGCTGTCTGCCCGCTCCGTGGAGCAGGCGTATCCAGCGGGAGTAACGCCTGGAAAACTGGGATACAGCCTATGGCCTACGGAGCGGGCAGACAGCGGGAATCATTACCGAGGGTTCGGACCATCCCCCCTCGGTTCGGACCATCCCCTAATTGTTATTATTATTTTTACTATTATTATTATTATTATTATTATTATTATTATTATTATTATAAATTTTTTTATCATGCTTTAAAACAAAGCTGGCCTACTGAAGGCAGCATTTTAGCCTTGTGCTGGTTGCAAAAAAGAGGCTAAACACGTGAAGTCCCAGCAGTACAGAGAGTCACGGCTCATTGTGTCCATCAATCACATGACTGCCTTCTCTGTGGGCTCTCAGATGAGCTGGGAAACATGGGACTTCCTGTGATTAAGCACATGAGATGCAGTGTTTTCCATTATAACAAGTAAAAAATTTATATATATACATATATATACTAAACTAAAGACAATGGGGGATAGTTATTTGGCATTTTATTGCTCAGAGCTGGTGTAGGTTTTACTTCCATTTTTCCAGTGGAAAAATGTTAAATGAGGCTGTGCCCCCTCTGCCTGTAGCCACACCACCTTCCCTCCCCCTCTCTGCTGCACAAGCAGCGCAAAGGGGCCCGATGCAAATTAAATATTCACAAAACCGGAATTTGGGCAGAAATATATGTTTATTGGGCCCCTATACCCTATATGCCACCAAAGTGTGCCTAAGCCAAATACTACATGTCCCCCAATATGCCCAAGTAAGGTAAGTTCAGAGTTTTCTAGGCAGCCTTTCTAAGTTTTGCAGAAAGAAAATTCTGAATTTAGTATAGAACACATTGCATGAAGATTTCCAGGTGCACCAAGACCCTGTAATAAAGAAGCTCATAGAACACCTCATTGACAGACTGCTAGAGGACAGCCAGAACATTAATGGCCAGATATTAGTCATTTCTTTGATGAATGTTGTACATTGTCTTCCAATTGTCACTTTCCTTGATATGGACTGTGTTAAAGGCTCTATCAAGAGCTGATTTAGCAGAGGTGGAAATCAGAAGAGGAGAATAACAATCCATCACTGAAATCTTGTGTAGACCTGTTACTTCAGTACTCAGTGTGAGGCAAAGTTTTCCCCAAGACTCTGTTCACACGAAGCAAAACTGGTGGAATTCCCCGACAGAGAATCCCGCCAGCCTCCGGGTCATAATGACTATGGGATTTCCGCCAGTTTTGCTTAGCGTGAACGGAACCTTATAGGTTCTTGTCTGAGCAATTCATAGCAGGGGGGAATTTAAAGCGTAACTGTCATGTTTTTTTTAATTGCAGAAATCAGTAGTATAAGCGATTTTAAGAAACTCTGTAATAGGTTTTATCAGCCAAAAAAGCCTCCTTCTGTACTCAAGAAGCAATCTTCCTGCCTCCCCCCCTGACTTCTTATCTGTGCATTATCAGGCAAACACGTCTTCATTACAGAGAAGCCAGTGAAGACGGGCTCTGCTCTCTCCATTCTATCCTTATGGAGGGGGGAGGGGATGAGGGAGATGAGGGAGAAGGAAGAGGTGACATGAAGGTCAGCTGTTTGTAGACTGTCTGGCTGTAGTGGCCATACAATGGATGCAGGAGGTGTTGAAGGATCAATAAATGAAGTCAAATGTAGAAAATAATAGAAAAGCTCCATATTATAAGCTATCTGAAACAGCCAGAGTAATGGCATTGTCCAGTGAAGAGGATATATCTCACCACCATACAGCATTTTTCACTGTGGTGTTCCAATATGAATCCAAATTAGGGCTATAGATTTTTATAACATATAGTCCAAAGAAGGGGGATTATTGCTTGGGGTGGAATTAGCCAGCTGTTAGTTTGAGTTCTTCATATATGGACATTTTCTGTGAACAGTTTTAGTAAGGGGTCAGTAACTGCATTCCTAGAGAAGCAAAACCTTCACTGAGACAGGATAACACCATGGCCAGTCATTGGTTGAGGATCCGGAGACCAGACATGATCAGCACACTGCCTCTCTGCTCCTAGCATAGTCTCTAGAACTGTGATGCAACATACAAAGAAATACAATAACCGAAATCTGGAATACAGATGGACTTTATTTACACTGATGGATGTTATTTTAAAACATTTATACAAAACATTTTTGACTACTTACACCTAGTGCTCTGTGTATGTAATATGGACCCCGAGACACCGCAGAAGTATACTGTGGAAACACGGAGAGGTACTGTAAGCATAAGGGGGGAGATTTATCATCATTATAGACCTTTGTTTGGAGTGAAAATGTCGCAAAATTTTGCGCACCCGCATAGCTGCGCAATTTTGCAACATTTCACCTACTTAGACTGATCATGCCTACTTCAGCTTAAGCTGAAAGTAAGCATGATTTATCATGTGCGACTATCTAAAATAGTCGCACACATGTGTCGCAAACTCACTCCACACTAGAGGTGGTCTATTTCACCACCTATACTGTGGAGTGAGTTTGCTCCGTGGGTCGGGTGCAGTGCACCCGGTCCAGGGAGTGTAAAGGGTTAAGTAATGATGCAGCAGCATCACTACTAACCCCCTGGGGATGTACAGTAAGTAGGGGTGCTTAGCGCACCCCTCCTTGCAGTACAGGAGCAGGGAATCCCCTTAATTAAGCCGGGATTCCCTGCCTACAGGGCTTCCCACCCAAAAGCAGAAAGCAGTCTGCTTCTGGGCGGGAAATTTTAAATCCCCGCACATGTTACAGTCTGGCTCCCAGGGGCTTAAGCCCTTTGGAGCCAGACTGTAACTGCCATGCCCATGCTGGAGGTCAACCAGCTTTCCCAGCATCCTGTAAGGTTAACCCTTACAAGATGCTGAAAAATTGGGTGACCTCCAGCATGGGCGTTACAGTCTGGCTTCCAGGGACTTAACCCCCTGGGAGTCAGACTGTTCTGGCACTGCATCTGCACCAGCAAGGAAGGGGGTTAAGTGCCCCCTTTCTTCCTGGGGCAGATGCAGTGTGCTCTCCAAGGAGGGGGGGGGGATGATAGGGGCTGGGGGTTACCTGTTCCTACTTCCTCGCTGTCCTGGTAGGCTCCACCTCCATGACAGTAAGCCCCGTCCCCATCGTGAGTCGGTACGGGGGCGGGGCTTACCGGGACTGCTGAGGAATCAGCAACAGGTAACTCCCAGCCCCTACCATCACCTTGGGACCCCAGACTGTAACTTAACAGGATGCTGGGAAAGCTGGGTGATCTTCAGCATGGGCATGGGAGTTACAGTCTGGTTCCCAGGGGGGTAACCCCTTACTTGTTGTTTGTTTTTGCTTGTGTTTTTTCTTCTTTTTTTTTCAGATACTGACATGCAGAGGATTACCGCAGATTCGTTTGGACTACGTCGATGACCAGCGGAGTTTAGTGTTCAAAAAAATGGTCAACGAGGGGTGTGGGGTTGTTTTTATTTGAATAAAAAAAAAATTTCTAGGTGTATTTGTGTTTTCTTTCATTACTATATAGACTTAGTAGTGGAAGCTGTCTGATAGATGGAATTCATTACTAAGTCAGGGCTTAGTGTTAGCCGTTATAAAATGGCTAACACTAACCCCCCATTATTACCCCAGTACCCAATGCCACCAGGGGTTTTGGGAAGAGCTGGGTGCCAGTGGTCCCAAAGCGTCAGAATTGGCGCTCCTGGACTGGGCGGCAGCAGGCTGGTAATATTTAGGCTGGGGAGGGCCTAAACCAATGGCTCTTCCCACCCTGGTGTTACCAGGCTGCTGTCGCTTGGTTTTTAACTCGGCTGGTTATGGAAAACCATTAAATTAATTAATTTATTTAAAAAAAAAAAAACCTGCATAGGATCCCCCCCTTTCCATAACCAGCCAGGTTAAAAACCAAGCAACAGAAGCCTGGTAACACCAGGGTGGGAAGAGCCATTGGTTTAGGCCCTCCCCAGCCTAAATATTGCCAGTCCGGGGGCGCCAATTTTAACGCTACGGGACCACTGGCACCCGGCTCTTCCCAGTACCCCTGGTGGCATTGGGTACTGGGGTAATAATGGGGGGGTTAGTGTAAGTCATTTTATACCGGCTAACACTAAGCCTTGACTTAGTAATGGATTCCGTCTATTAGACAGCTTCCACTACTAAGCCTGTAAAGTAATGAAAGAAAACACAAATACACCTAGAATTTTTTTTTTTTTAATTCAAATAAAAACACCCCCACACACCTCGTTGACCATTTTATTGCACATTAAAGTCCGCTGGTCATCAACGTAGTCCAAACGAATCTGACGTAATCATCTGCATGCCGGTATCTGAAAAAGAAAGGGAGAAGAAAATGCTCATTACCTAGGAGGCAAACCAGGGCCAATGAGACTATTTAGAGACAATTCTGAGACTATTTGGAGACAATTCTGAGCCAAACAAATCAGCACCACAGAAAATAGACCAGGCTTATCCCTGATAGTAAATTGCACTTTAAATAGACCAGTCTATTCTTGCCAAAGCAGAAATAGACCACATCTAGAAAAATCCCTTGTTGATAAATCTCTCCGAAGGTGTCTGTTATGTTCTATATATGGGCAGCAAAATGTATAAACGCCGGATAGCCTATTTAAAATGAATCTGTCAGCTGTAATTCAGGTTCCAAACTGCTGACGCTGTTAAATGTTAGGACAAGGAGACACACAATACCTTTTATATATCTATCTGTGCTTACAAAACATAGAAAATGCTTTTATTCCATACTACAGAGTGTCAAAGAGGATTTTCAGAGCTCCGTCTATCATCTACTTACTCCCTCCTCCCATACCTGACCCTGTTTGGGACTCGGCTTTTAGGTGTCAATGAAGCAGGGAGGAGGAGATGAGAAATATTCCAGCCTGTAACTATTCAGGAGCTTGGAAAAGCCTCTTTGTATCAAAGAATAAAAGTATTTTTCTAGGCTAGGGAAGAACAGCTGGACATATGAAAGGTACCATGTGTCTTGGTCTTGATCGAACAGCTATCTAACAGTATCAGCAGTTTGAAATATGGATTACAGCTGACAAATCTATTTCAATTAGCTGGAAATCCACTGGCAAAGTAGTCGATTAGGCAATGTCAATTTGTTCTATGACCTCAGTATACTGTTGGGCTGGTGCACCTTGAAAAGCAACTTTGCAATCTAGCACTAATTAAAGGGATACTCTAAAATGAAGTAAAAAAATTGCTGTCTGCAGTTTGTTTTAGGGTCTTATTTCTGTGTTTTATGGTTGTAGTTCCTGATCTCAGAATGCACTGCTTTTCCTCAGCACTCCATCACAGTCCTCCCACCCTGCATACTCCCCTTCCCCAGCACTCCTGACAGCTCCCCCACTCAAAGCTCAACATCCTGTTGTAAAGTTGCTGCAATATCACAACAGTAAAAATGTGTGTGGACATAATTTCACTGCCGACTATTGCACAATTAGTGAAGTTGCAGCTTGCCTGCCAAGCATCCTGTGACATCAAAGGATGATGCGTTGTTGTAGTCCTTCTATTTTCTCTTCAGCAGTGAAGCACAGAAATGCCACTGAAGCCAGTACTATTGATTATAACAGTTGTATATTTTGGAGTAATAGTTTAATATAAATACAATTTATTTATTAGTACCCCTTTAAGGTCAGGTGATGAGTCTAAAGGATTTGTTGTTCTTTTCCAGGTACCCCTGTGAAAAAGTTTAGCTCAGGGGAGTGAGAATGGTAAGAGAAGCTTTTTCTATGTTTACCATCTCTCTGAACCTGAGGTACAGAGCGGTAATCTTCCAATAATAAATCATCATATATTTACATATTTTGGGGTTTCAAATATGTTCTTCAATACTTTTAATATAATGTCATTTATTATTTAGCACCACTATCAATAAGTACTGGCTTCTAGGTTGTATTATCTACACCCTGATAACTTTAAGAATGTTTTAAATAACTTTAAACCAAAAGTCAACAAACACCTCCTCCACCAAAAAAGCCCTACGTTGCAAAAAAAAAAAAAAAAAACAAGTAGGAATTGAGGGGGGGGGGACAGATTTTTTAGGGCTCTGGGATTCAATAAATAACTTCAAAAGCATAGAAATGGCAAGTCAAGCAAGAAATATATTAATGTAAAAAGCCTAAAGCGACTCTAATTTCATGAAATAAAAAAAAATTAGCAGGTTGCGATAAATGGAAAGTCTGATTAGAAAGATAAGTTAACATAGAAACAGAAATATTTAATATCAGCAGTAAAACCAAAACTGTAATATTCTTCAACAGATAGAAGTGTATCTACGATGTTTAATGAAAATAAAGCAGCTGTCTATCCACTATTTAGATTTCAAGTAATCCCGAGTCAAGTGCTTATCGAAGCATTATATAACATTTATTAAAAGCAATAGCCATTGTTGCATTGTTTTCCATAGACATCGGAGACCCTTGAGAAGGACTTTAACTAATGCAAGAATAAAAAAGGAAAGCTGATGCTATGCTATATCATTGCAATGATCAATGTATGCTCTAATGACTGCATGTAAAAGTCCCTCAGGAGGGACTTAAAAAATGTTTCAAAAATAAAAAGTGGGAATGTTTTTAAAACTACCCCAAAGCCCCTCCCCCAATAAAAATTAAAATCACAATTCATCCCATTATACAAATAAAACATGTAAAAATAAATAAACATCTTATATACCATAGCATGCGTAATTGTGCGATTAAAATATAACAATAGTGACCCCATAACAGCGTAAATGAAAAGAGGGGGAAAAACAACAGGACTGCTGATAATTTGTCACATTAAATATAAAAAATAATAATAAATATAAATCTATATCATAAAAATCAAAGTCTGTCTGTCTGTCTGTCCTTCTGTCTGTCTGTGTTCTATAGACTTCCAAACGCCTGAACCGTTTGACCCCAAATTTGGCACACAGATACATTGGGTGCCCGGGAAGGTTATTGTGAAGGTCCCGTCCCCGCCAGATGTACAGGAGGGGAGGGGGAGGGGGAAGAGCGCCCCATAGAGATGAATGGGAAAATCTCCTCACTGCAAACACAGGTGATATAATTAGCTGCAGAAGACACAGCAGTTGGAGCCTTAGCAACTAATAGGATTACTGCTTTCATTTTCACAGGGAGCAATGGTTGCTAGGGAAGCTGCCTCACAACATCCACAGTAATAACTGGTAGACCCCCTACTCCATCTATACAGTACATGTATATACAGGACCCCCTACTCCATCTATACTGTACATGTATATACAGGGCCCCCTACTCCATCTTTACAGTACATATATATACAGGACCCCCTACTCCAACTATACATTACATGTATATACAGGACCCCCTACTCCATCTATACAGTACATGTATATACAGGACCCCCTACTCCATCCATACAGTACATGTATATACAGGACCCCCTACTCCATCTATACAGTACATGTATATACAGGAGCCCCTACTCCATCTATACAGTACATGTATATACAGGACCCCCTACTCCATCTATACAGTACATGTATATACAGGACCCCCTACTCCATCTATACAGTACATGTATATACAGGGCCCCCTACTCCATCTATACAGTACATGTATATACAGGGCACTACAGGTATACCAAACTGTGACTGGGTAACACTGCCACACCTGACCTGACCAATACCGCCATACTGTGACTGGATAACACTGTCATACCAGACCTGACCAATACCGCCATACTGTGACTGGATAACACTGTCATACCAGACCTGACCAATATCGCCATACTGTGACTGGATAACACTGTCATACCAGACCTGACCAATACCGCAATACTGTGACTGGATAACACTGCCATACCAGACCTGACCAATACCGGCAAACTGTGACTGGGTAACACCGCCACACCAGACCTGACCAATACCGCCACACTGTGACTGGATAACACCATCATATCAGACCTGACCAATACTGCCATACTGTGACTGGATAACACCGCTATACTAGACCTGACCAATACCACCATGCCGTGACTGGATAACACCGCCACACCAGACCTGACCAATACCGCCATACTGTGACTGCATAACACTGTCATACCAGACCTGACCAATACCGCCATACTGTGACTGGATAACACCGCCATACCAGACATGACCAATACCGCCATACTGTGAATGGATAACACCGCCACACCAGACCTGACCAATACCGCTATACTGTGCTGGACAACACTGTCATATCAGACCTGACCAATACCGCCATACTGTGACTGGATAACACTGCCATACCAGACCTGACCAATACCGGCAAACTGTGACTGGGTAACACCGCCACACCAGAACTGACCAATACCGCCATACTGTGACTGGATAACACCATCATATCAGACCTGACTAATACTGCTATACTGTGACTGGATAACACCGCTATACCAGACCTGACCAATACCACCATACCGTGACTGGATAACACCGCCACACCTGACCAATACCGCCATACTGCAACTGGATAACACTGCCACACCAGACCTGACCAATACCGCCATACTGTGACTGGATAACACCGCCATACCAGACATGACCAATACCGACACACTGTGACTGAATAACACTGCCATATGGGTAAATACAACCCTGCAGGTATACAGGACACTACAGGTATACAGGACCCCAAAACTATACACTACAGGTGCACGGGACCTCCACAAAACTATATACTACAGGTATACAGGACCTCAAACTTTACACTACAGGTATGAAGGACCCCAAAACTATACACTACAGGTATACAGGACCTCCACCAACTATATACGTCAGGTATACAGGACCTCCACCAACTATATAATACAGGTATACAGCACCTCAAACTATACACTACAGGTATACAGGACCCCAAAACTATACACTACAGGTATACAGGAACTCCACCAACTATAAACTACAGGTATATAGGACCCCAAACTATACACTACAGGTATACAGGACCTCAAAACTATACACTACAGGTATACAGGACCTACACCAACTCTATAATACAGGTATACAGCACCTTCACCAACTCTATACTACAAGTATACATGACCCCAAAGCTATATACTACAGGTATACAGGAACTCCACCAGCTATATACTACAGGTATATAGGACCCCAAACTATACACTACAGGTATACAGGACCTCCACCAACTCTATACTATAGTTATATAGGACCCTCAAACTATTCACTACATGTATACAGGACCCACGAACTATATACTACAGGTATACAAGACCTCCACCAATTATACACTACTGGTATCCAGGACCCTCAAACTATAAACTACAGGTATACAAGACCTCCACCAACTATACATTACAGGTATACAGCACCAACTATATACTACAGGTATACAGGACCCCCGAACTATACAGTACAGGTATACAGGACCCTCACCAACTGTACACTGCAGGTATACAGGACCTCCCTCAACTATACACTACAGGTATACAGCCCCCCCTCAACTACACACTACAGGTATACAGGACCCCCCAACTATACACTATAGGTATACAGCCCCCCCAACTATGCACTACAGATATGCAAGACCCCTAAAAACTATCCATTGTGGGTATACAGAACCCCCTCCAACTATGCACTACAGGTATACACTAATTCCACTGATTAACTCAGATGAAACAATACCTTTAGCTTGGCCTCCTGGGCACCTTAGAACAAATCTAATTAACACACTGACACTTTATACCCGGGCAGCGTCGGGTACATTTTCTAGTATAATATAAAAATAATAATAAATATATAATAATAAATAATAATAATAATAATAATAATAATAATAATTTACAAAAAAGCTTTCATTTAAAAAAAATGTTAGAAAGTCTGTGTAAACTTGCTTATCGTTGTGTTCCAACTGACCTATAGAATAACAGAGTCACGTGATTTTTACCATGAAGTGTATTACATCGTAAAGGTGCTATTGAAAAGTACACCTGTTCCTGAAAAAACAAGCACTTACATGGCCATATAGATAGAAGAATAAAAGCGCTATAGCTCTTAGAAGAAGAGGAGGAAAAAAAAAAGAAAATGCAAAAATAAAAATTGGCGCAGTCAATTACGTCATTTTGGGCTGCGTCATGAAAGGATTAAAGACATAAGAATACTGCATTGGGTGAAACTAATTTACCAATACTGTATGCCTCTCCATTGTCTTTGTACTATGTGGAGGTAATTAAACCCGAAGTGAGTTCTTTTTTAATTCTCTACTAGTGTTTTATAAGAGTAGAGAAGAAGGAAAATTAGGGTGCGGTATCCACAAAATCACATACATTTCTTTTTTGTTGTTGACTACAATATAAAATTCTGGTTGAAACTATAGTAAGTACCATAAAAAACGTGTATTATTTCCTGCTGCTGCACAGTAAATTAATGTTACTGTAGCTTATGCCAGAGCCTGAAGCAACATTAATTAATGGTTCCAGGATGACATGGGCACAGAAGCTGTGCCCATGCCAACTGTGTTGGATCCCAGTTGTTGATAGCTAACACCTACCACATCAATTAAACCTATAAGTGCTCTGGTCAGTGCAATTGCAGCATCTGTAGGGGTAGAGAAGGAGAAATCTCCCTCTGTTCATCATCGGGACTCTGCAAAGTGATCACAGAGTTCCGATGGTAGCCATGGACACCAATATCCTGGCTACAGATGTCGGTAGGGTAGAGAAGGGAAGGGAGGCAGAGGTCTTGCTCTTCAGGTTATGGTATATCCTGAGAAGCACTGCCACGATCCCTGCACACACCCCTTCCTCCCCTGCTGCTGTCACAAGCTCCCTGAGCTGTCGGCATATTCATATCTGAGATTAGTTGTATCTTGCAGTAGCTGCAAGTGTCCCCATTTTCTCACTTCACACATGTAGGATCTTTCTAGGACCTGCACACTCAGTGTCTCAGCAGCAGCAGCAGCACATCTACAAAAAAATCCTGACAGATGTGCTGTCTGCTAGCATTGTAGGAGCAGACACCATGATGACACCAATGCCCGTACATTGCTAAGACTGGGCACAGTTACACTCACAGCCAACAGTCTGTTAGACTGGTTTTACAGTCTGCATTTAAAAAAAAAAGGGATTTAAAAAAATAGACAAATGCATTTCTGTGCATTTGTTTTGATCCGTCTTTCCATTGACTTCCATTATAAAAAAAAATAAATAAAAAAATTTATCAAAACTAGGGATGGTCCGAACCGAGTTCGGCTCGGGTTCGTACAAACCCGAACTCTCTGTAATGATTCCCGCTGTCTGCCCACTCCGTGCAGTGGGTGGATCCAGCGGGAGGACCGCCTGGAAAACTGGGATACAGCCATAGCCATAGGCTGTATCCCGGTTTTCCAGGCATTCCTCCCGCTGTATCCGCCCGCTCCACGGAGCGGGCAGACAGCGGGAATCTGATGCTGAGCGTTCGGGTTCATACAAACCCGAACCTCGGAGGGTTCGGACCATCCCTAATCAAAACGCATCAGGTTTTTTTAGTGTACACAAACCAGGTTTTTGTGTACACTAAAAAAAGGATGCGTAGTGATCACATTCAAAACGGATGCACACAAATGCATCCGTTTTTTCATCACCTTTTTAGCATAAAACGGATGGGGGGGGGGGGAACGAACTGCAAAATATGCTGTGTGAACATAGTCTAAGCCTAGTCTTTACTGTAAGTGTACTGTGAGAAGAACTGTAGGATCTGCTGCTGCACCCCTCAGAGGCACCCAGCAATCTGTAGCCTGAGGAAAGATGCTCAGTTGTACATAACAATGATAGAAAGTCTTCTGATTTCAACAGTGCATATACTCAAAAAGCATTATATAGCCAGCTGCAAGTGGTGCATTAATTTCAACCATCACAGACTTTTATTGAGGCTTGTTGTGTTGCTTTGTTATACCAGTTCAGTGTGCAGTTTCTCAGATTATTACAACAGCTGAATATCACTACTAGTTTTTTTTTTTGTGTTCTTTCCAATGCAGTTAAATTATATTTCAGCTCAAGTTTAAGTCTGTGGAGAATTTGTTTCTGTAGTGATGGCTTCTTGAAAAGCTTAAAGTATTCATTATAAACCAAGTGATTCAATTTAAACTGAAGTAAGTGAGCATTTTGCAGCAGATAACATTAGTAACTGTCTGCTCATAAGTATATATTATGAACAATATTTCTTGCACATTCCTATGGAAGTTCAAGTTTGTTTGATTTCATATCATTATTCTTAAGATAACTGTGTCCTGAATCCTTATGGAGCTGTTTTGTACTGCAAACAGACTCATCTAGGACTCTCATTAGAAAACGTCTGAATTCTGAGCTGGACGGATGTAATTAAGTCATTTTCTACAGGGACAAAAGAGGTTGATATGTTGTTCAAGTAGCACTTGCTTAGCAGTAAAGACACTTTAATTAGAACTTTTTGTAAAATCGAGGGCAATATGTTACTATCTAGCATCTGTCTAAATACAATGTTTTCAAAATGAACATAAATCAGGCATGTGTTCTATGAAGATGTTATAAACATTTCATTTTACCGAGGCAAACAATGCCTACTTTTACATTATTCAATTCATTTAGTTAAATTGCTCTACACATATAGAATATATAGGATAAAGCTATGTTCACACTATGTATATTTTCATATAACTACGGCTGTTGTTGCCGATTGAAACAACGCAGCGATTAACACAAAAATATACGTGCGGTTGCTGCTTATGGAATCCCGGCCGGAGCGTATACACATAGCATATGCTCCGGCTGGGATCTCCAGCGGCGCCGCAAACAACTGACATGACAGTTTTCAATAAATAGCGGACAAAGAAAACCCTGTCAATGCACACTCGCTCCATAGTGTGCTGTGGGGAGTTCTGATGCGCCCGCATCAGAACTCTGTGGCCCTAAGGATCGTCTGGCGGGTACTGCAGTACCGGTCGGGATGATCTTTTCAGTGACCAGCCGTTCCGTGACCCATTCACACTGTGTGAATAGTCTTGTTCATGCCCCTAGCAACCAATCAGATTCCATCTTTCATTTCTCACAGATTCTTTGAAAAATAAAAGGTGGAATCTGATTGGTTGCTAGGGGCCGTTTCCTTGCTGCCGTTTTATTACACTGTACTAGTCTTCTTGCCTTGGACCTTTGACTTAGTTATTGCCTGCTGCCTGCCCTGCCCAGTCTTCCTGTCTCCAACCACGCATTAGCCTCACGTTCCTATACTTTACTTAAGCTCACCACATTTGCAAGCTTGTTGCACCAGGGGTAGTGACCTGGGGGCTGCCTGACACAGCAAGGCTATCCTTCCTTGCAGCGGGCTCTGGTGAAGACCAGCAGCCTTTTAGAACAATGGTGCTTTATATATCACCCCTTACATTCACTAGAATATGAGTTGGATTGGGCTCTCTGCACCCAGTATCTGGTTGAATCCAAGTCAAGCTGATGGCAGAATTGAATGTTGGGTGGATTATTCATCTTATAATAGAATATTAAATGGCAAACCACATATTTGTCACCTATATTCATGCCAAAAGTACTGCTGCTCCACCCTCAGCAAAGACTAAAGGCCCTATTACACGAAACGATTATTGTTTAAAAATTCGCTAAAACGATCAAAATGAGCTATTATCTGTCTGTGTAATAACACCCAACGATCAAATGACGAATGAAAAAATTGTTTATTTTTGTCTTTCAACATGTTGAAAAATTATCGTTGGTAGTTTGCTAATTGTGCGCATAGTTGTTCGTGTAAAAAGTTGTTCGTCGATAAAACATGTTGTGTGGGTTGTCCTGAGGAACGATTAATGACCATATAAGGACTTAAAAATGATCATTCACAACAGTAATCAGTGAATGTAATAAGCGCAAAATCGTTCGCTACAAAATTGCTAGCAAACTATTGTTATAGCGAATCTTTGAACGATAATCGCTACGTGTAATGCAGCCTTAACAGTTACTGATGTATCTGTCTATATACACAGAGGTTCTTAACCCTTTAAGGACAGAGCAAATTTCGATTTTTGCGTTTTCGGTTTTTCCTCCTTGTGCATAAAAGGCCATAGAACTTGCATTTTTCCACCTAGAGACCCACATGAGCCCTTATTTTTTGCGTCACTAATTGTACTTTGCAATGACAGGCTGCGAAACCAGAAAAAAATTCAAAGTGTGGTGAAATTGAAAAAAAACCCGCATTTTGTTTATTTGGGGGAAATGTGTTTTTACGCCATTCGCCCTGGGGTAAAACTGACTTGTTATATATGTTCCTCAAGTCGTTACGATTAAAACGATATGTAACATGTATAACTTATATTGTATCGGATGGCCTGTAAAAAATTTAAACCATTGTCAACAAATATACGTCACTTAAAATCGCTCCATTCCCAGGCTTATAGCACTTTTATCCTTTGGTCTATGGGGCTGTGTCAGGTGTCATTTTTTGCGCCATGACATGTTCTTTCTATCGGTACCTTGATTGCGCATATACGACTTTTTGATCGCTTTTTATTACAATTTTTCTGGATTTGATGCGACCAAAAATGCGCAATTTTGCACTTTGGGATTTCTTTGCGCTGACGCCGTTTACCGTGCGAGATCAGGAATGTGATTAATTAATAGTTCGGGCGATTACGCACACGGCGATAGCAAACATGTTTATTTATTTATTTATTTATTTACTTTTATTTATAACCTGGGAAAAGGGGGGTGATTCAGACTTTTATTAGGGGAGGGGGCTTTTTACTAATAATGACATTTTTTTTTAAACTTTTACACTTATACTAGAAGCCCCCCTGGGGGACTTCTAGTATAAGTGATCTGATCTCTCATAGAGATCTCTGCAGCATAGATATGCTGCAGAGATCCATGAGATAGGCACTCGTTTACTTCCGGCTGCTGCAGCCGGAAGTAAACGAGTGCCGAGCCGGGGACGGCGCCATCTTGGAGCGGTCCCCGGCCGGCTTCATTTACGGAGATCGCTCCTCCGGGATAACATCCCGGAGGAGCGATCTCCCCACTAGACACCAGGGATGACGCTGCGTCCGGTAATCGGATGCAGCTGTCATGTTTGACAGCTGCATCCGATTACTGTATTAGCGGGCACGGCGATCGGACCGTGCCCGCTAATACCTACGGTCCCGGGCTACACGCGGCACCCGGGACCGGCGCGGTTCAGAGCGGGGCCGCCGCGCGGCCCCGCTCTGAACTCCCTTACCGGCATCAGGGCGTAAATTTACGCCCGATGTCGTTAAGGGGTTAAAGCAATCTGGAATAGAGAAAATAAAACCACCAAAGTTCCAAACCCACTTTACAAAGTTCCGAACACACTTTATTTACTTAATACAGACTGGTTGGTATAGATTTAGTGCCCCAAAATTGAACGCTTTGACGTTAACTTGTAGCTGGTACAGCAACCAGTGAATATAAGGGTACAAACACACACACCGTATACGCAGCAGATACGCAGCAGATCTGCAGCAGATTTGATGGTGCAGATTTGATGCTGTGTTCAGTTATTTAGATCTAATCTGCTGCGTATTTGTTGCGTATTTGCCACGTATTTGCTGCGTATTTGCTGTGTATCGCAGCAGTAAATACGGTGCGTATAGGGTGTGTGTGTTTATACCCTAAGGGTATAAACCCACACACCGTATATGCAGCGTATTTACTGCTGCGATACGCAGCAAATACGCAGCAGATTAGATCTAAATAACTGAACACAGCATCAAATGTGCACCATCAAATCTGCTATGTATTTGTTGCGTATCTGCTGTTTATACGGTGTGTGGGTTTGTACCCTTAGGCTGCGTTCACACTACGTATATGTCCGGCCGCGAAAATTTTCGCGGGCGGACATATACGTGTTAAACTCCGGCCGGGAATTTACGCAAGTTGCGGCTGGCTACGTACGGACCACGAACTTACGCCCGTAGTTTACTTACGCTTCCCGAGTGCCCTACGTAGCAATCTGACAGCGGTCTTTTATTTGGAAATCTTCGCCGAGCCCCGGACACCCCACAGAACCTTTTGGATCGGCAAAGAAAAGTGGAAAAATGAAGAAATCGCCACTATGTACGGGACCGCATGTTACGCTACGGGCGTAAGTTACGGCATTTTCGTCCTCAAACAATGGTCTGGTTCATTTTTTACGGCGCCGCGTACAATCCGGGCGTAAGTTCGTACGTAGTGTGAACTGTGCAGCCGTACATCGTATACTTTCCATTGTACGCATACTACGTAAATCTCCGGCCTCTTATTCATGGAACGCGCTACGTCCGGAGACTTACGTAGTGTGAACATAGCCTTAAGGTGCATTTATATAATGTTTCAACCTTACAGTATGTTTGTTCCACATATACGTCATCATCTTGCAAAAATTTCATACTGATGTATACCTGAAAGTTTAAACATTGATTTCAATGGTGGCAACATAGAAGGCAGAAGATTATCAAAACCAGAGGCAGTTCTTTGTGTTATGCAACTTTAAATATATTTATAGAAATATAAATTACAGGGTAACTTTGTAACTACCATTTTTGTAACCTGATTGGCTTTTGGGTTACCTATTTCCCATGCACTGCTACTTGTAGCCTCTTAGTTAACCATGGTGCCTAGGGGTATGCCCTGTAGGTGCAAGGCCTGCCTAAACTATATCTATGTATTAATGTTTTACTTGCAGCCTTAGGGTGGCATTCAACTTCTTCAGCTGTCAGGAGTCTAATGCTGAGCGGTCAGGTTTAAGGCCCTATTCCACGTGCCGAAAGAAAGGAGCAAATGAGCGCTATCAGTGCCCATTTGCTCCTCGTACCCCGTTCGCTGCCGCCACTATTCCATGTGGCGGCATCGAGCGGGTGAGTGCGGGAGGGGCCACAGGGAGCTGCGTGGGGGGGGGGGGGGTTGTTCGGGTGACCGCTAGATCGTCCGGGCAGCCCATAGAGAATAGTGGCGGTCTGCTGCTGCCACTCCTGTTCCACGGACCGATGGCAACAGATCGCTGCTATCCTGTTTTTCAACATGTTTGAAAGACAAATGAACAATGTCGACTGATTGTTGCTTTCTATTCCACGGGACGATTATCGTTCCGTGGAGTAGGGCCTTTAGAGTGCGCTGCTGAATCCAAACAGTTCAACAAGTCTGCTCAGTTATTAATGCTATTTAATAAAACACTCCCTGCCCATTTCTCACCTTTAGTATCACTCACTCCTGTTTTGTTGATTTTCAACTGCTGTCTTTTTCATGCTCCTGCATTCATCCTAAAATATAAAATTACAACATATGTCATATTAGATAATAAATATAGATTTAAAAAAATCTGGTCTCTTACTGCTAGAGGTTCAACAATCACAAACTATATAAAAAAGGTAGAACCGCTCTTAAGACTTCTCATTCATAAGGTATATATAGCAAAATTGAATTCCGAAGTATTGTGCCATCATAACTGTATACAACATATCAACAAAATGATTAATAAGTCACACAGTCATACTAATAGGAATATGAGATGTAGGAAACACAAGAATGTGTGGCCTGCCAAGGTGGTGTTCCTGTTAAGTAACATGATATACGTGCAGGTAGCATAAATAACATCATATACACAGTCTGCAGGCAGGTAGATATAAGTACACACATTATTTCTCTAGAGTGATAAATAAGGTTGTAACATAGTACTGCCAATAAAATTATACTGTATAGCATGATATGAAATAAAAGGACATATAAAAATAAGACTTGAGGGTGAACATTTTTCCTTTTTTTTTGCGTCTACACTCATCTACCATCATGTCTTTGAACATAGTTTTACTTCCTATCATGGAAGATTACATCCTTCTTCAGGACACCTGTATACCCACGAATTGGTCTATGACTGCTGACTCCACTACATGTATGGCAGCACACCCACCATTAATTCTCCAGAAAAATATCCTCTGTTTTTTTTTAATTGTCTCCAGCCCAACAATAGGTTTTGTTAGGTTCCCTTTTATGACCTTCTCTATGCTCCTTCCAAGAAAAACCTACCACACACAATTTACACTGCCACACTGCTTTAATGTCAGGTTTTCCCTGGCCCAAACATATGGCAGATGCCTCCCGTCCCTACATGAAATCACAAAAATCTTTTCTGTATGTATTAGTGCATGTTCACATAGTTTCAAGACGCTTTACAAAGACTCATTTTTTTCAGGGTTTTTTTTCAGGCTCCCATCTATTCCATTATGAGCTTCCAAGCAGAACTTAAAAGTAACATGTTAATCCTTTTTTCAGTGCTGTATTTTGAAAACAAGCTTTTTTTTAACATCTCTTATTGAAGTCAAAAATTCATGTTTTATAAAGGCATTTTTTGTCCATTCCATGTTGTACAGCAGTCCTAACCCCTGGTCGCAGAAGAGGATTGGGGGGGGGGGGGGGGGGGGGCGCATCAAGGTGTGCGAGGAGTTGTAAATAATGATAAAAATCTACGGCGCAGGGCCGGCTGGCTTTGTTAGGAAGTGTATGACTCTTAGTAAATCTGGGAAAGGGGGCAGAGCTTTATTTAAGACTACAAAAAATAGTAAAGGTCTGCTACACCTAACCCCTACGAATGGAGTCCACCCCCTTCGAGTGCACCACTATTCCCAGCGCTCACAGGATATAAATGAATAAATGAGTATGTACCAATATAGAGGGCTCTCTAGAAGCAGGTGGTGTGTTACAAACACTGTCAAGACATATGATTTGTGCACCTGTATAAATTGTACGTCAACATTTATTGCTTGAATCTATATATCATATTGATAGTAGGTCATCGCTGTAAAAAACCTAGTAAGGTAAACCTAATAGTAGAAAGCAGTCTATATGCATAGGAAATACATAAAAATCACATATAAATGCCTAACTAGTATAAAGATAAAAATGGATAAAATCTATAAGATAAAATAAAAATTGTGTGTATATGGAGCCTAGTGAGGTTGCCTGCGCCGGGCCCAGCGCAGGCAGCTCACCTAGATGTATTTAGCAGTAGTCCCGAATCAAGAAGTCTGGCATAGGCTCGTATCGCTGGATGGCCGTTGGAATAATTATATTAGTGTCCTAGTGAGACAGCTTACTTTTCAGATCATACACTTTGGGTGAGATAAGGTGCTATAAATGACAAATGGTGGAATGTCCACCTCTCACCCTGCCGGCGGTAGCTCCCACGGTCCAATATAGTATTGTAGCGGCGGTCCAAGTCTCAGTCAGTGCGGCTTCTATGCAATCCGTGCAGTTGAGATCTGATTCAGCACAGTGGGTTGTCTCATGCTGTTTGCAGCATCCACATGCATGTGAGCGCGCGCTCTTGTTAACTGCCGCTTGGTTTGAATGTCCAGGCAGATACAGCTTGAGTTCGGGATATAATCAGTAAATGATAAAAAGAACCAAGGATAACAGAGCCTTTTTATCATTTACTGATTATATCCCGAACTCAAGCCGTATCTGCCTGGACATTCAAACCAAGCGGCAGTTAACAAGAGCGCGCGCTCACATGCATGTGGATGCTGCAAACAGCATGAGACAACCCACTGTGCTGAATCAGATCTCAACTGCACGGATTGCATAGAAGCCGCACTGACTGAGACTTGGACCGCCGCTACAATACTATATTGGACCGTGGGAGCTACCGCCGGCAGGGTGAGAGGTGGACATTCCACCATTTGTCATTTATAGCACCTTATCTCACCCAAAGTGTATGATCTGAAAAGTAAGCTGTCTCACTAGGACACTAATATAATTATTCCAACGGCCATCCAGCGATACGAGCCTATGCCAGACTTCTTGATTCGGGACTACTGCTAAATACATCTAGGTGAGCTGCCTGCGCTGGGCCCGGCGCAGGCAACCTCACTAGGCTCCATATACACACAATTTTTATTTTATCTTATAGATTTTATCCATTTTTATCTTTATACTAGTTAGGCATTTATATGTGATTTTTATGTATTTCCTATGCATATAGACTACTTTATTTAAGACTGGTGTACTTGTATGGCTGTCTTGATAAATGCCCCCTCTGTGTCCATCCAGACAATTGGAATATTCCAAAGTTTTGAACATGCCCTAAGAACACATTTTTTTAGACAGGCCTAAGACATTCCCTGAGTGATCTCCATTTCTTTCACTATGCCTCATTACATCAGTATAGCAGTGTCCCCTACATGCCATACACTCATGTAGTCAATCCAGTTTTATTTAATTTTGTGGTGCATATTTAAATAAGAATTTGGACTTCAAGTATATTCACATGGTTTCCTTACAGTTCCTTGGTGGTATATAACTGTACCCACCATGCCCCATTTTAAAATAAAATAATAAATACCGGGAGAGGTTGGAAAAGTTCACAGAAGAGGCAAATAAATGTTGGTAAAAAACAATCACCAAAGTTTAGTGCCTCAGGGGACAGAAATTTGGCTTATCTGGGCCATTGCGATGCTGCATGGCTGTTTGTTCTTTGATCTCTACTAAGAACAAACAGAGAAAATGTTGTCATTACACCAGTTTGCAGTATACTCAAATTTTCCCGACAATTAAACAGATCCCTTGATCGACATTAAACAGTGTAGCCAACAATTTTAAAATCAAGCCTCACATTTCAGCCATTGCTAAACCCTTCAAGAACAGGTTCCATTTTTCATTGGTTTTTATTTTAAGCAATAAATTATTGCTTTTGAGATGACATATCTCCTCTTTTAACTACAAGTAGTGACTTAGTGACTGCAATTTTTTTCTACAGTCTCCAAAAATAGGTTTTGTTGATTTTAATAAGGGTCATTTACATATTTATGTGCAGCTATCATAATAGCCCTCAGCTTTCTCTAGGGAAAGTGAATTTAGCTTTCATGACCCTTCTTTATAACTGTGATCTGTTCTACTGCTTATTATCTGGTTATCCTCCTTTGGAATTATCTCTTAAATTAAATATGAAGTGGCTAGAAAAATTTGAATACAATACTGCATGTACAACATACAGTATGGCCACGTTGCTGTAAAGTAGTGCTTTATAGAAACGCTGGCAAAAAATAATGGTATAGACACACTTGTTCATTCAGAATTTCTTACTTTGCAGCAAATTTACAAATAACTATAGCACAAAACAATGGGACAGATTTATTATTCCAAATATAAAAATGGCCTATTTCCCTTGGTGTAAATGTCTTGAACCACACTGAACCCTAATAAAAAAAAAAAATCAGAAGTCTTTCAGTCCTATCAGCTGCTGCATGTCCTACATTCAGTGGTTTGCAATAAATTAGAATATCACCAATTTTTTTTCAATATTTTAATTCAAAAAGTGACCTCATATATTCTATAGAGTCATTACATACAGAGTGAACTTTTTCAAGCGTTTATTTCTGTTAAATTTGGTGATTATAGATTACAGCCAAGAAAAACCCAAGTCAGTATTTCAAAAAATTAGAATAATGAACCCAAAACACCTGCAGTGACTTCCTAAGTGTTATAAAAGGTCCCTTAGTCTGGTCCAGTATGCAACATGCAACACAATCATGGGGAAGACTGCTGACTTGACAGATGTCCAGAATGCAGTCCTTCACACACTCCACGAGGAGGGTAAGCCATAAAAGTTTGTTGCTAAAGAAGCTGGCTGTTCTCAAAGTGTTGTATCAAAGCATATTAATGAAAAGTGGAAGAAGAATGAAGAGTGGAAGGAAAAAGTGTGGTAGAAAAAGGGGCACAAGCAACCGGGAGAACCGCAGTCTTAACAGGATTGTAACGAAAATCCCATTCAAAAATTTGACAGAGATTCACAAAGAGTGGACTGCTGCTGGAGTCAGTGCTTCAAAAGCCACCACATACTGACCTCTTCGGGACATGGGCTACAAGTGTTAAGGTCCCAGAGTCTGGAGGAAGAGTGGAGAGGCACACAATCCAAGCTGCTTGAGGTCTAGTGTGAAGTTTCCACAATCAGTGATGGTGGAAAAATCTGTCAGATAAATCTCTCTGTGTAAACGCACCATTACACTGCCCAATTATTGTGGGTGTTTCTTTATCAACTGATCGCTGAGTCTTTTACACAATGGTCGTCCTGCTCAGCCGATAATTGCTCTGTATTGAAGCTCTTAAAGTGACACTGTCACCCCCTTTGTGCATTCTGACATCTGTACACAGGTATAAAGGGTAAATTTAGCGGTTTTCATACCTTATTTTATATCTTACGTCATGGTGCTTGTTCAAGTAAAAAGTAATCTTTTATCAACTGCAGATTGTGTTAAGTGGGCGTTTCCTTGCTGCATTAGCTCCACTTAGCCCCGCCTACCGCGCCACCGCTGGCCCCACTCCCTTGACGCCCATTGGTGGGCCGACCTAGAGTGGGTGTGGCCTAGACCTTTAGGCCAGCCTGTTCCAATGGCCGATGAGAGGGCGGGGTCAACTGTTGCACGGTGGGCGGGGCTAAGTGACGCTAATGCCGCTAGGCCCCTCCCAGTTAACACAATCTGCAGTTGATTACTTTTTACTTGAACAAGCACCATGACCTATGATATATATAAGGTATGAAAACCGCTAAATTTACCTTTACACCTGTGTAGAGATGTCAGAATGCAAAAAAGGAGGTGACTGTCACTTTAAGTATATAACAGTTTTAGTAAATCTGCCCCAGTGTCTGCAAATACAGTAAATATTTTAAACCATGGCATATGCTTTTTTTCAAATAAAGTGATTTTCCAGGGGCAAAATCAGGTAAAGGACCGAGGCATATGGCAGCCATTACCTCACCAGTCAGTCCACAGGTTTAAGTAGAGCACTTTTCATTCCATTGATATTGTTGACAATAAAGTGATTTTTCAGGATAATAATCCATCTTGCCATAGAGCAAAAAGTATAGGAGTTTTGACTTTGGAGCACATAGTGGTATATAGAGCATTATGCACCAAAATACACCCCATAATATGTGTGCATTGCACACCCCACACTCTGAAAATTGATGAATATTTTTTTCCATATCTTTGGAACACAATCTGTCCTCTTGTACACATTGAATAGAGCTAATCTAATTAAAATTTTCGGTCAAAAGAATAAAAAAAAAAATACACAAAGAAATCCAAGGCTACCCTTCCTTTTGCTGCTGCATGGTTCATAAGCACATACTATACCTTTGGTGACTACCTGCCACAACTCTCCCTGTTGGGCGCTGGGGGATTAAACTTTATTTTCTCCTGTACAAAGTTGCTGCTACAGCCACGGCCTATACTTGTTTCGAGCTGCACAGAAGAATTATCCTGTGCTCCAGGAAACCAAATCAGCCCAATTATGCTTATTGGTTCCCTTTAAATTCACTGCTGCTCACCCTTTGTTTAGACAGGGAGATGCGCAAGCAATAAGGATGGGTTCACACTGCGTTTTTGCAATCCTTTAAACATATCCATATTAATTTGTTTATTTTTACGGACAGAAAAACGTAGTCAAAACTACTTTTGTGGCAGAGAAAAAAAAACGTATCCGTTTCCATCAGTTTTTTTTTTCTGTAATGGAAGTCAATGGAAAAATGGATCCAGACAGACAATTGCATCCATTTTTGCATCTGTTTTTTCCATATAACGTGTTCTTTAAATGGATTGTAAAAACCCAGTGTGAACCTAGCCTAACAAATACTTTATTGGCTGCAAAAAAATATTCAATCAGCTGAAAAATAAGTGTTTACTCCTTCTTTGGCTGATAGTTGGCCCCTTTACACAAGCCAATTATTATTAGGAGTCATGTTCCTAAGACCACTTATTTGCTCCATAATCAGAGGCCTTGAAAATATTTCTGTTAATGCAGCCTGGTAATACATATACATAATAATTCATAATAATAATGGTTATACACAATATAAAGTGTGTTCATGTATTCTTTTAAACAAAATGTTTTTTTTTTTTAAGATTCAACTAATAATTCATCCAAACAAACATAAATTTTGCTGCCATCATCTAAGCACATTAATCACATATAAACTGCAGGCCATATTTCTTCTATTGTAGAAACCCCATGGCTTATACAGTATCTATTACTATCCCAAAGGGATACATATTTTACAATAGCTTTATCAGACATATAGCTAGATAAGCCTGAATTTTCATTCTTTCTCTTGTTTTAAACACATCCCAGACATATAGAACTATTACTGAGAATTGCAGCTAACAAAACAAAGAATTATCTGGTTCTAGTCAAAATCAGAAGATCTGATATTGTTCTACTTATATTATATTATACTTTATTTGTAAGAAATAACTGTTAAATAGGAGGTAAATAGTATGTGGACAACTCTTTTACAGATTGGTTAAGTCCAACCTCTAGCTCTTCAGCTGTTCCAGTACTGAACTCCCAGCATTCACTGCTGGAGCTGTCAGTACTCTGGGAGTATTCTGGGTGATGTACCTTGCATATAATCTTTATAGATCTACAACTTGAAGACCACTGTTCTGGATCATTTTACATACAGAAAATGATGAAGTATATTATTGGAATCAAATAAATTAAAGGTCAATGAAGCATGTAAACCTAATTAAAAGTATACCAAAACTGTAAAGGGGTATTCCAGCGTTAAGAAAAAACTAAACCTATATATATATATATATATATATATATATATATATATATATATATGATTCACTACTGTGAGGCGCGACCGGTCACTTGCTAGATGGTGCTGTGTGACTCCACTAGTGTAGTGGGTGGTTGAGATATAGCTCAGCCAGGTGTTATGCTGTTGTGAGGCCAATGCCGGTTGGGCACACAGGTATGGAGGCACACCTGCCTTTATTTTAGTGAGGCTGGCTATACCCTTTCCCCTGTGGTCAGTAACCTGCCGGGCTGTTTGGGGGTCCCTTGGGCGTTTATCACGGTGGTCCGGAGTGGAGTTGTGACCCACCCGAACTATTGGTACCACCACCCACAAAAAGGGAAGATGACCCAAGGAAAGTGCAAAGGCTGTGTAGGTGCTTAGATAAGAATCACAGAGTCCTGTTACAATAAATAAACTCTTCTTTACTGCAGGAATACTTGATACAGTGATACACAATAGACTTTTTCCCTTAATAACACACTTTGGACTTGACTGACAAGACGTGCTGAGAGCTAGAATAGCCGCGCTGGCTTGGTTGCGTGCTGAGAAGTAGAGTAAGTTCAGAGACGTAGAGAGGAGTATGTAGAGAGAGTCCCCACCCAAAGTAGTACTGTGCTCTGCCAGAACTTTAGAAGTAGTATAAGTAAAATTCTTGAGAGTAGAGAAAATACTTGTGCCCATGTTTTGACTCCTTGGTCTTTACACCACCTATTGCCAACTAGTGTCAGACGACCTGTCCTAAAGGGGGAAACAAGCCCTAGACCTTGTTACCTGGGTTGAGCAGAGTGGTCAGAATTTTCTGGTTTCTGAGTGCAAGAGAAGAAAGGAGATAGGTAGAGAAGAGAAAGAGCTCTCATTGGTGCACAAATCACAGAAACAATAACCCTTTAGTTACCTACAGCTGTGAAATACTTAAGCATACAATATACATACTAGCGACATCTAGTGGTAAAACTTAGGCACTTCTTCGTTAACACTACTACTTTGAAGTACAGATTTTTGCGAGGGGTGTAAAGACAAGTAACACCCGTTGTGGGACATCACATTTATATTATTGCTCTGCAGTACATCTTATGGTAAAGTAAAGATGGGAATACAAAGTCCGACAAAAGCAAGCCCTTATATTACTTTGTGGATGAAAAAATAAGAGTTATTATTCTTAGAATAGAAGACAGGGAAGTAAAAAAGCGTCCTTATGGGATTACAAATACTAGACATATGGTATATTAGTGCATGCCACATTTATACTTCAAAAGTGTTTTCAGATTTATAATCGATTACAAACGTCTCAAACATTTAATACTATTAAAACAAATTGAGGCCAATATTACATTGATCCTTTATACATGCAGATATCACAATACTAACTAAAACAAGTAAATAAAATATGCATATGAATGTTTAAATGGTCCTGAATAATTCAGTCTAAGTAACATGTAACATCCAGTTAACATTACAACCAGATGGCTCGTAGGTATCTGTTGCAAACTCCCTATTGTCCAATAAAAAATCTTCTGAAAGAAAATCTCCATCAAAACAAAAATATGAATTTACTCATGATAAGTACTCTTTTCAGAGTCTACACAACACGGTGTTGTTACTTGTTAAACTATCCAGGATGTTGTGGCAATGGAACATTGTTTTTGGGCATCTGGTCACACCTTCAAATCACGGAATCATCAGGTAGTTGCAAGCCATACATGTGAATCTAGTTACTTTTTCTGCCCCTCATTATCAGTTTCATTCACCAGTAATATCAATTCTGTACTGCTCAGTACCCTCAAATACTGAGGTGCAAAAATAACTTTATTATAAAGATAGTGACCCTGAAAAAACTAGTTCAAAGTAGATGCTCTAAAAATAAAGTTGATAATCTCCTGAGAATTCTTCCAAAACCATTGTATCAGACTCGGACCTAGAGACATAGGACAAGTGAGGCCCTACGCTGGCACCCACCCCACTGTTCCTTCCTCTTCGAGTGATCGGCTCCTTAGCAGGCCGGCCCCAACTTGAAGACTGGTAGCTATGCTAATATACTGTAAGTGTAACACAAAGACAGAGACAAGACAAAACAGACACAAACAGACAAGCCGGGTCGGTATCTATCAGTCGTCGCAGTACAGACTCGGAAGTCAGTGGGAATAGTCAGAAAGTCAAGCCAGAAATCACAATCAGGATGCAATGCTAGCTAGTCACACTCTAATGAGGCTCTATTGCAGGCAATGATACATGATAGGGGTGGTAGTTTTAAGAAGTCTGGAGTTCCAGCCCCAGGCGTGATTGGGGCAGATAGTGCAGCCCCTAGGCTATTACAGAGCTGACTGGCAGTGCCAGCCACTAGTCAGCACATCACAATCCACAACACTTGAGACAATCTGCCGGGGGACGCCCCGGCCATGGCAATAACTAATAACATCACAATTCCGGCAGTGCTGGGAGTCAAGCATGACAGCCGACTCCTGACAAATTGTGCCTTAAAGTTATTGTGTTTCCCATAGTGCCCACCAGAGTTACAGTGCCCAATAGTTGCTTTATAGTAAAATCAGACACAGAGCCTCTGTTCCATGTTGCTGCTCTGAGCTAGATTATGCAAATGCAATGTTATCACACTATAGAATCACCCTCCCATGATCTACAGGCCTAAAGGGGTGAAGAGTGGGGCAGAAAACAAACTGCTCTCGCACCCCACTTTAGTATTCGACTCTGGCTCTTGCAGGGATATCTAGTTCAACTTGCAAAATGTCAATAACTCTAATTATTGTATTTGAAATACCTCAATAAGCAGGACAACAAATCTAAAGTATGAAGGAACGTCAGCATGTGAATATCCTTGGCACTTTTTATTTTTTAGAGAACTGAATGTGCAGCCAGCATTTTTATAACTGTGCCAATTAATTCTAGATGTTTTTATGATGCACATATTTTACACTCTACCACGTTCTGCTCCAGTTTCAAAAGGAGTTGTTCAATGCACAAGAATAATATATGAAAATTGTTATTGTTTTATCTCAAACACAGATACAAGACAAACTTTGCTTTTTCAGTTTTATCCAACTTAGTTTTTTGAATATTTTTCCAGCAATCATGAAGTGCATAATCACCTAGTGTACACACACTACAAGTCTGTAAAGATTGTGTGAATATAGCATGTGCCTAATACAAGTGTATGAAAACAAAACTGTTAGCCCCCCCCCCCCCCCCCACCCCCGGTGAGGTAGGAAAAAACTTTTTCAGTTTAGAAGGAAACTCTTTTGCCTAACAAAATTTAATACATAGTTTCTTTAAATCCCTTGTACTATTGATTTCCACAAAATAAATTAATTGATGACAGTTAGGGTATGTTTACACTTACGGCGGAATTCTCTGCCGCGGAATCCCCCACCGCGGAATTCCGCTGTACTCAGTGTTCTGCAGTGGGTGAATGGGAAGGGTGCGAAGTGACATGTCACTTCTTTGAGCGGAGAGCCACGGCAGTGGAGGAGCGTACACTCTCCCATAGAGAGATTTGCTCAGTGTGAACATACCCTAACTATAAAGTTTCTCACACACCCCCCTTTTCCTTTCTATGCTTTAGACCAGGGTTTCTCAACCTGCGGCCGCAGGTTGAGGGGGTACGCGGGGAACAAATAAACTTTCGGTTTTAGTGCTGGGACACTGCTATCACCCAGCAATGTCCTGGCACCTATGCCCGCGACGGCTCTGATGTCCCTCACTCCAGCAGCAGCAGCTCACCTGCCGTGTGGGTGATGCTGCTGGGGGGAAAGAGGAGAAGTCAAAGCCGTTCTTATTAGCCGGTGACCAGTGACATCCAGACTTCACTCAGATGCCGTAGGACCCCGACTCCCCTTCCCTGTCGGACCGCACTCTGCACACCCGGACCGCACTGGATAGCAGCAGCCCGCCCTACCCCTGGCTCAGCATCAACTGGGTCTCTAGATGGAGGGCGCGGGTGCTATGCGCTCTCGGTGTCAGGGGTGCACGCACCACAAAGCACCTCCATCCCGGGACCCAGTTGATGCTGAGCCAGGGAGATGGCGGGCTGCCGCTATCCAGTGCGGTCCGGGAGTGCAGAGTGCGGTCCGGCAGGGAGGGGGGGTCAGGTTCCTATCGCGTGGGGTCAGGGGGTGGGGGAACGGCCCCGACTTTCTCCTCCCCCCCCCAGCAGCATCATTCACCAGCAGGTGTCCTTCGACCCCTCTAACCCCCTCTCAAACCTTCACCTCCTCTCACCCCCTCTCTCCCCCTTCTCTTCCACTCTACCACCGTCATCTCCTTTCTTTTCCCTTACCTTCTCCTCCTCTCTACCATTTCTCCTCCCCTCTACCCCCCTTCTCCTCCTCTTTCTCCCCCTTCACCTCCTCTCTCCCCCTTCTCCTCTCTCCCCTACCTTTACCTCCTCTTTCCCCCTTCTCCTCTCTCCCCTACCTTCTCCTCCTCTCTACCCCCCTTCTCCTCCTCTATACCACCCTTAACCTCCTCTCTCTTCCCCTTCTCCTCCTCTCCCCCTTCCCCTCCTCTCTCCCCTACCTTGTCCTCCTCTCTCCCCCCTCTCTCCCCCTTCTCCTCCTCTATCCCACCGTCATCTCCTCTCTCCCCTACCTTCTCCTCCTCTCTATCCCCCTTCACCTCCTCTCTACCCCCTTCACCTCCTCTCTCTCCCTCTCCTCCTCTCTACCCCCCTTCACCTTCTCTCTCTCCCCTTCTCCTCCTCTCTATCCCCCTTCACCTCCTCTCTCTCCCCCTTCTCCTCCTCTCTATCCCCCTTCACCTCCTCTCTATCCCCCTTCACCTCCTCTCTCTCCCCCTTCACCTCCTCTTTCCCTTCTCCCCCTCTCCCCCCTTCTCCCCCTCTCTCCCCCTTCACCTCCTCTTTCCCCCCTTCACCTCCTCTCTCCCTCCTTCACCTCCTCTATCCCCCCTTCACCTCCTCTCTCCCCCTCCTTCTCCTCCTCTCTCCCCCTGCACCTCCTCTCTCCCCCTTCACCTCCTCTATCCCCCTTCACCTCCTCTCCCCCCCCCCCTTCACCACCTCTCTCCCCCCTTCACCACCTCTCTCCTTCCTTCACCTCCTCTCCCCCCCTTCTCCTCCTCTCACCCACCCTAATCTCCTCTCCCCCCTTCACCCCCTCTCTTCCCTTTTCACCTCCTCTCTCCCCCTTCACCTCCTCTATCCCCCTTCACCTCCTCTCCCCCCCCTTCACCACCTCTCTCCCCCCTTCACCTCCTCTCTCCCTCCTTCACCTCCTCTCCCCCCCTACTCCTCCTCTCTCCCACCCTAATCTCCTCTCCCCCCTTCACCTCCTCTCTCCCCTTTCACCTGCTCTCCCCCCCCCCCACACTCCTCCTCTCTCCCATCCTCATCTCCTCTCTCCCTCCCTCATCTCCTCTCTCCCCCTTCACCTCCTCTCTCACCTTCAGACCTCACTCTGCGGCGGCATGGCTCACTCTGATTCTCCTGGCTCAAAGGCTGGAGATGAGAGTTTTAGGATTAGGTGAGTATGAAGTTTGTTTTGTTTGTTTTGGGGCATGGGGGCATTACTATATGACAGGGCAGGGGACATTTACTATGGGGCAGCAGAGAGGGAGGTATTACTATGGGGCCACAACAAGGCAGGGGCATTATTACTATATGGGGGGATATTATTACTATATGGTGCACAGCAGGAGATATTACTACATTGGTGTACAGCAGGGGAACCTGTATACAGGAGCAACAGACAGATCCACTCACATACTACACATGACAACATGACTACTGTATGGGAGCCTATAGGTGGGAAAAAGGGAAGCAAGTTGTTGGAAATGTGCGGAGCCTAAGATAGTTGTCTGGCAGATGTTTGTCTGGCAGATTCAGAAGAGATGAATTGTAGCTGCAAGAAATCATCATGGAGGTGTGGGCCGGACAGAGAGCAAAAGTGACACCTCAGATCAAAAAAGACATCACCTGTGAGTCACTGAATGATTTTTTTTTGTATTTCATAGAACGTTATTTGGTAGCAGTGCTCGGAGGTAAAAAGAAATTTCCAAGGGGTGACCCCATCACAGACCTCTCTCAGTTCAGCATTAATAGATAGCAACATCAAATCAACCATCAAAACAACTGGCTACATGGGGAGGTATCTGACTACATGGAGGAGGTATCTGACTACATGGGGGAGGTATCTGACTACATGGGGGAGGTATCTGACTACATGGGGGAGGTATCTGACTACATAAGGAGGTTAGAGATGAGTGAACCGGGTTCGGGTTCGAGTCGATCCGAACCTGAACATTCAGTATTTGATTAGTGGGGGCTGCAGAACTTGGATAAAGCTCTAAGGTTGTCTGGAAAACATGGATACAGCCAATGACTATATCCATGTTTTCCACATAGCCTTAGGGCTTTATCCAAGTTCAGCAGCCCCTGCTAATCAAATGCCGAAAGTTTGGGTTCAGATCGACTCGAGCATGCTCGAGGTTCGCTCATCTCTAAAGGAGGTATCTGGCTACATGGGGGAGGTATCTGGCTACATGGGGGAGGTATCTGGCTACATGGGAAGGTATCTGGCTACATAAGGAGGTATCTGGCTACATGGGATTGGTATCTGGCTACATGGGAGAGGTATCTGGCTACATGGGAGAGGTATCTGGCTACATGGGGGAGGTATCTGGCTACATAGGGGAGGTATCTGGCTACATGGGGGAGGTATCTGGCTACATAAGGAGGTATCTGGCTACATAAGGAGGTATCTGGCTACATAAAGAGGTATCTGGCTGCATGGGGAAAGTAACGGACTACATGGGGAGGTATCTGACTACATGAGGAGGTATCTGACTACATGGGTAGGTATCTGGCTACATGGGGGAGGTATCTGGCTACATAAGGAGGTATCTGGCTACATGGGGCAGGTATCTGGCTACATAAGGAGGTATCTGGCTACATAAGGAGGTATCTGGCTACATAAGGAGGTATCTGGCTACATGGGGGGAGGTATCTGACTACATGGGGCAGGTATCTGGTTACATAAGGAGGTATCTGGCTACATGAGAGAGGTATCTGGCTACATGGGATTGGTATCTGGCTACATGGGAGAGGTATCTGGCTACATGGGGGAGGTATCTGGCTACATAAGGAGGTATCTGGCTACATGGGGAAAGTATCTGGCTACATGGGGGAGGTATCTGGCTACATAAGGAGGTATCTGGCTACATGGGGAAAGTAACGGACTACATGGGGAGGTATCTGACTACATGAGGTGGTATCTGACTACATGGGTAGGTATCTGGCTACATGGGGTAGGTATCTGGCTACATGGGGTAGGTATCTGGCTACATGGGGTAGGTATCTGACTACATGGGGGGAGGTATCTGACTACATGGGGCAGGTATCTGGTTACATAAGGAGGTATCTGGCTACATGGGATTGGTATCTGGCTACATGGGAGAGGTATCTGGCTACATGGGGGAGGTATCTGGCTACATGGGGGAGGTATCTGGCTACATGGGGAAAGTATCTGGCTACATGGGGGAGGTATCTGACTACATGGGGGAGGTATCTGGCTACATAAGGAGGTATCTGGCTACATGGGGAAAGTAACGGACTACATGGGGAGGTATCTGACTACATGAGGTGGTATCTGACTACATGGGTAGGTATCTGGCTACATGGGGTAGGTATCTGGCTACATGGGGTAGGTATCTGGCTACATGGGGTAGGTATCTGGCTACATGGGGCAGGTATCTGGCTACATAAGGAGGTATCTGACTACATGGGGGGAGGTATCTGACTACATGGGGCAGGTATCTGGTTACATAAGGAGGTATCTGGCTACATGGGAGAGGTATCTGGCTACATGGGGCAGGTATCTGGCTACATGGGGCAGGTATCTGGCTACATGGGGAGGTATCTGACTACATGAGGAGGTATCTGACTGCATGGGTAGGTATCCGGCTACATGGGGGAGGTATCTGACTACATGGGGGAGGTATCTAACTACATGGGGGAGGTATCTGACTACATAAGGAGGTTAGAGATGAGCGAACCGGGTTCGGGTTCGAGTCGATCCGAACCTGAACATTCGGTATTTGATTAGTGGGGGCTGCAGAACTTGGATAAAGCTCTAAGGTTGTCTGGAAAACATGGATACAGCCAATGACTATATCCATGTTTTCCACATAGCCTTAGGGCTTTATCCAAGTTCAGCAGCCCCTGCTAATCAAATGCCGAAAGTTTGGGTTCGGATCGACTCGAGCATGCTCGAGGTTCGCTCATCTCTAAAGGAGGTATCTGGCTACATGGGGGAGGTATCTGGCTACATGAGGAGGTATCTGGCTACATGGGATTGGTATCTGGCTACATGGGGGAGGTATCTGGCTACATGGGGGAGGTATCTGGCTACATGGGGGAGGTATCTGGCTACATAAGGAGGTATCTGGCTACATGGGGAAAGTAACGGACTACATGGGGAGGTATCTGACTACATGAGGAGGTATCTGACTACATGGGTAGGTATCTGGCTACGTGGGGGAGGTATCTGGCTACATAAGGAGGTATCTGGCTACATGGGAGAGGTATCTGGCTACATGGGGCAGGTATCTGGCTACATAAGGAGGTATCTGACTACATGGGGGGAGGTATCTGACTACATGGGGCAGGTATCTGGTTACATAAGGAGGTATCTGGCTACATGAGAGAGGTATCTGGCTACATGGGGGAGGTATCTGGCTACATAAGGAGGTATCTGGCTACATGGGGAAAGTATCTGGCTACATGGGGGAGGTATCTGGCTACATAAGGAGGTATCTGGCTGCATGGGGAAAGTAACGGACTACATGGGTAGGTATCTGACTACACGGGTAAGTATCTGGCTACATGGGGTAGGTATCTGGTTACATGGGGTAGGTATCTGGCTACATGGGGTAGGTATCTGGCTACATGGGGCAGGTATCTGGCTACATAAGGAGGTATCTGACTACATGGGGGGAGGTATCTGAATACATGGGGCAGGTATCTGGTTACATAAGGAGGTATCTGGCTACATGGGAGAGGTATCTGGCTACATGGGGCAGGTATCTGGCTACATGGGGCAGGTATCTGGCTACATGGGGCAGGTATCTGGCTACATGGGGCAGGTATCTGGCTACATGGGGCAGGTATCTGGCTACATGGGGAGGTATCTGACTACATGAGGAGGTATCTGACTGCATGGGTAGGTATCCGGCTACATGGGGGAGGTATCTGGCTACATGAGGAGGTATCTGAATACATGGGGAAAGTATCTGGCTACATGGGGAAAGTATTTGGCTACATAGGGAAGTATCTGACTACATGTGGGAGGTATCAGTATATTGGGGGAGGTATCTGACTATATAGAAGGAGGTGTCTTGACAACGTAGGGAGGTTTCTGGCTACATGGGGGAAGGTATCTTGCTACATGGTGGAAGGTATCTGGCTATGTTGGGGTTGTTATTTGGCTGCAGGGGGACATATCCAGCTCCATTAGACACATCTGGCTAGGGGCATATCCGGCTTCATGGAGCATACATGGCTAGGGGCACTTCTGGCTCCATTGGACATACCTGGCTGGAAGAGGCATACCTAGCCAAAAGGGGCATATGTGGCTGCAGGGACATACCTAGCCAAAAGGGGCATATGTGGCTGTAGAGGACATATCTGGCTCCAGGGGCGTACCTAGCTTAAAGGGGCATATCATCACCTGTCCTAGCTTCTGCCTGCTGCCCGGGCTCCCGACTCATGGTGCGTTTACACAGAGAGATTTATCTGACAGATTTTTTAAGCCAAAACCAGGAACAGACTATAAACAGGGAAAAGGTCATGAAGGAAAGACTAAGCTCTCTCCTCTTTCCAAATCCATTCCAGGCTTTGGCTTCCGAAATTTGTCAGATAAATCTCTCTGTGTAAACGCACCATCACTGACTGCCCTCCGCAGACACTGATTGGTGGGCTGACAGTGACCTGCAAGACTGAGAAGCAGGTGGGAGCATGGTCAGGTAAGTATGATCTGTAAGGCCAGGCATCTAAGTTAATAAGGCAGTGGCTACATTCTGGTAGCGGAATGAAAATCTGCTATGAGAATGCAAAACCATATGCCATAACAGTACAGAGTATCACAGCGGATTTAGCTGCAAAACGTACGTGTGAATCCACCCTAGGGCGAAGATTATAATTGATTTTATCTCTGGGGGTACTCGGCCGGAGCATCTTGTCGCATTGGGGGTACTTGTCTTGAAAAGGTTGAGAAACACTGCTTTAGACTATACAGATACTGGGGGAGATTTATCAAAATGGTGTAAAGTAGAATTGTCTTAGTTGCCCTCAACAACCAATCAGATTCCACCTTTCATTCCTCACAGATTCTTTGAAAAATAAAAGGTGGAATCTGATTGCTTGCCGGGGGCAATTAAGACAATTCTACTTTACATCAGTTTGATAAATCTCCCCTAGTTCCTTAAATAGACATGTTTGAATAAACTTTGCATAAATTGATGATAAAAGCAAACTATGTATTATCACTTATCCAACAAACATGCATTTTTCTGTTATTGAGCATCCTCCGTATCCTGCCACCTCGCTGCTATACTGTCATCCACTCTAAAAAATCAGCTTAGCAACAACTTTTGTTTATTAGTTACAACTTGTAGCAGCTCAGGGATCATATAACAAGCAAGTCTAGGAAGGGGGTAGAAGAGAGATGGGAGGGGGGAGTGCCTGGGAACACACACACCTTGCAGAAAACACGATGGACAGCTAAATGACAATTTACGGAGCAGAAAGCTTTTGAAAAATTCCATATACAAGATAAATACTGGCCAGATACAGTGCTGCTTCTCATGTAAACACACTGGACAGTTTATCATATAAAATCACTTAAATTGACACTTTAAGGGTGCCCCCACACTTAACGCATCACAGCGGATTTCACCCTGAAAGTTCCGCAATAAAATCCACTGCAATATTTAGTACTGTCAATTTCTACAGCTTTACATAGTGAAGCCCCTTCCCACTTAACCCACCACTGCTTGGCTACTTCATTACCAGGCTGCTCTTCCGCTGGGTTATTAGGACTAGAGATGATCGAACATCAGGATTTTGCAGGTTTGATCGAATTTAAACGTTCTCGAACCTGCAGCATTTGATTCTCGATGCTTTCTCGGTCCATGGGGAAGAAGGAGACAGCCCGGGTACCGCCTGCAATTCCGGGATTCAGCCTAGGTAATAGACTGAATCCTGGAAATTCCAGGCGGTACCCGGCCTTGCTCTACCTTCTCCACGGACCTGGAAAGAATCGGGAATCAAATGCTGCAGGTTCGAGAACATTCGAGTTCGATCCAACCTGCAAAATCCGTTGTTCGATCATCTCTACTTCGGACCCCAGCTCCCTGACATCCCACAAAGCCAATCAGTGCGCTTTCCCACTGCAGCCACTGATTGGCTGAGCAGGACGTCAGGGAGCCGGGAGCTGGAGAAGCAAGTGGTAACCCTGGCAGGTAATGTATTAGCTCGGCAGCAGTGGGTTGAGTGGGAAGGAGCTGCAAAGCCATAGAAAATGACAGTACAGAGCATTGCAGTGGATTTCAGAACTTGCAGTGTCAAATTTACTGAGATGCAGTACATGTGAAGGCACCCTAAGTCTTTTTTTTTTGTTTTATGCTTAAGACCCTCCACTATTTTATAGCCAATATATTTATAAGATAAACTAAAAATATTATAATTTTTGTGTGTAATTTTGAGTAATTTCTGCAAAATAAAAGATACTAATCTCCTAATAGATACAGTAAATAGACAGACTGGCTGACATGTAGATAAGAAGCATCATTTATTTGTAGGCTAACGTGAGTTTTAATGTATGCACTGTAAATCAGTGTTCATATTGGTTGCCCAGGGGCAACAGTAAAACTGATTCCAGTTGCCCACCCTGCAGCTACATGGAAATATTACCTGTTTATTTTTAGACCTCCTTCACAGGAACACAGGGATTCTAGCACAGGAAACATTGTGAAAAATAGAACTGTACTGTGTGCTGTTCTATATCAAAGCAAGTTTTTTTCGTTGAGCCATGAAAACACGGCTTATATCTGAGAAAGCCTCATGTCCACGTCCCGTTCCCCCCCATATATATATATATATATATATATATATATAGTGGTATACATGGTAATAATCATTGTCACACTATTCTACCTGGGGGTAGCAGGTAGAAGGAGAATTATCATTTAAGGAACAATATCCACGGAAAATAAAAAAAAACGTATTCCATTTTATTCTATCAATGTTCTTCTTTACTTTAATTCCGTTCTGTATTATTTTAAATGTAAAACTGAGGGGAAAAATATTGCAATGTTCCAAGAACTCAGTCATGTCCCATCTCCTCCTCCCATTGTCCTGTGTCTGTCTGTAAGACAGTTGGCTGAAGTAGGAGCTTTACTCCTCTGCTCTGTTTGCAATAGGACAAAAAAATATAAAATTACTAACCGGTAATTTCTTTTCTTTGAGCCTATGACGGCACCCCTGGAGAGGACCGCCTCCTCACCCTGGACAGGAAACAGGACCACTGGACCTTTAAAAGAAGCAACTCGCCCCACTCACGCCAGTCTGTCAGCAAGAACCTAGGAGCGAAGGCTTAACAAACACACATGTAGAAAAAGACACACAGCAACAATTGTAACATGTGTGTATAAACTTAATCTTAACTGTTATATTCTATATAAGAATTTCGTACTTTCTATATAACCATCTATCTATGTATGTATCATTAATTATAATCTTAACCCCTTAACGACATCGGGCGTACCTATACGCCCCCGCAGGGTGGGCTTTAACGCAAACGGGCGTATAGGTACGCCCGATGTTTCCCCGATCACACAGCGGTCGGGGAAGATGGCCTGCTATAATGTATAGCAGGCCATCTCTGCTCGTCGGCACGGGGGGTGATTAACCCCTCCCGTGCCGACGATCGCTGCTAAATGCTGATCAATACAGATCAGCATATAGCAGCTGAAAACAGCTTTCCGGGTCATCGGTGACCCGGTGGCCCGGAAAGCAATGGCGATTGGTGCTGTCCGAGATAGCACCAATCGATATTAGTGTCCCCAACAAAGATGGCGCCGATGCCACCCCCACGATCACCGGGCCTCGGTAATCTCCGGCAATCTTCTCTCTACTGCCCCCTAGCGGCTGATCAGTGAATATCATTCACTGATCAGTTGCTTTGGGTTAAAAAGATTTATTTATTTTTTTTCCCCCAATTTTTTTTTTTTACTTTTTTTGCGCCCTAACGCCGCTGAGTACTGATCAGCATCGCACGTAAGTGCGCCACTGATCAGCAACTCCTCCTTTTTGGCGTAGGAGCGTTTTCCCCCCCTATATCCTACCGCCACTGTCTGCTGATAAGTGCGGCATTTATCAGCAGCTCCTTTCTTGGCGTAGGGATATTATTTTCTTACTGTCAAAAAAACTTAAAAAAACACTACATTACACTACACTACATGAAATAAAGTTTTACAATAAACATTTACATACCCCATATACTAGTCCCCGTATAAAGATGGCCCCCAGGGTGTTTTCGGCGTCGGACGCATATGCTATTATTGCCTCCAACACCGAAACAGCCAGTGAGAATGAATAGGGGGATCCTTCTTTCCTCCATTCATCCTCATCATCATCATCATCATCAAGTGACGTGTCTGGGGGTAGCGTAGCGTACGCTGACCCCCACACACGTCTTTTCCGCCAGTACCGTCCCAATAAGAGATCACGGTATGGCGTGAAATTCTACAAACTCTGTGACAGTACCTCAGGGTACACTTACAGATTTAGGGTACTTGCACACTGCGGAATGGCAAAGGATAACCCTTTGTGCATTCCACAGCTGGCACCCGCCGGCGGACTGATGCAGGCGTGCGTCTCCGCCCGTGTCATAGACTCTATTCTATGCACGGGCGGATTCCGTTGTCCGTCCAAAGAATGAACACGTTCATTCTTTGGACAGAGGGCGGAATCCGCCCGTGCATAGAATGGAGTGTGACACGAGCGGAGACGCGCGCCTGCATCAGTCCGCCGGCGGGTGCCAGCTGCGGAATGCACAAAGGGTTATCCTTCGCCATTCCGCAGTGTACATGTACTATTACAGTGTATGAAGGAAGGGACACCCGAATCCAGCCCCAGATGAACCCACTCCCCCCCTCCCGTCCTCAGAGTTAGTGGGGAGATCGTCCGGGAACTGATCTTCCCACTGCTGGATAAAGGTTACCACCTGTACGGGGATAACTTTTATACCAGCACCCCCTCCTCTGGTCTCTCGCTGCCCGAGCTACTGTAGCTTGCAGCACGATCCGAACATATCAGAAGCAGTAATAAAGCCCTAATATTTATCAGCCATGGAGCGGACCCAGCGCTTCTGGATATGAAGGACCCCGTATCGCACCAGGGAAACATTTTCCAGGTGACGTCCCCCACACTGGAAAACAGGAGACCCCAGAAGAAGAGCAGAGTGTGGCGTAACAGGGGGATCAGGAAGGACACCATTTTCCAATGTGACGCCTGTCCTGATCGCCCCGGCCTCTGCATACTGGATCGCTTCAAGGCGCACCACACAACACTGGGGTTCTACATTATCTAAATTCTGTCCCTTATTCCTATTTCAGGGGTCACGTTGATCCAGGGATTATTCTGATCGCCATTATGGAGTCGGGAAGGATTTTTTCCCCTGTGATGAGGCTACTGTTGTCTGCCTCACGAGGGTTTTTTGCCTTCCTCTGGATCAACACAGGTTGAATTTGATGGACACCTGTCATTTTCAACCTTATAAACTAATAATTGGCCTAATACCCCCAAATAAATTAGAATTGTCCCTTTTCTACTGTCCTGGCAGCACATGAGCTTTGTAAATGCGACATGGCCTCCATCCTCCATTCCAGCCTCTAAATGGCGCTCTGTCCCTTTGGTGGCTTACCCTGTGCCCATATACCCTACACGTTTTGTGTTCACTTTCTTTTTTAACCCCTTGTGGAAAAGGAAAAAATCAAGGCTAGACCAACATTTAGTGTAAAAAATGTTTAATTTTTACACTAAATCATTGATCTTGTCTTGATTTTTTCATGTTCACAAGGGGTTAAAAGATAAAAAAAAAACACTAAATGTGTAGCGCAATTTCCCCTGAGTACGGAAATACCCCACATGTGGACATAACGCGCCATTTGGTTTTTGAAGGCTGGATTTGGCTGGAATGGATTCCAAGGGCCTTGTTGCATTTAAAAGGCCCCTGTGTTGCCAAGACAATTAAACCCCCCCAAAATTGACCCCATTATGGAAACTACACCTCTCAAGGAATGTAACAAGGGGTGTAGTGAGCATATGGACCCCACTGGTGATAGGCACAAATGTGGAACAATATGGCGTGAAAATGAAATATTACATTTTTTACACTATAATGTTGGTTTAGCCTTAAATTTTTCATTTTCACAAGGGGTTAAAAGAGAAAAAAAACATACAAAATGTGTAGAGCAATTCCCCCTGAGTCCGTAAATACCCCACATGTGGACATAAAGCGCCATGTTGGTGCAGGGCTAGCCTCCGAAGGGAAGGAGCGCCATTTGGATTTTGGAGGCTGGATTTGGCCAGAATGGATGATGAACGCCATGTCGCATTTACAGAGCCCTCGTGCTGCCAAAACACTGGAAACCCCCCACAAGTGACCCCATTCTGGAAACTACACCCCTCAAGGAATCTATCAAGGGTTGCAGTGAGGATATGGACCCCTTGATGACGGCCACATTTGTGCCGAGAAAGTGAAAAAAATAAAATTTTCCCTTTCACGTCACATTGTTCCACATTTGTGCCAGTCACCAGTGGGGTCCATATGCTCACTGCACCCCTTGTTAGATTCCTTGAGGGGTGTAGTTTCCAAAATGGGGTCACTTGTGGGGGGTTTCCAGTGTCTTGGCAGCACGAGGGGTCTGTAAATGCGACATGACCCTTGAAATCCATTCCAGTAAAATCCAGCTTGCAAAGGCCAATTGGCGCTCCTTCCCTTTGGAGGTTCGTCCTGCGCCCGCTTGGCACTTTATGTCCACATGTGGGGGATTTCTGTACTCGGGAGAAACTGTGCTACACCTTTGGTGTTTTTTTTTTCTTTTATCCCCTTGTAAAAATGAAAAATGAAGGCTAGAACAACATTTTAGTGTAAAAAATAGAATTTTTCCTTTTTTACACCACATTGTTCTGAAAATCTGTGAAGCACCTTTGGGGTCCAAATGCTCACCGCACCCCTTGTTACATTCCTTGAGGGGTGTAGTTTTCTAAATGGTGTCTCTTTAGGGGTGTTTTTAAAGTTTTGGCACCCCAGAGCCTCTGCCAACCTGAAGTGGTACGGTCAAAAATAACCAAATATAACGGAGGCGTTGAAATTCACTGGGCGCTCCCTTATATCTGAGGCTTGTGGTTGCGTCAAATAGCGCAATACGGCCACATATGGGGTATTTCTATAAACTGCAGAAACGGGGCAATCAATATTGGGGTGCATTTCTCTGCTAATAGGTTTATCATTATGAAAGATATTGGATTACAATAAAATCTCTGCACAGAAAATAAAAATTTTCAAATTTCTTACACACTTAGCTTTTATTTCTGTGACTCCCCTAAAGGGTTAAAACACTTTCTGGATGTGCTTTTGCAGAGTTTGGGGGGTGCAGTTTCTGAAATGGGGTGCTTTGTGGGGCTTTCTAACATACAGGCCCCTCAAATACACTTTGAACCTGAACAGGTCCCTGAAAATATCTGATTTTGAAATTTTACAGAAAATTTGGAAAATTGCTGCTAATGATTTAAGCTTCCTATTGTCTAAAAAAAAATGAAATGTAGTTTAATAAATGCTGCCACCATAAAGTAGACATGTTGCTAATGCTATTTAATATATAATTTATGTGGCATAACCATTTTCTGTATAAGCTGGAAGCTTGGAAAAATGCATTTTTTCAAAATTTTTCACGTTATTTTGGTGTTTTTCATAAAGATTCGTTATGAGTATCGACTCCTTTTTACCAGAAATGTGAAGTACAATATGTCACGAGAAAACAGTCTCAGAATGAGCCGGATAGGTAAAAGCATCCCGAAGTTATTAATGACTAAAGTGACACAGGTCATATTCATAAAATTTGTCTCTGTCCTTAAGGCCATTTCAGGCTCTGTCCTTAAGGGGTTAACTATAATGTGAAATATTTTCTTCTGGTTGGGTTAAGGCGGGGTGCCGTCATAGGCTCAAAGAAAAGAAATTACCGGTTAGCAATTTTATATTTTCTCCTCTCGCCCTATGACGGCACCCCTGGAGAGTAGACTAGGAATATCCGCCTAGGGAGGGACCACTGCCTGTAGGACTCTACGGCCAAACCTAAGATCCTCCAAAGGGGAGAGCTTTAACCTGTAATGTTTGCTCCAGGTAGCTGCTCTACATATCTCCTCTATGGATACTGCAGCCCTCTCTGCCCATGAAGTTGAGACTGATCTAGTAGATTGTGCAGTTATAGATTTAGGAAGTTCTTTACCACTAACTCTATAGCACTCCTTAATGGCCTGCCTAATCCATCTTGATATAGTCTGTGAGGAGGCAGTCCTGCCTCTATTCTTCCCCTGGAAGGCTATTAGGATGTTGTTATCTATTCTCCACTCCTTAGTGACTTCCAGGCAGTGTATAATAGCACGCTTAACATCTAAAACAATGAAAAGAAGCCTCTCTGTCATTAGATGGGTTAACCCAAAAAGAAGGTAGATTAACTTCCTGAGATCTATGAAACTCTGATACTACCTTCGGAAGGAAAGCCGGATCAGGGGAGAGTGTGATTCTATCATCTCTAATGACCATGTAAGGCTGCGTGATGGAGAAAGCTCTAATCTCTCCCACTCTTCTAGCAGAAGTAATTGCTAGGAGAAAAGCCACCTTTCAGGAAAGGAACTTGATTTGTATTTCTGCAATCGGCTCAAATGGAGTTGTTGTTAACCCCAAGAGAACCAGATTTAAATCCCATGGTGGAAGCTTATTCCTTATGGAGGGGTGGAGTCTCACTGCTGCATTAATGAAGCGCTTGATCCAAGGGTGCTCTGCCAGTTTAAAGTCATATAAGACACTAAGGGCAGAGACCTGTACTTTAATAGTACTGGGTCTGAGGTTTTTATTGAGACCTTGTTGGAGAAAATCCAGAACTAGAGGAATGTTGGGTGGCTCCAGGACATTGATGGGATGACCGACAAATCTGAGAAAGGTTCTCCATGTTCTGAAGTAAATGTCTGAAGTGACTTTCTTCCTGCTAGCAAGCATAGTTGATATTACTTCCTCTGAGAGCCCTCGGTCTCTTAGTAACTGCCTCTCAAAAGCCAAGCTGTCAGATGAAGGTTCCTTATTCCTGGATGATATACTGGGCCCTGGTTCAGGAGATCTACTCGCTCTGGAAGAACCCAGGGATCCACCAGTGACATATTGCGTAGCCAAGTGAACCACACCCTCCTGGGCCAAAATGGCGCAATTAATATTATATGTGCTCTGTCCTGCCTGATCTTCCTGATGACTCGGGGCAAGAGTCGATTGGGAGGGAAGGCGTAGAGTAGGCCCTTCTGCCATGACTGTGCTAGAGCATCCAGTGCTAGTGGTCTGTCCGACTGGCATAGGGAGTAGAAGGCTCTGACCTTTCTGTTCTGTCGGGAAGCGAACAGGTCTACTTGTGGGGGGCCCCATAGCCGGCAAATTTGGTGGAATATCTCCTGATTTAGCTCCCATTCCCCCTGATGTAGTTGGTGCCGGCTTAGGAAGTCTGCTCTGCAATTGTCTACCCCCTTCAGATGCAGCGCTGACAGTGAGAGAAGGTGAAGCTCTGCCAGCTTGAAAATGAAGTGAGAAATCCTCATTAGTTCTACTGACCTGGTGCCACCCTGGTGATTTATGTAGGCTACTGCTGTAGCATTGTCCGTGAGGATTCTCACATTTCTTCCCTGTATGGCCGGAAGGGATTGTGATGGTGCCAGGAGGACTGCCCTTAGCTCTCTCACATTCTGTGAGTCTCTCGACTGTTCCGGACTCCATGTCCCCTGAAGAACCAGGGAGTCTGAGTGAGCTCCCCAGCCATATGGACTTGCATCTGTTGTTATCGTCAATAGTTCCTGGATGTTCCATGGTAGTCCTTTGTTTAAATTGTCTCTCCTTGTCCACCAGCCTAGTGACCTGAGGGTCTGAGGAGATAAGACAAATAAATCATCTAGATTGTCATTATACCTATTCCATACCTCTAATATCTGAGATTGTAAGGTTCTCAAATGGTATTGAGCCCACTGAACTGCCGGGATACAGGAGGTAAGAAGGCCCAATACTGACATAGCTCTTCTAATAGTAACCTCAGAGTGATCTATCAGTTCTTGGACTTTTTGAATGACCAAGGCTATCTTATTGTCAGGCAGAAAGGAACGCTGAGAAACTGAATCTAGGCAGATTCCAAGGAACTTGCAACATTGAGATGGGATCTTATTAGACTTCTCCTCGTTTACCTCCCATCCGAGCTTAGAGAACACTTCTTCCACAATGACAATGCTTGATGCTACTGAGATAATGGAATCCCCAACAATAAGGAAATCGTCCAGGTATGGGATAGTAATAATGTCCTTCTCTCTGACGTGGGCCATAACCTCGGCCATGACTTTGGTAAAAATCCTGGGAGCCTGGGAAATGCCAAATGGCATGGCCGTATACTGGTAATGAAATACAGAACCTTCGATGTTTACTGCTACCCTAAGAAATCTTTGATGCTCTGGATGAACAGGGATGTGGTAATATGCGTCCCTAAGATCAACTGTCGCCATAAAACAGTTGTGGGATAAGTTTAGAATAGCAGATGAAATTGATTCCATTCTAAATTTTTCGTAAGAAAGCACTCGATTAAGAGGCTTGAGATTTATAATGGTCCGAAAGGAACCATTGGGTTTCTTAACCAAAAAGAGGGTAGAATAAAACCCCCTACCTTTTTGATGTTCTGGAACCGGAACTAAGACCCGCTTATCTAACAGGGATCTGACCTCAGTCACCATAGCCGTATGTCTCTCAGGGTTAGAGGTAACATTAGTAATAACAAATCTTTCTCCTGGGGAGGACAAAAAGGAAATCTTAAGTCCATACTTTATTATTTCACAAACAAAAGAACTGTTCGAAATAGAACACCACTCAGAACAAAAAAAATGTAATCGCCCTCCCACAGGAATCTGGCCTCATTGTGACGGTTTCTTAGAGGTATCCCCTCCTGAAAACATGAGACCTCTACCTTTCTTGGAGGGCTTGCCTCTACCTCTTAAAGGCCTGGATGCTTGGGCGGAAACAAGTGGGAAGCCCTTCTTCCTATCTGAGGCCTTTTCTAGTACTCTCTCTAAGGCCGAGCCAAACAGGAGATCTCCCTCACAGGGAACCGCACAGAGCTTAGCTCTGGATGTAACGTCTCCTCTCCAGTCTCTAAGCCATAGGGTCCTCCTTGCCGAGTTGGAAAGGGCCGCTGATCTGGCCGATAGCTTCAGAGCATCTGCAGAGGCCTCAGCTATGAAGGAAACCGAGCCCTCAATGATAGGAAATCTGGCCAGTAACTCTTCTTTACTAGCCCCAGATTTAATCTGCTCCTTCAGCTGTGTTACCCAGATCTCCGTAGCCCTGGCCACTGAGGTTGTAGCAATGAGAGGCTTAAACGTGGCAGTTGTCGCTTCCCAATTTTTTCTCAAGTAGACCTCTGCTCTTTTATCCATAGGATCCTTCATGGATGCAGAATCCTCAAATGGCAAAGCGTCCTTACGTGTCAATTTTGCCACTGGAGGATCGATCTTAGGCGCTGTTTCCCAGGTTATTGACTCCTCAGCGCTAAACGGATACTTTCTTTTGTACTGAAATGAAACAAAGTTTATATAAATACAAACTTAATACTATAAGAAATCTTTGTAAACCTGCTGCATGTGGAACTTACAGCCCGAGGAACAAAGAATTTTCTGTCCGGACGGGACCATTCATTGGAAATCAAGGTCTTTAAACTCTGATGGATGGGAAACACCGGACGTTGTCTGGGGGCCAGACCCTTGAACATAATGTCCTGAATGGACTTAGGCTGAGGATTATCTTCTATGGCCATAGTCTGTCTAACAGCCTTCACAATAGTATCAACCAATTCAATTGGCATAAGTTTTTTAGCCGTCTCTTCCCCCTGGGTTTCTACTGTATCCAAGAGCTCTCCAGGTTCCTCAAGGCCAGACAGCTGTTCATCCCCCTCAGCCTCTTCCTCTTCCTCATCCTCCCCCTCCTCATAGAGAATGATTGGAGCCTCCCCACTAGGACCTGGGATCTCCACCGGGGGTACTTCCACAGGAGTTTCTACGGAAGGTGGTATAGAAGTGGATGTGGAAGGGAGAGAGGACTGAAATAAAAGGGTTTTACCTTAGAAAAAAAATTCAGAGGAAATTTTTAACTATTATTCCAAAAATAAAGGGGAGAAAAAAATAATACACATACCCGGATTTGTCGCTTAATCAACCCCTTCATACTTCTTAAGAACGCTGGACCCTGATCATCCAGCACCCTGTTCATACATCCACCACATAAGACTTTAGTGTAAGAACTACTGAGTCTCTTTTTACATAAAGGACAATCCCTAGGCTTAGCTCTTGATTTCCTAGCTTCCTCCTAGATTAAACAGAAAAATACTAATTAGATTTAAGCTTAAAAGAAAAAAAAAAAGTTCTCTTGGGGGGAACCCCTCTTACCCATACCATACCGCAATGGTCTCAGGTGGAGGATTATCCGTTGGATCAGCACCTTGTGACTCCATGTTATTCTTTGAATGAAATCAAGGGAGTCTTGAAAAAATAGCCACCAAACAGTGGCAGAGTACACCAGTACAAGCAGCAAGCAACTCTGGACGTACACTGTCATAGAGACAGAGTCCAGCTTTATACCTGGTGCTTGCTGAACAGACCATCTGGCCCCGCCCCCCGCCGCGGCGCTAATGCGGCACACCCTCCCGTGCAAGTGGAACGCCACCCCCGACAGGCCGAAGCCCGGATGCTGCGGGCAAGGCCCACAGGAGATTTCTATTCACAGGGCCGAGCTGACGTCATCCCGCGGCGACAGGGCCCCAGCGTGTGACGTCAGCGCGTCAGCGGCGCCAGGAACCACCGGAACGCGCGCGCCGCACACACACCACACCGCCGGGACTAGCCGGCAGCGAGAGACAGCGCAACCCGGTTCTGGAGGCGCCGGGGCCGCACGGGGACCCTCTCCAGGAGGTGCTGGGGCGGAGAACAGACTTGGCTGTGGCTCCTAAGGCGGAGTCTTATACAGCCGGGATGGTGGCCGAACAGGTATGCCGGGTGCCCCAGTCTGACTTCTTTCAAAGAAAAAAAAAAAAAAAAACAGCAAGCAGGAGGATATACCCTCCTGCATGTTCTGCTCCCCTGGACAGGAAACAGAAACTGGCGTGAGTGGGGCGAGTTGCTTCTTTTAAAGGTCCAGTGGTCCTGTTTCCTGTCCAGTGGGAGGAGGCGGTCCTCTCCAGGGGTGCCATCATAGGGCGAGAGGAAAAAGAATGTTAAGTCCTGCCCCTTTGTTACAAGCCTCAACCCTCAGTCACTCATTTGGTCATCAGCCCAATATAGAGTAGATTAGGAGAAAAGAACATGTCAGGTCCCCAAAACCTCACATACATACAGTACTCCAGGACCAGAAAGGTGAGGAGAAAAGCATCACATTGCTGCTCTTTTCATCTCTATGCAATGCCACATAGAGCTAAAATAGAACTTTAAAGGGTAACTCCAGCCAAAATCGTTTTCTTTTAAATCAACTGGTGCTAAAAAGTTACATAGATTTGTAATTTACTTCTATTAAAAATCTTAAGTCTTCCCATACTTATTAGTTGCTCTATGTCATGCAGGAAATGTTTTACTTTCAGTCTGGCACAATGAAATAGTGAAATAGTGGAAAAAAAATTACCCAAGGTGTAAGTGATTACACGGGACAAAGGACACAAAGTTCCTTGGACCCAGTGTGGTGGAGAACAGACAATTGACAGAGGAGGAGGAGGCAGTAGCACTTGATTACACCCAGCCCAGTAGGGTTGAAAAGAGACTATTGGAGGAGGTGGCACCACTTGATTGCACCCAGCCCAGTATGATTGAGAACAGACTATTTGAGGAGGAGGAGGAGGCAGTACCTGATTGCACCCAGGCCAGTATGATTAAGAACAGACTATTCATGGAGGAGGATGTTCAGCCTTGGAGTGGTGGCCTGGTAATCCTCGCTGATTATGTTGTTCACCGCACTTTCAAGAACACGGACGAGTGGGATGATGTCGTTGATGCACAGAGTCGCGTCCTCAAAAGGGATAAACAATTGGCGGGACATTTTCGAAGAAACCTGTGCACTATGTGGTTTATCACATACAGGCTGGGTTCACACTACGTATATTTCAGTCAGTATTGTGGTCCTCATATTGCAACCAAAACCAGGAGTGGATTAAAAACACAGAAAGGCTCTGTCCACACAATGTTGAAATTGAGTGGATGGCCACCATATAACAGTAAATAACTGCCATTATTTCAATATAACAGCCGTTGTTTTAAAATAACAGCAAATTTTTGCCATTAAATGGCGGCCATCAACTCAATTTCAACATTGTGTGAACAGAGCCTTTCTATGTTTTCAATCCTCTCCTGGTTTTGGTTGCAATATGAGGACCACAATACTGACTAAAATATACGTAGTGTGAACCCAGCCTGTGACAAGGTGTATGACGCAGCCCTCCCTGCTGCACTGCAGAGAAAAGGTTCCTCCCTTTGTGGGCTACAACACTTCCCACCGTTAGTTGACCATTCAGCCATTCATATATCTCCTCCCTGATGGTCCAGAGAAGCTCCTGCCCACTGTGGCTCCGTTCACCCAGGCTGCCTGAGAGCGCCGGGCCTGACATTGTTGGTAAGACACAGGGGAAAGGTTGGACTGCGGTCAAAGCGGTGGATGGTTGCAAGCTGGTGGAGGCAAAACTTTTGCAAAACTGGCCCCCTAAAGCACCGGGGAGGTGACAGTGGCAAGAATGGGCTAACTTTCTGGTGGTCTTCTGGGGGAATGTTTACCCAATGGGCACTAACAGACAGGTACTGCCCTTGCCCATAATTATAGGACCAGACATCAGCACTGAGTCGCCAACATTTTTCTACACAATTGTGCAGTGATGGGACAGCCGATGGGACTTTTTTTTTTCTCGGGCAGTGATGGGACTTTTTTTTTGGACTTTTTTTTTAAACTTTTTGACTAAACGGGGTTCTCCTATTTTTTGAACCTGATTGTAAAGATATGAACTGATTTTAGCTTAATAAATTCGATAACCTTGAACACTGAAGTTGCTTTCATGTGTCTTGGTTAACCCCTTAGCGACCCATGACGTATCTGATACGTCATGGTGCCGCGGGGGGTGTTCAGTGTCTTGGTTAACCTGACAGCTGCATTGAAGTGCTTTATGCACACTATCCCTGGTGTCTAGTGGGTCGGATCTCCCCCCCGCGATGCGATCGCTGGGGGGGAGATCCGTTCTTCTGCCCGTGCCGGGCCTCAGCGTCGGAATGACGCTGATCCCGGCTCGGCAATAGATTGCTATGGCCTGCAGCAGGCCATAGCAATCTATGACCAATCTAATCGATCTTTGCTGTGTATATACACAGCATTGATCTTTATGAGAGATCAGTGCTATGTATATACAAGCCCCCCAGGGGGGCTTCTAGTCCATGTAAAAAAGAAAAGTAAAAAAGTGTTTTTATTAATAAAAAATCCCCTCCCCTAATAAAAGTCCAAATCACCCCCCTTTTCCCATTTTATAAATATAAATTAATAAATAAACAAATACATAAACATATTTAGTATCGCTGCACACGTAATCGCCCGAACTATTAATTAATCACATTCCTGATCTCGCACGGTAAACGGCGTCAGCGCAAAAAAATTTCAAAGTGCAAAATTGCGCATTTTTGGTCGCATCAAATCCAGAAAAAATGTAATAAAAAGTGATCAAAAAGTCGTATATGTGCAATCAAGGTACCAATAGAAAGAACACATCATGGCGCAAAAAATGACACCTGACACAGCCCCATAGACCAAAGGATAAAAGCGCTATAAGCCTGGGAATGGAGCGGTTTTAAGGAACGTGTATTTGTTAACAATGTTTTGATTTTTTTAAAAGCCATCAGATACAATAAAAGTTATACATGTTATATATCGTTGTAATCGTAACGACTTGAGGAACATGCATTACAAGTCAGTTTTACCATAGGGCGAACGGCGTAAATGCAAAACTCCCCGAAATCAAAACAAATTTGTTTTTGTTTTCAATTTGACAGCGCAAATTATTTTTTTTCGGTTTCGCAGCATATTTTATGGAAAAATAATGCCAGTCATTGCAAAGTACAATTGGTTTCGCAAAAAATAAGCGCTCATATAAGTCTCTCGGTGAAAAAATGCAAGCGCTATGGACTTTTAAACATAAAATGGAAAAAGCAAAAGCGCAAAAACGAAAATTGGCTTTGACCTTAAGGGGTTAATACTCACGGACAGCTGTCACATTATATTTTTGATTAGGCAGCACCCAGGTATATCTGAGGAGACTAATTTAAAGTCTCACCCTAACAGGGGTGACGTTACACATCTTAATATTCACAGAAAACCAGTATACAAGGGATAATAGGAGTAATAATCCTTTGTATCCTGGTCTATTCTGTGAAAAAAAGTAAAATTTTGCGTTGCCATTGTTATTTTTACCAGATTCGTAACAAACCTTCTCAAAGTTCGGTGCTGAACCAAACTTTTTGCAAAGTTCGTAACTAATCTGGTTCATTACGGTTCAGTTTGCTCATCCCTACTCTACAATATATGATCTATGAGCAGATTACAACATATTGATTGTTATTGATTGTTTGCTGTCTTTTTATGTTATTTGACTGACAATGATTATTATGAATATGGTTAACCATATTGATTATAATAGAATATGGTTAACCATATTCTATAATTAAAGTATACAAACATGCTAGTGTCATTTATTTACTGCATTGTGGGGCCAGTTGGAAAGAAATCATTTCATTGACCTTTGACAGTCCTTGTATACTGCTAAGCTCTTTGCACATTCATATTCTAAATCTTTACTGAATGACATGTAGAATATCTACAGGAAAGCTTGAGGGTTTAAGTCCTGTCAGTGAGTGCATGGTAAGTGATATGCAGAATCACAGGTAATAACCAGTTCTGGATAATCCATTAAAATGATGGATTCAATCTGGAAGAATATTAAATAATGATCAATAATGTGCATTTCAGACAGCATATACTGTGTTATGAAAAAAAAAATCTATAATATTCCTAGCTGCTAATATATGAGGAAAACATTCCCCCTCCATTAAATAACAATATATGTGTCTGCTGTACAGAAGATACCTGATTTATGGATTTAAAATAACAGGAGAAAGTTACTCTGCAAACAGCTTTCAGCTAAATACATTTATATATGGAGGATAACATCTTTAGTATTTTAATGTTAATGCTTGATTTTATGCAGTTATTCATTGCTGGGAACATTCTAATCAGCCTTCAGGAGCAAGACCTAAAATCTGTATTCAAGGATAGAGTTTTGGAGTAGAAGATGCAGTTATCTCCTTTATTAAATTCTTCATATATGCTAATCATCGAGGTGTGAGCGTGTTTGTCCCTTTGTCACCGCATAGACAGTTGGTATTGGAAATAGCTCATTTAAATATCAATGCAGCAGATAAAAAGGAGTTTGAATAATTATTAGAAATTGAACAGGATATCAAGCCCATACTTAGCATTTAAAGGCAAAGTATTAAGGATATCTACACTTCTTTGTTTATATCTACAATCTATTATCATATCTAATATTTCATTGTAATTGAGTTTATATCTTGAAAACAAAATGAATACTAATGAATTCCTTGATCTTAGAGGAAGACACGCTGTGGGGGTCCCGATCAGTAAGTTACAGAAGCTGTTCCTGTCTAGTGATAAACGAACTTGTTCGATGATCGAAATGGTTAGAAAATCATTCTGAACATATTCGAACATGCAGACAATTATCTCACGATGTACGCAACTGTGCAATTTACACATTGCAACTGATAATCTGTATGCATGTGCGTAACTCTAAACTGAAACAAACGAAATCGCGTAATTTACTCTTTGCATCTGATAATCTGTACGCATGTGCTTAGACTGAAACGTATGCAACAGCGTAATTTACACTGTGCACCTGATAATCTGTATGCATGTGTGTAGACCAAAACGTACGCAACTGTGCAATTTACACTTTGCACCTGATAATTTGAACGCATGTGGGTAGGCCAAAATGTATGCAACTGTGTGATTTATCCTTTGCATCTGATACGCATGTATGTAGACTGAAACGTACGCTTCTACTGTACGTTCGTTATTTGTTCGTGAATTTTAAACAAGGTGGCCATGGCATGTAAGGGTTTATTGGCGGTAGCCCATGCAATCCCCTGATGGCCTGTCATTGACGGTAAGGAACGGCTGCTGAAAGGAGCTGGTCCTCACCCGCTATGAAGCAAGCTCCCTTCATACAGTAGTTCAATACCCAATGGGGCATACATTCACGCCCCTTTGTGGGAAAGCCCAGCCTGCGGAGGTGTAGATGTATGCTTGTGTTCATTAAGGGGTTTAAGTTAACTTTGTTAACTAAGATAGGTATACTTGCAGGACTCATTAACTTAAATTAGCTTGTTTCCTCCCATTGCTTACAGCTCATTGAATAGGTCACCGACCACCCATCTACTCTAATAGTAGTGATCTGGCTGGTGTATATCTAGCTATAATGTAGATGTATTTAAATATAGCTAAAATGTACTGTATAGCATAAAGGTGGGAAGAACAGTGAGCTGCAGTGTAAAGTGATCAGACATGTGCTTCTCCCCACTGGTTCTAGTGATTGGTGGGGGTCTGATACGCAGACCCAAACTACCTAAAGTTTTGTTTCTAGGTATTTTTTTGTGGGGTTTCTATTTATTGGAGGATGGAATAGCTCAGACCTCTACACTATTCCATAGTTCCATAGAGCAAGATCCGATAAAAATGTGATCCTACACAGCATACAGTACATTTTTTTTAACATAGTAGTCCACATACAATGTGTGACAATCTGGGAGTTAGGCTAGGTTCACACTGCGTTTTTGCAATCTGTTGATCCATTTTTCCATTGACTTCCATTGTAAAAAAAAGGATCAAAACGGATCTTTTTTTTTAACGGACACAAAAGTAGTGTCAGCTACATTTTTGTGTCCGTAAAAAAAAAAGATCCATTTTGATCTGTTTTTTTTTTTTTTTTTCTTACAATGGAAAAACGGATCAAAATGGATGAACACAAATGCATCCGTTTTTTCTTTCATCTGTTTTTTACAAAAAAACTGAAAAGGAAAAAAAAAAAAAACGGATTGCAAAAACGCAGTATGAATCTAGCCATACTCACTCGCGGGGATCGCCATGTCTCGGGTCAGAGACAGTTGGCACATCACAAACTTTAGGGTAGCTTCTCACACTGTGTATCGCAGAGGATTTTCTGCTGCGGATCCGCAAAAGATTTCATCTAAAGAACTGAACACAGCATCAAATCTGCACCATTAAATCTGCTGCAGATCTGCTGCATATCCTGTACATGTGAATGCACCCTTAAACTGACCACAGTCGCTTTGTTTGTCAGTTCAAGGAAAAACATATGACATAGTAAACACTTTACAAATAAAATAAAACCTAGGCCGTCTAGCCATTGACTGCACAACACATCTTCCCTAGCTGTCACCTCTTAGCCTACTGCTCAACACTACCAGCTCCACTGGTCTCCCCAAGACTTCTTGGCTGCAGCACTCACAGGCCTAGCTCTGTCTGTGTTCTCCCACCTTGGGAGTCTTTACCTGGGAGCCATCACCTGGGAAGCTCTGAAGTCTCTAATAAAGCTCCACCAGGTGGGTTTCAGAGCCTCATCAGCTCTTAGTTTGGAGTGGAGTATATGGAACAGGAGCTCTACCTGAACTCCAATTCCCACTCCAGTACTGCCTCTTAAAGCCACACCATGCCACAAATGTCATAATATCAATATTTAGTCAGGTAGCTGTTAACATACAATAAATTGGATTTTCAAGGCAAAAAAGGCTGATAAACAGTGTATGGTATGGGTGCAGAACAGCTATTCGGTGGGAGTGCTGGGTGTCAGCACCTTGCCTTAATTGTTATAGTTATCTGTCTTATGTAATGGGTGCTCATATAGTCTTTCCAATGTCCAAGCAAGTTCTTTCAGAATAAATCTCAACTCCTGCTTAATTTTTATCTCCAACGTTTTTGTTCTTTTATTTACCATGTTATGATTATATATACCAAAGAGCAGTTGTTATGAAAGTAGCACCTAAACATTTTAGACCTGCAATATTCTAACCATTTATAATGTAGCACATTCAGTACATTATTAATGAAAGAATCAGCATAATGACATGAAAACACATCAATTATGGTTTAATGAGTCATAGCTTATTTACTGTTGGGAATTTGTGTGTTTGCATATTTGGTCGTCAAAACTCTTCACAGCATATTGATATGCAAATAATTACCTGAATAGTAAAAATGCCAGATTGCCAAATTAAATTTAAGTCACATTTAAATATTACATGAAAATCCAGAAGGAAACCAGTGTAGCTTTAGATGACTTTCTTAAAAGTATTCAAACCTGCTGGCTGGGCACAGCAAATGATTAAGAAAATCTATACATAAGGGCAGACTAGATGGACCAGGTGGTCTTTTGGTGCCAACAATCTGCTGCTTTGCAGAGAGAGAGAGAGAAAGAGAGAGAGAGAGAGAGAGAGAGAGAGACTGCTAAGTGCAGAGAGAGAAACAGCTGGTCACAGGAGCTGCATCACAGAGGTACATATGAAATGAAATATACAAAAATTAGAATGAACAAAATATATGTTTTTGCAAGACACACTACAACTATGGTGGAATGCAGGCATACCTAATGTGTCTTACAGAAACATGGCTTTTGTATATTTCATTTAAACATCCCATTCAAGAGATGAAAAATTGTAATGAAAAAATGTGATAGGTAACCATATTTACCTGTCCACACTCCTCCTGATGCTCTCTGGCACCAGCTTCAGTCCCTGGTCACTGATAACCCACTTGGCCAATCACTGCGATGTCCTGTAGCAGCCAGCAGGGGATTGGAGTGGGCAGGCATTGGGAGGAACGCAGACAGGTAAGTGGCTGCTGTTTAAATACTTGTGCTACTGTACTGACATACAGTGTCAGAACAGTAGTGCGAATATTTAAAAAATACCTAAGTACCCCAAGATGACCAGTCAAGCATCAAGCTCGAACCAGTACCCTGATGCTCAATTGAGCACAATAACACTCAAAGCAAACGCTCAACACCATACATGTGATAATACCTTTGGTAGCTGGTACCAAATGTTACCTTTCTCTGGAGTTCTGAAAGCAAGCTCTGTATAGTCCATCTGCTAAAACTCCTCTAGGTTTTCTGGTCATTATTAGACAGCATTGGTATCTATTAGATACTGGTTTTAATTTACAATAGGAAGCATGGAACAGATGTGCAAGGTATCTGATAAATCCATGGATTTTATATTTTATTGCATTTCATACTTGTTTTTTATATTTCAGTCTTGTTTTTTATATTTATTTCTGATTATAGACTCTTAAAACCTGATTTGTTTGTAATATATTTCATTCTTTTTTTCTTGATTTTAGCTTTTATTGTGTGTGAAAAAAATCTCCCGCTGCAAGCTAGAAACCATAAACAAGTAGATAAGCAGCTGTCTGCAGGTAGCAACAAAATAAAAACAAATCGACACCTAATTATAAAAGTAAATAACAAAGAAAAACTACAAAGGTACAAGATTCTACATGTACTGTGCAATAAATCTGCTGCTTGTGAATATACCCTACAATAACTTATAAACTATCAAACATTAATATAGTTTCTAGTTTAATCTACTTACCAGTGATGCTTAAAGTATACAGGGTGTACAACGGCCACAACTGAGTTTACCAAAACACAATTCTTTGAATGACTAATCCTCAAAATGATTATATATCTCTAGGTAGAGCAAGGCTTATTATGAATTCACTTGGGTGAAACAGAATTAATTCTTGTTAGGATCAGCAAAGTCAAACTAGACAAACACAGTCTGTTGACTGACTATGCCTAATCCTGGGGGAACTGTCCTCAGCAAGCTAGTGAATGTTATCAGCGATTATCAAAGCCACTGTCAAGAAAATGTGAACTTGTGGTTTTTGTGTCTGGGGGGGATCATGTCATGCATACAGAGTTGGAAAGGAATAATTAACCAAACGCCCTTCTCAAGGAGTGTACTTTATAGACCTGAAACATTTACAGATTCTCTGTTCTATATTTGAAGTGAACAATCACACTGTAGGTAAATTAGGCCAAGAGTACAGCTAATGTAGCTCTAGCTGAGGCTCTTTACATTTCGTCTGCTGTGTACTCTTAGTTTCCTTGTACAATGATAGATAGATAGATAGATAGATAGATAGATAGATAGATAGATAGATAGATAGATAGATAGATAGATAGATAGATTATAAAGAACATTTGGAAACAGGATAAATAAAAATATCTTTTTTACTTTTTCATATTTTTAATGTCTGCATTTATAAATAATAAAAAAACACTCAACCTGTGACTGCTTAATCCATATAGTGGCATTTTTATTATACAGGAGGTGCTCAGTAGTGATAAGCAAACTTGTCAAATGTTTGGTTCAGAAGGTTTGCCGAACTTTAATGTAAAGTTCGGGTTCGTGCCAAACCAATCTATAAAGAGTATGATTGTGCTTCCCCGGGGTACTTATTCTCTGGTCCAGTCTGGTCCCCTCATCTTCTCCGGTGAAGGCCTGCTCAGCCAATCACAGACTGGCTGGGATGGGACAGCACCACGGCCCGTGTATGGCTGAGCGGACTGCCACTCTTGTTTCAGGAATGACAGCCCAATGACAGGTTCACTGGGACAAGAAAGCACCATGGCCTGTGATTGGCTGAGCAGTTGTCTCTCTAGAGACAAGAGCTACGGCCCACTCAACCAATCACAGGATTTGCGGAGCTGTTCTATTTTTAGTCAGCCTGTGGTTGGCTGTGCGGGCCCTCATCAGCGAAGCCAACAGAATGGGGCCAGAGACCCACAAGAAGAAACCGGGGGAGTGTAGACAGGTGAGAGAAACTTTTTTTTAGAGTCCTGTTGAACCTGTCCAAACTTTGCAAAAAATTTGGTTAGTTAGAAAAACATTTTTTTTTGTTGCAAAGTTTGGAATGAATCTAGGTTTAGGGGCAGCTTGGCCTGCTCATCTCTACTGCTCAGCTTATATACAGTAGGCTAAGTGGAAGTTGGCATGTAACCTTATTCTGTTTTTTCTGCATCTGAAGATTCAACAAATTCTTCTTTTTTTTTTTCTTTTCTTCTTTTTTACCAGGTGAGTGTCACTGTTTTGTTTTATGGACCTTAACTCTTCAATTTTTGTCTGGTAAACAACAAAGCAGGAAGGCTTTGCGAGTGAGGTAAAACTTGACACTCCGATTGAAGGCAGAGCAACAGACGAGGACATTATATACAGCCTTTTGTTTTTTCAGCCAGTAACAGGAAAGTGAAAAGGAGGAGAGGTAAATATTGGAGTAATACTTGAACACATAGGAAAGATTTATTTATACGTTTCTGTGCAAAGGTTTAAGACAATATATCATTAAATGAAGGGGGTGAATAAGGAAGAATTGCCAACATAACTGCATCAGTGCAACATTAAAACAATGCAACAGCGTGCAGTGATTCCTTGAGGTACAGCAGCTCGACAGCTATGATGTCAAACGCTTTGCATAAAGCACTTTATGCATCACCACTCCCAATGCATTTTTCTGAGCAATTATTCTGTGCTGAGCAGCAATACATGTACTGTATGCATCTACTGTATATAGGTGCCCCAGGCACAGCCCGGGTTAAAGGGGGACACCGGTCAGGCTGTAATTTTGAAAAAATAAGGTGCTGCAGTGGCCCTAGATATTTACAGGGTGACTCATGTTAAATGGAGGGGGGGGGGCAGTTGCAGTACTAGCCATGACCTCTGTCTTGCAAAGGACATAAAGCTGTCCCTTCTTCTTCCTTCTTCACTTGGCTGCTTCCTTCCCCCTTATGAACTTCCAGTGCAGTGTCCTGGACCTTCTATCTATCTATCTATCTATCTATTTGAATCAGTATCTATGATTTCTAGGATATGTAATCACTTTCTGATGGGTGGGAGACCCTGACTGATGCTGAGAATGAAGGACCTCAGTGCTTGTGCAGTGCACTGTGGCCCTATCCAAGTTCAATTGTAAGGTGTCAGACCCCCCCCCCCCCCCCACACACACACACACACGTCCCTACAAGCATGTTCATACTTGTTGTCTCCATGCTATTTGAACACAGTATACATGTGAACCAGCTTATAGTCAGTGTAAACATTGACAATGCTGTTGCATTCAAGGAATGTGGTGCCTCTTCAAACAGCTGATTAGTGGAGATATCAGGAGTGGGGCCCCAATAAGCCATTACATTTTCAGAGTCTGAATAACCATTTTAAATTGTGTATTTGTGTTGTTGGAACATATAAAAAATAAAACTGCATTACATTTTATCTTTTGTGGTGTAATTTGACACTTTCCCCCTGATGAATAAAAGTCTAACTACACCTTTCTCACTGAGCATGGAAGAAACTAGCTTCTCTTTATGCTTTGTTTTTAATAGAAATCAATGCAGTTGAAAACATTGGACATGAAATCAACAAACTGCATGTTAGGCCTTGTTTAATCTATAAATTCCCTTGTATGTTTTATTATTTTTCTATTTAATGATTATACAACTTGCATTTGAGCATAATGTAAGATTTGCAGTTCTGCTACCATCTATGAAGATTGGATAAGGTAACCATATAGTAGAGGTTTTGGACAGCTTATTCAAAAAATTATTATTTTTTTTTTTTTACTTACCAGTGCCTTTTCTTTGCATATTGTAATGGAAGGTCAGTATAGCCCCCAGATCACAGGAAAGACCAATTGGTTATTTTGTCAGAATCGTCATTTTCATGTAAAGGATTTTCATAAAAGAAGTCAATCTTGAGTGACAAACCATAAATAAGTTTAGAAAGTGGCCATCTGAAATCCTTAATTTATGGTCATCTTGTACATAAGAGAATGCACTGTACTCCAAATATGCAGCACTTTAAATTTTTATTAAGCAAAAAAATAAAACATAAAAAAGTGAGTCAATATTTTCATGAAAACAGAAATCAGAAAAAATAAATAAATAAAAACACATACTTACCTACTTAACAGCAGCAGTGCAATTCTCAAAGCTTGTCTTGTCTGCTGGTGTGACAGGCCACCAAGGAGACAGCGGCCTCTTGTGGCTGGAGGCATAATGCAGCCTCCAGCCATAAGAGTGATGATCTACAGGGCGAGGAGCCAATGGCTCAAACAAAGCACCACATTTAACTGTATGCCCTACTGACAAGATAAAGGGCCAGAATCAGCACCTTGCTGCACTTGCCCAGGTGCTGATGCTGGACCAGGCTGGCTAGCAGCACATCTGGAATTCTGGCAAGATTCTGAATGCACATCCAGAGCTTTATGGCTCTATGGGGCATTTGTTTCAGAATTCTGGATGAAAATAGTACAGGATCTATAATGCCCTGACCATCTTCCTGACATGGACACCCTTGAGGAAAAATCCTGAAGGGTGTATGTGCCAAATAGAACCCTATGGGTCTACAAATTTCCTGATAAGAAATCTGGATACATTTATAGGATGTGTGAATGTGGCCTGATGATTAACTAAAATAATATAAAATACCAACAATATAACTACATTCTTCTATCTGTGGTGACTTGTGTTTCACAAAGGACCAGGAAGTTTTGACGCAAAATTCACTTCTTTAATACAAATCTAAATTGCAATGTACTTGGAGTGCTGAGTACTCTTAATAACAAACTGTATTGGGATCTAACACTTGTACCTGTAAAATATACTGTGCCATTGACTTTGCTCTACGTTATGTCATATGGCAATGGATCATCACAATTCTATAAAAAGATGTAACAACAACCCAGAACATTTCCTGTAATGCACGGCTATTTGACATGTTCAATGTGTTGTCCAAGGTGCTGAACACAAAACTGAAGCTGTAAATAAAGCAACTTTTGGGATGATAACTTTTGAATCCCACAAGATATTGCAAATCTGATTGCAGTAGTCAATTTCTGAGACAAAATTTCTCTTGATATTGCTACATGATCACTTTCCAATTGGAAAACCTTGCCCTTCATCCAATATGTTAGTTTTACTGCTCACGCTAATTAAGTGCCATAACAGACACGGTTGCTATAGCAGACACAAACCATGGTAAAGAGTGCTAATAAAAAATTTTTAATACCCTTTAATAAAGCCTCGTCAACTGTATTAGTTTATCTAAAAAGTTCAGGGTCTTCATCAGGGCAGCGTTGGTGGTACTGCCATCAGCAGCCCAGGCCAAGTGATAAAAAAAAGGAGGATGACCCATTCCTGCAAGGTCTGAAGCTCTAGAGTTATACACAACAATTTTTTCACCAAACTAAAATTTGGGAGTCTTGCCCAATGACTGTGATTTGTCAGTTTTACAGATATCTTATAGGACGACCGTCATATGGAGGCCAAATAATAGTCACTATTTTATAATGACTGCCGTACTACAAATAACTTTTTATAAAATAATAGCCATAATTTTGCCTCCAACGGCCAAAAAAGGGCAGCTTGTAAACATAGTGTCACAATGAGCCACAATGCTATAAGGCAATCTGATATTATGTGTTTAGCTAATCAGATTAATATTTGGGTGAGCTTGGAATTATTACAAAAATCTGTTTCTAAATCCCAGTCATTATATTAATTGCATTGTTCTCTGAAAGTGTAAAACCTTGAAAGATTCCATAAGGCATGCCTCATGTGTTTATTTTAGTTGGCAGTTTTACCAGAATAATGAAGCATGCCCAAATTTGAAGACACAAATATGTAAAATAATTAACAAGCCATAAGGAGATAATTTCCAAGTGCCTATAAAATTTGAAAATAACAATAGTTTGGGAGAAAAAGTAAGTAAAATAAAAAAGCAACCATAAGCCAGACAAGAGCAAATAATGAAAAGTTTGAGAAGTAAGCAATTACAGCTGTGTTGTTTGGCAAGGATCCCAAATTTCTACCTTAATGTCAATGCCATTTGTTTATATGTACACAGAAGGAAAAGGAAACTGGTTACAATGGTGAAGGCTTAATACAGATGAAGGATTAATACACCCTCACCTACAGCATATAATCCATTCTCTACCAAGGCAGAGTAGCTTCTTGTCAACAAGTACCCAGACTTCATGTTCAATCAAAGCCCAACCAGTTACAGTATATACCGGTTTGTATGTAACTGGCTACTATTTTCTGTACCATTTACAGTACTTAAAATATCTCTACTGCTTTAAGAAATTAATATTGTGTAAGGCTGAAAGACAATGAGTCATTAGTTGCTATCCAGTGTGGATGCAACAGATAAAAACATGTTGCATGCAGTATTTTTTTCTCACCAAGGCAACTATACATACAGGATGATCCAAATGTCCAGGTGCTGTGCCCTGTTTGAGCCTGTGGGACATAACCAGCTTGTTGCATCTTAAATATTTAATTGGAGTGGCTCCAGGTTGCTAGCATATGAAACTGCCTAAGGCCATGTACACATGGCGTAAGAGGCCGGCCATTTCGTGACCTGGTCCGGTCACAGAGTGGCCGGTCTCTGAAAAGATCATAATGGCCGGTGCGCTCCCACATCAGAGCTCCCCACTGTACGCTATGGAGCTTGCAGCCGGAGGCGCTCGATTCATAGTGTGCAACTAGAGAAAACTGACATGTCAGTTGTTTGCGGGGCGGCTAGGGGTTCCGGCCGGAGCGTATACTATGTGTATACGGTCCAGTCGTGATCCCATAGACACTCGGCCAACGTATTTTATCATATTAACTACGGCTGTTGTTACAATCGGCAACAACGGCCGTAGAAATACGAAAAAATATGTTGTGTGAAAAATGAATGTGTGTGAATAATGAAAAAATGACAAAAATGCATATTTTCAAAAGAATACCCATAGGGATCTAATGCTTTTTTTTCCTTCTTTTTTAAGTACTTGTTGCTCTTACATACAATCATGCAAAAAAAAAAAAAAGAGTAGAGAATAGAAATACAATTTGCTATCTCTTCTCTGGGTAGTCATTGGTGTAACTATTGCAGCAACATCCTAAGAAATGAAGGGGCCCACTGGAGAGCAGGAATATGGAACCTCATTCATCAAAACTGCCTAAGGCTATGTTCACACTATGTAAGTACCTTAGTGATCACGGCCGTTGTTGATCGTAGTGCTGCACCTGAGGGAATCCCGGCCGGAGGCTATACACATAGTATGCACTCCGGGCAGAATCCCTAGCGGCGCCGCAAGAAACTGCCATGTCAGTTTTCTGCGGCCGCTATTTATTGAGTAGCAGCCGCAGAAAACCTGTTAGTGTACACAATGGAGTGTGCGGCTCCGAACGCACACTCCATTGTGTGCAGTGCGAAATTCAGTGGCGGTAAAGATCACCCGGTCGGTACTGCAGTACCGGCCAGGATGATCCTTTCTGACACCGGCCGTTCCTTGACCCGGTCGAGTCGCAGAGTGGTAACATGGCCTACCATTGAACACTGTTTCATGCAGTTGCATAGCCTATTTAATGGCAGTTTTACTGTACAAGTTCTTGTAAACTAAGTCATCGAATGAGTATTTCCACTTTCTTTTTTATGGCCTTGCTAAGATATGAATTACCAATAAAGATTTTAATAAGAAAAGAAGTAAAGGGTTTGCCAAAGGCATGAGTCCTGCCAATACAAAGAATTCCAACTGAGAAAGCTCTAAAAGAGTTTGCCTGATGGGTAGAAGAGGATGGTCAGATTTTCACAATATATAGGAAGACAATATTACTTCACATTATTTGCTACTGACCTCTTGTCTCTTTCCCATGATAAAGAGAATGAATCAAAGGCAGGCTTCATCAGTGAACTGTACCAGATATGATGTTGCAAAAGTATTAAATGTCTTCCTATGGCTTAGGAGAGCTCTATGCTGTCAAGGGGAACTTACAGACTGTTACCACAGTCTAATATAATAAAGTCACAAATCCCAATGCAAAAAACTGCAATGGTTGCACTTAAGTTAATTATTTCTTGAAGATGAAACCATTCAAAAAGTAAAAGGAATGTAAAATTTGTACTATTCCATATTGCCGATATTTGAGATATGGGATATGGATAACATAGACCTTACTTTTCTACAACAGAGATCTTCAATAAATACTAAGCCTAAAGGAGTGATTGAACAATGAAATGTATTCTCAACTGCCTAAAGAATGCACATACATTGGTCAATAAGGTTATTTTACAAACGTTTAGGGATGGTCCGAACCGAGTTCGGTTCGGGTTCGTACGAACCCGAACCCTCGGTAATGATTCCCGCTGTCTGCCCGCTCCGTGGAGCAGACGGATCCAGCGGGAGGACCGCCTGGAAAACTGGGATACAGCCATAGGCTGTATGCCAGTTTTCCAGTCCTTACTCCCGCTGGATCCGCCCGCTCCACGGAGCGGGCAGACAGCGGGAATCTGCTGCCGAGGTTCGGGTTCATACGAACCCGAACCACGGCAGGTTCAGACCATCCCTACTACCGTTCTATTGTTTTTATGCTTTCCTTCTGCTTCTGACGCAAACTGTTTGCTCTGTTGCCCTCAGCTCTGTTGGCCTATCTGTACATCCTGTAATGGACCTCCTGTTCCTGTGTACAGGACACTCTGGCCAAGAAGTCAGCAAACTCTATCTCCTTTTCCACTATTTACCTATAAAGTGTAGTGGGAGGGAGACAGAGTTGGCTGAATTCCCTTATAGATTATACCATTAAGATTAAGCGGGCTACAACTTTCAGACTATGTTCGCACGCTGTACAAACAATTGCCGTCCGCATGAACAGCTGTTGTTTAATGCTACCTCCCTAAAACTTATTTAATGAATCAGCCATGACAACATCATGTGGCAGAGAGTTCCATAGTCTCACAGCCCTTTTGGGAGCAACACTGTTTTTGGCAGAATTTACCGCTATTGTTCTAGTGGTTTTGTTTTGAACTGTATCAAATAGCCAATTCTGAGGGACTTGATAGAAGTTTTTTTTTTTTTTTCATGTTTTTCCCATGTATTTATACTGTTGGCACTTTCTCTTTGCAGATTATACAATGTGATTCTTCATACAATGCTATTTAGTATTATACATCTAATATGGCTTTCTATTATGTGTAACCCATGTTATTTAACAAACCATGTACTTTTACATGCATTAGATCAAGAATATAAACAGTTAAAGTCAATCTTCTTTAGATGACAGTGACCTGTCACATGCCAAAACAATCTACATGCAGTATAAGCAGACTGAAGAGAGTAAAGTAAAGCCTGCAGCAGTGACAGTCTTGAATCATGCGGAATAAGAGGAGCTTTGAATCTTACATTACAATATTTCAAGCAGAGCTTTGTAATAATCTGTAATGGGTTTCCTGCATATAATTAGCAAACTTCTGCTCCAGATCTATGAGCAGTAGACAGATCCAGAGCATAACAAAATACTTGGCTTAAGCTAGGTTCACACGTACTATACTTTTCCCAGTTTTTCCACATCTATTGTGATAACATATTAAAGTAGGGCACACTGACTCCTTTAGGTCAGATTGCAACTGCATTTTGACTCCTGTTAAATTGTATTAAGTAAAGAACTGCTACTATATATGATACAATAGGCCTCTATTGGACTTGCCAAGCAAACCATTATGTTCACCAGGTTTGTCAGGTCAGGTTCCTACTGCAGCCCCATTTTGGACCCCAATTATAACTGGATGGGCTTCATCAGAATACATTTCAAAACAGTTATTCCAAAGCTTTTATGTCTCTATTAACAGGATTATCCCATGAAATTGAAAATAAATAAATAAATAAATAAAGCCCTTGAATAATACACATCACTAATCTAACATTATTCTTTAGAAGACAGCCTCTAGCTAGTGTAATTTTTACCCTTTTAATGCTATTTCTTCACCTGCCTGCTGCTTCTTTCTCTTCCCTTTTTGTAGGGAAGAGTGTAATCATGCGACCAGGAAACTGCTGTATTTTCTAGAAGTATATTGCATTCTGGCCCTTGGTAACTCTATAGTTACTACAGCTGTGTTCCACTGTGTCCCTCAACCGAACTGTATACAAAGTAATCCCACAAGACTGAAATGCCTCTTTCATGCGCAAATAAGCCAAATCGGCGTAAAAATATTCGCAAATGGACTATTTGTAAATATTTTATTCATATCGGGCCCATCTACACCTCCTGTACCAGTAGGGTGGGGAGGGGCATTACGGGGGGGGGAAGGGGGAAGGTGTGCAGCAGCACACAGAGGAGGCGCGGCCATTGTGTGTGCTGCATTTATCCTTTTTCTGGCATGAATGGGCTTCATGCCCATGGGATTTATGTAGAGGCAGTGCGAAGCCGTGGGGACATTAGTAAGCCCGGCGTAAAAGAATAGATTTTATTAATTTATTCATGTATTTATTTTTGCAAGGCTACTGAAAATTATACCTATTTACAACAAATCACATAAATAAAATACAATGACTTATTTCTTAATCAATATAATAGAATTTATAATAGAATATTTGCCACTGTAAAACCTCCCACTTAAAATTGATAAAAAATGGTTTGAGGGTATTGGTCTTCATAAAGATGGCCAATATGCATAATATATGATGGAACAGAAAATCTGTTGCCAGAAGTAATGTATTTATCAGAGGGTGGTCTTCTGTAAGCAGTGATCTTTCTGGAGAGATTTCACTGTAGTTGACTATTACGGAATGACAGATGTCAAAATTTTGTCCTAAACCTCTAGCCTTATATATGTACAGTTAATGTCTTTCAGCAAATGACAATTGATGAAAACTTTAAAATAGTTAAATCCAAGCAAAAATTACGAGAGAAAAAGACACACTTAAATGGTTTTATGAGCATCTTTAAAATGCTGTGTTTGCTATTTAATGCGGAGTGTAATTTGATTTGTTCCATTGAAACACTAAGAAAGGAAGTCTCAAACTGAGGAGCATAGATTTATTGCTAGGTATTTTCCTTGTAACCTTGAGCAACTCACATTATCTCCTAGTGCCTGGAGCACTAAATATTTTATTATGAATTCAGCAGGGCACAGATTGATTTAAAGAATCTGTGGTTTAACCATCTGCAAGGTATACTGCAGCTTCTAAAGGACTAGATGAATGTGTTGTTGTTGTTGTTGTTATATTATTATTATTATTATTATTATTATTATTATTGTTGTTGTTGTTGTTGTTTGTTATTAATATTATATTAAATTTTAGTGTTTTCATGTGAGGCTATTGAAAATAAAAATAATATTTATCATGGTATGATTGAAATCAGAGCTGAGCTCATGAACTAAAGAATGATCTTTTGTTTTCAAGCATTTTATCACAAGGTGCTGGCAGGTGGCAGTGTTGTGACATAGATATCTCTAGATACTGTCTTCATTATCTTGAAAATAACAATAAAAATATTGTGAATGCTTAAATTTGTACAAAACATGACTTATTTGTATGCTGACCCCAGGATAAAGCCTTTAATAATTTCAGCTTTGTGACATGCTGTATATTGGAGTTCTTATGTGTTTATTGCACTGCAGTATACAGTTAACATTATGTTTATATGAATTATAAATTTCACATTTGTTCATTAGAAAAAATTATAAAATGCACTGTAACAATAATAATGAGGTTCTTCACCAAAATTATTTAGGAAAGCTGTTTACTGTGACAGTAAGGGCATGTTTTATATAGTATGTGGCTATGTTCACACAACGTTTTTTCAGCTCCGTTTAAAATGATGTCCGCTATTTTGAGTCTAAAATAACGGACGTTTTTCGAAGCCTGGCATCCCCTTAGTGCAATGACAGGTGTTTGCATATTGTCTTAGTTTGGGGTTACTAATTGCCCTTTGTTTGTGGCTTAATTAAAAAATCCATTGAATTTAATAGTAAAAACAGAGAAAGGATGGTGACAATAGAAGAAATGTGTGTGAACAACTAATACAAAACGTCCGCTGTTTGCAAAAAAAGTCAGAAAATAATGTTCATGTTCATTATTTTGACGTCCGCTGCAAAAACGTCCGTTTTTCAATGCATTGTGTGCATAGGACGTCCGTCTTCCCATTGACTTCAATGCAATTGCATTGAAGTCAGTTAAATTGCTGCAAAAACGGACGTTTTTTTAAATAGCAAAATCGGATGCTTTTTCTCCATTTTTGACGTTGTGTGAACATAGCCTGTCTTTGGATTATTACATAGAAATAGACTTTGGCAGCAGCTTGTCCTATTGAAACGAATAGACTCCCTAAGCTGGTCCATCATAATCAATTGTTTTACCCAAAAGTGGAAAGGTGTGGTGTTAGCAAGCCTCCTATTTGTTTTAGATTAGTGTCACTACTGAAGACCTAAGCTCTGGAAGATCTGAGACAATATGTCTGCTAGGCACACATTGCCTCATATGGCCATTGAAAAAACAGTGGCTATAGCTTTTATTTCACTTTTCTTAACATAACTTCCAAGAGAGAGTCTAATATGTATTTACACTATACACTCAGTTTCATATCACTGCATCATTTAAGTTCTAATACATAAATGGGGATGGTCAACTACACCCTCCCACTTTAACATCAATATACCCTACCATTATATGAGACAGCCAATTTACAAAATGAAAACCTCTTTTTGTAAAGTTAAAAAGAGTATATATAAGATGTGAGAAATTCATCAACATTACAGTTAGACAAAAGATATCCACAATATAGGGCTGCATACAATTCTTCTTTCTCCTTTGTTGTGGAATCCAGGTGCTATGAGATTTCAATCTGTTACTTTATCAAGCAAATGCAGGTTTGTTCAATGGTTCATTATCCTAAAGATAAAGATGTCAGACCCCTCCTCACCCAGCTCAACCCTTATTTTTTCTTTGTATGACTCCCCCCCACACATAGTGTGATATAGTAGATGAGTCTATGGAATGGTTGGCTGCAGTTATTAAACTCCCCTGCCTTACATTGTCTGTCTCTTCTGTGTGCAGATTCTGTAGTTTGTCCTGTAATGTAGCCGGGCACTACAAACCTGCTTGTAAGAGTTGACCAGAAGAAACCTCACAAAGAAAAAGGATGTATTTGGGATATGTGGACAGAAGATCAATGTCACAGATCTTATACTTGCCACACTTAAGGCCCTATTACACCAAGCAATTATTGGCTGTATTTGGCCAATAGTCGCTTGGTGTAATAGCTCTCGTTAAAAGGCAATGATAAGCTGATGTCATTTAATCCTTGTCTTTCAACAAAAAATAGAACGATAGTTACCGCCGCTATCTCCAATGGGCTCCCCTGATGATCTAAAGATTGTCCGGGGAGCCCCTTCCTCAGCTCCCTACTCTTACCTACTTGCTGTCAGCACTCAAAACAACGGAAATAATTGACATGATCATTATTTTGAAGGCCGTAGCAAACATCGGCCCTCGTTTATTGCATTGTGTGAAACAACGGCTGTTACCTTGACCTCATTATTTAAAAAATGGCCAATGTGTAAATTGAAAACAATGGCCTTTGTTTTAATAAAAAGTATGTTGTGTGAACATAGCCTTAGAGTGCTTCTTTGAAGCCACTTTTAGGCCATGTTCACACATTATAAAAACAGGAGCTGTTTAGCGCAATCTACAGTACAGCCTCAAATAATGAACATGTTCATTATCTGTGACTGAAAATAGCGTTAAACAATGGCTGTTTCCAGGGAACGGCTATTCTTTTCACAACATGTGAACATGGCCTTCAGAGGTATATTTTGGTCAGCATATTACACAATTTGTATATGTCACAGCTGGAGTTGAACCTACACAAAGAAAAATTGTAATGAAAAGGTTTGAACCTTCTCTGTGTTTTGGTCCTTACAGTTCTAGCTTACAAACTTTATCAAAAATAGAAGTCTATTTAATTTAAATTTAGAATTTTTCTAAAAGCCAAACAAAAAAATGGTCGGTTAGCAACACACAAGTGACTAAGATTAGGAAAAGATTGCAGAGAGGACCCAGCCATAGCTATGGTTCCTGAGATCTCACCCAACAAGGGCAATCCCAACCTCAAAATTCCTTCTCCCTGGTCCTAGAGGGCACCACTTATTACAAATGATCATGGATGATGCACAGTGAAAATAGGGTCCCGAGTATAAGATGAAGCTTTTAGGAGCCTGGAATCTCCTTTCCCATTTGTGTGATGTGGTATTCTACACTTGTTTTCTTTTACCATACTTTAGGTTTATATATTTTTTATATTTGTCTGTTTGTTTGTTTGTTTGTTTGTTTGTTTGTTTGTTTTTTGAGTAATTTTGGATAAAAGCTTTATGTTAGCAACAAAAAGCAATGGGGTTTTGGCAGAGCAAGGTAAAAAAAACTGTTATTGTCACAAAAGAATATATAAGGCTGAAAGGAGAATCACATTAACTACTGCATTTACAGGCAGTTATTAAAGGTTACATGTTTCACATTTATTTAATACATAATTGGTTGCTCAACATTTCTTGCTCCAGCTCTTGGGAACACTACACCTAGTGCTCTATATCCCATTACAATATAGTTGGCATCACTTTACATTGTAAATCAAAAGGCTGCTGTAAAAGCTTTTAGTGCACTAAGGTACTGCTTGCTTTGCATTTATCCTGCATATATGCACAATGTGGAATGGGATATGTTTAATGTAAGCTTTTTAAAATCCTGTAAGCAAATTCATGAGTTATTACATGATTACACAGTAAATAGGTGAATGCCATTTTGCATATGATAAAACTAATTGTTGAAGATTAAAGAGTTTTTCTGAGACTAACAAGTGTTAGAAATGTTCTCTCTAAGAGCAACATTGAGGGCATACAGATGTTCCAGCATTTGTTTGCATGGAGTGCCATCCTGAAGGCTGACTGCTTACAATAAGCCTTGTGTACAAGGGTTGCATGTGCAAAACTCTATTCACACTTTTGTTTGCATGCTTGTAACTGTACATCTCCAAACCAAATCCCAAAGACTATATTGCTTTAAAATTGTGTCACAGTGTGTGATTACAAAGTGGGATACCTTTTTATATATTGTGACATGCACCAGTTTTATTATATAAATAATGTTTCGATATCCAGTCAATGTTACAATATGGCTAGGACACATACTGTATATATGTAACTACAAAACCAATATAAATCAATGGGTGAGATTTATTAAAACTTGCAAACGGAAGAGTTGCCCAAAGCAACCCATAAGATTGCACACATTTATAAAAAGGTATCTGAGAATTAGCTGTAATGTGAAGGGCTGCCTTGGTTAGCACTCATTTTAAAGACATGACTACTGACAGAGTTTTTGAATACAACTACATGGATGTATTTTTTTTTTCTTGAAAACTATCAACAGTACATATTGTACTAGAAGGAAATAAACAGAGTAGAAAAATATCTGGTAGAAGAACAATTTCTACACAAATGTTGATTTTCTACAATTATTGCTTGTTAGGTCTTCCAAGACAACATTAATGATAGTGATATATAAAACCTAGAGCAGAGATGTCATAATAATCTATACCACCCAGCAAAACCATTTTCTTATGTAAGGGATTAAAAAGAAACATAGTAGTGTAAGTATTACAAGACTTTAATCCATTCTTGAGCATGTCCCTAGGGCAGCTACCTTCTGTTTCTATACTAATGAATACAAGTAAGTCTTTCTGTGTGACAGGTAACTGAAAATTAGAGTAAACGGAGATCATTTTATAAGCTTGTGGATCATAGACAGCTGGAGTAAAATAGCATTGGTAAATTGCAGCCTAGTTAATAATGAGTTCATGGTCTTCATTCCAACAAGCATACAACCTTTATGGATGGAATTTACTACCATGCCATGTCCAGCATCTTACTACAGTCCAAAGTTTCTAAGACATCCATTCCAGTGTGCATCTGAAACATAGGAAATGGGATCATAAATGTCATTTGTAGGACTAAAACTGTTAATTTCATCACCTATACCTGCATATAGGTATACCTGCATATAGGGGCTTAATATGACCTATATAATAAAAGAATTGAAAAGTGCTGTGAAATATACTATATATAGATATATATACTATATCAGTTATGTCAAACTGACTGCCCAGAAGTTGCTTGTGGCCATTGTGTGTGTGCATGTTATGCATCCTAGCCACCAGCAGAAGGCAACTGAATGGACACAGTGTTGTCCCCCAATTAACAGACAACTAGGAACACTTTTGTACATTGAGTCAAAACACAGCGTGTTTTTTCTTCTTCTTCTTTTAACAGCACATTCATTTTTTTCTCCAACATCATAGCTGGGATAAATGAACACTTCTTATTGCTTTCTCTGGCATAGTAGACAGTGTTTACTAAGAAAAGTTGCTGATTGACAATGAAATCTCGCTAGAGGAGGGGAGCATAGTAAGGGTACGTGGAGAGTGTAAAGTGTTGTCTGGTTGTTAAAACTTATGGGGTCATTGTGGCTTTTGATTTAGGGAATTTTTTTCTTTTACCATTATGGTAATACAGTACTGTACTATTTTTCCAGGCCCTAGAAGTACACTCATATAATACAAGGCTTGTTTAAACACAGGGGCAAATTTCTTAGGACTGGCATGTCACACACTAGTCTCAGGTAAAAGAATGATGTTGTAAGATGTACCCGATGTATTAAGAGGCTCAAGCCTGCACCTCTAGAGAGTATATTTGTAGAGTCACTGGGAAGTACAAGTGCTACCTTTAGCAATGTGAAGTATGCCTTACTACTACACATACTACTCTGAATATTATCAGAAGACAAAAAATGAAAAAGGTTACGTCAGTTTAAATGATATTTTCAATGATATCCAATTATATTCTATTTTGGCTCAAGGTGGAAATATGTATTGCCATGATGATCACAATTGATCAAAGGAAATTGATATTAATTAGAAATGTTACCTTACAGCACACCATTGAGGTAGGTGATTAGTGTTTATTCTGTAACACAGTCAAGTGCCAAGTCCTAGTAAGTTTTGACATAAAACAGTCAAAATATCCAATAAGATATCTAGCTAGAGAGGTACAATACTATATATGGAAAAGTTTGTTCCCATCCCAATACTTCTGTTGTGGTTATTCTTTGTAATACATAACATAAATCCTATTAAATTGGCTGGCAGTTGTTGGTCTGTAGGATTCTCTAAAAATGTGCAAATATAGACATAGCGACATTATCGGATTTACAGAATTTGTTTTAAACTTGTCTTACAGGCACTAACCTTAGTATATTAAGCAATGTTCCCCAAACCAAGCCAGTCATTTCTGTTAGGTACTCCAATGGCTCGGCTACATTTCTTTTCTATTTATTGTAGGTAAACAAATGGATACTGCCAATTTTGGAGGTTAAACATATTAGTAAAAGAGTCACTCACAGGTTGCAGGCTAGGTTTATGGCATGACCTTTTCTGTTATGTTCTACCAGTAAACACACTGGTAACAAGATGTAGAACAGTGTGTAGACATAACAGAAGGAAGCATACCATCAGGATAAACTGTAATTGCCAGTGTAAAGCGCCAGGGATAATATGATTCCATATTTAATTTTTTTGTGCGAGAAATTAGGATTTCATTAAGACTATGGGTACCTTAATAAATCTTTTAGTGTAAGATACCTGGAAGTTTATTATGTACAGTAAGTAGCAATATGGCAAATTTGGAAAAATGAATACACTTAAGACCAATGAATTTCTTCTCACCATAAACAAAAATAGATAAAAAATTATAAAAGTCACATAATATTGTAACCTACAGCTTCTTCTTATTCCATTGGTCACACTAATTCTACTCTGAATTGTGTATTGTAAAGGTCCCAGTAAAGAAGAACAAATGGCATACTTTTAATATATAAAGTACCCTATCTGTCTTCTTTCTATTTATCGAGAAAATATAATTGAATTGCCTTGGAAGTAAAGCAATCAGTTCACACTGGGTAGTTAAAGCAAGCTTCAATTCTGCAAAGCACTTCTTAGAATAAGCATTGTTAAAATGCCATCAGTACACCTGACACATAATAAGACTGTCAAGTTACAATTGGCATCCACGTAAATAAGAGTTATTATTCCAGGCTATTGAATAGCTGCAAAAAATAAGAGAAATCTAATATTTACAGAAGTCGGATGTTAGCAGAGCTGGCTCTTTAGATATATATATATCATCAATGTAATTGTTGCATTGTGCCACATAGAGCTAACAGGTGAATACTTTGTTTACAGAGCCATGCCATTCTCATTATTTGCTTAGCTTTTTTTATACACAAAAATCATACAGAAGTTCAGAATAATTATCTGGCCACATTATTAATGATATGGTCACCTTTCTAAGGCATAAGAAATGTTTCATTCATTATACTCAGGTTCTGTTCCAGTTCCAGTGATTATTGAATTCTTCATCCAGCATGGAGTGTACTCACTCAGTCAATTAAATCTCTTATTGTATCTGATTTGTCAGTGTCAATGTCACTGTTAATCTCCTAAATCCACATCAACTCAGAAGAAAATTGCCTTTTTTTCTCTTTTGTTTTATAAGAAGCACTGGCTGGAAATGCCACAAGAAACCTATAAAAAGAAACCTGCAGATGATCTAAGCAGCGGTGGCACAATATACAGTCTGCATCCTTAAATAACATTCATATGTATAATACAAGAGCATGTGAAGACAAGCCTTGGAAATGCAGCTGCTGCCCTCAGATTTTGGCATGCAGTTTCTGCATTGTTGCTTATGTTGATTTACTTTCCATTCCTCGAAAGGTGAACAAGGCTGCTGCAACTTGTCTGAGAACTTGAATAACTTATTACCCAGTAAATGTCAAATTATCAGCACTGCAGGGAGTACATCTCATCAGAGGCACATGCAATGCACTATATCACACCACACATAATGTAATGTTTCTCTTCACCAGTGCTCATCAGATAACAATTCTTTCATCAATCTAAAACACAGCTGAATTTAGGTATTGCCATATGAAATAGCCTAATCATGAATATAGTAGCATGCATATGAAGCCTGTTTGAATCAAGAGCAGAAAGCTTGAAAATGCTGTAGCTAAATCTTCCAATACTAAAGCACAGGGTTGTGCCAGCATTTTCCTCTGCACGATACACACACATCAGCTAGAATATCTAAGACAAAAAGAAAAGCCTCTCTTACCATGCACAGAGAAAAGCTATTCGTTCAGCTAGATCCAAGACTGCTGTATCCAGACGGGCAGCATGAGTGATCCTTGGGCCTCACACAAAAGCGAGATAATTGGCTCTCAATGAAGAGATGTAAACATCCATCATAATAGCAATGGTGCTGAGGCTGAAAGCTACCTCAGCTGTTCTAGCTACTCTGTGAGATGATGTCACAAACATCATCTTGGTGTACTCTCATTGGCTTTTGTTACCTGGAATAATATCTTAACCCTAAGCTTGCAGCACCATTTGAAAGGCGGCTCACTGCTACACTGCTTGCATACAGTATCTGGAGTGAGGAGAAGAACAGCCCTGAAAGAAATGGGAAGATATAGATCACTGAAACTACCACCTAAAAATAGCAGATTCTTTCCGGCACATTTCTCCATAAAATGCTTTGATTTCTTATTCAATAAACTATAAGATTTTTTTTTTCTTTACATGTTAATAGAAGATATTTCTACATATATCTGCTTTTTTCTTATTGAAGAAAATGACATTTTGTATTAATCACTGCATGAGCTTCTATGTCCTAGATTCCCCCTAATAACCCTATTGGTGACTGAGACAAAACATATTTTAATTAAAAAAATAATAATTTGTAACACAATTTAGCTTAGATACCTTTTAACTGAAGCCTGTCTTCCCTTCACATATCTCGTAATATTGGTGTATGGACAGAAGTGCTTGAGGGGCACTTGCTAACTTTAATATTACTACCTGTAAATTAAACCCTAGTGTATATGTGTTGTGTTCTACCCTTTCAGCTATATGTGGAAAAAGTTCACACCCAAGAATCACACCCATGACAGTTCACTGCAGAAAACCATTAGCGGTCAATCAGATCTAGTGTCTTGTAAAGGAACCTTTAAAATCTTTGCCTTTTTATGCAATTTCTTTGGAAATTCTTAGAAATGTATTGAACAATTCATCTAAAATATAGACTTTAGATGCATTTACCTATATTGTCCCACAGGTAATGTAGTATTTATTAAGTATGGGAATGTATTTTCTTATTTTCAGATGTCTGGAATAGCTCGAATTTGCACAATCACAATCAGATGGCTGATAGCAGTTGGGGGTTGGTAGTTACAGATAGTGATTTACTTCTCCCTGGGCAAGGATGTCCATGATAGCCTTTAAGAGCAAGGTCAGATCTGAGATAGAAACTCTGTATATGAGATCTGACCCTGCACATTATTATGGATATCCATGTTCAAAGGGAAGTAAATCACGGTGTATGTGCTATCTCCTAAATGCTATCAGCCAGAGCAGCACTGGTACTTAGAATTAGCTTTACAGTGCTGCAGACATTTCTTCCACCTGCTGCTATCACTAGCTTTGTAAGGGTTCTTCTTCAACAATAGCTTTCCCTTTTTCTGCTTTCAGATGTGGCTGCTCTACAATGCACAATAGCTGTAGATAGGTGGCTACTTCTTTTGGGGCAAACATTTAATTCTTACCACTATACCTAAATACCCAAGCCAGGGCAGAGTGTCTTGTTGGTGCACTTCTAGTACTTAAGAATCAGCACACAGGCTCTTTTATACCTCTCTAGTTTCTCAAGAGCTCTTTAAATGGGTATTCCAGAGAAAAGAGTGTTTTTAAATCAACTGGTGTCAGAAGGTTATACAGATTTGTAAATTTCTTTTATTAAAAAAAAGACCATGGGGGACATTTATTAAGTCCGGACTTAAAAATGTCCCCGCAGCTCTGACGTAGGTTTCCTGCTGATTTTTTCGGCAAAAGAATGATGAATTAACTAGACCTTGAGTCCGCGCCTCTCCTCCCTGCCCACTCAACACCCCCTCCCCGCCCCCCTGGCATATCGGTTGGAAAATGGCCCAATGCGAATAATCTATTTTCGCAAAACGCGAATGCACACACATGAATCAGTTTTTTCCATCTGTTTTTTTTTTTTTTCTTCAAAAAATGGATAAAAAAAAAAAAAAAAAGAAGGATTGGAAAAACATAGTGTGAACCCAGCCTTACACTTGTAATATCTGGTGAGTATTTTGCATTGTATTTTCCATACCAGAAAAATCTGTGCAAAATACATGACCTTAGAAACAGCCGCAGGTAGAAGGGCATCACTGTGCCTGGACAAGCAAATGAAGAAGCTGTAAGGCTCTCTCTTCCTTAAGGGTATGAGGAATAATTGAGGAATTGAAAAGAAAAGTTTTCTACTTGAAATTCCAAGCCTATTAAGCTCTGGCAGAAAAGGAGCAAAATTTGAGCAGAATTCAAATGGAATGCAAGTGGAATTCAAGCAGAATTCAAGCCCCATTAACTTCTATAAGATTTCTCTAGCGGTATCTGCCCAAAGAATTAACATGTCAATTCTTGAGGAGAAAAGCGCATCCACCGGCGAACATTTTGCATGGAAATTCCACCCGAAACTCTCGGCAATGATTCCCGCTGTCTGCATGCTCCATTGAGAGGGTGGATACAGCGGGAGGACCGCCTGGAAAACTGGGATACAGCCATAGCCATAGGCTGTATTCCAGTTTTCCAAGCAGTCCTCCCGCTGTATCCACCCGCTGCACGGAGCGCAAAGTGGGAATCTGATGCCGAGCGTTCGGGTTCATACGAACCGGAACCTAGGCAGGTTTGGACCATCCTTAGAAACAATACATGACAATACAAAAATGTAGGAAAAATCAGCCCAGATAATCATGGTGCACAGGGTATATGAGAGCAGCCAATTTATGCCTACATGCAGTATTTAGACCCGATTTTAGCCCTCATATAGTTTGCAGGGTCCCTCTATGCTCTCATATAGTAAAAAGGCAACCATCTATACCCTAACATAGTAGATTATCCCCCCCCACTCCATATAGAAGACAGACCCTCTATGCATCCATATAGTAGTTAGGCCTTCTGTGCTGCAATATAGTAATTATTTCCCTCTGTTTCCATGTAGTAGTAGTAGTTAGGGTCCTCTGTGCCCTCATATAGAAGTTATGGTATGGTGGTAGAAGACGGCACTCTGTAATGGTGATGGTGCGCGTGGTAGGACTTGTCCCAAGATAAGTAGAAGAGTTAATCCCGGCACACATCAGGTAGAATTCTGCTTACTTTATTGGCATATAACAAGTGCAGTATGTACAGGAGGACGCGTTTCGGCAATGTTGCCTTCATCAACTCAAAGTACAGTGATAACCAGCAAGTTAAAATAGCAAAAAGACCAAATGCGCTGCTATAATGCAGTAAGCTGTTGCGATCAGTGGTCTTGCGGAACAGGTCAGTGGCCAAGCCCCCCTCCCTGTTTTTGGTGACTCTGGTGTCCAAATAGTCAACTGTCGTTTGGCTGCAGGTCATAGTGAATTTAAGCTCCTCCCAGATGGAGTTCAGGTATGTGAAGAAGGAGTCTAAGGTATCCCGTGGACCCTCCCAAATGCAGAATATATCATCGATGAATCTACGCCATACTCTGGCGTGTGTGCGGAACCCAGTGTGATTATACAGTATATGTGCATTTCCTCGAAAAAAGCCATGTACGCATTAGCGTACGGTGGGGCTATGTTTGCGCCCATGGCTGAGCCTCTGCACTGTAAGTAGTAATCCCCTTCAAACATAAAGTAATTTTCAAAGAGAACCACCTCCAACAGGTCGAGGAAAGAATCTTGTTGGTTCAAGGGAAAGTCACTATTGCGCAACAGCCAACAGGTGGCTGTGATCCATTTGGTGTGCTCTATAGATGTGTAGAGACTGACAACGTCAATTGTGACCAACCAGGTTTCAGTAGTTATGTCCTTAGTATCCCTCAGTATGTTCAAAAATTGGGATGTATCCAGTAGAAAGGATGTAGTGTTTCTGACCAATGGTGTCAGTGCTTTTTCTATGTATATAGATAAGGGGCTTAGAACAGAATCTATAGATGCCACTATCAGTCTACCCGGGGGGGTTTCAAGGGTTTTGTGTACTTTGGGCAGGACATAGATCACTGGCGTGATAGGGGAAGTTTTTGTCAGATAATGTACCATCTTCGTGTCTATAGTCCCCTTTAAGGTGTGAGTTTCTAGTACCCCCCGTATTCTGGATTGTATGTCAGAGAGTGAATTTTTTGTGAGTTTTTTATAGGAGGTGACATAAAAAAAACTTCTACAAAAATGCGAAGCCTACTGGATACATACATTGCAAACACTTGCACCCAAAGGGCTAAACAGAGAGTATGAACTATCCAGTTTCATGTTATAATGCCACATATCTCTCTCTCTTTAGGCTGCCCTCCTCACTTGACTTCCCTGCTCGCGCTGGAATGTTACTCTGTGAGCTGGCCGAGGTACGTGTTCCTTCTGACCACTCTATGCCATCTATTATCTACCTTACTTCCTAAAAGCCCCCTCACAACATTTTCCTTTTCTACCTTCATGCGGTACCAGCTTTCTGGTTTTCCCATTTACATACAGCTTCATTTTGTATATTTGTATATATGTATATATGCTATTGTATATATTTATTCTGCACATACTGTACTTTACAGAGTTCCCATAGTTGCCACTTGAGTAAGTGCTACAATCTATTCCACGATTGTCTGTTAATCCCTTACTGTACCTATTATACTGTTAGTACTATCGCCTGTACTGCTACTGAACTTACTGATGTTCTGATGCGCTACCCTCTCCCTTAGATACACTGTGGCAGCGGGTCTTGGTTCGCCGGCCGTATCTCTGTATTGCGCATGTGCTAGCCCAGCGCTTCCCCGTCAGCGGCTCACGCTCACAGCGCATCTACAGGACCACAGGGAACTGCCGACATGCATTCTCTTTGCCTATTTTCTATGTATATTGAGTCTCTACCTGCACCTAACATTTTCCTCCATTTCATTCACTTATGATACGGACGTTTTGTACTTTGAATCTTTGTATCCTGCCATGCTTGTTTTGTTTACATATTACGTCATTGTGACGTCACCGCCGGACCACCCCCTACCATTTTGCGGTCTTTTTGCTACTTAAACTTGCTGGTTATTACTGTACTTTGAGCTGATGAAGGCAACATTGCCGAAACGCGTCCTCCTGTACATACTGCACTTGTTATATGCCAATAAAGTAAGCAGAATTCTACCTGATGTGTGGCGGGATTAACTCTTCTACTCATATAGAAGTTAGACTCCCCTCTGTGCATCTATCTAGTATTTATACCTCTCTGTGCAGGAAATCCCCCTCCCCCCCAAAAAAAGGTAGTGTCCTCCATTTTGGCATCCAATCCAGCACCATCCTATGTGGGTAATCCCTCTGGTAGGTGTTCCCTATACAGTCACCCCATTCCCCAGCGGTTATCTCCCTGATAATCCTCCTGGTGGTTAAACACCACTACCACTGTAAGTAGAGTGTAGGGTAGGGTAGTATTACACGGGCAGATCAGGGCCCGATAATAACTGGAAACGAGCGCCGATCTGCTAGATTGGCGCTCGTTTACTGGGACTATTACACGGCCGATTATCATTTAACAAGTGCTGCAGTGACATTGTTACCGATGTCCTTGCAGCCCTTGCTTTTACTTAATACATTACCTATACAGGCTGCAGGGCTCAGACAGCCCGATCTGAAGCTGGAGCGCGCGGAACCCAGGGAAAAGAAGACCGCAAGAAGGAGCCCTGTAGCCTGGACAGGTAATGTATATAGTCAGTCGACGGTAGTGCACCACTATTACATGTAGCGATGCGCAGTTGGTGCCCGACAATTATAAGTTCAAACCAATATCAACGATCAGCCAATGATCGTTGTCATCGGTTGATCATTGTATTTATTACACAGAGCGATAATCTGCCGAATCGGCCCGATTCGGCCGAGTATCATTCCGTGTAATGGTACCCTAAGTGAGGGAACGGCCTCTTGTTGCCAAAACAGTGATTAGCAGGGTGGAGAGCCAATGCTCTCCTTGCCTTGTCATTCTCCCTGCTGCATTCAACTGTATGTTCTCCTCTTATACAGCTAAACACACACAACATTCCATAGCCGTGTGGGCCCCCCAGAGGCCACCTACAGCCAATAGACATTTGTTAAGTCTGTCTGCAAACGCAATAGCTTTTGTGGACAGCATTAACTGGCAAAATCTTCAGTGGGCCGCCTGCCTGTGTGGGCTTGGGAGCCGCCGTCCCCTCTGCCCCCACCAAATTACGCTACTGCAACATAGAACCCCTTTCCTGCTCTAGACAGTTCCTGTCATGAACAGAGGGGACAGCAGAGAGCATTGTTTTTGGCTGGAAAGAAAATACCACTTCCTGCAGGACATAGAGCAGCTAATAAGTACTGTAAGACTTGAGATTTTTAAGTAGAGGTAAATGAAAAATCTATATAACGTTCTGACCAGTTGATTTGAAAGAAAAAAAATAGACAGAGTACCCCTTAAAGTATTTATGTTTGTATAGGCTACACTGTGATTAAGGAGGCAGTACTGCCTCACATTGCAAAGATCAGTCAATTACTTTTGATAATACAGTAAAATGAACCAATTGCTAAACAGAGGTGAAGAGGAGACATAGAGGAAAACATGTAGGAGTATTCCATCTCCCTCTCCATATTTCTATCAAAGTGGAAAAAATAATGGAAATATATAATTTAGTACTGTGGGTAGTCCTTTCTCACAATCTATTAATTTGTTTTTTGGTACCTGGTTTTTGATACCTGGAAGAGATGGCAGCAGCCAGTTATAAATTAGTAGGAGTGCTGAGCTAGACTCCAAGCTGCAAACAATTTTCCTTTTTACACAATGATAAATTTAAAAGCCTGCTCTAAAGACCTGATCAGCTGAGTATCAGACATTTTCCCAGTCCAAAGCTGATCGTTGTCAATTTTACACGGGCTGATTTTATCGGCCGCAGGAGCATTTCTATCAACCAGCCCAAGTTAAAGGATCTTTAGTGGTGCAAATAGAGAGTGGTAGGGAGGGAAAATAGTTGTGACTAGAGATGAGCGAACCTCGAGCATGCTCGAGTCGATCCGAACCCGAACTTTCGGCATTTGATTAGCGGTGGCTGCTGAACTTGGATAAAGCCCTAAGGCTATGTGGAAATTATGGATATAGTCATTGGCTGTATCTTTGTTTTCCAGACAACCTTAGAGCTTTATCCAAGTTCAGCAGCCCCAGATAATCAAATACCGAACGTTCCGGTTCGGATTGACTCGAACATGCTCGAGGTTCGCTCATCTCTAGTCACAACTATTTTCCCTCCCTACCACTCTCTATTTGCACCACTAAAGATCCTCTGTAGTTGTGACAGGTGCTCTAGGTCCAAGGGGGTTAGTGAGTCCTGCATGAACTAGAGAAAATGTTTAGCTACGTCTGAAGAATTGATAACATTGTTATTAGTAGCTTAATATATATGTTCTGTTATTCTATCCTTTATACGGTGGCTAGTGCATCCTACATATCTAAGATCATATATATATATATATATATATATATGTAATCTCCCACCACAGGCGGATCCCTAAGCTTTATACCACCCAGATAAAGTAACTCTCTTAGGTGTCAAACCAAGTGTTTTCAGCTGCAATATCCACTGCAGCCACTAGGTGTCTCACTCCTCCTGTGCACAGCTACAGTTTACGTGGTAAGGTTAAACTATGTTTTATATACTGTACTAGAAAATGTACCCGGCGCTGCCCGGGTATAAAGTGTCAGTGTGTTAATTAGATTTGTTCTAAGGTGCCCAGGAGGCCAAGCTAAAGGTATTGTTTCATCTGAGTTAATCAGTGGAATTAGCGTATACCTGTAGTGCATAGTTGGAGGGGTTCTGTATACCCACAATGTATAGTTTTTAGGGGTCTCGCATATCTGTAGTGCATAGTTGGGGGGGCTGTATACCTATAGTGTGTAGGTGGGGGGGTCCTGTATACCTGTAGTGTGTAGTTGGGGGGGCTGTATACCTGTAGTGTATAGTTGAGGGAGGTCCTGTATACCTGCAGTGTACAGTTGGTGAAGGTCCTGTATACCTGTACTGTATAGGTCGGGGGTCCTGTATACCTGTAGTATATAGTTGGTGCTGTATACCTGTAATGTATAGTTGGTGGAGGTCTTGTATACCTGTAGTTTATAGTTTGAGGGTCCTGGATACCTGTAGTGTATAATTGGTGGAGGTCTTGTATACCTGTAGTATACAGTTCGGGGGTCCTGTATGCCTGTAGTGAATAGTTTGAGGGTCCTGTATAACTATAGTATAGAGTTGGTGGAGGTCCTGTATACCTGTAGTGTATAGTTTGGGGTCCTATACACCTGTAGTATATAGCTGGTGGAGTTCCTGTATACCTGTAGTATATAGCTTTGGGGTCCTGTATACCTGTAGTATATAGTTGGTGGAGGTACTGTATACCTGAAGTATATAGTTGGTGGAGGTCCTGTATACCTGTAGTGTATAGTTTTGGGGTCCTGTATACCTGTAGTGTCCTGTATACGTGCAGTGTTGTATTTACCCGTATGGCAGTGTTATTCAGTCACAGTATGTCGGCATTGGTCAGGTCTGGTGTTGCGGTGTTATCCAGTCACAGTACGGCGGTATTGGTCAGGTCTGGTGTGGCGGTGTTATCCAGTCACGGTATGGCGGTATTGGTCAGTTCTGGTGTGGCGGTGTGATCCAGTCACGGTATGGTCGTATTAGTCAGGTCTGGTATGGCGATGTTATCCAGTCACGGTATGGTGGTATTGGTCAGGTCTGGTATGGCGGTGTTATCCAGTCACAGTATGGCAGTATTGGTCAGGTCTGATATGATGGTGTTATCCAGTCACAGTATGGCGGTATTGGTCAGGTCTGGTATGGCGGTGTTATCCAGTCACAGTATGGCAGTATTGGTCAGGTCTGATATGATGGTGTTATCCAGTCACAGTATGGCGGTATTGGTCAGGTCTGGTGTGGCGATGTTACCCAGTCAAAGTTTGCCGGTATTGGTCAGGTCTGTTGTGGCAGTGTTATCCAGTCACAGTATGGCGGTATTGGTCAGGTCTGGTATGATGGTGTTATCCAGTCACAGTATGGCGGTATTGGTCAGGTCTGGTATGACGGTGTTATCCAGCACAGTATAGCGGTATTGGTCAGGTCTGGTGTGGCGGTGTTACCCAGTCACAGTTTGGTATACCTGTAGTGCCCTGTATATATATGTACTGTATAGATGGAGTAGGGGCTCCTGTATATACATGTACTGTATAGATGGAGTAGGGGCTCCTGTATATACATGTACTGTATAGATGGAGTAGGGGCTTCTGTATATACATGTACTGTATAGATGGAGTAGGGGCTCCTGTATATACATGTACTGTATAGATGGAGTAGGGGCTCCTGTATATACATGTACTGTATAGATGGAGTAGGGGCTCCTGTATATACATATACTGTATAGATGGAGTAGGGGCTCCTGTATATACATGTACTGTATAGATGGAGTAGGGGGCCCTGTATATACATGTACTGTATAGATGGAGTAGGGGGTCCTGTATATACATGTACTGTATAGATGGAGTAGGAGGTCCTGTATACATGTACTGTATAGATGGAGTAGGGGGCCCTGTATACATGTACTGTATAGATGGAGTAGGGGGTCCTGTATATACATGTACTGTATGGATGGAGTAGGGGGCCCTGTATATACCTGTACTGTATAGATGGAGTAGGGGGTCCTGTATATACATGTACTGTATAGATGGAGTAGGGGGTCCTGTATACATGTACTGTATAGATGGAGTAGGGGGCCCTGTATATACATGTACTGTATAGATGGAGTAGGGGGTCTACCAGTTATTACTGTGGATGTTGTGAGGCAGCTGCCCTAGCAACCATTGCTCCCTGTGAAAATGAAAGCAGTAATCCTATTGGTTGCTAAGGTTTCAACTGCCGTGTCTGCTGCAGCTAATTATATCACCTGTGTTTGCAGTGAGGAGATTTTCCCATTCATCTCTATGGGGCGCCGCACAGACAGAAGGACAGACAGACAGACAGACTTTAATTTTTATGATATAGATGTATGATTATCTAATAGTGCAGGCACTCTGTACACTTTTCTCTTTCTTATTCTCACTTCCTGTCACACTACCATATAAAAGGTAGGGATTTCCTGGAGTGTGTATAGGAGAAATGCTTACAGGTTCCTGCTGCAGTGACTAAGCTGACCTGGCTTAGGTCAGAATCCTGAACAGGCACTACACCACTTTTTCTATTCTAGGAATTGGCTAGCTAGGATGTAGTGCTGAACCCAAGAGGTGGGGTAACTGGATCATAGAACACCCTTGTCTGCACCGTGGATTTCTTCAGTCAGGACTGTCACCCCCCAAGTGAAAAGGTGGGACTGATCCCCAGTAAGAAGAAGAACCTTACTCAGTGCAAGCTCACTCTAGATACAAAGGCCTAAGACTCCTACTACCACACAGGACATTCACTAATACTGCATTGGCAGAAGGCGGTCAGATATCAGATAAATCTAAACGTGAGTATGAGAAGTTCTCTTCAAGTCGAGTATTTCTTCAAACATCCTGGCAGAGTACTGCACTAATTGGACAAGGGTTCCTACCCGGCCTTATACCACTCTCTCAACACAAGTCTTCACTCTCTCCTATTTTCTGCTCAAGTCTACCTCTGAGTTATATTTAAAGAAGTATTTGCCAAGTATTTTTTTGCACCAGAACCGTCCCTGTTTTGTATTCTTCTAGTAAAGTAAACGCACTGTTTAATTTGTTTGCATTGCACCACACCTGCACAAATCGTGATGCACACTGCCTGCACCGGAGGTCCCCGAAGGTCTCCTGGCTTCGGGAGAATGACAGAGGCTTTGGGGACTTCCGGCGGCATTGCCATTCTCCCGCAGCTCTCCCGACAGCCGAGCGTCTCCTAACTTCTCTGATGAGATGCTCGTCTGCCGGGAGAGCTTACTGCCTGTGCCGGGAACTTGACAGGGGACAGGCTACAGGTGAGTTGAATTGTTTGTTGTTTTAAAGGGGTCGCTGCATACGGTGGGGATGCGGCCATATGTGGAGACCATACCTGGTGTATAAGACAACCCCTGACTTCTGAGAAGATTTTTCGAGGTTAAAAAGTCATCTTATACGCTGGCATATACGGTACATACATTAACACCATGGGTGATTATTTCTATGCTCTTTTGTTAGGCTGTTTATATTGTGTGATTTCAGAAAAAGCAAGAATTTTTGAAACAAAAAATGTATGTATACAGATATTGGTTGGATCTCGAGCTAGGAGTGAACCTCCCATATACACACGCTAACAATTGTGCTAGTCTAGTGTATTCAGATTGCTTGTCTAAAAAGTTTACAAGCTGTTCCAAGATTGACAGTAATGCTGGTTTAGTTATTTAATCCAAGGACAGATCTTGGATTAAAAGCAGCTAACCAAAGGTACAAGCGGACTGTGGGTACAGAGTTGCTTTATTATTTTACTGTATGTACGTGTCAGGATTCCAGACTTAGATTCTGGGTGAGAGATTGCAGGTTTACACTGAACCTCCCTCTGTCAAGTCCCCATCATGCAAATCTAATCAGAGTAGGCTGCCACTACGCATCATACTAGGCTGACATGACACCTTGCATTAAATTACACTCAAATACAACCACAATTCACTATGCAGTTTAGTGTTCATATGTTAATTAGTCTCTACAGGTAACACTCCTTCTAAGGTCATAGGTACGTTAGAACACATAAAGGCCCTTATTAAAGTGAAGATTTAATATAAAAACAAGATAGAAAAGAAAAGGGTATTCAAAGAAAAATACTATAAAAACTATAGAGAAGCATCCGTAGAAGCACAATCTTACGTGCGAAACAGCTGTAATGCGTTAACCATTACCAGGGCTCTGGCGTTCCCGTTCACTGCTGCACACAGTGTTATGTTTTAATGAAGATGCACTAAAGATTTTTGGAATTTTAACGGTGAGTGCCCTCAATATATTTCTCTTTTCATAAATGTGACTATTTGTGACTTTTTGTATTACTATTTTTCTAGATTTGATGTGACAAAAAATTCGCAATTTTGCACTTTGGAATTTTTTTGCGCTTATGCCGTTTACCGTGCAAGATCAGGAATATGCTAATTTAATAGTTCAGGCGATTACCGATGGCAGTGATACCAAACATGTTTATTTAGTTATTTATTTGTTTTTATTTATTTATAAAATGGTAAATGGGGGTTGATTCAAACTTTTATTAGGGGTTTTTATTAGGGTTTTTTTTATTAATATATAATTTTTTTACACACATACTTGAAGTCCCCCTGGGGGACTCCTAGTATCACTGCTTTGATCTATTTAGTATAGATATACTGCATAGATCCATGAGATCAGTGTTCTATTGCTCTCGGCTGCTGCAGCCAAGAGCAATAGAATGCGGAGCCAGGATCAGTGCCATTACGGCGCAGACCCTGGCCAGGACAAAATGTGGCAATCGTTCCTCCGCGATGGCGTTGCGGGGGGCATCCCCCACTACACCACCAATTAAGGGGGACAGCAGGCATTTAGATGCAGCTGTCAACTTTGACAGCTGCATCTAAATGCCTAATTAGCGGACCGTGCTCACTAATAGATGTGGCCGTTCAGAGAGGGGTCGCCGCGCGGCCCCCCTCTGAACTCCCCTAGCGACGCCAGGATGTACAGTAACTGGTGCATCTAGGGGTTAAGCAAGAGAATTATAGGAACCAGCCTGTGACAAGACTTTTTTTTTATTGCTTCAACATACTTTCTTTTTATTAACAGGATTATCTTAACCCAGGAAGTAATTCGATGAGTAAATAAACCATGCAAAAATGTACACCTGCTTCAGAGCAGCTGTAGATTTTTTGCACAAGCGCCACTTAGTAAATCCAGCCCAGAAAATGGGAGTGGGGCTTTATTTAAGACCGTGTACAAGTACTTCAGTCTTAATAAATCTCCCCATGGTGTTTTATCTGTCAAAAGCATCGTGTAAGGTGTTATCTCCATCCACATGGCTCTGTTGTTTGCTTAAGGTCTTTAAGCAATGGCTAAATACAGATAATGCAAAAGAGTAACCAGTTGGAAACTTATGTAAAATCTGGGCCCTTTCTTCCTTAAAAAAATACTTTCACATTAAAACAAATGACCTGCACTTTGAATTTACTTTTCTTAAAAGAATGTTGTAACTTTCACTCATTTCCACATGTAGGTATAGCGTAGCTGATCATGTTTCCTCATTTTAGTTTAGTGTATCAAATTACACTTGTTCAGCTAATTTTACATTCCTGTGCACAACTAGATACACTGTTATCTCATATACAATGGGGGACATTTATGAGGTCCAGCGTTTTTTTATGTCGGGCTTACAAATTTACCCGCAGCTCTGCACCTAGAGGTGCATTGACCCTACATAGATCCTGATCGCACAGAGCCAGTCCGTGCGAAAATTTTGAAACCTACGCCAGCTCAGAGCTGGCATAGGTTTCAGCATAATTTTTTCAGGGAAAAAATAAATGCGGTGTGCAGAGGCCATGCCCCCTCTGCGTGCAGCCGCACCACCCGTAATGCCCCCTCTTCGCCCCACTGGCGAAGGTGGCGCAGATGGGGCAGATGCAAAAAAAATATTCGCAAAAATACCGTTTGCAAATATTTTTACGCCGATTTGCCCCATCTGCGCCTAAAAGAAGGCATTTACGACTTTCATACATGCCCCCAATATTTATATAACAAGATTTTATTTGCAAAGAATCGCTACCTTTTCAAAAAACCTTCAAGCTATGACATTTTCATTTTTTACTTTTACATATAGCATTAACCTTCTCTTTTTCACCTCTATAAGGTTTTATATACATACAATTACTATACAAGATTTTTCTTGTCCGTTTATAATTTTTTAAAATTGTGTCCGTTATTTTGCGGTTCGGCCGCCCATCAGTGCAATAATGGCTTTTGGTACATAATTCTAGTTCAGGTGGACTGATTGGCCTTTGGGTGTATCCTTAATTGAAATATATTGAATTATGTTGTAAAGAACATCAGCATTTGCAAAAGACATCCGAAAATAATTGTCATGAATATTATTTAATGTCTGCCTCAAAAGACATCCGTCATTAAATACACTGTGTGCAAGGGACGTCCATTATTCCAGGCAATGCAATTCATTAAGGTCAATTAAATAATAAAGTAACAGACATTTAAAAAAAAAAAAACAGCCGCCTCTTCCTTGGTTACCAGTCCAGGGGGATTGCCTCTGTGGTGTTACTTGGCAGCAACAAATGCATTAAAAGATAATGACCCTGAGGTTCTTGTATTCAGGTCTAAGGAGTTTAAGGGGTAGTTAATAACATGACTGGCCGGGCATTCTCCATCTACAGGAGGAACCCAGGGCCCACTGCACCAGTGTAAGGTCTGATGATACTTATGAGTATTTTATCCTGATACCTTAAAGCAGTCAGGGTATGTTAGCTATCATGTCAAGGTATGTGTGACTTTCCAAGACTTTGCCTCCCCAAACCATGAGTAATCCACGTCCAACCATAAAGTTCAGCATTACAGTGTTAGTTCACTCAGTGTGAACTGGCAAACCTGTCAGCAGGGCCGCTTCTGCCATGAGGCGGAATGAGGATTCCGCCTCAGGCGGCAGATTCTGGGGTCCCTTTAGGGGCGGCAACTTCTGCCCTGTCATCTGACTCACTGCACAGGGGCCCGCCGCCCGCTCAGGTGTCCCCTTTCCGCATCCATAGAAGCTGCAGCTCTGCAGCTTCTAGGGATGCACTGCCGTCAGACTCGGGGCCCTCGGTGACAGGAGAAGACGCCCCCACTGACACTATAATCCTCTCCCCTGTACTGTACGGCATCTGCTGGGTGACAGGCCCCACCCCCAGGCCAGGTCACAATGCTGTACAACAGAGAGCGTGTACGGCTCTGTGACCTGGCCTGGGGAAGGGGCCTGTGTGCCGTCCTATCCTGTCACCGAGGGAAAGGAAAAGCGATGGTTATTGGTCCGGATGGTGAGGAGGGGTGCAGGTAGGGGCCCTCAGGTTTTGCCGGGACTGTCCTGATTCTGATGAGATAGCCCCGGCAAAACCATGTCCCGGGAAGCTCCGCCCCCTGCCATGGGAAGCCCCGCCCCCTGTCGAGCGCGAGTGATGTCACCCATGCAGAGCAGGGAGAGGAGTCCCTGGAAGACTAGAGGGTCCATACTGGTGAGGTGAGTATGGCTTTTTTTGTTTTAAATACAAATGAAGGGGCTAGTGGTATGATGATGAAGGGACAGGAGGATGATGAAGGGAGAAGTAGTATGATGATGGAAGGGCAGAAGGATGAGAGGGGTAGTACTATGATGATGGAAGGGCAGGAGGATGAGAGGGGTTGTACTATGATGATGGAAGGGCAGAAGGATGAGAGGGGTAGTAGTATGATGATGGAGGGGCAGGAGGATGATAGGGGTAGTACTATGATGATGGAAGGGCAGGAGGATGAGAGGGGTAGTACTATGATGATGGAAGGGCAGGAGGATGAGAGGGGTTATACTATGACGATGGAGGGGCAGGAGGATGAGAAGGGTTATACTATGACGATGGAAGGGCAGGAGGATGAGAGGGGTAGTACTATGATGATGGAGGGGCAGGAGGATGAGAGGGGTAGTACTATAATGATGGAAGGGCAGGAGGATGAGAGGGGTAGTAGTATTATGATGGAATGGCAGGAGGAGGATGAAGTGGGTCTTAGTATGATGATGGAGGGTCTAGAGGATCAAGGTGGGGGTAGTAGTATGATGATAGGGCAGGAAGATGAAGGGGGGAGTAGTATGATGATGGAGGGGGAAGGAGGATGAAGGGGGGAGTAGTATGATGATATGGGTAAGGTGGTCTCTGAGGCTAACAGTATTATTGAGTGTCTGAAGCTGGCAGTATTAGGCAGTCTGAGACCTTTACTATTAGGGGGTCTCTAACACTTGGCTCCCCATATGTCACCACCACTAAGACTGGCACTAATACATGTTAGGGTATGTTCACACTGAGTAAAACAGGCTTCCGCTGTTCCGCTGTGGAACTCTCCGCCGCAGAATCCCGCCTGTCTCACTGTCCCATAGTCTCTCCGCCGCAGAATCCCGCCTGTCTCACTGTCCCATAGCCCGTCTATGGGAGAGCGCGTGCTCCTCTGCAGCCGCGGCTCTCCGCTCGAAGAAGTAACATGTTATTTCTTTGAGCGGAGAGCGGCAGCTGCAGAGGAGCGTGCGCTCTCCCATAGACGGGCTATGGGACAGTGAGACAGGCAGGATTCTGCGGCGGAGAGTTCCCTCGTGGAATTCCGCCTGTTTTACTCAGTGTGAACATACCCTTAGTGTATGCACTTCTGTTATTTAGTTCTGTATGCACTGTTGGTATGTAGTTATATATGCAATGTTCACTGCTGGTATATAGTTGTGTTTGCGGGGGAAGGGGCACAGTTTCAATTTTCGCCTCAGGCAGCATAGAACCTAGAATCGGCCCTGCCTGTCAGTTCTGCTGTTTTCTTGTGAATGCCAATCAAGCTGCATTATTCTGGACTGTAAGCACAGTTGTAAATAGAGGACATTAAGCCCTTATGTGACCCTCATTGTTATCTAAAACATGCAGATACTTCTCCTGTTGTTGGGTTGATATCCAGCTCTCCTTGTGTAAAGGTCATCTCCTGATATTTTTTCTTGCAACTGTGGTAGGAGACATAGCTTGTGATTGCCTTTGATGTGCCTTATTGGTGGGTCTGCAATAACTGTGGCACTTGCTTCATCCTACCAGTAGTGGCAGGGACAGCAGCAAAATGAAAGCTAGAGAACTGCATTTATTTATTATTATTAACACCTTAACGACCGATTGTGTACATGTAGGGCCATGTTAACAGCTGCTGCTGCCCTAGACACTAAACCTGAAGTCGCCCCCATCTTCACCCACCAATTAGCATCATGATTTTCTAGTTTCTGAACATCATATTGATATCTGATCAGTCTTAGGCCACGTTTCCACATTTACTGTACATCATAACATGCAGCCGAAGCCAGACCCTCATGCAGTAACCAATAGGCCTATTGGCAATAATCCTGGTAACAGCAGATGACTACTGAGGAAGAAATGAGAGCGTGGTTTTGGCCATATGCATTTCTCTACATGTAGAAACATTGTCTGAATCGTATCTTTCATGGTTTTTAGCTGCTTAAAACATAAATAAATTTCCTCATTGAATCAATGATTAGAGCAGTCTGCATACTATCTGACGGAATTCTTACCACAGGGCTGGTAAATTGGTAGGTAATAGCTCCAGGGGTCACATTTACCACCGCCACATCAGAACTGAACAATACCGCCATACTGTGACTGGATAACACCGCTATACCAGACCTGACCAATACCGCGATACTGTGACTGGATAACACCGCCACACCAGACCTGACCAATACCATCATACTGTGACTGGATAACACTGCCATACCAGACCTGACCAATACTGCCATATAGTGACTGGATGATACCAACATACCAGACCTGACCAATACCACCATACTGTGACTGGATAACACTGCCAAACCAGACCTTACCAATACTGCCATATAGTGACTGGATGATACCGACATACCAGACCTGACTGATACCACCATAATCTCCCCCCCCCCCATACATACACACACCTTAAAAAGACACCAGATTTACTGGCCAGTTTGAGAGGGAGTAGGAGACTAAAAAAATGTAATAAAAAGTTTCCTTCGCCCTGCTTCCTGGTGCTGCCCCCCTGAATGGTGCTGCCCAAGGCACAGGACCACGGTTACCTAGTGTTAAATACGACCTTGGGCATTTGGGCTCTTCCGACCAAAGATGTACGTCCTGGTGTATAGCGATATGAAGCGAGCTCTGGAGCAGCCAGGTCCTCACCCACAATGACGGGCCATTGCAGCTTAACCCCTTAAATTAAGTGAAAGGAGCCGCTTATGTCATTTAAGAATCAGAACCTCTGCAGTGTGAATGCAGGGGTCCTGATTGTTTTCCTTGACCATCAGAGGAGTTCTCTTTACCTCCGTGCAGTCGAATCAACACTCTTCTGATAGAGTCTGCCTCAAGCATGGTTTCAGCAAAAAGGGCCAATAACACTGATCAATGCTTTGATATGCAAAAATGAAAGTTAGCTTGGTCCTTAGGGCCATTTTAGGCTCTGTCCTTAAGGGGTTAATAATGATAATAATGAATAAAACCTATAAATGTACATTTTTACAGGCAAAAATAGCACCTTTTTCTTCTACGTCATGTGATCATCATGCCATTTACAAGAAGAAACGCTGCTGTATTTGACAAACAGCACTATTCACCACTGTGTAATTACAGATCACGATGTTAAAGAGCTAAAGTTACCTTCAGACACAATAGCAAAAAAAGGATTGGCTTTATATAATGGTTGGTTTGTTTTATTGTTATTACTACTTACTCTACTTGTTCCCAAGAAATTAATAGAAATCTCTCCCTTCTTAGAAGCTTTAGTTAGATCTCTTAGATGTGGCTGTGTAATGGTTTTGTTTCTATGGAGCCATGATAAGGCAGTCATATAGATGCATGAGGACTCTATGCCTCCGAATTCATATAGAAAAAAAATCATGGCATGCTCCGTTTGATTTTGTATTTTAGAGCTATTCCTCCCTAGAAGCAATACTTCTAGGGGAAATTATCTCCAATGGAGCATCATACTGCAACACATGGAGTCCTAATACTCAATGTACCTTAAAAAGCCTCTTGCATGAAGCTTTGTTCATTGGACTTGAATGGGTTTCATGTCTTGCAGTTAGAGTATATATTATAAGACAACTACACGGAAATCAGAGTTGCCAACATCCATAGATTCCTTGAAGGTCAAGAAATATACTGGGCCCTTTATGGTGTCATTACTAAAATTTTCCTAATGTTGCAAGAACTTCTTCAGGGTCTTAAGATTGTATTTGTGATCAATGTACATGTCACAGTAATTGCTGCTAATATGTTCATACTAGTGTTACCTAAAGACATATTTTAATATTTATGCCTTATTATGGTTTGCCAATTTTGTCCATTAAGAATATTGACTGCCCATTAATTTGGAATAACTTGTCCACAAGGCAAGAAATAATTAGAAATCCGACTGACATCATGAGCTTGTGTGCACTGTCATTGCTGTTGTAGATCTCCAATGCTAACTTACCATGACATGGCGGCAAAGATGCAGCATGGAACTATGGGAAAGATAAATTATTGTGTGTAAGGTAAATGTTTTATATAGACACAGAATCACATTTTATTACTAAAGACGTATCCCGGCAATCACCAGCATTTGTATATGCTTATTTATTCAGGGTTACATCAAGCAGGTACATGGAAGATGCGTTTTGGCTAACAAAGCCTTCATCTGTTCAACTAACAGTGGAGTCTAGCTAGTTTAAACAGAATAAAGGCCAAAGTAAGTAGGTGGAGCCAGAAATTATGTCACCATAACGTGTCATAGTACACAACATAGTATCATGGGAATGTTAATGAAGCTGAAAGAGAATGTAATATCAGCACTGTTAGATATAGTGTATTTAATGACTGTAAAGCAGAGCAATATCGTTGCTACGATTGTGGTGATTGTGGTGATGGACACCAGCACCTACAGGAACAAAATTCTAATACAACTTTCTGACAAAACTACCTTCAGGACACTACCTAAAAGTCCTTTACTTGATATTCAGTCTAAAATCTGTGAAATCCTCAATACACATTACTCCAGGGGAACCATAGACACAAAACTGGTTACTTGACCAAGGACTGCCTGGTGGCACCAGTCATATACGTGTTGCCTAAGGAACACAAGACATTGGACAATCCTCCTGGCAGACCTATTGATCTATTGATTCTCTTCTTAGCCCATTGACCATCTGCCTTGAAAAAGCACTCACACCACTGATAAGAAAGACAACCCTTTTACCTACTTGATACTTCACACTTCCTCAATTTAGGGAAACCCCCAACACCTCAATTGAGACCTGGCTGGTGACTATAGACATGGTTAGCCTTTATCCATCAATCGAATATGAAAAGGAAGGGCATGAGAGCTACAAGGTGGCTATTAAGTGGTAGTGACTTTACCCCAGAACAGGCTTTTTTCTTGGACCTGTTGAAGGTGGTGTTGTAGACAAATTACTTTATGTACTACCTGCTACCTGCAGTGCTTTGGTCTGTGTAAAACCTTTTACACAGACGAGAGACATAATGGATACACACTCTCCAAACGCTCTCTCCAAAAAGGTCTTAACAGGAAATACGAACCGTCCAGTATACTGACAGGATTCCTCTTGTCTCCCACAGAGCTCTTAACCCTCCTAGATCCCAAACTCCTGAAGCGGATATGGTCGTCTGAACCTTGAGGTATGCTGCTACGCTTTACAGTCTTTAAATACACTATGTCTCACAGTGCTGACATTACATTCTCTTTCAACTACATTCCCATGATACTATGGTTATTTCTAGCGTTATTATCACTCTGTTATATGCTGACATGCATATTGCCATTCAATGTTGCTGAGTTTTTCTTGTATATATGTATATATTGTACACAGTACTGCACTATATAATGCACATGATTTGTGGTTTCACTGATAACCCTGCCGTTAGATGCACACTTTCTCCCCGCAAGCAGGTGTATACCGCATTACTTTATCCTGACAGCTGTCTTCCCGCAGCAGTGTGAGGCATTTATTTATGTGGCTATAAACACAGAGACTGTTCTTCTCCTATTAAAGACATTTGTACTTCGCCATTACCCAGTACTGTACCTGCTTCATCTCTCTTCTGTTCTGGTGATCGGTGCATGCACCAGAGATTGCACTCACTCTACAGCAGTCTTCTGTTCTTGCAAACTCTCCATGGACAAGCTTTTCTACAGTGGACATCACAGCTTTCCCCTACAAAATACCCTCATCCTGGTGTGTCCCTCTCCCTATTTTCTTCACTGTCTTTCACTGTTGAAGGTCATATTGTGGTTGTATTTTGGCATATTTACTACTTGATCATTCCCACAGTCATGTTTATGTTTACATGACATAATTTCTGGCTCCACCCATTTGTACTTTGGCCTTTTTTTGTCAATTTAAACTAGACTCCACTGTTAGTTGAGCTGAAGAAGAAAAGGCCTTGACAAAACGTTTTGGAGGGTAAGGTGGAGGGGCTGTATTGTATTCAGGTATATGACCCCTATTATGGCTGTCGGCAGTGGTCTTCACACTAGGGCAGAGTAATTGACTTTTTCACGTTAATTTTGAGCCCCAGTGATACGGATGACATTTGACTGTCATTTATTGCACTTGCATTTTACAATCATGTTTGGATTATTTTTGTCACACATGGGGGTTTATATTGTGATCATGATCTTTATTTATCCTGCACAATAAAGCATATGTACATGCAATGATTATTCAAATTGTCCCCTCCACTTTGTTTTTAAATGTTCATTTGTGTACATGTTTTTCATGGGTATTTGGGAATTATTATTTAATAAAGATTATATTTTGGTAATTGGATGGTTTGGTATTGTGTCAATAAGGGTTAATTTTTGGTGGTCCCATTCTATACAAATTTAAGGCATTCCTTATATTTAAAAACTGTAAACTCTATCCATTGTTTTATTTGATAAACATATGTTATGTACACATCACAAAAACACTGAACAGGGTATACTACTTTTGTTGACAAGAACAAAACACATATGCTAAAGTAACAGCAGCTCTTTTAGTATGAGTCCTTTCCTGCAGGGATTTAGGAACAGCGGGAGTTCCATTGTGACAGCAGAAAGCCTATTTGAAAGGAGGAAAGTGAAAAAGAAGACGGAGATTAAGAGACTAATGTTTAGATGAAGGATGTGGTAGTTACATTTCAGGAAATATACTTATCTCATTCATAAGCTCCTTTATCTAATTTTAGCATTCATTTCAACTATAATAAGTAGATTATAATGTTTATATGGTTTAATATAATATCAGGTTACATTTCTAAATTCTCATGTGTGAAAGATGTACTATTAAAGTAAGAACAAAAGTCTGTGAATTCAAAACTGAAAATGGACTGCTATAGGAAGAACACAAGGTAAAATGAACATAAATACAAGTGTCTTTGTTGGTTCTGGCAGCGATCAGTAGCAGTTTATAATAGGTCCGGAGGTCCTGGGGGGCCCATGGCCACCCAAACAGATTAATACTTTCAGTGGTAGATTGTCCCTGGCTACAGTTCTGCCATGATTTGCAAACAATTGCTGCTTTTTTTACCTTGATTTTGCACAAATTAGGGCATCATGACATTATGTTATGAGCCGTCCGGTACGCCCACCTCCCGACACAGCCGGAGTGTGCGGTCGGCCCCCTGCCGATGCCAGCGGTGTCCGTGGTAACTGCCCTGGCCGAGAGCAGGGAGCACGCTGATGGCGTCTCTAGCTACCTGCTGGCCGTGTTGCTAGGAGGGCTGGATTGCTCGGGGTGTGGCGGTATCCTTTGATCTTGAGTGGCACCGATGGCTATAATTTTGTATTCCTGACTGGCGGCCAGTCAGCTTGATGTGTATGGTCTGGGCTGAAGTCTCAGCCCCAATTATGTCCTGGCCTCCATAAATATACTCCCTTATGTGTCCACTTTGCCTGCGATAAAGCCTCAGTTCCTGAGAGTTACTTGACCTAGCATTTCTTCTGACTGTTATCCTAGTTCTTAGATTTTGGCTTTTTGACTACTCTTTTGACTACGTTTTTGTACTGCACTGACCAACTGTTGCCAACCTTGCTATTCTGACCGTGTGTTTTGTGTTTCTCTGTCTTGTTCACGTTTTTGTGTCACACCTGTGCAAGCCAGGGTCTGTCGACCAGTTATCCACTGTTAGTTGGGTTAGTTATTCAGTCTAGGAAATTAGGCAGGGACAGCAGGGAAGGTGTCAGTGCTAGGGCATCACCAGTCTTGTGTCGTCCACTCCCCAAGTCCTGACACATTACCTATCCTGTACTATGAACACCACATTATTGCTGCGATGGTTACAGTGGGGTGGGGGGCTCAGGCTTGGTAAACAGCCCGGGGCCTATGGTAAAGTTAATCCGCTTCTGGCAATGATGGAGCTAATTTCTCAGACAACTACGCCCCAGTAAGTGAGAACAATTTTTATATAATGTTCAATTGTTTCTTAGTTACAGGGGTAACAGATGCTCAGGGGACAATGCTGTGCAGTTTTAAGAACAGAAAGCTTACTCATTGTTACAAATAGACAAAACAATGTTTGAGGAGGAATGATTTAGCGTGTTTTTTACTTGAGCGGAACACACCTTTAAGAGAGATGAACATCCTTGTGTTTTCTATCTTGTATAGCATAGCATAGTACAGTAAAGAATTAAAAGATGTATGCCACATCATTGACAAGCACATGCCTATTCTGAATGCAGATCCTGCATATTAATTAGCCGTTTGTTTGCAGTGTTCTTATTGACAATAAATATTTTTATAACATGTATACAGATGCATCTGATGTGTTTGCATAACAATAAAATATTATAAATCTTGTTTATTCTATCAGCAGCCTTGAGGGCCAGTATATTTGTTGATCATTCTTATCTTGTACTACATATGTAAATGATGTATGTCATAACTACATTGGCATTTCACCTGTATATATAATCACATCTTTTGTATGTAGCAATTTGATTGGTGTTTTAACATTGCATTTATGGAGGGTTGTATTAAATATTTTTGTAATATGACTTAAGAGTTGCATGTTAACCCAGAACAAGTCAATTATACCATGTCTTGTCTTGTATATATATAAATTAGGCTATAGTAATAAGAACACTGGTGCTCCTTGTGTCTTGAACTCACTATTACAGAATGGTTCCATGCTGATTAGTTCATGTGTCCCATCAAGTGGGGATTGTATCATTGTCTATTAGTTTATATGGGACAAGCACAATAGGGGTTAATAATAGTGTTGAGCGAGCAAGTTCTAACATAATGCTCGATCAATCACCCTGTGGTGCTTGGGTTACTGCAAGACACATTAGAAATCCTTTGGTATGCCGTCTATTGACGTTATACCGCTGGAGTACATTTTGTTTACACATCCCTTGAAGGTGAACCAAAAAGGTGGTCATGTACTGTATATTATATGCCTAAATATTTCTTAGTATGTATAATAATGTAAAATACAAGACCAATCATAGCCATCATCGTGTGACATTATTACATTGAAATAGTTTAATCCTATCAAACTCAATCTCATGGTTTGATTATAGCTTTCCCTTAATTACATTCACTAATTCAGAAGCTTAGACTCAGCATGGTGCCAAAATGGTCATATGACATTTACCTACTATTTGTTGGAGTATTCATTTTCCATGGCAGCTGTTATTGTGGATTTTGTGACAAATACGTAAATTAAACTAGCAATATAAAGAGTTTTATTATAGTGAATCAGCTGCCGCAGTGTGATAAACACCAACATGAAACAGGTGAGAAACAGCACTTTCATTTCTTACTTCCTCCCCGAACAACTCTGATGATTCAGCTAATGTGATTGTGCTGTAAGAGCAAGTGTGTGTCCTTTATGCCATTTGTTTTTAGAAACATTTAGTAAAACACTTGGCTAATATGGCTACTGACTTCTAGGAGAGAACCCTGTAATTGGTATTCTTATATACACCCATCAAATGTTTATATTGATGTGTTTGTAAATAATATTGTCAAAGACTTTTTCCAATGATTCTTAGACAGGCAGTGCTACAGTAGCTATAAATTATCCCCAGCCTGTAGAAACATGTCATATTGCTACTGCTAGGAGTCATTCTGGCAGAGAAAATTATATATGTACAGCCACAAATGTGTGACTCACAGGTAAGGAGAAATAGACACAGTACTGAGGTGACTAGGGTGTTTGGAGGGTAATTTAGTGGCTTGAGAAGCATTACAGCTGGCACTGTGATACACTCATTGGAAATGAGCTGCCACAAGGTACAGTATATGCAAAAACTACTGCCTATGCGACCTGTGGTACTGGGTGCTTTGTCTGTCACCACTGAAGAGGCATTGATTGACTAGATAGATAAATAGATAGATAGATGCACACAATAAAACAACTTTTCCTTGATTTACATAATTTCTTTTGATAATGTTCCCCTTATTTTTACTAAATTGTGTGTTTTTGTTGGATGAGACAGGGTCAACAAAGTGCTAGCATGGAACAAAGCAGCAGAGACATCTCCTTATAACTATGTGGTGGGAATAATGATTTATTGACAGAAAACAATTCTCTTATAATCCAGGAGACCCAGACGGAAACATGGCCTTTTCTCCAATACTCTGTCTCTAGGAAAAGGCTTGTACTCTAATATTTCCTGGAGACTGTATTAATCTATTAGTACCAAATATTACTAGAGGAATGTTTGTTTTGTTCCAAATATCTCTTCTAAAATGTTTCTACATTTTTCCTGCTTTTAACTATTGATACCAGACAAGTTGTTTTATGTGTTACCTGCCAGGATTTATTATCTTCCTATATCATTAGCTACCTGAGTTTTAGTTCTGCCTCCTGGACTATGTATGCACTACAGTAAGGACCCCATGACATGAAGTGATTATCAGCCAAACAGGTTGATAACCCCTGTGTGCAGTGGCATAGCTACCATTGAGGCAAGGTAGGCAGGTGCTTTGGGTCCCGTGCAGGAGGGGGGCCCGGGATTCACAGAAAAGATAAGAGTCTTCTATGTCCTTCTGCTTAACTCCTTATGTACTGCTGTGTGTATGTGACCCAGTGTTCACTTACATGATGCAACATAAAAAAAGGGTTGATATGCAGAGGATAAGGAGATCTCTGCTTCACTGCTCTGATAACCTCTGACCACTGTTCTCTGACTGCTGCAATCAAGTAGGAAAATGTGCCCAAGGTCAGGGGTTATTAGTGCACGAGCAGTAAAGCAGAGATCTCCTTGTTTTCCCTTTTTAACTCTTTTTGTGTTGCTCCTGTACCTATGTATTTAACCATAGGAGGCCTAATGGGCCCTTATAGTTAAATACAGTGGACTGACAGAGCAAGCAGCCATTGGCTTTCCGCTCTGCCAGTGACTTTTGTAGCTGCTTCTGCCTCTGATCACAAGAGATTTTAGATATATATATGCCGTACTTTGTGTTGTGCATAGGGGAGGGGTGGCCCTGTACATTTTTTGCTGTGGGGCCCCATGAATCCTAGCTACGCCCCTGCCTGTGTTTTAGAGTTAGCCATCAACCAATGAATATAAAACGCATTTATAGACAGGGTTGTTGCGCTTACCTTTTATACTAAAAATACAATTCCAAGGATTCCTTTCTATAGTGGAAAATATATTTGCTACATATGTGCAAATTAATATTTTTACCCCTTAAAGTCAATGTATTACCTAGATTTGATCTTTTACTGATTGGAACCAGATACTAAAATGTGTCCTTTTTTCTAATTTGCTGCTATTTTCAGATTTTTTCTTTTATTCTTTTATACATTATTATAGGGGCAGTCATTGCTTGAGTTTTAATAACAGAATTTAGAGATATGGTTTACAGCAAGCCCCTTGGACATAAACAATAGACTGGCCTATTTACATGTATGTGAACATTCTCTAGACATGCTCCGTGACCTGTCCAGAGACCAATCTACAAGAATTGGGGGCTGATCTCTACATATCAGCTATTGCAAAGATCTTATCTATTCCCTTGTTTCACCTTTCACTGTAATCCAGTCTGTTATCACAGGAAGGATTTTTCCCCCCTGTGATGGGGCAATTGGCATCTGGCTGATGAGGGGTTTTGCCTTTTACTGGATAAATACAGTAGGGGTATAGGGGGGTTGGAAACTAAAGGCAGAGAGGCAAAAGAGCTTCATTGTTACTATGGTCCAGCAATCCTTATAAATAAGGCAGTGCGGGTAAAGGTGGGTGAACTTGTCACAAACCAATGCCTACATGCTACAGGTCTAACTGCTTAAGTGCTAGGCGTGGGGGGGGGGGGGGTGCAGCACTGGTGCAGCTCAGGTAAAGTCCTGAAGATGAGAGTTAGAAGTGCGGATTAAGGAATATGTTAGGAATAAGTCATTAGCAGAGCATTAAGCATGCGTAGGGTAGTAGACTGAGATGAGGGAGGATATATAGGGAGGTGCAGCATTGTGGAGTGCTTTATGGATAAGCAGGATGAGCGTATGCTGTAACCTTTGTTTAAAAGGTAGCCAATGTAGGGGCCGTATTTACCACTAGGCACCCATGGTCCGGTGCCCAGGGCAGCACCTTGCAGGGGGGCAGCACCAGGGAGCAGGGGAAAAGAAACACCTTTTTTTTTCCCTTTTTTTTCTCTTAATTCTCCCACCTCCTGTTCAGACTTGTCAGTAAATCTGGTGTCTTTCTTTTTAAAGGGGGGGGGGGGGTAATGGTGTAACTGTTCAAGTCTGGTATGGTGGTACCACAGACAGATATAGAAAAACCATTGCATATGAACCCAAAAGGAAAAACTGTGTAAAATAAAGTCTGCTTCTCCAATGTACAATCAATACACTTTATTCAAATCATACAGTATAGCTCAAAGCACAAACAAGTTTAAAACCATTTAAACTTATCCTACATGATAATACAGAGATAGGACATTTAATAAATAAATAATACACATATATAAGGTACCAAGTGCAAATATTTGTAAACTATCTGACCCTATTGTCAAGCGCTGACAAGGTGCAAGTGCTCAGTTTTAGCAAGATTAAGATTAAATAATAGCGAGAACATAATGTTAGAGATGGCAGACAGACAGTTACTGGTGTTCTGTAGAAGAGCGGGGGTGATATCACGAGAGGAGGTACAGAGCTGGGTATCATTAGCATAAAGATGGTACTGAAAACCAAACTTTATTATTTGGCCAATGGGTAAAGTGTATGGTGAGAAAAGGAGAGGGCCCAGGACTGATCCTTGGGGAACTCAAACATTAAGCGGGAGAGAAGATGAGGTGGAGCCAGCAAATGATACACTAAAGGAGCAGTCAGAGAGGTAGGAGAAGAATCAGAAAAGAGCAGAGTCCTTGAAACGGTAGGAGCAGAGCATAGTGAGGAGGAGCTGGTGATCTACAATGTCAAAAGCTGCAGACAGAGAATTAGCAGAGAGTGATCACCGTTAGATTTACAGTGAGGAGATCATTAGAGACTTTATTAAGGGCAGTTTCTGTAGAATGGAGAGGATAGAAACCAGAATGAAGGAGGCTGAGAAGAGAGTTTTCAGAGAGATAGTGAGTTAGGCAGGAATAGACCAGGCGTTCCATGAGTTTACACGTAAAAGGAATATTAGAGACAGGTTGATAGTTGGCTGAACAGGGTGAGTCTAGAGAAGGTTTTTTTCAGAAGTGGGATAATGACTGAATGTTTAAAAGTTAAGAGAAGGATCCCAGAAGAAAGGAAGAGGTTTAAGATTTAAGTTAAGTAGTGAAAGTAGGAGAGTTAGACTGAACGAGGTGTGAGGAAATAGGGTCACTAGGGCAGGTAGTTGGGCGAGAGGAGGAGTCTGGAGACTTCTTCCTCTGTCACTGGTTAAAAGGCTGAGAGGGATGAGGAGGAAATGTGAAAGGGAATGTGATCAACACTACTTAGGGACTGAGAGATGATCTCCTGATAAATGGTATGTATTTTCTCCTTGAAGTAAGAAGCTAGATCTTCAGGTCAGTGATGGGTGTCTAACTTTGGGTTTGAGGAGATTTTTGAAGAGGAATTTTGGGTTATAGGAGAAGATTTTGTGAAGAAGGTGAGTGGTAAAGGATTGCTTAGCAGCATTGCACCTATTCTAACACAACCAGTTAAGGTGACATATTTATCTGTTGAGTATTCTGCATATGTATTAACCCACAAAGACAACTAGAAAGCAAAACAGGTGGTTTTAAATTTCATTACTCTCACTATAAATATTGATTCATATATTTGAGTAAGAATTACCAAGTTAATATTAGTAGTTGAGGCTTTATTATAGTTATGTAAACAATATGGGTAAAATGTTGAGGTATAACCTCACACTAGCGCGAAACTAAATTATGCTGCTATTCGTCAAAGAAATGAACACCGGTCAGTTTATTAAAGGTTAAATGTAGCAAAATAATAATAAAATTGACAGTAAGCGCAATATTAGGCAATCCTAGGTATGTAATAGTATGTTATACAGTGCATTGAATATATAGTTGGGAAATAAATTAGATTAGTTACCTGATTATCCCCTCTCACATAAATTAGATTAGTTACCTGATTATCCCCTCTGACGAGGGCAACCGATATTGTTGCTGAAACGCGTTGATTACCTTTTTTGCCTCTTTAAGCACCCGTACTAGTATTGACGTCACTCGACTCTCGGGAAAAATATTTTTGAACTGTCAACATCCACGTAACCAACTGCGGAGTAGTGCCGCCGGCCGGGGCACCTCCAGCGGAGGTTACATTTACCACCCTGTTGCAAATCATACGGTATTGAGCATTTCAGAAGGACCTACAATCGGCATAGATACTGGATCTACAGCATACAGTGGAAACTACGAACAACGTTGTGAGAGGGGATAATCAGGTAACTAATCTAATTTATTTCCCAACTATATATTCAATGCACGGAATAACATACTATTACATACCTAGGATTGCCTAATATTGCGCTTACTGTCAATTTTATTATTATTTTGCTATATGTCAACAATATATTTAAATGTGTAGGAAATTGTCTGCTATTTATTTCTAGTAATTCCTGCATAGGCTATGTTTACTCTTTACTCCTGGTTCCAGAATAAGGGTTTACTAATGTGGAGAGAGGAAGAGGAATCTCTATTTAAACAAGAAATGTATAGCTAAGAGACACCCAATGGACATGGGAGAGTTGACAACATAAATTACTTAGTTGTAATGAAGATAAATAACATTCCAGTCATGGATGCATACTACGCTGTGAAGAGAAATTGGTAGTGATGGTGTTGCCAGGCAACCATTACCAGACACTTGCCCGACTGTATATGTTTTCTTCCCCTTAATCCTTTATTAAATGGTTGAATATATACAGCAGATTACAGAATATGAATTCATGTGTTACATGAAAAAAGCACAAAATAATGTTTGTTAAGTGTTTTAAAGCATATAATACTAAATGAGATAAATTAGAATCAACACAGTAAAAAAAAAATCCTTGATTTCTTTATCAGTAAGAGAGACCATGATATGATTGCATATCTTAACCTAATCTTTTGCCCTAAGGAAATCCATTACTCTTTTACATTATTAAACATACCATAGGACATAAAAATCAGATAGCAATAACTTTTATTTAGTATCAATAGTACAAAAAACAAGAGGGTTAAATGAAGAGTTTTTTTAAAGATGGATTTCTAGATCAACAGTGTCAACAGTAATGTGCTGTAGATACACAGGTATAGAATATCACCAATAAGATAGACCATTAGGAGGCCAATAGAAAATCTGTGTTTCATGCCTCTGCCTGTTTGGACCTTGGCGCGGTCCTTGGCTCATGGTATATGGCTGAAACTGTGATTTTAGCCTTGTTTCAGTATTTGAATTTTATAGTGGACATTTATCAAGACTGGTATACTTGTATGCCAGTCTTAGATAAAGCTTTGCCACCTTTTTCCAGGCCGGATTTGCTAAGATACGCACGCCTCTTAGTAAACCATCTAGCCCTGTGCCCAATGCAGTCTTTACACAAAAGTCTACACCTGCTCTGGAGCCTTAACTTTTGTCGGGTTTACACATGTTTTCAAGTGGGAGAAGATCACATCTCCTCCCCACCTTGCTACACACCCCTACCCTTGCCCTTCTCTCCCATCAGGCAATTGTGGGTTAAGGAGGGCCTATGCCAAGGAGAAGTAATAATTTGCGCATATTAATAAAGCTCCCCCTATGTTTTTATTTCCACCAGTCTGAATACAGCTCAATTCCTTCTGCTCTAGTAATTTATTTCCACCACACACATCTCTTCCTTACTGAGGTCTCTCTGGTCATTTAACAGTTAACCTTTGTTTTGCTATCTGATTGACATCCTGCCTTTCCCCTCATCTTTTCCTTGTCAGTTTGTGTTTTGTGTGCCTGGTCCAATCACGTGCTGAACTGAGTCCCTGGTCTTCTATATAGTCTTTGATTGTCCTGTAATCCATGTCAGCTATTAAAAGTCTCACTTGAGTGTGCTAAATGTACTAAATTTTAATTCTCTGTGTCTCTTTATTTGGTTACTCTGATTTCTGCTCACACACATTTGTATTATTATTATTATTATTATTTATTAATTTGTTTATACACCCTTCTATTCTTAAGATATTGTTTGTCTGGCAATTCGGGAAATAGTAATTTTAATGATGGGAGCAATTATTAGGTGGTGGGCTGATGGGCAGGATTATACAGTCAAGGGGTGTGTATGTATGTCCCTCAATTTAGAGCATTCACACCCTTGACTGCATGATCACGAGGATCACTTGATATTTATTCATATAGTTAAAATTACATTCAAACCCATTTAAATATTCTATCCTTAGCTATTTAACGCTATTCTGTATCCACCCCAGAACTCCAAACTGCGGTACTGTCCATTTGATGACAGTAAGTCTTTCCCAATTGTGTCTTTCAATATGCACTTATTGCCTTGGTAAGGGTAAAAAATATATATCTTTTAATCTGCAGCAGCCGAGTCATTCGAACATAGCTTAGGGCACAGAAGATTTAGGCCCCGCCTCATTAACTCAGCTGCTGCAGATTAAAAGATACAGTAATTATTTACCCTAACGCTAATCAATAGTCATCTGGGCAGTCCCCAGTGACTTCTTCCTGCACCACCACCTTTGGTTCATAATTGAAATCAAACAGCAATGGTTAAAGCCAAAGCAGGAATCCATCTCCACCTTCAAAAATTTAATTGTCCACTTAAAATAATCTAGTAATGTACTAAAACTAAGGTTACATTAAAAAAGACAGATTAGAAATAACTAACATGTCTCAGTATTTGAATCTAATCAGTAAAAACAAATCTAGGCAATACATTTTTGTTTCTTTCTCTCTCTTTAAAAGCCCTAGGGTGTGTTCATACATTAGGTTTTTGATTGCAGTTATTGCATGTTTGCATGTTTAAATGTTTAGAAATAAAAAATACTGTCATAAATATATTTTTTAATAGGCACTTAAAAATCCAGGTAAAGAAATGTGTTTAAAAGAGGCTTTAGGCTAGGATCACATATTTTGTACAGTATCTCTACAGTAAATTTAAAAACTGATGACAAGATAACAATATTCCATTGACCTGAATGAACACAAAAATAAAAATGATTGATGCTGTAAATTTTTTTTCAAATAATACTAATGAAGAATGAAAACCAATGTATTATCCATCATGTTCCCTTTATTTTTAAATAAACACACAAAAAAAAACCTTACACATTCCTCATCTAAGGCTGAGTTCACATGTGTGTTGGGGCTTATTTAGCAAGTGGGAGTTTATTTGGCAAGCAGTACTTTTTCATCTGCATAAATCCTGCTGAATAAACAGACACCAGACAACCCGATGGACCCATTAAAATTAATGGTATCTGTTGGGATCCATTTGTGTCCATTGTGCAATGGATCATCTGCTTTTGCTTTTTGTGCACAGAGCAAACTCTGTGCTTTATAACATATTTAAAAAATAATATGGAGCTGTTCACACCTTCATAGTTCCATGCTAGATGACTTCCCTTGAATAGTTTCACTAAATTCCATCATGTTTTCTATCATTTTATTGGAAAAAAAAAAGCAACATGTCAAAACTTGTGGCAATAGCTACTTACATAGTTTTAGCACTCATTGGTGTTGCACTTATTTCTATGGCCCATGTTACACATCCATAGTTGTTACACATCTTTAAGGGCCATTATAAATGTCACAAACAATTTTAATCAATGGGTCTGTGCAAAAGCAGAGGGGGACAGATATACATCCGAATCCTGTCTGCAATTGCACGTCGATAATTACCAACAGGATTACTGATGTGCAAGATTTAGTTACCCCCTCCTGCAAAAGGACATACCTGGTCAGAATTACAAATGTTTTTGCATTGCATTCTGACCTATCAGGTACTGTCAGAGGCTGACACTGGCTCTGGACTGTTGGTGGTGTCTCATCTAAAAATTAATTTAATGGTGATCAAGGTATCACATGTACCCAAAAAAGTGCCACTAAAAAAATCAACTCATCCAACAAAAAAAAATAAAAAAATAGAAAAAAAAACATGGCTCTCAAACACAATATTTTTTATTTATTTATTTATTTATTAGAGATGAGTGAACCTCGAGCATGTTCGAGTCCATCCGAACCCGATCGCTCGACATTTGATTAGCGGTGGCTGCAGAACTTGGTTAAAGCTCTAAGGTTGTCTGGAAAACATGGATACAGCCAATGACTATATCCATGTTTTCCACATAGCCTTAGGACTTTAACCAACTTCAGCAGCCACCGCTAATCAAATGCCAAACGATCAGGTCCAGATGGACTTGAGCATGCTTGAGGTTCGCTCATATCTATTATTTATGTATTTTAAGTTTTAAATTAGGAATTGCAAAAATCATGCCGACTTGTAGAATAACGTTATTGTCATTTACATCACCTGATTAACAGGGTTAGTTCTATTGTTATTCTTTATTTTTTTTTACTTGTTTCATGTCATAAAATTGACTGACCTTAAAAGAAATAACGACAACAATTGCAGGGTTTTAATAAGAGCAAGATCAACTATACTTATTTATGTTGTTACTGTTATAATATATAGTATATTCAAGGTCTTAAACTGTTAGTAATTACAAAAAGGTTTGCTATTACTGCATAAGGTATTTTTCATAAATTTTTTAAAGGTGGTGTGTGGTATACAGTATGTGTTCAGTCATTTTTAAACAGATTAGCTGGAAAGGATTCATAATGACTCCAACGATCCTTCAGGCACTTTTCTTGCCAATTACAAATCCTTTCCTTAATTAAAAGAAATTGATATGATAAATAAGAAAATGATCCACAATTCAACTTTCTGGTTTTGAGCCATTTTAAAAATGTTATGGAATTCTATAAATAGAAATTTCCACATTTTTTATTTAAATTGAGAAACAGGAATAATGTCCATAACTATAGGAAAAAATGCTAGAGTAGCCATGTGTGGCTCTAGAACGTTCTTTAGCTTAACACTTATTATTTGTGGTAGCCTATCTTTTACCACATCACAGATATTAGCTATAAATTGCTGATGGGTTTTATGTCAGTATGCATTTGCAGTAAGGAAACAAAAAGCAGAATTCTGCTGACTGCAAAGCAAGGATAGTGTTGCTTTTTAATGTCGTGCAGGACCTGCAATCTTATGAGATGTTTTCTATACAGTACATAGAAATTATTTAATAATATCTTTATAGATGAGCGAATTTACAGTATTATCGAAGCGAAGCACTTCATTAGTTCAGCAGTCGGGTTATCAGCCAGCTGCCTTTGAACTTTGTGCGGCTCTGTGCCACATGGCTCTGGTTGCATGGAAAAGCTGGATCCGGTCCTAGGAAACTGGGAGAAGTTTTCCAAGACTGGGTTTAGCTTTTACAGGCACCCGGAGAGAAGCGACAAGGAGTTCAAAGGCAGTCGGCTGATAAACTGGCTGCCAAACCAATTTATTACAACTGTAAGTTCACTCATCTCTAATTTTAGAGTGCAGGTAATTACTTTAAGATAGTTGTCCAAAATTATACAAAAATGTGGTTGTCAGGAATGTGCCTTTGCATTCCTCAATGGCAATTATAGGGTTACTGTTTACTGCTAGCTGATTCCTGCAGCTGAGTAGTCTTGTGTTTCCCTTGACGGGCAGGTGCCTCTGCCAGTGAGGTTCCTTGTCTAGGTGAGCGCTTGTCCAATGGGGATCTGGACCAGACTCCTGGTTCCTCATAAATAGTCTCTGTGGCCAGCAGTAGTTGCTGGATATTAGTTTAACCACTAGGCTAAGCGGTCCTGTTTATTCCTCTGTACTTTACTCTGACCTCTGCTAATATCTACTCTATCCTGTTTGCCACCTGCCCTGACCTTTGGCTTGTTCCTGTTTACCGGTCTTGTCTGCTGACCTTGTACTTCTGCTGCCCACCATTACCGACCCAGATTATTGACCTTGGATTTATTGTGTTTGTTTTTCTGTCGCTGTTCTGTGTTTCACCCTATTGAGTATAGGGACTGTCACCATGGTTGTCTGCAGTCGCCTAGGACTGTCTTGTGGCAAGTAGGCAGGGACAGTGTGCAGGGTCAGCTTAGGGCTCACTGTCCATGTCTTGTCTGACTGCCTCTTGCCATACCTTACAGCAGTCTTCTAGAGGAATGGTCTTCTCAAAGAAGATGGTCAATATGCATATGGATATTATATTGAGGAACTGAAAATCTGTCACATTGAGTCTGATCTGGCTAATGTGATGGTCTTCTCAAAAAGGTAGACTTTTAGGGTGATTTTCATGTAGTTCTAAACTCCAGTATTTACTTGCTCATCCTTATGCTAATAGATAAATTAGTGTGCTATCAGTTCATTTATAGCCAAGACTCCTCAGAACACAACTTACTCAAGCAATGGCAGTTGTCAGCTGAGGGTTTAAGAAGTTGAACACACAGTGATCAGCAGATTTCTGATTGTTCTAAGAATATGCTAACATGAGCACTGCAACTAATGTTGACATTAAAGTGAATGTACCAGCAGGTACGTTGCTTTACATTTTATACATCAATAGACCGGCGCCAGCACGGGGATGGTGATGCTGCAGTCCTTTTTTTGAACCGCAGCCCAGTTCCCCCACATGGTGCCGCCCCCAGTGGGAGGAGACTCCCTCTTCTCTTATCAATGGAGCCGCGTCATATAGGGGAGGGGGGGATTCCTCCGTGCTGGCGCCAGTGTATTGATGTATAAATCTAAAAGTGATGTACCTGCTGGTACATTCGCTTTAAGTTGGTGACATTAAGTTGATAATATAATAGAGAGAGAAAGTGTATTTTACTCTGAATTTGTGCAGGTATAACTTAGCCGTACTATCCTAAACCATAGAGCATGGCATGGGAGGAGACTCCCTCTTCTCTTATCAATGGAGCCGCGTTATATACGGGGGGGGGGATTCCTCCTTGCTGGCGCCAGTGTATTGATGTATAAATCTAAAAGTGATGTACCTGCTGGTACATTCGCTTTAAGTTGGTGACATTAAGTTGATAATATAATAGAGGGAGGCGGTGTATTTTACTCTGAATTTGTGCAAGTATAACTTAGCCGTACTATGCAAAACCATAGAGCATATAATTTTATTATGAATGATCTAATTGTGTTGGTCCAGTTAAAAAAGTAACTATATGTGTTAAAATTATATATACAGTATTTTCCTGCGTATAAGACTACTTTTTAACCCAGGGAAATCTTCTCAGAAGTCAGGAGTCGTCCTATAGGGCGGGTGTCGTCTTATAGGACAAAAAAAATTCGGAACCGTACTGAAGAATCTGGCAACCATATGAAGGGCAAAGCAAGCTACAAGGGTCTCGGGTATGGAAAAAAGAGTTTCGGTAGAGTGGCGCTGTGCGGTGAGGTCATGTGATGGCATGACGTGAACGCACGGCCGTCGTCCCTCCCCTTGTCCGACTCACCCCTGAAGCTCCCGTGGCCTGTGGGGACCGAGATACAGCGGGACCATGGCATTGTGACCTGCCAGGTTGAAGGCGGCGGTCGGTATTCCCCCCATTTGCGCTGACTGTCCTGGATGTCGGCCGGGATCTCTGGATGGCGCTGGCCTGGATGGAGCCGGCGCAGCGTTGTCATGGTGACACCGCGGCGTGCCGGCATGATGAGGAGGACGTGGGAGCCGGGTGATTGGATGGGACGTGACGGGAGGACCCAGCCAGTGTGGTGGTCAGGTGACTCGACAGCTGCAGCGGTTTATCGCCGAACAGCATAAAAAGTCACATGGCCGCAGTGGTGAGGAGACCACGGCGTCTTGCCATCTTGAACGCCCGCAGGCAGCAAACGGAGGTCTGCTGTGGCCAGCAAGGACCTACGGGCTGAGACATTTCTACGCTGCGGCCGGTGGCTTACTCTCGGTCCGTCAGACCAGCACATCAGCCATAAGGTACCAAGGTAACTTAAAAACCTCAGCATGTTTGTCTGCTCAGAATAGGGGGGCATAGCTTCCTTCCTCTCCAAAGCCATGTTTGGTTATAAGAGCCTACATAACCTCCACATTCAGTGGGGGGATGGACCTATGGCGAAAGAAACATGGCATTAATGGATCCTTGGCTTGGCCTTTTTCATAAAATGCTGACTGCAATAACCTCTCTCTGGCTAAGGGACGCCCTCTTTTATCAAATGGATTCTGGCTGTATGTGCGATAATATGGGTCTTTTTTCCTTTTTAAATTTCCAGGCCTGGCCGCTGGACTGTTATCCCTAAGCAGGGCTATCTGCATCGAGGCGAGGTAGGCTGACTACCTAATGCTCTGACGTACAGATTTTATTGTAATGAGTGCCATGACACAGCATAGCAATTTACACAACTTTTATGACTACATCCAATCCCTCCTTTAATACATGCAGATTGCTGCTGGAACTCTGGGAGGTAGCTGCACCCTTAGGCTCGCATACTGGGAGAAGATGTGGAGGAATAAGGCTCATTTATATTGTCGCACAACTAGAGTAAAGAACTTTCCACTACAGTGAGCTTACACCCTCCCTTCCTCTTTTTTTTTTTTTGTTTATAAAATTAACAAACTTGTTTGGCCCGGGTGGAGCTCTAACAACTACGATCTATAAACTGGCCCTTTTACAGCAAGAAACTATATGCCCATCTATTCCGGCCCTGTTGGTACTTGATTAACTGGAATCTGATAAAAGGACCTTTTCCTGTACTATGCTATCCTGAAAACCTCTCTGTTTAATCAATAACTCAGTGTCTAAAGGGTTGCTGTAATAATTCAGTAACGCTGGTTGACATGCTATATGGGAGTGAGAGAGATTTGGGTATAACTTGATATCGCAGTGGTTTTTGTGGAATATCGGATAAGTTCTCTGCCCACTCAATAAGTTAGTGTTTTAAGGGGTGCTGTAATGCATGCTATATGCTAATTTGGGCAAAATCTGATGTTATAATGGTTTATGTGAATTATCTGATAGGCTTTCTGCATACTTATTAATTCAGTGTCTAAAGGGTCTTCGTAAATTACTTCGGCTGACATGCTATATGGCAATGAGAGAGATTTGGGTATAACCTGATATTGCAGTGGTTTATGTGGAATTTCGGATAAGTTTTCTGCCCACTCAATAAGTTAGGGTTTTTGATGGCATTCTAATTATAGGGGGCTAGCAAAACGGATCCTACTTTCTACTGAGGTACTCTAATAAGACCCTCCTTTAACTAACAACTGGGTTCCCCTTTGTTGTCACTACAAAAATTGACTCATCTAACCAAAGAAACTGTTTATATGATAAATAGGAGATGATCTGTGCAGAGCTTTCACTCCTGCTTCTCATCTTACTTCGCTGGAATTTTAGTACTGGTTCATCATAGGCTAAACTTTGTGCTGTCTGAGAAGATGATTGATAGCAGGGGTAGATATATCTTCTTGTATTGTAGGGTGGATGGCATACAGATGATATTGGCCTTTGTATATATTCCCCCTCCATTCACATACGAGGTATTGGTACACCTAACACAATTTCTTAAAAATAAGGGTGAAATGCCCCTGTATGTGAGTGGGGATTTTAACATGGTTATGGACCCTCTAAGGGACAGGAGAAGTTCGGGGCGTCCGGCTGCTGCCCAGCACTCCCCCCTAGCTAAATTTGCTCGGGAGGTGGGCTGGACAGACACCTGGAGGCACCTTTACCAGGAGAAGCAAGTTTTTTCATGTTTTAGCTCCTCATATAATTCTGCGTCACGAATAGACATGGTATTATGTAATAATATAGCTCTGGGAAGGGTAAAGAGGATGGCCTATGAATCTAAAACCATATCGGACCATTGTCCATTAATCCTTGAATTAGCTTTGGATAAGAAAGATCTTCCCGGTAATAAACCATATAGAGTCAATCCACATTGGTTGACTTTAATCGATGAGAAACTGAGAATAGGAGAGGAGATATCCTTCTTTTGGGGTGTTAATAAAGGTTCTGCTGAGATACAGGTAGTATGGGATTCATTAAAAGCTTATTTAAGGGGGCTGCTCAGTAAAGAAATTAATCAGAAAAGGAAAAGCTACAAACAACAAGAAAGGCAGCTCGAAGAAAATGTGATTAGAAATGAAAAAAAGTTGTCTGAAGTAACAAATGAGGCTAATCTGACAATGTTAAAACAGTCACAAGATGAACTGGCAGCTTATATAATAGAAAAATCACAACATAAACAATTCTTTAAGAAAACAAAGCTGCACACAGAGGGAGGGCGACCCAATAAATTACTAGCGGATGTAGTAAGAGCTCAGGAATCATCTAGTAATATTGAGATAATAATAGGCACGGATGGCTCGGCTATTAGTGATCGAGCAGAGATAGAGAAAGCTTTTGTTAAATTTTATCAGGACTTATATACTACGGAAGAGGAAACAACAGCAGTGCTACTAGATAGCTTCTTCTCCAGGATAATACTACCCACCATATCAGGGGAAAAGAAAGAAGTATTAAATGCTCCAATTTCAATGTTAGAAATAAAACAGGTTATTATGTCATCTCCCCTTGGCTCAGCTTCGGGCCCGGACGGCTTGCCGTTCGAGTTATATAGAAAATATGTTGACTCCCTCCTACCTATTCTCTATGAAGTCATTAATGAATCCTGTCAAACTGGGAGACTTCCTTGTTCAATGCAGGAAGCTATGATTGTTGTTTTTCCAAAAAAAGAGAAAGACCCCAAGCGGTTGGATTCATATAGACCCATATCATTACTTAATTCTGATAATAAAATTTTCGCTAAGATAATTGCCAATCGGATAAAAGAGGTCATTACTCAGCTGGTAGGGCCTGAACAAAACGGGTTTATTCCGGGTAGGTCGGTATTTATGAATATTGACCGGGTGATGGCCAATGTGCAGCTGGAGACTGGGGTCCCCCGCTCCATCCTGTCGATTGACGCGGTCAAGGCGTTCGACAAGGTGGAGTGGGGTTTTCTATGGAGGGTCTAGGAGGAGTTCGGAATGGGTGCTAATATAATTCATTGGATAAAACTGCTGTACAGGTCACCGATGGCCAGACTCATCATTAATGGTAACGTAACCTCCCAATTTGCCCTGACCAGAGGTACCCGGCAGGGATGCCCCCTCTCCCCCCTGTTGTATGCCCTGTATATAGAGCCTTTTTCGCTCTTAATTAAACAAGACCCAAGAATAGAGGGATTTGTCTCAGTGGTATGGAGGAGAAAATCGTGCTTTATGCGGATGATCTTCTCCTGTTTGTACAGGAACCAGCAAAGACTATCCCCTTAATAATGGAGAGATTAAATGAATTTGGTAGGGTTGCTGGGTTAAAGGTAAACTGGAGCAAATCTTTCCTATTGAACATTGGGCATGGGGGGTGTACGCCCGATTTTGGGCTGAAGGTGGTGGCATCTGAGCAGGGATTTAAATATCTTGGTATCTGGATCTCAGCTGAAGTAACCAGATTCACAGAACTAAACCTTAAACCTTTGTTGCATAAAATGGAAAAAAAAGTAGAAATCTGGGCCAGATTGCCTTTATCGATGGCCGACCGGTTGGCTTTGATAAAGATGGTCCTCCAACCACAGATCCTATATAATTTAAGGGCATCTCCTGTATGGATATCGGATCGGTGGTTTAGAGGAATAGAGAGGGTACTTAATAAGCTGATCTGGGGACGCAAACGTGTTCGCATTAAATACTGTAGCTTTACTTTACGGGAGGGAGAGGGAGGTTTCTCTATGCCAGATTTTAACCTGTACTTTTTGGCGATACAACTCCAGAATTCTATAATATACCATAATCAGCCCTTGGGCGACGAGGTTATGGGCCTCAGAAAAAAATATTTTGACAACATGTTGAGCTTTTTGGAAGCGGGGCTGACTCGCAGTCTACAAGGGGGTGGTGTACTTTATGCACTGTTATGGATTAAAGCATGGGCACGGGTGAAGAAAATCTGTGGTATTAACCACAGTCTTAAATGTACCCCTCTTTGGGGAAATGACAATTTGGTAGAGTTTAATAAAAATATTGAATATAAATTCTGGACAAATAGGGGGATTAGAAATATTGCACAGATATTTTCTTCTGGTACACTTTTATCGTTTGATATAATGGGTCAGGATTACAGCCTTTCGGCTACACATTATTTATATTATAAGCAATTAGAACATGCGGTTAAGTGCACACAGGATAAATCTATTTTCTATACACAGGATCATGAGATCCCTACACAGGTCATGAAAATGACAACACATAAGAAAGGGGACTTAGGTAGGCTATATAAATTATTAGTGAGATATGGCACAGAAGGAATGCAAATTAAAATGAAAGGTAGGTGGGAGAAAGAAATTGGGGTTATTCCAGGCACTGATTGGGATAGTATAGTAATGAATAATAAGGTCACTGTATTAGATCATAATTATAGGATTATTCAGTTTAAAATAGTGAATAAATTACATTACACCCCCGATAAATTGGCTAAGATGGGATTGCGGTGTGATTCCAGATGCAGCAAGTGTGGCATGGAAGAAGCAGATCATCTTCACTTATTTTGGAGTTGTTTTTATATACAAGAATATTGGAGGGCTATAGCTGAGACTATTCAATTGAAACTGAGAGTTACTGTTCCCTTTACTTTCTTGTGTATGGTCCTGGGTTGATCTATGGATCTTTTTGGTAAAAAAACTGTTGATTACCAAACTGTTGCAGTTGGCACGGGTTACTCTTATGAGAGCTTGGATTGATCATAAACCCCCGTCGGTCAAGGAATGGGAAAATTTAATTAAACAGACTCAGCAATATGAAAAGGTCTATTATTATCGCACTTTAAAGGGCCGAAAGAATTTCCACTTTATATGGGACTCTTGGGAATAATGATACAGATAAGAGTCTTTTTATTATTTATTTATTTTGGTAATGGGGTTTATTTTATTTTATTTCATTTATTTATTAATTTATTTATCTAACTATTTATTTAATTTTTGTTTATTTCTCCCCCCCCCCCACCTCTTGTCTCCGTTTCCCCTCTTCTTCCTCCACGGCATGGGTGGGATGGGTTGGGTGGGATGGGTTGGGCTGGGTTGGGTGGGGTGGGAAGGGTTGGCTGGATTTTTATAGGGGCTAATAAAGAATCAGACTTAGTTGCATGGTATTAGGGGTTGCAGATAACAGTCCGTATACCCTGAGGGGAATATGCTATCGATAAGATGGACTGAAGAGTGGTGATAGTTTTCTTTTTTTTTTCTTTTTTGTTTTGGATTTGTATTATGTTTATAATGTATATCTATTGGAATCAATGTACTGCAACTTACTAAACATGTACAAAGAATTGTTAAATGTATATTGTGGAAAATAAAAAATTATTTGAATTAAAAAAAAAAAGAGTGGCGCTGTGCCCAAAAAACACACTTCCTTCACCTGGCCGCCCTTGTATCCTATGAGTATTACTGTACCTTCTACTCTGCTTCTCTGATCTCGCTGCTGTCTGATGTTTTTCATACATTTTTATTTGTTGTGTTGGAAGAGGGGTAGTCTTATATAGCAAGTATATCCCAAACTCTATATTATAAGTTGGGGGTCGTCTTATACGCCCAGTCGTCTTATATGCCGAAAAATACGGTATGTATTCTTAAATGAAAGCTGAAATGGATTGGGCTGCTTTTACTGTATGTTAGAAAGGTACATATGAGTGCACACAACAAGAAGGTGTTCATAAACATTATATATATATATATATATATATATATATATATTTTTTTTTTTTATTTTTTTTTTTTTTTGCTTTAGTTAGTTATTTAGAAAGGATACATTTCCATGGACATGCCATATTATTTTAACCCATAAAAAAATCAATCAACCTTGTTTCTTCAATTATAATTTGGAGGATTGTGACATTCAAGTTACATAATCTAGATTTTTTTTTATTAGTAGCTTTCAATAACTATATAATCATTTCTAATCTATTACTCTGATATTTTATATAAAACTTACATCTTACATATATTTTATTTATGGTTGTCTCTAATAAGTTAACATTCCCTGTTGCATTGGGATCCATACAAGTGAACGATTTCCGTTTCAAACATTAGTACAGTAATTAAAATAGAGCTGCTGCACTAATAATGCATATCAAGGATCACTTCAGTTAATTAAAATGGGGAGCTCCTTTTTGCTAACAGAGTCTTTTTTTAATGCTTCTGTCTAATACACACACAAAAAACATTTATGTTAACCCATTCCCACGTCAAAAGTTTTTGGCAATTATTTTACATTCTTAGAGCCATCATTTTTATTTTACAAAGCTATATAAGGAGGTTTTTGTTTGTTTGTTTGTTTGTATTTTTCAAGACCAATAGTAACTTTTTAGAAACATTCTTCATTTTACCATAAATTATACTGCAAACTAGAAAGAGAAGTCTTTGTGAGGTGAATTTGGGAATAAAAACTGCAGTTTTGCAAAATTTTAGGGATTTTGTTTTCACTTTGCAGTAAAAATGAAGTGTTATCTTTATCTTGCAGGTTGGTATGATTACAGTCATACAACTAAAATACAATCAATTATTGCATTTGGTATTTTATATTTTTCATTTCTTCTGCAAGGTCAAGAACATTTAATAGCAAATATGTTTGTTTGTTTGTTTATTTATTTATTCACTTTTTTTTTCCCATTTTGAAATTAAGAAAAGGGGGAGCTCAGAGTCATCCAGAAAGCAGTAGCAGGAGATTGGGGGAGGTAAGTATCACCTTTTTTTAATATTTTGAATAAAATAACATAAAAAAATCATAATCAAATATTACATATTATAAAAATATGTACCTTATGGAAATAAAAAATGGAGTAACATAGCTATACCATATATATAATCAGTGGCTGACATACTTTTACTAGGCTTCAACTCAATAGTTCTGCTGGCCTACAAAGATTTATGCTGATATGGCATGCCACTTTGAAATCAATTTCTAGCAGCCTGTTAAAAAGTCATCTCTGGCCCTAATAGAATGCCTTTCATAGTAGTCTAGGATTTAGACTGAAATAAATATCTAATTTAAGACATTTGGGCAGAGGGTAATTTTTTAGAGGGTAGATTAGCCATGAATAGCTTTTTTAAGAACAAAAATGTAAAACAAAAATGCCTGCAGCAAAATCAGAGCGCATCACACAGCACTAAAATTACTATTGAATAAGTTCTCATTAGCAGGTCAACATTTTGTAAATCAATAGCATCAAGTATAGTTCAGTACATGGAAAATCACATTTCAGAGTTCAAATCTAAAAACCTGAGAATATGAATTCTTAATGATCGGTAAGGTTTTGTACAGGAAAATACTCAAAGTGAATTAAATTGATTAGACTTGTAGAAATGTGAAGTGGGGGGGCGTAACTTGATGTGTTGAAGTGTGGACGTGTTTGGCTCCTGCTTTTGCTGAGGCCCTGGCTTTTTAATTGGGTTCTCTTAGTCTAAAAAGATCAAGACTAATGAATGTGAAGAAGCAACCACACCATTGATTGCCAGCTATTCAGCCTATTTTTGCTTGCAGGACTTTTTCCATATTGTGGGCAAGTGATAGCCAAAGACAAATCTGTAGGATAAACAGCTCTTATAAAGCTTAAGTTACAGTTGAAGATAAAGTGGGAAGGGCAGTATTTGCTATGTATTGGACAAGAGAGCAGGGAGCAGAGAAGTACAGTGTTATATTCAAAGTTAGTTGACAAATGGTCCCCATATGCATATTTAATGCCATGAGTATTGCCAGGAGATGTTGCATAAGTATTGTGAGAAGGTGTTGCATGAGTATTGCCAGGTGGTCTTGGAGGATTATAGCCAGGAGGTAATACATGAGTAAAAGTATTACATGAGTATTGCATAAGTATTATGAGAAAGTTTTGCATGAGTATTGCCAGGAGGTGTTGCACAAGTATTGCTAGGAGGTGTTGCAGGAGTATTGCCAGGTGATGTTGCATGAGTATTGCCAGGAGGTGTTACATGAGTATTGCCAGGAGGCATTGCATGAGTATTGCCAGGAGTTGTTACATGAGTATTGCCAGGAGGCGTTGCATGAGTATTGCCAGGTGATGTTGCATGAGTATTTCCAGGAGGTGTTACATGAGTAATGCCAGCAGGTGTTGCACAAGTAATGACAGGAAGGGATGGATGTGTTTTGCCAGGAGGTGTTTGAAGGCTTTGAAGATATATAATTATATATTTTATAATGATTTAACTAATTAGTATCATCAGGAATTGGTCTGTTCTGTCAGGGCTGCCTCTTTCAGTTACAGCTTCAGTTGCACAATAAACACAGACATGTTTACTGTGCAAGATAGTAATGACAAGCAGCGGGCAGGAATTAAAGCTTAGGGCGTGGGTACGCAAACAGAAGAATAAGGAGGAACAATGCAAGATGGGAAATGTAGTTTCCCGACTGGCGCCATTTTGAATAAAGACCAGCTTTTAGAAATACTTGTATCTCATGAAAGGCAGCAGCTATAAAGATGCAGGCCTAAAAAACTCAGGCAGACTTGGTGAGCAAGACCAGCTAGGTTTGGGAGAATTTCGTTTTTAAGCTCTTGGGTGGAATATCCTTTTAATGCTCTAAACTGTACTTTGCGTAAACAGCATGCTCACTGTCATTTTTGATCTTAAACTCCCTCTCTCCTGAGGCAGCAGTCCTTGCCTTGGAAAATCATCCTGGACTCAAGGCTCTTCCGGCGCTTTTGTCTTCAAAACATGATAAGGAGACCTTGCTGCAGATCTCAGAACCTGGTACCAAGATGTAAATGTGGTGCAGCTTGAAGTTGCTTCATTCCATAATAGAATTACTGAGTTGGAACTGTTTAAATCTTTCATTACTACACAAGTGCTAAAGTGCTACCTCCGCATCTTACAACTAGAACTAATTGTACATCCCAATTTGCACTGACCTTGCATGACGATGTCGAGAATAACAACCAACCGACTGCCATTTCTACCTGAAATTGTTCACACTCAAGACCTTCACCGAACTCTTATTTCTTAAACAAGCCTTCAAATAAACATGTGGACACCACAGGGCTATCCAACCAAAATTCAGAGCCAAGATTCCAGCGGAAGGTTTTCTGCATTGCATTGAGTGCTGTTAACTATTATATTAGACTAAGAAAGTGATATTGAAAAAATGGATTATTCCACATTCACTAACTGCAAGAATGTTATAAGTATGTAAATTCATATTTGCAGTATGAGAGAATTTGTTGGCTTAGATCCCAGAAGCTCGATTTAATAATGGGAAATGTAGAAAAGAAAGATTGTATAGATATATGAAGCGATGTAATCATTAGAGAAGTTTTTTTTACTTTTCTCAAGTGCGGACAGGGAGATTTGCTTTTTAATTGAATCTAATTTTATTGAGGGGAAAAAAGTCTTGTCTGAAGTTTAATGAATTATACAGGTCCAAATTAATCTTAAGATAAGGTAGAAAAGAAAGAAAGTAAGAAAGAAAGTAAATCAACCCCTTAATAACCCATGCCATACATGTATGGCATGTGTGCCTGGGCTTTAATGCTCCATGCTGTACATCAAACCATCAGTCATTAACACCTTAATCACAGTGATTTATAGCAATATTAGTGTTTAGGTGTGGCAGTGACAGGAGCTGCCCCTTTTACTGATCGAGCAGTTTCCCTGGCAACCTCCTTGCTGCCCAATCAGCAATTTGTCACTAAAGTCTGCCTCAGGCAGACTCTAGTAGCAAAGCACTGATATCCTTGATCAATCCTGTACAATAGCATAGCATCAACCAGTATAAACAATGTAACGATTGGGTATTAGAGACCCATGGGTTGTAACCATGTTGTTTCTGACTTCCTAGGGCTATAGCTAAAGCTCCTATTACACGGGGCGATTCAAAATAGTAAACAAGCGCCAACCTATCAGGCCAGCGCTTGTTTGCTGTACTTTTCAATGACAATTTTTCCGTAAAATGTGCTGCGAAATTAAAAACTGTCATCTTTACGCCATTCACCCAGTGGTAAAACTGACATGTTATCTATGTTCCTCAAGTCAGTACAATGACAACACGATACACAATTGATATAACTTTTATAAAATTTTTCCCATCTAAAAAAAATAAAACCTTTAAATAAACTCAAGGTGCTTTATTTTGATCCTTATACTGCTTTTATTACTTGGTCTATGGGGCTATTTGACATGTAATTTTTGTGCCTTGATCTGTATTTTCTATAGGTACCTTACTTGATCACTTTTTATTCAAATTTTCTGCATGTAATGTGACCAAAAATTTGCACTTTTGCTGATGCTGTTTACTGTGCGAGAACAAGAAGTTTTCAGGCAATTCTGCATGCCAGAAAATGTGTTTATGCCAGAATTTTTTTTTTTTATATAAAATGGGAAAAGGAGGGGTGGGAATGGTGTTTAAATTTTTATATGGGAAGACATTGTTTTATTTTTTTTATTTTATTTTTTTACACTAATTTGAGGCTTCAAATTTATACCTATTTAACGGTGCAACTGTGGTTCAATTTAACCCCTTAAGGTCAATGCCAATTTTCGTTTTTGAGATTTTGCTTTTTCCTCCTTGTGTTTAAAAGGCCATAGCACTTGCATTTTTCCACCTAGAAACCCACATGAGCCCTTATTTTTTGCGTCACTAATTGTACTTTGCATAAAAAAGGCTGAATTTGTGCATAAAGTACACTGCAAAACCAGAAAAAAATTCAATGTGTGGTGAAATTGAAAAAAAAAAAAAAAAACGCATTTCTTTATTTTGAGGGTATTTGTTTTTATGCCATTTGCCCTGGGGTAAAACTGACTTGTTATGCATATTCCTCAAGTTGTTACGATTAAAACGATATGTAACATGTATAACTTTTCTTTTATCTGATGGCTTGCAAAAAATTCAAACCATTGTTAACAAATATATGTTCCTTAAAATTGCTCTATTCCCATGCTTATAGCGCTTTTATCCTTTGGTCTATGGGGCTGTGTGAGGTGTCATTTTTTGCACTATGATGTTTACTTTCTATCGGTACCTTGATTGCGCATATGCGACTTTTTATTAACATTTTTTTGGATTTGATGCGACCAAAAATTTTGCACTTTGGAGTTTTTTTGTGCTGATGCTGTTTACCGTGCGAGATCAGGAATGTAATAATGTAATAGTTCAGGCGATTACACACACGGCGATACCAAACATGTTTATTTATTTGTTTATTTATTTATATTTATAAAATGGGAAAAGGGGGGTGATTTGGACTTTTATTAGGGTAGGGGATTTTTTATTAATAAAAACACTTTACTTTTTTTTTTACATTAACTATAAGTCCCCCTGGGGGACTTGTATATACACAGAACTGATCTCTCATAGAGATCAATGCTGTGTATATACACAGCAAAGATCATTGTAATCGGTGATAGATTGCTATGGCCTGCTGCAGGCCACAGCAATCTATTGCCGAGCCGGGATCAGCGTCATCGTGACGCTGAGCCCCGGCACAAGCAGAAGAACGGATCTCCCCCTGCGATCGCACTGCTGGGGGGAGATCCGACCCACTAGACACCAGGGAGATTATGAATGAAGCACTTCATTGCAGCTGTCAGGTTTGACAGCTGCATTGAAGTGCTTAATTAGCCGAAGCGGCAACGGGACCCGTGCCGGCTAATAGAGGCACTGGGCCCGGCTTCAGCCCGGCGGGACCCTTTTTTGAAAACCCCCCGCAGCACCATGACGTACCAGGTACGTCATGGTTCGCTAAGGGGTTAAAGAAGAACCCTTATTTTGATTTACAGGCAGGGCCGTATTACCACTGCTGCTGCCCTAGGCGCTAAACCGGAAGACACCCCATCTTCATTCACCAATTAGCATCACGATTTTCTAGTTCCTGAACATCATATTGATACCTGATCAGTCTTAGCCACATTTACTGTACCTGAACAATACAGCCATGCAGTGACTGGGTAACACCGCCATACCCGACCTGACCAATACCACCATGCTGTGACTGTATAACACTGCCACACCAGACCTGACCAATACCAACATACTGTGACTGGATAACACCACCATACAAGACCTGACCAATACAACCATAATCTCCCCCTCACATCGAAAAGACACCAGGTTTACTGGCAAGTCTGAGCAGGAGGTAGGAGACTAAAAAAAAAAAAAAAAAAAATTGTTAACTTCCCCCTGCTCCTGCCCCCCTGAATGGTCCTGCCCTAGGCACCGGACCACAGGTGCCGAGTGGTAAATACGGCCCTGTTTACAGAGAACCAACTGTGTAACAATGAGTGCAACTGTGGTTTAATTTGAAGAAGAAACTTTTTTTTTTTTTTTTTAAACAGACTCAAACTATTTTGGTGGCCTCTGACTCTTAACAGTGAGCATAATGCTGGTTCAAGATATACTTGAGAATACTTTAACTTCCTTTTCTTGTCTCGCTTGACGTTTTGACACCCACCAGCTCCTCAGCACAGACTATCCCACTCTTTTAATACACTACAATCAGCAAGCTTTCAGTAGTGTGAACGTAGCTCCTAATCTGTGGATTTTTCATCCCCGTCTCTTAATTCTCTGACGTTCTAAAAGCCATCAGCTCCTCAGCACAGATGATGCCACTGTTTTATAACACTTTTTAAGCCATTTCTATCCCTGACTACAGTCAGCAACCTCTCACTAGTGTGAACAGAGGTCTGAATCTGTGGACGTTTTTCACCCTCCTCTCTTGTCTCACTTACATTCTGACAGTCAGCAACTTCTCAACACAGTAATACACTTTTTACACTTTTTCTACCCCAACCTACAATCTGCAACCTTTCTATTGTGACAACAGAGGTCTGAATCTTGTCTGTCTGACATTATGACAGCCACCAGCTCCTCAATAAAAACGATCCCACTGTTTCTGTACACTTTTCCAGGCCTTTATATCCCTGCCTGAATTGGCAACCTTTCTCTATTTAGAACAGAGGTCTGAATCTCTAGACATTTTTCACTCCCTCTTATGTCCACCTGACATTCTAAGCCACTACCCTCTACTGTTGTGCCCTGAAAAGGGCAGTTAGTAATACCTAACAAAGTAGTTACAGCCTGCACATTTATTATTTAACACTTGTTCACACTATGCAGTTTGCACACAGCTATGGCTAGCACTAAATCAAAAATAGAAAGTTTGAAACATTCTTTGAAAAAAAAAAAAAATTAAAGTGTTTTTGAAAAAAAAAAGAAAAAAAAGAGGTTCTTAGCAAACGGTTTGATCAAACTGAATGTACCAACTCACCACGTTAAGGTGCCCTCAGGGAGTTGGACCCACACTAACAATGGCCTCTCTCGGACTATAAGTCTCCATATCTGGGCATGTAAGAGCAACTGAACTCTTTGTAACACACCTACAGGAGTTGGGTGAAGTGCATGTTGAGTTAAGAACCTCATTTTTTTTTTTTTTTTCAAAAAAACTTTTTCAAAAGACATTCTAAAAAAAAAAAAAAAAATTTAAAAGAATGTTTCAAAAATTTCCTTTAACTAAAATGTTATATGGTACTTGTGCTTTGCTGCAGCAACTTTCTGTTTTTGATTTACTGCTAGCCATGGCTGTGTGAAAACTGCATAGTGTAAACAAGTGTTAGAATAAATGTGCAGGCTGTAATTACTTTATGTTTTACATGTGGGGGGTGTGGCTCCCTCCTTTATAGCCATGCACTCACCCTGCTCCCGTAGGTGTGTTACACAGAGTTCAGTTGCTCTTACATGCCCAGATATGGAGACTTTTAGTCCCAGAGGCATTTATTAGTGTAGGTCCAACTCTCTGAGGGCACCTTAACGTGATGAGTTGGTTAATTCAGTTTGATCAAACCGTTTCCTAAGAACGTTTTTTTGTGTTTTTTTTTTTTTTAAAAAAACTTTTTCAAGACTAAAAAAAAAAAAAAAAAAAAAAGATTTTCAAAAAATGTTTCAAAAATTTCCTTTGGCTAAAATGTTGTATGGCACTTGCGCTTTGCTGCAGTAACTTTCTGTTTTTGAGTTAGTAACACCTATCACTCCCTGCCTGCAGCGCCAACCTCTTATTACTCTAACCAGCAGAATGGCGGCAGGACACTTGACCGGCGTATTATACACCAGGATCACATGTCGGCTCAGCTGCCTTACAACAAACTTTAGTGCAGAACAACGAACAGATACATCAACAGACACATCACTGTTGTTGTATATGTACTTATGCCTAAAAACATAGGTCCATGCTTGAATTTGAACTTGGCAGTTCAAGTTCACTTATCCCTATTAACCCTTTGAGGACCAGGCCCAAAATGACCCAGTGGACCGCGCAAATTTTGATCTTAGTGCTTTCGTTTTTCCCTCCTCCCCTTCTAAGAGCTCTAGCACTCTCAGTTTTCTATCTACAAGCCATGTAAGTGCTTGTTTTTTACAGGAATAGTTGTACTTTGTAATGGCGTCAATCATTTTACCATAACATGTATGATGGAATTCCAAATATATTATTTATGAAGATATAAATAGTTGAAATCGTAAATAAGAATGCAATATGGTAAAGTTTGGGGGGTTCCTGTGTCTACGTAATGCACTATATGGTAACAGCGACATGATACTATTATTCTATAGGTCAGTCCGAACACAACCATATGCAGGTTACACAGATTCTCTAATGTTATATATGTATTTTTTTATGAAATCCTTTTTTTTGGCAATTAAATATTAATAAAATGGGACTATTGTGACGCTTATAACAGTTTTATTTTTTCACCTATGGGGCTGTATGGGTGTCATTTTTTCCGCCATGATCTCTAGTTTTTATTTATACCATATTTGTGACGATCGGACGTTTTGATCACTTTTTATAGATTTTTTTTAATATATAATGTAACATAAAATCGGTAATCTGCGCACTTTTTCCCCTCTTTTCGTGTACGCCGTTTACTGGTCGCAATGACGCTTGTTATATTTTAATAGATCGGACAATTACGCACGCTACGGTATATTATATGTTTATCTATTTATTCATTTTTATATGTTTTATTTATATAATGGGAAAGGGGGGTGATTTAGACTTTTATTGGGGGAGGGGTTTTGGGGTAGTGTGTTAGTGTTTTGAACTTTTTTTTTTTACACATTTGAAGTCCCTTTGGGGGACTTCTACATACAGTACTTTGATTTCTACACTGATGAATGCTATGCCATAGGCATAGCATTGACCAGTGTTATCGGCGCTCTGCTCATTGAGCCTGCCTGTGCAGGCTCAGTGTAGCAGATCGCCGATCGGACAGCACGGAGGCAGGTAAGAGACCTCTGACAGTCCGTTTCAACGATCGGGACCCCCGCAGTCACACTGCGGGGGTCCCGATCGGTAAGTGACAGGGGACTCCCCCTGTCACTTACACTTAAACGCCGCGGTCGCGCCGCAATCGCGGCGTTTAAGGGGTTAATGACACGCGGCAGCGCGATCGCTGCAGCGTGTCATTACCGGTGAGGTCCCGGCTGCTGATTGCAGCCGGCCCCCACCTGCTATGAAGCGCGCTCCGCTCCGGAGCGCGCTTCATAGCGAGAAAAACACCCAGGACGTAAGGTTACATCATGGGTCGTCTGGGGACAGACTTCCATGACGTAACCCTACGTCCAGGGTCGTCTAGGGATTAATAAAGCCTGTGTTTAAAAAAATGTAAGTCCTTCAGGAAGCATACATTACAGGAAGGAAAAAAAATATATATAAAAAAAAATAATATATATATATATATATATATATATATATATATATATATATATAAAACCATCATAACAATTTTTCAATTGCAACAAGTAAAAAATTTCAATAAACACAGGAAATTTCTTTGAAGGTTTATCCTTGCCATATAGTGCAGACTCCTAAACAGTATAATATCTATGTCAATGAAAATTAATAGGATTAGGGTAGGCAGTGGATGCGTTGGACATATATTTCGATTCACAGGTTTCAATATGAATGTATGTATGAATGTATCTTCAGTGTCCTGTGAATTTTTCACAGTTATTCTCTGTGTACTTTTTAAATTCTTGGTGCAAAGCCATACTTTATCTTCTACTTTAAAGGTTGGAGAAGTCTGCAAGATTTATTTGCTGCTTCCATATATTTCTCCTGGGCAATCTTTAATGTGTCTTTTAGTATTCACAAATTTAGTTTAAGTGACTGTGTTCTGTCAGTAACTACAGGGATTACTCTCTGAAAATTAGAAAGGATACTTTGATGGTAACCCAAATTTGCAAAGAATTGAGTCTATGTATTGGAGCATTTCAAAGAGTTATGCTATCAGAGCTCTGCCATTGGAGACTATTTGACTGAGTCATTCTGTAGGTGACAAATATTGCATAAGAGATTGGGGGTTAAATGCAGATGGATAATATCAATCTAAAGTGACAGGCCAAAATTCTGCCAAAATCTCAACATTTTCCACTAATATGAACCAAATTAAATGCACCTCATAGATGTAAGTTAGTTAAATACTTTATTCACAAACTCTAACTTTATTCACAAACAACCTTTAATATCCTTAGGCTATGTACAAGGTCCTTTTTGGCCTTTTTATGGACATCTTTAGAATGGACGTAATTTTTAACCAAAAATACATACGTTTTGCACAAATTCTGGAAGTAATTTGTACAGTATGCCTGTATTTGGCACCAAAATGATGACCATGCAAAAAAGGATGTTGTGGGTAGAGATGATCGAACATTGGAAAATCGTAGGTTCGATCGAACCCGAACTTTCTCGAACCTGCCGCATTTGATTGCTGATGCCTTCCCGGCCCGTACGGAAGGAGGAGACTGCCTGGAATTCCTGAATTAACTGATTCATTTTCACTGAGGCTGGGTTCACACTACGTATATTTCAGTCAGTATTGTGGTCCTCATATTGCAACCAAAACCAGGAGTGGATTGAAAACACAGAAAGGATCTGTTCACACAATGTTGAAATTGAGTGGATGGACGCCATTTAATGGCAAATATTTGCTGTTATTTTAAAACAACGGCTGTTATATTGAAATAATGGCCGTTATTTACTGTTATATGGCGGCCATCCACTCAATTTCAACATTGTGTGGACAGAGCCTTTCTGTGTTTTTAATCAACGCCTGGTTTTGGTTGCAATATGAGGACCACAATACTGACTGAAATATACGTTGTGTGAACCCAGCCTAAAATGGTTACTATTAACCTACAGAAAAATGTGATCAACCTTGCTTTTGTGTACGCTAAAAAAGAAGAAAAAAAAAAACTGATCCATTTTTCTATAATGGAAGTCAATTGAAAAACGGATACAAAGGGATACACACAATTGCATCCCTTTTTGCATCAATCCCCCCCCCCATAAAACAAATAGGTTTAACAGACTGCAAAGGTTAAAGTTACGTTCAAACAACATCCAAAAAGGAAAAAAAAACGTTCCCTTTTTGTGTTTAGAAAGATGTCCGTTATTGCATTATTGTAAGAGAATTAAATAAAATGCATTAAAGTCTATCGAATAACGGATGTCTTTTTACACATTGTATTGAATGCGGCCGCCTCCATTGTGTGAACCTAGCCTAACAGTGTGCACAGTTTGGATTGTGAATTACAGCCGACAGATTCCCTTTAACACTATATTTGAGTTTTTCTATTATTGCATTCTATTTTCCTTTTACAGATATTTATGAAACACTATTACTGTAAATATATATTCTGACTCTAAATACTTAATAGCTCAACTCGCAAAAGAAAATTGTAGCTACAGTGTGATGGGTGAAGCTGCAGTAATCATGATCACAAACAGAATGCAGTATTAAAGCATAATATAATTTATGCCCAGAACTTTAACCATCAAGGGAATAGAATCAGTTAACTGTATTATTCAATTTGTTCCCTAACACAAAAACAAAGTTTTGATGCTATGGACAAGTTTATAATGATGATTTGCAGGAATAAATTAATTCAAGACCTTTACACTCATGTGCTCTGTAAGACTCTTCAGCAATTAATGACATTATCATATGCTCCAGTAGTCTGCATAAAAATACATATGAGGAAAGCGCTGTGTTATCACAGTTTGACCTGTACTTTGGGGCGGTGGGGGAAAAAAGACATTGTGAGAACATAGCCTAAAATATCTATTTATCTATCTACCTATCTATCTCTTTGTAAAACAAGTAACTTTTTTTTTTTTTTTTCAAAAACAAGCCTAATAACATGTTTTAATTTTTGTAACCATTCTTGAATGATTGTATATACTGTATGCTGATACCATATTTCTTTAAGCAACTCTTCTCATAGCAGCAATGTCCCTTAACAGGGAAAGTTGAACACTGAACATTTATATTTAATAACATCAAAAAATTAACAATGGGGGTGTTTATCATTCAGTCTAATAACTGTTTGCTTGCAGCCTATTTTTCACAAAATCACCTAGTTCCACCCTACCAAGCAGTGGCACCTTTTTCCCCCAATGTCAGATTATGTCCTGCAAAATAGTAAACATAGTGACTTAGACCCCTCCCTTGCGGGTGTGGACACAGAGCACTCAGCACAACAGATGGATCATGGTCTGGGCCCACAGGGTTAAGTAGGGATGCGTAGCATCCCCACTTAACCCCCAAGGGGCCAGACTGTTCTGCATTTTGCCATTTTGCCCTGACAAACCTGCAAAAGTTTCAGACCAGTCCAAGCCCAAATTTGACCAGAAAGTTAAAAAAGTTAATATTTCTCAGTTTAAAAATGATCTGCATCTGTGTTTTTTTTTTTTTAAGACAAAAAACGAGAGAAAAAAATGGTACTAGATAAAGCGCTGTCCCAAAAAGAATCCAAATGTGCACCATGAAAAATGTTACATATATAATTTGTTAACAAAGCACAGAGTTTACGCGTTTCAGGAGGTAAGTAGGTCTCCCTTCATCAGAACAGTGCAATATCATTTTGTGATATTGCACTGTTCTGATGAAGAAAGACCTACTTACATCCTACTTTCTCATTTTTTGCTGTTACCTCACGGGCCCTGTTGTTGGGAGTATCCTGTCCACGGTATTTTCGGCTTTGCAGTCTCCTAGCCACCTGCCTACCGCCCTATCCTCACGGATTTACAGCTACCCCAGAGGGGTGATATACCTACAGCCCAAGGGGCACAAAGGTGAGTGAAACCACCCACTGCCCCTATTCTAGTGTCATCTCGGTAAGACACGAGGCGCTTGTGCCCTTGTTTTTTTTCTTTTTCTATTTGCAGTTTTTTTTAAAGGGGAAACATTAGACTAGACTATACTCTTACAAATAACACCATTATGTTAATAAATCTTCTTTAGCATTTACTTGTTAAATACCTATTAAAGTTTCCAGGAATATTCGAACATTTTTATATTTGATGAATCCATTTAGCTTTTACTCTTCACAGTTAAATTCATCTTTGATCACTGCTCTGAGATCAGCATTTTTAGAATTTCAGTCTACTGAAAGTTGCACATAAAATATTAATGTTATTAAGATCTCCATCATGTTTCCCTGGTTACTAGAGCATCAAAGTTCACATATCATTAGCTGTATGACTATACTCCCTATTCCATTTTATTCCTCCCAAATGCTTTCTTAACATATATCTTTTATAGCATTCACACAATTTGTGTGAAAGCATGATAGTAACTACTGTATTTTAGAAACATATACATAGAAGATATAGGGTGTCAGCTGTTTAAAATAAATAATACAAATATATAATAATAAATTATCTCTGAAGGCCCCTGACTATATACCAGTCTAATCATATGTTTCTCTTCCACAACACTTTGCTGATGTGCATGTAAGTAAATAACAAATGTACAGCCGCATGAAATCAATATATATTGTATGTCAGACACTAGCGGCTCTGATTTCTGTGTAATGTTTTCAATGTTGGTGCTCAATAAAGATGAGCGAACCTCGAGCATGCTCGAGTTGATCCGAACCCGAACTTTCGGCATTTGACTAGAGGTGGCTGCAGAACTTGGATAAAGCCCTAAGGCTATGTGGAATTCATGGATGAAGTCATTGGCTGTATCCATGTTTTTCAGACAACCTTAGAGCTTTATCCAAGTTCAGCAGCCCCAGCTAATCAAATACCGAACGTTCAGGTTCGGATCGACTTGAACCCGAACCCGGTTCGCTCATCTCTAGTGCTCAAATTTTGCAATTCCAAACTTTGTCTAAAATGATGGCCACACATAGTACAATAGTACATTACATTACAGCAAACATAAGTGTGGGTGCTAGGAATTATCCATAATCCCTTAAAGCCGCGCAATGGGCTGTAAGCTAACTCCCCCCCCCTCCGCATGCTCTGTGATGTCACACTTTCTCCTTCACTATATATATTTTGTAGCAAATCACCTAATGTACAGTGAACTAAAAACATACATTTACACAAGATAGATAGGTAAACGTAAGGTTAGAGAAGGTTACAGATGCATTATTAGGTATCAGGATAGTATGTGGTTAGTAGTGAAAGCTGTGTAGCTGTTAAATTGCTCCTGTCCTGACACTTTGTGTATCTGTACACACTGTCCACAGTTCTCCTGGGTGAAGTTAACCCAGTGGTGTTTCCCTATTTAGGTCCCAAAGCTCGCTACAGAGTGAGGACCTGAGGGACTACGTATCAGGGTGGTTTGGTGCTCTCCACACTAGGAGGCACCCCTTGGCAATGGGCTTCCTTCTCTGGAGAGAGGGATATCTGGCTATTCCCGTGTTTTGAGACTCGTAACTGAGGCTCCACGGACCCCTTTTTTTGCATATTCAAATTTAGTATGGGACAATCAATGGAGACTCGTAAATGAGTACTCCATTGGAATTTTTCACTGTTCTCCCTGAGTTCAGTGATTGTTGTGTTTTGTTGGTCTATTTATCATTGCCCCAGTAGCCAGAATCTTGCTCCACACTGACGAGGGGCAAATACCCCGAAACTGCAGTCTGTGGATGGATGCCTAGCCTTGGTAACCCTTGTCTTATGTCGTTATACTCGCCACAGAGTTACACTTTGACTCACAGGGGCCACCCTGGTGTTTCCCTATTTAGGTCCCAAAGCTCGCTACAGAGTGAGGACCTGAGGGACTACGTATCAGGGTGGTTTGGTGCTCTCCCCACTAGGAGGCACCCCTTGGCAATGGGCTTCCTTCTCTGGAGAGAGGGATATCTGGATATTCCCGTGTTTTGAGACTCGTAACTGAGGCTCCACGGACCCCATTTTTGCATATTCAAATTTTGTATGGGACAATCAATGGAGACTCGTAAATGAGTACTCCATTGGAATTTTTCACTGTTCTCCCTGAGTTCAGTGATTGTTGTGTTTTGTTAACCCAGTGAGTTACCTGTCAGGTTGTCTCAATCACATTTATGCTGCTGCCAGTTTTAGAACAGGCCACCTCACAGATGACACACTAGGTTACCTTCACACAGGAGAGCTGTGGATAGCGGTGGATCACTGTCGTACAGTGATACCCTTGGTGCTGATGAGGTGCAGTATAAATCAGCCAACAGGGAGCAAAGCATTATTATTTAACATTGACTTTACTGGAACATCAGGTACAACGGGTAAAAGTCTTTTATCTCTGGAGTACCTTTAAAATGGCCACTAGACAGAGGTGGGTCAACAAGTGCAGATTTCTCTGTCAAATACATCATATATACCTCCTATGCAATGTAACAGCAGCATAGGTGAATATTCACAAAAAAATGCAATAGGCACATAAATATAACTATAATTATAACATAAACAAATCAACGGCCATAATGTAATCAATGCCCATAATGGTTCAAAGTACCCCTTAGACTTTCACTTGACACAGCACCCAAATTACAGTTATCCTATAAGCACTTGTAAACCAAAGTTCGATCGCTGCCGTAGTGGTAACATCATAACATAACAGTTCTGGCACTGTAAATCTGTATACTGTCTTTTGAATAAGAAGTCCACTTTTGTAGGTAGAGTTCCTCTAGCACATGGCAAGTACTGTCCATCAGAGTCAGAATGAATTGTTGTGTTCCAACTTTGGGACTGCCCCTAAACAGAAGGTCAAATGGTGTGTACCAACTTTGGCACTGCCCCTAAAGCATAAGGTGAGATGGTGTCTGCCGACTTGGGGCTGCCACTACAGGAGAATTTGAGATAGTGACTGCCAACTTGGGGAATGCCACTAGAGGAGAAGATGAGAAGCTGTCTTCTGATGTAAGATCCTATTATATGCTACGATACGATTATCATCCGTTATGGCTCCCTTCCAACAGAGGAGTCAGAAGCACCTGTCTCTACAATCTAAGTTCTTTTATATTGTATTTGTGAGCTAGTTTTGGAGTATGCAAGTTTTTGATCTAAAGTATGTTTTTGTCTCAAGTGTGGGACTTTAGATTCAGGGAACAAATTGTTTATTTTTCTACTTTTGAACAAATTGTTTGTTTGTTTGCTTTTGTTGTTTGCTTTTTATATATACTTTACATCCCCATAAAAATGAGCTCCATGTTTGACAATGCGTTCCAATGTACATCTTGTGCGATGTATGCAATTCTTGATCAACCGATCGAGGGTGCATACCATTGTGGGAGATGTGTGCATGTTGCTGGTTTGGAAGCCCAGATCCTGGATCTAAATGAGCAGCTGCAAAGATTGAGATGCATTGGCAAACTGGAGAGGGGTCTGCTGCTCACTGAGCAAGCGCTCAAAGGGGTAAATGGGGGAGTCGGTGGTAGCATGGAGGTGCAAGAGAAAGAGGAAGCTAGGTGGGTCACAGTTAGAAAACGGGGTAGAGCGAAGAGTGCAATGGAGGCTACTTCGAGTTTAGGGGGGTCCATTACAGACAAAAGAGAGGGATAGCAATGGGCTTTAACATGGCACCAACATATGCCAACATTTACATGACAGTTTTTGAAGAGAATCATGTGTACACGTCCACATACATGGCACACATGACAAGGTACATAGTTGGCTTCGTTACATAGATGACATTTTCTTACTGTGGGATGGCACACTAACGGAACTACTTGCCTTTCAGGAATGGCTCAATAACATACATCCAGAGTTGAAATACACTATCACACATTCGACTGAACAGATCCAGTTATTGGACACACTTATCTATAAGAATGGTAACTCACTGGGTTCTGACCTATACACTAAGGATACTGATAGGAACAATTTACTTACCTTTGACAGCAACCACCCGAGGAGCATGGTGAAGTCTCTTCCCTGGAGCCAACTCCTGCGGGTAAAAAGAATTGTAAGTGACCTAGAACTAGTTGACGATAGACTAGACAGCATGTGTGCAAAATTCCTACAGAGAGGCTATCCTCAAACCATCATCAAACAACATCAGACACGTATCACAGACACCACTCGAGTAGAAACTTTTAGGACCCGTACTCGTGACTCCAATAATCGCATACCATTTGTCTCTACTTATGGAGCGCACAGTAACAGAATAGGATCCATCCTTAAAAAGACATTGGGGCATCCTCCAGAAGGGCTGTCCCAAAATTATGGAGTTCACACAACCACCTCTTCTTTCCTATAAAAGGAACAAAAACCTTAGGGACATATTAGTCAAATCAGAGGTTCCTACACCCCCTACATCTACACAAACCTATATAGCTCCTCCGAGGAAGGGTAATTTCCCTTGCTTAGGCTGTGCATCTTGTAATAAGATGATATGGGGTGACCAATTTGCCCACCCCCATACTGGCAAAATCATTCCAATCAGACACAGATATACTTGTAATTTGGACTACGTCATCTACTTGATCACATGCCCATGTGGACTGGCATACGTAGGGTAGACGACCATGTGTGCCAAAAACCGCATCAGCAAACATAAAAGCACTATAAGGACAAACATGACTGAACTTCCGATCCCAAAACATTTCAAGGAGGCTAATCATAGTACTAGCCAGTTACGCTACAGGATCATCGACCATGTCCCACCTCCTAGACGGGGTGGAGACAGACAAAGGCTTCTGAAATGTAAGGAGGCCAAATGGATTTTTGATTTGGACACTTTGTATCCTAGAGGTCTTAATATGGACATTAGGTGGAATATCTGATGAGTTACATGTTTTAACGTTACTTGATTATCCTAGGCGATTTTCATGATAATTTGATGCATTTATACGAATACTGAATAACTATTTGCTAGTTTTTAGAATGACAGATGTAACTGTTGCCCCCTCTATACCATCTTTTCTGTATAGTTAGTTCCATTGTTTTTAACCCACTATATTGGATATGTAGGGACCCTCATTTGTTTGTCTTATCACTTTTTATTTAGTAGGACAGGGCTCGGATGTATTGTGTCCATCTTTGCATTGTAGATACCTACCAAATGTATGTAATGTGATTCATCCCCACATGTGGAACACTAACTTATCCTATATATATATATTTTTTTGCAGTTTCACACCATGATCTTGAGTGATGACCTCCTGTGGATATACAAACAGCGCCCCTGTATACGTATGGAGTAACTTGATGCAGACACTGTGACCCTATCTTGTATTATTTCTTTTTATGTTCACCTATTCTTTGTTCAACCAATTTTCTCTCTCTCAATAAACTATTAGCAGCAATTTTGAGTGACATGGACATTTTTTTATGGTGTGTGACATAGTGACCTAGGCCCCAGCTTTAAGGTGACCTGAATCCCCAGTGGATTATCCACGTAGATATGGTATCACCAGGGTTGGAATCATACTTATACCATCTGAATATGTTTGATGGCTACATTTTCCCCACCGGCCCTCGATCCATGATGGTGTTGTCTCACCCTTAATCATTTATCCTACTGACCCTGGGTCCACGGGTGTGTACTGGAAACCCGATGTCTACACGATGTGCCTACATTGGATTGACAGACACCCCGATCTGACCCTTTTGGGAACATTCCTCCCATATGATCTTGTGGCCTGGTGCAATATGTTCACATTTTCAGGTAACTGGGCTTAGGGTACAAATGTCCCATTGTACTCCTCCCCTTTGGCTCCTCCCCCAGCCACCCTGCCACGTCAAAAGTACGCCCAACGGACATGGGCTCATATTACCATACATCAACACAGGTCACCAGCGCGTAATACAGCGCTCACCTCTTATCTAGACCCATAGCGCTACACTGAGTAGCGCAGACCTGCAATGTCAGGTCATTTTCCCATGGTCATAGTCACTCACTATAGCCCCCAGCACACATGTGTGCAGACCTACAATGCGAGGTCAATTTCCCCTCTACGTCCGGTGCCTCCACCCGTGCTGCACACACTTGCCGCGGCAATGTCCCCGGCCTCTTTACTCCCTCCATTCCTCTTGGATCTCTTTCCATCACAGCTGACGCAGCAAGACTCCTAGCGTAACATAGACCATTAAACGCGGCTCAGACAGCCTTGTGTTTATGTTTATGAGCGCACCATGACAACCGGAGGCCGACCCCGCCCCCTGGTTTCACATTGGGCCACGTCATCCTGCAGATCACGTGACCGCTCACGCGCGCTACGGCTTGAGACAGCCCAGCACGGCGTCCGGAAGCCGAGAGCGCACCAGCGTGTAATCTCTCACAGCTGGCATCACTCAAAACCAGGTATGAACTTTGTGCAACCCGCAGTTACGATTTTCAGCCACTACTATTTTATGTATGGATCTTGTGTACCTATCAGATTCCTATGAGTGCATATATCATAATGTTAATGTTACTTATAGGATCCCTACAGAAATGATTTCCTTGCAGGGACTGCTTCCTTCAGTATACTACATGCATATGTGATTTGTTTTGCTAACCCTGGCTTGACTAGTCCACTCCATCTTTTTTTCTTTTCTTTTCTCCTCCCCCTTTCTTGTCTTGGGTAGATCCCAATTAATGGTTACACATGTATATATACCTTGTGGTTACACTGTGTCTGCATGCTTGAGAAAGGCCAGTAGGCCGAAACGTTGCATTTCTTTTGTACCCTGATGTGTGAATAAAACATACGTATGTCACTGCGGATGCTGTTGGAAATCCCTTTTTTCTGAAGTTGAAGGCTCACACCTAGGATTGTGAGCATACCTGCGTGCATCCTACACCCTCTACTATAGCCATCACTGGAGTATCTCCAAGGTGCTCTTGGACTTTTATTTTTTTGCAATGGACGCTAGTCCTGATCTGGCACACCCCAACAAGTTTGCCAAATTGGTGGATAAGGGGGATGTTGATTCAGGGGTGGCATTGCTGCAGCAGGACACTGCCTCTGAAAGCCAGGGGGGTGTCTGCTCCAGTAAGGTGGGAAATATCAGTGCAGGGCAGGCCAGGCAGGTACTGGTAGTTGGGTACTTAATTATTAGGGGGACAGACAGGGCATTCTGTCACAAAGACCGGGATCGTCGAACAGTGTGTTGCCTACCTGGCGCTCAAGGTCGTCACATTGCGGATTGGGTTGACAGATTACTGGTATGGGCTGGCGATGACCCAGCAGTCATGGTGCATATTGGCACCAATGATAAAGTTAGAGGTAAGTGAAGGGCCCTCAAAAATGATTTCAGGGACTTAGGCAGAAAGCTTAAGACTAGGACCTCGGAGATGTTTTTCTCCAAAATATTACCTGCACCACGAGCCACACCTGAGAGACAGCGGGAAATTAGGAAGGTAAATAAGTGGCTCAAGAGCTGGTGGAGGATAGAGGGGTTTGGGTTCATGGAGAACTGGGAGGACTTTTCTGTCAGTTACAGGCTCTACGGTAAGGACGGGCTACATCTCAATGGGGAGGGAGAAGAGGTCTAAGAGGTTGGAGGAGTGTTTAAACTATGGAGACGGGGGGGAGGGTAACCACTAAGTAAGAGAGTAGAAGGAAAGATGGGCCTAGATTATGAAACTGGGGGTGGAGCAGCGAGAGGAAATAGAACAGTCACTAGTGATAAGAGGAAAGGAAATATGGACAACCGTATTAAATGAATGTATACAAATGCTTGAAGCCTCACTAATAAAGCTAAGGAATTAGAACTTATAATGGTGGAAGAGAAATACGATATAGTAGGGATATAAGAGGCATGGCTGGATAATAGCTATTGCTGGTCGGTTAATATCCAGGGTTATAGTCTCTTCAGAAATGACCGTAAAAATAAAGGGGGAGGAGTCTGCCTATATAATAAATCCTGCCTTAAGCCCATTCTACGGGAGGATATAAGTGATCATAATGTGGAGTCTCTTTGGGTAGAAATAAGGGGAGGGACGAAGAATAATAAAATTCTTATAGGAGTGAGTTATAAATCTCCAAGTATAGTGAAAGAAGCAGAAAATCTCCTTATAAGACAGAGAGATATAGCAGCGAAGCAGGGTGTAGTCATTATTATGGGGGACTTTAACTACCCAAATATAACCTGGAAAGCAGAAACCTTCAGCTACAGCAAAGGAAGCCGTTTTTTGGAAATAGTAAAAGATAATTAGCTTTCCCAACTAGTACAAGAACCAGGAGGGGGAGGGGGACTTCTGGACCTGATCTTAGCCAATAGGCCAGACAGAATATAAAAAATAGAAGTGGGTGGTCACCTAGGTAATAGTGACCCAAACATCGTAAGTTTTCAATTATCCTTCAATAAAATGCTTAGTAAAGGGGCTACAAAAACATAAAATTTCAGGAAGGCTAATTTCCAAAAACTAAGAGAGGACCTTGGGGACATAGACTGGGACAATGCCTTCATAAATAAAAGTACACAAGAAAAATGGGACATATTTAAGGGCATCCTGGGTAGATCGTGTCAACGACACATACCATATGGGAATAAAAGTAGAAGAAATAGGAGAAAACCAATGTGGTTAACTACAGCTGTTAGGGGTGTAATAAATGATAAGAAACAAGCATTCAGACTACTAAAACAAGTGGGGAAGCATTGAGCAACTATAGACAGAAGTGTAAAAAAATGTGTAATAAAATGTGTAAAAAAAATAAATAAATAAATAAAAGAAGCAAAAATTGCAACAGAAGGAAGGATTGCCACAGAAAGTAAAAAAAAAAAATCCCAAAATGTTCTTCACCTATATAAATAACAAAAAGACTTAAAACGGAAAATGTTGGCCCCCTCAAAAATGATCAGGGTCTAATGGTGGAGGGGGAGGAGGAAAAGGCCAATCTACTAAATACATTCTTCTCTACTGTATTCACAGAGGAGAATCCTATAACAGATGACATGACTAGGGATAATGTAAATCCTCTCAGAAATCTCACCTGCCTAACACAACAAGAAGTGGGGCGACACCTTAAAAACATTAAAATACATAAGTCACCAGGCCCAGAAGGTATCCATCCTAGAGTTTTGCAAGAATTAAATACTGTGTTAGACAGACCCTTTTTCCTAATATTTAAAGATTCTGTAATGACAGGGATTGTTCCACAGGACTGGCGCATAGCTAATGTGGTATCAATATTCAAGAAGGGGTCAAAGAGTGATCCTGGAAACTATAGGCCCTTAAGTCTAACATCTATATTGGGTAAAGTATTTGAGGGGTTTGTAAGAGATGCTATACTAGAGTATCTTAATGAAAATATTCTTATAACACAGCACCAGCATGGATTTAGGAGGGATCGATCCTGTCAGACTAATCTCGTCAGCTTCTATTAAGAGGTCAGTTATAGACTGGACCGGGGGGAGGCTGTGGATGTTGTGTATCTGGACTTTTCAAAGGCTTTTCAATGGACTTTTTGATACTGTGCCTTATGAAAGGTTGGTCTATAAAATGAGGATGCTGGGACTAGGGGAAAACATATGCAAATGAGTAAGTAATTAGTTGTGTGATAGAAAACAGAGGGTGGTTATTGATGGAACATATTCAGATTGGGTATTAGTTACTAGTGGGGAACCACAGGGGTCAGTGTTGGGTCCACTTATTTTTAATATTTTTATTAATGACCTTGTAGAGGGGCTTCAGAGTAGAATCTCCATTTTTGCAGATGATACTAAACTGGGTAAAGTAATCAGCTCAGAGAATGATAATATATTACAGAGGAATTTGGAGAAGCTGGAGGCTTCGGCGGTAAAATAGCAAATTAAGTTTAATGTGGATAAGGGTTAGGTTATGCATTTGGGTTGCAGAAATAATAAGTACAGTAATGTGCTAAATAATAAAACACTGGGTAAAACTGCTTCCGAAAAGGACCTGGGGGTATTGGTGGACAGTAAACTCAACTTCAGTGATCAGTGCCAGGCAGCAGCTGCCAAGATTAATAAAATAATGGGATGCATCAATATAGGCATTGATGCTAAAGATGTGAACATAGTTTTGCCTCTTTATAAATCACGCAAATATAAATATTCGCAAAGGCCTATTTGCAAAGAAATATTTGCATCGGGCCATTTTACGCTTGTTGTGCCAGGGGGGCAGGGAGGGGGTGTGGATGGACAGAACAGGGGGTGCGGACTCTTGGTCCACCTAATGTATCATTTTTTCAGCGGAAAAAAGGTGAGGAAACCTACGCCAACTCTGAAATGGCATCGGTTTCCCTCCGTGCACACACTGGTCGGCACAGGATTTACTGTATGTAGAGGCAATGCGCCTCTACATAAATCTGCAAACTGTCGGCGCTGCAGGGACATTTTTAAGCCAGGCGCAAAAAATGCTGGACTTAATAAATGTCCCCCTACGTGTCTTGTCATTTCATTGACTTCAATTGACTCTGTACCCACAATCTGACCTCCCCAAACCGCTTGTACCTTCGGATAGCTGCTTTTAATCCAAGATCTGTCCTGTGGTCCATTCGGCAGGTGATGCAGTTAATGTCATAAAAAACAACTTTTAACTGGCAGCCCTGTGCCCTTTGGCCGTGGCTTACATTGTGTATGCATTAGGCTGGCACAACCTCTCTGTCCCTCCTCCCCACCCTCCTCATCATTAGGAATGCTCCAGGCAGATTGCTTCCTATTTGTCAGCTGTGTGAGCCCGGCTGGATCCTTAAGCAGTTGTGTAGTTTTCACTGCAGAGGAATAGTAAAAATGGTGAAGAGGGTGGGGAGGAGGGACGGAGAGGTTGTGCTAGCCTAATGCATACACAAACTAAGCCACGGCCAAAGGGCACGGGGCTGCCAGTTTAAAATTTATTTTTTATGACAATAACTGCATCACCTGCCGAATGGACCACAGGACAAATCTTGGATTAAAAGCAGCTATCCGAAGGTACAAGTGGCTTGGTGAGGTCAGATTGTGGGTACACAGTCATTTTCAATGCATTCTATTGATTTCAATTACAATTTGGTAATAACGAACGATATTTAACCCTTTGAGGACCAGGCCCAAAATGACCCAGTGGACCGCGCAAATTTTGATCTTAGTGTTTCCGTTTTTCCCTCCTCCCCTTCTAAGAGCTCCAGCACTTTCAGTTTTTTATCTACAAGCCATGTAAGGGCTTATTTGTTACAGGAATAGTTGTACTTTGTAATGGCGTCATTCATTTTACTATAACATGTATGATGGAATTCCAAATATATTATTTATGAAGATATAAATTGGTGAAATCGCAAAAAAGAATGCAATATGGTAACGTTTGGGGGGTTCCTGTGTCTACGTAATGCACTATATGGTAACAGCGACATGATACTATTATTCTATAGGTCAGCCCGAACACAACCATATGCAGGTTTACGCAGATTCTCTAATGTTATATATTTTTTTAAAATGAAATCCTTTGTTTTGGAAATTAATTATAAATAAAATGGGACTATTGTGACGCTTCTAACGGTTTTATTTTTTCACCTACGGGCTGTATGGGGTGTCATTTTTTCCGCCATGATCTCTAGTTTTTATTAATACCATATTTGTGAAGATCGGACGTTTTGATCACTTTTTATTAATTTTTTTTTATATATAATGTAACATAAAATCGGTAATCCGCGCACTTTTTTCCCTCTTTTCGTGTACGCCGTTTACCGTTCGCAATGACGCTTGTTATATTTTAATAGATCGGACAATTACGCACGCTACGGTATATTATATGTTTATTTGTTTATTTATTTTTATATGTTTTATTTATATAATGGGAAAGGGGGGTGATTTCAACTTTTATTGGGGGAGGGGTTTTGGGGTTGTGTGTTAGTGTTTTTAACTCTTTTTTTTTTTACACATTTGAAGTCCCTTTGGGGGACTTCTACATACATTAGTTTGATTTCTACACTGATGAATGCTATGCCATAGGCATAGCATTGATCAGTGTTATCGGCGATCTGCTCATTGAGCCTGCCTGTGCAGGCTCAGTGTAGCAGATCGCCGATCGGACCGCACGGAGGCAGGTGAGAGACCTCCAGCAGTCCGTTTCAACGATCGGGACCCCCGCAGTCACACTGCGGGGGTCCCGATCGGTAAGTGACAGGGGACTCCCCCTGTCACTTGCACTTAAACGCCGCGGTCGCGGCGTTTAAGGAGTTAATGACACGCGGCAGCGCGATCGCTGCAGCGTGTCATTACCGGGGAGGTCCCGGCTGCTGATTGCAGCCGGCCCCCACCTGCTATGAAGCGCGCTCCGCTCCGGAGCACGCTTCATAGCGGGAGAAACACCCAGGGCGTACAGTTACGCCCTAGGTCGTCTGGGGACAGACTTCCATGGCGTAACTATACGCCCTGGGTCGTCTAAGGGTTAAAAAAAAAAAGGAAAAAAAAAGAAACCTTTTTTAAATCACAGTGTGATCATAACCTATAAGGTGTATGGGGACCTAGCAGTTGACCATTTAAAACATTTAAAATTTTTATTTTGTGGTTTCATAAGTTTAGAACCACCTTAAAATTCACACAGTCTGTCACAATGCAACACATTGTGGTTACTCTCTGCAATTAATGCTTATATCCATCAGTAATGTCCACACTGTCTCCTTTTTAGCCATCTTGCACTTTGGAGAACAATATCATTATATTTTAATAGTTTGGACAAGTTTGCATGCTACAATACTAAATATGTTTATTTAATTTAATATATTTTTTTTTACATATCTTTATTTGTAAAATGGAAAAAGGGGGGTGATTGAATGATTGCCTTGGCAGCCCTCCACAGCTCCCTGTGGCGCCCCCACCATCTCTTACCCCCTCGCTTTCAGTGTGTGTAATAACGATGGCAGCGAGTGGATAACAAGGAGCAGTTATGGATCTGTAGGTGAAAAAATGCAAGTGCTATGGCCTTTTAAACACGAGGAGGCAAAAACAAGTGCAAAGCGAAAATTGGCTTGGCCTTAAAGGGTTCAAGTGGTATCACAAAGAAAATTTTATGTATAGTAATTAGTGATGAGCGAATACTGTTCGATCGATTAGATATTCGATCGAATAGTGAGATATTCGAATATTCAATCTGCGTACGAATATCCCACAAATATTCGATAAATATTCGATAAGCGTTCAAGTCCCCCAGCTTCCAGTTTCACCCTCCAAATGGTCAAATAGATGTTTTTCACTAATCTTCACTAACTTTAATGGAATCGAATATTCGATCGAATATTCGAATATTCGTGGGATATTCGTACGAATATCAAATATTCGAATATATCTCACTATTCGCTCATCACTAATAGTAATGCATTATGCTAAATGAAACATATTCCAAATTTACAAGTAATTCTTAGAATGTATAGTAATATCAGAGAAAAAGTCCAGCACTCATCAGTAGATGCAGCTTGAAACATGTAACATGTGCAGAGAGGGGATAGATCGAGGTGCAGCAACATCTCCTAAAGCGATGGCTGTTTTACCTTAATCTGCTGGACACAAGCTAAGATGTTACAGAATTAAGGACATTTTAAGTTGCATCTAATGTTGAGTGCTGGACTTTTTCTTTAATGTTACTATACATCTGTGCAACGGCCAACCAAGCATCCACTTTCTTGGTACGCTCATGCTCAATTCAATGTTAGACACTTGATCTGTCTGACTAGTACTGGCAGTTTAGTTTCACTTCACGTGCTGCAAGGTGGATTGTGGGAAAGTATCTGCACTGGTGCATGGCAACAGCAGGGTCACAGCTCAGAGAGGAAATCAGGAAGAAATCAGATGCATATTTGTAACGACTGGAGTCGTGGATCCACTGGACCGTCACTAGCGATGGCGTAAGATGCACCAGGGAGCGGAGTCTAAGGGGCCGCTGGTTTTCACCAGAGCCCGCCGCAAGGCGGGATGGACTTGCTGCGGCAGGCGACCCCCAGGTCGCTGCCCCTGGCTTGGCTTGCTAGTGACGGCGGACGAGGTGTAGCAGAAACAGTAGTCAAGCAGGCAGACAGGCAGGTAGGCAGCTGGATACAGGGAACTGCAGGTAGCAGAAACAATGTGCAGGAACACAGGATAGGTACAAACAGGTAGCTGGGACTGAAACACACTAGGAAGTATGCAGAGGCTCCAACACCTGTGGTGGTGCAGGGCTGCAATTTATAGGAGAATCTCAGACCAAAGCAGCAGTCAATTAAAGGCACAGTGACCCTTTAAGTTATAGCAGAGCCGGCACGCGCGCTCCCTAGGAGACAGGGACGTGCCCTTTGGGCTGACAGGGAGCTGGAGGAGGAGCCCCGGCACAGAGCAGGAGATGGGGCAGCATCGGCGCGGCGAGAGGTATGTGCCGCGGCCGCGGATGTGACAATATTGAAGAAAAATGGTACACTGATGTAATTGTAGCACACATCTGATTTTACCTCTAAGAGTTCATTATATGGAATTAAGAAGTGTAATCACTACTTACAGCAGCTCCTTGTGTACCCCGATATAGCTAAGATCAGACTCCCCTTTTCCAGGCTGTGCAGTCCTGCTCTGTCGTGGTTCTGTCCACAAGATGGCTGACACAGAGGAGCATGTGACCATGCCCATTCCCCAGTTTCTTCTTTAGGCATATTTATACTCAGTGGTGGACACTAGAGATGAGCAAATAGTGAAATATTCAATAATTTGAAACTCGTTTTGAATAGCTCTCGATATTCGTATATTCGAATGAATATCAAATCCCATTATAGTCTATGGGAGAAAAATACTTGGGACCTGGAAATCAATATTCGACCACTAGGAGGGCACCAAGTGCACAATGAAACCAGGAAATGATGCCAACACCTCTGGAATGCATATTGGACAGCAGAGGAAGCATGCCTGGGTGCATCTAACACTAGTGATGAGCGAACATCCCAATGCTTGTGATCGGTTCGTGTTCACCGAACATTGACGAACAAAGAAGAAGCATATGTTTTGGTCTAGCGTTACGCACTTGCGTACGTATCTGGTCAGGTGCAGTGTAAAATACATAATAACAAAAATTAATGATAACTACAAATCAGTAGTAGCAAGATAACAGGTATTATTCCGCATACACAGTATACAATCGTATACCTGATATATCATTGTTTCTTACGATAATAAAATAAAAGAGCTGTTCAAGTTCTTTACAGGATGCAGATTGCGCAAATCAGTAGTAGCAAGATAACAGGTATTATCCCGCAATCACAATCTACAGCCGTATACCGTATATAGAATAGTTTTTTACAATACTCAAATGAAAGAGCCATTTAACTCCTTTACAGGACACAGATTGCACAAATCAGTAGTAGCAAGGTATTATCCTGCAATCCCAGTATACAGCCGTTTACACAATCAGTAGATGTCTGAACACACTGCCTGTCATACAACAGCTTCTAAATATATGTTTTTTTTTTTTACTTTCAGCTCTAACAAGGGCCTTTGGAGATCCCTTCTTACCTAAATTCACCTAAAAGCTCTTTTTCCCTGTTATACAGTCTGTCCCTCTCTAGCTCCAACCAGCAAGTGACACGAATCTGAAATCCCCTATTCTTATATTCAGGAGGGGACATAGTTTACCCAGCCAATCACAGTTAAAAAAAAAAAATTAAGTCCTGCTTGTCCCTCCCCCCTGCAGGTTTATTTGCAGGAAAGAAGCACCAGGGGATGTGGAATCGAATATTTACTTTGTTATTGTTTGAATATTTGACAACAATCGAATTGTGTGAATAGTGCACTATTCAATCAAATAGCTATTCAGTCGAATACTATTCGCTCATCACTAGTGGACACCAATGGCGAGGCAGTGTCACATTCTCCTCCATGTCGACCATGTTATGGAAAAAATCACCACAGAGCAGGTCAACGCAGCCTGGAGAAGAGGAGTCTGATTTGAGCTCTGTGGCATACACAGGGAGCTCCTGTCAGTAAAAACAGTGACTGCATTTACTAATACTGTTTTAGTAATGTTTTTGTAGCGCTGGGTAACCCCTTTAAGAGTCAAAGGCCACAAACATAGTTGGATTATCTGTAAACCAAAATAAGGGTTCTTCTTCAAATTGAACCACAGTTGTGACCATTGTTAAATAGTCAGAGGTGCAAACATAGTTTGGTTCACTGTTAAGCAAAATAAATGTGTTCTTCTTTAACCCCTTCAGGACCAGGCTAATTTTCGATTTTGCGTTTTCGTTTTTTCCTCCTTGTGTATAAAAGGCCATAGCACTTGCATTTTTACACCTACAGACCCACATGAGCCTTTATTTTTTGCGTCACTAATTGTACTTTGCAATAACAGGCTGAACTTTTGCATAAAATATGCTGCGAAACTAGAAAAAAAATTATTTTCTTTGGGGGGGGGGGTCGTTTTTACGCCGTGTGTCCTATGGAAAAACTGACATGTTATATATGTTCCTCAAGTTGTTACGATTACAATAATATGTAACATGTATAACTTTTCTTGTATCTCATGGCCTATAAAAAATTCAAACCATTGTTAACAAATATATGTTCCTTAAAATCGCTCCATTCCCACACGGGATAGCGCTTTTAACCTTTCGTCTATGGGGCTGTGTAAGGTGTCATTTTTTTGCGCTAACGCCGTTTACCGCCCCTGGGGGACTTCTAGTATATACACTTTGATCTCTCATTGAGATCTTTGCTGTATAGTTATACAGCAAAGATCAATGAGATCGGCACTCCTTTGCTTTCGGCTGCTGGAGCGCTCTCCCCCACTAGACACCAGGGAAGTGCTGTATCCGGTAATCGTATGCAGCTGTAATCTTTGACAGCTGTATCTGATTACCTTATTAGCGGGCATGGCGATCGGACCATGCCCGCTAATATCCGCGGCCCCGGGCTACATGAGACACCCGGGACCGCGGTGGTTCAGAGCGGGGTCGCGGCAAGGGTTAAGCAACAACTGTGCATATTTTTAATAGTCAGAGTCCACTGATATAGTTTGGTCCACTGTATAGCCCCCCAAAATGTCACTTCTTTAAACTGAACCACAACTGAACTCGTCGGTCAGCTCACCCTTGTCGGTCAGCTCACCAGCTCCTGCTCTCCAAACGGTGCAAAGAAAAATCCGTAACAGGATCAGCATAGCAGAAAATAAAGTTCAGCACCCTGAACAGAGTAAAAATGTCAGAACTTCCTCCAGACAAATCTAACCTGCTTTTTTTTTTTTTTTTTTTTAAATCTTTATTTTTACAACTTTATAAAATTTACAAGAAGAAGAACCACTTCAGGCATAGATACAAAACCATACTGTGTACAATTCAAAACATCATGACAATGAACAATGCGACCTATAATTCTGCGTAACCCAAAAGAACAATAACCATCTCCAGAACACTTTACCCGTTACGACAATATGTCCGAAAATAAGAGCTCTTATTCCATTATTCCATAGGGGGCAAACACCCTATTCATTGTTACCTCAAAAAATAAATAAATAAAATAAAATGTACACATTTTATAAATTTGTTGTTCTCTTATCCACCCTCCCCCCCTTTTTTCCTAGCTCCCCCCCCCCAGGCGTGGCTGTCCCCCCTCAACACAAAAGAAAGGGAAGAAAAAAAAACCCACTAATGTGAATAGCAAGTATTAATATTTGAGACGTTTCTTGCCAGTATTTCCAAAGGCGTTGGAACCTCCCCCTCCCTCTAACTCCTTTTCCGGAGTACCAGTTCCTTTCATATTGGTATACTTGGTTGATCAGATTCTTCCATTCCATAAACAATGGGGGCCCAGGGGCAATCAAGTTCCTCAAAATAACTAGTCTAGCATAGAACAAGCTTTTTATAATCAATCCTCCTATGATGTCATCATTCACGTTAGGTGAATCTCCTAGCACTGCAATCTCTGGGGAACAAGAAATATTACAATTAAACTTCACCTCCAGAAATTGAAAAATACTCTCCCAGTATTTACCTAGAGCTTGACATCCCCAAAACATGTGACTCAGATCCGCCCTCTCCCCATGACATTTCGGGCAGGAGGAATCGTTTCTTCCTTCCTATACGAGAAAGCAACACTGGGGAGTAGTAAGATCTATGTATAATTCTAAATTGTACCAATCTGTGACCTTCTGAGAGTGAAGTCTTCTGTACGTTACTTATCATTTTACAACAAGTGTCCTTGCTCAAAGAACCTAGCTCCTTCTCCCATCTGGATCGGCTCACGGACCTATGACCACTTTCTAAATTTAATGTTATATACTTATAAATAAAAGACAAACTTTTCTTGGTGGTGGGTTCCATACCTTGCAGCATTAATAGAACAAAAATAAGGGTTCCTCTTCAAATTGAACCACAGTTGTGACCATTGTTAAATAATCAGAGGTGCAAACATCGTTTGGTTCACTGTTAAGCAAAATAAATGTGTTCTTCTTTAAGCAACAACTGTGCGTAGTGTTAATAGTCAGAGTCCACTGATATAGTTTGGTCCACTGTATAGCCCCCCCAAAATGTCACTTCTTTAACCCCTTGCCACAAAATAACGTTTGGGGAACGTCATGTAAAACAAGTAGTTCCCGCAACATGACGTTCCCCAAACGTCATGCTTTCCCTGCCTCCCCCCGCTGTCCCTAACGGTGATCGGGCAGCGGGAGGAGGCTATGTCACATAGCATCCTCCCGCTGCCTGTGCCCGGAGGGGAGCCGCGCTCCCCGCGGGCAGTTAACCCCATAAACGCCGCGGTCAATGCGACCGCAGCGTCTATGGGGAGATTCAATGTCCTCCCGCCGATCGGGTGGCGGGGGGAGGCTGCAGAACGTTGCCTCCTCCCGCCGCCACTTCTAATGTGTCCCCCGGCCCCTCGTCCCCCGATACCGGCGGATCGCCGCTATTACCGTTATAGCGGCGATCCGCCGGTAACGGGTATTACCGGCGCCGCTGATTACTTTCATCTCCCCCCACCGTGAATCCACGGTGGGGAGAGATGAAAATGTATAATTCAGAACCCAGATCAGCCCCCCTAGTGGTCAATTACTAACCCTCCCCGGGCGGCCATCACATCCAAGATGGCCGCCCCCATCCCTGCGAACTAACGATGTTTGTTCGCAGGGATGGAAATGAATAAATGATCAAAGCCCCATGCTCTCCGCCACCAGAGGTAGCGGAAAGCATGGGGCAGTGATCGGGGACCCCCCCGTGTGGTCCCGAAGCAGGCGATCGACGGTATATACTCTATACCGCTGATCGCCTGTTCCCAGTGCAGAGAAGCACTTTTTATCCCCTGTCACCATAGATCATTGGTGACAGGGGATAAAAAGTGTCAGTGTGTCGCCCCCCAAGTCGCCCCTCAACCCCCGTTCACCCCCATCCCCCAGTCACCCCCCCTTCCCCATATACGTTACCTGATCCTGGAGCTCCTTCCTCCTCGACGTCCTGGCTGGTTATGAACTGCGCATGCGCTCCACAACCTGCCAGCTCTGAAAATTTAAAGTGACAGAGACCAATTTGGTCTCTGTCACTGAACTATGATTACTGTGATAGAAAATATCACAGTAATCATAGTAATACAGTGAAAATGAATGTATAGAGTACAAAAAGTGACAAACATACAAAAAAATAAAACACACACTTTTTATTATAGTAATAATTGCAGTTTACTCCCAAATTACCTCTAAGCCCCCCAGATTACCCGTAACCACCGCAGGTTGCCCATATCCGCCCCAGGTTGCCCGTATCCACCCCAGGTTGCCCGTAATCATGCCAAATTGCACGTAAACACTGCACGTTGCCCATAACCACCGCACGTTGCCCATAACCACCGCACGTTGCCCCTAACCACCGCACGTTGCCCCTAACCACCGCACGTTGCCCCTAACCACCGCACGTTGCCCCTAACCACCGCACGTTGCCCCTAACCACCGCACGTTGCCTGTAACCACCGCATGTTGCCTCTAACCACCGCACGTTGCCCATAACCACCGCATATTGCCCATAACCACCACACATTACCCATAACCACCGCACATTGCCCATAACCTTCGCACGTTGCTTGTAACCACCACATGTTGACCATAACCACCCCGAATTGCCAGTGACCCCCTCCAGATGTGCGTAATCAGCCCCGATTGCCTGTAACCCCCTAGATTGCACGTAACCACCGCATGTTGCCGCTGACCACCGCACGTTGCCTCTAACCACCGCACGTTGCCTCTAACCACCGTCTGTCGCTCAGAAACTTCTTCGGAAAAATCTGCACTGAAAATGCTAATTGGCGCTCCTTCCCTTCTGAGCCCAGCTGGGTGCCCATACAGTGGTTTATGCCCACATATGGAGTACCATTCTACTCAGAAAAACCTGCGTTGCAGATTTTGGATGCAGCTTCTCCCCTGTTCCTAGTGAAATTGGAACATATTATTGGAAAAATTCAAGTTTTTCAATTTTACTGTCTAATTTTAAATACTTTCCTTTAATACATGTGGGGTGAAAATGGTCACCACACCCCAAGATGAATTCTTTGAGGGGTGTACTTTCCAAAATGGGGTGACTTTTGGGGGGGTTCTCCTCTGCGGACACTACAGGGGCACTACAAACGCACCTGGCGCTCAGAAACTACTTCAGCAAAATCTGAACTGAAAATGCTAGTTGGCGCTCCCTTCTTTCTGAGCCCTGCTGTGTGCCCATACAGTGGTTTATGCCCACATATGGGCAGGAGAACCTGCGTTACAAATTGTGGTGTGCGGATTCTCTCATGTTCTTTTTGAAAATGAGAAACTTTAATCTAAACGTATATATTATTTGAAAATTTAAATTTTCGATTTTTTTTTACGGCCTAATTGTGAATACTTTCCTCCAGCCCCTGTAGGGTTAAAATGCTCATTATACCCCTAGATTAATTCTTTAAGGTGTCTAGTTTCCAAAATGGGGTCACTTATGGGGGTTTCCAGTATACAAGCCTTCTAAATCCATTTTAAAAAAGAACTGGTCCCTAAAAAAAATCAGTTTGGGAAATTTTCACAAAATGTGATAATTTGCTAATAAATTTCTAAGCCCCGTAACACCCTAAAAAAGTAAAATATGTTTCCCAAATTATGCCAGAATAAAGAGGACATATTGGTAATGTGATTAAGTAACTAATTTATGTGCTACGACTTCCTTTTTAGAAGCAGAGGATTTCAGAAGTTCATAAAATGCTAAATTTTCTAATTTTTCATGATATTTTGATCTTTTTCACAAAAAATACACAAAGTAGTGACCAAATTTTGCTACTAATATAAAGTGTCATATGTGACGAAAAAACAATCTCAGAATCGCTAGCATACATTAAAGCATCACTGAGCTATAAGCGCATAAAGTGAGACAGGTCAGATTTTGAAAAATTAGCCTGGTCATTAAGGCCAAAACAGGCTTTAGAGGCAAGGGGTTAAACTGAACCACAACTGAACTTGATCGACCCTTGTCGATCAGCTCACCAGCTCCTGCTCTCCAAACGGTGCACAGAAAAATCCGTAACAGGATCAGCATAGCAGAAAATAAAGTTCAGCACCCTGAACAGAGTAAAAATGTCAGAACTTCCTCCAGACAAATCTAACCTGCTGATATGTTCCCATTGCACAGGAGACGCCAAGGAGGAAGGAATATTTCTTACCTTCCTCCTTGGTGCCACTCTGTTGCAGTTAGTCGTGTGCTCCACGGTCTGGTGAGAGCGTTAGGAACACTGGGGTTCCTGTTAGAAGCACTGCCCACCTCCATAGCACTCATCCATTCATTTCATTAGAAAGGGGTGGGCCGGGGAGGGGAGGATTGCCACTATGGGGGTGGGCAGTTCTCCCAATGGGTGTCTCCTGTGTAATAATAATAATAATAATAATAGTTTTTATTTAAATAGCACACAACCCCTAAGTCGTTCTTGAAGGCTGTTATGATGGCCCATCAGTTGACTGCAGCTCAAACTGGGTGACTCTACAGCTACATTAAAATCCAATTCAAATCAAATCGAAATTAAATTGGTACTTATATTGGTAGTATCTAAACTAACAGGATACAAAGGGTGCCACACAAGGGGAGGTGAAAGGGTACGTAAAGGGGGATTGGAATGTGCTAAATGGTTAATTCGAAATTTTATATATTTTATGCTGTTGTTTCACCAGGGTCCACTGCTGTCCATGGAGAAAATTGAAAGACTGACTGGCTGATTGACATTTTTTTGGCACTGAAACAAGATCATCTGTTGAAAAAAATTGCTACTCTGTAATAGTCCTACTATTGTAGCTACTATAGATTGGCTGTTTTAATGGCTTTTTTTGCATTTGATTCACAAATATTATTGAATCCGACCCAAAAACTGAGAACCTCGCAAAACCAATTCTCAGCTGCTTTGCTCATCTTAGCCCTACTCATCTAAAGTATTCTATATTTAAGTTTTACAATTAATTTATTCTTTAGCATATTTAAAATGGAATGTGAAGGTTTTTTTGTGTTTCACAGTGCTAATGTCAGAAAAATAATGTTTATGAATATATTTATTTATATATATTATATTATTGCATTGAAATGTGCCCTAATGGAAAGGTTTAGAATATTGTAAAATTAATTATTTTGCCATGTGATGATTGTATAATACACTACCGTTCAAAAGGTTAGGTTCAATTTTGTGTTTTCCATGAAAAGTCACACTTATTCACCACCATATGTTGTGAAATGAATAGAAAATAGAGTCAAGACATTGACAAGGTTAGAAATAATGATTTGTATATGAAATAACATTGTTTTTACATCAAACTTTGCTTTCGTCAAAGAATCCACCTTTTGCAGCAATTACAGCATTGCACACCTTTGGCATTCTAGCTGTTAATCTGTTGAGGTAAGCTGGAGAAATTGCACCCCACTCTTTAAGAAGCAGCTCCCACAAGTTGGATTGGTTGGATGGGCACTTCTGGCGTACCATACGGTCAAGCTGCTCCCACAACAGTTCAATGGGGTTCAGATCTGGTGTCTGCGCTGGCCACTCCATTACCGATAGAATACCAGCTGCCTGCTTCTGCTGTAAATAGTTCTTGCACAATTTTTAGTGTTTATTGTCCTATTGTAGGATGAAATTGGCTCCAATCAAGCGCTGTCCACTGGATATGGCATGGCGTTGCAAAATTGAGTGATTCTTCCTTATTCAGAATCCCTTTTACCCTGTACAAATCTCCCACCTTACCAGCACCAAAGCAACCCCAGACTATCACATTACCTTCACCATGCTTAACAGATGGCGTCAGGCATTCTTCCAGCATCTTTTCATTTGTTCTGTGTCTCACAAACGTTCTTCTTTGTGATCCAAACACCTCAAACTTGGATTCATCCGTAAACAACACTTCCTCTGTCCAATGTCTGTGTTCTTTTGCCCATCTTAATCTTTTTCTTTTATTGGCCAGTCTCAGATATAGCTTTTTGTTTGCCACTCTGCTCTGAAGCCCAAAATTGCGCAGTCGCCTCTTCACTGTAGATGTTGACACTGGTGTTTTGCAGGTACTATTTAATGAAGATGCCAGTTGGGGACCTGTGAGGCGTCTGTTTCTCAAACTAGAGACTCTAATGTGCTTATCTTCTTGCTTAGTTGTGCAACGCGGCCTCCCACTTCTTTTTCTACTCTGGTTAGAGCCTGTTTGTGCTGTTCTCTGAAGGGAGTAGTACACACCATTGTAGGAAATCTTCAATTTCTTAGCAATTTCTTGCATGAAATAGCCTTCATTTCTAAGAACAAGAATAGACTGTCGAGTTTCAGATGAAAGTTCTCTTTTACTGGCCATTTTGAGCGTTTAATTGACCCCACAAATGTGATGCTCCAGAAACACAATCTGCTCAAAGGAAGATCAGTTTTGTAGCTTCTGTAACAAGCTAGACTGTTTTCAGATGTGTGAACATGATTGCACAAGGGTTTTCTAATCATCAATTAGCCTTCTGAGCCAATGAGCAAACACATTGTACCATTAGAACACTGGAGTGATAGTTGCTGGAAATAGGCCTCTATACACCTACAGACATTTGCAGCTAGAATAGTCATTTACCACATTAGCAATGTATAAAGTGTATTTGTTTAATGTTAGGACTAGTTTAAAGTTATCTTCATTGAAAAGTACAGTGCTTTTCCATCAAAAATAAGGACATTTTAATGTGACCCCAAACTTTTGAACGGTAGTGTATGTTAAAAAAAAAACTTCAGAAATGTGACTTACAGTGCAAAACAGGTGACTTTAAATTACATTTTAGTTTCTCTAGATTGCCCATTGGATTGAAATTATATGTGCATTTCAAGACAATGCAACATATCACAATTATTACCATGGTTTTTCAATACTGTTTGGTATAATGATTTCTGTTACCTCATGGGGTTTCTTCTATTTAACGATAAAAGCTTCTTGCTTTGTTGAACATATCCACATTTAGAAAATCACATCTAATTTGAACAGCTATTCTCTTGAGTGGGAAGAGACTGGAAAGCAGCTCTTAGCTTGTTTATTCATTATACCAGTCAGATAAAGCCTTTAAAAACACAGGAGAACACTTTTGGAATTGCATGGAGATTTGACTAGACTGCAAAGTGGTAGAATTCCTATTTATTCACAATGGAAAAAATTACAAACTAGGGCTTTAATACCTTCATATAACCATAATTATATTAAGGAAATATAATATTCCTATTTCCCATAACAAGCCAAGAAAATATATGTGTGATTTAAAGCAAATCTACCACTAGGTATCGCTTGGTGTTTTTTCCATGAACAGACCAGCACCGAGGCGAGGATGCCAATGTCACGGTCCTTTTTTTGAACCAGTGCCTAGTCTTTACAAATATGCCAAACCCCCTCCCACAATAAAAGTTGAAATCACCCCCCTTTCCCATTATATATATATATATATATATATATATATATATATGATAAAGTGCCCCATCTACAAAAATATGATACTAATAAAACTAGAGATCATGGCACGAAAAATGAAATGACATCCCATACAGCCCCATAGGTGAGAAAATAAAACCATTATAACAGTCACAATTGGGCAATTTTAATCATAATTATTTGCAACAAAAAACTTTTACTGTAATTTTTCTGTAAAAAAAAAGTATAATATAAGAAAAGCTATGTAAATATCGCTGTATTCAGACTGATGTACAGAACAAAGATATCATGGTAGTTTTTTCAATGGCATTAAGTAGACACGTTAACGCCCCAAAAGTTACAAATTTTTTTTTTTTTTCTCATTTCACCCTATTAATATATGATTGGGGTTCCATACACTTGTTCATGAAAAAAAAAGCCTTTCCCTTGCCCTGTAACTGGAGAAATAAAAGTGCTATAGTCCTTGGAATACAAGGAGGAAAAAAACAAAAATACAAAAATGAAAACTGGTGCGGTCAATTTTGGGCTTGGTCATGAAGGGGTTAAACGAAGTTAGATTGTGATATATATGGTACATGGCCGTTTACACAATACAATATGTAAGCCTGAATATAAAATTACTAGCTAAAAGAGTTTGACTTTTTTCATGCAGATTTCATTAATGCTACAATTTATATATACATTTAATATAACTTGACTTCATTACTATAAATGAAATCTAATGGAAATGATTGTATAACAGCTAAATTTCTTTCTTCTGACTTTGTGATTCTTTTTTTCCCATCAGTACTTTTGATTTAATGGTTATTTTCACAGTAAGTCATTTCCATGTGGGTTCTAAAATAAACCATATTTATTTTGGAAGATCTCCTACAATGTTTAATATTTAGGTGAGTAAAATGGAGAGTGCTATAGCAAAAGCTGAGATGCACTGCTGTGAAGACTGTTTAAAACATCTATTTTTGCCTCTCTTGCTGATGGCTGAGGCTGTGCAATAGCAGTTTATTGTTGTTGGATGCCAAAATAAGCAATTAAAATTGATTCATAGATTCAGGCAAGAGAGGCCTTACCTAACTATGCACACTGGGGGAAGGTTGATTGATCACGGACTTCAGGTCAGGTTTTAAATAAGGTTTCTTTGAAATCCTATTCCTTTATTGACTTTAATACACCCTGAAGAGATGCATCACAAAACATAGCTGGTAATTCATCAGCTGTAAAAATGTGGCATCTGTATTAGCTGTTAAAATATTTAACTATGAATTGACTAGACTTTCTTAGAAGCTCTGCATGATGTTAGAAGTAAGGTATGGATACATCATTTTAGTAAAATAAAACAACATTAATATATACAAAGCAGATAAAAAAAAAACCTCACTATCAAAAGCAGAGATTGAATTATGCAGCAATAAAAGGGATCCTTGAAATAGTAACCGCAGAAAGTGGGTTACACACATTACACAACATTTGCAAACAGTGCTCATAAAGTTTCTATTTCTGCACTGATGAATTGAAGAAAATAACTTAATTTGATTCCTAAATAAATCAAAGGCCAGATTTTCACATGGATTCAGAACATTTATTTATTTATTTATTATTTGCTATTTATTTATTTATTTATTTGCTACAAGGTACTAAGGCACTGTCTGCAGCTTTGCACTGCGATCAGCTTTCAAAAAGAAGATACAGACCACCTGCCCAGAGCTAAAATCTTCACATATCAAAGCACATCTACAAGACACAACATCACAACGGCAAATTATACTCCTACAGTAACCTACATACATTTCTGACTCAAACCCTATGAATCTTTCTCACATACAACTGAATGCTGTCCTCGTAATTACTTCATCTCCCTTTATCCGGACACTTTTAGGGAACTACTCCATGACCTAGTTCTTTTCTTTAATGTTATGATTTAGCGATATTTTTACAATTTGATTCAAAAGGGATGTGCACATAAGTGTATTAGTTCTTTTCTTTGCTCAGCACAGAGGACTTTTACCTGCCATGTGGATTGACCATGCACCAACTCATTGAAATAGATCCTTGTTTTTACATGACGACAGTTAATATTGTAGTAAATGCATGTGTGCTAGGCATTGAATTACATGTGGAACGAAACAGAAAAACATACTACTTGTGAAAGTAGCAACATAACATAAATGAACATGTTTGAAAGTATGCATGCAGTCTTTTTTATTTTACAGTGTCACTGTTGCAGTGGCGGAAGCACAGGGGCCCAGAGGGGAGAAGGCTCTGCCGCTTACTCAGTTGTCCCCCTTTCAGCATCCCTAGAAGCTGTGGCAGCACAGCTTCTAGAGATACCCAGCCGCTGTAATGTTCAGCACGCTCACTGCAGGGTGAGTGGGCTGAACATCAGTAATAGAATAGAGCAACAGGACCTGTCAGCATCCTGCTGCTCTAGTCAATGTCATAGGTTTTGGACACTTCATGCCTTCAACAGATGAGCACCTGGGAAGTGATCTCTCCAGCAGACGCAATGATATAACGTCATTGTGCCTGCTAGTGGATCCATCCCACGGCTGACAAGCTTGAAACAGAAAATGAAGAAAAGCTGCTCCCTGCCTGAAATAGGAAAGTATTTTTATGTTGGAGCACAAGAGGGAGGAGGAGGCTGTATACAGAAGGAGAAATTAATTACTATGGGGCGCTGCATACAACAGGGGGCATGACTACTATGGGGGTCACAACAGGGAGCATTATTTCTATGGGGGCTGTACACAGCAAGAGACATTATTACTATGGAGACTGTTCACAGCAGGGGGCATTATTACTATATGGGGAACAGCAGGGGGCATAATTACTAGGGAGATCAGCAGGGGGTATTATTACTATGGGGGCACAGCAAAAGGAATTATTACAGTATAAGGCTGGGTTCACACTATGTATATTTCAGTCAGTATTGTGGTCCTCATATTGCAACCAAAACCAGGAGTGGATTCAAAACACAGAAAGGATCTGTTCACACAATGTTGAAATTAAGTGGATGGCCGCCATATCACAGTAAATAACTGCCATTATTTCAATACAACAGCCGTTGTTTTAAATAACAGCAAATATTTGCCATTAAATGGCTGCCATCCACTCAACTTCAACTTTGTGAGAACAGATCCTTTCTGTGTTTTTAATCCACTTCTGGTTTTGGTTGCAATACTGACTGAAATATACTGACTGAAATATACATATACTGAATGAAATATACGTAGTGTGTACGGAGCCTTACAGTGGGTGGGTGTTAAGCTGTATACAGCATGAGCATTATCAGTATGTGGCGGTGCACAGCAAAGGGCATTTATGTGGGGGGCACAGCAGGGGCATTATTACTTTGGGGCTGTACACAGCAGGGTCATTATTTCTTTATTGGGGCACTGCAGGGGGCATTATTACTATATGGAGAACAGCAGGGAGCATTATTACTATGGGGCACAGCAGGGGGCATAATTACTAGGGGGATAAGCAGGGGGTATTATAACTATGGGGCACAGCAAAAGGAATTATTACAGTGGGTGGGTGTTGAGCTGTATACAGCAGGAGCATTATCAGTATGTGGTGGTGCACAGCAGAGGGCATTTATGTGGGGGGCAAAGCAGGGGGCATTATTACTTTAGGGCTGTACACAGCAGGGGCATTATTCCTTAATGGGGGGCACTGCAGGGGGCATTTTTACTATATGTAGGACACAAAAGGGGACATTATTACTATATGGGGCCACATCAGGGGGAACATTATTACTATATGGGGGGTCATAGAAGGGGTCCTTACTACTATATAGGGGATCCTACATATGGCGTCAACCCACATACCTACTCACTTTACTGCACTACTGTATAGGAAAAAGGGAAGGAATTTGGAGGAAAACTGCAGTGTCTAAGATGTTTAGTAGGTTTTGAAGAGATGAATTGTAGCTGGAAGAAATCATCATGGAGGCCTGGATATGGAAATGAAAAGGGAAAGTGACGCCTCAGATTGAAGAAGACGTCACCTGAGTCACTAAATGCTGTTTTTTTTATTTTCTACAACATTTGGTAGGAGTGCCCTGAGGGGAAAAAGGTTGGTGGGAAACACTAAGGGGGGCAAGCACATTTTTTCACTTCCTGTGTTTAGACTCTTTTTTTTTCCAAAGTCTAGACACAGGAAGTCCCTTGTTTCCCAGGTTATCTGCGCTCACAGAGTAAGTCAGTCATTTGATTGATGGACACATAGAGCCATGACAGGCCAGACTTTATGTGTTTAGTCTCCTTTTTCAAGTATAGCTTTATTTTATAGCGTGATAACTTAAGAAAGGAAAATAAGAATGTATATTACAAACTTGCTTTATTTACTATCCCCTGTTGATTTAAATTTTGAAAGTTATAGTGACAGTGATACTTTAAGCAGCACATTAGATAAAAGCAGTACAAAGATAAAATTGGGCAATTGCAGACCATTTATCCTCCAAAGGGAAAAACAAGTCTATTTTTTATCAACTAACAAAATTCAGTGAGTGAACTGAAAAGAAATATACTGTAAATCAAGTCAATATTTGGTGTGATCGCCCTTTGCCCACAAAACAGCTTCAATTCTTCTAGGTATACTTGCACACAAATATAAGGCGATAACCTATTAGGAGTGGAGACTTTTCCAGTCCTTGTAGTTTTAGTAGCATGCTGCTCCTCAATCTCCTCATAGAAGACTGTACTGCCTTATTCTAACCCCACCATAAAATTGTAGCAAGTTAGAATAAATATCCATAATGACCTTAATAAAAAGCAACATTGGTGGTGACTATGAGATTAAAAAGTCTATGTGGGTTTTGGGTATAATTACTTTTTACCATTTTATATACTTCTTTCCATAATAGACTCATGTTATTAGTGCAGAGGTATGTGTAGAACATCTTGATTTTTCTTACTTAGAACACTGGGCTCACACTTGTTTCTGCTAATTGTCATAAAGAAGGCGGAAGGGGGACATGGCAAAGGCAACTCTGCATCCAGACTTTCATGTGCTGTTTCTGTTCTGCAGGATGCTGCGTTTTAAGAATACTAAACCTCCCCTGTGACCCAACAGCATGGGAAGCTAAGCACAGAATGTACAGCATACATTAAAAAAAACTCCTGCATACTTTTGGCTGTGTGCTGGGCTAGGTGCCAGAAAGCCCTGACAGTGTGGGCAGAGAGCTGTTGGGGAGGAAGACGCCATTACAGTAGGGAGAAGGGACTCCCCATGGAATCCTATCAATTTTAATTAAACAAATTATTGAGTTTGGTGCTGGAGAATCTTTGTGTTCACACCCTGTGCTATAGAATGTCGATAAGTGTGTGATGACTGGTGGTCCTGCATCTCTGGTTTGAATGGAGCAGTGTTTTTTAATAATTGCAACTATTCTGCCTAAGGGTATGTTCAGACTGAGGAATCTGCACAAAGACATTCTGTCTGATTCTGTCGCTCGTCCACAATCACGGTCGTGCGCATTTCCGCCCATGCCATAGACTCCATTCTAGCAACAGAATCCACTGGAACTTCTCCGTGTAGGTTTTCTCAGTCTGTACATACTCTAAATCTATAGTTCTGACATAAATAGTAGTTTGTGTATGTAGTAGGTCAGGGGTACTGAAGAACTTTTAGTGAAGGTCCACTTACCGGGTTTTATTGTCAGGTGAAGGTCCGAGCTGAACATCAGTAGTAAACGTGTTTTGTTAACTTTTCACAAACGTTGTTGAACTATTTACATACAGAATTGATGCTTATTAGTGGGAAAACTAGCATTTTTTTCTCTCTCACCAGCCCTTTGAAATTAGGTACAAAGGCGGTGACTGCCCCAGTAATAAATAGCCTCTCTGTTGTTCCCCCAGTAGTATATAGCCCCCCTGTGCACTCTCCCCCAGTAGTATATAGCCCCCCTGTGCGCTCTCCCCCAGTAGTATGTAGCCCCCCTGTACTCTCTCCCCCAGTAGTATATAGCCCCCTGTGCGCTCTACCCCTGTAGTATATAGCCCACCTGTGCGATCTCCCCCTGTGGTATATAGCACCCCTGTGCTCTCTCCCCCAGTAGTATATAGCCCCCCTGTGCACTCTCCCCCAGTAGTATATAGCCCCCTGTGTGCTTCACCAGTAGTATATAGCCCCCCTGTGCGCTCTGCACCAGTAGTATATAGCCCCCCTGTGCACTCTCCCCCATTAGAATTTAGCCCCCCTGTGCACTCTCCTCCAGTAGTATATAGCCCCCTTGTGCGCTCTCCCCAGTAGTATATAGCCCCCTGTGCTCTCTCGCCCAGTAGTATATATCCCCCCTGTGTGTTCTCCCCTTCCAATATAGCCTTCCTGTGCGCTCTCCCTCAGTAGTATATAGCCCCCCTGTGCGCTCTCCCCCAGTAGTATATAGCCCCCCTGTGCACTCTCCCCCAGTAGTGTATAGCCCTCCTGTGCACTCTCCCCCTCCCATAGAGCATAAAAAAACAAACACTTATACTCACCTGGGTCCAGCATCTCCTCTTCTCTTTCCCTCTTGTCGCCGCACTGCAGAAGTCACAAGAGGCCGCTCTCCCCTTGTCCTGGCATTGGCGCTCCAGTGACGTCGGGCGCCAACACTAGAGGGAGAGTGCGGCCTCTTGTGACCGCTGCGGCCAGTGGGGGGTGACTGACAGGGAGGGAGCCAGTGGCTCCCTCTCTGTCAGTGCTGCCGCACAGTAACGAGCGCTCATAGTTACTGTGCAAAGCTCAGCTCAGTATACAAAGTATACTGAGCTTCAGCAGGGGTCCGGACAGCCACGGTTCGCCAGTTGAGGAACCCTGTAGTAGGTGATAATCAGTTGTTCCTGGGGGGAAAAAATTAAAAATACATTTTAAATAAATTATTCAATCAAAAAAAAGTTTTTTTTTTAGAAGATTCTTACCAATGTTTGTATGGCGAACATGTTTTCTTAGAGTGACTTTTCTGCAGCTTGACTTAATGAAAGTCAACGAAGATAAATAACTTGGGCAATGTCATTATACAAGGAGTTGAACAACATCCTTTTTACTTACCAGAATAGAGTTAATATAAATCAGATAAGTGGAGATATAGTTGGAAAGTTTCCAAACATGTGTGCGTGTCGTATCTCTTTCTCCATTTAATTAATTTGCTTTGTCTTGTGCCTACTTAGATGTGCAATATATAATTATATGATCATGTTGACTGGTATAAATGCCCTGGCTTTTTATCTTTTATAACAACACTGTAGATAAGAATCATCTATTAAGAAACTTTACTAAGTTTACTGAATGTTAGTAGTAGTAACTTTTGTTTCCATTTCTGAGATAAGAAAGTTATATCACAATACATTTTGCAATTGAATTAAGATCTCTTGGGTATTTCTCATCAGTTATATATTCAGCAAATACAGTACACATTTTCTTTGACAATAATGGCAGGGAGTACTGTTTAAAAAAATATATGAAAAGTATGGCAAAGAAGACTGTAAATTTTAAAATGTAGATTGCATTACTATAGACAAGATGCTCTAGATTGTCTGGGAGAAAATCTTACCAGTCAATCATGGGGCTTTTAGGAGTGCATGGAGAGAGTTCAGAAATCCTGTCCGTTTTACCCGATGGCTCTTTGCTGCTTTCAGCTTCAGAGAACCACAGCTAATACCCCACAATTTCATTGGAAGTTTCGCTTACTCCCCACCGAGAGCTTGTGTGGAACAGTCAATGCATCATATAGGAAGTTCTGGCTGAGATGACAGTTCGTAATGAGAGTAAAGAAAAACATGTAGTTACCAGGGGGTCTCCATAAGATCATCTGATCTAACCGAAGGATAGGTTTCCAAGAATTTTCCAAAAGAAAGAAACAACTACCATGTTACTCAGAAAATAAGACCAGGTCCTATATTATTATTTTTTTCTCTTCAAAAATGGGAAGGGTTTATTATCAAGGTAGGTCTTAGTTTCGTAGAAACACAGTATGCTCCTACACTGTCCCCACTGTATTCTGTGGTTAGCTGCCATACTGTATGTCCCACTGTACTGTTGTTAGGCTCCTATATTGAAAGGTCCATGTAGAATACAGTCATGGCCAAAAGTTTTGAGAATTACACAAATATTATATTTTCACATGATCTGCTGCCCTCTGTTTTTTATGTGTTTGTCAGATGTTTTGATCACATACAGAAATATAATTGCAATCATATTATGAGTAGCAAAAGCTTATATTGACAGTTAGAATGAGTTAATGCAGTAAGTCAATATTTGCAGTGTTGACCCTTCTTCTTCGGGACCTCTGCAATTGTCCCTGGCATGCTCTCAATCAATGTCTGGACCAAACCCTGACTGATTGCAGTCCATTCTTGCACAATCAATGCAGAATTTTTTTGTTTTATTTTGTCCACCCGTCTCTTGATGATTGACCACAAGTTCTCAATGGGATTAAGATCTGGGGAGTTTCCAGGCCTTGGACCCAAAACCTCTGTTTTGTTGCCTGAGCCATTTAGTTATCACCTTTGCTTTATGGCAAGGTGCTCCATCTGTGTTAGACATAGATATCAGTAGAATAGAGAAGATTCCTATTAACATGCTGGAACACATTAAACTGCTCATTACAAAAGATTCCAGTCCAGACCAGGCTGCTCCTACATGCTCCCCAAGATCCACAAAGAAGGCAACCATGGGAGACCCATATTTTCAGGCTTTGGGACATTGGAAAATATCCTAAAACCCCTCATCAGAGACACTTCCAGCTACATCCTGACCTTTTAAACAAACTAAAAGCCTTAGGCCCATTACCTGATGACACCATATTGGCCACCATGGATGTGGAATCCTTGTATACTAATATCCCCCACAAGGATGGAGTTGCAGCATGTCGAAAACATCTGGAGAAACAAGACCTGCTGATAAAACAAATCACATAACTCCCATTCAATTACTATAACTATTTTTCAATAAGGTGCAGGATACAACGTTTCAATTCACTCCAGAGTCATTTTCAAGGCTTGGAAATGACTCTGGAGTGAATTGAAACGTTGTATCCTGCATCTTACTGATGGAATAAACCACTCTTCACTACATGCTGGTGTGCTGCGGACTCTTGCTGCTCTATAAAACTTTTTGACCAATAATTTTTATTACAATTTTTCTCGATTTGATGTGACAAAAAATCTGCAATTTTGCACTTTGGCAGAAAGATCAGGAATGTAATAATTTAAAATTTTTATTAGGGGAGGAGATTTTATATTAATGAAAAAACTTTATATTATTTTTTTCACAGTAATTAGAAGGCCCAACAGGCTAAGTTGAACAGATAGTCCCTCCGTGTTTGCATTACCGGGGTCTATTTTCACCCTAGACCACCACGGATGCTGGGGAATAGTTATTTAAATGCATCTTTCAGCTTTGGCAGCTGCATCTAAATAGTTAATTAGCAGACGCAGCGATGGGGCCGCGGCCGATAACCACTAGCTTTAGCAGCCAGGATTGCTATGGTTGAGAGCGGGGTGGTCGTGCTCCCCTCCCCCCTCTGAACTCTCCTACCCAACCCAGGATGCGCAGTTACATTCTGGGTCATGAAGAGGTTAAACTAACAAAAAATACAAAGGGTGCAACACAAGGGGAGGTGAGAGTGTACTTAATAAGGGAATTAAAACGCGTAACTATGTAACTATGTAACTAATTAAAACGTGTTAAATGGTTTATTGGAAAGGTTATAGATTTTATGCCACTGATCCTCCAACTTACACTGCTGTCCAGGGCGAAAATTAACTTTTTTTTTTAAATTTGACATTTTCCAATATTTGGCACTGTCACAAGAATGACTGTTGAATAAAACATTACTCTGTAATAGTCCGACTATTCTAGCTCCAATGATTTGGCTGTTTAATAGAGATTTGTTTGAATAAGATTGACAAATAGTTGCAAATATTCACGAATTGTGCTTAACTAAGTTTTGACTGATCCGCTCATTTCTATAGTCAAATTGCATTGACTATTGTACATGCTAAGTGCTTTTATTCTTGGGAAAGCAATAAAGTTTTAAGAATTGTTTACACACTAATGGAATTGGAAACTTTGAAACAACTTCTGTTCTCACCACAGATGGAAGGTAGAGGTGGATTGTGTATGCAGTTATTAATATAAGCTGCAGGATTTCTGCACACATGCCTTAATTATAATTTTCAATATGCTTGGGGGTGGGGGGATGTTAACACTGGAGCGGGGGGAAACATTTCAGGCTCACTTCAGTATTAGTTACTTTATGGGGAGTAAATTGGTCTTTGGGCAGTGGACTGGTATAGTGGTATTATTGAGCTATTATTGCATGATAATGGTATTATGTCATGATGCAGCGGTTGTATCTGTTCTGTGTGGGTTGTTAAGTAACAATATGGAGGTGATAGTTAATTACTGTATGGCAGTAAAAGGTGGTATATTTTTATAAGTATGTACAGTATATAAAGATTTGTGTGTATAAGAAATATGTCATTGGTTTAGTGCTTGAATACCGTAATAAAACCTATGACACACCACCTCTAACCAAGCTGTTAATGCATTACTGGTAGAGTATTTTAGCATTTGTAGCCCCATTTTTCATGTTGTCCAGGGCCACACTTTGCCTAAAATTGGCCTTGGCACCACTCCCTCACTATTGTAGCCGAGCACTGACCCTGCTACACTCACAGCAGGAGGTACAATAGACGGTACAAAACCAGCAAAGAGAAGCTATTTCTACAGTGACTGCATTGCAATGTAAAGGCAGGGCTGGCAACTGTTAGTTTGTACTCAACAAATCAGCTTTATAACTGTATAGCATAAGGCCCGATACTTATTTTAAACAAGGTTATTGTCCTGGGACAAGAACTCTTCCCTTAAGTGGATGCATTTTCTATTACAGTCACCCCCTGGGATGGGATATCTACTAGTTCTAAAATATTTATGTTAAAGTGTCACTGTTGTTATAACTTTCAAAATCTAAATCAACAGAAGATGTGATAAAAAGGAAGTTGGCAATTTACATTCATTATTTTTTTTATCATGCTGTAAAACAAAGCTAAACTTACCAGGAATGCAGGTCCAGTCTCCTGAAGGCAGCTTTTCTCACTTGTGCTGTTTGAAAAAAGACTAAACACAGGAATTTCGGCCAGTACAGAGAGTCACTGCTCAATGTGTCCGTCAATCACATGACTGCCTTCTCTCTGTAAGTGCTCAGATGGCCTGGGATACACAGCACTTTCTGTTTTCTGACTTTTTCCTGTTTTTTGAGAAAAAAAAAGAGTCAGAAAATGGGAAATGCCGTTTTCTCCATGATAACTAAAAATAAATAATGAATGTTAATTGCAAACTTGCTTTATATCACATCTACAGTTGATTTAGATTTTGAAAGTTATAACAACAGTGACACTTTAAACTTGTCGATGTGGAGTTATAGATAGTACAGGCAGGAATTGCTTTTGAGCAATGCTCATACTTGCGTAGTTTTCAACATTTGCCATTTATGTATTTTCAGTTCTTTCGCTTTGAACCTAATAAGAGTGACGTCAACCAGTTCAATTGCAAATTCTATATGTTGCCTTTTAAATGTTTTGAATTGAGTGCTTTATGTACAAGCATCAGTCAGAGTTAAAGGTGAATCACTTCAGGATGTTATTGCTATGGATTATTGTATAGGGTACTATCACTGTCATTTAGAGTCATTGCTTCTTTTTCCTAGGCAGTAACAAGCTGGTAATTTAGGCCTATTCTACGGTATGATTAGGAGATTCAAGGGGCTCATTATACAAGTATGGGAAGAAATAGTCAATACCTAATTAACAGACACCTAAGTTGCTATTAATAATCTTCTTTTGCTCTCTTACTCTCTCCTCCAACCACAGAAGAAGAAATGCGAAAAATGAATCTGAATGGTCTAAAGGAAAAGTATGTTCATTACCCATAGAAACCAATCACAGTTCAGCTCTTATTGTAATCAACACCGTTATAAGAAATAAAATCCATTTTTATTGGTTGCTGTAAGCAACAGAAAAAGCGTTTCTTTTACATTTCAGAATGACTATAAGAATTTTTTTTTTAAAAACGGTAATTTCAAAATACAATTTATATATTTTTTGCCAAGCCTTGTTCACATTGAGTAGTGATGACAAAGTTAATATCCAGTATCTTAAAACATTAAAACATAGAAAGGGGTGCCCCAGTATCCCTGAATTTGCCAACTTCTTGACTCTCAGTGACCCTAAGAAGCCTTTACTAGAATTGCTTTTCCAATGCTCTTTTCCAGCCAAACACAGCAATTCCCAGAATTCCCAGGTCCTTATGTAACACATTTACTCTAACTATCATGCACTCAAAGCCTAACAGCTACCATAATTAGCTGTTAGCATTCCTGAACATAATGGCAATATTACCAAAAGAGACGTTTCACAGGAGTTAAAAACATTAAAGAAAGAAAAAGGCTACATCAAGATTCCAAGATAGATCCATAGCCTTCAACCAGTTCATTGTTACAGAAAAATGGAAAGGGGACCCCAGTTTCATAGTATTCCTTTGTAGGTGTTGCTTTTGCAGACTCAAATTTAAATGGCCATTGTCACTAAAAATAACTTTTGACATGTCATCAGATATGTCAAAAGGTAGTTATCACAGTGGGTCTGACTGCTGATACCTGCTCTGCGGTAGCATGATCCTCTCCCCAGCAGGCCCCTTATTCCATCAATAATTTCTCATAGACTTTCACTGAGAATATTGACAGACTGCACATCTGGTTGGGGAGTTCATTGCGCTACCGCAATCTCTCCCTGGCTATAACTTCTGATTAGAGCAAGTCTCAGCAGTGAAACCCAATGTGATCATTAAGTTTTGACATGTCTGGTGACAAAGTACAAAAATTGGGGAGCAACCCAACATCTCAGCTCACACTATGCAGTTTGCACACCACCATGGCTAAAATACAGACAAAACAGGAAAGTGCAACAGCAACCTTTTCCAGGACTTACCGCATATACTCTCTCCAGTGTATACATGACAAAAACATGTTATAAAGACTGAAAGAAATTGGTTCTTAGCAAACTATTTGATCTCACCATGTCAAGGTTCCCTTAGAGAGATGGTTCTTCTCTAGAAATAGCCCCACTTGGTCTCACATTAAGCCTAATCCAACTAATCTCTGTTTAAAACACCCACAGGACATAGGTGAAGTCACACACCCCTAACATAGCACAAAATACAAAAATTGGCCAGCACTTCAACACCTCAGTTCACACTGTGCAGTTTGCACACCACCGTGGCTAAAATACAGACAAAAACAGGAAAGTGCAGCAGCAACCTGCCAGGGCCAGGACTCACAGCACATACTCCCTCCAGTGTACAAGTGATAAAAATGAGGTTCTTAGCTAACTATTTGTTCAAACAGAATGAGAATTTGACCACACCAATTTGCTCTTAGAGGGATGGTCCTACTTCTTAGGGAAGAACTTGTCAAACCCTGCTCTAAAAACATAAAAGATTGTTGGCAGAAAAAGATCACCTGGTCCATCTAGTCTACCCTTTAAGTAATTTCCCTCCTATTATCTTAGGAGATAGATATATATATATTATATATATATATATATTTCAGTTACTGTGGATTTACCAACCACATCTGCTGAATGTTTGTTCCAAGCATCTACAACTGCTTCACTAAAGAAATTTTTTCTCACGTTGCTTCTGATCTTTTCCCACCTAACCTCTTACTGTGTCTTCTTGTTCTTAAGTTGTTGTTGTTTTTTTTATTAAAAACACTTTCCTCCTCAATCTTATTTAGTCCTTTAACATATATTAACAATCTAATATTCCTTCATATCTCCAGTCTGTTGGATATATTGAGAGGTGCACCACTCCTGATAAACCCAGTGCATCTGAGGCTTCCATGGGACAGCTTCTAAATTCTAAGCCAACTCTGCTAGGGAAATCCTTGAAAAATCTCCAACTTATAGCAAGAATTGGATAAATGTGTTTTCATAATTACCAAAAAATTTTAATCTGAATTTATGAATATTGGGTAAGAAATAAGGGTGAACAAGCACAAGATAGAAGACCCTAAAGACCCTAAAATCTAAACACTTGACAGAGGTTAACATACCTTTTTTGCTATGCCTGAGGATGGGTTGTTTCAAATAAGTAAAGTACACTTAGCTCTCTGGCTCTCATGTCTATCTTACCGACCTGTCTGCTGTAAACCAAAGTCCTAGAGGTGCTGTTCAGCTTGCCAAGATGGCCAATATTTAAGGCTGTCAGATATTTCAGGAATAGGTCTTTATCATGTGTTATATAAGCTTACAATATTCATTTTCACATTTCCAAAAGGATATTTCTTTGGGTCCTTTTTTTTATTAAAATAATATTAACTGTAATATTTACAAAAAATCATCAAAGAACAAAGAAGATCAGAGCAGGATGCTAAAAAGAAACAGAAATTCTGAAGTACTTTTTTTTTTCTTACAAAAAAAATTCTGCATCCTTGTAGATAATGCCTTAGCAACACAACATAGCACTTTATCACACAATGCAGACATCATGGAAAGAAAGATAGCACTTCAATGTTAGATGAGGAAGAATCATGAGTTTGGCAGCAATTGGGAAAACTCTCTGTCATAATGCAGACAAGCTGTGTGGCAGTCTGTCAACATGCTTCCCTAAGGATATGATTAAATGAAAAACCCAAACCCATTGTGACAACAGAAAGCTGACACTGACAATGAAAAATTATTCTTTTTGTACTTTTATTTATTTAAGATTTTTTTGTACCAGTGATTGTACCAAACCAACAACAAGCTGTTGAATAAAAAATTATAAAATGTCATGATTGCTGAACATTTAAAGACTGCAGCACCTTTTGAGTACGTGAAGCTTTTAGTGTAAGAGTAAATTTATATTACAAATATTTTTCCAATAGCAATCATAATGCAATATTAATGATTGATTTAACATAGTAATATATTCTGGTAGGAAATACTCATAGTATTATCTTTTATAATACAAAAGATACACTAAGCAGCTAAAGGGGTTTCCCATAAATATCTAAATGGAACCAATCATGGACAAAAATGGGCATAAACCTATAAATGTACTGTAATAAAGCATGCAGCCAGACATATAAATGATCATCATTAGCTTTCCTCATCTCCCCGAAAATGAACTTAGTAAATTTCTCCCACCGTATTTAAATGAACCTTAACTAGACATGTGGGCATTCCTCAATAGTGATGAGCGAACATCCTGATGTACTGTTCTGATCCCAAACACAAACATAAAAAAGAATTATCATGATCTGCTGTGTTTGCTGAACATTACCGAACAAATAATAAACGTACAGTAGAAGCGTACAATTCAGTCTATGCACATGCGTACAGATTATCAGGTGAAAAGTGTAAATTAAGCCGTTGCATACTTTTCAGTCAAGAGTTATACACATGTATACAGATTATCAGGTGCAAAGCATAAATTACGCAGTTGCGTACGTTTTGGTCTATGCACATGCGCACATATTATTAGGTGCAAAGCGTAAATTATGCAGTTGCGTATGTTTCGGTCTAGAGTTACACACATGCATACAGATTTTCAAGTGCAAAGCATAAATTACACAGTTGCATATGTTTTGGTCTACGGTTCCGCACATGTGTACAGATTATCAGGTGCAGAACGTAATTTGCGCAGTTGCGTACATCACGAGATAAACGTTTGCATCAAAAAATGATCGTTATAACGATTCTGATCATCAAGCAAATTGTTCTTGATCGGCAAACACGAACAATTAGCATCATGTTCGTACGAACATACGAACATTTGCAAACATGTTCACTTATCACTAGTCCTTAGCTCTAAATAAACTATGTATAGTGAGAAAAATCTTCAATAATCATGCTTCTCTGGGAGAGAATCTCTTCAGGAGCCTGCTGCATCACAGCGGGCTATCCTGTATGTTTCCTTCAATGCCGATTCCTTCTCTGAACCGGACAAGAAGGAATTAGATTCTGATGTAATGCACATGTCCAGTCCCGCTAAGGGAAACGTTCGGGAAGGCCCTTGAAAAGAGAAACACACCCAGAGAGGTGTGATTACCGAAGACCGCCAACATACCTAGTTAAGGTACAGTTACATATGGCTCTAGAAATTTACTGAGTTAATTTTTGGGAAAAGCTGATTATGATCACTTATATGTTTGGAAATAGTGCTGCATGGTTTATTACAGTCTATATAGGTTTATAGCTATTTTGGTCATGATTGGTTGCCTTTAAATGTATAAAAATAGATGGCTGGGGATTCTACCAGTCGCCAGAACAGTGGAATCAAGTTTCACTTTATCCTGTTGCTTTTACAAAAAATTCCAGGCTGCCTGATAAAAGACAAAAACTGTAGATCTTTTATCCAAAAATATAAAACATTACAACAATAACAAAGTAACAAAATAAATAACATATACAAGTGCAAGAGTCCATAAAGTCCATAAACTTATTGGCTGGTCAAGCCTCATACTCACCAAACACACCACTGTATTAACGCCCACAAACTAGATTTGTTTCCCCAATAAAACACTAATATTAACACTGATAATACCCACAATAACACAAATATTAACACTAATAAAATTTAGATAAACCTGTGCACAATAACAAACTACTAATTACTATACTCTACACTAAACCCCTGGTCCGGTTGTGTTCCACATAAAATAAATAAGTACACAAATAAATGCACAAATTGTCTTACTAAACACAACCACTTTTTGGGCGAGGCCTTGAGCTGGTCCCACATCTTATGCCCCCAGTACATGATAGAGAGACTACCAGAGAGGAGGGGGTAGGAGGTTGGATTGTAGGTGTATTGTGGGTACATTTTTTGTGTCAGATGTGCAGCCAGTGTCCAATGTACCAAGTAAACTGGGTGCTTAGTGAACCACTTGTACTGGGACACTACACTTCTACAGTGTGACAAGTCAGTGGTTTCTGCATAATAGCAAGTCACTGTACACTGGGAACACATTATAAAGAGTGTACATCCCCCCCCAAAAAAATGTCCAAGTGTGAGACAAAAATCTGACCGATGTGGTGCAGAAGGTGGTCCCAGCCAGAGATTTGTGGCAGTGGTGTTTGTGTGTCTGAGATCCAATTCCAGTTGCCAGTACCATCAACAAGACAGCTCCTGCTGAGCCTTGCAGAATTTTAACTGTTGATAGGGGTCTGTATGGACAATTTAAGGGTATGTGCACACTACGGAATTAAGCAAAGAATTTCAAGCGGATTTCGTGGAGCAGGTTCTGCCTGTCCCATTGACTTAATGTGATTTCTCAAGTGCAATCTGCAAGCCACAGAAAGAATGGACATGTCAATTCTTTGGGAGGGTCACGGATTGCACCTGAGAAATCCCACTGAGTCAATGGGACAGGTGGGTGTCGAACTCAAATACACAGTGGGCCAAAATGAATAAATTGAAGGCCAACCTTGATGTCTACTGAAGCGTGCATGCAGAGTTCCTGGCACTGTCGAAGCGGCGCTCGGCATTCCTTGCTCTGTCAGAGCAGTGAGTGTTTCCCAGCGCTGTGCAATATCATAAATGGTATAATAAATTTCTATGACATTATAAGTATAGGATAGGATGGTACAGGGTATCAAGTGTAAAAGTATCAAATAAAAGTTTGGGGAGAGAAGCATCTATGACATAGCTGCACATACCATCCATGACACACATGCTAGGGGTCAGCTGGGTTGCGGCCTAGTATACTGGCTCCTCTATAGCTGGAAGTTTCCAGCATCATGGTCAGCACTTATGATAGTGATGTGGATGCCAGTAGCGGATTAATTGTACCATAGGCCCTGTGCTGTGTACAGAACTTGCCTCCACATACCATATCAATAGATCACCTTAGGCACTGCACTTTCCCAGTGCCTCAAAAATAATTAATTCCCATAATAGAGCCCTGTCTGTCAGGGCACAATGGGATTTTCACAGCTGCAGCCTGGGGAACGTGTCAGTATGAGAAAAACAGATGATTGCCTCCTCCCCCCTCTTCGAACCTACCTATCCTGGCTCTGACAATGCAGCTCCTTAGGTTGCAGGATGACGTCACCACGTTGCCCTGCCTCGAGACACAATTCATTCACTTCTATACTGTAGCCTTAAAGCTGCCTGCTGCCTAGAAGATTCTATTATTTGAGGTCCAGTGGGCCAAAAATTGATTTTCTCAGCGGGCCAAAAATTCAGGCCCTGCGGGCCAGAGTTTGACGTGCCTGCCCTTCAACATCCTTTCTTGTGGCACTTTGTTAGGTTTAACCACAATACATCAGGAAAACCCCAAAAGACCTTCAGTTTTTTGAGATATTGTGACCCAGTTGATAGTTATTACAATTTACCCCTTGTCAAAACCTCTCTGCTCTTTCAGTTTGCCGACTCTTTACTTGCTGCCTTTCTACAGAATATCCCTCTCTTGACAAGCGCCAATGTCACTAATAATCAATGTTATTTACGTTATCTGTGAGTGTTTTTAATGTTATGGCAGATCAGTTTATAGTATATACACCTTCACAAAAGACATCTTTTCTTGTTTGTTTGAAAATCTTGAATTAAAAGAGAAAGCTATCTTTTCATTACGTAGGCTTTATCTGCAGGAAAATAACCACCTTAATGATATATTGACTTCTCCAAAGACAAACCAATTTCTTCATATTGACACAATATAAAGTGCACACATTTTCTCCTTCTTCTACTATTATCTTAAAAAAATATTCCAGAGATATGTGAAAGTGTACACTGTCCATGAGGATAAAACAGGTTTCTAAGCTAAAACTCATTTCATTATTCTAGACAAGACTGGTTATTGATCCCACTCTATTTATTTGTAATTTGCTGCCAGTGATTGAGCCGGCCTCTAAATCTCAGGACAGCTTACACGCAGTTAGGAAGCAGCACTACCATACAAAGCACAAGCTAGTAATATGCCTTTTGTAAGCTCTTATTTAGTCTGATTTCTGGCAAATTAAGGCGCAAAAAAAAAAAATGTCACAAGCACCTGATAGATTCAAAGATGTGTTTGATCTCAATAAATAAGATGCACAAAAAATGTGGTTTGTGAGGTCTAATTTAGTCCCAGTTAGGAATATGGAATAAATATAAATATATATATATATATATATATATATATTCATACCTGCAACTAGAGAAATTACAAGAAGGCACTACTGTACAGTAACAATTACTTTTAGCTACAAAAAATAATAATAATAAAAGAATAAGTCTACACCAATCTATGCACAGTGTGTTTCTCCTAATGTACAATAAATATTGGGATTTCAAATTGTAGCTCATAGGTATTGGCCTATGCCTGGCAATTTCTCTCATTTTTCAGTTTTAATGAAATTGGTCAGAACTGGCAATCAATTGTAATGTGAAAGCAATTTTTGAACTACTGTAGAACACATTTTGTGGAATTTGCCTATTAAATGGCTTATATATAATGCACTGTAAGGGTACAAACCCACACACCGTATACACAGCAGATACGCAACAAATACGCAGCAAATATGCAGCAGATTTGTTGGTGCAGATTTGATGCTGTGTTCAGTTATTTAGATCTAATCTGCTGCGTATTTGCTGCGTGTTTGCAGCGTATTTGCTGCGTATCGCAGCAGTAAATACGCTGCTTATACGGTGTGTGGGTTTATACCCTTTAATACATAGTGGTAGTTTGTATAAATACTTGACTAAATGCTGAATGTTAAGTATATCCAGAGACCAATCCAGAAGTCCTCAAAGTATAATGTATTTAATAATGAAGACAATACCGCACAAAAATAAGATAACCTCATAGACCTGTGCGACATTTTAAGCTTGATGAAAACTCTTCAGGGAGCTGAAATGTCTCATAGGAGAATAAAATAATCCCATGGGTATTACGTAAATTATTGAATACTTGAATGTCTAAGTGTATGTATGCAAAAGCATGTTACAGAGAAATCTCAGCGTGTTCAAAACCCAGGTTATTTACGAATGGGAGCAGCTCAGTATACACAGACAAGCTTGCAGCTTTATAATGGCCCTTTATCGGGTGACTGAGTACACAGTAACACACAATATTGCTGATTTTTATATTGCAGCAAAAGGATTTCTTAGGACATAATCCCAATGACTCTCATGTTGCAAGGAGCAGCTTTCCAAAATATTGAACAGCTCCACTTTAAGTACAAATCACAGTACATATGCAAATAGCTGAAATATAGCAGCCAATAGAAAATCTAAGGTCTTGTCATTCAATGCCTGACAACATCCACGCAGTCACATGTCCACTATTGGCCAATAGAAGATGTATAAGATGGAAAGTTTTTTGATGCAACATGTGTGAGTGAGTCCTCCTTCGGTCAGCAACAGGGTCTGTTGGGTCATTTCCTGCATATTACTAATGTTTTTTTCATATGTTATTGATCTATATGTATAAAAGGGAGCACTTGTCTCCATTGCATTGATCCCTAAGGAAGTCCTGGGAGCAGGACGGAACGCGTGGGACATCTGGACATCTGTGGGCCATAGCTATTGGTTACTTGTCTCTCCCCCTCCCCTCCCCCTCTGTTTTTCACCATTATTGTCCCTAGGTCTCTTGTACCTTATTTTATCTAGGTACTTTTTTAGGTGCTGCATGTTTTTTGTTTATCATTTTCCCTACTCTTAATTTGCCATCGGCATTGTTCATCCTTGCAATGATTCCCTGTATGTGTCTATTCCAGGATTGAAGGATACTGGTGTTTATTTATACTTAGATATACCAGGGAATCTTAGTACACCTTTTGTAGGGGCTTATATAGGGTGCTGTATTTTTTCATGCACTTGCACTTTGTTTGTATATATATTTATTCACCTGTTACTTAGGTTTTTTCTGGTGTGAGGGGACTAGCATTTTGCTTCTGGATGGGGTATGAGACAGTTTTCTGGAGTATATTATTCTCCACTATTGGCCCTGAGCACATGATTACGTTCATGGTCTCTTGTTCGTTTTTTTTAAATGCTTTTAACTTTTTTCAAGTGTTTTTCCTGTATGTTTCAATGGTTTGTTAAATAAAGAAATTTATATTTCTCTCTATTCTTGGTGTGCCATTGCCCTTATTACATACTTACTTTTGTTTTTTTCTCCAGTAAGATGGAAAGTCCTTAACCCCTAGACGACCCAGGGCGTATAGATACGCCATGGAAGTCTGTCCCCAGACGACCTAGGGCGTAACTGTACGCCCTGGGTGTTTCTCCCGCTATGAAGCGCGCTCCGGAGCGGAGCGCACTTCATAGCAGGTGGGGGCCGGCTGCAGCCGGGACCTCACCGGTAATGACACGCTGCAGCGATCGCGCTGCCGCGTGTCATTAACCCCTTAAACGCCACGATCGCGGCGCGACCGCGGCGTTTAACTGTAAGTGACAGGGGGAGTCCCCTGTCACTTACCGATCGGGACCCCCGCAGTGTGACTGCGGGGGTCCCGATCGGTGAAACGGACTGCAGGAGGTCTCTCACCTGCCTCCATGCAGTCCGATCGGCGATCTGCTACTCTAAGCCTGCACAGGCAGGCTCAATGAGCAGATCGCCGATAACACTGATCAATGCTATGCCTATGGCATAGCATTCATCAGTGTAGAAATCAGACTAATGTATGTACAAGTCCCCCAAAGGGACTTCAAATGTGTAAAAAAAAAAAAGTTAAAAACACTATTACACTACCCCAAAACCCCTCCCCCAATAAAAGTCTAAATCACCCCCCTTTTCCATTATATAAATAAAACATATAAAAATAAATAAATAGATAAACATATAATATACCGTAGCGTGCATAATTGTCCGATCTATTAAAATATAACAAGCGTCATTGCGAATGGTAAACGGCGTACACGAAAAGAGGGAAAAAAGTGCGCGGATTACCGATTTTATGTTACATTATATATATAAAAAAATTAATAAAAAGTGATCAAAACGTCCGATCTTCACAAATATGGTATTAATAAAAACTAGAGATCATGGCGGAAAAAATGACACCCCATACAGCCCCGTAGGTGAAAAAATAAAAACGTTATAAGCGTCACAATAGTCCCATTTTATTTATAATTAATTGCCAAAAAAAAGGATTTCATTTTAAAAAAATATATAACATTAGAGAATCTGTGTAACCTGCATATGGTTGTGTTCAGACTGACCTATAGAATAATTGTATCATGTCGCTGTTACCATATAGTGCATTACGTAGACACAGGAACCCCCCAAACGTTACCATATTGCATTCTTTTTTGCGATTTCACCAATTTATATCTTCATAAATAATATATTTGGGATTCCATCATACATGTTATGGTAAAATGAATGACGCCATTACAAAGTACAACTATTCCTGTAACAAATAAGCCCTTACATTGCCTGTAGATAAAAAACTGAAAGTGCTAGAGCTCTTAGAAGGGGAGGAGGGAAAAACGGAAACACTAAGATCAAAATTTGCGCGGTCCACTGGGTCATTTTGGGCCTGGTCCTCAAAGGGTTAATAATTTGATTTCAGTGACATAAGCAAGATTGTCATGGTAACTGGGCAATGATCTTTATTAATATTATAAGGCTGTGAGTAAGTGAAGTAGCATAAGAGAGTCAGTGAGGTAGGAGAGGTCAGTCAGTGAAGTATCAGAGGTCAGTCAGCAGGGGCGTAGTTAGGATTCATGGGGACCCATAGCAATAAATTGTACAGGCCCCCCTCCGATGCACATACTCACCTGACCAAGTGCATTTCCGTTGTGTTTTGTTCACCCAGATCTCTGGCGCACAAATTACGTTACTAATGCAACAGGGAGCTGGGAGAACGAATGCTGATGGACTGTGCTGGGTCAGGTGTGTGCATGGGTGGTGAGGCCTCTTGTGGCTGGAAGTGCAATGCAGCCTCTAGCCACAAGAGAGACTGACAGGGCAGAAAGCTCTGTCAGTGGTGGCAGATCTGGGCAGTGTTGGACTGGAGTATACGGGGCCCACCAGAGGAATTACTTCTGATGAACTACACACACACATACTGTATATACATGACATGCATACTGTACACATACACACATATACACATGCCATTTCCACTGCACACATTTATACATAAAACTGGATACTGCACACACATATACACAACATGAATACTACACACTTATATACACATGATAACTAGATACTACACACACATACACATGACATGCATATGGCAAACATATATACTAGAAATGGTAAAAAACATGTGTAATACTAGCGCTGCCTACCAGATACCTGGGAAAGATGTGTATGGAGCAGCATACTAGGCGAAAAAACGGCTATCTACACGCCGCAGGGAAGACAATGTAACAATATATGTAGTAGCCGTTCCGCGCTGTGCCGATGTGCAGCAAGGAAGCAGGGTAGTATGTTGTAAACAACCTTGCTGAAAAGATACAATGTGACTATTAGCAGTATAATAAAGTATTAGCACTGTAATGTAGTATATACTGCTATCGCGTGTGTGAATTAATATTGGTATCACAAAACTGACCTGTTCCTAGACGTGGGCTGCTGGCTTCAAAGGTGAGATGATCAGATGACAGGTAGCAGAGAATGTCAGTATCCACATCGGTGGTCTGTAGGTAAGTAGCGATCCACTAGCAATAAAACTGGTTGATGAGTAAAGTTGTATCCACTTGTTGTAGGTCAGTATATCTATCTTCTGGCAGATGGCGCGCTCCGGCCGGTAGCGCACTCACCTCTGCCGAACAAGTTGATCAGCAGAGGTGTTCGGCAGAGGTGATCAACTTGTTCGGCAGAGGTGAGCGCGCGACCGGCCGGAGCGCGCCATCTGCCAGAAGATAGATATACCGACCAATACCTACAACAAGTGCTAAAGTTGTTCTTCAAAGGGTGGTACCTAAGTCACTTTTAAAGAGACAGTACATAGGCTGTTCTTAAAGGGACAGTACATAGGTCACTATTAAAGGGATGGCACCAAAGTCGCTCTTAAAGGGAGGGTATCAAGGGTTAAAGTTTCTCTTAAAGGGAAGTCACTGTTAAAAGGGGTGCTCTTTTCAAGCACTATGTATTTCCCTGGAAATGTAAATCTAGTTTCGATATTGATGCACAGTCATAAGTTTCCAGAATTCAGAATTCCAAATAAGTCCTCTTGAATATGTGCTTTCAGACATAAAAACAAAAAAAACTCCTGCTGTCCCATGAATGATAGCACTGGAAACTGTTCGACTATCTGAAAACTAAGCTAACTTAGTTATGTTCATACACAGGCTATGTTCACACTTCGTTTAGGAGTGTTTATTGCATAGCAACAGACGCTGTTAAACTGCCGGGCACCAGGCTGCATTCACTACGTTCCTGCAACCGATACCTCTGTATGGGCGGCAGGAACATTCTTTTCTTACAATTGACTTGTGGGCATCGTCAGGTGTGCCCGCAAATTAATTAACCATTCACTAAAATGTAAAGTGTGGCAGCTGCTGCACTTTACATTGTGTGACCAGCTATTATTTCCAGACACTGTTCATTGAACAGCATCCTGAAATAATAGGCATGTACATTATTTTAACGCCCATTCTAAAGATGTTTGAACAAAGCTGGTGGCATTGCACTGACTTCAATGCAATGCTGCCCCTGTAGTAAAGAACGAACGCTGATTCGATTGCAATCAGCGTCTGTTCTTTACCAAAAAGGAACTTTGTGTGAACATAGCGTTAATCTGAATCTATCACAAATTCCAATTTTCATTGCATGGATCAAAACAGACATACTGAAGTCATATCTGTTGCTAACAGGGTCGATTATTTTGCTTCCTATTACAGAATTCAGGGTACACATAACAAACATTGAAATTGATTTGGATTAGGTTCAAGTCAAATAAAATCTATAGAATAGTCATGTATAGTCTAGCACTAGAATTGTTGAAGGGGTTAACCAGTCTTAAAAGAAAAAAAAAATGTAAAAAAAAATTGCCGAATTATTTTATTCTTATCCTGGATTACCCCTTTAAAACTAGGTTCAAGTCAAATAAAATCTATAGAAAAGGCATGCATAGTCCAGCATTAGAATTGTTAAAGGGGTTATCCAGTCTTAATATATATATATATATATATATATATATATATATATATATTTTTTAAAGGCCGATTTATTTTATTCTAATCCTGGATTACCCCTTTAAAACAGGGCTTCTTCATTTTATTTCCACAAAACATACAGTATAATCATTAGATCATTAAATCTCTAAACGGAAAATATTTGAAGATGTATGTTATGTGATCACCAGCTTTTTCCAACAACATGACTTTATGACAAAAAATATATGCTGTGTGTGTCTATGTGTGGAAACCCAGTCATTGTCATGTCTGATAGCATGTTCTGATATTGTGTTGTATTGGTATCATGAGAAATTAGAGCCCTTAAAGGACAACTCCGGCGAAAATTTTTTTGGGCTTATTTAACACACATTACAAAGTTATATAACTTTGTAATGTGGTTAAATACCCGGTCTGGCCCCCTTCCCCCACTTTCCGACCCCCGACCCCCCACCCCGGAAGTTAAAGAATATATACATTACCTATTACGGTCGTCACGGTCCTCTTCTCTGGTGTCGGGTGATGTCAGAGCTGGGGGCGGTCCGGGTCTTCTTCCTCCTCGGCGTCCTCATTGAGAGTGAATGGGAGAGAAAAGGCTGCTGGTGCACCTGCGCACCAGCAGCCTTTTCATTGGCTGGAGCGCATCACATGGCTTAAAGCTTGCTCAGCCCTGATTGGCTGAGCTTGCTGGAAGCCATGTGATGCGCTCCAGCCAATGAAAAGGCTGCCCTCGCGCAAGCGCACTGGCAGCCTTTTCTCTCTTATGGACCCGGAAGCAAGAGACATCGCTGAACGGCGGAGGCAGGTGACGGTGAGGCGGACGGCGGGCGAATGGAGTGGCGATCGTCACCGGAGGGATGGTGAGTATGGTGTCTGTGTGTGTCTGTGTTTTTTTTTTTGGGGGGGTCCCGCCGGAGTTGTCCTTTAACTAAACCTTCTCTAAGTAAACATATTGTTGATCATCTAGGAATAACTGTAAGCATTCAACGGAAAAAAAACACACCATTCTACAAATATATCAGCATTGTAATAGTACAAGACAGTACAGTGCCAAGCAATAACCATATGACAATACACAAACTGATCCTCAAACCAGTGCATGCATACAGATGTGTCATTCCTCATATTTAATCATGGCTCTTTATATCCCAAAATGGGCCACAAACAAGAGTTTATTTAAAAAAAAAAAAAACATGATTTTCTATATTCTTTGGGGCTAGGTTCACACTATGTAACTGTGCGGCTGTATTTTTTATGCGGCTGTAAATGTGCGGATGAAACTACGGCCGTGGGAAAAAATAGACATGCGGCTCAAAACATACGGTCATTTACTTGGAAATCTGGTTCAACTAAAAATAACAAATAAAATCTTAAGAAAGTGATGCAAACACCTCTGGATGCATCTGGGAAAGCAGGGAACACAGTTTACATTAATTGCTATTACCGGGTTTGCGATCCTCTGCACTAATGCCGATGTCTCTCATGGTTAATCTATTAAAATAATAAAACACATTTTCGTTGTAATAAAGTCCCTTTCATTGTTCAATAATTAAATTTAAACTAATCCATCATTTTGCAATTAAATATACTGTTAAAATAAATATATATATAAATAAATGTATATTTATATATATATTTATTTTTTGACAGTATATTTAATTGCAAAATGATGGATTCGTTAGAATTAAATTATTGAACAACGAAACTGATTTTATTTCAACGAAAATGTGTTTTATTAATTAAATATTAATTAGTACAGGAAGCTCCATAAGCCGTTAATTCATATTGCTGTCAAAAGAGTATTCTGTACTAATCATCACTTTACTTTAATGAAAACATCAAATGTTTCTTCTAATTATGTTATCACAATAGCATTATTAGAAGAAACATTTAGAATTATATGTGCGCTCAGCTGATTGGCTGATCGGCTGAGCGCACATATAATTAGCGGGTCCGCAGCACAGTGACTTCATTGTGCTGCGGACCAGCGAAGAGGACACATCGGGGTGAGTATAGAGCTCTCCCCACCCCCTCCCCAGCACTGCACCCCTCCCAGCAAGGAAGGGGGGGGTCACTTAACCCCTTCCTTGCTGGGATGGGTGCAGTCTGACATCAGTCTGGCCCCCAAGGGGTTAAGGGGGATGCAATACATCCTCCCTTAACCCCTTGGGGGCCAGACTGTAAGCAGCGATCTGTAAAGATGCTGCATACTGTAAGGAGCACAACACCGCTCACAATGATGGGTGTTGTGCTCCTGTTTGTGTGTTTTTTGTGTGTTTCTCCCTTTTTGTTTTTCAGATATCGGTATCCTGGGGATTATGTCGGATTCCGTGGACTACGTCAATGACCAGCGTTTTTTTTTTTTTTTTAATAAAATGGTCAATGAGGGGTGTGGGGGTGTTTTTATTTGAATAAAAAAAAATTTTAACTTGTGTCTTGTCTTTATTTCTTTACTTTATAGACTTAGTAGTGGAAGCCGTCTAATAGACGGAATCCATTACTAAGTTGGGGCCTAGTGTTAGCCGGTATAAAATGGCTAACACTAACCCCCTATTATTACCCCAGTACCCAATGCCACCAGGGGTACTGGGAAGAGCCGAGTGCCAGTGGTCCCGGAGCGTCAAAATTGGCGCTCCTGGACTGGGCGGCAGCAGGCTGGTAAGATTTAGGCTGGGGAGGGCCTAAACCAATGGCTCTTCCCACCCTGGTGTTACCAGGCTGCTGTCGTTTGGTTTTTAACCCGGCTGGTTATAAAAATAGGGGGGACCCTATGCGTTTTTTTTTTATTATTTATTTATTTTAAAAAAAACCCGCATAGGGTCCCCCCTATTTTTATAACCAGCCGGGTTAAAAACCAAACGACAGCAGCCTGGTAACAGGGTGTGAAGAGCCATTGGTTTAGGCCCTCCCCAGCCTAAATCTTACCAGCCTGCTGCCGCCCGGTCCAGGAGCGCCAATTTTGACGCTCCAGGACCACTGGCACCCGGCTCTTCCCAGTACCCCTGGTGGCATTGGGTACTGGGGTAATAATAGGGGGATAGTGTTAGCCATTTTATACCGGCTAACACTAGGCCCCGACTTAGTAATGGATTCCGTCTATTAGATGGCTTCCACTACTAAGTCTATAAAGTAAAGAAATAAAGACAAGACACAAGTTAAAAAAAAAAATGTATTCAAATAAAAACACCCCCACACCCCTCATTGACCATTTTATTAAAAAAAAAAAAAAAAAAACGATGGTCATCGATGTAGTCCACGGAATCCGACGTAATCCCCAGGATACCGATATCTGTAAAACAAAAAAGGGAGAAACACACAAAAAACACACAAACAGGAGCACAACACCCATCATTGTGAGCGGTGTTGTGCTCCTTACAGTATGCAGCATCTTTACAGATCGCTGCTTACAGTCTGGCCCCCAAGGGGTTAAGGGAGGATGTATTGCATCCCCCTTAACCCCTTGGGGGCCAGACTGATGTCAGACTGCACCCATCCCAGCAAGGAAGGGGTTAAGTGACCCCCCTTCCTTGCTGGGAGGGGTGCAGTGCTGGGGAGGGGGTGGGGAGAGCTCTATACTCATCCCGATGTGTCCTCTTCGCTGGTCCGCAGCACAATGAAGTCACTGTGCTGCGGACCGGCTCATTATATGTGCGCTCAGCCGATCAGCCAATCAGCTGAGCGCACATATAATTCTAAATGTTTCTTCTAATAATGCTATTGTGATAACATAATTAGAAGAAACATTTGATGTTTTCATTAAAGTAAAGTGATGATTAGTACAGAATGCTCTTTTGCCAGCAATATGAATTAACGGCTTATGGAGCTTCCTGTACTAATTAATATTTAATTAATAAAACACATTTTCGATTAAATAAATTCAGTTTCGTTGTTCAATAATTTAATTCTAACGAATCCATCATTGTGCAATTAAATATACTGTCAAAAAATAAATATATATATAAATATACATTTATTTATATATATATATTTATTTTAACAGTATATTTAATTGCAAAATGATGGATTCGTTAGAATTAAATTATTGAACAACGAAAGGGACTTTATTACAAAGAAAATGTGTTTTATTAATTTAATATATTAACTATATTAACTCCATACGGACCGCCTGTCAATACACGGCCGCGTTTCCAGCCGCAAACAATGGTCTTGTTCGTTTTTTACGGGTCCGTTTACGATCGGGCCGTAGATTCATACATAGTGTGCACTGTGCAGCCGTATATCCTATACTTTCCAGCGTACGCATGAACCACCAAAAATACCGCCGCACAATTACAGTCGCAAATACAGCCGCACACTTACATAGTCTGAACCTGGCCTTAAAGAGATGTAAATGTAGTTTGTGGCCATCCAGTAGCTGTGCTGTGAATGGCAGCCTGTAGTAGTAGCTGTGATGCAAATACATGATTAAATGAAGAGTTACCCTGTAATTTTTCCCATAAAACTATATATAAATCTGCTCGCCCTCTGCTCTATAACATGCTGTATACAGATCGGACTGCATTTTTTATGTTAGAAGTACCTTTTAATAACTTTGAACACTGTAAAAATGAATTCTAATCAACTTTTATCTAAAATGAATTCTAATCAACTTTTATCTTTGACATTTTTCTTTACTAAGTTTAATATCTAAGATTATTTAAAAACAATCGGTCAACTCTTTATAAGTAAACTTTTGCATTAATTTAATAATTAAGTTAACATCTACCATTATATCTTCACACCTCAAATGTATCCATAACTACATATTTATTAATGCAACACTTTTCTCCATAAAAGTATAATTCTGTTTGAAGTGACTATTTATATGAACATATCCAACACAGGCCCCATATCAGTTGTGTGCTTGGCATCTATGGAAGGTGTACAAGTAATTATTATTTTACAGTAGAGTGATTGCTAAAAAATATTTCTCCAAGTTCAAATGGCAATCTCATTCAGAACTAAAATATTTCCCCTATCTGAAATGTCAATCTTATTTAGAACCTCTAATCCAGTTTAAGGCCGGTTTCACACACACCGGTCCCCACATCCCGATTACCCATAGTAGACAATGTAAAGTGTGCCTGGAGCTGCACTTTACATTGTCTGCTCTATCAGTCTTGTGCAGAATCCTGGCCGGGTGTATACACTCCATCAGGGATTCCATAGAAGTAAATGCAACGTGTTTATTCAATTAATAAGGGCCGATGTTGCAATCTGCAACAACGGCCGTTATACATTGAAAAAATATGTTGTGTGAACATAGCCTAATGCTAAGCCCACCCACAGTAAAATAAAAGCTAAATACAACCGTCATTTTGAGTTAAACTAAAACAATGTGTGAACAGATTAAAAAGGTAGTTCACAAAAAAAAAGATTTGTAATTTTCTTCTATTAAAAAATCTTAAGTCTTCCAGTAGTTATCAGCTGCTGTACATCCTGCAGGAAGTGCTGTAGTCCTTCCAGTCTGGCACAGTGCTCTCTGCTGACACCTCGTTCTGTGACAGGAACTGTCCAGAGCAGTAGCAAATCCCCATAGAAAACCTCTCCTGCTCTCCAGACTGGAAAGAATACACCACTTCCTTTAGTACATACAGTAACTGACAGACTGATTTTTTTTTTTGTGTGAACTACGCCTTGGGGGGGGGGGGAAGCCATATTTTGCTAAAGCAGGTTGGTAAATAATGAGCATGTTCATTATTTGGATTGATATAATCAATTATGGCCATTAATCTACGCTGTGGCCTAGATTTATCAGCAATAAATCTGCCCTGTTCCTCTAAAGTGAACAGGTGAGGTGAACACATATTTGCTGGAAATTTGCTGGAAATTCATATGTCTTCAGTGCATAGGCCGGGGTGTGTACAGTTTGCAGCAATGCTCAGTGTCTGTCCTATAGAAATCTGTTGTGCTATGTAAAAAGAAGACATAAATCAGGTTCTGTATATTATAAAAATGTTCACATAGCAGAGGTAAATAATCGAGCATGCTATAATACAGTTTTGTTATTACTTCACATAGATGCTAGAAAGCAAATAGTGTGAAAATGTTTTTTAAGCAGTGCGCAAGTTTCTAAACTTGTTTGAACAGCTTGTTCCAACTTTAATAAGTGTTAAAGTATCTAATCTCTTTTCAATAGTATGACCCAAGATGAGAAAAGCACAGAGATTACTTTCTTTGATTTTAAATTAAATGGATTTCAGTAGTAAATTGGATTTTATTATGCTCTGTAAGAACATATTTGATAAGGCAGACTAGCTTGCCTACAGTACCTTTATTAATTGATGCAGATCAGAGGAGAAGCTTCATTTCATGCAACCTTTGAAATAACCATTAAAAATGTAAAATGTACTTTTGCATAACATATTTGCTTCAACAGTCATGTCTATTGATACTGATTAAAGTGGACCTGTTCTTTTACAAGTATGGAAATGTATGCCTTAAGCATTCCATTATCAATGATAGGATCTAACTTTCTATTGAATAGAATCATTCACGTATGATAATTAACCAATATTTGTGGAATATATTTTCTAGTGATTAAGTGCTTTGTAATACTACACTTTAAACAAAACAAAAAAAAAGGTCTCTTATTTAAAACTTTTAAAAAAATTCTTAAAAACATACTGCTTTTAATGCTACAGTGTATAGATTTCATTTATGACTTTGGAATGAGTATTTTTTTTAGATGTAATCAATAGACAAATACATAACATCTTGTACACAGATTTGGCTTTAAAAAACACAATGGGAAAGATTTATCATTTGTATCATAGAGTGTATAAAGCTGGAAAATTATAAAATGTGTACCTAATTTATTAAAATGTGGACAATTGTGAAGTAATATGGTGCACATTCCCTTTATTTATACCATATATTATGTGGAATACATTTGCATCAATACTTAATGCCCCCAAACCTAGCTGTTCTTACTCACCACGTCCCATGAGTATTTTGAGCCATCTCCCGTCTTTCTAGCTGCTGCCGTTCCCGAGTTACAGGTTTTTCTAAAACAAGGTCTATATCCAAGATAGGAAACTACATTTCCCATCATGCATTGCTTCTGACTGATTGGTCCATGATGTAGCAGAGCTGATATCCACATGATACAGCAAAGTTGAGGCAGTAGAGGTGAAATAGTAGAGTTGAGGTACTGAATTAGCAGAGTTGAGGTAATGACATTGCAGAGTTTATAAAGTAAGATAGCAGAGTTTAGGTAGGAATAGAGCATAGTTGATATAGTAAGATAGCAGAGTTGAGGTAATGACATAGCAGAGTTGATATAGTAAGATAGAGTTGAGGTAGTGACATAGCAGAGTTGAGTAAGTGACATAGCAGAAGTAATATAGTAAGATAGCAGAGTTGGTAACTGAAGGAGTCTTGAGTTAAAGTGTGCTGAGCCGAAAAGGAGCCAGCTGGAAGGAGGAGCATGTGAGCGTAGCGTAGCGTGACGCCGCTCACCTCACCGGCGCGGCTCCAAAATGTGTTGTTGATTCGGGACCCTGCCAATGCAGTTAGAGGCTGGGTTCACACTATGTATATTTGAGGCTGTATTTGGTCCTCATGTCAGGTCCTCATAGCAACCAAAACCAGGAGTGGATTGAAAACACAGAAAGGATCTGTTCACACAATGTTGAAATTGAGTGGATGGCCGCCATATAACAGTAAATAACGGCCATTATTTCAATACCACAGCCGTTGTTTTAAAATAACAGCAAATATTTGCCATTAAATGACAGCCATCCACTCAATTACAACATTATGTGAACAGAGCCTTTCTGTGTTTTCAATCCACTCCTGGTTTTGGTTGCTATACAGCCTCACAAATACAGCCTCAAATATACATAGTGTAAACCCAGCCAGAAGGTGTGCAGGTGTAAGGAAGCTGTCTGGCAGTGCCTGGCTTGATTGCGGTATTGCCGCTGATGGAAGCGTGGGGCTAGCAGAGTGAAGGAAGGAGCGAAGGAAAGCAAATGGCATTCTGGCGGAGAAGCAGCTGATCCAGATACGGGATTAGGTCGAACTTTATGTTTGTATTGTTAGCTCTGCTGTGCTTCGGTCCATCTATATAGCATATACTGATTCAGCTCTGCTGTACTACGTTGAAAACTGTCATTCTGCATTGGCTTAGCTCTGCTGCACTGTACATCAAGCATATTACTGGTTTAGTTTTGTTTTGCCAGATCTCATATAGATACATTGTCTTGATCCAGCTTTGTCTCTAACCCTGCTTGGCTATACTGCGCCTCATATATATAACTAATCTAGTTGCACCGTGCTTTATGTGTACTGCCAGCTCCTCGGCGCTTTGTTCTACACACATAGCATACACTGATTTAGTTTGCTGTATCACGCCGTCTTAAGGTTATCATTAATTCAGTTCTGCTGTGCTGGGTTTTCATATATAGCCCCGATCTAGCCTTGTACATCATATATAGATCACTTTAAACCGGCTTGGTGTATATGGTATTTGCTACACTGTGTTTTATATATACAACTAACTCAGCTGCACCGCGTTTTTTGTATATATTGCTAGCTTTGCATTGTGGTGTCCTATATGTATGGTAGATACTGACCTAGTTTGACTGTGGTTTTTACCTAGTAGTAGAGGGTCTCGGTGAACAGCTTGGCCTGCGCTTCCTGTTATATACATAGTATATTTTGATCCAATCTAGCTGTGTTACTTGGCAAATAATCCTGATCTATATTTATTGGACAATTGCTATTGTTACCACTGATTTAACCTGTCTTGCTGCACTGTGTAACAATTAGTCTCGCTCTGGTGGTCATACTATTTTGTTGTGAGGTATTATAGGTACATCACTGATTTTACTCTGCTGTATTAATTAATCCTCTGCTTTTTGGATACTGTGGTATCGTATAAATAGTGTCTTATTAACGAGTATAGGCGGAGGTGTGGGAAAGTCTTCAGTAGGGCCATAATTGATGAGGGGTTGAAAGGGTACGTCTGCAAGAGGAAAAGGAAAGAAGGTAGAAGGGGAGCAAGAGAGATTTGGAAACAGAAATGTCGCAGATGGCTGGTGCCAGGAGAAGTGGAGTAATGGAGAAATATCTTAAATCCCCAGAAGGAGGAAAGACGGGACAAGTGGTAACAGCAAAGGGAGGGAGCAGTAGAAAAAGTGGGGAGGAGGAGAGGATAGAGAATGAGGTAGGAAACCTAAGTAAAGATCAGCAAAAGAGCTCCGGCCTAAGAGAAGAAGACTCGCCGACAATGCTTGAACAGATACTGCAAGGGGAAGAGAAATCAAACAAGGCCCTTCAGGTGGTACAGGCAGAGATGGGTGGAATAAGGGGGGGACATTTCACTAATCAGAGAAGATCTGGGAAAGATAAGAGAAAGAATTGGGGAAGTGGAACAGAGACTGAGTGATATGGAGGACAAGACTACTGGTATGGGAAAAGAGATAGATAGATTGTCACTCCTGCAGGAGCAAATATTAGAGAGGGTGAGAGATTTGGAAGATAGGAGTAGATGGAGTAAGTTAAGGATCATCGGATTTCCAGAGAAAGTGGAGGGTGATAATTGTGTTAAGTTTATGAAGAAATGGTTTATGGAGAACTTCCCCAATGAAGGACTGTCAGAAGTGTTTGGAATAGAAAGGGCCCATAGAGAAGAGAAGTCTACCCCCTGGCTCAAAACCTAGAACTGTACTAGTGAAAGTGATCTCATCGGCAGATAGAGACTACCTCTTGAGGGAGGCAAGGTCAGGTACGGAGAAAGTATATAATGGGTGCAAGATACTGATGTTCCCTGATTATTCAAGAGAAACACAGCAGGCAAGGATGAGTTTTGGCCAAATTAAAAAACGGCTTAGAGAGGCAGGGATCAGTTATTCTGTACTATTTCCAGCCAGACTGAGGATTATATATGAAGAACATACAAGTTTTTTTGATTCTGCTGCAGAGGCGGCAGCATGGCTGGAGAGTAAAGGAATAAAGTAGTTTGATATGGTGGAAAAATAGGAGCCGCGTTGGTGAGGAAAAGCTTAGGTAGAGGAATGTGGTTTGGAAAGATACGGCCACTTTCCATAAGGGGAGGGGGGAGGAGGGTTTCTTTGGGGGGAAGGAGGGGGGTATTTGGGCGGAGGGAGGGAGTGAAGGGTGGCAGAGAAGGTTGGTAGTTTTTTTTATAGTTTCTCTCTTCTTTTTTTCTTTTTTTTTTTTCTCTTCCTTCTTTCTTTTCTCTCTTGTTGGGACTCTCTTCCTTGCTGGTTCCTGCCTCTAGGTGGGAGTTGGATACTTGGACAGAGGTCCAATTATGGTTCTAAGGATCACAAATGAGTATGCAATTGTTGTACTAGAATGTTAGAGGGCTAGCGGATAGGGTGAAACGGGCGGCAATTTATAAGGTTATAAGGAAACATCTTCCAGGGATTATCTGCTTGGCAGAAACACATTTGGTAAAGGAGAAACTTAATCTGCTGGGTTGGAAGTGGATCGGCAGGGCATTTCACTCTACGTTCTCTTGTTATGCTAGAGGTGTAAGTGTGTTAATACACAAGTCAGTTCCTTGTGAGATATTATCTTATAGGCTGGATAAGGAAGGAACATTTGTTTTCTTATTTGTGGTATACCAAGGTAAACAGATGGTATGGGCGTTTATTTATGTGCCACCACCCTTTTCTGCTGCCCCTATAGTAGACCTTTGTAAGTTCCTGGAGGACAAGGGAGATGTCCCAGTGTTGACCTTAGGAGACTACAATTGTGTGATGGAGGAGGTAAGGGATAGAGTCAGACTGAATAGAGAGAGTAATATTAGAGGTGAAACTCCCTTAAGTAAGTTGGTTGAGGGATTGGGGTGGCTGGACATCTGGAGGCATTGTAATCCAAATGGGAAATCATACTCATGTTATAACAAGGCTAAGGAGACCCTGTCAAGGATCGATTTGGTGTTGGGCTCCAGAGGAATGATCTCCTGGGTCCAAGAGGTAAAATGTCAACAAAGAAGTATTTCAGACCACTCCCCTATGCTGGTAAGGTTGAAAAGGAGAGGAGAGGGGAGGAGTGGGGAATTTAGATTAAGTCCTCACTGACTGGAATTATGGGGAGAGGATTTGGAAATAATTAATAATATACATGTATTCTTTGAAATCAACCAGGGTACAGCGGCGGAGGATATAGTTTGGGACACTGTTTAGATTTATTCAGACACAGGGTAGAATGCCAAATTCTATGTATTAGGCCACAATTTCACTCATTCTTAAACCAGGTAAAGATGCAGTAGATCCCGGGTCCTACAGGCCAATCTCATTGCTAAAAACAGATATGAAAATTTTGGCGAAGCTGCTTGCACATAGATTGGTGAAGGTAGTTCCATCTTTAATCTTGGATGATCAGTGCGGGTTTAGGGCTGGAAGGTCGGTGATACATAATATACGTAGGTTGTTTGGTAATTTGGAAAATGGGGGGGGGGGGGGGAGGGACCTTCTTGTGGCAACTCCTGAGGGAATATGGATTTAAAGAAAAGTTTATTGGTTGGCTGCAGCTGATGTATAGGAGCCCTATGGTCTCAATTCTTATAAATGGATCCCAGACAGAAAGGTTTCCTTTATTTAGGGGAACACGTCAGGGTTGTCCCCTCTCTCCCCATATCTTTGCCCTCTTCATTGAGCCTTTGGCAATTAAACTAAGAACAATGAAAGAGGTGGAGGGGTTTGGATGTCTGGGGAGAGGGGACAAGATATCGCTCTATGCGGATGATGTTCTGCTGTACGTGGAGAATACAAAGAATTCCCTGGATATTATAATTGATACGATAGAAAGATTCGGAGATGTGTCGGGCCTTAGCATTAACTGGGCAAAAACAGTCTTAATGACACTAGATGGAGAGGTGTCTTATGATAAACTGAGGTGTCTGAAGCCAGGGGAAACTTTTAGATACCTAGGGGTGGTGGTGGATAGGGACACCCACAAGTACAGTATATGGAATTAAATGTAATACCAAAGAATAAGATAAAGAATAAGATCTAAAGCAAAAGTGTGGATGGGTCTACCATTGGGCATGGTGGATAGGATAAGCTTAGTGAAAATGATCATCCTCCCACAGGTTTTGTTTGTGTTGTCCAACAGCACAATATGGTTGGGAGAAAGAATATTTAAGCAGTTAGAAGCCATAGTGAGAGATTTGATCTGTAGGGGTAGAAAGCCCAGGATAAAAATTAAGTATTTATATAAGGATGAGGACAAAGGAGGTCTGTCGGTTCTGGATTTTAGGGTTTATTTCTTGGCGGCCAAATTACAGTATATGAAAAGATGGAGAGAGTTCTCTTATATAAAGAATTTGGTGGAGCAGAATAAATGGGGATTAAAGGATATATGGGAAATTGTGAAGTCAGGACAGCTGAGTAGACAGTCTAGAGAGAGATGGCCATTGTTAGATTTGATGCACAAGGTTTGGGAAAAAACTAAAAAAAGCACTGGGTTTGAAGGGAGTATTTAGATGTACACCAATGTTTAATAATCTTAGATTTAAAGAGTTGGGAAGAAATCATGAATGGAGGTTTTGGGAAAAATATAATTTGAGGTATGTGACACACTTTTTTAAGGAAGGGCGATTGCGCTCATTAGAAGAGTTAAAGGGTGAATATGGGATGGAAGGAAATTGTTATTTTTATTATTTGCAATTGAGACAAGTTAGTATGGAAATAGATCACATGGATAATTTGATAGAAGAAGATTCACAGTGGATTGATTATATGATAGAGGACACTTCTAAAAGAAGGGTGATGGCTAGGATAGTTAAGTTGGTAAAGGAGGGGAAGAAGGAGGTAGTCACTCACGTAAGTAGAGTAAAGTGGGAGGTAGATATAGGAGAAATTACACAATGAGAGTGGATAGATATATGGTGTATGGGAAAGAATATATCACTTAATGCGTCGCACAAGATTACACAATTTTTTATTAATTATAGGTTATATTATACACCAAGAAAGTTATCTAAAATGGCCTCTAATAAAGAAATAGTCTGTCCCCGCTGTAATATGCCAAGGGTTGGTTTCTTTCATTTATATTATGAATGTCGGAAAATGGAGAGAAGTTGGCAAGTAATTTTAGAGGTTATTAAAGAGCGATTAAAACTAGAAGGTTGGGAACCGGCAAAGAGGTGGTTGATAGGGGTATGGAGTGATGCCCGTCCAGGGAAAAATAAGAATATTCTAGTAAGGAAGCTTTTGATGGTAATACGGCTGATGGTTGCCAGAAAATGGATGTCTAGAGATAGCCCCACCCTTAGGGAGTTTTTGTTAGAAGTTAGAAGGACGATTAATTTTGAGTTTTGTTTGATGGTAAAAAGAGGGAGGAGGGAGAATTTTTGTAAGATCTGGGAGCTGTGGTTGTACAAAATGGATCAACAAGACAGGATGGGATTGGTTGCTGGTTTAAGAGGAGGAGGGGGCTGAGGAGTCCTCTCCTCTTTTTACTTTATATTTATTTGCTGTTTCTTTTTTTTTTTCTTTCTTTTTGTCTCTGTACCCAGAGGGGGGGTGGGGTGGGTGGAGGGGATAGTAGGGAGGAAGGGGGCGGGGTAGTAGTGTTAAGACCATGTCTGGGCACCTCTGAAAAGCAATAAGCAGAAAATGCAATAGGAGAGATGTTAATTGTAACCGGGAGGTGTGGTTCCTGGACGCCAATAAGAAATGATGGAGATGGGGGAAAGGTGTCATGGTTGGTCTCCGATATCGGGGTGGGAGGATTGTGGGGGTTTGGACCTTGGTCTCATGGCTCGGGGCCCTATGTTGTGAGGCTCGGGCTCCGGTCTCGGTTGGAGGAAGCGGAGGGGTGTTACTATGCTGGGCTTTTTTTTTTTTTTTTCTCTTGGTTTGTTTTGTTATTATTTTATCATTATTTGGAGGTCCGCTGGTTGATGAGTTAATGTGAGATATTAAGCTGGAGCAGGTGAGATGGAGCAATGAAGGGATACTTTCTTGGTGTCCAGATAGCCTGCTCCAGAGCAACACCACAAGTCTATATAATATATGTAGGCGGTGGTGTTGGAGTGTTTGGAAAATGCTCCAATGGTGGCTCGGTACCGTGGAGGGCTGAGCTCCCAGAGGGGGTTAATGGTATGTAGTATGTATGAAATATGTACAAGGCCGGACACGAGAATAAAAAGGTTTATAGTTTGGTGTGTTTTTTTTGTTATTTTTTTCTTTGATGCTGGTGATGGTACTCCCTCTCGGCCCGGCGGAGGCAGGAGCCTGGGGGGCGAGGGGGTTACCCGAGTGTGTGGGGGAGGTTTCTCTCTGCTGCGGTCCCCTGCACGATGGAGGAGACCGGCTGGGATACAAAGGTGTAAGGTAGTTAAAAGAGAGGTAATGAATTGATGGCGTCCATGGACACGCACCCTCTGGAAGGAGAAATGTTATGTTAACCATTTTTGAATTGTTATGGGGTGAAATGCCTAAGAAGATATTTGGTTTAAGATGTGGAAAAATAGCGGCGGTATCCAGACATGGAAGGAGTGGTTTTTAATGTTTGTATGGTTAATTCTGTAATAAAGGAAATTAAAAAAAAAAAAAAAAGATAGCAGAGTTGAGGTAGTGACATAGCAGAGTTGAGATAGTAAGATACATGAGTTGAGGTGGTGACATAGTAGAGTTGAGATAGTAAGACAGCAGAGTTGTCCAGGAGTCATTCAGAGGAGTGCTGCTGGCTGGTGTGCATGAGGGGGAGAGTTAAGGCCGTGGGCGAGCTTTGAGGTGAGCTAAGGGCAGTGCTTGGGGGGCTGCAGGCAGCAGCAGGTGAGCTCGGGGGTATGCTTGGGGGCTGCGGACGTCCACGAGTGAGCTCGGAGGGGCTGTGGGTAGCTGCTGGTGAGCTCTAGGGGGGGCGCAATTGAGCTCTAGGATGCAGCTGCCAGCCATGGGTGCATCCTTCAGTGCTGTGGGTGTGCTGGGGGAGCTGCATGCGGCCACGGTTGAATTAAGGGGGGCAGCGACAGGCTGCCGCGGTTGAGCTTGGGGTGGGGGCGTTATCAAAGGAGTGCCACGGGTGACCTGTCCACAGTCACTTCAGTGGGCAGGGTTAAAAGCAATAACCCAGCCCATTGAAGAGATGGAGGACACATGATCCCAAAATGGAGAGTGGGGGCCAGGAGCAGGTAGCAATGTCGGGTTACACTTACAGTAGTTTTGATGATTTTATGTGATCAGAGGTGGTGAGTGTGCCTATAAAACAGCAAAACTATGAAAAATCCATAATATATTGATATTGGAAAGTTGGAAAGCTATGGGTGGGCAATTTATTAATGCAAAAATAGTTTTGGGGGGAATACCCCTTTAGGAAAAATTGCACAAGATTTGTAGTAGCTCTTAACCAAGTCATTTTTCTTGATCATGGAACAAAGTTAGCAGGAAATAACTGCCAGGGCAAAGGACATTGGCTATATTCACACTACTGTAAGTAAAAAAAAAAAGGAGAAAAGGTGTGCACTTTTTTTTTTCTTTTTAAATTACATCCATCATTACAGCATTTTAAATGAAGTCAATAGAATACATTTAAGTGGTGAGGAGTGCGAGATGGAGAGTAAAGCTCATACAGATTTTTGCATCTTCAGCCGAAAGCTGCAGCTCAGAACTGGGGGAAGGAGACTGAATAGATGATGTGTTATGTTATGTTTCAGTGAAATACCCCTTTAAAATGAGCTTCCTGCCAAAACTGCCATCATAATATGTTTTTTTATAAAGGGTATATTAGATTCTCTCAATTTCTCAATTATTCTCTTAATCTCTTCAAGATATTTAGCTTCTTTACATTCACCCCTTCGCATCCCTTGACGTACCTGGGGAGTAATGGGAGTTCAAATGGGGTCCCGCCTGGACTCAGCTCTGAACGCACGGCTTCAGCTGGGGAGCGCCTCCATTAGCTGATGCTGGTCACATTAAATGCTTTAAATTCTCTACTCCATCCATCCCTGGTGTCTAGTAGGACGGATCTCGGGGGGAGATCTGCGCTTCTGGCCGGGCTGGCTCGGCAATACATTGCTCTGGTCGGCAGCAGGCCAGAGCAATGTATTACCAATCTGATTGATCATTTTTGTGTATATACACAGCATTGATCTCTATGAGTGATCAATGCTGTGTATATAGGAGTCCCCCGGGGGACTTCTAGTTAAAGTAAAAGATATAGTAAAAATGTTTTTATTAATAAAAAATCCCCCTCCCCTAATAAAAGTCCAAAGCACCCCCCTTTTCCCATTTTATAAACATAAATAAATAAATAAATAAACAAAAAAAAAACATAGGGGGAGATTAATCAAAGGGTGTAAAATTTAGACTGGTGCAAACTTGCCAAAGCAACCAAGCCCATCTCCTCTTTTCTTTCACCAGAGCTGGAAGCTGTGATTGATTGCAGTGGGCAGTTGCACCAGTCTAAATTTTACACCCTTTGATTAATCTCCCCCATAGTCTCTAGGTGAAAAAATGCAAGTACTATGGCCTTTTAAACATTAAGTGGAAAAAGCAAAAGCGCAAAGGGGTTAAAGGGGAAAAAACCAAAGGTATCCATTTTGTAAGTGAAGAATACACAAAATAATAATTGTAACTGAAGTAGGGTAGAGGGGGGAATAGAAAAGACAAGGGAAGGAGAAAAAGGGGGGCATGGGGGAGAAGGAAGAAAAGGAAAAATAAGAGAAAAAAGGACATAGCTAAATCAGTATCATAAAATAACATTGTCCCACACATAACTTGCCAAGAGGATGAACAGAGCCAAGAGGTTTGTGAAAGCCTTGTTGAACAAACCCACATATACCCACTCACCCCATGACCTATAACACAACAAATAGAAATCTGTACCCAGTGTTTGCAAATGCATTTCAGAGGGGCGGGGGGGGGGGGGGTGTGGGGTGTGAGCGGTGACCGCACTAGCTAATTATACATTTCAATGCAGCAGTCAAAACTGACAGCTGCATTTAAATGTACTATGCACCACTATCTCTGGTGTCTAGTGGAAGTTATATAAATTACCTATCATTGTAATCGTACTGACTTGAGGAACATATATAACATGTCAGTTTTACTATATCAAGTGTGCCAAAGTACAATTAGTGGTTCAAAATATAAGGCCTGATTTAGGTCTGTAGGTGAAAAAAAGCAAGTGCTATGGCCTTTTAAACATGAAAAGGAAAAAACGAAAACACAAAAATAGAAATTAGCCAGGTCCTGAAAGGGTTAAAGAAACAGATGGGAACATCTATGCTAACCCTGCCAACAGACACACAATGAGTTTCTAAGAATAAAGGTTGCATTATAGAAATACCTAAGTAAAGTAAAGTGCTATATAGTATATAAGGCAACGCTTAACAGGGAGCACACAATGAGCATTATACATTCAAGTTGCTGGGATCTGAGAGGACAATTTGGTCTGATTCCTTTGTCGCTTGCTCCTAGTCCCTGGAAACCATGCAGTTATAGTATCTGGGGCTTCTACCTAAAGCATATACGGGGTTGGCCAGGCAGGCAGACTGACTGCTGGCAGTCCAAAATTTCCTAAGAAATTAGGCTAGCTTCCCAGTTGTCTGAAGATGGTGGTCAGGGGCTGTCTTGGCATTTCTGGGGCCCCAAGCGAAGTTATGTCTGGGGCCCCCCCTCAACACGCGTTCCAAAACAATAGACCGCTGTGTGTTGCCCCCAGTAGTATATACCCCTTGTGCGCTACCGCCAGTAATATATACTCCTTGTGTGCTGCCCCCAATAGTATATACCCCTTGTGTCCTGCCCCAGTAGTATATACCCCTTGTTTGCTTCCCCCAGTAGTATAAAGACCCCTGTGTGTTCCCCCAGTTGTATATAGCCCCCCGTGGGCTCCCCCAGAAGTATATAGACCTCCTGTGTGCTGCCCCAGTTGTATATAGACCCCCTGCGTGCTGCCCCCAGTTGTATATACCCCCTGTTTGCTCCCCCACTAGTATATAGGCCCCCTGTGTGCTCCCTCAGGGGTATTTAGCCCCCCTGTGTTCTCCCCCACTTGGATATAGACCTCCTGTGTGCTCCCCCACTTGGATATAGACCCCTGTGTGCTCCTCCAGTAGTATATAAACCCCCTGTGTGGTTCCCCCACTTGGATATAGACCTCCTGTGTGCTCTCCAAGTTGTATATAGACCCCATTCTGCTGCCCCAAGTAGTATATAGACCCCCTGTGTGCTGCCCCCAGTAGTATATAGACCCCTCTGTGAAGCACCAGTAGTCTATAGCCCCCCTGTGTGCTCCCCCTGTTATATAGCCCCCCTGTGTGCTCCCTCATTTATATTGACCCCCAATGTGCGCTCCCCCAGTTAAACAGACCCCTGTGTGCTCCCCCTCCCATGTAGTATATAACACAATAAAACAAACACTTATACTCACCTGGGTCCGGGCGTCTCCTCTTCTCTTCACTCTTGTGGTCGCAGGAAGGGTTTTCCCTGCGATCACAAGAGACTGCACTCCCCTTGTCCTGGCGCCGATGCTCCAGTGATGTCACTGGAGCGGCGGCACCACAAGGACAAAGCTGCCACTTGTGACCGCAGGGAAAACCCTTCCTGCGGCCACAAGAATGACTGACAGGAAGGGGGCCAATGTCTCCCGCCCTGTCAGTGCTGCTGCATGTAACTATGAGCGCTCATTAGGAGTGCTCATAGTTACAGTTCAGATGGCAGCAGCGAGCGGGGCAGCGGCCCTGTCCAGTAGTCTTGAGCACAAGAGCGGGGCATGGGGGCCCCCCTAGATGTTGGGGGCCCCAAGCGATCGCTTGGGGTGCTTGGTGCCAAAGACCGCCACTGATGGTGGTGATGGCGCAGATTAAAGGGAAAGCCCCAAAGATAAGGGATTCTGTTATCCTTCAGAAAGTGCAGTAGTGATCTGTAGTTATAGTGTATGGCTAGATAGATACGGCAGCAGAGAGACTGAAGAAATGTCATAATCCACAGATCCATGCTTGTGAGTAGAGAGGAGTAAAGCAGCTGAAAATTTGTTTTGAGAGATTTGCAAATTTTGAGTGAAACTCATTAAGATTCGCAAATCAAATCTTAACAAATTTGAATAAAACAGCCAAACAATAGTAGATACATTGCTGGGACTATTACCAAAGGATGTATTTGTTAACGCATGTTCTTGTAAAAGTGTAAAAAATTGGAAAATCACAATTTAAAAAAAATGTCTATTAGCCAGTCAATCATTTAATTTATGCAATGGACAGCAGTGCACATTAGGGGAGCAGGAGCATAACATCAACTTTTTCCCAGGACAGTAGTGGACATCGGTGGGCAATCACAATCAGCCCTTCTATCCTATCCGCTCCTCTCTGTTAGTCTCTCCCTGTTCTGCCCCAAGTGCCTACTGCAGTCCTGCTCTCTCCTCCACACACAGCCGACTGGCCACCTCCAGGATCACCTTATATAGATGGTGAGGTCAGGGGCATAGCTAGGATTCATAGGGCCCTATAGCAAAAAAAACTGTATGGCCCCCCCTCCCCTACACCCTAATGTATATATATATATATATATATATATATATATATATATATATATATATATATAAAATATATATATATATATATATATATATATATATATTGTAAGAGAGGCATGGTTTGGGAGCACAGATATCTGCCACTGAAGTGGTTAAACTGTATCTGGTAAGCCCTGGGTGTGTCTCTGGTAACCAAGGGGTTAACCCAGACACAGGTAAAGCAGGATTGATAGCCTGGTTGTCTGTGTTGGCCATAGCTAACATAGACAGATTGTTAAAATACGTACTGGGACCTACTTTTTCTGGAGTGAGTGAGGTTGGCAGTGGGACGGTCACTCCACCCGGGCTTCGGTCCTGGGCTTCCATAGCCCACAGCTGGGGGTCATCAGGGCCTTAAAAAGAAGCTCACTGCAGTGCTGAGTGTGGCCATACCTGGAGAACTGTCTGCTGGAATACTGAAGGTATTGCATGGGCCACACCATACTTTGTTATTTGTACCCGTGGGCTGGATAGCTGGTCCCATGTATAGTCAGGGAGCGGTTATGTACTAGTAAGTGCTCAGCCGAGCAGGGTTTATTTGTGTTTAAGCCTTTGTTAAGGTTTGCTTTGTGTTTTGACGCTAAGTGTGAAATAAAAACACTTAAATTGGACGTTACCCCGTCTGTGTCCCTGCTTACTGCACTGCTACCTAGGATCGACCATATATATATATATATATATATATATATATATATATATATATATACTCGGTGATGTGGCCAAAAAAAAAAATTCTCTCCTATGGTTATACACATAGGTGCAGGAGCAGACTACCTTTTGCTTTACCCTTTATTTACTGCAGTGTGTAAGTGACCCAGTGATCTCTTACATGCTGCAACACAAAAAATGGTTAATGCAAAAGACAATTATCTCTGCTACTCCTGCACTGATAACCCCTGACCTCTGCAGGAACTCAGAGAACAGAGGTCAGAGGTTATCAGAGTAGTCAGGCAGAGAGCTAATTGTCTTCTGTATTAACCCTTTTTTTGTTTTGCAGCATGTTAGAGAACACTGGTTCACTTATACACTGCAGTAAATAAGAGGTTAAGCAAAAGGACTGGGCCCCCTCCATGGGCCCCATAGCAACCGCCTTCCCTGCCTCTATGGTAGCTATGCCACTGGGTGACGTCTTGACATCACAGAGGGGCCTGCAGCTGATTGGACAGGTGCAAGGGATTATGGGTAATCCCTTTCTCCCTTCCAGTGATGCTCCAGACAGCATGTGCGGCCGCCATTTTTATTTTTATTTTTTTGCAAATTTCCTTAAAGATTGGGTGGAAATTCTCTTCGCAGAAAGAAGCAATTTTACTGCCTGATTCACAGCAAATGTTGCTTAGCCGCATCATTATGGCATTTTTTATCTTGAAGAAAATCACATTTGTGGGGGGGTTTGGGCCCAGTGCTCTATGTCCAACTCAATGGGACCTGCAAAGTCCAATGGTAACTGCCTAGAACTAGTTTTATAAGTGGACACACTGCGGCTGATACAGTCATTTTTAGTTGGAAGAAACTTGATATTCTCCATTTATACTTCCCTGCTATATGCATCTCTGCTCATGGCCAGTGAAGCAGACTATTGGCTGTCGCTATTATATGGAGACCCGCAAAGTCGACATCACCATCTTGGATCCTGCCCCAGAGCTTCTACCTTGCTGAGAGACCGAGGAAAACTGCTGAATAGCTTGAGTTTCTTTCTGGTAGATTTCTTCATTGCCATCATTGTAGCATTCTCCATTGTAGAATTCTTTGTATATATTTTTTGTATATATTTATTGTTTTGTTTAAAAAATATTTTGTTATACATAGTTTTGGTCTGTTACTCCTATAACATTCTAGTAAATTTGGAAGTGTACATTGCCTTATGTTATTTGTCTTCATGTAATCCAATCTTGAATGTTTGTTTTCTATAAATGTACTTGATTTTGTATTTCTGCAGTACCTGTTTTTTAGATTTAGTAGGTACTTTAATTTAAAAAAATAAATGAAAGAAAACTGGAGAAAATCAGAAAAGGTATTCCTGGAAATGTATATAAATAATAAGGTCAGCGTTTAGGCTGAAAGCTTTTTAATCAACTATAAATTTATTGATTTGGAAATATACCTATCTAACTTAATTTACAATGTTTCATCTGAAGCATGCTTATTCGCTTTAAATAAACATCAATAGAGAGTCAGAGTCTTATTATGTGTACATTTTCAGATGGATTATTTTAACTAAGATAACTATTATACCACAGATGAGAAGATGGTGATGATGACAGTGACGATGATAACAGTCATTATAGTAATGTTATATCTCAGATGTTTTTAAAATACATTATAGGGCTTGGGTCTGGTAGCTCACCTTAATTTAAAAGTAATTCCTTAGACAACCCATGTAAACAATTACAGACAATTATTTTAACACTAGGGGGAGACATTCATGAAGAGTGGCGTACTTGTAAGCCTCTTAGTGAATTCAGCGGGACTTTTACTGGTGGGCGCAAAAATCTACATCTACTGCTGAGCAGGTGTAGATTTCTGCCTTGATTTACGCCTGCCATGATTTACACCATACCTCCTCCCTGTCTTGCCGCACCCCCAACCACCCATAAATCAAGTGGCGAATTTGCCAAGAGTACGCCAAGGAGAAGGGGTAAATCTACGCCTTCTCCTTGGCTTACGCCTCAGCCATGGCATTCATAGATCTCCCCCTATTAGTTTACATGATTACTTTGTAAAGGTGTTTCCACATATATAAAAATCTTTGATCATTTTAATTTGAGGGGGTATATTGCTCTGGGGAGACTCTGAATGCAGTTGAGGGAGGGCTGCACAGCAGTTGTAGGGTATGTCTTGAGAACTGACACTATACACTGCTTTAAAGTGGGGTATAATTCTTAAGTATATATAATATGTGGTGAAGCTTGGGTGAGGTGCGTCTAGTTTCCATTTCCTTCCAATATTTGGGTTTGGCTTGTATGTTTTTGCAGTCCTGGCCGCAAGATTATCAATAGGCTCTTTAAGCATAGATTTACACCACAGCTGGATGGAGCGTATACACATAGTATCTCTCGCTGTGCCGCAAAGAACTGACATATCAGTTTTCTACGGCTGCTATTCAGTGAATAGCGGCCGCAGAAAGCCCTGTCAGTGCACACTATGAAGATTCGCCCGCATGAGAACTCTACGGCGCGAAAGATCATCCGGCCCCTACTGCAGTGCTGGCCAGGATGATCTTTTCAGAGATCGTCCGTTCTGTGACCTGGCCAGGTCACGGAACGGCCAGTCTCTGATGCTGTGTGAACATAGCCTTAGGCTGGGTTCACACACAGTATATTTCAGTCAGTATTTGGTCAGTATTTTGTAACCTCAACCAGGAGTGGATTGAAAACACAGAATTGCTCTGTTCATACAATGTAGAAATTGAGTGGGTGGCCGCCATATAGCGGTAAATAACTGCCAATATTTCAATACAACAGCCGTTGTTTTAAAATAACAGCAAATATTCGCCATTAAATAACGACCATCCACTTAATTTCAACATTGTGTGAACAGAGCCCTTCTGTGTTTTCAATCCACTCCTGGTTTTGGTTGCAATATGAGGACCTGACTGAAATATAATGTATGTGAACCCAGCCTTAGATAGCAGAAGGAAGTTAATGGATTGACCATATAGAAGGTAAAATTCTCAGTTCACAATGATGAATTAGATCATCTTCAGTTCACTTTGACTAGGCAAGCATTCCTGCATCAAAACACCTGTGCTTATTCATGTGGAATGCAAGGTATTACAATTGTTTAATAGTACAATGAACTTTGTTTCTTATAAGGACATTGTGCTGAGAGTACTGTATGTGAGAAACTAGCCCTCCAAATATGTATACTGTTGGTATGTCAGTAATGGTTTTCATCATAGCATCATCGCTTACAGACACTGAAATAATGATTTCAGAGTCTGAGCAATATTCTCACAGGCACACTCACACTGTGTTCCATTAGGTACACTGCATGAGCATATCACATTAGAACTAGAGGCAAGACTCATCTATGAGACCTCCAGACTTCTGCCGAATACACCTTGAAGGTTATTTTATGAAGCATAATGAGCAAGCTTTCAATTCTTGGTAGCGAAATCGAATTTATAAAAAACTGCCCATAGGAAATAAATGTTACTTACTAGCTTCTTCATATTTCTGCTTTACTGTTTATTTGCTGAATATTTTGTGTGCACTGAAGGATTGGGAGATCACACTAAAATTTCATGGCTTGATTTTGGATTTAGTTTTTTTTATTCACTGAGAAGAAATTTATATTTTCCAATAATACCATGATTACTATTAAGCACAAGGCAAAGTTGTACGAACCCTATATCGCTAAAGACGTGTTCTCTGTGGAAAGACGTGTTCTCTGTGGTTCTAAAAAAATAGAGCTGTAGGCACTCCATGTGCCGCAATATGGTGCCTCGGTATTGGATTTCATTCTCTTCTAGTTACAATATAATAATGCCTTCCTAAATTAATTCCAATGTCAGTGTTATGATGTAAGGTTATTTGGGAGAAAACTGTCCCAACTAACCCTTAGCAACTACCCTCAAATACCCACCCACTACTGAAACTGATTAAACAGGTTTTGTAGTGCATGTTTAATGTGTGGCCACCATCTTTTCTGTGCATGTGGCCTTCTGTGTGATTGGAGAAAAGTTAGAGCTGATTTTGAGCATAAAATGCCCCCCCCCCCCAACAGCTCTGCCACATCAGAAGACATAGCCTTAGATTATCAGAGTATGGCCAAAGAAGTGGTCACTCCGCTTGCTCCTATTAAGACACCCTAGCCACCATGCTACTGAAATCACTACAACAAATGAAGTTGGAAGTTGACACTTTTTGGTTTAACTGAGAAACTTAGACTAGACAGTGGGTGGGTATGACGGAGAACAAAACAACTAGGTCTAAGCACCAAGTGAAATTTCAATAGCTATTTACTGCTGTACCAACTCAAATGGAGTGGTCTACATTTTTGTGCACCAGATGAGACTAAGAAAGACATACTTCAGAAAGACATAATTAATGCTGCTTTAGATAATATATATATGGGTACATCCCAGCTATCTCTTTGTACACGCTGCTTCCTCCCCAAACTGGTCTCAAAGAGAACCTATCACCAATTGAGCATAGTAAAGTATATTACTGCAGTAGGCAGGTAAATATTGGTTACCATATAAAAAAAATTACCTTGGAAGCATTTTGGCTGTAAATTCTGTCATTTTGGTATGATTTTGCTATCGTGGAAAAAGCTCATGGGAGCAGTCATCTTGGGAGTGGTTGTTTGTCCTGCTGTGCAGCAACAGGACACGCCCCCAGACAGAGGCGTATCTAGAAATGGCTGGACCCCATAGCAAACATTTGTTTGGGACCCTCTTCCTGACTTACCACTAAGCCGTCAAGTGTAGTCATAAATGCATAACTGCAAGAGCTTGTCTGTAGTGCTTTCAGTTAAAGGGACATTTGCAGATCCCGGGAGATCTGCTCAGCCACCTGGTACTGCAAATAATCACAGCTCAGGGGGCCAAGTGTATTGCAGGAGGGGTCACCAGGCTCCCTGATTCGGTGCTGCTACAGTGGTGGTTACGCCTCTGGTCATAAGGCTGAGTGCAGGCTGCTGTCACTGGAAGAAACTGATGGAGGATGATGTAATGCAGCAGGGCAGGCTCTTTCTGAAAAGTACAGCGCGTATACATATATAATTAACGTTTTAATGAAATCAGATTACAATGAAATTGATTACATTTAGTGTTTTTTTTTGTTTTGTTTTTTTTTGGGAGATATATAAAAATGTTTGATAACCTTTAAAAATATCCAGTAGGTTTAAAACCAATCTATGTATTTTTTACAGATAGAAACTTATCTGTGTATCTTGTGCTGGTATGTAAATGTGGCTGATACCAGATGCATTTTGGATTCAAAGAAAAAGCTATTTTATTTATACACAGCTAATGGATGAATAAAAACCTTACAAATTATAATCAAATACTTTTGTATTCAACAAAAATTTAAAGGGGTTGTTTGAGGTAAAATCCCTTGTAAACAAATCTTAATAAAATATCCATGCTTAACTCTGAAATAGCCTACATTGCCAAAATAAAATATCCCCATACCTCCAAGCTTTGGACATTGATTTTATATTTAAGAGCACAGGAAGAGAATCAGGTAAGATTATTTCATTTTATTATCATTTATTCAATTACATCTTTCTATTTGCTGCTGACATTTTTATTTTACCATAAAATACAAAACTCAGATGTACTTTCAACATTCAGGGCACTTTACAGATTGGGACCTGAGGCAGGCCTGTGGTTACAGGTAATTTGCAGAAAATTGAACTTGTAGACTTTCTGTTTTTGTTACTATATAGAAGAAAGAAAAGAAAGAAAGAAAGAAAGAAAGAAAGAAAGAAAGAAAGATTGATTAGTTTCAGGATTTCCTTTCTAAAGAATTGCCTGCTACTGTGTTCACACGTTTTTTCCTCCTTATTTTTGAAAAGAAAAAATTATGTCCGTCATTTCTCAGTTTGGCCACCTGTCAGTGCAATGACAGCTGTTGGTACATTATTCTAGTTTAGGTGGACTGATTGTCCTTTGGGTGGGTCTTTAACTGAAAAGTCAATTGAATTTAATAGTAAAAATGGTGAACGGATGATGAAAACAGAAAAACTGTGTGAACAACTAAAAAATAACGTCCACTCTTTGCAATAGACGTCTGAAAATAGTCCATACAGACGTCTGTTTTCTTAATACACTGTGAGCATTTGACGTCCGTCATTCCATAGACTTCAATGCATTGCAGCAATAACGGATGTCTTCTCTTTTTTCGAGGCTATATGTGAACATAGCCTTATACTGTTAATTGACTCCCTTTAATTTATGTTTTAACAGGTAGATATTCCCTATTCTTTTAATATAGTGTACATTTAGTACTATGGGATTTTCCAGAGATTTTGCATCTGTACAACCCCTACATTGGCAACTATGCTAACCACATTCCACGTTGTAAAAGAATGCAGATCCTCAACATGATTGCATACAGTTGGTAACTATATTTGTGGGAGCTTCCGCCGCGGCCCACTCCCAACAATTCTCCTGATCTCTAATAAAGCATCAGCAGAGGAAATGGAGGAAAACATCTATTCATTGCAGACTTGGAACATCACTTACTTACAAGGTATTGGAATACTTGTATCTATATTGGAGGTAGTGGCTGAACATTGAATACATGAAGATGAAGTGCCCAATTCTTATATTATGTACAGTGTTAGGCTATGTTCACACTACGTAAAAGTACAGCCATTGTTGCCAGACTAGCCTCATGTTGCTCTATGGGATCCCGGCTGGAGAGTATACACATCATATACGCTCCGGCCGGGATCCCATGCAGGGCCGCAAAAACTGACATTTCAGTTTTCTGCGGCCACAATTAGTGAATTGCGGCCGCAGAAAGACCTGTCAGTTCACACAATGAAGCGAGCGGCTCCGGCCGCTTGCTTTATTGTGTGCTATGAGGAGTTCTGATGCAGGCGCGCGCTGATGCGCCCGCATCAGTACACTGCGGCCGGAAAGATCATCCGGCTGGTACTTAGGTACCAGCCAAAATGATCTTTTCAGAGAACGGCCGGTCTCATACGCCATGTGAACATAGCCTTAAAGTGACACTGTCACCCCCTTTGTGCATTCTGACATCTCTACATAGGTGTAAAGGGTAAATTTAGCATTTTTCATACCTTATTTCATATCATACGTCATGGTGTTTGTTCAAGTAAAAAGTGTCCTTTTATCAACTGCAGATTGTATTAAGTGGGTGTGGCCTTGCGGCATTAGCATCACGTAGCCCCGCCCACAAGGGCACAGTTGGCCCCTCCCCCTTGACGGGCATTGCCCGGCGAGGGGGCGGGGTCAACGGTGTTGTTGTGGGCGGGGCTAAGTTGTGCTAATGCTGTGAGGCCCCGCCCACTTAACACAATCTGCAGTTGATAAAAGATGACTTTTTACTTGAACAAGCACCATGACGTTTGATATTAAATTAAGGTATGAAAAACTCTAAATTTACCCTTTACACCTGTGTAGAGATGTCAGAATGCAAAAAGGGGGTGACAATGTCACTTTAAGCTTAGGATAATACAGACACTCCGATTATCGGAGCATCTTCACTACCCAACATTTCTATTAATACTATAGATATATGATCTGTATCACAGAAACTGCAATTTATCTATACTTATCAGAGTAAGTTGTAGCACTATAGACTTATTCTTTATATTTCTTCACTTATTGTACAAGCCCAAAACATCTATAATATTATAGATGATACCAATACAGTATAGGTAAAGGCCCTTTTATACAAGCTAATTATCTCTAACCAACATTCCTAGGTGCAAACACCCACTCATCAGCTGATATGATATTTTGTGCAGCCAAATCTCTCTTTCTCTGTTAAAAGGAGATGTTCGGCTTATTAAAGTGTATTAATTGTCCACAGGAACGATGCAGTAATCATTTGTGCAGTCCAGCTGCTCGACTGATTATGCTATGCAAACGCATTGCAAACTCGTGCCATTCTTGCTGATGAAGCTTTTGTAAGTTGAAAAGATTGTTGCCATTTTGTGGACGGAATTTTAACAATAAAACAAGTTACTACTTAAACAGTGAGTGCTGCAAACTTTTTTCTTCACATACAAGTAATTACGGTATATTATATACATGTTATATATTCCATTCATTATTTGTCAAAACTACTTTATCTTAGTTTTAAACATAATTTCATATTCCCCAAATCCCTAATCTCATCTACTTTTTTGCCCGTTGGAATACAACCCTATCATCCATTTTGTAAAAGTTGGCAGGCAACACAATCATCTTCTGTTTGATCTCTAAGGCATACTGAATGGTAGAAATAACTTTGGATAACTCTTGTTTTATCACCTTGTTAGTACCAAATTACCATTGATCCAATTCTGTATTTCTTCAGTCAAGAAATATATTTAGTATTATACCTTTTCAGTCATGGTATGAAACTGGAAGTGCCAGGTAAAGATGTTCTTATACACAGTCCTTTATAACAGCTGCATAATACCTATGTTGTTCATTATCATGTACAGTAATTCTTCATTATAAGGACGGTTCAATATTGCAGGGTAAAACTACTGCCATTCAAAAATATTAGCTTGTCTACATTTAATTCCATGTACATTATTTATGTTTGATGCCTTCACCAGGGATTGACAAATTTAATTCCAAATTAAAAAGCAATTAAATCAGTTGTTCAGCATCAGCATGTTCACTTTTGGTTTTGGGAAGTGGAAATGGCAGCAGAGAGAAAAATGTGTTGGGAAAGAGGAAAAATATGTCTAATTACAACTAAGATAGGTTAAAGTAATGTACTTTGTAAAAACGATGTCTTTTATATGACATGCCATGACATGCAAGTAATAATACATTTTAATAAATCAAATTTAGCACACTCAACCATTGAAATGGTTAAAGTAAATCTCTGTAGTTTTAGTCTGCAGATGGTTGATTAGATTATGTTAGATGTATTATACTGAATTATAAAGTAGTATACTGCTTATTTGGGACCATGTTTTACAACTTCATTTTACATTAAACGTGCTCTAGACCACAGAGTTTATTTATCCATCATATTGTGTATTATGTAAGTGTTATAAGCAATATTAGATTATATTAAGTTACACACATACCCTTTATTTAGTATATATTTCTGTTGGGTCACACCCTCACAGTACCATAGAGGCAGACTTCAAACTGCATATCAGGTATCTAAATAAGGAAATGAAGATTGTTTTAAGAAGAAAGGTAGAGGGCACTCACCCGGTTTGTGATCTTTTCTTTATTGTTAAACGTGCATGAACAATTATCCGGACATCTGAGGCCGCATAGTAGACGCCAAGCACTGATGAAGCAGGGTGATTACAGCTGTTTCGCGCGCATGCGCGCTTCTACTGATACCGCCTCTCCCACAAGTCCGGAGTTAAAAGGGCTTTACACCGTGACGTGTGCAAGTGGGCGTTTACAAAAAACAAACATTTAAAATCATTAAAAATTACAATTTACTGCGACCTTCTATGTGGTGACTTATATAAACATATTTAATTCCACTTTGTCATTGAGTCCAATTTCGCCTTCTGCTTTCGTTGCTAGTATGAGGCGACTTTCTTTCTGTAATAATATTTTATTTACGTCTGTACTTGCTGTACCTCTTACTCGTTCTAAACCTACAAATTTTAAACAGTCTGTCCTTCCTTGGTGTTTCTCTTTTATGTGTTTTATTAACCTCGTTGCTCCTTTGTTTGTTTTACATGAGTAAATATGTTCATAAATTCTCCGATTCAACTTTCTAGTAGTTTTGCCGATATAATGTACCCCGCATTCACATATCAAGGCATACACTACCCCTTTTGTTTTACAGCAAATGAAATCTTTTATAACACAGGTAATACCGCCTAATGTAACCGTTTTAGTTTCTAGGCACTGTTCACACCATGTGCAATTACCGCACTTAAACATTCCTTTTGGCATTGCTGTGCGTATCCAGTCCCGTTCATTTGTTTCTTTGAATCGGCTGTGCACTAGCATGTCTTTTAGGTTTTTACACCGTTTAAATGTTACTAGGGGTTTTTCTTGGTATATTTTGGACAAAATAGAATCATTTTGTATGAGGTACCAGTTGTTTTGTATACTACTACGTACTAAATTTGCTATAGGGCTGAACTTAAAAGCAAACGCAAATCTGGAGTTTTGGTTATTGTTTTTTTGTTTTTCTTTTTTTCTCACTAATAACTGTTCCCTTTGTTTTTTTAGGGCTTTGTTTTGTGCCTGTAACAGTTCTTTCTCGGGGTACCCCCTTTGGATTAAGCGTTGGGTGAGTTCTTTGGCTTTTTGTATGTATGTCTCATCAGTGTTGTTGATTCTTCTTAATCTTAAATATTGGCCGTATGGAACTGCCAATTTTACATGTTGTGGGTGATAACTGTTAAAATGTAACAGTGTGTTCGAGGCTGTGGGTTTTCTGTAACTAGTAGTTTTTAGTTCGTTATTGTCTATTTTTATAAGGACGTCTAAGTACTCAATTTCTTGTGCATTTATTTTGCTGGTAAAGGACATATTGTATGTATTTTCATGGAGGTAATTTATGAATTCTTTAAATTCCATAGGGGTCCCTAACCAGACAATGAAGATGTCATCGACAAAACGTCGATAACATCTAAGATGTCTTGAAAAGGGATTTTTTGGGGTGAATATCATGTCCCTTTCAAACTCTGCCAGGAAAAGGTTGGCCAAAGTACATGCGACGGGCGTACCCATCGCTGTACCGCCGCATTGTGTATACCACGTCCCATTAAAGGTGAAGGTGTTATTTTCCAGAATAAATTTTAAGCTATCGCATATGAATTGAATACAGTCTATACTGGTCTCTGTCTTGTCTAGAATGGTTTTTATTGTTTTTACTGCTAAGTGTTGGGGTATTTTAGTATAGAGGCTTTCTATGTCAATTGTTGCTAGCCATGCTCCCTCTTCCAAATGTGTGGTCTCTAAAGCTGCCAAAAAATCGTTTGTATCTTTTACCAATGCTGGTACTTCGTCCAATAATGGTCTCAATAACCAATCTAAATATTGGGACAGTGGTTCTGTCACGGATCCTATTCCGGAGACAATAGGTCTTCCTGGAGGATTAATAAGTGTTTTATGGATTTTAGGGACGAAGTACCAGCATGGATTTTTTGGTATCGGGGGCAGCAATTTTTCAGCTTTTGCTCTAGATAGAATACCTTTTTCAACACTCATCCGCAGCAAGGTTTGTAGTTTACCTTTTATCTTTTGTGTGGGATTTTCTTCCAATTTTTTATAATTTTTATTGTCATTAAGCTGTCGTGATGCCTCCTCTAAGTAGTATTTTTTTGTCATTATAACTGCGTTTCCCCCCTTGTCCGCTCTTTTTATTATGATGTTACTATTATTTTTAAGCCATTTTAGTGCTTTCAATTCTTTGTTTGTTAAATTAGATGGTGCTTGGGGGTATATTAGTGCTTTTACGTCTTCTAATACTTTAAAACGGAAAAGGTCCAAATTACTACCTGGTTGAACTTGGGGGGAAAAATTGGATTTTACTCCACCTGTAAAAAAAGGATGTGTGGTTAAAGTATTGCTGTCAACATTTTGCCCATTCAATTCTAGTAGTTCTTCTAGGCAGTTTTTTTCCGTGTCTGATTCTGCCCCAGCTAAATAGAATCCTAATGACTCGGAGGTGACTGGTATTTCACCCGTCAACTCCGGGTCATTTTTTGTTGGATTCTGTGCAAAGAATCTTTTTAAGTTTAATTTTCTTATACATTTATGTAGATCTATCTCAAAATCTACTATATTGAAGGGCTCAGGTATGCAAAAATTCAACCCTTTATTTAGCAAACTATACACGCTAGCGTCCAGTTCAATGTCCGTTAAGTTTACCACTGCAGGTGGATCTAGGAATCCGGTTTCCATGTCACCTGTTTCCTTTTCACTACTTCCATTTTTTTGTCTTTTTCTGCCTCGACCCCTCCGGATCTTTTTATTTTTTCTAAAGGGACGATGGAATTATTTTCCCTTTTTTCTTCTTTTTGCAGGTCTTCATTCATTTGTTCCTGCTCTCCGTGCTCTCGCTCACTCCTTCGCGTTCCATTCGGTAAGTATTTTTTTGTTATTTGTGTTTTCTTTTTTTGTTGTTTTTCATTTCCCTTGTCCTCCGATGACGATGTGTCTGATTCTGTTGTCCAAAAATCTGTGGTTTTCTTTCTTTTCTGATTTTTTGCTTCTTGTGTTATTTTTACTTTATTGCTGTTATACGTTCTCTTGTAATGTCTTTTTTCCTGTTGCGGTTTGCGTATAAATGCTTTTCCTGTATCATAGTCTGACTTGTCTCTTATAAATTTATCTTTTTTCTGAGATTTTATTTCTTTTTGTAGGACAGATAGTTTTTCATCTAGTTTTTTCATAATTACTTTGAAGTCTTGTTCAGTTGCTCTAGTACGTAGCTCAATTTTGGCTCGACAGAAATCTTGTGTTATTTTTTCATATTCAATCTCATTTTGTTGTAGTACTAGATTTACCAGGTTCATTGCATGTTTTTGGTGCAACTCGTCCCACTGTTGAACAAACTCCAGGTTGTCCACAAACTAGGAGACTTCTTTGTATTGCCGTAGACCACGTGGGGCCCGTTCACATTGGGCATAAGATCTGAGTGAAGTAACAGTCCAGAACAGTCTTAACTCTTTTTCAGCTAATTGCTGCACTTTATATGTCAAATTCTTTTGGCTCATGACTTGTATTGCATCTTTTTTGTCACAACTTGTGAAGAAAGTGCTGGCGTTGGCCCGTCCTTCATTTACTGTGCACGTGTCTAAGTCTCTCCCTTCATTTGTTTCTAGCTCCATTTCGCTTTCTTGTGTGTTTGAAACTGTGCCTTCTGCCATATTGTTTTATTCAGCGTGCTCAGGTCAAATTTTTAAGCGTATAGGAGACACTTCCACAATCGAGGATGTAGTTAACCGGCACTGCTGCTGTTTGAGGCTTTAGGAACTTATTTTATGGGAGCTTATTTTTTGGGGAGTCGCTAGACTTAGTACTTGTATTTTTATTTTTAAAAATTCGGGGATCACTGGTTGGTGCTCACTCAGAAAAAATGTACAAACATGCGATTCCACTGTTTTAAGAAGAAAGGTAGAGGGCACTCACCCGGTTTGTGATCTTTTCTTTATTGTTAAACGTGCATGAACAATTATCCGGACATCTGAGGCCGCATAGTAGACGCCAAGCACTGATGAAGCAGGGTGATTACAGCTGTTTCGCGCGCATGCGCGCTTCTACTGATACCGCTTCTCCCACAAGTCCGGAGTTAAAAGGGCTTTACACCGTGACGTGTGCAAGTGGGCGTTTACAAAAAACAAACATTTAAAATCATTAAAAATTACAATTTACTGCGACCTTCTATGTGGTGACTTATATAAACATATTTAATTCCACTTTGTCATTGAGTCCAATTTCGCCTTCTGCTTTCGTTGCTAGTATGAGGCGACTTTCTTTCTGTAATAATATTTTATTTACGTCTGTACTTGCTGTACCTCTTACTCGTTCTAAACCTACAGCAGGAGAGCAGGAACAAATGAATGAAGACCTGCAAAAAGAAGAAAAAAGGGAAAATAATTCCATCGTCCCTTTAGAAAAAATAAAAAGATCCGGAGGGGTCGAGGCAGAAAAAGACAAAAAAATGGAAGTAGTGAAAAGGAAACAGGTGACATGGAAACCGGATTCCTAGATCCACCTGCAGTGGTAAACTTAACGGACATTGAACTGGACGCTAGCGTGTATAGTTTGCTAAATAAAGGGTTGAATTTTTGCATACCTGAGCCCTTCAATATAGTAGATTTTGAGATAGATCTACATAAATGTATAAGAAAATTAAACTTAAAAAGATTCTTTGCACAGAATCCAACAAAAAATGACCCGGAGTTGACGGGTGAAATACCAGTCACCTCCGAGTCATTAGGATTCTATTTAGCTGGGGCAGAATCAGACGCGGAAAAAAACTGCCTAGAAGAACTACTAGAATTGAATGGGCAAAATGTTGACAGCAATACTTTAACCACACATCCTTTTTTTACAGGTGGAGTAAAATCCAATTTTTCCCCCCAAGTTCAACCAGGTAGTAATTTGGACCTTTTCCGTTTTAAAGTATTAGAAGACGTAAAAGCACTAATATACCCCCAAGCACCATCTAATTTAACAAACAAAGAATTGAAAGCACTAAAATGGCTTAAAAATAATAGTAACATCATAATAAAAAGAGCGGACAAGGGGGGAAACGCAGTTATAATGACAAAAAAATACTACTTAGAGGAGGCATCACGACAGCTTAATGACAATAAAAATTATAAAAAATTGGAAGAAAATCCCACACAAAAGATAAAAGGTAAACTACAAACCTTGCTGCGGATGAGTGTTGAAAAAGGTATTCTATCTAGAGCAAAAGCTGAAAAATTGCTGCCCCCGATACCAAAAAATCCATGCTGGTACTTCGTCCCTAAAATCCATAAAACACTTATTAATCCTCCAGGAAGACCTATTGTCTCCGGAATAGGATCCGTGACAGAACCACTGTCCCAATATTTAGATTGGTTATTGAGACCATTATTGGACGAAGTACCAGCATTGGTAAAAGATACAAACGATTTTTTGGCAGCTTTAGAGACCACACATTTGGAAGAGGGAGCATGGCTAGCAACAATTGACATAGAAAGCCTCTATACTAAAATACCCCAACACTTAGCAGTAAAAACAATAAAAACCATTCTAGACAAGACAGAGACCAGTATAGACTGTATTCAATTCATATGCGATAGCTTAAAATTTATTCTGGAAAATAACACCTTCACCTTTAATGGGACGTGGTATACACAATGCGGCGGTACAGCGATGGGTACGCCCGTCGCATGTACTTTGGCCAACCTTTTCCTGGCAGAGTTTGAAAGGGACATGATATTCACCCCAAAAAATCCCTTTTCAAGACATCTTAGATGTTATCGACGTTTTGTCGATGACATCTTCATTGTCTGGTTAGGGACCCCTATGGAATTTAAAGAATTCATAAATTACCTCCATGAAAATACATACAATATGTCCTTTACCAGCAAAATAAATGCACAAGAAATTGAGTACTTAGACGTCCTTATAAAAATAGACAATAACGAACTAAAAACTACTAGTTACAGAAAACCCACAGCCTCGAACACACTGTTACATTTTAACAGTTATCACCCACAACATGTAAAATTGGCAGTTCCATACGGCCAATATTTAAGATTAAGAAGAATCAACAACACTGATGAGACATACATACAAAAAGCCAAAGAACTCACCCAACGCTTAATCCAAAGGGGGTACCCCGAGAAAGAACTGTTACAGGCACAAAACAAAGCCCTAAAAAAACAAAGGGAACAGTTATTAGTGAGAAAAAAAGAAAAACAAAAAAACAATAACCAAAACTCCAGATTTGCGTTTGCTTTTAAGTTCAGCCCTATAGCAAATTTAGTACGTAGTAGTATACAAAACAACTGGTACCTCATACAAAATGATTCTATTTTGTCCAAAATATACCAAGAAAAACCCCTAGTAACATTTAAACGGTGTAAAAACCTAAAAGACATGCTAGTGCACAGCCGATTCAAAGAAACAAATGAACGGGACTGGATACGCACAGCAATGCCAAAAGGAATGTTTAAGTGCGGTAATTGCACATGGTGTGAACAGTGCCTAGAAACTAAACGGTTACATTAGGCGGTATTACCTGTGTTATAAAAGATTTCATTTGCTGTAAAACAAAAGGGGTAGTGTATGCCTTGATATGTGAATGCGGGGTACATTATATCGGCAAAACTACTAGAAAGTTGAATCGGAGAATTTATGAACATATTTACTCATGTAAAACAAACAAAGGAGCAACGAGGTTAATAAAACACATAAAAGAGAAACACCAAGGAAGGACAGACTGTTTAAAATTTGTAGGTTTAGAACGAGTAAGAGGTACAGCAAGTACAGACGTAAATAAAATATTATTACAGAAAGAAAGTCGCCTCATACTAGCAACGAAAGCAGAAGGCGAAATTGGACTCAATGACAAAGTGGAATTAAATATGTTTATATAAGTCACCACATAGAAGGTCGCAGTAAATTGTAATTTTTAATGATTTTAAATGTTTGTTTTTTGTAAACGCCCACTTGCACACGTCACGGTGTAAAGCCCTTTTAACTCCGGACTTGTGGGAGAGGCGGTATCAGTAGAAGCGCGCATGCGCGCGAAACAGCTGTAATCACCCTGCTTCATCAGTGCTTGGCGTCTACTATGCGGCCTCAGATGTCCGGATAATTGTTCATGCACGTTTAACAATAAAGAAAAGATCACAAACCGGGTGAGTGCCCTCTACCTTTCTTCTTAAAACAGTGGAATCGCATGTTTGTACATTTTTTCTGAGTGAGCACCAACCAGTGATCCCCGAATTTTTAAAAATAAAAATACAAGTACTAAGTCTAGCGACTCCCCAAAAAATAAGCTCCCATAAAATAAGTTCCTAAAGCCTCAAACAGCAGCAGTGCCGGTTAACTACATCCTCGATTGTGGAAATGAAGATTGTGTTACATTTTTAATTTAAAGGGGTTACCCAGTGCTACAAAAACATGGGCACTTTCCTGCAGAGACAGCCCCTCTCTTGTCTCCAGTTTGGGTGGAGTTTTGCAGTTCAGTTTCATTGAAGTTAATGGAGTTTAATTGCAAACCACACCAACTGGAGACAAGAGTGATGCTGTCTCTGGAGTAAAGTGGCCATGTTTTTGTAGCGCTGGATAACCCCTTTAAGATAACCACTAACATATGTAAAATAATTTTTTCCCATTTTAAAAGTATTTAGGAGAATATTGAAGTGATGTAGCGATGAGCAAACATGCTCGTCCGTATTAGTATCGTTTGAGTATTAGGGTACTCGATGGTACTCGTTACTCGGACGAGCATCTCACGATACTTGAGTAAATTGCATCATCCGTTTTCTGTAAGTTTGGGCGCAATTTCTCAGCCAATCAACATGCAGGAGATTCTTTGGTACATCCTGCGATCATGTGGGACCCATACATGTCAATAGAAGCGATTAATTGGTCAGATCAGATGACCCTGCCATATAAAAATCTCGACCGCCGATGCTCGGCTCACATGCATGCTGGAAGAGAATAGGGAAAGAGCTGCTGCTTGTCAGGGAGAGTGTTAGGGAGGGAATTAGCGTTCCAGTTGGCAGCGAAAACTAGACAAAGAACCCAACAGCCATTTTAAGGGCTTAAAATCTTTATTTTTTTTTTATTACTCCAGACTGCTGGCTGGGACTTGAAGTGCAGCTACCCCGATTTTAGCAGCACACTGTGGTGACCGTCTGCTGCCAGGAAGGGGACAGCAGGTGTTGCATACAAACCCCTAAGAAGTGCTCAGTACTATTATATTATGTTGTGGCTGGTACTGCTGCTGTTGTACATTGTATTGCTGTGGTCTGTAGTAAAGCTACATAGAACCTTACTGCTCATTGTCCTGTGTAACAGGTGGCATAGACCATATACCCCCACCACATACACACAGACTATACGACAGCCTCCAAAAAACTAGTGTGACCAGTATATGTTCTTATTTCTTTATTTCTTATTGCAGCCATATCCAAGCTCACTGTTAATTACCCTGTTAATTACCCTGTGTTATTTGCAGTGAGCTTGGATGCATGTGACAATGGGCGGAACCTGGTGGCAACTCGGCAGCCTCACACATTTACCATGTCTGCCTGGCCCACGTGTTCAACCTGGTGTTGCTGCGGTTCCTCAAAACCTACCCCAATTTGGAAGACTTGCTCACCAAGGTGCGGCGCATCTGTGTGCATTTCCGCAAGTCAACCAGGGAAACTTACCCCAACTGCTAAAGGTAAATTCAAACTCAAATTCAAACTCCAACTCAAATTCAAACTCAAATCAGCGGTGGGGAGAAGTGGTGAATCCCATGATGTAGGGAAAGTTACCCTAACTACTACAGTCAAATTCAAAGTCAAATTCAAACTCAGAAGAAGAAGAGGGGTAAGGTCCTCAAATTAGATAATTATTGAAGGTGGAATAGATGTGTAAAAAGCAAATGAATATAACAGATAAAAAGCAAATACAATATAGCATATATGGCTTAGTGCATATTAATAATATAATATAATATAATAAGCGGTCTAACACACAGCGCTGAGTGTAAAGATGATAAGACAAAAAGAAAAATAAATTTAAAAAAATTTGCAGATAAAAAATATGTGAAAATGAAGGAAAATGTGTGATAAAAATATAGAAAATATGAAAATGTAAAATATAGAGTATGAAAAATGCGATATGTGTGTATTGGATTGGTTAAAAATGTTGATACACTCTGATTGTAAACATGGTAACATCATTGTCCCATAAAGTTCATGGTAATAGCAAAAATTATGCAGTCTGGATGATACTTGATACAGATTGAGAGTATACCATCTGTCTTATACTCCAGGCTATGGTTGCAACTTTTAGCCATACAAAGTATCCACATAGATGCAAAGTATTCAAATTGATTAACGTGGCTAATAGCCACTGCTCACCGGCTCCTCACGATCTCCCGTTTGGGGTGTATATACTGTACATGTACTAAATTGTCCCCATACATATATCTGCTAAACCAAGAAGAAACATGAATTGCTACAAGTACAAGCAAATACAACACATATTCCACCCAGACGGCATTTATGCTCATATGAAAACAGCATAGTCCATAATGTATGTGCCAAACGTTTTATATTTTTATATTTTCGGTGTGTGTTGTATACTATTTTATGCATTCTTTAAAATGTTCTGTTCAAAGTACATTTTATTATTTACTTTTACTAACATTGCACTATTTTATGCTTAATTTGTAATTCAACAGAATTTATTTTTACATAAAGTTTTCATAATTAAGAACTATAATATAAAACATAACAGTTTTGACCATTTATTGAATATAAATTTGTAACAAAAAATTATTTGTTGTTTACAAATAAAATGGAACAGAGGACTACAGTTTTAAAGGTTATCTTTTACTTATGTGCCATTCTTACTTACTTGTCTTTAAAAACATTTAATATTTTGTCTATTCAACACAAATATTTGTAATGTAATTATTATTTATTTATTTTAGGAAAAAGGGGACCTATCATACACAACAAAACCGGATAACCTCAGTTGTATTCAAGCACAGTCCAAAAATCTATGTGTCATAGGAGCATATTTTTCCCATGACAACATATAATATACCTGGTACATGTATATAGTATAAATAGTATACATAAAGTACAATATGTTACAAGAAAATAATTTCAGATTCGCCTGAATAGGTTATAGCATCACAGAACTATAACATCACAGAGTTCATACCTGATGTTGCTGTGTTCACCCAGAATGTGCAAGTGCAGGACAGCCTGACAGTGATGGGCTTGGCAGCATCGGTACACCATACGGACAGGGTGTATTTTGACGTGATGACTAGACAAAGTGGTGGAGGAAGACGATTAGGTCTCTGGACGATGTGCACGCAGAAATCTAGGTGGAGATGGGCAGAAGGCAAGACATGACATCCATTTCCTTTTGCTGCTGCTGCAGCTCTCCTGGCTGGACTGTAATCCAGTGTGCTTTTACAGACATATACTGCCCCTGGCCATAGCTGGAACTCTAGAGGTCAACGTTTAGGTGCACCCGATGCAAGACAGGGAGCTGCAAAGAGTTGCCAACCTTCTTCGGCACATATGCGTACTGAGATGGAATAGCCTTGTTGGCAAAGAAATGGCGACTTGGCACTCTCCATTTCGATTGTGCGAAAGCCATCAGGTGACTAAATGGCTTCAACTAATAATAATAATAATAATAATATTTATTTGTATAGCGCCAACAGATTCCACAGCGCTTATTTAAATATATATAAATACATTACAGGTTATATATTAAATTATACAATGAATAAATTACAACAACAAATTAGAGACCTGCTCTCAAGAGCTTACAGGCTAGGATGACTGGGAGTAACACGAGAGGCAACAAGTGCTTTATTTGTCAATGTTCCAGTCATTGTACATGGATTCTCTAAGTGCCTATAGGCGGCTGGGCAAGCCAGTCACAAGCCATTTTCTAAGCTCAGATGACAAGGACAGTGTACCTAGCACCGAAGAAGTTATAGAGAGGATGGAGAAGGGATAGCAAAGGGAGACGAGATTACGAAATGTTATAAGCACGCCTGAAGAGATGGGTCTTTAGGGCACGCTTAAAACTGGGGATGTTGGAAATAAGTCTGAGGTCTTTGGGTAAAGAGTTCCAGAGAACTGGTGCAGCACGAGAGAAGTCTTGGAGGCGGGAATGAGAAGTTCGGATTAAAGAAGAGGTTAGTGTGAGGTCATTTGCAGAGCGCAGAGCACGGGAAGGATGGTAGGTGGAGATGAGGGAGGAGATGTATGGAGGGGCAGAGTTGTGGAGAGCTTTATGGGTGAGGGTGAGGAGTTTGAACTCCACTGAATGGGAGAGATTGCAGGGCAACAAGCTTAGCCAGGTGGGCATTTAAAGTGGTGTGTTGTATATAGTGTATATAGTTTGTTAATATCTAATATGTTATGGTTAGTAGTAGTTAAAACTTTGAGGGGGATATATTATAGATTGTTAGTGTGGAGAAGTGAGTGCAGGCATGGACCGATTTTACTTTTCTTATATTGTGGTTAATAACGTTTCGTTAATTTTTGTATTTTGTTCCATTACGAAATTTTATGTTTATTTATGTATCTAGTTATTTTTATATTTAAAAATGTAACAGAAAGACAGGGCAATTAAATTAGCCAGTTATGTGGTGATGTTTTCAGACCGCGACTGTTGTCTCAACAGTGTCGGTGTTCTCCCCCCTGGTCCAGACGAAAAAGGCAGAAATAGGTGTAAGGGACCTAGTGCTTCCAACCAAGGCTGCATAATGCTGACTTGCAGAGATGAGGCTGCGCAATTGTAGCTGTTGTTGTTTACAGGCAAAAAGTGGGGGTCCAGGTTCTTCCAGGCAATGGAGTGGTGGCATTATATGGGCTGACTCATAGATGCTGTAGCTGGGTTTCAACCCAAACCCAACCCACTGTATGGTCAAAGATGCTAAAGATAGCATCATGGTCTTTGCTTCCACCAATGTGGAATAACTGTCACACTACTGATTACAGTGGGCAGTTCTTTTCGGTAGGCTAGACTGTTTTTAAGCCCCCTTGTTGCCTTGGAGTACCCCTCGAGTGCATGTTCCAAGTATTCACCTGACCACTGAGAGCTTCAACCTTCATCCAAGCCTGTTGGGATCACCACTACCATGACCCATGAGTGGTTTCCAAAGACTGCTAACAATGATAGCCCGTCAGTTGAACTGTTACCAGACAGCTGCTCATGCTGAGTAACTCTTCATCTACAACCTAATTAGGGAGGCGGAGTAAGCCAGTGGATGTGCCACCTACTATGCTTTCCTACCTGCTGGCAGAACTCCATTCGCAGACCTCGCAGATGAGCAAACTAGTAATCTCTTGAAAATAAAAACAGAAAACCCCACCTCTAGCGATGGATGTCCTTTGAGAGCTTAAATACATATACAGTATAAGCTGGAAAGACTGTTGGCATACGGACGAGATAGCCTGAAATCATTCACAAGACATTGGTCCCCCTAGGAGAAATGTTGTTTCTATTCCACATCTACTTCCTCATGAAATAGTTGTGTTATAAAACAATCCCCCCCCCCCTGCTGTCTGACTTACTACATAAATTGTACTCCTGACCTCCTGTACCTGTTTTCTTCTTTGTTTTTTTTCTTTGTTTTTTTACTTAATTGGTAGGCTGTTTGTTTTCTAACATGTTCCTTAATGTCACTATATTGTAAACACATTTCTTTGAATGTCCATGGGTGTTACTCATTGACCTGTACATTCAGGCAACTTCCTGGATACATACAGTTTGGACACCTTAAATTTTTCACTAATCCTTCACTCTTTACTAACGCATACTTTTATACCTTGTATAACAGCCTCATATTGTTGAACCTACAGATGCTCAACCTGATACTTTATTATTGTATGTACATGCCCTTGTAACAGACCTTATTCTTTAACTTTGTTGATCTTCTCTGTATTGGTGTGTATAAAAAAAATTCAAAAAATACTTTAAAAATACATTGAAACGATAAAAGAAAGCTGAGCCATTCTATCAGTGCTGGCTATTAAGGTTCATACCCTGATCCCAGCTCCCTCTGTCTATTCTTGCGATCCCCGTACCTAATCCCTCTGCTTGATTTAACTGTTATCTGACCTCTAGCCTGATCTTTGACTATCCAACTGTTTACTGATTTTGTACTGCGTTGCCCGTTTGGTTTGGACTTTGGCTTGTTTGACTCTACCTTTGTGTTTGTTTGTCTGTCTCATTCTGTGTATCGCCTGTACCAGAGCAGGAACCACCTTCGTGGTTGTACCTAGGGCCGTTTGAGGCAAGTAGGTAGGGACAGTGGGTGGGCTCACTGTCGTGTCTTGTCCTGACAGATTGCCTTCTAAGTTCCCAACAATCTTGTGAATGAAAAATTGTGATTAACCCCTTCATGTCAGCCATATGGCTATATATGTTCCTATAGATGCCCCGTGCAATAGAAATGTATTTTAATGTTTCTGACTTTGAAGGACTTTGTAACGTGTGTGTGGCTATTTCAATACGATTGGCCCTGCACACATTACTGTCCCCAGAGTGAGAGCCAGAGCTAAAAAATGTAGAGAAACATATTTTTAAAAAACCCTTATAAAATGAAGTCCCAATAAACGTTTCATTGCCTCCTCTCCTATCATAAAATAAAAATATAAAAAATAAACATATATATATCGTAGCATGTGGAATTGTTTTATATAAAATTGTTGTATTATATAAAAAGCAATCAAAATAAAAAAAATTATAAAAAGCAATAAAATTTTTTCCTTTACACTAATATGATACCAATAAAAACTAGACAACATGGCTCAAAATGACACCCCAGCCAGCCCTGTAAGTAGAAAAATAAAAGCATTATGGCTCTTAGAAGGCTAGGAGGAACATTGTTACATTTTACTCCGCAGCCTATTTTGGTCTTAATGTCCAGGGCCTATTTTGCAAATCTGATCTGTCTCTCTTTATGTATTGTATTGATGCAATGCTTTTGACTATCGCGGTTATTCTAAGATTCGTGACATATTCCTCTTTATGTTTGTGGTATACTTTGGTTGATACACTCAGTAGTTTTTTTGTAAAAAAAAAAAAAAACATTAGCGCAAAAATTTGAAAAATTTACATTTCTTTATATTCAAAATTCTCTTTTTCTCTTTTCTCTTTAGTTATGTCACAAACTAATTATTACTGCAACATCTACAATATGTCTATTTCATGGTGACATCATTTGTTGATTGTCCTTTTACTTGTTAGGATGGTAGAGGGCTTTAAAATTTTGCAGCGATTTTTAAAATTTTCAGGAAAATGTCAAATTCTAATTTTTTAGGGACCAGTGCAGTTCTGAAGTGGATTTGTGGGGCCTGTATGTTAGTTACCCCCATTAATCCCTCTACTGTAAAAACGTCACCCCTCAAAGTATTCAAGGTAACATTTTATAAGTTTATTAACCCTTTAGGTGTTTTGCAGAAATTTAAGCAAGTTGGAGGCGAAATTTAAAATTTTCACTTTTTTTTTTGGCAGATATTCCATTTTAATCCATTTTTTCCTCTAACAAAGCAAATACTAACTGAGAAATATCACTCTATTTATTCCCCTTCAGGTGTGTTTACACGTAACGATTATCGTGCAAATTTGCGCGATAATGATCGAATTCCAACGATAATCGTACGTGTAAACGCAGCGAACGATCAAACGCCGAACGAGAAATTTTTGATCTTTCAACATGTTGTCAAATCGTCGTTCGCAAAAAATTCGCAGATCGTTCCGTGTGAACAGTCGTTCGCCGATTTAACCAATGTGTGAGATAGGCTTAAGGATCGCAAAACGAATTTTCCGTACGATATATCGTACCGTATAAACGCTGATCGTTATGAAAAAAAAACGTTACTCCGACATCGTTAATCGTATGATTGGGCCAATTATTGTTTCGTGTTAACGCACCATTATTCTAGTGTTTCTAGAAATTTCCTATATGTGGCCGCAGTGAGTCACCTGACTCAACCACAGGCCTCAGACATGACAGATACCTGGTGAATTTTGGGGCCTTTTTTATTTCAGGCTTTTTTTAGCCATTATACTATGTCACAGAGGCCTTTCGGTGCCAAAATATTTATGTAAGACAAGTTGACATTTCCATCGGTACCATTCGGGGGACATGTGACACCCTGAAAATTTTTTGTTTAATTTTTAATGAGGGGGTACGAATAAAAAACACAATTTTGCAGCTTTTTGTCATCATTTTGTTGTTTGCCGTTTACTATACGTTACATATAACATGTTATCTTTATTTGTCAGGTCGGTACGATTTCAGCGATATCCATCAGGCGGTATAATTAATGTAACGGGTTAATAGACAGCGTCATTATGGACGCTGCGATACCAAATATGTGTATCTTATTAATAGGGGATCATTTATAAAGGGGGATGGGGAATGTGTATATTTATTTCAATTATTTATTTATTTATTTATTCATTTAATATATATTTGTGTGTGATTTTTTTTAAATTTGCAGGTACATATATAATGCATTACAGCACATAATCAGTGCTGTAATGCATTATATAGTGAATGAGTGTCAGTGTCACACACTTACACTTATTCAAACGATCAGGTCCCTGCAGCTGATTCAAACGATCAGTGCAGGGACCTGATCGTTAGGCGGGGGGGGGAGAGCCGGCCCCGAACACGGGGTGAAATGGATTGGGGCGGACGGGCGGGGGGACGGGGGAGCTGGATCAGGGCGGGCGGGGGGGACTGTGAGAGGTAGATCGGGCGGAGGACGGGGGAGCTTGATCGGGCCGGCGGGGGAAGGGGGGGCTGGATAAGGGCGAGAGGGTGACTGGGGGAGCTGGATCGGGGTGGGGGGGCGGATGAGGGTGGGGGGAATCAACGGGGGCCTGGGGGAAAGATTACAACAGTAAGGGTGGGAGAAGGCAACGTGCTGCAGCCTCCTCCCTCTGCCCAATCACCGGCAGACATCACATCTCCCCATAGACGCTGCGGTCACAACGACCGCAGCATCTATGGGGTTAACTGCCCAGGAGAGGCAGGGAAACCATGACGTCCGGGGACGTCATGATGCGTTCTGGCACTGCTTTTCATGGCCTCCCTGGACATCATATTGAGGGAAGGGGTTAATATTGGTTTCAAGGGTGCCTTCACACCTACCGGATCCACAGCGGATCTCACTTCTGCGGATTCGAAGTGAGAACCGCTGCGGATCCGGTACCATTCACACCTATGATAGCACATATTCGCAGCGGGATTAACATCCCGCTGTGAATATATGCTTTAACCCCTCGCTGTCCGCAGCCCCGCCGCCACATTAGCCCATCCTCGGCCGCATCCCCCATTTCAGGCCGCATCCCCCCATCCCCCGCCGCATGCAGCAGCCCGCATCCCCGGCCGCATCCTGCAGCCCACCGCCGAGAGCATAAAGTACCTGCTCGGCGGCAGGCTGCAGTGAGGCTCCCGAGAAGCCGGGAGCCTCACTGCAGCCGCACCGCCGAGCAGGTACTTTATGCTCTCGGCGGCGGGCTGCAGGATGCGGCCGGGGATAGGGGATGTGGGCGCCGGGGCTGATGGGGGCAGTGGCGGAGCTGCAGAAGGCGGGGCTGCAGGCGCCAGGGGTTAAAGCTCATCATCACAGCGGGATGTCAATGGATCTCGCTGCGAATCCGCAGCGTGAGGATCCGCTGCAGATCCAGTAAGTGTGAAGGCACCCTAAAAGTAAACTAAGTAAACAATAATAAAAAGTAAAACTAGTAACAAATTTACTAGCTAGTACTATTAAATCTTACTACTTTGCAACATAAAACAGAATTCTTGATACATCAAGATCAACGATTTTTTAAATAATTGCTTTGTTATAGTCTTAATTATTTGGATTCTTCACAGCTAATTATAGAGTTTATCATAAATCTGGATAATTATTGCAGTAATGCTATGTTGTTTAATCATTAATGTAGAAGTAGAATTAAATATATCCTAGTTTAGTAATTTGTTATTATGAGATTTACACTGTAAGTGCAACTGCATATTAGATTGGAGTATATGTTCTTCTCTAACAGGGATAATGATCAAGATAAGGAAGAAGAAAAAGGGAGGGGGGATATTACTTTGCATGAGAACACATATACCAAGCCATATTATACACTTCATGCCCCTAAACACATTACTTTAAAGGACAACACTAATTGTCAAGAATGAATAATACACTCTGAGGCTATGTTCCCACGCAGTATTTTTGCTCAGTACTTTGCAACCAAAACCAGGAGTGGATTGAAAACACAGTAAGGCTATGTTCACACACTGTTGAAATTGAGTGGATGGCAGCCATTTAATGGCAAATAATTGTGACCACAGCCTGCACAGTGTGGCCTTTGAGCAGTTTCTGGAGTTGCAGATCTGACAGCATGTGGCAGCTATACCTGGTACTTTCCTATACCAGAGGTAAATCTGTGTGTGCACATGAACTATGTATGTGAGTCTGTGTCTATGGTGTGTGTGTGTGTGTGTGTGTGTGTGTGTGTTTGTGTGTGTGTGTATTATCTATGCATATATGTAATGTGCATTTGTTTATATCTTTAGATGATGTGTGTATGTATGTACCATGCATGTGTGTGTACTTTGTATGCATTTAGGTAATGTGCATTTCTTCTCTGTGTATGATGTGTGTATGCCTTGTGCACATTTGAATATATGATGTATGTAAACATTATGTACGCTCATTTATAACACCCCTCCCACACGTAAATCTGCTGAGGACTCAACTTCTAGGTGGCAAATAAGCAGGGAGGAGAGAGGAGACATTTCAGCTTGGAGCTATTCAGGAGCTTGGAAAAGCCTCTTTGACTCTTTGTAGCTGAGAATAAAAGCATATTCTATTCTATGGAAGCACAGACAAATATATTTGAGGTACTTGATCTAACAGAATCTAACAGTGTAAGCAGTTTGGAGCATGAGTTACATCTGACAGATTTCCTTTAAAGGAGAAGTGTTTAAAAAACAAGAAATGACCGGCAGGCATGGGGGTGCAGGAAGATAATAAAGTATACTTACCAGTCCCTGTAGCGCCACTCTCTGGTCTCTCTCACAGCCCTTGGAAGTCATTTTCACCCAGGTTGTGTGTACGTCACAACCCCAGCTCCTCCAGCTGCTATGTCATGGATTGCCCGCTCACCAAGGCTACAGTGGTGTTCCACTCTGGTCACTGATTACCTGAAGAAGCAGGAGGAGGCCAGTGACTGTCGAATATCATTAAGGAAGCACTACCAGAGCATGGGGACTGGTAAGTATACTTTTTGCATTATGTCCCCCACTAGCTGTAAGGTAGCATTGCTCTTCACATACACAGCTCTGTGCCACGTTGCTATAGTAATGTTAAATGTAATATGGTTTTATATTGTGTATGCAGGGTGGGCCTCTAAAATCAAATTCCCTGGTAGGCCTCAAGTACCCCAGTCCAACACTGTATCAAATCATAGCACCCAAATATATTACATACACATGACACATAAATTATACACAGATGTCAGGATTGTACCTGGTAAAACAACATTCTCAAGCTCTGTTTTCCGACTGCGATCATGGCGGCAAAATTTGTTGTTTACTTGCATCATTTTATTAGTGTGAACACAGTTTTATTCTGCTGTGGCATTTCTATTGATTCAGGTTAACGCCCTGCTTATTGTCTGGGAAGATTTCTTCCAGCAGGTATACAGTTAACACCTTGCCTTGGATAATGACTGACAGCCTGGTCCTCCTGTCCAATCTCTTGTTTCTCTGCTCCAATCGTCTCTGAGACCGGGACCTGCTTTCATATAAAGCTCAGTCGTTCCCTAGGTCTTATGCCTGCTATAGGATTACACTTGCTGTACCTGTTTCAAGCTTGCTATTCTTGTGTATTCTGAACTCCTGTTTTACCTGACCTCGGCTTGCTTCTGACTGTTCTTTGGCTCTGTGATTCTGGTCTATATTTTGATTCTCCTGGTTCTGACCCATTTTTGCCTGACTATCCACCATTGTGTTTTGTCTGTCTCTGTTATAGTCCTTGTCTTGTTTCACGTGTCACCCTGTTGCAGTGCAGGGAACGTCACCTAGTTGTCCGCCATCATTTAGGGTGGTCTAGTGGCAAGCAGGTAGGGGCAGTGGGAGTGGGACAGTGTCAGGGCTTCACCTGTCTTTGTGTGTGTTTCCTTGTGTGCCCTGAACTGTCCTGACATTATAGCAGGCCTAATATTCCAGTCAACCCTCCCGGCGGTTCACTATGAGTGCTGATCCGTTAGTCAGTGACCGCCTGGCTGAGTTGGCAAATCAGTGCTAGGGAATGGCGGGTGTTGTTGACCAAATTTCACAACGTCTAAATGCCATGAATACCCATTCATCTGACACTGCTGCCTCACCTGTTACTTTTTCAGCCCCTGTTTTCCCTGTCCAGAACCTCCAGCGGAAACCTAGCATGCGTCTGCCAGATCGCTTTGAAGGCGACCCCGATAGATTCCACACGTTTCGTGAATCATGTAAGTTGTTTTTTAGGTTTAATCAGTTCCCGACTGAAGCTGAGAAAGTTGGGGTGATAGTCTCTCTACTAAAGGGTCCTCCACAGGATTGGGCACTGTCACTCCCTCCTGAGTTCCCAGAATGGTTTTCGGTTGACCGATTTTTTGAAACCCTTGGCCAAGTGTATGATGACCCTAACCGAGTAGCACTGGCAGAGACCCATCTCCTGTCCATTCAGCAGGGCCGTCGCTCTGTAGAAGATTATTGCTCTGATTTTCGCCAGTGGTGCTCAGCAACTGGGTGGCCTGACCAGCCTCTAAAGACATTGTTTAGACTAGGCTTGTCTGAGGCCATCAAGGATGCTTTGGTAAGCCATCTTACCCCAGACTCCCTCAGTGACTATATGGCCCTAGCAGTTAGTGTGGATAGGAGAATTAGAGAGAGACGCAGGGAAAAACATGGTGTCTCCCCTCTACCGTTCAGACCAGGTTTTTTAAGTCTGCTCTTGCCTTGTCTGTCGCTCCTTCTCCACCTTCTCCTCTCAGTGAAGAACCAATGCAACTGGCATCGACTGACGCTGCTGCTCGAAGGAAACACCGATTTGAGAATTTCCTGTGTCTATATTGTGGAAAATCAGGTCATTTCATCAGGGCCTGTCCCTCCAAGCCCAAACCGGTGCAGGAAAAACTTCAGTGCCTGAGTGGTGACCGGGGAAGCCCCTCAGGCACACAGGTACCTCCTGTTTCTGTGAATAAAGTTTTGTTACCGGTTTCTTTGTCCACTGGTAGTAAAACTCTTGCTTGCCAGGCTATGGTGGACTCAGGGGCTGCAATTAATTTTATAAATGCTGTTGTTGCTCGGGCCCTAGGCATTGAGTTTATTCCTTTGTGTTCTCCTTTCTCAGTCACTGGGGCTGATTCCACTCCTTTGACAGAAGAAAGAGTTAAATTTCGCACTGCCGAATTCACCCTCTCAGTAGGGTGTCTTCACTCTGAAAAAATTTAGTTTTTTGTTATGGAGAAAATGACCTCTGATGTAATTCTTGGTTTGCCCAGGCTTCGTCTTCATAACCCAGTGTTTGATTGGGTGACTGCTGAGTTACTTAAATGGGGTTCTAGTTGTCATTCTCATCTGAGCACTGTACAGACCTTGGAATGTACCGCTGATTTTGGATCTATTCCTGAGTTCATAGCTGACTTCCGAGATGTCTTTGACGAAGTCAGCTCAGACCATCTTCCCCCACATAGGCCATATGATTGCGCCATTGACCTTGTTCCTGGAGCGAAATTCCCTAAGGGACATATTTTTAACCTATCTGCTCCAGAACGAGAGTCAATGCGTGACTATATTCAGGAAAGCCTCCGGAAGGGTCACATCCGGCCCTCAGTATTGCCTATGGGGGCAGGTTTCTTTTTTGTCAGCAAGAAAGATGGGGGTCTTAGACCATGTATAGATTACTGAGAGTTAAATAGAATCACGGTTAAGGACCAGCATCCTCTTCCTCTGATCCCAGATTTGTTCAATCAAGTTGTGGGTGCCTGCTGGTACTCCAAAATAGATCTCCGGGGAGCCTACAACTTGATCCGGATCAGAGAGGGTGATGAGTGGAAGACGGCATTCAATACTCCTGAGGGCCATTTTGAGTATTTAGTCATGCCATTTGGTCTCAGTAATGCCCCTGCCATCTTCCAAAGGTTTGTAAATGATATTTTTCGTGACCTTCTGGGTAGGTTCGTGGTCGTATACCTAGATGACATCCTCATCTTTTAACCAAATTTGACTACCCATCAAGAACATGTGAGGATTGTCCTCTCTAGGTTGTGACAGAACTATTTATGTGCTAAGCTGTCTAAGTGCCAATTTGGTGTCCAAGAGGTGGGGTTCCTGGGTTATATTCTCACTCCTGATTCTATCGGTATGGATCCCCAGAAAGTTTCTGCCATACAGGAGTGGGTACGCCCCATTTCACTAAAAGAGATTCAACGTTTTCTGGGTTTTGTAAATTATTACCGGAAGTTCATTAAGGATTTTTCTGTTATCGCTAAGCCCCTTACTGATCTTACCAAAAAAGGGTCGGACCCCACTGCTTGGACACCAGAGGCAGAACATGCCTTCAGTGCTTTGAAGAATTGTTTCTCTGACGCTCCTGTTCTGGTCCCCCCAGATCCTGAAAAACCATTTGTTGTTGAGGTTGATTCTTCTGAGACAGGAGTTGGAGCGGTCCTGTCCCAGAGAGCAGAGCCGTACACCAACCTCCGTCCTGTGGCTTTCTTCTCCAGGAAATTCTCCACCTCAGAGATTAATTATGACATTGGGAATCGGGAATTGCTAGCTATAAAGTGGGCATTTGAGGAATGGAGACATTTCCTGGAGGGAGCCAAACATAGGGTGGTTGTATTAACTGATTATAAGAACCTATTGTATCTTGATAATGCCAAGAGGCTCAACCCTCGACAGGCACGGTGGGCCTTATTCTTTACAAGGTTTAATTTTATTGTAACTTATCGCCCAGGTGCCAAGAATGTTAAGGCAGATGCCTTGTCTAGGAGTTTCGGTGCCCGTGATGCCCCCAATGAGGAACCTGAGAATCCTCACCCCAGGAGTTGTGATCGCTACTCTTACTCCCGATTTGGTGTCTTCCATTACTAATTCTCAAGAAATAGCGCCCCCAGATCTACCCCAGGGTAAACTTTTTGTGCCAGGTCACACTTAAAATCTTGGAGGAAGTGCATTCCTCAGTCTTGGCAGGTCATCCGGGCATTGCAGGCACCAAATATTTATTATCCAGTACTTATTGGTGGCCATCTTGGGCACGGGATGTTAAGGAATTTGTTATGGCCTGTGAAACCTGCGCCAGGGCCAAGACTCCCTGGAGACTCCCTGAAGGGTTGCTTCATCCTCTCCCTGTGCCCAAGAGGCCATGGTCGCATTTATCAATGGATTTCATCACCGATCTTCCCCTTTCCCAAGGAAGGTCTGTGATATGGGTGGTGGTAGACTGTTTCTCAAAGATGTGTCACCTTGTTGCTTTAAAGAAATTACCTAGTGCTAAAGTTTTGGCAGGTCTGTTTGTTCGCCATATTCTCAGATTACATGGTATTCCGTCTGATATTTTGGAGGGCTTTCTGTGGCCAGTTGGGTATTGCTCTATCATTCTCCTCCGCCTTTCATCCCGAGACCAATGGGCAGACAGAGAGATTAAACCAGTCCTTAGAACAATATCTTAGGTGTTAAGTCTCTGAATGCCAGGAGAGGTGGAGGGAATTCTTGCCACTGGCTGAGTTTGCCCTTAATAATCACAAGAACTCCTCGACACGACTGTCTCCCTTTTACTGTAATTATGGTTTCCACCCAAGGTACTCAGCCGCTACCGGTCATGAATCTGATTATGCTTCCGTCAAATCTGTAATCCATCGACTGTGCACAGTCTGGGCTTAGAATCATAAGAATCTGGAAAAAGCCCAACTCCGCCATGTACAATATGCAAATAAAAAGCGATTGCCTGGGCCTAATTATGCTGTGGGAGATAAAGTATGGCTTTCTGCTAAAAATCTTCATTTAAGAGTACCCTCAAATAAGTTTGCACCTCATTTTATCGGTCAGCATGTAATCGCCGAAATCATCAACCCAGTATCCTATAAATTGCAGTTACCCAGGTCTCTTAGTCACCCTGTCACCCTGTCTTCCATAAATCATTGCTCAAGAAATATGTTTCAACAATTGTTTTTAAAACACCACCTAGTCCAGTTGTTGTTCAGGGAGAGCTGGAGTTTGAAGTCGAAAAAATTATTGATTCACGTAGAGTGCAAAACTCAATTCAGTATCTGGTCCACTGGAAAAGGTATGGACCCGAGGAACGAGTTTGGGTGTCTGCTCGAGATCTCCATGCCCTAAAACTCATTCGATTATTCCATCATACATACCCTTCCAAACCTGGTGGTTCAAATGAGGGTCCAGTGGCCCCTCGTAGAAGGGGGGGTAATATCAGGATTGTACCTGGTAAAACAACGTTCTCAAGCTCTGGTCGCCGACTGCGATCATGGCAGCAAAATTTGTTGTTTACTTGCATCATTTTATTAGTGTGAACAAAGTTTTATTCTGCTGTTGCATTTCTATTGATTCAGGTTAACTGAAGTAAGTATACTTTTTCCATTATGTCCCCCACTAGCTGTAAGGTAGCATTGCTCTTCACATACACAGCTCTGTGCCACGTTGCTATAGTAATGTTAAATGTAATATGGTTTTATATTGTGTATGCAGGGTGGGCCTCTAAAATCAAATTCCCTGGTAGGCCTCAAGTACCCCAGTCCAACACTGTATCAAATCATAGCACCCAAATATATTACATACACATGACACATAAATTATACACAGATGTCAGGATTGTACCTGGTAAAACAACATTCTCAAGCTCTGTTTGCCGACTGCGATCATGGCGGCAAAATTAGTTGTTTACTTGCATCATTTTATTAGTGTGAACACAGTTTTATTCTGCTGTGGCATTTCTATTGATTCAGGTTAACGCCCTGCTTATTGTCTGGGAAGATTTCTTCCAGCAGGTATACAGTTAACACCTTGCCTTGGATAATGACTGACAGCCTGGTCCTCCTGTCCAATCTCTTGTTTCTCTGCTCCAATCGTCTCTGAGACCGGGACCTGCTTTCATATAAAGCTCAGTAATTCCCTAGGCCTGATGCCTGCTATAGGATTACACTTGCTGTACCTGTTTCAAGCATGCTATTCTTGTGTATTCTGAACTCCGGTTTTACCTGACCTCGGCTTGCTTCTGACTGTTCTTTGGCTCTGTGATTCTGGTCTATATTTTGATTCTCCTGGTTCTGACCCATTTTTGCCTGACTATCCACCATTGTGTTTTGTCTGTCTCTGTTATAGTCCTTGTCTTGTTTCAACAGTCACCCTGTTGCAGTGCAGGGAACGTCACCTAGTTGTCCGCCATCATTTAGGGTGGTCTAGTGGCAAGCAGGTAGGGGCAGAGGGAGTGGGACAGTGTCAGGGCTTCACCTGTCTTTGTGTGTGTTTCCTTGTGTGCTCTGAACTGTCCTGACAACAGAATTCAATAAAGGAACACTTTAATGATGTTACTAGTGATAACAACAATAGAAATAAATCAGGTGCCTCCTTGCACTTCATACAGAAACACCGTGGGGGAAATTTATCAAGGGCCTTGTGCTATTTTTAGGGTAATGCTGGGTTTTTTACCCATTTTTGCTCCAAGTTCTATTTATGAATTAGCATTTGAGAAGCAAATATTTTTTAGATGCAACTTTTCGCATAATCAGAAATAAGGGACCAATTTATCATTTTTCGACTTTTTAAAAAGTCACACAAACAGGTCCAGGCCTGCGGAATTTTTGCTTTTTCTGCAATTTTTTGGAGACTTTTTACTTAGAGGCATTCACTATAGCAGTGCTACATTTTAATAAATCAGTCACAAGATATTGGAACAAAACATACACCAATCCCCATTAGGAGAGGCACACAAATTAGACTCCTTAGTAAATGTCCCCCAATGGGCAGCTGGATATTTGCATTATACTGTATATGGCGTAGAGAAAGTATTTCCACACTTTAGGGGAGGAGATGTCCATGGCTTTTTGGATAAAGACAATTTTTGCCATTTTAATTTACATTTACAAGATTTACATTTTTATGTGAAAACAGCCTCCAGAGATAACAGGACAGGAGCCAGATGTGCCACAAGGGGAGAGAATTCAGCCCAGCGGGAATCAGATGGATTACAGGATAGGACCAGTGAAACTCAGGTACCTGTAAGCTGAGAAGCAGTCAGACTGTGTGGGTGCTAGAAATTCATCAATATAACCATTGATGTTTCCTTCTTGGACTTTACTGTATATAACTGAATAAATCCAGTTAAACTGCACTACAGTGGAACCTGCTTAACATCATGAGGTGTGCTATAAAGAAGTTACGCTGCTGACTCAAGGCACCTACCAATCCCCCCCCCCCCCCCCCCCAAATTCCCACAGAGGCTAAAGTCCAAAGCCATAACAGCTTTACCTGTGCAGAGCTCAAGGTTGATCCCAGAACCACTGTCACAGTGCCCATGTCATCAGACAGCAGGATCCTGGCTGATATGCACAGCTAGCCATGATTGGACATGAGTCAGAGCTCAGCAGTTTAACCCCTGAAATAACAGTCAGTAGCGAATGTATCTTTAATTTACGTAAGGGGTTTCCTCTGTAACCCTTTAGCATTATGCAATCAGGAGTGGCGATGGTTGCAATGACAGCTGAGGTCCTCACAAAATCCCCTAAATCTGCAATGGCTGTATGCATAATAGGCCATGCGGCAGACACAGCCTAATAGATTGTCTGTCATTACTTAAGCATCATAAGCAATAATGATACTGCTTTAGATCAAAGTATTTGATAAGCAATCTGTAGGTTGCAAGACTAGGTTCACACTCCGTTTTTACAATCCATTTTTTTTTAAATCCATTTTGACAAAAACAAATGGAAAAAAAAACTGATGGAAAAATGGATGCATTTGTGTGGATCCGTTTTTCCATGGAATTCCATAAAAAAAAAAACATCAAAGTGCATCATTTTTTTTAACATACACAAAAATGTGGTTGATCACATTTTTGTGTATGTTAAAAAAATATGCTTTTTCTTTTTTAAGCATGGAAGTCAATGGAAAAACAGATCCACACAAATACATCCGTCTTTATATCCTTTTTTTGCAAAAATGGATGAAATGAACGGTTTCCACAAACTTAATGTGAACCCAGCATAATGTCCTTTAAAGGAAATAAAATAAAATAAAAAGCGTAACATGGTTTATTAAATGAAAAATTATGCAATAGAAATAAACATTAAACAAAAGTCCTTAGAATGTGGCTGTCATGATTGTGCCTGAAAAGGCATCAGTGCCACCCTCTGCGGTGAAGATCCGACCTCTGCGCCAAAGACTGCGCTTTTGGCATTAATCCGTTCCTGGTTTTACTGTGTTCTCTGCTTATGTCATCTGTGTTCCGGTCCATGTTTTCTTAGTTCTCCCTGCACTTTCCTTGCTTTGGTCTGTTCTCTGATTGTTGTCTGCTGTGTCGTGATGGACAGGTCTCCTCACCTCTGCCTTTCTGTGATTTCTTGTGTGTTTCTCCTGCTCCACCTATCAGCTTGGAGTCCGGGACTTCTGATCCCTTAAACCTGTGCTTTTCCCTTCATTCAGGGCTCTTGATGTTGTTCAGCTTGTCTGTCTGCTAGATCCTGCCTTTCCTCAGATTGTCTGTATTCCTGGTTTCCTTATCCCTTGCTTGTTTATTACCTTCTTTGTCTTTTGGTTCAGTGTTCTCCTTTAGCCTTAGTGTGCCTTGCTTGTCCTCAGTGTTCCTTGCCTTGTACTCTAGTTACCTGGTTATTGTCTCTGGTTTCTGTTTCACCGTGTACCTTGTTTACTGTCTGTTATTGCGTATAGTTCCTTGTACCTTTTCCTTGTATCTCTGTTCCATGTTTATTAGTATTTCTGATCTGGATTTCGTGACCTCGACTTTACTTGTGGATTCTGACTCTGTACTTCTGCTGCCCGTTTGTTGCCAACCTTGCCCGCCGACCATTCTTTATTGTGTTAGTTTGTCTGGTCTTGTTTTGTGTTTGCACTTACTGCAGTGTAGGGAACACCGCCCAGTTGCGGACAGTCGTTTAGGGCCTGCTCTGCAAGTAGGTAGGGACAGCGTGGGGGGTCTTAGCCATAGGGCCCACTTGTCCTGTGTCTCTGTGTTCCCAGGGGCCCTGACAGTGGCGTTCTTTTATAAAAGTAAAAAAAAAAAGTTTAGCCTCATTATAGTCTATGAGGCTAAAGTATTGGAATTAAGGAGCAGCCAGGGAGTGGATCATACTGCTTCTGCGATCTTTCTGGCTATATCTTCTAATCTAAAGAAAGTCCCTGTCATCTACACCCACAGAGAATGTCATCATCTAATTAATGGACCCATTAAGCTGTGACACTCTGGACTGGCCGGGATTTTGTGTGTTTAGTCTCTTTTTTTTTTTTCAACCAGCACAAGACCAAAAAGCTGCCTTTGGGTACAAACCCACACACCATATACACAGCAGATACGCAACAAATACGCAGCAAATACGCAGCAGATTTGTTGGTACAGATTTGATGCTGTGTTCAGTTATTTAGATCTAATCTGCTGCGTATTTGATGCGTGTTTGCTGCGTATTTGCTGCGTATCGCAGCAGTAAATACGCTGCTTATACGGTGTGTGGGTTTATACCCTTTAGGAGACTTGATCTGAATTTTTTATCTAGGTATAGCTTTGTTTTATAGCATGATAAAAAATATGCAAATTGCAAATTTGCTTTATTTCACATACCTTGTTCATTTACTGTACACTTTGAAAGTTTTAATGACAGATACCTTTTAAATTATAAATCTAATATACAAATGCTCAAATACTTTTTGAGGATTTTTTTCACGTACCATAACACTAAGACATAAAGCCAATTTTGCAAGTTTCAAGCAGAGATAAACATAGATCTAGATTTCTCTTAAATTACTGCTGTGCACATAATTTTAATGAAATAAATCTACTAAAATCAATTATTCTGTTGACCACTAGTCTGAAAGTAATTGAAAAAAGATAAATGTTGGTGATTACATCCATTAGCTATTTCTAGGTCTGGCCAAAAGGAGCCTGCCTGATTGAAAAACTCCACACAAATAGGCCTGATTTACCCAATAAAGAGCCTTGAAAGATGGCTCCTTCATCTGATAAACTACTAATTTTGATAAAATATGTTTGTCATAACCTTTATTAAAGGTCTGCACAATATCCAGTGTGTATACTTTTCCTGCAAATTATTTTAATTATACTGTGCTAGAGATGTAGCAGGTCACCTGCTGTAATTCATTATGTTTACATGGGGTGCTGTAAACATAATAAACCAGTTAAAAAAACCGTTCCTGGCCACGTCACCGGTATCCCACCAGTTTTGCAAATTCCTGAAAGGTACGTAGACATAGCACTCACTTCTTGGAGTCTTCTTTGTTTCTTTATTTGTTTCATACATACAGCGACAGCTGTTTCATGCCTTTGTCAAGGCTGCGTACCAGTTTTATTCTCTGTTCCTTGTTCACAATAGGGAAGACAAAAACACTTAATGGGAAACTCCAGATAAGAAAAACTTGTTTTCTATTAAAAGTACAATAAAAGTTATATAGATGTGTCTATACAATGTATTACTGTATCTGTACAGTTCTGCCACACTGGTAACTGATAGAAATCCAGGAAGTAAAGAAATATGGCCTCTGTGCCAATTCACATTGTCTCCTGCTGCTGCTATGCCCCCTAGGAGACAAAGCTTACATGCCTCTGTCTCACATTGTGTGTGTTTTCTGATGATGCATACAGGGGGCAGGGCGTGATCTTGCAGGAGGCTTGGCTCTGAGTGATTCACCATCTTAGACCGAAGAGAAGCAGCTGCTGCACTAATTTTACTAATTGTAATGGGTGGGGGCTGTGATAATCACATGAGGGAAAGCATTGCATTCTGGGAAATGCCAAACCAGGAAGAACAGAAACACAAAACAGAGAAACCTCCCCCCCCCCCCCCCCCCCCCCAAACAAATGAATTTTTGGTAGTTTGAAAACTGGGATAGACAGGTAAGTAATGCGTTATGCTTCTGCAGAAGTTTATTTTTTTTTTTAACCTCTACCTGGAGTTCCCCTTTAACAAACCCCAAATGTTATTATTATAGGAACATGGCTTCTCATCTTCAACCATTTCAAAAACTACCTTCAAAATACATTTTCTACACCTGGAACAATAATGAACCTTGCAAGAACCTCAGGCTGAGCTGGATCTGGAATGATTGTTTAGTAACATAGACATAGGCAAAAAATATAGGGCTCAGGGAAGAAAAAGAGTGCTGCACCTCACACCTATGGCTGATACTAGTGCCCCTAGGCTAAATAAAAAACACATCAGAATTTTGTGTATGAATTGATCAAGCCATAGTGCCCCATGTACCATCGTGCAGGTATCTGATACACATGGGTCCCTACACTAAGCCCACACCGTGCCAGTCAGTGGCTACCAACCCCGCAGGCATGCACAGTCATGGAACGGGGGCCATGGGACGGCCCTGTGACCCCCATGCCACAGGACCAGACCCAAAAACACCACACCAGAACCTGGCCAGCACCGCCGGCGGAGAAGGTCGCCCCCAAACAGCACAAGTCTGGATGAGGTATTGCGCTCACCATAGTTGCTGCAGACAGAATGGGAAAAGACAGGAGGGATTAAAACCATGTGCACTCAGGTGTCTCCTGCTAATTGCGGTCATGTGGGTCTCACCAGGAGGAGTGCAAAACACGGAGAAAAGAGAGAAACAAAATGCGGTTTAGGGAAGAAAAAGAGTGCTGCACCTCACACCTATGGCTGATACTAGTGCCCCTAGGCTAAATAAAAAACACATCAGAATTTTGTGTATGAATTGATCAAGCCATACTGCCCCATGTACCATCGTGCAGGTATCTGATACACATGGGTCCCTACACTAAGTCCACACCGTGCCAGTCAGTGGCTACCAACCCCGCAGGCGTGCACAGTCAGGGAAGGGGGGCCATGGGGCGGCCCTGCGACCCCCATGCCACAGGACCAGACCCATAGGCAAAAAATATATTCTGGAAGCTTTTTTTAAACTCATTTTATTGAAGGATTTGCAAGTACAGACAAATGGGGGAGATTTATTAATAATTTAGGACACTTTGTTGGAGTAGAAAAGTTTTTTCCCCAACATACACTTATTATGCCTTCTTCAGCTTACACTGAAAGTAGGCATGATTTATCAGTCTGCTTCTGAGCGGGATATTTGAAATCCCCGCAAAGGAGTTACTGTTCTGGCACTGCACCTACACCAGCAAGGAAGGTGGTTAAGTGCCCCCCTTCCTTGCTGGGGTAGATTCAGTAAGCTCATGGGGGGATTGTAGGGGCTCGGCAGTTGCCAGCAGTCCCAATATGTGCCGTAAGTCCCACCCACATTTCAATAAGCTGCCCTCCATAACTGGTACAGGAAGGGGCTTACCGTTGCTGGGGCGGTGCTTACCAGGACATACTGGGACTACTGTCAACTGTGGAGGAAGCAGCAGGAGGTAACCCCTACCCCCCCCCCAGCCCCTACCATCCCACCCCCCACCCCCCAGCAAGCTAGGGGTTGAGTCCCTGGGAGTCAGACTGTAACTCCCATGCCCATAATGGAGGTCACCCAGCTTTCCCAGCATCCTGTAAGGGTTAACCTTACAGGATGCTGGGAAAGCTGGGTGACCTCCAGCATGGGCGTGAGAGTTACAGTCTGGCTCCCAGGGAATTAAAACTTTGTTTTTGCTCGTGTTTTTTTGTTTGTTTGTTTTTCAGATAACGGTATGCAGAGGATTACGTCGGATTCATTTGGACTATGTCATTGACCAGCGGACTTTGATGTACAAACAAATAGTAAATGAGAGGTGTTGGGGTGTTTTTATTTGAATAGAAAAAATTCTAGGTGTTTTGTTTTCTTTCATTAATTTACAGGCTTTGTAGTAGAAGCTGTCTGATAAGCGGAATCCATTACTAAGTCGGGGCTTAGTGTTAGCCGGTAGAAAACCCCTCCCCCAATATTACCCCAGTATCCACAGCACCAGGGGTACTGGGAAGAGTCGGGTACCAGTAGCCCCGGAGCTTCAAAAAATGGCGCTTCTGGACTGGGCGGTAGCAGGCTGGTATTATTAAGCTGGGGAGGGCCAAAATAAATGGCCCTTCCCCCCCTGGTACTACTAGGCTGCTGCAGTTTGATTTTTAACCCAGCTGGTTATGGAAATTGGGGGGGATCCTATTCTTTTTTTTATTATTTATTTAGAAAAATGCATAGCGCCCCCCCCCCCCCCCCATTTTCATAACCCGCCGGGTTAAAAACCAAACAGCAGTAGTACCAGGGTGGGAAGGGCAATTTTTTTGGCCTTCCCCGCCCAATCCAGGAGCACCATTTTTTTTGATGCTCCGGGATACTGTCACCTGCCTCTACCTAGTACCCCTGCTGTGGTGGGTACTGAGGTAATAATGGGGGGGGGAGTGTTAGTGTTAGCCATTTTCTACTGGCTAACACTAGGCCCCGCCTTAGTAATGGATTCCGTCTATCAGACAGCGTTCACTACTTAGCCTGTAAATTTATTGAAAGAAAACACAACACACCTAGAATTTTTTTAATTCAAATAAAAAAAAAAACCCACACCCCTCGTTGACCATTTTATTGAACATTAAAGTCTGCTGGTCATCGACGTAGTCCAAACGAATCCAGTGTAATCCTCTGCATACTGGTATCTGAAAAAGAAAGGGAGAAGAAAATGCTCATTACCTAGGGGGCAAATCAGGGTCAATGAGACTATTTAGAGACAATTCTGAGACTATTTAGAGACAATTCTGAGACAAACAAATCTGCATCACAGAAAATAGACTGGGCTTATGCCTGATAGTAAATTGCACTTTAAATAGACCAGTCTATAGACAATCACAAGCTGCTGAACAGCACATTGATTGGCTGAGCGGGCTGTCAATGAGCCAGGACCAGAAGACTGAAGCAGGAGCACAAGCAGATAAACATTTGTCGTTTTTATTATTTTCATTATTTGGCTATGTCCTCCTTAACCCCTTAAGGACAGAGCCAATTTTGATTTTTGCGTTTTCGTTTTTTCCTCCTCGTGCTTAAAAGGCCATAACACTTGCATTTTTTTACCTAGAAACCCACATGAGCCCTTATTTTTTGCGCCACTAGTTGTACTTAACAATGGCAGGCTGAATTTTTTCATAAAGTACCCTGGAAAACCAGGAAAAAAAAATGTATGGTGTAATTGAAAAAAACAAAACACTCATTTTGTTTATTTGGGGGGTATTTGTTTTTACGCCATTTGCCCTGGGGTAAAACTGACTTGTTATATATGTTCCTCAAGTCTTTATGATTAAAACAATATGTATAACTTTTATTGCATCTGATGGCCTGTAAAAAATTCAAACCATTGTTAACAAATATATGTTCCTTAAAATCGCTCCATTACCAGGCTTATAGCGCTTTTATCCTTTGGTCTATGGTGCTGTGTTAAGTGTCATTTTTTGCGCCATGATGTGTTCTTTCTATCGTTACCTTGATTGCGCATAGGCGACTTTTTGATCGATTTTTATTACAATTTTTCTGGATTTGATGCAACCAAAAATGCGCAATTTTGCACTTTGGTTTTTTTTTTGCGCTTACGCCGTTTACCGTGCGAGATCAGGAATGTAATAATTTAATAGTATGGGCGATTACACACGGGGTGATAGCAAACATGTTTATTTATTTGTTTAAGTTTATTTATTACATGGGAAAAGGGGGGTGATTAAGACTTTTATTAGGGGAGGGGGCTTTTGATTGAAAACATCATTTTTTTTACTTTTACACTTATACTAGAAGCCCCCCTGGGGGATCGCGGTGGTTCAGAGCGGGGTCGCCGCGCGGCCCCGTTCTGAATGCCCTTACCAACAACAGGGCGTAAATATACGCCCTTTGTCATTAAGGGGTTAATTATCTATCTATCTGCCTAATAAGCCTGATAACTGACTGTGGCTAACACAACTGGAAGGGATTTGTATGATGTCCCTGTGTTTGCATGGGTTTCCTCTCACACTTTAAAGCCATGTTCACACTACAGGAATGTACCGTCATTTAGTGGGGAAAGGTGTCCCTCTATTGATAAAGACAGCCACAAATAATAATCATAAGCATTATTTGCGTTTGTCATTATTAATAGAGGGGTGCCTTTCTCTGCTAAATGACAGCACGTTCCTGTAGTGGGAATATAGACTAAAACATATTGATAGGGCAGGGGTGTGTGTGGGGGGGGACAGCTGCCCTGGGTGCAAGGCTGGAGGGGGGTGCCGGCCTCCTTCCATAAACAGTGCCTCTCTGTCAGCAGCTTTTAAGTGACAGGCCTGTGTGAATGGAGTCTGCACGCACACACAGTGTCCCTGGCACCCTCAAAGCTGCTGACAAAGAGGCGCTGTGAGCAGGGGCTGATTAACATTACCATAGGCCCTGGGCTGTTCAACAAGCCTGGGCCCCCCACCCCACTGTTCCTATGGCAGCACTAGCATGGTGTTCATAGAAGGAGATATATAATGTTGTGATGCCCTGATTTGTGCAAAAATCAAGGTAAAAAAGCAGTGAAAATTATGGCAGAACTGTAGCCAGGGACAATACACCACTGAAAGTATCAGTATGTTTGGGTGGCCATGGGCCCCCAAGAAGCTCAGGGCACCAGGCTACCGCCTGAACCGGACCTATTATTATCCACTACTGGTTGTGAGTGCAGGAAGTCGTGGTGTAAGGAGCCTCCAGTTCTCTGGACATCAACTCTGCCCTTCAGTGTGAGGAGGCAGTGGGGATAACAGAGGATTTTTATAACTTCCTGTGTCTAAGTCCGGATTGGTAATCTGGCAGAGCGGGCAAATGCTGGGTGGGCTACCTCGACTTCCAGTCCATTGGACTGCGTGCATTAATAAAAACCAATAGAGCAGCTGTCCCCGCACTGCTTAGGGCCGCTGCCAGACACTGAGGGCTGCTGCCGCATTGTCACACTCTGTCAGTCATGCTGTAGAGCAGAGCAGCGCTGTCGAGGAGGAGGAGATGATCATGTTTTGTATACTTAGTGGCGCCAGCTGTCTGCTGCCTATGTGTGTGGGGGCTTCTGTGTGTGGGGGGGCTGTCCTGGACAGTTACCTGCTCTGCTGCTGATCGACCAGACCCCCATCAACTTCCTCCTCCTCTGCCTCCATTCACCTGGCCCTGGGGTCCTCCTGGCTCCACCTACGAGGATAGAATGCTGGGAAGAATGCCTGAGTGGTTTAGCGTAGTTTTATGTAGTTGGGTTTGGTTTTGTGTGTGTGTGTGTGTGTGTGTGTGTGAGGGGGGGGGGGGGGGTACGGGTTCAGTGTGAAGGGGAGCACAATGAGAAGAGGATAGTGATTGGCATTGCAGCAGCTGCTCCTCCATGCACAGTGTTTTCCTGCTTACACAATAAATAGTTAATAATACCATCACACTGTGAGACAGTAGTATTGTTATTAACTGTTTAATGTGTGACTTGAGCAGTAAGGAGATCCCTGGGGGGCTGCACAGAACGTGGCACACAGAGACACTGACACAGTGCTGGTCCTGTCAGTCACGGGGCTGCTGTCTCCCCCTGGGCTTCCTTTTCTTGGTGTGGCCACATACAGAGCTGGATATGACTGAGCCTCTTCCTCCTCTGACCTCTACTGTCCGTGCAGATCTGGATCCTCCCCCTGGCACCACCTCAGGAAGCTCTGCATGAGGTGGCATCCAGGCCGCCTGGCATCAATCCTGGCACCACTTTAGGTGAGCCCTATAACCTGGAGTCCCCCTGGCTGTGAAGGACCTTACAGCAGCAGCTAGTAAGGAGAAATAATCTTAGTAGCAGACAGCAGGCAGACATGTTACACTAAAAAGGATTTGGGGGGATGTTAGTAACAAGGTTTAAGGTTGTGCATTTTCAGCATGGGGGTCTGGGGTATGACTTTTCTTCTTCTGGAGCCTGGAGAAAGTTTTTATTCAGGGGCGTGGGGTATAAATTTATTTAGGTGTATGGGGTGTAAATTTATGCAGCATGAACTTATTTAGGGGGTCTGCAGTATGCATTTATACAAGGGTCTGAGATATTTATTTTTTCTTAAGCCTAGAGTAATTTTTATTCAGGGGTCTGGGGTATGAACTTATTTATGTATTTAGGGGTCTGTGCTATGAATTCCTCCTGGAAATGTTAGAATAAGGCATAATAGCATCTGTGGCCCAGATTTATCAAAGGGTGTAAAATATAGACTGGTGTAACCTGCCCACAGCAACCAATCACAGCTCAGCTTTTATTTTGTGTTACTATGACTGATCCCCTGGGCGTTACTATGGCTGATCCCCTGGGCATTTCTATGACAGTAGGATGTGCCCCTGCACTGTGTGATACTGTCAGTGAGGATTGGATTGTGTGTAGGGTTAAGAAATAACAGTCAGTTTATTAATAGATTTCCAGGAGATTTACAGGAGAGCAGCACAATACACGGCTCTAAGGAAGACTATCCCAGAGTTATTTCATCAGCATAATTTTAAGATGAACATGGGGCATTTCTTTCTCTGTAGAGCAGATGGGGTTAATACTTTTACCTTTATTATTAGGAATGACTTGAGAGGAGAGTGGACAGACATAGAGATGAGCAAACCTTGAGCATACTCGAGTCCATCCGAACCTGAACTTTCGGCATTTGATTAGCGGGGGCTGCTGAAGTTGGATAAAGCCCTAAGGCTATGTGGAAAACATGGATATAGTCATTGGCTGTTATCCATGTTCCTGATCACTATATGGTTACTGTATGGCAGTGGTATTGGTTATATTAGCATATATCTTTTGAATGATTGGGTGTCTCAGTGTTCCACTCTTATGTTTCTTCTTCTGTTAGTTGTGTTGTACTATAAGGGGTGAGGAAAAAGACCAAGCAAAATAAAAACATATGCAGTGCAACACAATTGATGCAAGGGGGGAATGGGGCTGTGGGGTATGTGTGCCAGGGCTGCTTTTGAGTCCCAGTCTGGCCCTGCCTGTGTCCCCTGCTGTGAAGCCCGAGCACATGTTACTGGGTGCTGCAGGCAGGCCACAGTCCACACAAGTTCTTGACAGTAGGACCTCAGGGTGCAACAGGTGGACCCCGATCAGTGCCGTAAGGTCAGTATTTCCTCCACCTCCTCTGTCCTTCACACTCTATGTCTTATTCCTGGTTGCTTCAATCAGCTAAAGATTCTTCAGCTACACCACTAGTCCACTGACTTTTATTTTCCATTACTGGACTTGCTTGTAGAACTACTATAAAAGCCCAGAAACCATGCAGAATGTGTATGAGTGCAGGTATGTGGGCTGCCGAGATGTGTGTAATGACAGGAGGCAGCTCTGGGACATGGTTACACACAGTTATTCTCCCTGCTATCTATCAGGCTGCAGTCACTGTGTCTATTAACAAGAAACCTGATCCTGCACTGACCAGAGCATGGAGCTAACTCTGCATGTAAACCCCTCATAGGGCTGACAGCCTACACTGCAACCTCACATGGCTGCAGAGGATCACTGTCTAAGCTTTCACAAAATGCTCCCACTATTAATTGTGGGACCTGGGGATCACTGTGACATCACTATGTGCACTGTGTGACCAAATGACATTTGACCACATTATGATTCAAAGTGGTTTTAAAGTAGACTATAAAGACAGCATAGGCTGGGTTCACACTACGTGTATTTCAGTCAGTATTGTGGTCCTCATATTGCAACCAAAACCAGGAGTGGATTAAAAACACAGAAAGGATCTGTTCACACAATGTTGAAATTGAGTGGATGGCTGCCATATAACAGTAAATAACTGCCATTATTTCAATACAACAGCCGTTGTTTTAAAATAACAGCAAATATTTGCCATTAAATGGTGGCCATCCGCTCAATTTCAACATTGTGTGAACAGAGCCTTTCTGTGTTTTCAATCCACTCCTGGTTTTGGTTGCAATATGAGGACCACAATACTGACTGAAGTATACGTAGTGTGAACCCAGCCTTAAAAGGCAAATTTTATCCCTGCATCTGACAATGGACCCCTATTAGTAAGTTTTATCTTAGGTAAAGATCTTCTGATATGCATGATAAATGCTAGAAATAAACTGTGCCAATGTACTATGTACTGATCAGCTTATATAAACAATAGAATAAGCTCACAGTGATCAGTACAGTGTGTTTATGAGTGGAGTGCTCCTCTCAGCAGGGATTGATGATGGGGGGGGGGGGGGGGTTGGGGTGTATTTTTTAAATTAATTTGGGGGATTGGTCTCTGCTCCATAGCGAGCTGGAGAGGACATGCTTCAGCGCCATCTGCTTCCTGCTCTGTGTCATTAAAAAGGGCTCCATAGACTTTGAAAAAAAGAGTCAGGCTCATAATGTAAGTATTTGGAGCCCAACTCTTTATCTGACAAAAGGCGGGGAGTGGACCTCACTGAAGCACGTCCTCTCCAGCTCTTCTTACAATTGGTATAGGTTTAAACACTCAGACTCGGACCGATCAAAACTTTTGACACGTCTCTATGACATGTCAAAAGTTTTTTTTATAATGACTAACACTTTTGTGGTGTACGCCACTCCTGTGGTGGTTGGCTGAAATACAGCCGGACCTTAAGGTGTTATTTTGTGACGCCAGTGCCAGTTGGGCACACAAGTGTGATGGCACACCTGCTTTTATTTTGTAAGGCCGATTGTACCTTTTTTCCCTGTGGTCAGTTTCCTGCTGGTTTGCCATGGAATCCCTTGGGTTAGAGTGATCACGGATGGCCAGAGTGGTGTAGTGACCCTCCCATCGTAAGTGTCCCAAGGTTATGGTGTGTGCTGTGTCAGTGGAAAACGGAAAGATCTGAGTCTCTTTAACTTTAATAAACTTATCATTTATTAGAAAGTACTTACTTGCAATAGGTTACAAGATTATGAGGTTCCTCTTGATAAGGCACTTGATAATATAGTTGACAATAGTTCCAGACAAATACTTGTCAATACAATGACCAGATCTGTAGTAGAATATAGTAGAAGATATAGTTGTGCCAACTGAGTAGCGTTCTGAGTGATACGAAGCAGAGTAGTAGAGAGAAGGATTCCATAAGAGTCCCAACCCAGGTTGTACTGTGCTCTGCTGGAATGTTGGAGGATGAGGTAGAATACTTAGAAGAAGAACACCTGTATTGACTTGGAATAGTCTTCACACCACCTTATGCCCACTAGACTCGGTTGAACCTTCCTAGAGGGTGAAACAGGCCCCAGACCTTGTTACCTGGGATGAGAGGAATTCTGAGAATTTCCTGCTGACACCCACGTTGCGAGATAGAGTTCATGGGCTTACTGCAACTTTGCTCTATCTAGATCAGTTCCTAGCTCTTTGGCTTTAGTGGATACTGTCCTGCTTTGTTACTTCTCCTAGTCCACGCTGTGGGTTGAGGTTGTCTCTGGCTTTTCCTCTCCTAGGAGGGGTTTAACAGTGCATAGTGCTTTGTAATGTTACTGAGGAGGAAAACTGAGTACTGTCTTGCATCCTTCCCATACGGTATTGGGGGACTTCAACTTATCATCCTCTGATCACTTAAATAATGCATTGCAATACCATTGTAGATGGGATAGTTGAAATACAGTAAGTCTTGTGCCAGAGTCATGTTTTGATCAGGACATGTAATCAGTTTAATTCCTAGGATCAAAGGTTTCTCCAGTCCAGTTATTGCTGAGATCTGCATGGAAGAACCGTGTCAGACTGCTTAGCTCTTGCCGTAAAAAGGTGATCGTATAGCCTGAAGTCCCTTAGTGACCACTGACCACCATAAAAACAAGTATGGGTGATACCTAAGGGGTTAAATTTAACTAATCACAATATATTTGTGTTCTACCAGAGAAACTTTTACATATTACATATAAATTAATTGTGTAGTTAAAATGCTTCCTAATAGACTGTAGACACAGCAACTTCATATTGCCCTTAAATCCCTTACATTAGCTAATTCAAACATTAATTGGGTTTGTTAGGTAATTTTAGGAACATCTGTGATCTTGTATTCTAATGATTCTACTCCTACTTCTAATTACTAACAAGAAAGGATATTTTAGCTTAATGACATCAAATCTTACCTTTCCTGGAACATTTGAATAACTGACCTTAACCTCTGCAGCATTTTAATATTCATAGGCAGAAAGACTACATTTACATGATTAAACTTTAAAATGTTCTTTCAAGTGAAATGATAAAAAAGGAAAGTTGCCACTTCTTTCTGCAGTCATTAATTTAATGATTGTTAAACGGTAATGAGTTTTGATATAGATGAATTGGGATATTTCTTAAAGAAACTGATTAAAGCCAATGGAAAATAAAGTGTGGTCATGTTCCAATAAGTGCAAATACAGTAGTCTGAAAACATTGACTATTATGGCTATAAAGTTATTAAAGGTTCATGATAAAACACCAAATATAGTTTAAAATCAGTTTTTAGAAAAAAAAAAAAGTAAAATACTCAATATCAGATTTTTTTAAATAAGGACCTAGCTATACTGTATACCAACTGTGGAAACATTTATCATTGTGAGAGAATGTTGCAATTAGACATGACATGAGCGAAGCAGATTTCTTTTGCTATAACTGTATCCAGGTTTTACAGGCATTTCCCAGGCGGTGCCCGGCAGTATCTTCCTTCTGCATAGAGCTGGCAGCCTAAGGTATAAGAGCGCAGATCAGTTTTGCTTCAAACGCGGCAAAACGAATTTGCTTCGCTCATCTCTAGAGACAATGTTTGGTTTTGCTGCTGGTTTCTTGTCTAGTCCCACAGAGTGTAAAGACTATCAATAATTATCAGTAAGCACTATTCATATGACCTATGGATGACATTAAAAGCTATAGGATTGTCGAGGAACTGCATGAAACAATCTCGGCAGAGCATCCACTATTATTCTGTACTATTTATCCAAAGATTGATTTGGACTATTGCAGTCTAATCATACTGTACATAAGTATGTCTAGTGTCCCAGAGCGGGTGTCCATTGCTTATGTATAAGCATGCATAGGTGGTTACTATGTGTGCTATATGTTCTGAGACTAAGGGCTGTAGTATACTATTGCCACCACATGGTGTCACTGTCTCTCAGTACACTATTGAGCACAGCTTCAGGGAAAAGGAATACATGGGTTAACTGTTGTTTTTTTGCCCTATCAGATGCTTAATAAGCTGACTGAGATCCAATCCCTGTTGAGAGTACCTTACACATGGCACACAGGGCCTCACATCAGCAGCTTCATTTTATGTCACAGAGTGTGTTTCCCCCACTCCTAGAGTTCCCTCTGAATAATTGGGGTGAAGTAAGTTTAAGTTTAGTCAGTAACTGGCTACTAGTCTGAGGAGTGAGAGTAGACTAGTTAGATTCCAGTGAGGTATTGAGTATTAAAAAGAGTTCCAGAACTAGCTATGTCTGGATAGAGAAACACTAGTGAGGCTACAAAAGAGGTAGGGATGAACTTTATCCACACAGAGGGGCCATCAGAGGAGTTTACAGAAGGTTTTGTCAAGTCAAGTCAAGCCAGCAGTTAGCTAAGTGCATTTTCAAGCCAAAACTCTGCTGCCAGTGCTAGGATTCCTAAGGGGTCACCCCGACTGCTAGCTTTCCTGGATTTGGGACCTGTGTTCCTGATCGTGTGTCACTCAGTGCCCAAAAGATAGCAAAGATAGAAGTATATCCATGTAGACACAGGTACTCTTTATCGCCACTCCCAAGGTGGTCAGAGACCTCTCTAGTTGAGTATCAAAGGGTCTGGATAAGCCCCTTACTCTGAAGTAGCCTACTACCACTGAAAGTCAAGTGTTACCTATATATCTAACAGCGACCAGTTGCACAGTATTCCTAAAACCTGTTCAATCAAATACCCAAAGTCACTCCATCTGAGAGAAGTGTTATCTACTGAAGCGTTAGTATTTGTATTCCAAAAGACTGTATACTGTGTATCGCACTACAAAGATTTTTAGTAAAGGCCTTGTTTCAAAAGCCATATATCAGTGTATCCAGGAGTGGGTGCATACCACTCTTGGCCTCTGTGACAAGTGCTCCTGCGGTACATACTACCTTACCCGCCACATAATATCTGCCCACTGGGTCGCAGCATATGCATTCCTAATACAAGGCCAAAATCTGAAAAGCTTAATGTACTTCTGTTGATTCTGTTCCCTCTCTTTTTCTTGTTACAGTTACATAGGAACTTGGTGATGTTTTGAGAAAAGTGACTAACATTTTTTAACAAATAAAATACATGAATTGTGTGAAGTAGTTAATCCTGGCAGCACTGAAAATGACTACAAAAAGTCAGCCATTACAGACTTTTAGCCATTTCTCTAAAGACCATAGAATTTAGAATTCAGTGCTTTTAATTTGCATGTTTAATAGCCAACCATCTGTTTAAAGAGAAAGCTGTGTCTGACACTATGTATTCTACAAAATGAAAAGATCTATTTTATTAGGCATTTTTGCTATGGCAGCATGATGGTGCAGTCAATTAGCTAGATTGTAGAGTTTAAAACCTTTAAACTTTTGCTTGTATACTTTTGTATTGAACCGAACAATGGATTTTATGGATATTGGTACGGATGAACACAGGGTGTCTGTCACCAGTACCTTACTGCACATATACAAATAATATAAAAATATTTACTTTTAATACTGCATTTTTAGATAGATGCATTAATTTTAGTTTCAGACTATGTTCACACAACTTCAAAATGAAAGCTGTTATCAAATGACAGCTAGAGATGAGCGAACCGTTCGGTATTCGATTAGCAGGGGCTGCTGAACTTGGATAAAGCTCTAAGGTTGGAAAACATGGATACAGCCAATGACTATATCCATGACTTCCACATAGCCTTAGGGCTTTATCCAAGTTCAGCAGCCACCGATAATCAAATGCCGAAAGTTCGGGTTCGGATCGACTCAACTCGAGCATGCTCGAGGTTCGCTCATTTCTAATGACAGCCACAAATAAAGTTTACGACCACCGTGATTTCAACGTTGTGTGAACATAACCTAGCACTAATTTTTTTATTATTTAATAATCTCCTGCATGCAAAAGAAAGAAACTTTCTAAATAGTCTTTATCAAAGAAAATCCCTACCACTTAGCTGCCACTCAGAAACATAAGAAAAATTAAACCTGTTGATTTATTTTTAGAATTAAATTTTTGCACCATAAGTATAAGGTAAGAATAAAAAATATGTTCAAAGCCTTTAAGAATGAAAATTCTTTCTTTTTATGTTTATTTTACTCGTTTTTATATATGTAGCTGTATAAAGAGTTATTCTTCATCTTATTCTTACCTCTAGATGATCCCCTTGTGTCCCCCTGTGCAGTCTATGGGTCCCCCACTGATCACAGTCACCACAACTTCCAAAGACGAACTAGTCCAACAGTGATAGCCTACTCAGCCAAACACTGGCCACTCTGCAGTCCTGTCTCAGTCAGTAATGGAACTACATTAGTTTGTCTACAGAAGTGGCAACTGCAGTCAAGGGGGGACCCAGAGATGCTGCAGGATAATAATAATAATTATTATTTTATTATTATTATTTTTATTATAATTATTATTATTATTATTATTATTATTATTATTATTATTATTATTATTTGTATGGGTTTTTATAATTATAGAAATGAAAGATAGACAGATAGTTTCAAGAATATTTATATATATTTTTACTGCAGTGGGAGAACCAAAACATTCACCATTTTTTGCATACATTTGATGGAATAAAAGCACCTGTTTTCATTTGTTTACATCTGTAAGTGCTGTAATTTTTTTTTCCTTTTTAAGTTGGATCTGAGATCCTAACCAAGGCTCTGGTACCTAACTGCACCGGACATGGTAAATTCATTTGGTGGATGTGCTCCCATTAAGCTACTGAACCACTGTCTTCTGTCTTCTTCCTGCGCTCGGTGAAGGGCCTGCCCACTTTGCCAATTACTGACTGAGCCAGACCAACTGAGGGGGTCCAACAGAGGACTGGGGTTAGGTAACGTCAGATTTTTCTTTCATTTCTCTTGCCCCAGTAGCATATTGTTAGTTTTTTCAAAAATGCTGGAATTCTCCTTTAATGGCCACTAGAGATTCGAATATTTCTCCACTAGAGTTATTGATGTACGTTGGTACCTCGATTTAGCAACAGTTCCAAAGCCATTACCAACTATTGGCTAAAATAAACTGTTTAAATACTTAAACATATAAATAATTTGTGGAATGGGCATCTCTGTAAAACCATATAAAGAAAAGTTTCTGATGGGTAAGCTTGTTGCATAGCTGACAACTATTTTAACATGTTGGAAGCAATACAGTGGATCATACTGAAGGAGCCTCACACAATTTCAGAATAGTCTGTTTCTTTGAAGAATAAATGAAAGCCAGGAGGTATAAGAAACTACACAGAATAGGAGAAAACTATATAGTAAGAAAGATGGCTTGGGAAAGGAAACGGGTAAATGTATCTAGGCACCTGCTTCATGGCTATACAAATGAAAATTGGCAAAGCCATTGCACAGGGTTTCAGGAAAGTAATAATTCACCCAATTTAATTTTGGAAAAATAAATGAGAAATATATAATCCACTCCAATCCAACTAATACAACTTTTAATAGCCATACAAAACACAAACTACTTAGTTTATATAGCAAAATATATCTTTATTAATTATATTGTTATATGAATTTTATTTTTTACTTTACTATAAATTTTAAGAAGGAATAAAAACATACATTAAAATGACAGTAGCAGTCCCTGAGGATGTATAAAACTATAACAAAATCACACACCTAGATCCATCATAAAAACATATAATAGGACAAAAGACAAATGTACAGTACACAATGACTTAACAAATCAGTAGAGACCAAATAAAGCACATTTCAATATAAAGTGCAAAAGGAAGTCTGGTCATACTGAATACAACTTTTAAACAAGATGACAATGTCTCACAGCAAATGATTTCTATCTTGCATGTATTTAAACAGAGAATAGAGTAAGTATAAGTAGCAGTCTACATTTGTTTCCTATAAGGCCCTTTCAAGCACCAAGCTATTGATATATGGTTTACATTTTTTTTTATTTTTTACATTTTAAGATTTTAACATAAAAGGCTACATAGAATTAACATATTGCTGAGTTATTTTGTATGGGTTTTGATGATTAAACTTATTTTCAGCTAATAAATTATATGGGCAAATAAAGTAATTTTACTCTATAAAAGGTATCTTTTATGATTTCCTCCTGCTTCTGATACATACTGTCTGCTCTGTGTTTTCCATTGCCCCGCTTCCTGTGTAGTCTACATCCTATAACAGACTTCCTGTTTCTACTCTACACTGTAGCTGTGAATTCAGCCAACTCTATCTACCTCCATCTACACCTTCTTAATATTAATCCCACCAATTATGCCCACAAGGGCCTCTCACATGGTGGGAGTTTGTTAAATTCCCATCTAGAGTGTATAGCAGGAACAGTAAGTCCTTAACAGGATATATACTAGACATGAAGTGGTGCAGTAAAGACAGCAGGGTACATAAATTGCAACAGAAACAGACGTAAAGCATTAAATACCACAGAAAGGTAATAAGATTTCTCTATCAACATATGATCATTTATTAGATAGTTAAACATAGGTTTGTTAGAAAATCCATTTAAACATATTACTTTTGATGTTAGGAATACCCCTCTAAAACATGTATGTACTCAACTTCCTTCTGATACAAGGCTCTCAAATTTAACATTTAAAGGGCTGACTGAAAAAACATATTTAGACTATTGACATTTTCATTATGCACGGATAAATGCATGTAAACAAGGCATGTATAAAGTAATACATAAATTATACTCTATCAACCTATGTCATTATTTGAACTATAGTCAAATATGATAACTGTCTCTTTGTTCAAAATGTATCCTTACAACTGAAAATTTCACAGATAAAATAATAAACCTTACTGACTGTTTATATGCAGCTGAAAATATAAATAATAGATGGAGAAATAATGATTCTGTTAATCACGGTGAATTATAGGAGAATTGCTTTGGGATAATTAAATGGTGTAGTATGAATATAACTCTGAATATAACAGTTGTTTCTTTCAAAGGCAATTTAAGACTAATGAAAAGTCCCTATTTTCTATAGATACATCATTGCAATTGTACCTTGTTTATTTTTTCCAATGAGGTTTGGGTTTCATGAAGCGTAAAGCAATTCCAAAGTAATACAAACCTAGGGGTCACCTCTGCACATTCCCAAATCCATTGGTTTCAGAAGTATGTCTAATCAGTGTAGTTTAATACTATCCAAAAGGAACAATAGTTTATACAGCCTTTTATAATCTTTCAAAGAATTCCTGAAAAGAAAACTAATATCTATCTATCTATCTATCTATCTATCTATCTATCTATCTATCTGTCTGTCTGTCTGTCTGTCTGTCTGTCTGTCTATCTATCTATCTAGTTGTGGATTTAATTCAAAGACTTAAAACTTTACCATAGCACTTAACCCCTAGACGACTTAGGACGTATCATTACATCCTGGAAGTCTGTGCCCAGACGACCAAGGACGTACCGGTACGTCCTGAGCTATGAAGCGCGCTCCGGAGCGGAGCGAGCTTCGTAGCAGGTGGGGGCTGGCTGCAATCACTTACCGATCGGGACCCCCGCAGTGTGACTGCGGGGGTCCCGATCGTTAAAAGGGACCGCCGGAGATCTCTCACCTGCCTCCGCGTGGTCCGATCGGCGCTCTGGTCACTGAGCCTGCACAGGCAGGCTTAATGAGCAGAGCGCCGATAACACTGATCAATGCTATGCCTATGGCATAGCAGTGATCAGTGATAAAAATCTAAGTAGTGTAAGTACAAGTCCCCCAAAGGGGCTTAAAATGTGTGAAAAAAAGTTAAAATCACTAACACACTACCACAAAACCCCTCCCCAACAAAAGTTGAAATCACCCCCCTTTCCCATTATATAAATAAAGCATATAAAAATAAATAAATAAGAAAACATATAATATACCGTAGCGTGCATAATTGTCCGATCTATAAAAATATAACAAGCGTCATTGCAAGCGGCGAACGGCGTACACGAAAAGAGGGAAAAATCTGTGCGGATTACCGATTACATTATATATAAAAAAATCTATAAAAATTGATCAAAATGTCCGATCTTCACAAATATGGTATTAATAAAAACTAGAGATCATGGCGGAAAAAAATGACACCCCATACAGCCCCGTAGGTATAAAAATAAAAGCGCTATAAGCGTCACAATAGGCTCATTTACTAATAATTAATTGCCAAAAAAAAAGGATTTCATTAAAAAAAGTATATAACATTAGAGAATCTGTGTAACCTGCATATGGTTGTGTTCGGACTGACCTATAGAATAATGGTTTCATGTCGCTTTTACCATATAGTGCATTACGTAGACACAGGAACCCCCCAAATGTTACCATATTGCATTCTTTTTTACGATTTCACCAATTTATATCTTCATAAATATTAATTTTGGAATTCCGTCATACATGTTATGGTAGAATGAAAGCCGCCATTAAAAAGTACAACTATTCCTGTAACAAACAAGCCATTACATGGCATTGTAGACAGAAAACTGAAAGTGCTAGAGCTCTTAGAACAGGAGGAGAAAAAAACGAAAGCGCAAAGAACAAAATTTGCGCGGTCCACTGGGTCATTTTGGGCCTGGTCCTCAAAGGGTTAAGGACCTGGCATAATTGTAATCCAGAATTTTAGGAGGCACTGAGAGGGTCCACTGTACACAGAGGAGGAAATGTTACACATATTCTTGCTTAAAAAAAGTCAATAGATTGTCACTCTTGGAACAATGGTGCCCAGTGATGTATTATAATATTTCTGTTTTTGGTGGCCATCTGCGACCCTGTCCTTCTGGGGTGAGGGGGCATAGCTGTCCAAAAAGAAATATACTTTCCGTGTTCTATGGCCTTTCTACTGCAGTTCTGCCATGATTTGCACAATCATGCAAACTACGAAAAAATAAGCACAAGTGGTGTGGCTGCACATTGAAAAGGTCTGAACTATTTAATGTGTACCTGTAGTTTTATGAACAATGATTGGCAGGCAGCAATGTGCACAATGGTCACCTTTCTAAATGATTTTCATTTTGAATTTTGTACCTAAAAATATTAAAAGCATTACCAGCAAAAATCTTTTTCTTTCAAATCAACTGGTTATAAAGATTTGTAATTTACTTCTATTTAAAAAATCCTAAGTCTTCCCATACTTATCAACTGCTGTATGTCCTGCAGTAAATATTGTTTTCTTTTCAGTCTGACACAGTGCTCTCTGCTGACATCTTTGTTCAAGTCAGGAACTGTCTAGAGCAGTAGCACATTCCCTTATAAATCCTCTCCTGCTTTCGACATTTCATGTCTCTGATAGAGAGGTCAGCAGAGAGCACTGTATCAGACTGAAAAGAAAACATTTTCTACAGGACATACAGCAGCTGATAAATATGGGAAGAATTAAGATTTTTAAATAGAAGCAAATTACAAATCTATATTGCCCCTGCTCCGTATAACTGTTATTAGGGGACTGAGCTTTCTGATCATTCTTCATGGATCCCATCTCTAGTGTAAGACACAGTTTAATATAATTTTATTGCACAGGCTCTTGCATGTTATAGAGATAGAGCAGGAAGCTCTATCCCTGATACATAGCTACAAACAGTGGGGACAATGGCTCCTTTGTTAATGTTTAATATAAAATCAAAATGTATGTAATTGAAAAAAAAAATGACGATTGTGCACAATGCTTTACAGGTACAGTTTAAAAATAATGTTATTTATCCTGTTCTGTGAATGCCACTTTTGTGCTTCCATAGATACGGAGTGAGGGGCCAGGTTTTGTAAACAGCTTATGGTCTACAGCCCACTTGATCCACTTCTGATAATGCTGGTAGGGGTAATAGAACAATTTAGCTTTGCCATTTTTCTTTGATATTTCAATGATATTATTCATTTCGTGTCTATGCCTTAAACTGCAATCTGCTTCTATATTTCTTTCAGTTGTTCTAATTCTGTCTATAATTTGATTAAAAACAGTATACAGGATGTATATGCAGTACATGCAGGATGCACTGCAGATATAGAGGAAGCCCAGTAACCAATGGAAATGGAACCTGACAAAATAATAAGTGTAACAGTAAAGCTAAAGACAAGGTTAGAAAAAGTATAGTGGTAAAACGTAATGCTTTTCATCTTCGAAGACAAATAAGAGGCAGTTGCAATTCTCTGCACTAAAGGGTCAATCAAAAAGTATGAACTCAAGCCTTCCATTCTTTTATATATTAAAGTGTCACTGTCATTATAACTTTTAAAATCTAAATCAACAGGGGATGTGAAATAAAGCATCCCTGTTTTTTTTATCATGCTTTAAAGGGAACCTGTCAACCCCCGTGCCGGGGTGACAGGCTCCCGACCCCCCGTTAGAGCACCCTATACTCACCTAATCCCGCCGGGTCCGACTTCTGGAGATGAGTCCAACATGACGGAGCGCTGGACTCTCCTGTCATTCTCTATGAGCGTTGGACTCATCTGAAGAGCGCGATCGCCGGGCTTCAGGCGTCAATATCTTCGTGACCCGACCGGATCCAGAAGCGGGACCCGGCGGGATTAGGTGAGTATAGGGTGCTCTAAGGGGGAGTCGGGAGCCTGTCACCCCGTCACCGGGGGTGACAGGTGCTCTTTAAAACAAAAATTAAATAATATAAAAACAGTGCCAAATGTGGCCAGGACACAGAATACAATTAACTTTGTGACATAGGATGCACAGAAAAATAAAACAATTACTGCTGCAACAGTATATTTAAAGGACAACTCCCGCGGGACCCCCCCCAAAAAAAACACAGACACACACAGACACCATACTCACCATCCCTCCGGTGATGATCGCCACTCCATTCGCCCGCCGTCCGCCTCACCGTCACCGCCGTCCGCCGTCCAGCGATGTCTCTGATTTCCGGGTCCTGGGGATGGAAAAGGCTGCCAGTGCGCTTGCGCACCGGCAGCCTTTTCATTGGCTGGAGCGCATCACATGTCTTCCAGCAACCTCAGCCAATCAGGGCTGACGAAGCTGGAAGCCATGTGATGCGCTCCAGCCAATGAAAAGGCTGCTGGTGCGCATGTGCACCAGCAGCCTTTTCCATCCCATTCACTCTCTATGAAGACGCCGAGGAGGAAGAAGACCCGGACCGCCCGCCGCCTCTGACGTCGTCGTCACCAGATGCCGCCCGGGAGAAGAGGACCGTGACGATCGTAATAGGTAATGTATATATTCTTTAACTTCCGGGCGGGGGGGTCGGGGGTCCGAAAGTGGGGGAAGGGGGCCAGACCGGGTATTTAACCACATTACAAAGTTATATAACTTTGTAATGTGTGTTAAATAAGCTAAAAAAAAATTTCGTGGGAGTTGTCCTTTAAGGAAGATCAAAAGGGTGAGTTCCCAAACAGTGAAGAAAACCTAAAAGAAAGTGCAAGGTGGAAGTGGGGGAGAGAAAAAAAGAAAGAAAAAAAAAAGTTGGGGGGAGGGGGAACTGGGTAATCTTAACTGGGCTATTAAATTGCATAGTGTCTGTAAACTGGTCCCAGTAACTGTGCAGTCAAATCCTCCATGTGTTTTTCGTCCTCAACTTTACACGACCAAAGAGAGATAGAGGGAGGGTCAGGGCAAAGCCATAGGGCAGGTATGCACGCCTTTCCTTCATGGCCTCCTTCCGGGTACATTCACAAGTGGGAGATATATTGCAGAAATTTGGCAGTTTGCAGAAATATAGTACATGTTCCTGCCACCAAATAACCCATTCATAAATATGAAACAGACTCTCAGTTTCAGAAATTTCTGCAACAAATCTGCTGCATGTGAATATACCACAGTGGTGTAACAATGGTCGCAATTGTGGCCAGGCTTTTTTGCCAGGGAGGCCAAAAGGCCCACATGGCCAAATACTTAATCCAGTCCTCCCTATTCAATTATAATAGCGTCTTTAAGATGCTCAGACAATTTAAAAGCTGAGAGCTGGCAGAAGCACAATGTTCCTTGTCCTGTCATTTAGCTCTTGCTGTATGGTTCAGGAGTAATTATCACTGCCTGAATCCACAGTCAGATCTGACCATAGGAGCTAGAGAAGTGGTGGATCCGGACAGTTGAGTATTAGCAGTCAGTGATCACCAAACTATGCAAAACTGCTACTCCCATTATGCCCTGCTGCCGGAAAGTAACAGGAGATTACTTGGGAAATCATTAAGGGTATGGTAGTACAGATCATTAGGGGAATGGTGGCACAGAATATTGGGACATGGTGGCACAAATCAATAGAGGCATGGTAAAGATCATTAGGGACATGGTACCATACTGTTGTTCATTTTCAGAGCACAGTGGCATAGATTACTAGGGACATTTTGGTGCAGATAATTAAGGGTATTTAGGAACAGTAGTACAGTTAATTAGGGCACAGTGGCATAAATCATTTCAGGACAGTGGTTCAGATCACTAGGGCATGATAGCACAGTTCAGTGGCATCATTACCTTTCCCCATGCCTTTGCAGAGTTGTTGAACTGTTCCGGGACTTCTGCCGGGATCTGGGATCTCCTTTGGCTACAACGTCACAACCCCTTTAATGGACTGCCCACTCAGTCAGTGACTGGGACAGGACACTGCTGCAGTCACTGATTGGCTGATGGTGCAATCCATCAACTGGGTTGAGTATTTTCCCCCAAGTCATGATGACCTCAGAAATAGGGGGAAATGCCTTCCGGTGGGGTCCCGGAGCCTGTGACACAGAGCTTCAGGGGCACAAGGAGGGGTAAGTAGTGATTGTTTATTATGTTCTCTCCTGCCTCTGCTGGCTGACATTTTTTTTTAAATCACTAGACTTCTCCTTTAATTATTCAGACCAGGAGGCACATATATGCATAATGTGTGGAAATACTAGGATCTATTATAAAGGATTAAAAGGTTGTCTAGGAATACACAATTGATAGCCTATCCTCATTAGAATAAAAATGATAAATAGTGATCAGAACAATTTTACAAAGTACAATAGTTATATAAAATATAACAAAGGATAGGCCAGTAATGGGTTCAGGAAGGAATTTCCCCCCTTGGTATTGGGCAAATGGCATCTTCCTTATAAGTGTATTTTGCCTTCCCATGGATCAACAAAGTAGGGGTATAGATTGAACTTGATGGACTCTTGTTTTTTTTCCAACCACTTAAATTATGTAACTGTGTAACTATAACAATGTGACAAACATAAGATTAAGGTTAACCTCAGCTCATACTACTACTTATCACATCAAAGGAGTTATCCAGGATTCATAATACATGGCTACTGTACTTTCTTTTGAACCACTCTTCGTATTGCAGCTCAGTTTAACTGAAGTAAATAGAGCCAAGTGGAAACACCTTTAATCATCTACATAGTAAAGGGTATAATTAAAGTGTACTTGTTATGCAGGCCCCGAACTGGATCAGTGACAAGTTCCTCTGTTATATCAGAAGTTCTGGTCTCCTTGGATACCAACACGTTTTGGGACTGTAATGTGTGCGACCCTCATTGGATCCAATGGATAAATAATTATTTTCCCTTTCCCTTGTCTGTTTTAGCATTAACTCGAAATTTTCTCATGTTGTCTTGCAAACATTTTTGTTCAGGGATAATTGTATGTTTATGATGTAATTTTTTATGTTATATCGGCACTTCTCTTGTGTGTTTATCACCATTTGATGTAGCATTAATTTCCAATCTATTTATGTTTTAGAGATTATATCATATGTGAATATACGTTAAGGTGTGAACTTCATTGATCCTCCCCCATGCCCTTTAGCTGATCTGTATGTATCCAGTGCATGCTAGGACAAGGAACGTCAACTTCAAAACTCTTTGGTGTCGGATGTGTGTGGCGTTTGTATCAGAGGTAAACATTTTATTATGAATATACAATAAAGAGGAATGCTTTTATGGAAACAGTGGTGGACCCATCATTTGTCTTAATGTGCCTTACTCATTTAAAATTTGAATGCCCAGAATTCCCTATTTATTTATTAGTTAATGTAATTCTATAAGTAAAAAAAAAAGGTTTATTATAGACATTAATTCTTTAGTTGAGAGTCCCTAATTAAGAATGCTGACTGTAATCTTAGGTCAAAGAAGAAAGAGTTTCTTAGACAATTCAAGCATTTAATTGAATCCTCCAAAATACTTTCATATCATTACAATGTTTAGATACATAGATTATATGTGTCATTTAATGACAGTGAGGTCAATTGTAATTTGTATCATTTTTGTGTTTCTGCCTCCCCTTGTTCTGTGATAAATGATCCTCACGGTCTACAGAACAATTCTTTATTTATAAATCCTAGTGTGCAATGTAGCATTGCCTTCTTTAACTCACAAAATACAGAAAACAGTAATTCATATTTTACTGCATTACGAAAGCAGCCTGGAACATATTTATTAATAAATTACTTTTTATGCTACAACTCAAGCATTAAACTGCCACATTTGTGATTAATGAAATTGCATTGCAGGTTAAAAAAAATAGAGCTGAGTTAAGAATGTAAAATGGCACTTTCATCTGTAAAAATAACAATTAATAGTGGTTTTATAGAATGAAAGAAAAACTGGATTAATGGAAAATGGGAAAATTGCCTCATTTTAATTATAATATTATTTCTACCATTATAGAAGTAGTAATAGATGTAGAGATAAGTGGAACAATCCACAAGTTACAGATACCACATCATTTCACATTTCAATGGCTATTGAACTATATTAAATGAATTACACATTTGATGTGTGATTTAAAAACTGTAAAGTATAATAGATCTATTGAGTTTTCTGCTGTATTATTTGAGCTGATGGATTGGATTAATTGGTAAATGTGCTTCTAGGAACAGTTCAACTTTTGCAGGATTGGATATACCAATAACACACAGGGGCATGATAGGCAATAGAGCTTGCCACAAGCATAAGAAAACTGGCACTCCTTCCCACTGTCTAATGTATTGTATGTAAAAAAAAAATGTGTTAATTATTCCCTTGGCTCATGATTACTTGTGAATTGCAATATACCAGACAAATTGGCACTTCAGTGAAGGATTTGCTATGAAGTCATAAGAAAAATTAATAGCTGGACAAAATTGCTTTTATACAGCTAGTGGCCTACAAACCTAATTCTGTCTGTGTCTGCCATATACTCATTGTTGATTATATTGAATTTTAGTGCATGTAATGCACTGAGCTCCAGGTACCCAAAGAAGCTAAAAATAATTCTCTCCAATTACTTTGATGTATGTTTTGGTACATAGTGAGGTAGTTTCCCATTGGCTTACCTCTCTGATAACTAAGAACTAGAGATGAGCGGACCCATGGAAATTTGGGTTTGACAGGTTTGGAAAAACCCAGCAGAACCAAACCCAATTGAAGTCAAATTTTTGGCACCAAAAAGGGCCGTAACTTGGTTGTAGGAAGGGGTAAAGGGCTGCAATTGGATGCAAAGATGCATCCTCCTACGCATGCCTCCTACGACCTACGCCTGTTGCAGAGATTGCACAAAAATATAAACCATGATAAATTAGACGCAGGAGGAGGCCACTCCTCTTCCCGACCTTTTTTGTGGTGTACATCCAACGTTTATAAATGTTCTTCATAGAGTATGACAGAGGATAAAAAGGGTAATGGGTTTGAAATTCAAGTGTGTTTGATCATAGTCCATTAAACAGTAAGAGTGTTGCAATGGTACATATATTAACCCCTTATCAACCCATGATGTACCTCGTACGTCATGGCGGCACAAGCCAGCAAACTTAGCATTTAAATGCAGCTGTCAAACCTGACAGCTGCATTTAAATGCTTTGTACCTCATGTCCCTGGTGTCTAGTGGGATAGATCTGTTCTTCTGGCCAGGCCTCAGCGTCGCACTGACACTGATCCCGACTCGGCAATACATTGCTCCGGTCTGCAGCAGGCCAGAGCAACGTATCACAGATCTAATGGATCATTGCTGTGTATATAGAATTCCCCCAAGGGGTCTTCTAGTTAAAGTTAAAAAAAAAATGCTTTTTTTATTTAAAAAATCCCCTCCCCTAACAAAAGTCCAAATCATCCAACTTTTCCCATTTTAAAAATATAAATAAAGAAATAAACAAACATATTTGGGATTGCCACATGCGTAATTGCCCGAACTATTAAATTATCACATTAATGATCTTGCACAGTAAACAGTATAAGCGCAAAAAAATTCCAAAGTGCACAATTGCGTATTTTTTGGTTGCATCTAATGCAGAAAAAAAATTAATAAAAAGGTATCAAAAAGTCACCAATAGAAGGTACAGATTAGGGATGAGCGAACCGGCCGAGGTTCGGGTTCGTATGAACCTGAACTATCGGCTTCTGATTTCTGCTGTCTGCCCGCTCCGTGGAGAGGGTGGATACAGCCTGAGGAGCGCCTAGAAAACTGGGATACAGCCTATGGCTATGGCTGTATCCCAGTTTTCCAGGCGGTCCTCAAGGTTGTATCGTTCCTCTCCATGGAGCGGGCAGACAGCGGGAATAAGAAGCCGATAGTTCAGGTTCATACCAACCCGAACCTCAGCCAGTTTGCTCATCCCTAGTACAGATCATGGCGCAAAAAAGGACACCTCACACAGCCCCATAGACAAAAAAAAAAAAAAAAAGCTTTATAAGGCTGGGAATAGAGCAATTTTAAACATATTTAGTTTTTTTAAAAAAGGTTTTAAGTTTTTAAAAGCCGTCAAATAAAATTAAAGCTATACAAGTTGCATAAAACGAAAATGGGCTTTGACCTTAATGGGTTAATTCAATGCAAAATATGCAGGATAATAGTCAGTAATATGAACTATTCATCCAAAAGGTATAAGAGCCAATATCAGTAGCTAGCACAACTGCTCCAAAATGACCAAAGGAAAAACTATTAACAATTAGTAAAAATGCACCATAAAGACCAATAAAGGAGAAGTCGAGTGGATTATAATATCCAGAAGCCAGCAGGGGCTGTCACTGACTGCCTGAGCAGTCAGTGCATCAGCTGGTTCGTGACATGTCTTCTCCAGAGATCCCGGAGCCCGGCAGGAGTCCTGAGGCTGGTCCCGCAGCTCACCGCGGGCATGGGGAGAGGGGCTTGTAATCCATTTCCCCCCCGTCCCTGCCAGCTGACGTATTTTATAATCCATTGGACTTCTCCTTTAATACAGACTCCTACATGTGTTTCCCAGATGAGCATTCTAGGGGGTGTGGCTCATGTGGAAGCAATTTCACACTAAAAACATTATTTTATTTGTATCTAAAGTCGGGTTCACCTAATTGATGTGTGTCTTATCGCAGCAAGGATGCTGATGTATACTGATGTGCACAATGGTATGTCCATCCACTTTAATAGCCCAAATCTAGTCAGCTGATGGGGCCACTTCTCTATGGTATACATTTATTTTACTCAATACAGTGGACTGCTGTGTTATTGTGTACAGAAGAATAAATGTATACCAGCAGGATGTGCAGCAATAATACTTTGTAAACCCAGCCTTACCTTGAGATGAATTCATCAACTTTGAGATTCAAGTCTCAGCAGACGAGAGTGATTTGCATTTTGGAGAATCAATGAAGAAAAGAATTTCTAGAGTTTGTTCATCTCCAGTCATATCCCTTGCATATCTTGTTCATTTAGTAAATAGAACTATTGACTGATGTTCTTGTTATATGAGCATCAGAAAATATTACATAAAAATATGTTTTCACATTAAAATTACCCAGTTTGTTATCTTGAAGTGTTTTCTTAAATAGATAATAGACTTTTAAAAAGACAAATATTCAATATGTTTTTCATCAAAGTCTTTATATTAAAGTGTTATCTGATATTTTATGATAGACTGATGATAGGCAGAATTCACAGATTTTTTTTTTTTTTCAGACATATAACTCTGCTCATGGGCAATTTAGTTATCACAACCAAAAACATGACCCTGCCAGATCTAAACTATTTAATAGTGAGGAAAAATATGCCTGCATTATATATTTGATGTCTTAAAAACATTGAATCCTAATGGACTGATAGAAAGCTTCACCCTTCATTAAGAACAGCTAACTCAACAACTTTATAATGCATACCTAATACAACTCATAAAATCAGGTATAAAAACAAGCTTTTTACATAATATTTAACTATCTACTTCCGGTTCCGGCGCGCGGATGTAAGCAGCTTGCTGGTGAAGCTCTGTGCCGGGCGCTACATATATCTGTCCTCCCGTCTCCTCTCCTTCCACCCGGCCGGTTTTCCTTAGTGGGAATCGGTAGCTGAGATATCTGGCAGCGTATGGAGAGATATTTGGTCCGGAGAGGCGTCACACTTATCACAGCCGGCGGCCTTGCCTCAGCGTGAATCGGAGAAAGCCAAGATGGCGCCCGTCAACCCAGCACAAGACACCCGAGCAGAGCAATGCTCACAGCAGCAGCAGCTTCCCAGCGCCCAAGCCGCAGACTTCGATGCCGCAGGAGATCTCCTGATCCCGGGACTACAAATATCATGTAAGTCCCTTCGCTGAGCTAGAGGAACGTTTGGATGTAGTTGAAACAGAGCAGTCCTATGCGAAAACGAAACTACAGCTATCGCAGAGACTGATTAAGACCTTACAAGACAAATCTGAAGATTTGGAAAACAGATCTCGGCGGAGTAATTTACGGCTCGTGGGCCTCCCTGAGAACTTTTCGCCATCTTGTCTGCATCAAATTTTTGCTGAGGAGTTGCCAACTGCGCTAGGTATACCCTCTCATTTTTTTCTTTTTTCTTTTTTTTTCTTTTTTTCTTTTTTTTTCTGTGTACCCTCTCCTTGCCTGGTCGAACGCGCTCATAGAATCGGCCCCCCTCGCATGTCTTCCAGCAAACACGCGGTGCCTAAACCCTATGAACTATGGAGACAAACAAGCTATCTTACAAGCCTACAAGAAAAATCAGCCGGATACCATGATCAGAGCCCGTAAAGTTCTCTTGTTTAACGATTTTTCTGCCGAGATTGCCAAAAGACGCAAGGCTTTTTCTTTCATTTGCACAGCTCTGGTGAAGAGGCAAATGCGTTTCTCTCTGCAATTCCCTGCCACCCTCCGCATCTTCAAACCAGATGGATCGGCTGAGATTTTCCACACTCCCGAGGATGCCGCGCACTACTTGGGCATTTCCGAATCACCTGCCACCCAAGCGCCGCAGACGTGACAGCCCAGACTCCCATCAGGACTCCATGGACTGACCGCGACATTGCTACCCTGTTTAGGTTATGTGCCTACGCCTACTAGCACTCTTGCGGTACTCCTGAAGGTTTTTGTTTTTCTTTTGTTTTCCTTGTTATGCGGGTTAAGCACCCACTCTAGATATATTTCACACATATGTATCTGTAGGCTATGATACTGGCCACGGTTTATGTGAGCGCCCAGGCGCGGGTGATTCACCGGTTCTAGGTGATCTTATCTTAGTTTATTTTAGGGATAAATGGAGCGGGACCCCGAGATCCACTCCCTTCCCGCAAAAAAGTGAAGTCCATAATGCTTTTTCTCGTGTCGCTCCTAGGGGCAATGCTCTCAGTTGCGCCGAAAGGCTGGTGTGTGTTCTTAAGTTCACATTGTTTTTTTGTATTATTACATGTACCTATACTGTATGTATTCCTTGCAATCGAGTCGCCTGTCACTGGTCTGCAGTCAAATGTCTCTCTCACTATCGGCTATATTTTTAGTGTAACATGAAAATAAAATCTTGGAACGTAAAGGGTCTCAGATCCCCTTCCAAGTGCTCTAAAGTGTTGCGACATTTACAACGTTTGAAAGCAGATATCGCTTTTCTCCAAGAATCTCACCTCCACCATACAGAATTCTTTAGAATGTCTAAGCTCTGGGTGGGAGAGACATTTGGCTCATCAGCTGTGAACAGGAAGGGAGGGGTGATAACACTTTTACATAAACGCTTGACCTATACTGTAATTGACCAGCAGAATGACGAGGAAGGTCGCATACATACACTAGTGCTAGACACACCGGCAGGACGACTCTCCCTCTACAATATCTATGGCCCCAACACAGACAGACGCCCATTCTTTTCCAAATTGGAGTCTCTATTAATTCAGGATGACACTACCGACAAGATCCTCTGTGGAGACTTCAATACAGTAATTAACAGTCTTGAAGACCGCAAACGATCCAGGGCAGTTCTCCCATCTAATGAGGGGGTTGACTCATTTCTGCAACCACTACTGGACTCAACCCACTTGCTTGACAGTTGGAGGCATTCGCATCCCATAGACAGGGAATATTCCCACTACTCCCATGCCCAGCAGGCATGGTCCAGATTGGACTATATTTTTATCTCCACATCACTTCTGAATAAGACAGATCAATCCAATATCTATGACATGGTTATATCCGACCACTCCCCGACAAGTATCTCCATCAGAGAGGACATACAGTTAGGGGCAGACAAGGTTTGGAGGTTTCCCACATACCTGGGGTGCCAAAATCAATTTCCAGCAACTCCTCCTATCTTGGTGGCTGGAATTCTTATCGGACATCGGTGCTCACAGAGACAACCCAGTCCTTTTTTGGGAGACCTCCAAAGCCGTCATCCGAGGAAAAATCATTTCATTTGTCTCCGCCTCCAAAAAGAAGGCCACGGCATCATATAATAAAGCTACCCAGGCAGTGAGAATGGCCTATACGGACTTTCTGGCTCGGCCATCTGAGACGTCTAAGGAAGCTTGGGTATCAGCCAAACGAGACTTTGACATTGCACAGGATGCCCTTGAGTCCTTTCGTAGGGATAATTACCTAGCAGACCTATATAGATTCGGGAATAAATCAGGGAAGATGCTGGCAAATTTGGCCAGGGGACGTAGGAAGCCACAGAACATTAGAGCAATTAAGGACGATATGGGGACTGTCCTAAACGACCCTAGGGCAATAGCCGAGGTTTTCAAGGAGTATTATAAGGCTTTATATACCCAAAAAACATTAAATTTAGCCGCAGGTTCTACATTTTTAGCCTCCCTTACTCTCCCTTCCATATCTCCAGAACAACTTGCACAGTTGAACGCCCCTATCACATCAGCCAAGGTCCTAACAGTGATCAAATCCCTGAAAAACAATAAAGCCTCTGGACCTGACGGTTTCTCAGGTGAATATTTCAAAATACTAACAGACGCCATAACACCTGACCTTACAACATTGTTCAGTGCAGTGCTGTTGGAAGGTACTCACTTACCATCCGGAGATCTGGCCCACATAAAGATGCTCCACAAGACGGGAAAGGATCCCCTCTCCCCCATAGCTTACAGACCCATATCCCTGATAAAACAGGACCTAAAAATCTTAACTAAAATAATGGCCGATCGCCTCGGTGATATTATGCCTGATCTAATAGGAGACAATCAGACTGGCTTCATCAAGGGACGGTCGGCGGTTTCTAACCTCCGCACGGTCCTTGCTGTTCAGGCTGCGGTTTCCAGGAGGTAGTACTCCAGCTAGACCCCATCACTCTGTAGTCGACGCAGAAAAGGCGTTTGATAATGTCAGCTGGGCCTGGCTGGACATGACTCTTACCAAATTCGGCATTCAGGGGCATTTTCCCAACTTTCTTAAGAATATCTATAGGAACCCATTGGCAAAAATTCATATACCAGGCATTCTCACTGATAACTTCCCCCTACAAAAAGGCACCCGCCAGGGGTGTCCCTTATCCCCTCTCCTTTTTAATTTGGCTATCGAACCCCTTGCCTAGTCCCTCATACATTCTGACACCTTTAGAGGCATATTAGTTGGCAATCGGGAGGTTAAAATTGCCTGCTTTGCAGATGACACATTGGTATTCATGGATTCACCCCAAGATCACCTCTCGGCTCTATTGGAAGCTTTTGCCCTCTTTGGATCCTTCTCGGGGTACAAAGTAAATGTGGACAAATGCCAGCTCCTCCCCCTAAGTCACCAGATAAATCTAAACTCCCCCCCTCGATTGTTATAAATGACTCCGCTATTACCTACTTAGGCATAAAAATAGGTAAATCGCCCCTATCCCTATATAATCTAAACTACCCTCCGCTTATACACCGAATTGAACATGAACTTAAAAAATGGTCTTCTCTCCCCCTGTCCCTTATAGGCCGCATTCACTTGTTAAAGATGATGTCCTTCTAACTTCTATACCCTATGCAAACGATTCCCCTTCTCATACGACACAATGATATCACTAAACTTAAAAGCATCTTCAACAAATTCATTTGGCAAGGTAAACGAACCCGTATAGCTTATGATGTCCTCTGTCTTCCTACTTCTGAAGGGGGGGGGGGGGTGAAATTGCCAGATATCAGGTTATACAATTTAGCTGCAATGTTCCGCCACGTGCGTGATTGGATCTTATCCTCTAACTACTTCTCCAACTGAGGATTGGAGTCTCAGATGGTTGAGCCATGGAAGCTACCGGCACTATTGCATACCAAATTGTCCCAGTTACCAAATTCTGTGAAATCAAATTTACTCCTGACTGACACGATAGCTACATGGAAGACGGTCCGGAAGATGTTTAATCTTCCCTACTGCCTTTCCAAATACTTCCCCCTATGGGGATCGCCAGGTTTTCCGCAGGGGCAGACTAATCCTTTATACAAGGAGTGGAGAGCCCGCCATATCGACTCATTTAAAGAACTGTTAAACCCTTCCACCAATAAGTTTCACTCTTGGCAATCATTTGCTAAACAATACAATCTTACCAAGTCGCAATTCCTGCAATTCTCTCAGGTGATTTCCTTTTTTAATTCCCTGGTGCTCCATAGTAATGACGTAGAAACATCCAATCCTTTTGATTCTCTCATAGGCCCCCCCCCCCACGAGGAGAGACTCTTTATCAGACATATACTGCCTCCTCAAGCGATACTGTCAGAAGACATTGGTTTCCAAAGCGTTGGGAAAATGGAACTCCAAACTAACTAAGGCTGACGTATCCCTCCAGTTGAAAACTGGTATCCAATATGTCAGACAATCTACCCCTAATGAATCTCTGAGAGAAATGCATCTGCGCATTCTGCATTGGGCTACTTATGCCTTTAACTTACCATATAGAGACACGTCATTCATACATCTGGACAAATGCCCAAAATGTAAATTGCCAGGAGCGGATCTCGAACATTGCATATGGAGCTGCCCCCACATACTAGATTATTGGTTGGAAGTGCGCTCCCTTATAAAGTCTGTTTGGAATATTGATATGGAACTGGACATGATGTCTTACATCTTTCATTACAAACCAAAATCTCCCCCAGATCCTGTCATGGCCGCTGATGAAGCCATACCGACTGTAGCGACCAAAGGAATCCATTTAGTTCTCCTGGCGGCACTTAAATGCATTCTCAAACACTGGATTCAGCCAACCACCCCAACAATTGCTGAGCTAAGAGACTTCATTGACTCGCTACTCCATCACAAACTCATATACACTCTTAGAGATAAGGAGAAAAGGACTAAGGCATTTTTTACCAAATGGAGGAAATACCTCCACCACTGGCCCTCCTCTGACAAGAGACAAGCGCTAATGAAACACTTTAAACTGACTGAATGGTATTGTCTAGAAGATCTCAAGGGCTCATTAGGGAACCTCAAGGTTCCATGATTACAGACATTAGCACTCTCCTAGGGAATATCGTGACCGCTACTGCAAGGAGTACCTCATGACCCCTAGTTCCATCACCATGAAATCTCTTACTATAGTCAAATTAGATACACGACTGCGATCCTGGCTGTCAGTCCTGGAATACTTCCTCCTTAGAGTCATAAAAATGTCTCGCTGCTAAGGTACATGTAACTAGTTTCTAGTTTTTAGTTTTAGTTTTGGGTTAACGTTCCTACATAATACTTACTTTCAGTATTAAGTGCTCTGTGTTTATGGTCAGTGCTCTTTTAATATTAAGTCACAACTTGCTCGGGAATGAGTATTGATGCACTGCACCGACCTTTTCGTTTCTCTTATCTTACGGATTTGCTCATACATGTCGTAGAATACAGAACTGCATTGTATTGTTCTTTACATGTAAAAAGTTTTGACAACTTTTGTCGTGACAATGTTATCTTTACTACCCTTTTCTGTCATGTAAAACTCCAATAAAATATATAAAAAAAAAAAATATTTAAACTATCTAGCAGTACAATATGGGAATTTGTAATATGATAAATTATTACAATTTCAGCTGTTTTTATCATTTCCTACCGTATGCGACTGTAAAGTGAGATTAAGGCTATGTTCACATTACGTAAGAGACCGGTTGTTCCGTGACCCGGCCGGGTCAGGGAATGGCCGGTCTCTGCAAAGATAGTAGTAGTACCGGCCGGGTGATCTTTCCTGCTGCAGTGTTCTGATGCGGGCGCATTAGCCCGCGCCCGCTTCAGAACTCTCATAGCACACAATGAAGCAAGCGGCCGGAGCCGTTCGTTTCATTGTGTGAACTGACAGCTCTTTTAAGAACTGACATGTCAGTTCTTTGCAGCGCCGCATGGGATCCTGGCCGGAGCATATACTATGTGTATACGCTCCGGCCGGGATCCCATAGAAGAATAGGCAGTGTTTCACACCATACAAAGTATGGCTGTTGTTGTGGATGGCAACAATGACCGTACTTACGCTGTGTGAACATAGCCTAAAAATAATGACAGATTCTATGTTTAAGTTGCACTGTTTTATGAAAGTCTATAAAAATTGTGCACAAAATAGATATAGTAAGTGCACCAATACCTTGGATGGTTACATTAAAGAAGCACAGATACAATGAAGATAAGTCCATTGATATAAACATGACACATAGAATGAAATTATCCACTTTGTACATTGTTGAATGCATTTAGCAAAACAATAGTATTAAATGGTTATTTTTCCTTTTTGTGATTTAACAACTTTTTATGCATATAAAAAAATATAACTGTAGAGTTAGAATTATTAGTAGTGGCTCATAATGTGGCTGTCACATGCTACTACTGGATACTTCCTCCTATGGTGACATAACATACTAGATAGTTGAAAAAAGGAGGCTTGACTGATAGATAATTATATATAATGAGTCTGTTATAATTGTTAAATTTGCACATATAGATTATCATAATTTCCTGTTGAATAAACAAATCAGTCAGTCAGCAACACTGTAGGGACATCTATTGTGTTAGGTGTTTGCTATTATGTGCCATGTTGGTAAAAAAAAACAGTGAATCGTATATTTGTGTTAATTCTGAAAAACTGTGAATTAAATACTTATCCTTATTTTATTACTTTTACCACAGATTTTATGTATTAAAACTATAGTATGGTGTGTCTCTGACATGTTTTTCAATTTCTTATAGAGTTTAGAAACTGATGCCATGTTATGACTAACCTCCTATTTTTTTTTAACAATCCCTCAAAATCTACGTGTGAACACAATGGGGATGATTTATTAACCCCTTGCCTCTAAAGCCTGTTTTGGCCTTAATGACCAAGCTAATTTTTTAAAATCTGACCTGTCTCACTTTATACGCTTATAGCTCAGTGATGCTTTAATGTATGCTAGCGATTCTGAGATTATCAATATGTCTTCTTTATTCTGGCATAATTTGGTAAACATATTTTACTTTTTTAAGGTGTTACGGGGCTTAGAAATTTATCAGCAATATATCAAATTTTCATGAAATTTCCAAAATGGATTTTTTTTAGGGACCAGTTCTTTTTTTAAATGGATTCAGGAGGCTTGTATACTGGAAACCCTCATAAGTGACCCCATTTTGGAAACTAGACACCTTAAAGAATTAATCTAGGGGTATAATGAGCATTTTAACCCTACAGGGGCTGGAGGAAAGTGTTCACCATTAGGCCGTAAAAAAATGGAAAATTTAAATTTTCCAATAATATATACGTTTAGATTAAAGTATCTTATTTTCAAAAGGAACATGAGAAAATCCGCACCACAAAATTTGTAACACAGGTTCTCCTGAGTACAACGGTACCCCATATGTGGGCATAAACCACTGTATGGGCACACAGCGGGGCTCAGAAGGAAAGGAGCGCCAATTAGCATTTTCAGTTCAGATTTTGCTGAAGTAGTTTCTGAGTGCCAGGTGCGTTTGCAGAGCTCCTGTAGTGTCCTCAGAAGAGAACCCCCCCAAAAGTCACCCCATTTTGGAAAGTACACCCCTCGAAGAATTCATCTTGGTGTGTGGTGACCATTTTGACCCCACAGGTATTAGAGGAAAGTATTCAAAATAAGACAGTAAAATTTAAAAACTAGAATTTTTCCAATAATATGTTCGTTTAGTTTGAAATTTCTCAATTTCACTAGGAACAGGGGAGAAGCTGCATGCCCAAATCTGTAACGCAGGTTCTCCTGAGTAGAACGGTACCCCATATGTGGGCATAAACCACTGTATGGCCACACAGCGAGGCTCAGAAGGGGAGGAGCGCCAATTAGCATTTTCAGTGCAGATTTTTCCGAAGAAATTTCTGAGCGCCAGGTGCGTTTGCAACGCCCCTGTAGTGTCAGCAGAATAGAACCCCCCCAAAAGTCACCCCATTTAGGAAAGTACACCCCTCAAAGAATTCATTTTGGGGTGTGGTGACCATTTTGACCCCACAGGTATTAAAGGAAAGTATTTAAAAGTAGAGAGTAAAAAAGAAAAACTCGATTTTTTTCCAATAATATGTTGGTTTAGTTTGAAATTTCTCAATTTCACGAGGAACAGGAGAAAAAATGTACCCAAAAATTTATAACGCAGGTTCTCGTGAGTAGAACAGTACCCCATATGTGGGCATAAACCACTCTATGGGCACACAGCAGGGATCAGAAGGAAGGGAGCGCCAATTAGCTTTTTCAGTGCAGATTTTGCTGAAGAAGTTTCTGAGCGCCAGGTGCGTTTGCAGAGCCCCTGTAGTGCCAGCGGAGTAAAATCCCGCCATAATTCACCCAATTTTGGAAAGTACACCCCTCAAAGAATTAATCTTGGGGTAGGATGAACATTTTGACCCCACAGGTATTAGAGGAAAGTATTCAAAATAGACAGTAAAAATGAAAAACTCGAATTTCTCCAATAATATGTTCCTTTAGTTGGAAATTTCTAAATTTCACAAGGAACAGGAGAGAAAATGTACCCCAAAATCTGTAACTCTGATATTTTCTATCACAGTAATCATAGTTCAGTGACAGAGACCAAATTGGTCTCTGTCACTTTAAATTTTCAGAGCTGGCTGGTTGTGGAGAGCATGCGCACTTCATAACCAGCCAGGACACCGAAGAGGAAGGAGCTCCGTGGATCCGGTGAGTATATGGGGAAGGGCGGGTGACTGGGGGACGGGGGTGACTGGGGGGGTGGGGGGCGACTTGGGGGGCGACACTGTAACACTTTTTATCCCCTGTCACCAATGATTTATGGTGACAGGGGATAAAAAGTGCCGGCAGCACAGGGAACAGGCGATCAGCGGTATATAGTATATACCGCCGATCGCCTGTTCCGGGACCCCACAGGGGGGTCCCCGAACACTGCCCCATGCTCTCCACTACCTCTGGTGGCGGAGAGCATGGGGCTTTGATCATTTTTTAATTTGTTTGTTCGCAGGGATGGGGGCGGCCATCTTGGATCTGATGGCCGCCCGGGGAGGGGAGAGGGTTTGTGATCGGGGCACTAGGGGGGCTGATCTGGGGTCTGATTATTACATTTTCATCTCCCCCACCGTGGATTCACGGTGAGGGGAGATGAAAGCTGTCGGCGGCGCCGGTACCGGAGATTGCTGTTATAACGTTGATATCGGCGATCTCCGGTACCGGCGGCAGGGGAAGGGGGGCCGGGGGACACAGTGACAGTGGCGACGGGAGGAGGCAACGTGCTGCAGCCTCCTCCCGCCACCAGATCGGCGGCAATCATCACATCTCCCCCATAGACGCTGCGGTCGATGCGACCGCAGCGTTTATGGGGTTAACTGCCCGGGGGGAGCGCGGCTCCCCTCCGGGCAGAGGCAGCGGGAGGATGTGGTGTGATACTGCCTCCTCCCGCTGCCCGATCTCACTTACAGACAGCGGGGGGAGGCAGGAACAACATGACAATTGGGGAACGTCATGTTGCATTAACTACCTACTTTACATGACGTTCCCCAAACGTCATTTTGCGGCAAGGGGTTAAAACCTGCCATAATTAACATATTTATTAAGCAAACAGGTTTTTTTTTTCATGGGTTTTACAATTAATATTAACCACTTCTAGTCGGGCAGGATGAGTTTTCATATGTGTAAAACCTGTCAGATTTACTAAAAGCAATAGGACACATTAATAAATAAGTTAGTTTGGGAAACTTAAACCTTCAACCAGACAATTTTTAGGAAGTCTGCCCCAATAAGTCTAGTTAAAGGGGTTGTCCAGAATAAAACATATTAAGCTATGCCGCTGAAGCTGAAGGATCATGATAGTGATGTATACTTACCTGTCCTGCTCCGATGCAGCTGCTGCATCCCAGGCCGCCCACTCTCTTCTGCTGTCAGTCATTCTAAAACATCCAGCAATGTACAGTACTGTTCTTACCGGATATGGAAGTTCGGCATAGACGCTATACTATCTTAGCTTTATTCTATATGCTGAGCTTCTATTTAAGTAGTGAATGGCAGGTTTCAGCAGTGAGACCAGCTGTGTTATTTTTAATGACTGTAACTGGTTTAAGGGAATCTGTTAGCTACCGGGCCCTACCTAAGGCATTGACAGTGTGCTGTAGCTGACAGTCCCCTAGTGAGCATGGTGCCCTTTGGTAATTTTCCTTGCAGTGGATTATGCACAATATCACGTCTCCTACTGTAATGAAGTGTCAAAAAGTAGTTGTGTGTGCCACACTCTGGCCGCCTTACCACTCCTTCCTTCTCCCTCCTCTTTGTGTCTAATCAATACTGCCCAGCCTCCTGCTTGCATAGCTGTCAGCCAGTGTCTCTGATTGCAGATCAGTCCTCTGAAAGAAACATTCAGATATAGTTGAATCTCTGGTCCCAAATGTGTAGAAGCTGTGGTCTAGGGGTAACTAACCTGTCTAGAGACCTGCCAGCAGGTATCTTTGGTTCTAATCCCCTGATGAAAATGAAATAGAGGTCTTTATTTTTTTTCCTCATCATTGTATCATTTTTAAAGCTCAGTATTTTGCAACCAAAACCAGGAGTGGATTTAAAACACAGAAAGGCTATGTTCACACACTGTTGAAATTGAGTGGATGTATACTATTTATTGGCAAATAACAACCATTGTTTTTAATATAATGGTAATTTTTTGCTATTAAATGGCGGTCATCCACTCAATTTCAGTGAACATAGCCAATCTGTACTTTTAATCAACTCCTGTTTTTGGTTTCAAAATATTGACCAAAATACTGAGCAAAAATACTGTGTGTGAACATAGTATTAAGATTACACAATAATGAGAAAAAATAAAGGCCTCTATTTCATTTCCATCAGGGGATTTGAACCAGAGAAAGAACTGCTGGCAGGTCTCTAGACAGGTGATTAAGCCCTAGACCACAGAGATTCAACTATATCTGACTGTTTCTTTCAGACAAAAACTGGCTACAGAGGACTGATCTGCAATCAGAGACACTGGCTGACAGCTGAGTCAGCAGGAGGCCGGGCAGCATTGATTATTCATGAAGATGAGGGAAGAGGAAGGAGAGGTGAGTTGTGCTAGAGTGTGGTACAAACAACTCCTCCAACTCCTTTGACACTTAATTACAGTAGGAGACGTGAAATTGTGCATAATCCACTGCATGGAAAATTACCAAAAGGCCCCATGCTCACTAGGGGACTGCCAGCTACAGCATACTGTCAGCACCTTAGGTAGGGCCCGGGAGCTCATCATTTGCACACACATAATTGTTCTTGGAGGTTTGAGTTAACACTCTTAATAAAACATATGAAACATTATACTTTATGATCACTATTCTATTTCGTAAGGAGCACTTGTGGCTTTATTTGCCTTTATGGCGACTGGCAAATACAGGAAGCAAAGCAACAAGAAGGTAAATAACTAGATATGTTTCAAACATTATTATACATTGCAATGATGGAAGCCATAAATTGCACAATATCACAGAGCAAACCAGACTGACAGTTATAACCATGCCAGATGAGGAAATTAATTCCAAAAGTAATGCTGAGTGTTAGGGTTAGTATCATAAAGACATTTTATGACCTAAATATTTTCAACATTTAATCTCATATAAGATTTAAGACATTTTACAGTTGATTGCTCTTTTTCACGGTGTACCCTCATTAAATTTGTTACATTTTTGACAGGATGCTTGTATTTATTAGTGGAAGCAAATGTGGCTTAATTAAAATGTTTACTAGTTTTTATTTTGCTCGTTAGAAGAAAAAACATATGACATATAACATATAGAATGACTGTGATGGCGCAAAAGAATAACATTCTAACATCTATTTCTAAGATAACAATACAGAAATACCCCTAGAAATACCTTTCTGTTCATGTTACGCCCCTGTTTTCAGCCAGTTAGTGTATGCTTACTGTTTATTCTTTATTCCTCCTCTCCTTGGATGAGGTCTGGTTTCAACCTTCTGTTGTCCAGAATGAATAAATTCTTTGCTGATTCCCATTTGTTGCAGGTGCTGCTAGTGCATATTCAAACTAAAAGGGAAGGGCTGACTGATCCCCTTGTGATTCCACTGTCTAGGGGAAGATGAATCACTCAGATGTCCAGCTGTTCCAGCTCAGAATGAAAAAGCCTATTAGTAGCCTTCAGGCTCTTACCTCTCTTACTTCTCTCACCTTCCTTCCTTTCGTAAGGAAGCTGAGGGACCACTTTTTTATCACTGGGTAAGTAGGTAGAGTTAGAAGCAGGGAAAATCATGGCCATGTCCCACACCGAACTGAACACCATTAGCACAGTAATTACAAAGGCATGTATCATAATAAACAGTCTTATCATTGTCTCTCTAGAGCCCAGCTGTCTCTGTCAGCCAACTCTTCCTGCAACTGCATGACTTCCATGAAGACCAGTTGGACATTTAAGGACAAGTCTTCAAAGTGTAATTGTCATTTCAGGTGTTTTTTAAGCATAAATTGTCCTGTGTACAGTGAAATAACAGTTACACTTTAGGTACTTAATTTGAAATGGTAATGAAAAGTTGTAGAAAAAGCATAGGGATAGACCTCATTGGTGATGTGGCTGTAAAGTGAATGTACCATCAGGTATGTTTTTTAGTTTATGTGAGCTGATCCGTGCCGGCATGGGGATCCCCGGTTCCTGTGCTTGGCGCTTTTCTTTGCTGTGTAGCCGCCCAGCTGTATGCACTGTGAGCCGGCCACCTTCCCCTAGTGTCACAATATCCAGTTGTAGGAAGAATCTCGGCACTCACGTCTTGCTGCAATTATATATTTATTACATAGTTAGATAGTTAATACTGTTGAAAAAAGACACATGTCCATCAAGTTCAACCAAGGAGGGGATGGATACAGGGAAGGGGGAGGGGTGATAGGTTATATACATATGCATTTATATTAATTTGCTCTAAGAACTTGTCTAGCCCTGTTTTGAAGCCCTCTACTGTTTTTGCTGTGACCAGATCCTATGGTAGACTGTTCCACAGATTCACAGTTCTCATTGTAAAGAAGGCTTGTCGCCTCCGGAGATTGAACCTTTTTTTCTCCAGGCGGAGGCAATGCCCTCTTGTCCTTTGAGGGGGTTTTACCTGGAACATCTTTTCCCCATATTTCTAGTAGGGGCAATTTATATATTTAAATAAGTTAGTCATATCTCCCCTTAAACGTCTCTTCTCCAGACTAAACAAATGTAACTCCCCTAATCTCTCCTCATAACTAAGATGCTCCATTCCCCTTATTAGTTTAGTTGCCCGTCTTTGTACCCTCTCCAGCTCTAGAACATCCTTTTTATGAATCGGGTTCCAAAACTGGACAGAATACTCCAGATGAGGCAGCACCAAAGCTTTATAAAGCGGTAATATTATATCCCTGTCCCGTGAGTCCATGCCTGTTTTAATGCATGACAATATCCTGCTGGCTTTAGAAGCAGCTGACTGACATTGTGTGCTGTTCTGTAGTCTATTATCTACAAGTACACCCAGATCCTTCTCCATCAGCGACTCTCCCAGTGTAACTCCCCCCAGGACATATGATGCATGCGGGTTATTAGTACCCAGGTGCATAAGTTTACATTTATCCACATTGAACCTCATTTGCCAAGTGGACGCCCAAACACTCAGTGTGTCTAAGTCATCCTGTAACATCTGCACATCCTCCATAGACTGTACTGTACTACAAAGCTTGGTGTCATCCGCAAAGATAGAAACATTGCTGTTAATTCCATTCTCAATATCATTAATAAGCAAGTTAAACAGAAGAGGGCCCAGTATTGACCCTTGGGGTACAGCACTTATTACCGGGGACTATTCGGAGTAGGAATCATTGACCACCACTTTCTGGGTACGATTATTAAGCCAGTTTTCAATCCAGTTACACATAAAATTTTCCAAACCGATAGACTTTAACTTATCCATCAGATGTCCATGAGGAACTGTGTCAAACGCTTTAGCAAAGTCCAGGTACACGATATCCACAGCTGCGCCCCCATCCAGGCTTCTACTTACCTCTTCATAGAAACATATTAGGTTGGTTTGACAGCTTCTGTCCTTAGTAAAACCATGCTGGTTATCACTTATAATACTATTAGCCACTACATATTCCTGGATGTAGTCCCTTATAAGCCCCTCAAATAGTTTCCCCACAATGGACGTTAAGCTTACAGGTCTATAGTTACCTGGGGAAGTTCGAGAGCCCTTTTTGAAGACCGGCACTACATTTGCCTTACGCCAGTCCCCCGGCACAATACCAGTAAGCAAAGAATCAAGGAATATTTCATACAAGGCTAGAGAAATTACAGAACTGAGTTCCCTAAGAACTCTGGGGTGTAATCCCCATTGAGTTTGTTTAATTTATCTTGGACCATATCTATAGTAAACCAGTTCAGTACATTACATGTGTTAGCAGCACTGGCCCCACCCACCTGGCCCCACCCACAACAGCTCCATCCTCTTCTTTTGTATATACAGAGCTGAAGAACCCATTAAGTAACTCTGCTTTCTCCTGATCCCCAGTTATTAATTCCCCTTCGCCATTATTTAGGGGTCCTACATGCTCTGACCTTGGTTTTTTTGCATTAATATATTTGAAGAATTTTTGGGGGTTTCTTTTGCTATCTATAGCTACCTGCCTTTCATTGTGAATTTTTGCTGCTTTTATTACATTTTTACAGGTTTTATTTACTTCTTTGTAATGTTTAAATGCTACAGCTGACCTCTGATTTATATTTTTTGAATGCCCCCTTTTTTCTCATTTATAGCCCTTCTAACCTCGGTTGTAAGCCATGTGGGATTTGATTTTAACCGTTTATATTTGTTACCCATAGGAATATATTTGGCAGTACAGTTATTTAATGTGGATTTGAAGATTTCCCATTTATTAGCTGTATCAGTATGTCATAGCAGGCTCTGCCAGTCTATGCCCTGAAGTTCTGCCCTTAACCCAGGAAAATTGGCCCTTTTAAAATTAAGAATTTTTGCCCTCCCAACATGTTTTTCTTTTCTACACTTTAAGCTAAAAGTCACTATATTGTGGTCACTATTACCCAGGTGTTCATGGACAGTGACATCCCCAACCAGCTCAGTGTTGTTAGAAATAACCAGATCCAACAAGGCATCACTTCTAGTTGGCTCCTCCACAAACTGGCCCAGAAAATTATCCTGCAGTAGGTTAAGAAATTCCCTCCCCTTTGTGGTTTTAGCTGAACCGTGACCCCAATCTATATCTGGGTAGTTGAGGTCCCCCATTACCACTACTGTTCCCTCCCGGGCAGCCCGCTCTATTTGTCTATTCAACTGACCATCTATCCCCTCAGTAATGTTGGGGGTCTATAAATTACACCAAGAATAATTTTTTACTTTTTACCTCCTTCTGTAGTTCTACCCATAATGCTTCCACATCATCACAGTCATCGCCCACTATTGCATCTTTTACACTCACTTTAATATCATTTCTGACATACAGACATACTCCTCCTTCCCTTCTGCCCACCCGGTCCCTTCTGAACAATGCAAATCCCTGAATATTGACAGCCCAGTCATGTGAGGAGTCCAGCCATGTCTCAGTCACACCAACCACATCAATGGACTCCTCCAGAACCAAGGCCTCTAGCTCCCCCATCTTGCTGGCTAGACTTCTGGCATTAGTAACCATACACTTTATATTACCATCGTGTTTAACCGCTTCATTATAAGAAATAGGATTTATTACTGTGCTGTGGCTACAATCATCCTCACTGTTCATCCGCAACATATGGATCTCCCTATCCACTGCTCTTATCCTCCCCCCACAGGACCCTTCTCCTCCCTCCTCAATGATCTGTCCCTTCTCTAACCTATCCGCCACTATATTACACACTACATTGTCCTCCCTCCACATCCCTAGTTTAAAAACCTCTCCACCCCTTCTAGTATTCTCTCCCCCAGCACAGCGGACCCCCTTCCATTAAGGTGCAAATTATCTGCGGAAGGTGCAAATTATCTGAATTATTATATAAATTATTAAATTCATGTAAATAAAGGACGCTGCACGCGTTCCGATATGACGGCCTTTCTCAACAGCATAGCAATACATGTAATTTGGCACAATATATACATGTCATTAGACTCACAATGATTACGTCACATCACGTGATTATAGTACAATAAAAAAAATTCAAACCATATGATGATAATTCATCTATTCTGTTCCCTCATTCTGTTGTATCTGAAATAAAATGGAATAAGGTCAAATCAAATAAAAGATATATCCCATCACAAAAGTTTTGCTATTTCATAATCCCTATTTAAACCATGCGGTTCTAACGTACGGAGGGAATGAATCCAGAAAGCTTCACGTTTTAACAGCAACCGTTTTGAGTCACCTCCTCTTCTTGGTAAATGCTCTATTATCTGGAATTTAAGTTGTGAAATCTGATGTTGGCACTTGTGAAAATGATGTGGGACTGGCAATAAGAGGCTTTTATGCCTGATCGTCGATTTATGTTGAATCAAACAATCCTTCATTTTTTGTGTGGTTTCACCAATGTATATTAGGCCACACGGGCACTTCAACAGGTGTACCACATTTTTACTCTCACCTGTGTAAAAACTTTAATTTTGTATTGTTTGCCCGTATGGGGACGGCTCACCGTATCACCTTTAATTACATTTGAGCATTGTTGGCAGTGCAAACATGGGAAGGTGCCTGTCCTTCTACTGCAAAGGACTCTCTGTGAATCTGAGGCTTTGGTGCTTAAGTCTGCCTTCACTAATTTGTCTCTTAAATTTGACGCCCTTTTGTTACACATAAGTGTTGGCGATTTAAATTCTGCTACTCGTGGATGCACATCATGCAAAATGTGCCAATATTTTCTTATCGCTCCATTTATAATGTGATTTAAAAGGTGAAATTTACAAACAAAAGGAATATGTGGAAATATCCCCTCCCCTCTGTGACGCGGCACTGTTACAATCAATAAAGCAGCATCACAGAGGGACGGAATATTGTCACACTGGGGGCAGCGGGCCCACCCCAAATGTATAGAGCTGGGACGATTCACAGCAAAAGAGCGTGGGAACCAGGCCAAGCGTGGGAAAAGGACCATGCCATCAAGATCCCCATGTTGATGCAGATTGGCTGATGTAAAAAAAAGTGATGTATCGGATTTGCTTTAAGATAACCGTATTTTACTTTTCTGCTGATTTTTTTTTGTGCTGAGAAGGAGATTAATGGTGCGTTCACACCTACAGGATCTGCAGCTGATTTTCTGCAGCAGATTTCATTTAAATAACTGAACACAGCATCAAATCTGCTGCAGATCTGCTGCAGATCCTGTAGGTGTGAACGCACCCTATAGGTGATTTTTTTTTTTTTTTACTGATCAGAGGCAAGTACTGAAACTAGGGATGAGCGAACCGGGTTCGGGTTCGTGTTGATCCGAACCCGAAAGATCGGCATTTGATTAGCGGGGGCTACTGAACTTGGATAAAGCTCTAAGGTTGTCTGGAAAACATGGATACAGCCAATGACTATATCCATGTTTTCCACATAGCCTTAGGGGTTTATCCAACTTCAGCAGCCACTGCTAATCAAATGCCGAAAGTTCGGGTTTGGATCAACTCGAGCATGCTCGAGGTTCGCTCATCTCTAGCTAAAACCTGTTCTTTTTTCTCATCTTTTTTTTTTTTTACATTATTATGGGGCCATAACAATATTTGAAGACAGCAAGCTCCATGGACCATAGGCAATAATAGACAGGAGCTGTCCCATTTAGATAAATAAGAAAGGCTTCTGAGCATGCTCAGTGAACCTTATAGAGGTCATTTCACAAGGAGAGGGCAGCTATTTTGTGTATCACTGTTATCTTTATACTGGTGTCAGCTAACACTGTTGATAAGAAGGCATCGCTAGAAAATAACCTGTACAGAACAAGACGTGTTTGCTTTTTTTTTAGGCCTAGTGACAAAAATTTAAACTGCTAGATTTTAGGATTATTTTAAAATACAGATAGCAAAATGAAAACTCTGAAAAGTATTACCAAACATATCTAAGAAATATGATTTACATTGTCCAGAAACTATTTTATTTGCCAAGTTTTAATGGTGACCTTGTCTTAAAAAAATGTACTTACATGCATCAATCCCCTACCTGTACCATTCCAACAGTACCCAAACCCAGTACTTACCCCTTCTTGGTCTAAGGGCTGTATTACAAGCTTGCTTCCTCCCTGTTCCCCGGTCACTGCCTGTGCTATTACTTTCACAGACAGTAAGCGGGAGGAGGAGGGGGAAGGGGTACGGGGAGCTGCAGGAGGGGCTGCCCAGACAATCTATTAAAGAGAGTGGAGCAGCAAGCAGAAGTCCATCATTACTGTTTTGATTCAACATGTTAAAAGACAATGATCAGCCAACATTGTGCAAACAAGTATCGACCGGAACAGCCACTAATCAGACAAGTGCGGCCAATAATCATTTGGTGCAATAGAGCCTTAATGGTTCATTTACACGGAGCGATAGTTTGCCCAATCGAACGATGAACACTTTCGAAGTAACAATGTGTCTAATCGATCATCGTTTAGACGGAACAATGTATCTTTGGAAAAATCGTCTTTCGGTGAAAGACTGTTTAGACGAAGTGATCTGCGAATTTTCAGTGAATGACCAACGACGATTTGAGATTATGTTGAAAGATCACGATGAGCAATTTATCGCTCGTCACTTGATTGTTTGCTGTGTTTACACAAGCCGATTATCGATCAATCGCTCAATCATTATTGCGAAAATTTGATATTCGTTCAGTGTAAACAGACCATAAGTTTCTACACTAGGGGGAGATTTATGAAAGGGTGTAAATATGCCCCAGGTGTAAACTGCCCACAGCCACCAATTACAGCTCCACTTACATTTTAAATAAACAAAGTGGAGGGACTGTGGTGAAAATGCTATAATACGTCTTATAGCATGTATTTATTAATATGTACATTAAACACAAACATGAAAAACAGGTTTTATGATTAGATAATTGTAGGTAAAGATATAAGGGGTAAAGGTATGAGATAGGGGTAACCTATCTCATACCTTTACCCCTTATACTGTATCTTTACCTACAATCATCTAATCATAAAACCTGTTTTTCATGTTTGTTTTTAATGTACATATTAATAAATACATGCTATAAGACGTATTATAGAATTTTCACCACAGTCCCTCCACTTTGTTTATTTATTTAAAAGCCTAGGACTGTGGGAACTCTTTACCTAAGTTCAATTATTAGGTTCCTTGACCCAACCGCTAAGCTCTTCCACTTATATTTTACCAGAGCTGAAAGCTGAGCTGTGATTGGTTGCTTTGGGCAGTTTATACCAGGTGTATATTTAAACCCTTTCATAAATCTCCCCCTTGGTAATTACTTTCTGGGTCACCACTGCAACCAGTATTGGCTGGGCAGACTTTTCCTTTTCTCAAGATTAAGATCAGAAATTGCCCACCCTGGCCACATTTACAAATACAAAATAATCCTGAAACAAAAACAAAAACAAAGATTACTGAGATTACTCAAAACAAGGCAGAGATAAAAAGAGAAGAATTCTAATAAAATGTTAATTATTCCAATGTCTGAGTTACTCAGTATCACTTCAGTAAAAAGCTAGCAGTTAAAGCTGTATACTGACCTACCATGTCAACAGGATGCCTAACAACAAACCAAACTAAAAAATGGTATAGCAAATTATTTTTTATAAAAAGATTACATTATATCAACTTTTTGACATTCAATGTAACACGGTCATGTATCAATGGCCATGATGCACTGGTGCACTGTAAACCAGTCATCGGAAGCTGTGGTATTTGTGTTACCAAGGTAATGTGACATCAGGTCAGCTTGGAATACACACGCTAATGTTAACATTTATTAAGGGTACCAAAGTGCACATTTTTGATCCAATAAAAACTGACAGAATGTAGGTGGACTGAAAGATTCAATGTATCTCTGGGTAGTTATGTTATTTTATTATTTTAATATTTATGAAGACTTTTCTGTTTAACAATTTCAGATTCTTTTTACCATGGAAGTTTAACAACATTAACTAGTTAAAAAAGCAAACTAAGATAAGACATGCAATTATATGCAAACATTTCACGTGCAGGCTTAGAATTAGAATCAGTTTAGAATTTGAATGAGTTTAGAATTAATTGCACAACTCCATTCAAAAATTTTGCCACACTCTAATCCAGTCTTCTGTTGATGCATGAGTACATATAGGCAATTAGTAACAGATATTCAATAAACAGTAGCCACTCGAGTTTAAGTTTTGTTTCCTTTAGATACTTTTCATCAGGGCGTTTACAATATAAAAAGTGATTTAGAGTCTATGTCTCCAAAATGCTGGCACACATCAATGATGTTTCCGTATGTAAACATATGTGCCATTGCCATTTACCCAGGGTTCAATGTATGACACCAGACATTCTGTGACACGACTGGTGTAGTACTGCAGTACCAGCAGTAATGTGACATGTCAGGCAGTACTGCAGTACCAGCAGGATGACCTTCATTTCTTTTGAATTGGAATGCAGGCACATATGGCTGTGCCTGCATTCCAATTCACCAAAGCTGACAATGTAAAGTGCGGCTCCGACCCTGTGGCATACTGATGCTGCCAAGCCCACCACTGTCTGGCTGTCCTGCACTTGCACAGCCATGGTGAATTAACATGGGTATAAACTGCTTTGGTCCACGGAGGACAATATTTAAAAATGGTGCACCCCTTAACATCTGAAGGTGGGCACCGTAGTGACAGACAACAAGAGGAACATCATATCAGCACTGCAGCAGAGAGAGATGACACACTTTCCATGCATGGCTCACATGGGGAACCTACTGATGGAAAAGCTCCTCGGTTCCTTCCCAGGACTCAGCAGCTGAAATCACATCCTTGGTGTCAGGATCAGGCGATACAGACAGGACAAGACAGTGGGCCCTAGGTCTGAACCCCCCCACTGTCACCTGCCTACTTGCCTCAAGCGGCCCTAGACGGCCGTGGACAACAACGAAGTTGTTCCCTATGCTGCATAAGTGAAACACAGTACAAGATGGACAGACAAACACAATATAGAATAGTAAAACAGTCCGGGTCAAACCACACGGGCACGCAGTACACAATCAGTAACACAAGGGATAGTCAAAAGTCAGGCGGAGGTCAGAACACGAGTAAGTCAGGCAGAAGGAATTAGGACGGAGTTCGCAGGAATAGGATAAGGGGAGCTGGGATCAGAATGAACTAATAGCCAGCAATTAGAGGCTGGTTCTGACTTAATATTATACTGGATCAGGAGCCCGGACCAAAGGCTGATTGGTCCGGCCTCCTGAATCCAGACACAATTCAGCTGCAGCACTGCAGGCTGAATGGCAGAGCGATACTTCACTCAGCCTGCAGTGAAGCTGCTCAGCTGAGTGCCACGGCATCCCTGGTTGTCAGTGACGCCGTCGGGTCTCCGTGACATCACTCGGCCCCGGCGGGCGGAGCGGCGGCACGCCCCTGAGCCGGCCGCCGAAGCCGAGCTGGAGACAGACGTCTCTGGAGCCCGGGAAGGTAAGTTCCTTGCACTTGGAGTCATACTTGGAGTCACCCTTGTCTCTAAATATGTTTGACCTGGTGCAGTTCTGGGCAGAGAAGGTCAACATCTGACAACATCTGGCAGAGTTTGTTTGGACCCTGCTGTCCTGTCCAGCCAGCAGTGTGGCATCTTAGAGGGTGTTTTGTGTGGCAGGGACCATTGGAAGACTCAGGAGGAGGCTGTCTTGCCCCAGTAAGAAGAGGCTGATTTTTATCAAATTAAACCAAGCCTAGATAGGACTGGATTTAACCACACTCATGCCTGATGTTAAGGACTGAAACATTAGCCAGCAGTCAGCTATCATGCTTGTGTCTCTCAAAGAAAAGTCCCCAAGAAACTATTTGCTCACTGTTAGGTAGAGTTCTGGAAAAACAATAAGACAAGTGCAGCCCTGCACTGGCACCGCCCCAGCTCCCTCTACCTACTTGCCTCAACAGTCCTAGGTAACTGCGGACAACTTATTGGCGTTCCCTACACTGAATAAAGTGCAACACAGGACAGAACAAGACAAACAAACGTAACAAAGAATGATCAGCAGAAAAGGGTCAGCAACAACCGGGCAGCTAAGGTACAAAATCAGGATCCGTATGCAAGGTCAGGGAACAAAATACAAGGTCAAAATATCAGAAGCTAGCAAACAGAGAAACGCTTGATCCAGGCTAAAAGCTCTTTCACAGGCCCTGGACTGAGGCCTAGAGCTGGATTAAATAGTGGATAGGAACCTAGGTGCTGACAGCTAACTGGCCAGGTCAGCTGTCAATCAGAACACAGGCAGAAACAATCAGTGAACAGACCACAGCAAGAAAAGTGCAGGGAGGACTAAGAAAACATGGACCGGAACACAGAAGACACAAGCAGAGAACACAGTAAAACCAGGAACGGATCATGGCCAAAAGCGCAGTCTTTGGCGCAGAGGTCGAATCTTCGCAGCAGAGGGTGGCACTGATGCCTTTTCAGGCGCGATCATGACACCCACCATATGTATTAAGGTTTTTAAAAAATATCAAGTATTGCTCCCCTTTACAATATTTGATAATCCCCTAGGAAATACACAGAGTCAAAGAGGACATTTCCCTTCTCGCTACCATAGCGGGGTGGGCTGTTTATTCTCTTGGCACCTACCAAGGAATAGTAACATTCATGTCCTATTTTTATGGACATGCATGGTGACTGGCTGATAAATGTTCTAGGCATTTTTACAATATCGCAATGATAGATAGATGTCACACAATGGTTCACGTAAGGGTACTTATTGTGTGAGATTTTAATATATCTTGTGGTTTTCTGAGTGGTATAAATCTATAGGAAGCGTTTGTGATGGGGTATATATCACAGAGGATGATGTACTGTAACTGTGATATAATAACTTTCTAAAGCTACTTCAAGTAGCAATCTGTTACTAAAATACTGGGTTACCTTTTACCACAGGACTCACAGAATGGTTTCAGTGGACACCGGCTTCACAGCACCCACACACTGGCATACCAATTAGGTTAACTTTACCCATAGCACCCGAGACTGGTTTTCCGGGACAGTGGCTTCACAGCATCCACACACTGCGATACCAATGGATTAACTTCATCTACAGAGTGGTTTCACTGGCTTCACAGCACCCACACACTGGGATACTTCACCAACAGACTGGATTCACTGGAGACTGGCCTCACAGCACCCACACACTGGGATACCAATAGGTTAACCACCCACAGCCTGGGCTCACTGGACACTGATCACCTCTCCCACACACTGGGATACTTTTACCCACAGACACCCGCAAACAGAATCGCTTTAAATTGATAATGAACCCATATATCTCCCCATGTTAGTAAGTAGCAGTACAGATCAAGAGGAAAGACTGGTAATAAGAGGGGCACAGGTACAATGTGCTAAGTGCTTTAAGTTGCTAAGAATTTCTTCTTCGTATGCAAATATAGTATAATAGTTTATATTTAACATTTAAATTTTATTTCTCATTGCATAGAACCCCATAAAATAATAAGAACAATTAACAAAAACTAAAATTTTGAAATACATTTATTTTCTAAGTTTACTTACTTTTTTTTTTTATTAGTCCTTGGAATCATGTATGCAGTTTATGGGGAGGATTTCGATGCATTTTGAGTCAGAAGTGGATCCAAAAAGAAAGAAATATATAAATAAAAGACTAATGTTATGAGGTTTTCTTTACACTATGCACAATATTTTTTCTGATCTAAAATTCATTTTGTATTCTAAGTTAAGTTATGTGATAGCCAACTTTGCCTAATATGTTCCCTAATTGGGAACATAGCCTAACAGTGAATGATTTGGCAAAATTAGAAAGTAGAGATGAGTGAAACTGTACTTCTGGCACCAGTTTTGCAAATTTTTTCTACACCTCCCATAAATTTAAATCAGAGCAATGAGAGATAAACAGTATGGCTCACTGCTTAGTTACATATGATCTAGGCACAGAGCTCAAAGCCCAGCGAATATGTTTCTCCCTAAGAGGTAGGCCGCAATGCTAAATGCATTGTTATGCAAACTGACAACAGTCACTGGGCAAGCTGTCTGTGAATGTAACGGAGAGGTGAGTCATATAGTGTGTTCCCTGTTGCTCAGTATACAAGAACAGGGACTTCTGTCTTTTGACCAGAGACCCTTCTACTGTACAAATCTAAATTTGCCATTTAATCATAATCAAATCCAATGGCTAAATCCAGGGAACGCTCCTGAAACAAACTTTAGGAGGTTTGCTCATCTCTTGCGCAACACAATAATATAAATTTTATAATTATTTGTACAACTATATCAAGTCAAAATAATTCTTTTAATAGGGTAGAAACAACAGATATGTTCCTAGTAAAGCAAACACATACGTAACAATTTTCATACACCATCATTATCAGACTATTGTAGTCTAAAAAGAACAATAGGTAATTTGCACGAATGTTTATTTTACCTAACAGTGTTGCAAATTGAACTTGATGTTTTTAAAACATTACACAACTGCTTTGTTATTTCTACTGTTTTACTACTTGATGCAATGTCTCTTCTGATTTTATTTCCTTCATTTTAACTCAATGCTTAGCAATCGTATTTTGTGACATCTCAGTAATTATATATTTTTTTCACTGCACCTATTTATAACCAGCAAGCCTAAGGCATTTCCTAAACCTATCAGGCTATCAATCTCGAAAACAAATGATCCAACAGCTAAAGCTTCAACATTATATGGAGCAGCAAGTGTATTTTTGCCACTTTGCACTTTCTGATTTCTTAAGGATTTAAAATAGAAGAGGAATCGAATTTTTTTTAGCAATAAGCATTTATCAAAGCAGATTGTGAAATTTGTCAACAGCAGTGACACATTTTAAGCTTTTTATTAATATAAATAAATATAATTTTGGGGATAATAGTATACAAACCTGTTTGAAATGAAAAAGCAATGCATCTTGACATTAAATTCTGCCTTATCAAACTATGTTTATACTTCCCTGCAGAAATGGAATAAATTATTCAAAGCTGTAATGTGAGAATGCATAATAATTCTGAAGGTCAGATTATGCCACATATAAAGCACCAATGCAAAATTTTGCTTTGCTAACAATTTTAAGTAAAATCGACATTTAAGTTGAAGTGAATGACTTTGAAAATTGCTTCTTCTTGGCGTTTTTCTTTTTCCTCCTTTTTTAATCATTCTTTTTCTTTGGTTTAATAAATGTCTTATTTTTCTTTACATAAATATTACATGAATAATTCAAAAATATTCCTGGGTGATGTAAATGGATCAATTTACATAAAGCGCAATTTATAAAGATGATTGACCTATCAGAAATATGATGACTAATACACCAACAGTTATGTCTTCTGATTGAATTTACTAATGTTCTTTGGAGGTTAATCTGTAGACTTAAAATTATATGAAACCTTTAGCAAATTACACTTTGGATAATCAGGTTATCAAGTCTTACAATGTACATTACTTGCTGTTATTTAATATTAAACAATAATTGTTTATTTTTATGTGATTAAAAATCTTTAAATGTCATGAAATAGACACACAGGTAAACAGATTGTTACAAGCTCTGATAACTGTAGTATAATGAGCTATCGCCTCGGCATCTATTCACATGACCAGGTCTAAAACTAAACACTATGGGGGCAAGGGGCATTTATCAAGACAAGTGTGCAAGTATGATGGTCTAACATAAAGCCCCCCCCATGCCCCATGTGCCTGCCTCTCAGTAAATCATCATCTGGTGTGGGCTTTATCTTAGTGAAAATAAGAATCCCTGTGCGCTTACATTGTGTAAGGACTAGAGATTAGCGAACCAAGTTCGGGTTTGAGTCCATCCGAACCCGAACGATCGGCATTTGATTAGCGGTGGCTGATGACCTTGGATAAAGCCCTAAGGCTATGTGGAAAACATGGATATAGTCATTGGCTGTATCCATGTTTTCCAGACAACCTTAGAGCTTTATCCAAGTTCAGCAGCCCCCGCTAATCAAATGCCGATCGTTCGGGTTCGGATGGACTCGAACCCGAACCCGGTTCGTTCATCTCTAGTAAGGACTCTATATGTGTGGACCTCCCAATAGAGATGACAGCTGGCCAGGCGGGTGCTCTGGGACAATTGCAGAAGGGTCAGCACAGTCCTGAGTAGTAACATGGATCAGATCCAGGTGGCGCTGGTTAGCAGAATGTGATGCAGCAGAAAAAAGTAGCCACAAAAGTCTGTAGATTAGCAGTCTTTCAGCTGCCTCACTCTTAGGGTATGTTCACGATGAGCAAATGTCAATTCTTTGAGCCGAGAACGGCAGGAGCGGAGGCACACATGCCCTCCCATAAACAGTGTCACACTGAGGCAGGCGGGATTCCACCACATTTGCTCAGTGTGAACATACCCTTTTAGTGCATTGGCCCAAGCCAGAGCTTCTACAGAAAGCAGGGAAATGATAAACGCTACTTTAGCACATTCAGGTGGAAACTTGTCACCATGAATCTCAAAGTTAATCATGGCCCTGTAGATGGAGAAGCAAATTTGCTATAGCTCTTAGAAGGCTTAGAGTAGGGGGAAAAAAACAAAATGCAAAAATTTTAATTGGTTTCCTCATTTAGGTAATTTTGGGCTTGATTAGAGGCTAAAGGTTCTGTTGTTCAGTTCATTATGAATTGTGAGGAAATCAAAAAATATTATAGTTAATATGAAACCGTGCGAGAAGCTTGATTGTGCCATGAATTTCATACATGTCAAAACTTTTGTCTCATCTCTAATAGCTTATTAATCATAATTAATAGGTATTTGTGCCATGTATTGCAGGAGGAAGATAAAATCAATGCTGGCACTTTTTATTATGATATTCTTTTTAACATATAATTAGTTCTTTAATGTTGCCAAGACTATACGAATTTTCTTTACAAAGAGCTCCCTAACTGTGAGAACAATTAATCACACATTTTGATGCTATTACATCTCTAAGGGTCTACAGCCAAGTTGTCCTCAGGGCAAGCAATAGGAGCTTGAAATCCATCTGTGAATTCAAACACTTATATGTGCCTCGATGCAAATTATTTAAAAGTTTAACAATTATAATTGCTTTTTAATTTAATTAATGAAACGTAGAAAGGAATAGTTTATTTATATATATATATATATATATATATATATATATTAGTTGGAAGCAGAAAGCACACTTAAAGGCTATGTTCACACGCTATCTTCTAGGATGGTCGTAATTTTTAGGTCAAATAACAGACGTTATCTTATAATACCAGCCATTATTTTTACAATCACAGTTGTCATTATAAAATAGCCATTATTGGACACCAAAATGACAGCCATCCTAGAAGACGACTGTCAAATGGAAAAACAAACGATGTGTGAACAGTACATTGCCTAAGGATGCATTTACACATTCAGGTTTTTAATTGCAAACATGAAACACAGAAAAGCATGGAACAGATCATAAATAGTCAACAAATTTACGTGTCCACTAACTTCCTCACTCCTCCTAGTCTCTGCTACTTGCTTCTGGGATTTAAAGAGCCAGTATGTCTCCACCTATCTCGCCTTCATCAATTCTGTTCCTCCTGCACCTATTTAGGATTTCTCCACCTGGTCTTCCTTCCCTAAATGTTGGTGGTTCCTCGTGTTCCTGAGCAAAGGAGTGTTCCTGTGTCTGCTATTCTGTTTATCCTGACCTATACCTATTTCTCAAATTACGCTTTCCTGCCTACAAAGTTTGCCTCTAACAGCCACCTACCCTGATCCTGCACCTGATTGATTGCACTGCTCTATCATGCCTGGTACCTTGCTGATTATCTCATTGATGACCTGTCTCGCTTATTAGGCACATTTGGCCTGTCCTCCAATGCCCCGCACCGGCGATGTCTGGTTCTTAGGCACAACTTCATCCCACATGGGACCTCACTTATGGTGGGACCTGGTGTCATCAAACCTCAGAGTTTGATGTACATGGCATAAATCTAAGTAGAATAATCACCAATAATTATGTAATCACTAATTAATCACTAGAGATGATCGAATAGTGAAATATTCGAAAATTCTAAATTCGATTTGAATAGCCCCCGATATTCGACTATATCGAATCCCATTATAGTATATGGGAAAAAAATACTCGGGACTTGGAAATCAATATTCGACCACTTGGAGGTTACCAAGTCCAATGACACCTCAGGAAATGATGCCAAAACCTCTGGATTGCATCTGGGAGAGCATGGGAAGCATGCCTGGGTACATCTAACACACCCAACTCGCAGTAATACACCACTATCACAGCCTGTCTACAACACACTCGAAACACAATATAAACACTATGTATAATGGAAAAAATACTTGGGAAACTTATTTCCTCTACATTAGCTTGGACAGAAAGCCAAATATTAAGCAAAAGAAACTTTATCATGCAACCCTTTAAATCACTTTGCCCATGACAACCAAAGATGGCATAGGCAGGGGGGAAATTAAACAGCACCCACCGCTAACCGTCATTGTGTACGTATGTGTGTGCGATGTGGTGTGCCCTCCAAAAAATTACCTCAAATTCTTTATAGGACACACAGTGCGCAAATCAGCAGTATACACTATTTCTACAGTAGATACACTACAGCCTATTGGTCACACTATACTGCCTGCCTGCCTGTCTTAACACACTGTCTCAAAACACCTTCTAAATCTGCTTTCTATACTTTTAGCCCTAACAAGGGCTTTTGGGGGTCTCTTCCTACCTAACTTCACCTAAAAGCTAGCTCTCCCTGGTTTACAGCCTCTCCATCACTAGCTCCAACCAGCAAGTGAAACGAATCTGAAATCCACTATTCATATACTCAGGAGATGACATAGTTTAACCAGCCAATCACAGTTAAAGATTTTTTAAAAGTCCTGCCTATTCCTAGCGCCTGCCCCTCCCCCCTGCATGTTTATTGGCTGAAAAAAAAGCGCTGGGGGGGTCGAATTTTTACTGCGTTTTTAAACGAATATTCGACTGAAAACAAATAGTTTGAATAGTGTAGTATTCGATCAAATAGCTATTCGATCGAACACTACTCGCTCATCACTAATAATCACCTAAAGTATTTGCCACTATGCTGACATGATAGATGTTAAAAAGTTAATATTTGTGATTAACCAAGAACAATGTTTATCAGAAAGTATGCAGTCCCTAAGCCTTTATGGGATACAGTGAGTCCTAATGTTTTCCAAAATGGAAAAATATACTGTATCTTTTGTGCCCCATCTAATTGTGTCTTCATTTAGCATCACAAATGAAAATAGGAGTATATTATTGGGATATGGCATCTGAGGGTGATAACCTGTGTACCTTTTTATGTAAAGGGGCAGACAGAGACAGAGTAAAAACACTGCATTATGAAAGAAGCATACAGCAGCATGCATGAAGGTCTGTCTGGGACCATTGCAAACAAGTAAGTTAGAGAGTAGGACCCCTTTAAATATTATATTTTGCAGTATGAAGTCAAAACATCATTTTACTTACTTCAATTTTCCTACTTTTCATTGCAACAAGTAGCTAGTTCATTCTTACATTTCATTTCTAATCAAGTTGACATTTTTTTAATAAAATGATTATTTAAATTCATTATTATTTTGTATTAAATTGCTACATAACGTCAGTCAAGCATTATGATTTTGTTCTCTCCGACTGTGCTGAAAAACAAGTAGGAATGAAGTAATTGACCTTGTTGCTCAGTGAATTGTACAATGCTTTGCTTCCCACTGTTTTTTGCCTCTCACTTTACTTTACGCTTCTTGAAAGGCATGACCTTTGCAGGGGATATTATTTTCCAACAGAGACTAAGCTGTCTGAACCAAGGCAAACATTAAATAAGGGTGCAGCTGTACAAGAGCCAAACATATGTACAGTTAACAGTTTGCTACTACTGTATAATTAAATTGACAGAGTTCATCTTCTCTCAAAGTACAGCAGGTAGTTTTGTAGTACATAAGTTCAAGTTATTGTGCTGTCTCTTTAGCTCCAAAAGGAACATATACTGTACTGACAGAGCTGCACACATCTAGTAGAGGGTGATTTTCACAAATTAATAAAATACACCTATAGATTCTGAATTCTACAGTAAAAAAACAGTACCCAAAAAGAAAGGGGGATCCCAGAATGGTCCCTACTATTCGAAATAAACACCTATAAACCCATCCGGTACTAATATATAAAAAAAATGAGAGGAAAATTAACTTATTTATACAAAGAACTTTATTGGAAATCATCGCAAATAAAAAAAAGAGAATAAAAACCAAGACCTGGGAAAAAAAGTGTGTCACATACCTCAAATTATATTTTTCCCAAAACCTCCATTCATGATTTCTTCCCAACTCTTTAAATCTAAGATTATTAAACATTGGTGTACATCTAAATACTCCCTTCAAACCCAGTGCTTTTTTTAGTTTTTTCCCAAACCTTGTGCATCAAATCTAACAATGGCCATCTCTCTCTAGATTATCTACTCAGCTGTCCTGACTCCACAGTTTCCCATATATCCTTTAATCCCCATTTATTCTGCTCCACCAAATTCTTTATATATATGAGAACTCTCTCCATCTTTTCATATACTGTAATTGGGCTGCCAAGAAATAAACCCTAAAATCCGGAACCGACAGACCTCCTTTGTCCTCATCCTTATATAAATACTCCATTTTTATCCTGGGCTTTCTACTCCTCCAGATCAAATCCCTCACTATGGCTTCTAACTGCTTAAATATTCTTTCTCCCAACCATATTGGGCTGTTGGACAACACAAACAAAACCTGTGGGAGAATGATCATTTTCACTAAGCTTATCCTATCCACCATGCCCAATGGTAGACCCATCCACACTTTTGCTTTAGATCTTATTCTTTGCAACGTTGGTATTACATTTAATTCCATATAGTGTACTTGTGGATGTCCCTATCCACCACCACCCCCAGGTATCTAAAAGTTTCCCCTGGCTTCAGATATAATTTGAGGTATGTAACACACTTTTTTAAGGAAGGGCGATTGCGCTCATTAGAAGAGTTAAAGGGTGAATATGGGATTAAAGGAAATTGTTATTTTTATTATTTGCAATTGAGACAAGTTAGTATGGAAATAGATCACATGAATAATTTGATAGAAGAAGATTCACAGTGGATTGATTATATGATAGAGGACACTTCTAAAAGAAGGGTGATGGCTAGGATAGTTAAGTTGGTAAAGGAGGGGAAGAAGGAGGTAGTCACTCACATAAGTAGAGTAAAGTGGGAGGTAGATATAGGAGAAATTACACAAGAAGAGTGGAAAGATATATGGGGTATGGGAAAGAATATATCACTTAATGCGTCGCACAAGATTACACAATTTTTTATTAATTATAGGTTATATTATACGCCAAGTAAGTTATTTAAAATGGCCTCTAAAAAAGAAATAGTCTGTCCCCGCTGTAATATGCCAAGGGTTGGTTTCTTTCATTTATATTATGAATGTAGGAAAATGGAGAGAAGTTGGCAAGTAATTTTAGAGGTTATAAAAGAGCGATTACAACTAGAAGGTTGGGAACCGGCAAAAAGGTGGTTGATAGGGGTATGGAGTGATGCCCGTCCAGGGAAAAATAAGAATATTCTAGTAAGGAAGCTTTTGATTGTAATGAGGCTGATGGTGGCCAGAAAATGGATGTCTAGAGATAGCCCCACCCTTAGGGAGTTTTTGTTAGACGTTAGAAGGATGATTAATTTTTAGTTTTGTTTGATGGTAAAAAGAGGGAGGAGGGAGAATTTTTGTAAGATCTGGGAGCCGTGGTTGTACAAAATGGATCAACAAGACAGGATGGGATTGGTTGCTGGTTTAAGAGGAGGAGAGGGCTGAGGAGTCCTCTCCTCTTTTTACTTTATATTTATTTGCTGTTTCTTTTTTTTTTCTTTCTTTTTGTCTCTGCACCCAGAGGGGGGGAGGGGTGGGCAGAGGGGATAGTAGGGGAGAGGGGGCGGGGTAGTAGTGTTAAGACAATGTCTGGACACCTCTGAAAAGCAATAAGCAGAAAATGCAATAGGAGAGATGATAATGGTAACCGGGAGGTGTGGTTCCTGGACGCCAATAAGAAATGATGGAGATGGGTGATAGGTGTCGTGGTTGGTCTCCGATATCGGGGTCGGAGGATTGTGGGGGTTTGGGCCTTGGTCTCATGGCTCGGGGCCCTATGTCGCGAGGCTCGGGCTCCGGTCTCGGTTGGAGGAAGCGGAGGGGTGTTACTATGCTGAGCTTTCTTTTTTTTTTCTTTTTGGTTTGTTTTGTCATTATTTTATTATTATTTGGAGGTCCGCTGGTTGATGAGTTAATGTGAGATATTAAGCTGGAGCGGGCGAGATGGAGCAATGAAGGGATACTTTGTTGGTGTCCAGATAGCCTGCTCCAGAGCAACACCACAAGTCTATATAAAATATGTAGGCGGTGGTGTTGGAATGTTTGGAAAATGCTCCAATGGTGGCTCGGTACCGTGGAGGGCTGAGGTCCCAGAGGGGGTTAATGGTATGTAGTATGTATGAAGTATGTACAAGGCCGGACACGAGAATAATATGGTTTATAGTCTGGTGTGTTTTTTTTGTTATTTTTTTCTTTGATGCTGGTGATGGTACTCCCTCTCGGCCCGGCGGAGGAAGGAGCCTGGGGGGCGAGGGGGTTACCCGAGTGTGTGGGGGCGGGTTCTCTCTCCTGCGGTCCCCTGCACGATGGAGGAGACCGGCTGGGATACGAAGGTGTAAGGTAGTTAAAAGGGAGGTAATGAATTGATGGCGTCCATGGACACGCACCCTCCGGAAGGAGAAATGTTATGTTAACGTTTTTTGAATTGTTATGGGGTGAAATGCCTAAGAAGATATTTGGTTTAAGATGTTGAAAAATAGCGGCGGTATTCAGACATGGAAGGAGTCGTTTTTAATGTTTGTATGGTTAATTTTGTAATAAAGGAAATAAAAAAAAAAAAAAAAAAAAACCAAGACCTGGGAGGTGGGAGACCATACAAGAGGAAAGGTATATGTTACAAATAAAGTGCAGGTGCAGATAACTGTACCTAATATCTGCACCTGCACTTTATTTGTAACATATACCTGTCCTCTTGTATAGTCCCCAACCTCCAAGGTCTTGGTTTTTATGCTCTTTTTTTTCCCTTTCCATTTTTTTATTTGCGATGATTTCCAATAAAGTTCTTTGTATATATAATTGAATTTTCCTCTCATTTTTTTATATATTAGTACCGGATTGGTTTATAGGTGTTTATTTCACAAATTAATAATTCTAGGCTTTGTTATTTTAAATATATTTTTGCATTGTAAAACTCATATATAAAAGGCCATATTTTTCGGACTTAATTTTTCTCTCTCCATGTTTTCCAATCTCTGAGTCTAGACTTATCAAGCCACATGACCATTTAAAGATCATAGATGACTCTTTTTAGTTTGAAACCATGGCCAGTCAGACATTTCTCCTGATGCTACCACTACAGCTGGTACCAAATATAGTGTTAGAACCTGGCCGACAAGATGAATGGCCATCCATGTAATAAATGGTAGGTTTCAGTCTGTCATAATGGGAACTTCTTTAACAAAGCATGTGTGACTAACAGATGGGGTATAGATAAACAGGGGTTATATTTATAGGACAACTTTTTAAGATTCCACTTTCATAATAGGTGTGGGTGTGTGTTTGGGGGGGAGGGAGTCTAAACAGACCTTTAAATAATTTAAAATTCGGATTGGTGTTTTCTACAGTTAACATCTCTTTACAGAGACCAACCACAGCCCATCCACCTATAACTGTTAGCTGCATCATTGGCCATGTGTCCTCTAATCATTTGTACCTAAAGCAGGGCAATAGGGGACCTGGTTTGAGCATTCAGAATAATGTGGTCAGGAGTATGTGAGAGCCTCTTTGACTTATGGCCCCAGTCACAACTGCAACTGTTCTGATCCTAAAACTGCCAGTGATTGAAGGCATCTCCAGTAGCACAATCTCTGATCTTTCCTAAAAAGAATTCATTATTTTGAGCACAGACCAAGTTTTATGGTCTACAGTTTAGGCTATAGACTGATAAACTGCATCATTTCTGTTCTGCCATAATAGCGGGAAAATGTATAGTACTGGATTTTTCACTTGATTTACAATAGTTTGTTGGGTTCCATTCTGTTGTCCTTTATTTTGGCTCGAAGAATAGTACTGCATTCTATGCTATTCTTCTCAAATATGGCTGAATCAATGACAAACAGTGTGTAGAGGTAAAACGTTTTAAATTGGTGCAGACGTCAAAAAGTCATAAAATGTTTGTGCAAACCCCCAGTTTGCACTACAACTGTGCAACTTTTTTCTGTCTAACCCACTTAAACCAAGGGGGCACAGCTTCATATAGAGGGGCATGGCCTCTGCTCTTACTAAATTAATTACAATTACATGCACATAGAAGTCAATTGTAGCTTGAATTTACATCAGCTCCGAGCTGGTAAAGATTTCAATGGTGGCCTGCAGGCAGCTCAGATACACAAGTTTTTATGTTGTGGCATGGACCTCTACATACAGCGTGACTGTGTGCCAGGGGAACTAATTACAAGACACAGTACGAGACAATGTGACATCTCAGGACCGCTCAGCCACTCAGTGAAGGAGGTGGGATCCGTTTCAAGTCCACTCAGATCCCGCCTCCTTCACTGAGTGGCTAAGCGGACCAGAGACATCACGTCTCGGGCCCACATCAGACACCCGGAAGCGGCCGGGAACCAGGAACCGGGCATCGAAGTGTTACGATGCGGGACGCGCTGCTGGAACTGGGGAGGTGAATGGACATCTTTTCCCTCGGCCACCTCCTCTCCGGTTCCAGCAAAAAAGTGCCCCCCCCCCACTGGAGTACCCCTTTAATGAAATAAGATGCACCAGTGGTGCGGAGACTGGGCATATTATGCAAGACATATTTTCTTTTACTTATTAGTGTCTTGGAAATTATTAGTATAAGAGTCTGCAAGACTCCCTAATGTGTAGTTGAAATAGAAAACTATTTTTCTTACCTTAGTTTTCCTTTAATTCAAGCTAATTGTGGATTGATTTAACACCACTGTAAAATCTGTATATAGTCGACAGACTAATAATATATTCTATTCATAAAGCGACACTACAGCCATACATTTTATTACATAAGGGTTACTAGCAGGAGAAGGCTAAATAGCTGCCTTCCTCCTCACTCCTACTACATGACATTGTTCTCTTGCTAACAACCCGGCTTTGGTCCCGTTGTGCTGCGGCATTGTGACCAGTTGTTTCACATATGGGTTTGTGTGTTAAGTAGAATGCACTTTCTCTATGTAACTCCCTGAGCATCTCATAGAGTTACATAGGGAAAATCTTTAGGACAGGAGTACAGTTCCAGAAGCCAGGCATTGACAAGAGAGCTAGAGTACACACAGCCATATCTTTGCTGTCAAAAACAAGATGTCCCACGACAATATTTTGAGTGTGCTCCAGTATCTAGTTGAAGTAGCATTTCCCGCTGCGCGCTGGTGCGTGTACCAGTGATCGGTGACCCACAGCACAGCTTTGTTCCTGTCCCAAGGCGCCATTCAAATCCAGCACATGTTCAAATTACCCGCTCCTTTGACCCCTTTTCTGTCTCCTGTAATTAAAGGTCGGAAGTCACGCTTTCCAATGCATTCTCTATGTAAGAGCGTGACTTCAGTCCTTCAATTACAGGAGACAGAAGAGAAGTAACCAGAGTGGGCAACGTGAACGCGAGCTGGATTTGAACTGAGCTGTGGGACTGGAACGAAGCCACACCGTGGGACACCGATCACCGCTGGTGAGCATCTGCGCCATTGCGCAGAAGGACAAATAAAGTTTGTTTTGTGTACTGCTACATGAATGTTCTAGATGTTTAAAGCGTTACTGTCATTTCAGGGTCATTTTTTTGAAAACATTAAATATCAATAGTACAAGCGATTTTAAGAAACTATGTAATAGGTTTTATAAACCAAAAGAGTTTCCTTCTGGACTGAAAAAGCAATTTCCCAACCTCCCCCCTCACATCAGATGAAGCAGGATTTCTGTGTCCATTATGTGGCTATGGAGAGGGGAGGGGCTGTTAGGAGTGACTGAGCACGGAGCAGTCCTGCAAAGCACAACATCCTGCAATCTTCTCTTAGTATGTTCATAGATAAGCACTGACCTTTCTGACACCTGAATTTAGCATTTTAGGTGCCCAGAGAGTCTACAAACAGCTGACCTTCATGTCACCTCTTTCTGCTCCCTCATCTCCCTCAGCCCCTCCCCCCTTCATAGGCTTACAATGGAGAGAACAGAGCCCATCTTCACTGGCTTCTCTGTAATGAAGACGTGTTTGCCTGATAATGCACAGATAAGAAGTCAGGGGGGGAGGCTGGGAGATTGCTTCTTGAGTACAGAAGGAGGCTTTTTTGGCTGATAAAACCTATTACAGAGTTTCTTAAAATTGCTTGTACTACTGATTTCTGCAATAAAAAAATATGACAGTTTCGCTTTAACCCTTAGACGACCCAGGGCGTATAGTTACGCCATGGAAGTCTGTCCCCAGACGACCTAGGGCGTAACTGTACGCCCTGGGTGTTTCTCCCGCTATGAAGCGTGCTCCGGAGCGGAGCGCGCTTCATAGCAGCTGGGGGCCGGCTGCAATCAGCAGCCGGGACCTCACCGGCAATGACACGCTGCAGCGATCGCGCTGCCGCGTGTCATTAACTCCTTAAATGCCGCGATCGCGGCGCGACCGCGGCGTTTAAGTGTAAGTGACAGGGGGAGTCCCCTGTCACTTACCGATCGGGACCCCCGCAGTGTGACTGCAGGGGTCCGGATCAGTAAAACGGACTGCCGGAGGTCTCTCACCTGCCTCCGTGCGGTCCGATCGGCGATCTGCTACACTGAGCCTGCACAGTCAGGCTCAATGAGCAGAGCGCCGATAACACTGATCAATGCTAGGCCTATGGCATAGCATACATCAGTTCAGAAATCAAACTAATGTATGTACAAGTCCCCCAAAGGGACTTCAAATGTGTAAAAAAAAAAAAAGTTAAAAACACTAACACACTACCCCAAAACCCCGCCCCCAATAAAAGTCTAAATCACCCCCCTTTCCCATTATATAAATAAAAATATAAAAATAAATAAACAAATAAACATATAATATATCGTAGCGTGCGTAATTGTCCGATCTATTAAAATATAACAAGCGTCATTGCGAACGGTAAACAGCGTACACGAAAAGAGGGAAAAAAGTGCGCGGATTACCGATTTTATGTTACATTATATATAAAAAAAAATTAATAAAAAGTGATCAAAACGTCCGATCTTCACAAATATGGTATTAATAAAAACTAGAGATCATGGCGGAAAAAATGACACCCCATACAGCCTCATAGGTGAAAAAATAAAACCGTTATAAGCGTCACAATAGGCCCATTTTATTTAGAATTAATTGCCAAAAAAAAGGATTTCATTTTAAAAAAATATATAACATTAGAGAATCTCTGTAAACCTGCATGTGGTTGTGTTCGGGCTGACCTATAGAGTAATAGTATCATGTCGCTTTTACCATATAGTGCATTACGTAGACACAGGAACCCCCCAAACGTTACCATATTGCATTCTTTTTTACGATTTCACCTATTTATATCTTCATAAATAATATATTTGGAATTCCGTCATACATGTTATGGTAGAATGAATGACGCCATTACACAGTACAACTATTCCTGTAACAAATAAGCCCTTACATGGCCTTGTAGATAAAAAACTGAAAGTGTTGGAGCTCTTAGAAGGGGAGGAGGGGAAAACGGAAACACTAAGATCAAAATTTGCGCGGTCCACTGGGTCATTTTGGGCCTGGTCCTCAAAGGGTTAAAGAATTAACAAAAAAGTTCAAAAAAAGTTTCTGATATACCTGATTTTCAGCGTATACAAAAGAAAAAGATCTATTACAAATTCATGTAAGGCCATGAAAAAAGGCCTGACGTCAGGTATGTTACCATCCGAATCCAAATGATATTATAAATTAACAATTACAAGGATTTCCTGAATAATAAAAATAAAGTGGTTGGTTTACTTGAGACAAGAGTGGCTGTTGATTATAAAAAATATATACTTATATTTCATTACCTCAGATGGCTGATATGTATTTCACCACCATAAAATGTTGACTGCTGAGCAGTAATAGGTAACTAGAAGTATCGATATGCTTACATTTAGAGTTGTTTTGCTGCATAGTTCTGTATTTAATAATTCATTTAAATTATACCCATCTCATGGGAGCAATTTAACATTGTTCTTATGGCCAAAAATGTTAGCAATCATTTTTTATTTGCTGCTGGAGAATAGTTTAAATATGCCAGATGGTGATGTGTGGCAGAAATACTTGTTGTGAGAATTCTCAGTTGGGGAATTTTTTTGCAGGAGCCTTTCATTAAATGATTGCTTAAAGAATAAAGGAGAAACTTGTTTTATAATTACATATACAATATTTCTGCTGAGCTATATCAATAGCTATATATTACTTTAATGGGTTTTGCACTGGAGGAAGTTAAAATTGTAAGTATATTTATCATATGCTGCAGTTCAAAGTGACTTATCATGTATGTAGCTTTTGTATAATTTAAATCTAGTGAAAATAGGGATGGATAGGGATTCAAAAAACAATGTAAAAACCAAGACACGGTCATGTGTCCAACAGCATTTTGAGCCCATAAAATCCATGTTGTTGCCTCATAGCAAAAAAATCCAAATGTACAAATCATGTTCTTATTAACCCCTTCATTACCGAGCCCATTGATGCACGGATGTTCAGGTCAAATTATTGTAATGTTCCTCCCCGCCTTCTAAGAACCATAGCGCTTTTATTTTTCCACGTCCATTTTTAATTAATATCATATTGGTGTAAAAGAAAAATTTTGAACAAAGAACAATAATGCTATATTTTAATAGATCTGACAATTACACACACTACCATATATAATATATTTATTTTTTTAAATATTTTTATAATCGGCAAGGAGGTATATATAACTTTTGTTAGGGGGTATATAAGGTTTTTTTAAACACTTTTATTCACTTTAAATACACAGATGGCCGATCCGACAGGACAGGGCGGGACCGCAGCTGCCTGTCATTACCCTCGGTTCCCGAGACACTGATGTGTGCGGGGCCGCTCTCATTGCAGCGCTCCTGCACACATAAAACCTCTCTGACAGTCAGGAACGTACATATACGTTCCTGCTGCACTGGGTATGTGCAGCAGGAACGTTTATGTATGTATTGCTGATGTGAAGGGGTTAAACAGGTATTCCAGGAAAGATCAACTTTCTCCTATCCGCAGGATGAAGAAAAGAGCTGAGTACAACGCTCTTCTGAACTACTCGGCTCTTTCTGTCCCTCCATAGCAATGAATATAGCCACAAGTCATATGCCCTACCAGTGACTCTATTCATTACACAGATTGCCAGGGGGTACAAAGGTCGGACCTTCTGCGATTTCCTACATTTATTATTTGGTGCAGCGGCCATTTTGTGGCACAGAGAGCCCACTTGCAAATAAATTATTCACAAGCATTTGCAAACAGATTTATTTCCAAGTGGGCTCTCAAAATGGCCACTTCACCAAATAATAAATGTCCTCTAAAGTGTTTTCCTTTTTATGTGTTTACTGATTTTGTTCCAAGGATGCCAAGGAGGCCAAATCATGTCGAAGTTGTTTTGTTTAAGAGGAATCGCTAAAAGACCTACCGTATTTTTCGCTTTATAGGACGCACCTTTTGATAAGACGCACCCCTGATTTTAGGGGAGAAAAATAGAAAAAAAAAATATTTTGCTCATTGTCACAGTTTGGAGATAGCATATAGTGCCCACATAGTAGCCAATCCCCCATAAAGTGCCCCACATAGTAGCCAGTGCCCCCCATAGTAGCCAGTGCCCCTCATAGTAGCCAATCCCCTCATAGTAGCCAATCCCCCCATAGTAGCCAGTGCCCCTCATAGTAGCCAGTGCCCCTCATAGTAGCCAGTGCCCCTCATAGTAGCCAGTGACCCCCATAGTAGCCAGTGACCCCATAGTAGCCAGTGACCCCCTTAGTACCCTGTGCCCCCCATAGCAGCCATTTCCCCCCCTAAAACAACAAACCAGTAACTCACCTGTCCGGCGGCCCCAGCAGCTCCTGTCTCCCGTCGGCCGTGCGCACTTCCGACATCCTCCAGGCACAGGCAGCGGGGTACAGAGACGCTGCCTGTGCCGGAAGTGTCCTGCAACCTCTATCATGAATGATAGAGGCTGCAGAACACATCCAGGACACAGGCAGTCTCTGTACCCCGCTGCCTGTGCCCGGAGGATGTCGGAAGTGCGCACGGCCGACAGGAGCTGCTGGGGCCGCCCGACAGGTGAGTTCCGGGACCACCTCCGCCCGCTCGCTCAGCTGACAGCCGATCAGGAGCCCAGGAAAGTGCTGCTCATTCAGCTGAGCGGCGATGGAGGGGCAGGCTGGGCGGGCGGAGGGGATCGCTCAGAGCCGCTCACTATGCATATGCATAGTGAGCGGCAATACAGGGGGCGGGCGGGACGGCTTCCATGCGGTGCTCTGCACTGCTTGGGAGCCGTCTTCGCTTTATAAGACGCACATAGATTTTCCTCCCACTTTGGGAGGAAAAAAAGTGCGTCTTATAAAGCGAAGAATACGGTATATACTGTACACACATTGGGGGAGATTTATCAAACTGGTGTAAAGTGCCCCTAGCAACCAATCAAATTCCACATTTAATTTTTCAAAGAATCTGAGAGGAATAAAAAGTGGAATCTGATAGAAACGACAATTCTACTTTACACCAGTTTGATAAATCTCCCCCTTTGTTTAATTTTTGCTATGATAAATACAGTCAAACTGGTCAGAGATGGAGCCACTGGACGCAGTTTTTATGCCACTTTATATCACATCTACTGTTGATTAAGATTTTGAAAATTATAACAACAGTGACACTTGAAGTGCTTTTAGGTCATGTCTTTTAGTTTTTATTTCATGGTGTTCGATTTGTGGTAAAATTGACATTTTACCTCTAGGCCAGGGGTCCTAAACTGGCGGACCGCGGTCTGAACCCGGACCGTGGAGGCCAGCTGTCCAGACCCCTGGTCAGACCTCCCAACCGCCCTGGCTCCCATGTGTCCCTCTCCCCACCGCACTGCCTCCCACCCCATAGGTGTACTATCCTTAGATATCAGTACGCCTGTTGGGCTGGGGGCAGTGTCGGTCTGGCCCCCGGCTGATTCGCGCTCTCTGGGGATGTCCCGGGGATTCCCCAGCACCTGTGAGCTCAGTGTATGCCGCCGGCCTGAACTTCCCGGAAGTACAGGCCAGCGGCGTACACTGAGGTCTCTGGTGCGCGCTCTGCTTGGGAACCCCCGGGTCATCCCCAGAGAGCGCGAATAAGCTGGGGGCCGGACCGACATGAAAAAAGAAGACAGGTGCAGCGGGGGAGCGAGGTGCTAGGTGAGTTGTGATTTGTTTGTTTTTTTGTCTCGGGGCTATATATTCTACTGGGGGGGTCTATATACTACAGGGGGGAGCTCAAGGGGGTCTATATACTACAGGGGGAGAGCACACAGGGGGGCTATATACTACAGGGGGAGAGGTCACAGGGGGGCTATATACTACTGGGGGAGAGGTCACAGTGGGGCTATATACTACAGGGGGAGAGATCACAGGGGGGCTATATACTATTGGGGGAGCTCAGAGGGGGCTATATACTACAGGAGGAGAGGTCACAGGGGGGCTATATACTACTGGGGGGAGCTCACAGGGGGCTATATACTACAGGGGAAGAGTGCACGGGGGCTATATATAACTGGGGGAGCTCACAGGGGGCTATATACTACGGGGGAGAGGTCACAGGGGGGCTATATACTACAGGGAGAGAGGTCACAGGGGGGCTATATACTACAGGGGTGAGCACAGGGGGCTATATACTACAGGGGGAGAGGTCACAGGGGGGCTATATACTACAGGGGGGAGTGGTCACAGGGGGGCTATATACTAAAGGGGGAGAGGTCACAGGGGGGCTATATACTACAGGGGGGAGGTCACAGGGGGGCTATATACTACTGGGGAGAGGTCAGAGGGGGGCTATATACTACAGGGGTGAGCACAGGGGGCTATATACTACAGGGGAAGAGGTCACAGGGGGGCTATATACTACAGGGGGAGAGGTCACAGGGGGGCTATATACTACAGGGGGAGAGGTCACAGGGGGGCTATATACTACAGGGGGGAGGTCACAGGGGGGCTATATACTACAGGGGGAGAGCACACAGGTGGGCTATATACTACTGGGGAGAGCACACAGGTGGGCTATATACTACTGGGGTGAGCTCACAGGGGGCTATATACTACAGGGGAAGAGGTCACAGGGAGGCTATATACTACTGGGGGAAGCTCAGAGGGGGCTATATACTACAGGAGGAGAGGTCACAGGGGGGGCTATATACTACTGCAAGGAGCTCACAGGGGGCTATATACTACAGGGGGAGAGTGCACAGGGGCTATATATAACTGGGGAGAGGTCACAGGGGGGCTATATACTACAGGGGTGAGCACAGGGGGCTATATACTACAGGGGGAGAGGTCACAGGGGGGCTATATACTACAGGGGGAGAGGTCACAGGGGGGCTATATACTACAGGGGGAGAGTTCACAGGGGGGCTATATACTATAGGGGGAGGTTACAGGGGGCTATATACTACAGGAGAGAGCACACAGGTGGGCTATATACTACTGGGGAAAGCACACAGGTGGGCTATATACTACTGGGGGAGCTCACAGGGGGCTATATACTACTGGGGGGAGCTCACAGGGGGCTATATACTACAGGGGAAGAGGTCACAGGGAGGCTATATACTACTGGGGGAAGCTCAGAGGGGGCTATATACTACAGGAGGAGAGGTCACAGGGGGGGCTATATACTACTGCAGGGAGCTCACAGGGGGCTATATACTACAGGGGGAGAGTGCACGGGGGCTATATATAACTGGGGGGAGCTCACAGGGGGCTATATACTACAGGGGGAGAGGTCACAGGGGGGCTATATACTACTGGGGAGAGGTCACGGGGGGCTATATACTACAGGGGTGAGCACAGGGGCTATATACTACAGGAGGAGAGGTCACAGGGGGGCTATATACTACAGGGGGAGAGGTAACAGGGGGGCTATATACTACAGGGGAGAGGTCACAGGGGGGCTATATACTACAGGGGGGAGGTCACAGGGGGGGCATATACTACAGGGGGAGAGCACACAGGGGGGCTATATACTACTGGGGAGAGCACACAGGTGGACTATATACTACTTGGGGGAGCTCACAGGGGGCTATATACTACTGGGGGAGCTCACAGGGGGCTATATACTACAGGGGAAGAGGTCACAGGGAGGCTATATACTACTGGGGGGAGCTCAGAGGGGGCTATATACTACAGGAGGAGAGGTCACAGCGGGGGCTATATACTACAGGGGTGAGCACAGGGGGCTATATACTTCAGGGGGAGAGGTCACAGGGGGGCTATATACTACTGGGGGAGCAACAGGGGGGGCAGTTTTCCCAGTAATAAGCATCAATTATGTATGCTTGTGAAAAGTAACAAAACATGTTTCTTACTGATATTCAGCTCGGACCTTCACCTGACAATAGACCCCGATAAGTGGACCTTCACTAAAAGTTGTTGAGTACCCCTGCTCTAGGCTATGTTCACACACAGTAAAATAAAAGCAAAATACGGCTTTGAGGTAAAAGTACAGCCGCATTTTCAATGTAATTATGCACTTGATTTAAGTCAATGGGAAGTTCAATTGGAAGTTGGCCAGCAAAGCATACACAGTGTAGAATAATGGCTATAATTGATTACAACCATCCAAATCATGAACATGCTTATTATTTATATCTGTATTTTTTTTTTACCTGTTCAGACATTGCATGATTTTCATTAAAAATTACAACCATATTTTGCTTTTATTTTACATATCTGAATGTAGCCTAAGGCTATTTTTTTTTTTTTTTTTGTAGAACAGCTTGTAGTTTTTATTGGTACTACTTATAAAGTGCAATGTCACATATGTGGGGGCTTTTGTTAAAGCAACTCTGTACCCACAATCTGTCCCCCCCAATCCACTTGTACCTTTGGATAGCTGCTTTTAATCTAAGATCTGTCCTGGGGTCCGTTCGGCAGGGGATGCAGTTATTGTCATAAAAATAACTTTTAATCCAGCAGCGCTGTGTCTAACTGCCGGGGCTTACATTTGTATACGCATTAGGCTGGCACACCCTCTCTGTCCTTCCTTTCCACCCTCCTCAACATTTACTACTGTTTGAGCTTTGCACAGGTGTATTAACTAGGGATGAGCGAACCGAACCGTTACGAACCAGATTCGGGAACAGGAAGTGCCTGAGCGTCCATGCTCTTTCTCATTGTGTGTCTAGACTGCAGAGATAGAGGAGCTCCGTGCTAGTTAGGGAGGGAAAGCACATAGATAGGCAAACAAGTAGATATTTACAGGGAGGTAGAGAGAGGGAGAGATAGGCAGAGATAGGAAGTAAAAAACTTGTGATATCCAGAAAATAGTCAAACACCGATATATCATAAAATATCTTTCCCTTACGTCCTAAGCAGCAGCACATAATGGGGAAGATTCTATCTTCCTGCAATGATAGGACAGATGGTAACAAGCAATAAAGAGTTAATTGCCCCGCCTATAAGGCCCTATGCTGACCCAGCCTCCTTGTGTTTTTTTCTGTCCTTCTGTGGGACAGGTGGTAGGAGGAGAGCAGGGAGCAGGCCTATGTGTGTTTCTCTGCTCTCCTTCCAATAATTCTTCTTTTCCACATGGTCGTGTGGAGAGGGAGAGTTTTTTTGTATATGTATTTTGTTTTTATCCTGCTTTGTTGTGTACAGAGCAAAGATTTTATTTTTCTTAAGGAAACAGCCGCCATCTCAGTGATCGCTCAGCTTCTATGCTCTGGTCAGTAAGTATTATGGCGCCATCCGCTGCCGGGCTGCAAGTGGCTGCTAACCATGGCGCTGCTCAGTCAGGACGCCGCTTCCTGGTGTCTGTCTTCTCTCTTCAGAGAGGTAAGTCATAGTCAGACGGCCTTTTTTGTGAGGAATTGTATGGTGCCTGTGCAGGCTCTCTGCCTGGAAGCCTGACCTGTATTGCAGGAGGCCTGTGTGCAGGCTAATGGATATAAATTACATGAGATTTATAATAGTTTATCATTTTTATTATTTTTTTGCCTGTGTGAGCTCTGTGAGACAGTTCCGCTATGTGATCATGCAGTATGGGTCCTGCTATGTAATAATACAGTGAAAGCTATGGATCTGCTATATGTGTATGCAGCCTTAGATAAGAGCTGTTAGTTGTGCGGTCACTGAGCTGATTTCTTGCACTAGTTGCTGGTTGTGTATTGATTGCACCTGGTATCTTTCTTACACTGGCACTGCTTTTTCTTGTTGCATTGAAGCTATGAAACTGCATTGTGTGTACACAAACCTAGATTTGCTAGGTGTGTATTGGTGACACCTGATGTATGATTCATTACACCTGAGTGTGATTCCTGGCTCTAGTACTGCGATTGAAGGATGCAAGTGAAGCTGTGAGACTGCAGTGTGTGAACACAAGCCCAGAGTTGCTAGGTGAATATTGATTCCTTGCTCCAGTTCTGCTGTGGAAGGATACATTGTGTGAACACAAACCTAGAGTTGCTGTTATTGCACCTGACCTCTGATTCCTTGCTCTAACACTGCTGTGGAAAGATGCATTGTGTGAACACAAGCCTAGAGTAGCTATTTATTGCACCTAATGTCTGATTCCTTGCTCTAGTTCTGCTGTGGAAAGATGCATTGTGTGAACACAAGCCTAAAGTTGCTATTTTTTTATTTATTTATTTTTTTATTACACCTAATGTTTTATTCAGTACTGCTATTGAATGAGGCTGTAAAGTTATGAAACTTCGTTGTGTGAAGACAACCCTAGGATTGCTAGTGGTGTATTGATTGCACCTTACATGTCAGCTATAGCTCTGCTTTTTGTATGATGCAGTGCAGTTATGAGACTGCATTGTGTGAACACAACCCTAAAGTTCCTGGTTGTGTATTGAGCATCTGGGGTCTTTTCTAGCACGGTTACTGATATTTAATGTTGCATTGAAGCTATAAAACAGCATTGTGTGTACACACGCCTAGAGTTGCTACATGTATAGTACTGCTATTTTTAAAATAGTAAAACGAAGATATTGCAGGGTATGATCACAACTTTAGAGTTTCTAGTTGTGTACCGAGTATACCTGGTGTACCGAGTATACCTGGTAGCTGTCTTACATTAGTTCTGCTATTGAAACAATGATCCATTGAAGCAAGGAGGCTGCATCGTGTGAACACAGCCTTAGAATTGCTAGTTATGTATCAGCTGCTCTGAGGTATCTGGTTTTCTTGTACTACACAGCAGTCTGTTGCCTCTTTACCTGGCGCAGGTTTATTTATCATTTTATCTCACTTAATGCAGGAATCTAATGCCCAAAGTTTCAGGGTGAGTAAACCTTTGGCAAAGCTCAGTCACTTATGTATGTGTATCCTGCAAGATTCCACATCCAGATGGCAGTGGAATTTATTTTTGTTTGTAGATTGTATCTTCATTGTAACCCATTACAGAAGATGCTATATCTTAAGCAGATGGTGCTCACTTCTGAGTATGCGTGTCACTCCACATTTGGCTTCCCGATTCGTGGCCCCTCCACATTTGGCTTCCCGATCCGTGGCCCCTCCACACTTGGAGAGGAGCATTAGACTTTGCCAGAGATAGATGTTCTTTCTAATAATACTCTCTGTACCATGAGAATCCACCTGAATGGATTGGGGACACTGAGGAAGGACTCTTCCTTACAGAAAGGTACAATCTCTGCCCCAGTCTGAAAAGGAGAAGGAAATCCTCCCTTGTTCCCCATTCTATAGAAGTTTCCAGCATGGAAGGTACTGGAAGAAATGATGGATCCGTCACTAAAAGGGATCGTCCATCTCAGAAGTCTTGTGGATGGGGACAAATAAGCTTGTGACTAAAGCTTCTCTGGCAGCAACCGTGGGTTTACCTTATGGGGCCATATTCTCGACAGTTTCCGATCCAAAGAAGGTAAGTTGTTGGTGAACGTCCATAGATCTACAGTTCTAAGCAAAGAAGGTTCCATATGGAGAACATATGCTCTGTGCTCCCCCTCCTAAAGGAGACTAACCATGCTAGTTGTGAAAGACACATATCTACATGTACCTGGCTACAGAGAAGACTGCATGTACCTAGCTACAGAGAAGACTGCATATTCCTTTTGCATCTTTCTGAAATCACCTTCGCTCCCTTTACATTCACTAAGGTTACCTGCCGGGTCTGGGATGACATATATCTATCCTAAGATAAGAAGGGAAGTAGATGGGACACTCTTCTATGTTATGTCAGCTGTAGTCACCATCTGGAGAGAATCCAAGATCACCATTGTCTCCTTCCTGCACGAGTGATTGTTAATTATCAAAAACTTACAGTACTATATTTTCACCTACCCGTTACCATTCCTGGGTCAGGATTCCTAGAACTCCCCATTGGTGTATCTTCACCCAATGATGATTGTCAGGTCTCATGACGTCTGCAAGCAACGAATTGAAAAGGCAGGTTGGCATATGTATCCCCGTGCAGCAGATGCTGTCAGTATGGGACCAAAGAATAAACAGCCTACATTGGGTTATGGTTTATACCCACAGATAAAAGGGCCTCAACATTTTCTTCAGTCAGTGGCTGACCAATCTCTCCCTCAAAGTGGGTGGAGGCAACCACCGATCCATCTAAGAAAGGGTGATACAGGCGAAGAAGACTTTGTTCCTAACAGAAGTGGCTGTCATCCAACATGTGAGAGATGAGTGCGGTAAGTGAGCTCCAGTCCACTTGAGCACATCCATCTATGGGGAAGCTATTGGAGTAAGCTCAAGAATGCATCTACAGTGGTGCATATTGATCTTCAGAGCTGCATGTGACCAGTAGCATTACTGTTAAAAGCAGAAGCTGTTTTTTGCATGGACCAAGAGATCTATCCAGCAACAAGGGAAGTCACAATGCCTTAATGTAAAAGGCTAAAGCCATTATATTACCCTGACAGAAGAATGGTCTCTGGACCAGGAGAAGTTCTGGTGAATCGCCAGATATTACAGCTACCCATTGGTCCCACGGCCATTTCGGGTAAAACCAGGGTGCGTGGTTTTAACTCCCTAAAAACTACTGTGGACAACAATCAGTAGGAGTCTTGTAAAAGACAATGCAGGATCAGTCTCATTAATCCTGAGAGCCACAGATTGGCCCAAGAGGTCATTGTGGTAATTGTTGTCCTCTCCTGATGAATATGTCCAAAAGGACATTTTGGAGACTTCCCCAGATTCCTCACCTACTGCCCCATGAGGACGGATTATGTCTGGCAAATCACCAGATATTATGGCGACCCTTACGTGGACCTAATGGTCATTTCGGATAACGCCAGAATACGTGGTTTTTACTCCCTAAAACTGCTAGGGACGACAACCCGTAGTAGTCTTGTAAGGACAAGACTGAATCATGCCTCATTACTCCTAATAGTTCAAGAAGGCATGGCTGTTCTCTCCTGATGCATGTGTCCAAAAGGACATTTTGGAGACTTCCCCAGAATCCTCACTTACTGTCACAGAAGGGCAGATTGTGTCTGGGTCTGGACCACCTATGATTGACGGCCTGAAGATTGACAGGCCTGATGAGCTGAGGCTTTTTAGAATTGGTGGTAAACATGATTCTGCTATTAAGAGCAGAGCCCACAAAGAGAACGTCCCTGAGGGTTAAGGACATTGTCTATCCTGGTGTGAAGAATCGGACTTCCCCCATATCACTGTCTATCAAGGCGATCCTTCGATTTCTCCAGGATGGGTTTGAGAATGGGCTGAAGCTGCGACCGTCAAAGTACATGTCTCTGCTCTTCCAGACAGCTGACTGTCCGAAAAAATCCCTAATACAAAGATTTATTAAAGCTACGCAAAGGATTAAAGCAACTGTAATGGATCCAACTCCCAGGTGGGATCCGGGACTCGTCCTTCATCACCTTGCACGGCTCCGTTTTGAGTTCTTATCTTTAGTTGAATTAAAATACCTGACCCTCAAGGTATGCTTCCTAGTAGCTATTACATCTGCTAAACGCAGGAGTATGTTCAGACTTTAGGAGCCACTGAACCATATCTTGTTATCCTTCAGGACTTTGTCTTTTACCCTTAAGGTTCCTTCCTTGTCCAACATTACTCCGCAGATTGAGTTACCTGTTTTTGCCTAAATTCCTCCAATGAGGAAGCGTTACAACGGCACTCTCTGGTTGTGGGCGGAGCCTTGGGCCTGCACTCTCTGGTTGTGGGCGAAGCCTTGAGAGTTTATTTAGTGAGAACCAGAGAAGTCAGAAGATTTTTATCTGTATCTTTTTCAGGAAGGAACAGTGATTGGAAGTCCTCAAAAGCCACTTTATCCAGATGGATACGGCAGACTCTGTGTGTTACCAAGAGCTGAGAGTCCAAGTACCTGAATCCATTAAGGCCCTTACCACAAGGGCAATGTCTACATCCTGGGTGGAGGAGATGTGCATTCTCATTGATCAGATATACAAAACTGCATTGTGGTTTTCTTATACTTTTGGACATTAGAACCTCTGGGCAACCAATCTTGGTAAACCGGTTCTCATGACTGCTGTATGATTCTCCCACCCTTTATGTGATCTTGCTATATCCCCATTATGTGCTGCTGCTTAGGACGTAAGGGAAAGTGGAATTTTATACTCACCGTAAATTCTCTTTCCTGTAGTCCGAAGCAGCAGCACAAACTAACCCTCCCTATAAAAGTTTATGCATCATACCTTGAGTGTTTTGGCTTATGTTTTCCTAGATCGTTAGAAGTACACAAGGAGGCTGGGTCAGCATAGGGCCTTATAGGCGGGGCAATTAACTCTTTATTGCTTGTTACCATCTGTCCTATCATTGCAGGAAGATAGAATCTTCCCCATTATGTGCTGCTGCTTCGGACTACAGGAAAGAGAATTTACGGTGAGTATAAAATTCCACTTTATTACATGCTCGAAATAGTATAAAGCACAGGGTAGTGGTGGGGGGCAGAGGCTGTGTGACCACTTCTTTATTCTCTTCATCCGATGAGGCCTCTGCTGTTTGTTGAGCTTCTTCATCTCTGCTGACAAATGAACAGTGGACAAAATCTGTTATTACAAACATGTTAGCAACATTGTAACAATTCTCAAGAACCAATATGCATCCAATGCAGGATGTTACTTAGGCTTTTTGTGTGCTTTTTTATCCAGTATGTCCAATGTGTTAGCCAGGGGCGTAACTACCACTATAGCAGCCATAGCGGCTGCTATGGGGCCCGCCGCATCAGGGGGCCTCATGGCCTGCTCCTGCAATACACTGGGCCCCCTCAGCCGTCATCATTTGCAGCACCGGGTGGTCCTGCTGGTCTCCTGGGTTTTGCAAATGTCCCTTTAACTGCAAGCACACCTGACCAGAGCTAGCAGTTATGTAGTTATGACTTCACTTGACCGTTTAGTGGTCAGTCGGGGGGGGGGCAATCAAAAGTTTGCTATGGGGCCCAGCCATTTCTAGTTACGCCCCTGGTGTTAGCCTTACCTTTGCACATAATCTAGACTATTGATCATCATTCACACACTGCTCCCCAAAAATGATGCTCAGGGAAAATAATATGTCTGCAAAGAATTAGTAATTTATTCTCACATCTTGCGCTAATTAGCCCTTGGCTCCCTAAAAATCTCACTTGAGAAATGAGTGGGACATTGTTAGGTCATATGTAATCATTGGGGCACATTTGTCGCCATTTATCCTGTCCGTGCTTTGTAGCTAAATCGAACTCCAGTTAGGTCTTACATCATCGACTTATTAAACAATTTTTAGTATCCAGTTAGGGCACGCTGCATTTATAAAGAATATTGAGTGTACAGCAGGGGGAGCATTATTGTTAGTAACTTTATTATTATCCAGTTGCAGAAATTTATAGGTCCCCCTGCAGGCAGCTCGATGTATATAATCTCTGTCTAGGTAACACATGTCTATATGTCTGCACACATAACAGACTGAACTAATACTGACATCATCTGATCCTAGCATGGACAGATGCAATTAAGACACACACTTACTGGCGCCGTCTGCTGGCATTCAAAATGAAACGCAGCATTGGGGCAAAACGCAAAGAGCCAAGTTCTTCTTGTGAGGCCCCACGCCTCATCAGCTGCCGTTGCTCCCTGATGAATCTGTCCATCACACTGGACCACCTGGTCTCCACATGTTTGGCTGAAAGCAAAAAACGTACAGACATTAGTAATATATGAGCGTCAGGTAACCATAACAGTAGAGTTTCTTGTTTGACATAGTGGCTAAATAACTTACCAATGATCAACTTCTGTAATCTACTATGCTTGTCCCAATCTGGGTACACAATCCGGGCAACCTCCCTCCATGCGGCACTCCGCCTTAGCCGGCTTGTGTACCCAGGCGCAGGGCCGTCCCATAGCAGTGGCCGAGCATGGACCTTAATAAAAAGATAAATAAATAATATAAACCTCTTGCAAACAATGCTCGCTTGGTAAGGTAATAGCTAGTCGAGGCTTTTTCCTTGTTAGAGGCAATGTTGCTGACTAAATATGACGTCACTTATGTGGGTGGGTTATGGAGCTTCCCGTGCTGCTAACTCCCTCCCTCCTCCCTTTCCCTCCATGATGTCTGCTGCCGGCCCATATCATATACACAGTACACAACTACTCCCATCATGTGGTCATAGTGTAAGCCTCAAATATTTCAAACATAATGTAATAGTGAATTCGACACCACAATCCGGAGGGGGGATGGGGGGAGTGAGTTAGCTGCACGGGCAGCTCGCTAACACAAACCATAAGTCACACCCTCGTTTCTCAGCAACATGTGATCAAACAAAGAAAATTCCTGGAAGAGATATTACACAAACATAGTGAATCAAACATAATTAGCGGCACATTGGCTACAATTGGAAATACACTGCATTATGTTTCACACAGACACATAGCCTAAGGGTACAAACACACACACCGTATACGCAGCCTATTTACTGCTGCGATATGCAGCAAATACGCAACAAATACGCAGCAAATACGCAGCAGATTAGATCTAAATAACTGAGCACAGCATCAAATCTGCACCACCAAATCTGCTGCAGATCTGCTGCGTATTTGCTGCGTATCTGCTGCGTATACGGTGTGTGTGTTTGTACCCTAACAAATATAAATGTATAGTGCGATTTAGAGCTAACCCTTATGGGCAAGCCATAGGAATTACACACATTCGTAGGGACGTGAACTACTATCAGCAATGTATGGTGACCAAAGTAGTCACACAGGGCAATAGGTGGGGGCAAAAATCCATAATAAACATTTAGCTTTGTCATAAATAAAGATCATTCATGACTAACTTGTAATTGATAAATTAGGAAGGAAAGAGCCTTTAACAACACATATATAAAATGAAGCAATGTAAAGTACCGGGACGAAATGTAAGCATTATTGAGAACAGATATCTGATATATTCGAAGACCAGACCTGTACATTTAATTTTGATTTTTGACACTAACTCTAAAAAATACATCAAGTGACTGTCTCACACATCGCTTCTCAGACTCACAATGATAAGCCAAAAAGCGGTTAGAACTCCACCTATGTCAACATTTATTAACTAATTAATGGCAAGGCGTTATCAAATACTTACGTGTAAGATTAGTCCATAAACGTCGATGAGTGATTTATCGATAACCATATCTGCTTCCATCGATTTGCCTTCACAGTTCTAAATAAGCTAATTGAGTGAATTGCTTTCACTCTTCAGATGTGAAAATACAGAAAATGGCGAAATAACCTTGGCATATACACACAGGAACAAAAAAATGATACATTTGTTATTTTGTTTCTCAAAACAATCACGTGACCCCGTAGATGCAATTGTATCATGGCCAGTGAACCTGCTTCGTAGGAGTAAGTAGATTTAGTTTGTCAGAACTTTGTAAGCCGAGGAACAAAAATAGAAATATAATCATCACTAGCAGTAGTGGACTATAATAGGGGCGTTTTGGGCGGCAGCCCGGGGCCCTGAGCTCCTGGGGGGCCCATGACCACCCAAAAAGACTTATACTTTCAATGGTGTACTGTCTCCTGGCTACACTTCTGCCATGATTTGCAAAAAATCACTGTTTTTTATGGCAATTTTGCACAAATCAGGACATCATGACATTATCTATCCTGTACTATGAACGCCAGGCCAGTGCTTCCATAGTTACAGTGGGGTGGGGGGGCCCAGGCTTGGTGAACAGCCCGGGGCCTATGGTAAAGTTAATCCGCCCCTGATCACTAGTAGTCTGTTTTTAATTATACTGGCCTGTAATCGATCAACTTCTGCACCCTCCTCAAGTAGCCTCTCCTCAATAATACTGGACTGGAATCAATCAACTGCTGCCTCCTCCTGCTGCTCAACTTGTCTCTTCTCAACAATACTGGCCTGGGTGCAATCAAGTGCTGCCGCATCCTCCTTGTAAACTTTTTTTCCAATATTTTTTTTCACTATTTTGGCACTTTTATTCACTATATTTTATTAATTTTATTCCTATTATTATTATTATTATTATTATTTTATTTATTTTTTTCTCATTATTTTTGGAAACATTTTTTCCCACTTTTTTCATTGTAATAGCAACTGCAACTAAACGAAACTATACCCGATCACACTCCCACTATTGTAGCTGCAATTATTCAGCCGTTAGAGCAAGGTTCGTTTTCGGTTCGGTTCGGACCGATCCGAAATTCACGAAAGTTCGCTGGATCGAACCAAACCGAACTTTTCAAAAGTTCGCTCATCCCTAGTATTAACGATCCAGCCCATGTTCATTATACAAACAGGTGGGGAATAGGGAGCAATCTGCCTGGAGCATTCCTAGTGCTGAGGAGGGTGGGGAGGAGGGACAGAGAGGGTGTGCCAGCCTTATGCATATACAAATGTAAGCCCCGGCCGTTAGACACAGCGCTGCTGGATTAAAAGTTATTTTTATGACAATAACTGCATCACCTGCTGAACGGACCCCAGGACAGATCTTGGATTAAAAGCAGCTATCCGAAGGTACAAGTGGTTTGGAGGGGTCAGATTGTGGGTACAGAGTCGCTTTAAAGGGAAGCAACTAACCAGCTGATATTTCCTTATAGTTCACGGGATGCTGAAGATGAAGGTAATTTTCTTACCTTCATTATCAGTGCTATTTTTTGGGATATTAGTAGTTTATTTCATACACTAATTGAGCAGTTTGGTGCACTGGGGTGGGGATGCCGCCCTCAGTGCACGGATCCATCTGGGCCAGTGGGGTGGTACTCTGCGCTGCTCTGTTAATATTAAATAGGGGCCACCAGCTGGGATCCTTTAAAGCAGGGTATCAACTGTATCAGCTTCCTGAATATGACCCATAACAGTATATTAATGGCACTGTGCAAGTACCCCCTGCCAGTAGTGTAAATGTATAGCAAGAGGACAGTTTAACTCTATGTATACACAGAAAATTTGGAGCACATAAAAATACAGAGTTCTGACCTCTATAAAAATAAAGTTAGACATTAAATTTAAAAATGTAAAGTTGTCAGTCTGTTATATTATTTTTTCTACAATAAAAAAAAAAAGAGTTAAAAAAAATATGCAGAATAAATGTTTTAATCACCATATGGTACCTGGAAGGCTTCATGTACTTGCTTGTGAGAAATACAAGTTTTAGAGCAGTACTTCTCTCAAAGAAACATATTCTCTAGCCATATTAGTGCCGGAGGTATAAAATACTTTCTGGAGTCACTAAGTTACAAGTTTGAAGGCTCAGATGGCAGGGGATATGAATCACTGTCTAATTAGGCATATACCAGGCACTAGACACTAAGGTACAAAAGAATAAAGCAGATTTCCTGTTCTCAATTACAAATAAGATGATTTTCAAGAGTTGCTGAAGGTCATTTATACTGTGCATAAATTTGTAAGCACAGCAGAAACAGAAGAGGAGGGTTGAGCATCATTTTTTTATGTGCAAAATATTTTGTGCATGTTAAGCTTTACAAAAACAGTAAAAATTAGTGTTACCCATTATTAAATGAATTATCACAGATTACAAGGAACCTGTCAACTAAACTGACATTTTACTTACAGAACTATGCAGCATTAACAACTGATCAGAATGCTGAACAGAACAGCATGTTAACCAGATTTTGGTCATATCATAGCTACAAATGATAGGTGCCCTGGTTACAACAAACCATGTTTCCCTATATTATACCTACTGCAATGTAACGTTACTGTAAAATTCATGTAACTCCCAATTTACAACACATATAATAACTTTATTAAATGATGAAGGAGGAGGCCAAAGCACTGATATGAATCACAGATGATGGGAAGAATTAATAATTTAAAAAAATTCCAAAGGGGCAGGGGCGTATGCATATTCCGTTGCGCACTACGCTAATAGTGTACTGCCCAACGAAATATGCTCCGGCATAATGCAGGCCTTCCTGCTTCTGTATGGACCATTGCTGCTGCTGTCATCTGTGTCTGTGTTCTGTAAGGGCGCAGACACAGCTGACAGGAGGCTCAGAGCAGGGAGCTATTAGCCCTTTTCTCTGTGTCTCACTTCTAGATCACAGGCTGTGTTAAGTCATCCGGAGCAGATAGTTATGTCTGCTCCATTAGATCTGCTTGCAGCCTCTACCAGGAAGCATCTGAGGGACACAGCTGCGTGGGAGCTACAGAAGAGGTGAGTAGTGGGTTTATTTTTTTATTTCATCATGGAAGAAGATTGGAAGGGAGGCTTATCACTACTGGGGGAGCACAGGGGAAGGGGGATCATCATTACTGGGGGCACAGGGGTGGTGGATTATCACTACTGGAGGAGCACAGAGGAAGGGGGATCATCATTACTGGGGTGCACAGGGGAGGTGGATTATCACTATTCGGGGGAGCACAGGGGAAAGGGGATCATCAACAATGGGGGAGTACAGGGGAAGAGGGATCATCATTACTGGGGAGCACAGGGGAGGGCGATCATCACTACTGGGGGACCACAGGAGGGGAAAATCATCACTACTGGAAAGCACAGGGGAGGGAAATCAATAACACTAGGGGAACACAGGCGAAGGGGGATCATCACTACTGGGGATCTCAGGGGGAGGGGATCATCACTACTGGGGATCTCAGGGGAAAGTGGATCATGAACACTGGGGGAACGTAAGGAAAGGGGAACTTCACTACTGGGGATCACAGGGGATAATCACATATCACCACTACTCGAGAGCACAGAGCAAGGGAGATCATCACTACTGGGGGAGCACAGGAGGCAAAGAGGGGTCATCACTACTGGGGGAGCACAGGAGGGGAAGGGGCATCATCACTACTGGGGGAGCACAGGAGGCAAAGGGGGGCCTCACTACTGGGGAGCACAGGGGAAGGGGGATAATCCCTGTTTGGGAGCACAGGGGAAGGGGGATCATCCCTTCTGGGGAGCACAGGGGAAGGGAGATCATCACTGTTGGGGTTCCACAGGGGGGGATCATAATTGCTGGGGGATCACAGGGGAAGGTGGATCATCAACACTGGGGGGACATAGGGGAAGGGGGATCATAAACACTGGGGGAACATAAGGGAAGGGGATCTTCACTACTGGGGAGCACAGGGGAAGAGGGATTGTCACTAGAGATTAGCGAACCGGTTCGCCCGGTATGGGATCTGGTTTGGATTTTCCCAAAAATCTGAGTCTGATCGGATTGGGATTTTTGGAAATCCACACCGATTTTTTTTTTTCTTGCTTTCTAAAATGGCAGACACCATTTAAGAAAGCAGGAAAAGCGCTTTCCCATGATGCCTGGAACACATCCAATCAGCAGGGATCTTGTACTAGCCCACCCCCTGTGTGACATCGGTATTGCTTTAAAAGGAGAGGTCACATGATGGCACCACGCAGTGTGTAGAGGGAGAGAGAGAGAGAGAGGAAGCAAGCTGCTGTTGTGTACTACAGACTAGTGAGAACATATTGTGGGAAAGGAAAGGAAAGATTAGAAAAGCGGAGAGGAGAAACGTCTAGTGATTGAGAGAGAGAAATAGAGAAGGCGAAAGATAGATAGATTAGGCATTGGACAGAAAAGGGTGCACAGAACCAAAACGAGCAGTACAGATATAAAAGTCCTATACTTCTGTCTTATCCTGAGAGACTAAAATACCTGGTTCAGGTGCATAGCATTATATCTTAAAAAAAAGTGCTATATACCCAATTGTTGACTACTGTTGCTCCTGCCTGGCCTCCATGTTGGCTACTGTTGATCCTGTCTGGCCTCCATATTGGCTACTGCTGCTCCTGCCTGGCCTCCATATTGGCTACTGCTGATCCTGCCTGGCCTCCATGTTGGCTACTTCTGCTCCTGCCTGTCCTCCATGTTGACTACTGCTGCTCCTGTACTGGCCTCAAATGACTATTGCTGGACCTCCACTGGCCTCCAATGACTACTGCTGCTCCTTCACTGCATTTGTGACCTTTTTCCTGCATAGACCCTGTAATTCTGAATTTCCTGCATAGACCCTGTAATGGTGAGTTTCCTGCATAGACCATGTAATGGTGAATATTGAAGTCTAAAAAAAAATTGACTTTGAGATTTCAAAAAGATAATGATGTTACTGACATGTAGAGCCCTAAATTCAACCAAATATACTACCACCGTATCATATAGATGCTTTAAACTATGAAATCCGAAGAAATCCGGTTGGAAAAAATCAGAAAGTCCGGTCGGACCGAACTTTTGAAAAGTTCGCTCATCTCTAATTGTCACTACTGGTGGAGCACAGGAGGGGAAGGGGACCATTACTACTGGGGGAGAACATGGAAAAGGGAATCATTACTACTGGAGATCACAGGGGAAGGGGGATCATTACTACTGGGGGAGCACAGTAGAAGAAGGATCATTCCTGCTGGGGAGCACAGGGGATGGTTGGATTATTCCCTGCTGGGGAAGCACAGGTGAAGGGGGATCATCACTGCTGGGGAGCACAGGGGGATCATCACTACTGGGGAAGCACATGAGAAGAAGAATCATCACTGCTGGGGGAGCACAGTGGAAGGGGGATCATCACTACTGGGGATCACAAGGGAAGGGGGATTATCACTACTGGGGGAGCACAGAGGAAGGTGAGCTATCACTACTAGGGGAGCACAGAAAGAGAAATTATCACTGCCAGCGAGCACAGGAAGAAATATTATCACTACCAGGAAGCAAAGGTAGAAGGATTATCACTACTGGGGATCACAGGAAGAGGGATTATCACTACCAGGGAGCACAGGAACAGGGATTATCACTACCGCAGAGCAAAGGAAGAGAGATTACGTGTACTGGGGAGCACAGGGTGAGGGATTATCTGTACTGGGGAGAGCCGGAAAAAGGATTACGTGTACTGGGGAGCACAAGGTGAGGGATTATCTGTACTGGGGAGTACCGGAAGAGGGATTTCAACTACTGGGGAGGACAGGAAGAGGGGTTATCACTACTTGGGAGCACAGGTAGGGGGGATTATCACATTCTGGGGAGAACAGGAGTGGGCATTATTGCTATTTCTGTGCACAGAAAGGGGGTTATCACTAATTGTGGACACAGGAGAGGCTATTATCACTACTTGGAGGAGGGTGCAGGAAACAAGTGGAGCCTAACATGTTTATCTGATAGATTCTGTGGGGACAAGTCATGGCTAAAATAAGTCTTTGTGATGGCCTGGACTGAATGGAGAAGAAAAGAGAAAGTAAACAACTCTGATGAGAATAGACTGTCACCTGTCACTGGATGTAACTGTACTGTAATCACTATACTGTCACTACGTTAGCCAAACACTCCCATGTTTTTCATTGCTTGTGGCTGCATATGTTGTATTGCACCCTAGGGGCTTCTGAAGATTGATACAGCCACAGACTGTATCCATGTTTTCCTGGTAGTCTGAGGGCAGCATCCCATTAATATTTAACGGTGTTATCCAGCGCTACAAAAACATGGCCACTTTACCCCTACTGTTGTCTCCAGTTTGGGTGGGGTTTTAAAACTCAGTTCCATTGAATTAAGTGGAGCTTAATTGCAAACCGCACCTAAACTGGAGACAACAGTAGGGGGAAAAGTGGCCATGTTTTTGTAGCACTGGATAACCCCTTTAAACACTTTTGGCTCCCAGCATCATTATGATATATGATGCATGGAAGTCTGTTATTACACCGTATTACGTGTTTTAAATAAATAATTTTTTATAACTATTTTTAACACTTATCTTGAACCTGCGCCCGATGTTATCCAAGGTTTGGAGTGGAGGTATCTGTTGCTTTGTTATTACACCGGGCAGCTTCACGCGTCGTAGCTTGGGGGGCATCAAACTGAATCTTTGCCCCGGGTACAGACTAGTTATGCCTCTGCCAAAGGGTACAAACAGCACAAGGAATATGTGTAAACAGCGCTATATGTGTGCTGTAGTAGAGCTAGAGCAAGGCATGCGCAGAAATAACAATAACTGTTTCTATATAATTAATCATACAATATCCAAGGGAAGAGGGATGGTGCAAATAACTGGTCTCCACCTCAGAATCGAAGATATATTTTGCCCCTTGCTTCCTCAGTGGCAAAATGCACAAGTTTAAATACCAATTAAATAAACATCAGGTGGGGCCTTTCTACTATACAGTAGAAATAATCTAAATCTAAACAAGCCTCTACCTAAACACACTCTTTCAAAATACATATAATATACTATCTGCTGTATGGTATGTTTACACAGAGATTTATCTGACAGATTTTTGAAGCCAAAGCCAGGAATGTATTTGGAAAGAGGGAAATCTCAGTCTTTCCTTTGTGACCTGTTCCCTGTTCATAGTCTGTTCCTGGCTTTGGCTTAAAAAATCTGACAGATAAATCTCTTTGTTTAAAGGATCCCTTAGACTTTAGTTTGCTGGGCAGTTTTATATCTGACCAGCTGTGGGTAAATTTACACCTTGATCTAAAAAATTGAGTTTTCAGGTCTGTCCTTCTCATTAGAGATGAGCGAACCGGCCGAAGTTCGGGTTTATATGAACTTGAACTCCCGGCTTCTGATTCCCGCTGTCTGCCCGCTCCGTGGAGAGGGTGGATGCAGCGTGAGGGCCGCCTGGAAAACTGGGATACAGCCATAGTATCCCAGATTTTTTTTTATTTAAGATCATTACTTTTATCTTTCATTATGTTTTATTTTTTTCTGTTATTTTTCTTTTTATATTTATTTTTGTTGATTTTTAATTTTTTGAGGTATTATTTTTCATTATTTGTTGTTTTCTTTTTTTTTTTCTCCCCTTTTTCTTTTTTTTGGTATCTTGTTTGGTATGAGTGGCTTTTTTCCATGTGGCCCTGGTTTCATTAATTTTATATTTCTATCTTTTTAGATCACACTATGCACCTAGTGGTTCAAATGGAGTACCATCCACTTTCCCCTGGATGTGGAGAGACTGCTGAGCTTATCTATAAAGTCAGACTTGATGTCTCCCAGTTGCGATAAACTAAAGTATTATGCTTTGCACATTCATGGGTTTGTGGCATAACAACATACTGTGGTGGTGGTTCCAGTTACTCCACTTTTTTGTGATAATCCATTAAGACAATGCAATGTAGATGAAATGTATCAGCTCACTGTGTGCAACAGTAACAATGATAGGATATGGAATGAAGCTTATTATGAGAGATGAGGGAGTAATGAAATATTTAAAGTTCAAAACTAAATTAAAGTAGGCCGCGATGCTCGACTATTTGATCGAATATCAAATTCCATTAAAGTCTACGGGAAAAAATGCTTGCGACTTGTTGATCTCAAAGTGGTTGAACTTAGGTTTCCAAGTCCACCATGACACCTCAGAAATTGATGCAAACACCTCTGGAATGCAACTGGGATGGCAGGGGAAGCGTGCCTGGGTGCATCTAACATACCAAAGTCACAGCATTATACCACTATCACAGTCTCTCAACAATACACTCCAAACACTCTCAGGATACAGCCGTATACCCAATATATATTATTGTTTAGAAATGTTTTCAGGCAGCAGGCGTTCCAATGGTTAATGTTACACACAGAACGCAAAACAGTAGTACCAAATTATTATTATTATTTTTTTGGCACACTCTTAGTATACAGCTGTATGCTGTATACCATATATATATATATATATATATATATATATATATATATATAACTTTTTTTTTTTTTTTTTTTAAATGCCTTCAGGCAACAGGCGTTCCAATGGTTAATGTTACGCAAGGAACGCAAAACAGTAGTACCAAATTTTTTTTTTTTTTTGCCACACTCTTAGTATACAGCTGTATACCCTATATAATTTTTTTTTAAAGGCCTTTAGCCAATGGTTAATGTTGCATACAGAAACAGTAACAGTAATACCAATTTCTTTATTTATTTATTTTTGCACACTCTCAATAAACAGCTGTATACCCTATATCTGAGATTTTCACCAGGTAGATACACTGCAGCCTATTCCTCACAGTGCACTCCAGCTGCCTGCCTATCTGAACACACTGATGTGCTGCTAGATGGTAAATATGTGTGATAAATCTCCGCTAACTGTAATTTTAGTCCTAACAAGGGCTTTTGGTGGTCCCTCCTGTCTAAAATCACCTAAAACCTAACAGTCACTTCTACACGCTATCTCTCTGTCTAGCTCCAAGTAGCATCTGAAACCGAATGTGCAAACCACTATTCTTGTACTTTGAAGGTCACATGGTTTAGCCAGCCAATTAATGTAGATGTTTTTTTTTCATTGTGCCAGGGGAGGTGGGAGGGGAATTAAATATTTACAGCATTTTTGGTGGAATACTCAATTAAAAATCAGTATTTCGAATAGTGTACTATTCAATCGAATACCTACTTGATCGAGCAGTACTTGCTCATCTCTTCTTATTACCCTTTTTTTTTCTTCCTGGAGCTGTAAACATTCTCTATATTTGCATTAAGACAAAAGACCTTTCTTAGGTATTGCTTGCTATAGGACATAATGTGTGTGTGTTCATATATATATATATATATATATATATATATATATATATATATATATATATATAATCAACATGATATATATATATATATATATATATATATATATATATATATATATATATATATATATATATATATATGTCATGTTGATTTTCAACAGCAAATGGCAAACTTTATTTTAGGCTTTACTATCACATCTAATGGACTGAAGAAAATTTGCTCTATACTATTATTAGTATACACCTGCCATAAAACAATCATTGAGACATAGGCGATGGAGCATTGCAGTACCACACATTGTTATAGCTAGTGTGACAGATATGTTTGAACATTGTAGTCAAATCCATCTGTCAGAATAAAATACATTCAGTATGTCACAAAATAAAAGATGTGTCTGAGCTCTGGTCTGGCGCTAGATACTCAACAGTTAAAAATGTTGCACATGCTTTAAACATGAATTAGACATCACCAACATTTTTAACAAGCATATGGACATAAAATAGTTGGCCGGCCACAAAAAAAATGACGGGAAGGGTAGGAGGGGAAAATTAATAATTAGTCATAAATATGATCCCATATTTACTCGACATCCACTACAAAATACTGTGGTGATTTTTTTTTTTTATTTGTGTACCCAATTGTGTTCGTAGCCTCTTTGTGCCCCTTCATATGCGTCTTTTTTTTTTTTCTTTTTTTTTTTTAATCAAGAACAGTCTAGATGACCAGTTAAGCAAGTATAGAAGCAAACTATATATGATACTATAAATTTAATCTATTTGGATTATATTTATTCATAATCAGAACAAATAAAATCTAGAACTGAACCAAAACCTCAGTTGGCCTTGAGATGGATATAGGAGCATTCTGGACCTACTTGGGCACATGAGCATGGATTCAAAATAGGTGACTAATGCTTTTTTCCTGACTAGAATTCTGAAAGATGTGCATACCAGTTGTGTCTCTGGAGGCTTTATTACCAGTGGACTAGGGAGAAGGTAGTTACTTTGAATTGAACAGATGTCACTGTCCCAGTCCTTACTATGCTGCCATTGGTATTAAAAGGGCTTGTTCACACTGCGGCAGAACTCCGCTCTGCGGCGGAATCCCGCCTGCCTCTGTGTCAAGCAGTGTCTCTATGGGAGGGCTCGTGTGCCTCCGCTTCTGCGGCTCTCTGTTCAAAGAATTGGCCCTCTAATAGAGACACTGTTTGACACTGAGACGGATGGGATTCTCTGTCGGGGAGCTCTGCTGCGGAATTCCATGTATTTTGCCCAGTGTGAACAGGCCCAAATATAGTGATAGATAGTCGTATTGCTGCAACACAGAGGGCTGTCCATAGTCTGCCCATTTTGTAGTACACCAGCTGACAAACTATATTCTAAGGGCTCAAAAATGAGTAAATTAAACTTGTGATTTACGCAACCAACTGTAATCTAAACAGTTGATAAAGCTGACTTTTAATATGCTTGGAATATTTTACTAGAATTAACCCTTTCAGGACCGGTCCAGATGGTGCCTTAACCCCTTAACGACATCGGGCGTAAGTATACACCCCCGCAGGGTGGGCTTTAACGCAAACGGGCGTATACTTACGCCCAATGTTTCCCCGATCGCTGTGTGTTCACACACAGCGGTCGGGGAAGATGGCCTGCTATAATGTATAGCAGGTTTCTGCTCGTCGGCACGGGGGGTGATTAACCCCACCCGTGCCGACGATCGCTGCTATATGCTGATCTATACAGATCAGCATATAGCAGCTGAAAACAGCTTTCCGGGTCATCGGTGACCCGGTGACCCGGAAAGCAATGGCGATTGGTGCTGTCCGAGACAGCACCAATCGCCATTAGTGTACTGGGGAAAGATGGCGCCGATGTCACCCCCACGATCGCCGTGATAGGCCGGCCGGTACATGGCGATCGAACTGTAAAAAAACAGTTTTTTCGCGTTCTGCACCCCTCAGCTAGGTAGCTGAGGGGTGCAGAACAGGTGTGTGTGGTGCAGGTGTACCATACTCACCTGATCTGGGCGTCCGGAGTTACGATCTGCGGTCCGCGCCGTCCTCGCGTCTTCTTCTCTTCACTTCCGGGTTCGGTCGTCCAGCATCGGAAACCTTCGGAAACGCTCGGGTCCTCGGGTTCGGCGAGTCTCGGCAATCTCCGGCAGCGTCGTTCTACTGCCCCCTAGCGGCTGATCAGTGAATATCATTCACTGATCAGTTGCTTTGGGTTAAAAAGATTTATTTTTTTCAATTTTTTTTTTTTTTTGCGCCCTAACGCCGCTGAGTGCTGATCAGCATTGCACGTAAGTGCGCCGCTGATCAGCAACTCCCCCTTATGGCGTAGGGGCGTTTTCCCCCCCCTATATCCTACCGCCACTGGCTGCTGATAAGTGCCGCACATAAGTGCTGCATTTATCAGCAGCTCCTTTCTTGGCAAAGGAATATTTTTTATTACTGTCAAAAAAACACGTAAAAAACACTACACTACACTACATGAAATAAAGTTTTACACTACACTACACCACTACACATTTACATACCCCATATACCAATCCCCATATAAAGATGGCCCCCAGGGTGTTTTCGGTGTCGGACGCATACGTTATTATTGCCTCCGACACCGAAACAGCCAGTGAGGATGAATGGGGGGATCCTTCTTTCCTCCATTCATCCTCATCATCCTCATCATCCAGTGACGTGTCTGGGGGTAGCGTAGCGTACGCTGCCCCCCAGACACGTCTTTTCCGCCAGTACCGTCCCAATAAGGGATGACGGTATGGCGTGAAATTCTACACACTCTGTGAGAGTACCTCAGGGTGCACTTACAGATCCAGGGTACGTGCACACTGCGGAATGGCGAAGGATAACCCTTTGTGCATTCCGCAGCTGGCACCCGCCGGCGGACTGATGCAGGCGCGTGTCTCCACCCGTGTCATAAACTCCATTCTATGCATGGGTGGATTCCGTCGTCCGTCCAAAGAATGAACACATTGGACAGAGGGCAGAATCCGCCCGTGCATATAATGGAGTGTGACACGAGCGGAGACGTGCGCCTCCATCAGTCCCCCGGCGGGTGCCAGCTGCGGAATGCACAAAGGGTTATCCTTCGCCATTCCGCAGTGTGCACGTACCCTCAGAGTGTATGAAGGAAGGGACACCCGAATCCAGCCCCCAGATCCCCCCCCCCCAATCCTCCGAGTTAGTGGGAAGATCGTTCGGGAACTGATCTTCCCACTGCTGGATAAAGGTTGCCACCTGTAACTTTTATACCAGCACCCCCTCTTCCAGTCCCTCGCTGCCTGAGCTACTGTAGCTTGCGGCACAATCCGTAAATATCAGAAGTAGTAATAAAGCCCTAATATTTAGCAGCCATGGAGCGGACCCAGCGCTTCTGGATATGAAGGACCCCGTATTGCACCAGGGCAACATTTTCCAGGTGACGCCTTGTCACGGCCGCGGCGGCGTCCCGTGTTCCGGGCCGCCGCCGCGACCTCCCCCTGCCCCATGCAGCCGCCGGGGTCCTTGTGCAGGGACCCGGCGCTGCTGCTAGTTCGGCCCCTGGGGGCACCTCACCTCTCCTCCGCTCCTGTCTCCGTCTGTGCCGGCCGGCGCGCGCGTCCCCGCCTCCTAGGGCGCGCGCACGCTGGCTGTCTCAGATTTAAAGGGCCAGTCCGCCCTTAATTGGTTAGTTGCACCAATCACTCCCTATAAATCCCAGCATGCCCTGTCCCTTGTGTTGGAGCCTCTACATGCTTCCCATAGCGTTTGGCCCAGCCCCCTGTTGTTCCTGATTCCTATCCGCTACCTGGTGCCTAGTCCTTGTTCCTGGTTCCTGCTCCCCTGTTACTCCATTGCTCCTGTGTTCAGCCTGTCACCTGCGGTTTCGCCTACAGACCTCTGCCAGCACCATCTCCTGCCTACTGCTCCTGCCACACCTCGCCTGCCGTCACTAGCAACCAAGCCAGGGGTAGCGACCTGGGGGTCGCCTGCCGCAGCAAGTCCATCCCGCCTTGCGGCGGGCTCTGGTGAAAACCAGCGGCCCCTTAGACTCCGCTCCCTGGTGAGGTTAGTGGCATCGCTGGTGGCGGCCCAGTGGATCCACTACTCCAGGCGTTACAGTAGGCTCCAACCATGGATCCCGGCGAGGTGCCTGATATCCGTGACAAAGCCCGAGTGGTCGCCCAACAGGCGCAACAAATCCAGCAACAGTCGCAGCAGATCCAGCAACTCATTGCCGCCTTACAGCAACATACCACAGCCCAGCGCTCACCACCTCCTGCTGCTTTTTCTACACTTCGACTGGCTCTCCCAAGTAAATACTCTGGGGACTCCAAGTTGTGCAGAGGATTCCTGACCCAATGCACCATGCATATCGAACTTCTAAGCAGTCAGTTTGCCACCGAGCGCTCTAAAGTGGCTTTCATCATCAGCCTATTGGAAGGTAGAGCTCTGGCCTGGGCCACACCACTGTGGGACCGTGATGATCCTGTGGCTGCTAATCTCCGAATTTTCCTGGCCGAGTTCCGCTCTGTCTTTGAGGAACCTGCCCGTGCGTCTTCGGCTCAGACTGCTCTCCTCAACCTATCCCAAGGAACTTCCTCTGTTGGTGACTACGCCATCCAGTTCCGCACCCTGGCGGCAGAATTAGACTGGAATGAGGCCGCTCTAATAGCCACCTTCAAGAAGGGCCTGTCCAGTCGGGTGAGAGACGTGCTTTCCGCCCGAGACCTACCTACCTCCCTGAACGAACTCATCCTACTGGCCACCAGGGTCGATACTCGTTTTTCTGAGAGAGAGGAGGAGGTCTGGCATGAACGGCGACTAGGCGTGTCCCGTCGCCATCACCAGCTGGCGCCGGTCTTCCAGAATCCTGACGTTCCGGAGTCCCAGTCGACTCCTGAGATTCCCATGCAGGTGGAATGGGCTCACCTGACACCTGATGAAAGAATTCGTCGTCTGGAGCTGAATCTCTGCCTCTACTGCGGTGGTTCGGATCACTTTCGGCTGAGATGTCCCCAACGTCCTCAAGCGTCCAGGAAAAGCCAGCACCTAGGTCCGGTGGGAGAGGTCTCCCTGAGTGTGAATGCCACCTCTCCAAGTTTGTCTGTGCCAGTTTCCATCCAGACACCCTCAGGACAAACTCACCAGACTACTGCCTTTCTCGATTCTGGGTCAGCAGGCAATTTTATTGCAGCTACATTGGTCCAGAGATGGCGGCTACCCATGACCCCACTAGCCAGACCCCTGACTATCTCCTCGGTCACGGGCGAGATTCTTACCGATCATGTGCACTACCAGACCGCACCTCTAGTCCTCCAGGTGGGCACTTCACATCTGGAAAAGATCTCCCTCTACGTCCTGCCCCATTCTTCTTCCACCATCCTCCTGGGACTCCCTTGGCTGCAATTACATGCCCCTAAGCTGGACTGGAGAACCGGGAAGATTCTCAGTTGGGGTCAAGACTGCTCCAACCAGTGTCTGAGGTCACCTCAGCCCAAGTACTCTATGTTGTCACCCGAGCCCGCCAAGCCTTTGTCCGGCCTACCGGCGGAATACCAAGACTTGCCTGATGCCTCTATCTGCAGGCAAGAAAGAGGGGGAGGCCAAAGGGGGGGGGGTACTGTCACGGCCGCGGCGGCGTCCCGTGTTCCGGGCCGCCGCCGCGACCTCCCCCTGCCCCATGCAGCCGCCGGGGTCCTTGTGCAGGGACCCGGCGCTGCTGCTAGTTCGGCCCCTGGGGGCGCCTCACCTCTCCTCCGCTCCTGTCTCCGTCTGTGCCGGCCGGCGCGCGCGTCCCCGCCTCCTAGGGCGCGCGCGCGCCGGCTGTCTCAGATTTAAAGGGCCAGTCCGCCCTTAATTGGTTAGTTGCACCAATCACTCCCTATAAATCCCAGCATGCCCTGTCCCTTGTGTTGGAGCCTCTACATGCTTCCCATAGCGTTTGGCCCAGCCCCCTGTTGTTCCTGATTCCTATCCGCTACCTGGTCCCTAGTCCTTGTTCCTGGTTCCTGCTCCCCTGTAACTCCATTGCTCCTGTGTTCAGCCTGTCACCTGCGGTTTCGCCTACAGACCTCTGCCAGCACCATCTCCTGCCTACTGCTCCTGCCTCGCCTGCCGTCACTAGCAACCAAGCCAGGGGTAGCGACCTGGGGGTCGCCTGCCGCAGCAAGTCCATCCCGCCTTGCGGCGGGCTCTGGTGAAAACCAGCGGCCCCTTAGACTCCGCTCCCTGGTGAGGTTAGTGCCATCGCTGGTGGCGGCCCAGTGGATCCACTACTCCAGGCGTTACACGCCTGTCCTGATCACCCCGGCCTCTGCATACTGGATCGCTTCAAGGCGTACCACACGTCATTGGGGTTCTACATTATCTAAATTCTGTCCCTTATTCCTATTTCAGGGGTCACGTTGATCCAGGGATTATTCTGATTGCCATTATGGAGTCGGGAAGGAATTTTTCCCCTGTGATGAGGCTTATGTCGTCTGCTTCACGAGGGTTTTTTGCCTTCCTCTGGTTCAACACAGGTTGAATTTGATGGACACCTGTCATTTTCAACCTTATAAACTAATAATTGGCCTAATACCCCCAAATAAATTAGAATGGTCCCTTTTCCCCAGCTAAATAGGTATGGCCGCCATTCCCATTAGAAGATGCCATGATGCAATTACAAAGCCTCTGTGCGGCCAGGACAGTAGAAACCCCCCCACAAGTGACCCCATTCTGGAAACTACACTCCATAAGGAATCTAACGAGGGGGGCAGTGGGTATATGGCCCCCTGGTGACGGCCACATTTGGGCCGTGAAAATGAAAACATTTTATTTTTTATTTTCATGGCACATGTTCCACTTATGTGCCCGTCACCAGTGGGGTGCATATGCTCACTGTACCCCTTGTTGGATTCCTTATGGGGTGTAGTTTCCGGAATGGGGTCACTTGTGGGGGGTTTCTACTGTCCTGGCAGCACAGGAGCTTTGAAATTGCGACATGGCCTCCATCCTCCATTCCAGCCTCTAAATGGCGCTCTGTCCCAATGGTGGCTTGCCCTGTGCCCATATGGCACATTATATCCACATGTGGGGTATTTTCGTACTCAGGGGAAATTACCCTATACATTTTGTGTTCACTTTCTTTTTTAACCCCTTGTGGAAAAGGAAAAAATCAAGGCTAGACCAACATTTAGTGTAAAAAATGTAAAATTTTTACACTAAATCATTGATCTTGTCTTGATTTTTTCCTTTTCAAAAGGGGTTAAAAGATAAAAAAAAACACTAAATGTGTAGAGCAATTTCCCTTGAGTATGGAAATACCCGACAAGTGGACATAAAGCACCATGCGGGTGCAGGGTAAGCCTCCAAAGGGAAGGAGCGCCATTTGGATTTTTGAGGCTGGATTTGGCTGGAATGGATTTCGAGGGGCCATGTTGCATTTAAAAGGCCCCTGTGTTGCCAAGACAGTTGAACCCCCCCACAAGTGACCCCATTATGGAAACTACACCCCTCAGGGAATGTAACAAGGGGTGTAGTGAGCATATGGACCCCACTGGTGACGGGCACAAATGTGGAACAATATGGCATGAAAATGAAATATTACATTTTTTACACTATAATGTTGGTTAAGCCTTAAATTTTTCATTTTCACAAGGGGTTAAAAGAGAAAAAAACACAAAATGTGTAAAGCAATTCCCCCTGAGTCCGTAAATACCCCACATGTGGACATAAAGCGCCGTGTTGGCGCAGGGCAAGCCTCCGAAGGGAAGGAGCGCCATTTGGATTTTGAAGGCTGGATTTGGCCAGAATGGATGATGAACGCCATGTCGCATTTACAGAGCCCTCGTGCTGCCAAAACACTGGAAACCCCCCACAAGTGACCCCATTCTGGAAACTACACCCCTCAAGGAATCTAACAAGGGGTGCAGTGAGGATATGGACCCCTTGATGACGGCCACATTTGTGCCGTGAAAGTGAAAAAATTTAATTTTTCCCTTTCACGTCACATTGTTCCACATTTGTGCTCGTCACCAGTGGGGTCCATATGCTCACTGAACCCCTTGTTAGATTCCTTGAGGGGTGTAGTTTCCAGAATGAGGTCACTTGTGGGGGGTTTCCAGTGTTTTGGCAGCACGAGGGCTCTGTGAATGCGACGTGGCCCTTGAAATCCATTCCAGTAAAATCCATCTTGCAAAGGCCAATTGGCGCTCCTTCCCTTTGGAGGCTCGTCCTGCGCCCGCTTGGCACTTTATGTCCACATGTGGGGTATTTCCGTACTCGGGAGAAACTGCGCTACATGTTTGGTGTTTTTTTTTTTTTCTTTTATCCCTTTGTAAAAATGAAAAATTGAAGGCTAGAACAACATTTTAGTGTAAAAAATAGAATTTTTCCTTTTTTACACCACATTGTTCTGAAAATCTGCGAACCACCTGTGGGGTCCAGATGCTCACCGCACCCCTTGTTACATTCCTTGAGGGGTGCAGTTTTCTAAATGGTGTCCCTTTAGGGGTGTTTTTTAGGTTTTGGCACCCCAGACCCTGTGCCAACCTGAAGTGGTACGGTCAAAAATGACCAAATATAACGGAGGCGTTGAAATTCACTAGGCGCTCCCTTATATCTGAGGCTTGTGGTTGCGTCAAATAGCGCAATAGGGCCACATATGGGTTATTTCTATAAACTGCAGAAATGGGGCAATCAATATTGGGGTGCATTTCTCTGCTAATAGGTTTATCATTATGAAAGATATTGGATTACAATAAAATCTCTGCACAGAAAATAAAAATTTTCAAACTTCTTACACACTTCGCTTTTATTTCTGTGACTCCCCTAAAGGGTTAAAAAACTTTCTGGATGTGCTTTTGCAGAGTTTGGGGGGTGCAGTTTCTGAAATGGGGTGCTTTGTGGGGCTTTCTAACATACAGTCCCCTCAAATACACTTTGAACCTGAACAGGTCCCTAAAAATATCTGATTTTGAAATTTTACAGAAAATTTGGAAAATTGCTGCTAATGTTTTAAGCTTCCTATTGTCTAAAAAAAATGATATATAGTTGAATAAATGCCGCCAACATAAAGCAGACATGTTGCTAATGCTATTTAATATATAATTTATGTGGCATAACCATTTTCTGTATAAGCAGAAAGGTTTCAAAGTTTGAAAAATGCATTTTTTCACAATTTTTCATGTTATTTTGGTGTTTTTCATAAAGATTCGTTATGAGTATCGACTCCATTTTACCAGAAATGTAAAGTACAATATGTCACGAGAAAACAATCTCAGAATCGTCCGGATAGGTAAAAGCATCCAGAAGTTATTAATGAATAAAGTGACACTGGTCATATTCATAAAATTTGTCTCTGTCCTTAAGGCCATTTCAGGCTCTGTCCTTAAGGGGTTAAGGACCAGAGCCCTTTTTTAAAAAAAATCTGACCAGTCTCACTTAATGTGGTTAAACTCAGTGATGCTATAACTTATCCTAGGGATTCTGAGAGTTTTCTCGTGACATATTGTAGTTTAGTTTTGTGGTAAATTTTAGCTGACATCCTTTTTTTTTTTCTTTTATTGTCAGCGTCATTACGCATGAAGCAATACTAATAATGTACTTTATTTAAATTTTTATTTGTGTATGTTTTTTTTTTTACATTTCTACTGTCCCATCATGGGGACTTCAATACCCGATTGCCTGATGACAGATTGCCAGATTACATTACAATGCAGATCTACATTGCATTGTAATCTGCAAAGCTGATCAGACTCAGCCTTAGGGCTGAGCTTGATCAGTCACTGTGGCTATGACACAGGAGGCCTCAGGGAAGCCTACTGTTGTCAAAGCAACCAAAGCCAAAATGTGAACAGAGATACAATTCTTCCCTCTATTCCGCACTATAGGTGCTGTTAATGCACTGATCGAAGCACCTATAGGGTTAACTGAAGTTTTCTCTGCACCGCCTCCTGTGCCTGTTTAAACCCAGGACGGAACTAACGTAGTTTTCTGCTCCATTCTCTCCTAGAGATGAAGTACCAACACAAGCTTAGTTGTCTCCCCTAGAATGTGACAGCTGAGATCCAGCCACAATCCTGTGTTAGTGCAGTGAGGCAGGCGCTCTAGCCTTATCTGTTACCTTCCACTGCTGCTGCTAGTGCAAATTTCCCATAGAGCAGCAGTGGCTGTCGGTAATGAATTCTCAATTCTGATGAATTAAGTCCATTCATTGCCAAACCCTATTTGTAATACTGTCCAGTGAATGTGAGTACCTGTCTCTTTTTTACATTTCTGAAAACAATAATTTTTTTTTTATTTTTTTTTTCAAAATTAAGACTTTATCAAGTCAAACAGGACAAAAAAATAGGTGAAATTTTACTGTGTCAAGTAGCTCTAGCTTTTTGTATATCATAAAGAGTTTCTATGAGTTTGTCATTAATGACACACTAGAGGAAATACATGATCTTTTTTCTTTGAGAATCGAATAGCACAATAAAACCTCTGTCCTAAGAGTTTATGTCATTGCTTAGCTTTGTTTTATCCTCTTTTCACAGGTTACTTAAACATTTATTGTTTTATCCATGCTACTATAGTGAGACTTTTACAAATAACAGTAAAACAAATTCATTTTTTCGACTACTTTTATTTCATAGAAATATATTGCTCCTTGCTACAGTCTAACATTGACATCTTCCCTCCTAGAGGAATGCAATATTGAGAATCTGGACAGAAGCCATAGTGTGTACAATTTACTTTGTTCTTAGTTTCTCAGGTTTTGAAATGAAATACATTTGGCTATAGAATGGTAACTACCTGCAGTATACAATGAAGTGTAAAAAAAAATGATATAATGGATGATGTATAAAACAGCATATACATTACAAGGTACGGTAAATGTGTAATAAAACTGTGCTGATACTGAACATGTAAAAAAAATTGACACTGTATAAAACTAATACCAAAATAGTGATTGTAAAGCAACTTTCACATGGCAGTATTGTATCAGTACTTGTAAACCAAGAACGGAAATGAAACAAAGAAAAGGTACCAAAGAAATACGTGTAACTCCTAGTTGTGGTTTACAAATATTAATGCACTATACCAGACATGTCAAACTCTGGTCTGCGAATTCTTTATTATTTGGCCCGCTGAGGTAAACAGTGAAAACATCAAATTTTTTACTGGCCCGTTGCTGTGCACATCATTAATCTATTGGCCAGCCTCCCAGCCCGTCACTAGACGTTACCTTCAGGGGCCTCCTGCAACCAGTGACCTAGCTACAGCAGTCAGCCTGCACCTACCCCACCTCTCCTCCACACTGCCGACCTCACTCACCTACAAGTCGACCCAGCAGGAAGAGCGCTGCAGCATCCAACATAGAAGATCCCCCCCCCCCTGCAGCAGCCAGACACTGAGGAGGAAGATCGGTGGGAGAAGCAGGAGAGACACACAGAGGCCCGACACGGCTCCCCCCCTCCCCCACCATGGATGCCTATAACTAAAACTATCTCTCCTAGCCCTTCTGCTGCTACTACTACACCTAGCCATACTGCTACTACCTCTCCCAGCTCTACTGCTGCTATTACTTCCAGCCCTACTGCTGCTACTAACCCCAGCCCTACAGCTACTACTGCCCCCATCCCTACAGCTACTACTACCCACAGCCCTACTGCTGCTATTACTCCTAGCCCTACTACTTCTATTACTCCCAGCCCTGCTGCTGCTACTACTACTTCCAGCCCTACTGCTACTACTATTTCCAGCCCTATTGCTGCTATTACTCCCAGCCCTACAACTGCTTCTCCTACCCTCAGCCCTACAGCTACTACCCCCAGCCTTACTGCTGCTATTACTACCCCAGCCCTACAGCTGCTAATACTCCCAAATTTAGCCCTTGTGTATTTGAGTTTGACACCCTTGCACTATACTGACCAAATACTGTATTGTGAAAGATGCCTTAGATTCACATGTCTGTAACTTATGTTTGCAATTGCGGGCCAACTATGAACCCATACATTTAAATGGCCCTGTTCACAAGCCCATGGGTGAATAAATGGGTCAGTGCATTGAAAATAAATGTGCTCTACAGACATGTGAATGTAGCCTTTATAGTATGTAGTGTGGACTACATTATGAGGTTTAGAAATCACATGTATAAATATGGTAATGGTAACCTTGGGTTAGGTGGATTTTATAATGGAAAGTAGGGGTTTCGAGTGCACTACCAGGTTATGCACCCTAAGGACCGTATAGTGAACAATAGAATTTTTATTCTAGAATTCACATGTACTGTATCATTCAGTAGAGTATATTACCTTATGTTTCAGAAATTTTTAACGTCAAGTATACATTGATTTATAAAATAAAACTCTCAGCTGCTCCATTTTAGAGAATTATTATACTCATGGGATATTATTGAAGTTACTAAGCTTTCATGTGAGAAAAAAGTCTTGAAGAAATCTTAGGTGACACAAAGGGTTCATTTTAGGATATTTCTATTTTCTGGAAGCTAAAAGCATTGCAGTTGTATTCTGGCAATTAATTGGTATACAATGTTGCTTTAAAAAGGATATGTCGTAGACCAGATTCATTATTAATTCAGTTGATGTCCATGTTGGCTTCATGGTCATATTATGAAGAATATCCTCTTGTGACTTCTGATTTCCTGTCAGTAGTGACCATTAACTTATGTTTAGAGGATACTGACATTTGTGGAGCTTAATGTAAGTTACAGTTATGATGATCTAGTAAGCTAGTAAAATTTTTCTCAGTCTAAATACATATCACACACCACCTAAAATATAAATTTATAAATTCATCAGAATGACTAATGAAGTTTGTAGACATTTTTCTAGCTATAATTTAATGACAGTGTTAAAAATATAAGTATAAAAAAAATATAAACTACTCAATGTATTATATACAATATTCAGTAACAATCACCTGACAATGGCACTTGTCAAGAGGTAAGATATGTCAAGCAGTATTTATAGTCAGTTCTTGAAATTCTAATGTCAGAGGCAGAAAACATAGACAAGTGTAAGGATCTTTGGAACCGACAAGGGGCAAATTGTGATGGCTAGATAAATAGGTGAAAAGCACATTGCACCACATTATCTATTTCAATCATTTACTATTTTATGTATTAAATTAATAAAGTAAAAAAAGATAAATTTGTAAATAGCCTTAAGGCTAGTGAAGGACAACAGCCATTGTGTGGTACTCAAAAACAACGGCTGTTGTATTGAGCGTCATTGAAAATTGCATTAAAATCAATTAACAATGGACAGAAACAATCGATATGTCAATTATTGCAACGTCATTTCTGATTCAATGGTTTTGCAACGTCATTTCAAACGGCGGCTGTTGAACACATTGTGTGAACAGTGGCTGTTGTTTGCATTGACCTCAATGCAACATTTCACTATGAAAAGAAAGTCCATTGTTTTAGTTGAAAACACTGTCCATTCTTTTAGTAAAATGTACATTGTGTAAACAAAGTCTTAAAGTGTACCTGTCATTATAACTTTCAAAATCTAAACCAAATGTAGATGTGATATAAAGCAAGTTTGAAATTAACATTCATTATTTTTTTTAGTTATCATAGAGAACACGGCACTTCCTGTTTTCTGACTTTTTTTTTTTTTTTTTCAAAGAACAGGAAGCAGTCAGAAAACAGGAAGTTCTGTGTTTTCCAGGTCATCTGAGCGCTCACAGAGAGAAGGCAGTCATGTGATTGATGGACACATTGAGCTGTGACTCTGTACTGGCCGGATTTCCTGGGTTTAGTCTGTTTTTTTCAACCAGAACAAGTCAGAAAATCTGCCTTCAGGAGACTGGACCTGGATTTCTGGTAAGTTCAGCTTTGTTTTACACCCTGATAACACAAAAAAAAATAATAAACGTATATTTCAAACTTTATTTCACATCTACTGCTGATTTAGATTTTGAAAGTTCTAACGACAGGTATGATTTAAAGTCAGAATAAAGGCGGAAAATATAAAAACAATTCATAACATACCAATGTATTATTAAGACATTACAAGGCTTATAAAGTCCCAGCATCGAATATGAGACTAGTATACTGTTTTTGTACATTATCTACATGTGACTTGATTTGTATGACTAATTTGACATTTTCCTGTCAGGAAACCTGCTCTGTTTTCACGTACAGTCCTCACAAAGATATCTCTTAAAAGTGTATGCATAAATATACAATTGATGGCAGCCAAGGGCAACAGAAAGTCATGATGAGTTGTAATAGAGCCGCTTATGCAGATATGAACACCAGTCAGTTTTACAGCAATTTGTTTTATAGTGTAAAAAGGCGAAACGGATGCTTTATAACTCCCAGACTCTCTTTCCAGGCATGCCACAACAAGGCCTGCAGGGGAAAATGCTGTTTCAAAGTTAAATATGCTCAGTGCAACCCTTATCAATAGACGAAACCTCTTAGAAGGCTCAGCAAAGTTGACGAATATCACTATGGTTATGAATGTCTCATACGGCAGCTGCTACTTGCAGGCTGCTTCTGCATATTCACTATACTTCTTGATAGATTCCTTGAGGGTTTAGTTTCCAGTTACAACTGAATATGCCTGAGGAAATGCCATATAATATTCCCTTCAAATACCTATATATCTGTATGAATAACACTAAACAGATATAACAACATTTGCTGAGATTTGAAAAGTAGTATTAAGTAGTAATACATGTGTGATTTATACAAAATAAGAAAAGTCTACACAGCTTTCAGAACATAAAGTTAAATTGAAACCCAAAGTGGTCTAAAAATACATTAGACAGCCTTTAAATGTGTCAGTTTTTAAATAGCCTGAGCCACCATGATAGGTCTAATTGTAGTCGTCTCTGTGTCTCCTTATAGTAGTTCAGTAGTAATTAGGCCTCATCTGTGCCCCCATATAGCCGTTAGGTCCCTCTGTACCCGACATAGTAGTTAGACCTCTCTATGTAGTTCTTATATAGTAGTAAGACCCAGCCCCATATAGTAATTAGGCCACCTCTGTGTCTCCTATTGTTTTATTAGCCTCTCTGTGCTCCCATACAGTAGTTAGGTCCCTTTGTGCAGCCCTAAAGAATCTACGCCCCCCCAACCTTAGATAGTCTGCCCAGTAGGTAGGCATCCACATTGTATGTAATTCTGTCCCATTGCATAGTACCCCCAAGATAGGTATCCCATTGTAAGCAACTTCCTGTGGCTAATCCCCTCCCCCTCAGTCAACAGTATCCTCCATGTAGGTTGCCCCTAGTAGTTACCCCCCCCCCCCCCCCCCCCCAAGTATATTGCTAGTATTCTTTGCTCTGGAATCTTAAAAAAAATATATTCTTCTCTTGTACTCTGCAACACCAAAGTAGTGTCACTTGGGTGTCAGAGTTTAGAGGATGAGAGGGGCCTCTTGTGACTGCAGCTACAACATTGACTGACAGGGTGCCAATGGTTCCTTGCTCTGTCAGCGCACCGCATTTAACAAATGGGTGGGGCAGGCCCATCTAGCTCAGCATATAAATGATCCCTCAGTGGGCCAGTCTGATTCTGCAAATCCATAACTATGACACACAAGTTATTTCAAACATCATTAGGGATAGTTAGCACATAATAACAAATAAATATTCAAATAAATAATTACAGTAGATACCTTCTATGGTTTAATTCTTACTGCACCAAAAAGATACATGGTACTTCATACATAAAATGCAAGCTGTGACTCTGTTCGGAACACAACAACAGTGATATTTGATACATATTCATGAAAAAGATATCACCCCCCCCCCCCAAAAAAAAAAAACTCTGTGGTGCAAAGTTTTAGCTTGCCCCCTCCCCACCCTTAAGTTTTATAAAGTGACTCATGGGTGATGTCTTCTCTGATAGAAGTCTTCTGCAACCTGGAGAGCCACAGCCTGCAAAGCTAAAACTCCCATCATGAACTGTCAGGAGGACATGATGGGGGTGGTAGTAACTATCAGCAGGGCATGATGGGGGTTGTAGTTTACCAAAATAGAGAGCCACAGGCTGCAAAACAAAAACCATGGACTGTTAGCAGGGCATGATGGGGTTGTGGTTCTAGAGATAATCTAACCTCTCCGGGTTCTTGTTCTTCTCGGGTGCTCTGGCCTCCTCTGGTTAGGTCTGGCTGAAGTGTATGGGTGCAGAGTTTATTGCTCTGCTCTTCATAAGACAGAACAGAAGTGCCAAGGGGCAGGAGAGGGAACACAGGGCTTCCTGTCTCCTGCAGGGAGACATTAAGTATTATCTGCTATTTAGTTGTTTTTGTTTTTTAATTATATCAGGATTAATAAAATGTTCTGTTGCCTTCTTTGGGTCTTACTGTGTGTGCAGAATTGTGCAGCCCATACGAGAGCTGTGATGCCAATGACAGTTTAGTTTTTTTCTCTATCAGCAGGTGATGAGAATGATGCATTCCCTACTGTTTAAAGTAATTAAAGACTGCGCTCATTTTTTTGTTCAGTGATTCAAGTAACAGGCAGGACTGTGACAACTCATTTATTTTAAGGGAAAAGAGACTACATGACCCTGTAAATAAACTCATACGTTAAGAACTCATACGGGTAGGCCAAGAAAACTAAAATGTAGTTTATATATTAATATCATGACATTCATTAGATTCTTCAGAATATAAGGTCTAATATTCATGGCAGAATCCCATCCACAAAGCCTGTATGTCATAAAGCAGGGTCCTAACAAAATATAATGTTATAGAAACTGGGGGGATTAACAAAGGTGTGACATAGGTGTGGGTCTCAGAGACCCAAATTTGTGGCATACCTTTTGGATAAGCAAAACAAGAGTCCGTGGAGCCTCAGTTACGAGTCTCAAAACACGGGATAGCCAGATATCTCTAGCCTGTTGCCAACGGGGTGCCTCCATGATGGGGAGAGCACCACACCACCCTGATAAATAACCCCTTAAGTCCCACTCGGTTGCGAGTATTGGAACATAGACAGGGAAACAACAGGGTGGCCCCTTTTGTCAGTGGGTGGGTGGCTGTCTGTGGGTGGAAGCCTGCCTTTGCAAGCCCTTGTCATGATCGCAATACTCGCACCTTGAGTTAGACATTGACAAAAGGGGCCACCCTGTTGTTTCCCTGTCTATGTTCCAATACTCGCAACCGAGTGGGACTTAAGGGGTTATTTATCAGGGTGGTGTGGTGCTCTCCCCATCATGGAGGCACCCCGTTGGCAACAGGCTAGAGATATCTGGCTATCCCGTGTTTTGAGACTCGTAACTGAGGCTCCACGGACTCTTGTTTTGCATATTTAAATTTTGGGGGGCATCAGTGGAGACTCTTGATTGAGTACTTCATTGAAATTTTTTTCGCTGTTCTCCTTGAGTTCAGTGATTACTGTGTTTTGTTGGTTGATTTTTTATTGCCCCAACTAGCCAGAATCCTACCCCACACTGACGAGGGGCAAAAACCCCGAAAATGGCTGTCTGTGGGTGGAAGCCTGCCTTTGCAAGCCCTTGTCATGATCGCAATACTCGCACCTTGAGTTAGACATTGACAAAAGGGGCCACCCTGTTGTTTCCCTGTCTATGTTCCAATACTCGCAACCGAGTGGGACTTAAGGGGTTATTTATCAGGGTGGTGTGGTGCTCTCCCCATCATGGAGGCACCCCGTTGGCAACAGGCTAGAGATATCTGGCTATCCCGTGTTTTGAGACTCGTAACTGAGGCTCCACGGACTCTTGTTTTGCATATTTAAATTTTTGGGGGCATCAGTGGAGACTCTTGATTGAGTACTTCATTGAAATTTTTTTCGCTGTTCTCCTTGAGTTCAGTGATTACTGTGTTTTGTTGGTTGATTTTTTATTGCCCCAACTAGCCAGAATCCTACCCCACACTGACGAGGGGCAAAAACCCCGAAACGGCTGTCTGTGGGTGGAAGCCTGCCATTGCAAGCCCTTGTCATGATCGCAATACTCGCACCTTGAGTTAGACATTGACAAAAGGGGCCACCCTGTTGTTTGCCTGTCTATGTTCCAATACTCGCAATCGAGTGGGACTTAAGGGGTTATTTATCAGGGTGGTGTGGTGCTCTCCCCATCATGGAGGCACCCCGTTGGCAACAGGCTAGAGATATCTGACTATCCCGTGTTTTGAGACTCATAACTGAGGCTCCACGGACTCTTGTTTTGCATATTTAAATTTTTGGGGGCATCAGTGGAGACTCTTGATTGAGTACTTCATTGAAATTTTTTTCGCTGTTCTCCTTGAGTTCAGTGATTACTGTGTTTTGTTGGTTGATTTTTTATTGCCCCAACTAGCCAGAATCCTATCCCACACTGACGAGGGGCAAAAACCCCGAAACGGCTGTCTGTGGGTGGAAGCCTGCCTTTGCAAGCCCTTGTCATGATCGCAATACTCGCACCTTGAGTTAGACATTGACAAAAGGGGCCACCCTGTTGTTTCCCTGTCTATGTTCCAATACTCGCAACCGAGTGGGACTTAAGGGGTTATTTATCAGGGTGGTGTGGTGCTCTCCCCATCATGGAGGCACCCCGTTGGCAACAAGCTAGAGATATCTGGCTATCCCGTGTTTTGAGACTCGTAACTGAGGCTCCACGGACTCTTGTTTTGCATATTTAAATTTTGGGGGGCATCAGTGGAGACTCTTGATTGAGTACTTCATTGAAATTTTTTTCGCTGTTCTCCTTGAGTTCAGTGATTACTGTGTTTTGTTGGTTGATTTTTTATTGCCCCAACTAGCCAGAATCCTACCCCACACTGACGAGGGGCAAAAACCCCGAAAATGGCTGTCTGTGGGTGGAAGCCTGCCTTTGCAAGCCCTTGTCATGATCGCAATACTCGCACCTTGAGTTAGACATTGACAAAAGGGGCCACCCTGTTGTTTCCCTGTCTATGTTCCAATACTCGCAACCGAGTGGGACTTAAGGGGTTATTTATCAGGGTGGTGTGGTGCTCTCCCCATCATGGAGGCACCCCGTTGGCAACAGGCTAGAGATATCTGGCTATCCCGTGTTTTGAGACTCGTAACTGAGGCTCCACGGACTCTTGTTTTGCATATTTAAATTTTTGGGGGCATCAGTGGAGACTCTTGATTGAGTACTTCATTGAAATTTTTTTCGCTGTTCTCCTTGAGTTCAGTGATTACTGTGTTTTGTTGGTTGATTTTTTATTGCCCCAACTAGCCAGAATCCTACCCCACACTGACGAGGGGCAAAAACCCCGAAACGGCTGTCTGTGGGTGGAAGCCTGCCATTGCAAGCCCTTGTCATGATCGCAATACTCGCACCTTGAGTTAGACATTGACAAAAGGGGCCACCCTGTTGTTTGCCTGTCTATGTTCCAATACTCGCAATCGAGTGGGACTTAAGGGGTTATTTATCAGGGTGGTGTGGTGCTCTCCCCATCATGGAGGCACCCCGTTGGCAACAGGCTAGAGATATCTGACTATCCCGTGTTTTGAGACTCATAACTGAGGCTCCACGGACTCTTGTTTTGCATATTTAAATTTTTGGGGGCATCAGTGGAGACTCTTGATTGAGTACTTCATTGAAATTTTTTTCGCTGTTCTCCTTGAGTTCAGTGATTACTGTGTTTTGTTGGTTGATTTTTTATTGCCCCAACTAGCCAGAATCCTATCCCACACTGACGAGGGGCAAAAACCCCGAAACGGCTGTCTGTGGGTGGAAGCCTGCCTTTGCAAGCCCTTGTCATGATCGCAATACTCGCACCTTGAGTTAGACATTGACAAAAGGGGCCACCCTGTTGTTTCCCTGTCTATGTTCCAATACTCGCAACCGAGTGGGACTTAAGGGGTTATTTATCAGGGTGGTGTGGTGCTCTCCCCATCATGGAGGCACCCCGTTGGCAACAGGCTAGAGATATCTGGCTATCCCGTGTTTTGAGACTCGTAACTGAGGCTCCACGGACTCTTGTTTTGCATATTTAAGTTTTTGGGGGCATCAGTGGAGACTCTTGATTGAGTACTTCATTGAAATTTTTTTCGCTGTTCTCCTTGAGTTCAGTGATTACTGTGTTTTGTTGGTTGATTTTTTATTGCCCCAACTAGCCAGAATCCTACCCCACACTGACGAGGGGCAAAAACCTTGAAACGGCTGTCTGTGGGTGGAAGCCTGCCATTGCAAGCCCTTGTCATGATCGCAATACTCGCACCTTGAGTTAGACATTGACAAAAGGGGCCACCCTGTTGTTTCCCGGTCTATGTTCCAATACTCGCAACCGAGTGGGACTTAAGGGGTTATTTATCAGGGTGGTGTGGTGCTCTCCCCATCATGGAGGCACCCCGTTGGCAACAGGCTAGAGATATCTGGCTATCCCGTGTTTTGAGACTCGTAACTGAGGCTCCACGGACTCTTGTTTTGCATATTTAAATTTTTGGGGGCATCAGTGGAGACTCTTGATTCAGTACTTCATTGAAATTTTTTTCGCTGTTCTCCTTGAGTTCAGTGATTACTGTGTTTTGTTGGTTGATTTTTTTATTGCCCCAACTAGCCAGAATCCTACCCCACACTGACGAGGGGCAAAAACCCCGAAACGGCTGTCTGTGGGTGGAAGCCTGCCTTTGCAAGCCCTTGTCATGATCGCAATACTCACACCTTGAGTTAGACATTGACAAAAGGGGCCACCCTGTTGTTTCCCTGTCTATGTTCCAATACTCGCAACCGAGTGGGACTTAAGGGGTTATTTATCAGGGTGGTGTGGTGCTCTCCCCATCATGGAGGCACCCCGTTGGCAACAGGCTAGAGATATCTGGCTATCCCGTGTTTTGAGACTCGTAACTGAGGCTCCACGGACTCTTGTTTTGCATATTTAAATTTTTGGGGGCATCAGTGGAGACTCTTGATTGAGTACTTCATTGAAATTTTTTTCGCTGTTCTCCTTGAGTTCAGTGATTACTGTGTTTTGTTGGTTGATACCTTTTGGATAAGCTATATACATAAAAAAGGAAAAAAATTATATATATATATATATATATATATATATATATATATATATACAAAGAAAATCGCAATTGAAGACAGCGTCTCTTAGAATATCAAAAAAGTTTCTTCTTTTATTTTATTTAGCCATATGCGTACAAAATATCAAACAACGTTTCGGCCCTTCAAAAAAACATACTGAGCCTTTCTCAAGTACTTGAGAAAGGCTCAGTATGTTTTTTTGAAGGGCCGAAACGTTGTTTGATATTTTGTACGCATATGGCTAAATAAAATAAAAGAAGAAACTTTTTTGATATTCTAAGAGACGCTGTCTTCAATTGCGATTTTCTTTGTGGATGAAGTACTGGGAACGAGCCAACCTGGTGGAGGACTGTGCGTCTGTATGGGAATACCGCTGTTTTCACTTGGGAGAAACTATATATATATATATATATATATATATATATATATATATATATATATATATATATATATATATATATTGGAATAACTCTTTAAAGCGGTTGTTCAGGAAGAATTAAGTCTTAACTATGCTGTCACAGTTGCTGGGAACATCTTAAAATAGAATATTGAAGAAATCAGGTGATACCTTTTGGAGGCTAACTGAGTATATTTGATTGAAAGCTTTCGTCAGACATGATGTTATACAGAACTAAAAAAAATCACAGACTTATATACACACTAGACAGAGATCATCAAAGGATTTTAGGAAACTTTAGAATTAACAAATTGTAATATACACAGGGTCTGCTATTTACAACAGGTCCATAAACTAAAGCTCATGAGGCGTGACAAGAGGATGGTAAGCTCTTGTTGCTATCTGATTGTTGTCAGATTAATGGCCTGATAGCAATTAATGGTCTTCATAGCCAGAACAGGTCACACATAGGCCGACATGAAGCTGGCATGGATATTGAGACCATGTTGCAAAGTTTTAAATTTGATTATTAGTTTATATTCCCATTCCCTTCTTTCTCTTTGTGTCTTAAAATGTCCCATTAAGACGGTAACCCGCAGGTCTTCTACTGTGTGTCCCTCTCCAGAGAAATGTGCAGCCACAGGGAGATCTGTCCGGCCATTGTTAATAGTAAATCGGTGGGAGCATCTTAGTAATGTATACTTACCTGTCCTACTCTGCAGCTGCTGTCAGTTCCCAGGCTGCCCACTCTGTGGCACTTTCAGCACTTTGAAAACATTTGATAATGGGCTGCTTTATTGATGCGGTAATTTCTTATCAGAACGGGATGTCATCAGGTGTTTTCAAAACGCTGCAGTGGGACAGGTAAGTATACAGCATAGCTAAGTATGCACTTTTCCCAGACAACACCTTCTTATTTGTCTGCTTGACGGTCATATTTTAGCACGGCCATCATTTTGAGGCCAAGTAACAGCCATTATTTTAGTTGGGATTATACAAATATTATTATTAATAATAATAATAATAATAATAATAATATTATTATCATTATCATTACAAAATAACAGCCATTATTTGGCCTCAAAATGTCAGCTGTCTTAAAAAGACGGCTGTCAAATTTCCAAAAAAGACAATGTGTAAACAAAGCCCGAAGGGACTTTTGCATCAAGACCCAGGAGCTTTGTGTTACACACATGGATGTGCTTCAGTATGATATTTCAATTTCAAAATATATATATATAACTTTCCAACTGGTGGAATGGTACACATTTTTTTCAGTTTAATTCCATATAAAATTGGAGGCATTAGAGACACAGTATGGCCCCACAAACTTCTATGGGTGCTGTATAATTAATTCATACAGCAGTAAGGAAAATCATCAAAGTATCAGTTAGTATTTTCCTCTTTGTGTAAGCACTACTTCTATTACTGCTGTGTGGTAAGAACAGATGTTCAAGGAAAAGAAAAACATGCTGTCACTCACAAGAAGCTAAGGCGTGAACAAAGAGTCAGAGGTCACAGCTGAAAAATATCAAGACACAGGCAAGGATTAAAGATGAAAAAAGCTCTGCACCATACAGAGGCTCAAAAATTATTCAGATGCTCAATAACAGCAGTTAGGATACCTAAATCATTACTCTTAAAGCGGATGGTCGATACGGATAAATAGATGAATCCAGCACCACTGTGGCAGCCTATGCAGTTCTTCTTTAGGCTATGTTCCCAAAACAGACATTGTTTTTAAAATATTATCTGTTATTTTATAATGGCAGCCGTAGATCATGATCATTATTAATGGCTGTCAGTATAAAGAAAAAAAAAAACAGCCATTTTTTTTCATCTAAAAAAGACATTGTGGGAACATAGCATTTTTGTGAAAACCAAATCCACACGAAACATGCCAACATGTTTCAAGTCAACTAACCCTTAAAGAAGAAGTCCGACAGATTAGCAAATCTGGCAGCCAGCAGGGGGGAAATTACAAGAACTAACTTACCTTTCCCCGTGCCAGTCCCCTCGCTCCTGCCTGCTGATGGATTTTATAATCCGCCAAACTTTAATTGTGGCGGTAATGGCACAGGCTGCCATTGCGGTGCTGGATGCATCTATTTATCTGAAAGGTTAATGTAACGAAACCATGCAGGTTTTTAAAATTCATACAAGTACTTAAAATACAGATATACTTAAAAAAAAGGGGAATACAGTGCACAATTTAAGCAACAAATGAGAGTAGGATAATGTTTACTAAGAAATGTTTAACAATGAAGGTATGTTCACATGTTTTTTGAGGCCATATTTTTAGATGGCCGTTATTTTGAGGTAAAAATATGTCTGTTTTACAAAATGACGTATGTAAACAAAGGGCTTGTTATCCCATACTGTGTGTGTGATCTAATGGCTGATCTCCCACTGACTTCAATAGGGAACATTACATTCTTGAAGTTAAAAGACAACTCCCGCGGGACCCCCCCCCCAAAAAAAAAAAAAAAAAAACACAGACACACACAGACATCATACTCACCATCCCTCCGGTGACGATCGCCACTCGATTCGCCCACCGTCCGCCTCTCCGTCGCCGCCGTCCAGCGATCTCTCTGACTTCCGGGTCCTGGGGATGAAAAAAGGCTGCCAGTGCGCATGCACACCGGCAGCCTTTTCATTGGCTGGAGCGCATCACATGTCAATCAGGGCTGAGCAAGCTGGAAGCCATGTGATGCGCTCCAGCCAATGAAAAGGCTGCTGGTGCGCATGTGCACCAGCAGCCTTTTCCATCCCATTAACTTTCTATGAAGACGCCGAGGAGGAAGAAGACCCGGACCGCCCCCGGCTCTGACGTTCTCGTCACCAGATGCCACCCACGAGAAGAGGACCGTGATGATCGTAATAGGTAATGTATACATTCTTTAACTTCCGGGGGGGGGGGGAGGGGGGAAGGGGGCCAGACCGGTTATTTAACCACATTACAAAGTTATATAACTTTGTAATGTTTGTTAAATAAGCTAAAAAAAAATTCGTGGGAGTTGTCCTTTAAGGCTGTAATTTTCTCCAAAACTACAATGTTTTCTCCTCATTTCTATGTTGTGTGCACATACCCAAAAAAACCTAAACCAAAAAATGATCGACATCACAACATCATCACTTGGCAACGGCCTGCTGCAAATAATAAGCAAGTTTTCATTAGTTGGCAAATGGTTAAGTAAAATAGGTAAAACCACCACACTAGTTAATGCATTCAGAATAAGGTCTCAGAAAAGATCATCCCGGCTGCAGTAATGGCCGGATCATCTTTTGCACCATTGACTTCTGATGCCGCATCAGAACTCCCCACTGCACACTATGGAGTGTGCGGCTGGAGCCGCTTGATACATAGTGTGCACTGACAGGGTTTTCTGCGGCCTCTATTCACCGATTAGCGGCCGCAGAAAAGTGACATGTCAGTTTCCTACGCCGCCGCTAGGGATCCTGGATGAATTTTATACTATGTGTATACACTCCGTCAGGGATTCCTTCAGCCTACAGCACTATGGATGTACTGCAAAAATGATTTTTGCAGAACTTACGTAATGTGTTTTTCATGCATTTTTGCTGTGATTTAAACAATTTGTTGTAAAATAGATTTGTACACAGGTATTGTAGTTTCAAATCAGTTAGTAGGTCAGTTATTCACTCTACGTAACATAAATGTACCACTCAAAATGAACCCACTATCCCCCTCATCCCGGGCTATTGACTAGGCACATGATCTACAACAAAATAATATTGGATAATTACAAAACGCCTACCCTGGCTACCTAAGCATTGCAACACATAACACAAAACATAAAGAAGCAGAAGAATAAAAATAACCATAACCAGCTATGGTAATACATAAAAATAATAGGCTACAGCAGTACATATATAATTCAATAGTCAATATACTAAGTATGAGGAAAATACCTGCAAAGTTAAAAAAAAAAAAACACATCTAAACCAAGCTGAGACATGGATATAAAAATCCTCTAGTGTGTCTAATCTGCAGTGTCATTAGACTGTAAGGCAAACAGTTAAGGGCAGCATTTGGTACAAAATATTCTATCCAATTTCTCTGTTTTGATATGCCCTATAGCCCTGTGATCTTTAAAATCTAAAAATACAGTGCTTTGCAAACTGTTGGCTGCATTTTTACTATTTACTACTTATTTAATTTACTTTTGAGCAATTTTCTTACGGTCTTAATAGCAGTTACCAGTAGAACTTATTTAGTCTTTGCCTTTAAACACAATAGAAATAACATTAAAACCACTCATGGGTGTATTAGGACAGAGGTTTTTTTTTCAATAGTATTTATCAAATGGTGAGTTATGTTAAAGGGGTTTTCTGGCCAAAATAGACAAATAAACTATCAGTCGCCAATCGGCAAGGTGCCAACATCCGACACCTATGCTAATCAAGTTTAAATATGAGGTGATGCTCACCAACATTGTTCTACTGCTGAAGTAAAACAGACAGGGACACAATACCCAATGTGTCAATCAATTACAAGTTAGAAACAAAGCCACACATCTAGCAAGTTTTTAATACACAGGATCCCAGCATCCCTCAACCCTGAGAGACGATTGGGGTCATACTCCTGTTATGAACTGGGACATTTTACTATTATTTATTTTATTTATTTACACTGCTTTTTTATTGATTTAGAGCAGAAGGACCTTTCTGCTATTGCTATTTGTTATTTCTACATACATTTTTATTTCATTATTTTATTTTATTCAGATTAAATGTCGACTTTTAACTATGGTTAGATTTCTCTGGCTTTGAGGACAGACATCTGGCTTTGTTTCTAACCTATGCTAATCAGCTGTTGCCTGCACTACACAGTAACATGGCCAGATAGTATATCTTCATTCACTGTATAGCGGTGCCGACAGGTAACTGCAGCTCAGCTACTGTTCAAGTGAATAGAAAGTGAGCTGCAGTTACAGGTCTCCACCACTGCACAGTAATTGGGAGCGGCTTCCAGACCCATTCACTGTGCAGTGAAGGCATTGAGCGGCTGTTCGGCGGAGGTGCCCGATGTCTGCACCCTGTAACTAGTGACTGATAAGCTATCCTGTGGGTAGTTCATCAGTCTATTTTAGCCAAAAAACTTCTTTAGAGTACATTCACATGTACCATATCGCAGTGGATGTTATGCACTTAAATTTGCTGTGAATCTACGAAACAGTGTCACTGTGCTTATTCTAATCATGCTATCCATTCTGAGATCCAACACCCAGTTCTTCTAATATCTGGTATATGTAAATAATTAGCTTTGTAGAACAACGGGGCATCTCAGAATGCATGGCACTACTGGAATCAATGTGGCAGTGCTGATCTGTGAGTAAAAAAACACTTATTTCAGCATATCCAGATACATTCATTTTCTAAACGATAGATTCACAGGAGATTTTAGAACATAAATGTACCCACAGGTGACTTTTTTGCTGTTTGGCTATATTTTTTACAGCCAAATGTATATATCCAGGAATTTGTGACTTCCTGGATAAGCTCCAGCCTTTACTTTGTTTTGTTACGCAAACATTGCACCAATATAAAACACATGCAACATAATTTAAAGGCATGCATTTAATAATTAAAAAGGTTAGAACCATTTTTTATTTATGTCATGGGTGGTGCAGGAGATGCAACATGCAGACACATTAAATTTATGCAATCCATTGTGTTGCTCTCTACAGAATCTTTGGGTCGAGGCATTTATAGTATTTTGAAATGTTCAACCTTCCTGGATGTACACCATCTCCTTCAAAGTAATAGAGATGAGCGAATCTCTGATCTCAACAAAGCGAAGCGCTTGTTTGATCAGCGCTCAATCCTGGAAGAAGTTTCCCTGGATTGGATTCAGTTTTTTCCAGCATCCTGGGAGGAGTGGCAGGGAACGGAGCAGTGCTGAAAGGCTGCAGGCTTGCTTGAGATCAGCAATTCGCTCATCTCTAGTAATAGTATTCCGTAATATCCAGACCTCTTTCAGCAGACTAATGTGCCCTGCCACACTGCAAAAATTGCTCATCAGAGGTTTGAGAAACATGAAAAAATGTTGTAAGGTCTTAAACTCAATTGAGGCCCCACCCTGCAAAATATAAGATTTAAAGGAAGTTACTAGCATCTTGGTGCCAAATACCACAGGATACCTCGAGAGACATGAACTAATCCATAATATGATGCATTAATGTGGTTTTGGTTACTCGAGGGGGAGCTACGCAATATATGGCACAGGGTTTCACATCACACATTACTAATTACATTGACCGTAATATTAATTAGATTTTTACTTTTTTACGGTTTGTTAACTTTAGGTATCATTTCCAGATAAAGAAGAAGATAAGCTGAAGAAAATATGCAAAACAGTACACTTTGTCAAGACATCCTTGGTTAGTAGATAATAGACAGTTGTGAACTACATGTAGATAAGAATCGAAGGTTGGGCTGGGACCCTCCACTTCAGACAGTGCCTGTATTTAAACATTGGATGAAAATGTCTAAGGAGGCCAAAAAGTAACGCTCCGACATATGAAATTACACTTGGTAAAATAGAAAATCAGTGTTCATTTACATTATCAGAATGAATTGTAATCTAATCTTAAAGTCTTCCAGCAGCTTTATTTAAAAGTCTACAAATAACATGGACAAACTAATGAGCTGACAGTTAATCACTTGAGCTCATAGGGAAGACAATATAAAGGCTCAGAACCCTGACTACCACAGAGAGAAGATAAGGCCTAAATTAGAATAAAATCTAATTAATCCTATGACAGACTTTGTGTCCTTGGGTATCTCTGAAAGTGTTTTTGCATGACAATGTGGACTTAATAACAAGAGCGCAGGTGCCCTCCAATTTATCTACACTATAAGCCATTTGTATAGGTTTCCCTAATTAAATTGAAAATACCTTTAAGTATGCAGAAAAGCGCTCTGCACTGCATTTCCATCAATGTGTTTGTATACTAGGTAGAAATTTAGGTGGTCAATAGACACAGAAATGTAAAATTAGTAGATTACATTAATCCTTTATAACCAAGGTTGTTAATGCTACAAGCTTTTAAGATGTATCACATATTAACAGCATAGTTTATAATTGTTACATTTAACATGGTCAAATTACTGAGATTTTGACCAATCACTTAAATGTAGGGAACCCAGTCATTGAGAGGGGTGAGGCATGGGCAGAGAGGGGTGGGGCACTGATGGGAGGATCTGGAGGGAGTGGGGTTATGGGGTGGAAAAGCAGTGCAACGACTACTGGCATATGTAGTTTTATAGCAGTAAAGGGAAAAGAAGCAGCAGGAGATATAGGTCAGGCAGAAAACTGCATCAGTGGAGCAGGACAACTGTAAAACCACATGAAGAGGGAACATAAGTAATCTTTTTTTTATTTGGAGGCTATTTAGAGTTCCCCTTTTGAGCCATGTGACAGACTGCATCTTCATTTAAAGTTAAAGAGGTTATCCAGTTAAGTAAAATACATGTTGAATAATCCCCCTTCTAGAGACTAACAATTTATTCCACACTTGTCATTACCTTATCAGTCTCATTTCACCAGTTCTGAGCCTGCTTCTGTCTGCCAAAGTCACAGAAAACTCCCTTCCAAGACACCTCATGTAAACAGTTCTTTGTCTGGCTAATTTTGCACTCTGTAATGACAGAAAGATTGCTGATGACCTCACTGTTATTAACCATCCTAGCATTATAGAGTGCAGATACAGCTGGCCAGGGAGGCTGTTTACATGTGTTTACATGAGCCATCTCGGGAGGAAGGAGGGAAGAAGGGGAGACAGAGCAAACAGCTTACACACAGTTTTCTGTGTCTTCAACAGAAAGCAGCAGGTGCAGAACTAAGCGATGGAGGAGATGGATAAGGTTATGACAAGTATAGAACAAATTGTCAGTCCTCAGGAGGGGGATTCCTTTAAGAGTTAAGTTGAAGTTGAGAGTTGTCATGCTAGGTGGGAGGAGACTGTGACAAAAAACAAGAGACTTCCCATCAGAAAGTTGTTACTGGATGCTTGGGGAAGCAAAAGCGGGATAATCTATAGTTCTCATAGAAAAAACTCACCGGCACTACGAGTCACAGGCTGATCTTTTGGTCAGTATATGGATACTCTCACCACAGTGATCCAGGTGGTGCTCAATTCATAAAGTAGTCCGTATGAATATGAAGAAAGAAGAGATCCACGAATGGCACTTCACCTAAAATCTTCACCTTTATTGTATATAGACAGTATAGGACATGGACAACACGGAGGAACTCGCTCCCAGCCTACGTACGTTTCCCGTGGGAAACGTACGTAGGCTGGGAGCGAGTTTTTTATTTTTTTTTATATTTATTTTTTTTTATATGTATTTTAAAGCATTTCATTTACAAATGATTTTGAGATTGGCAGTTGAAGAAATAGCACAATCGCTGTTATTCTTGTGATTTTCTATATACAAGTCAATCATAAATTAATATTAGGGATAAAATTGATGAAATCCCATTAAGCAATGACCCATATGCACAACCTCTAAATATCCACTCAGCCCCAATGGCATGAAGATTTTGGGGATTTTTTCTTTATTTTGCAGTATAATATGCAGTCTGCATGTATTTGCTGCTATTGCACTTTAAACACAAAAATCACGTAAATCGTAAACCCATGATAATGTAATAACATAAGCATTTCATTGAACAAAAGCATTACATTTCTGGGCCAGCTATTTACTGCATAATGTGAAAAAAATGCTGCTCCTATTCCTTCGCCCAACCTGAATCTCTCAAAGGACTGCTGTAGAATTGACATCTCCTGTAGATGTAATTTGACAGTAAAGCCAATTTGAAGAAAAACTATTAAATATCATCCATTGATTGAAAGGTTTATGCTGCTTGCAAACTCATAGACCATGAAGAAAAGACAAGTATCCTGTCATAATTTAATGATGAAAGACATATCTTGAAGAAGCATTATTAGTAAGGGGGTGGGGAATCAGTTGCTAGTTATTTAGACATTTCAAACACAGCACTGACACAGAAATATATTGCTAGGTGATATTGATTTTAAATGATAAAATAACTTGTTGGCAAAACCATCTTTATCAAACTATGAACTTATATATATAGGCATTTCTCCTCTCAGAAATGAACAGCTACTATTTCAATTTATTTTGATCCCTAAGGTAACTTACTTAATATGGAGTGTTGAATCTGATGTGGGAAATTTAAAATGCAGGTAACATTATAGCCATAGTAATATAATAATGCATTGAAATATTCTGAATGATTTCAAAAATTCAAACACACATACATACTTTTTGGCCACCAAGACAACTTTAAAGCCATGGTACCACAATGTTAGCAGGAGCCACTTTAAGTCCTGTAAGCTATAGGGTGGAATTTCTATGGATCAAGCCAGTTTTTCCAGGATATGTCATAGTGCATGAATTTGCCTGGATACCTTTTAGGAATTGTAGCTGTGGAACAGCTGAAGGACCACAAGGTTGCACACCACTGCTTTAGAGAATACTGTTGTTATAAGTAATTGCACTTGGTCTACAGCAAGGTTAAGGTAAGAAGTACCTGTCAAAGTGATATCTACAATAATGCCAGAAGATTGCCTAGAGTCTCACATTACCATAGTGCACTCTGGTGCCATCTCTTCCCCAGATAAGCAGTGCATACACCTGGACAATCACATAATGTAAAAGAAACTGTGACTCATCAGGCCAGGAAACCTTCTTGGATTGCTTTATGGACCATGTCTGATGATCACATATTGATTGTAGGTCATGTAAGCTGTGGATAAAGCCCCTATTCCATGGGGTGAAATTGAGGGGCAAACGAGCGCTGTCAGCGCTCGTTTGCTCCTCGTTCCCCGCTCGCTGCCGCCGCCATTGAGCTGGTGAGAGCCGGGGGGGGTGGCGGAGAGGTGTGGCGGGGCTGCCCGAGTGATCGCTAGATCGTCTAGGCAGCCCATAGAGGATATCGGCGGCCTGCTGCTGCCGCTCCTATTCCATGGAGTGGCCTATATTCCATAATGGCCTATATCGGCCAAACACAGGCATTAATCGGTTAGCGTAATAGGGCCTTAAGGATCAGCACCTGGAATGGTTTGCAGGTATGCAGTCCCATTCACAGCTAGCTGCAATGCACTTTGTGTTCTGAAACATTTGTATTATAGCTAGAAATTAGAGAATTTACAGTTGGAATGAAGGAACACACTTAGTTCCTATCGGGATTCTGCTAATCAGGCTGCAGGCTCTGAAGTCTGTTATGCCCCGTGCCGCTCTTCCCCAGGTACTGGGAAAAGATGGATCCAGTCCTGGGAAACTTCTCCCAGTTTCCAAGGACTGGATACATCTTTTCAAAGCACCAAGGAAGAAGCGGCACGGAGCAGAGCAGATTTCAAAGCCCGCAGCCTGACTAGCAGAATCCCGATAGGAACTAAGTGCGTTCCTTCATTCCAACTGTAAATTCTATCATCTCTAATTATAGCCATAAATACAGATTTATTCAGTACATCCAAACAATAAAGTAAATGTACCAATGCAAACTATATTAGCCGAAATGCAAAGGTAAACAGACAGAGATTACAGCAACACAGAAAAAAAGCACCAAAACATTAACAATATGGATTATTTTGAAATACATCGCTGTTATTTTCTATACTTATCATAAAAATGTGAGATCCTTAGCACACAATTTTATCAGCCAGTTTGAGGTCATCTGCCCCAACAAGGTGACTTCATACAAAATGGGTCCCTGCACAAAAAGACTCTCCCCCCTTTGGCATAGGCTATGAATCTAAGGTATGTAGGGTTCACATATAAAAGCAGACTTGGTCAAGTGAGAGGGGTGTATGATTAAAATGCAGGCAAAAGTCATTTACATTGTATAATCTGTACAATAGTCAAAAGTCAGACGAGAAGGTCAAGGCACGCAGATATAGCAGAGTATAAATGCTTAGCAGAGAATATCTCAAAAGTAAGCAGAGATATGGTGGGCAATGGGTAGTATATACACTACATAGGACCAGAAACCCGGTCCAGAGATAATTGGACCGGACCTCTGATTAACACACAACACATCTGGGTAAGTAAAGGCTGATTGGCAAAGGCACCTGCCAGTCAAGGGAAACATGAAACAGTGCAGCTGAAAGGAACCTGACTAGCAGCTCTCTAAAAGCCACAGAGAATCTAGCAGGATACTCTGAGGTTTCCAGAAGCATAACAGGCAAAGAGGGTGGGGCTTAACAAGCCTTACAGAGATAGACCTGTGTTCAGACAGGGTTCAGAATACTGCATAATAAACAGCAAATAAGGAAAATCAGCATCTACTGGGCTGCACAGCAAGAACCGAGGGGCGCACCGAGCTTCAAAAAGATCCATTCCTGGCACCCACTGTTTTTTCTCTTTGTAAGAACTTTTAAGAATTACATTCATTTATACAATAGAAACACTTTATCCCCTCACCTAACAATGAGAATGTCTTTTATTGGGGAATCATATTCTAAGAGGAATACTAATTAGATTTCACTGAAAATTAAAGAACTTATGTGTCTGAAATTTGTACTCTTGGAGATGATTTACAGGCCACATGGATACATTATCTGCATTTAATGTATGTGTTTGAAAACTGGTCCAGCTACACCATTCTTGCAATGAAATATATGATTTATAGAAAAGAGTTCTAAAAAGTACTTCATTACTTCCTTGGTCAATAGCACAAATGGCTTATCGATCTCATTATGAAAAGGTTGAAAAAGCTAATTCTGTAATTTATGTAATATGCTGCACCGAAGATGGTACAAATCAGTAAATCTAATTTTAAACAGCAGCTTGTTAATTGTATGATGGAAGCTACTTTCTGCAATGCACAGCTCATTTCTTCAGAATAATACAGTCTGAACAGTTTATCTCCAAATGGAATGGAAGTCCCTTGCTGGACTTCATATTAATTGATCTGTGGCTGATTCAGCCTGATCATACATCTGCAGAGTGACGTTTGAAAACAAACAAACAAAAAAAAAACTGTGTTCTGGCCATTAAAAAGGGTCTTTTCTCTCTGTACTATAAACTTGGTCTCATTTGTAGAGCTGCAAAATGTTTATGTTTCTACAAAGGAAACTAAATTGCACTAGGCTGTTTTGTGTAGTAGCATGGAGTTGGTTACCACTTCCACTTTAGTTAGTTTGTACTTGCAAGTATTTAGGAAACTGAGACACAGACTTCTGTATGCAGGATCCTGGAACTGTTGAGTAACTGAATGGAGACAGTAATATGGAGAGAAGAAAACAAACCATAGTGATTGTTTTTTATAAGTTACAAAATAAATCTTCATTCTATCTTCATATTATTGTTCAATATACCTGTAGACATCCAATAGGCCTACTATACATCCTGGTGTAACAGTATATGCTGTATGCCAAGTAGTGCAGGACACAGGTTGACTGTGTTACTTGACTGGTAGGTAAGTAGAATATACCTGTATTCACAGCTGTAACTTATGCCGGAAGAGATCATGAAACGTCAGATCCAGGAATACAGGCCCCAGGCTAAGACGGGAAGAGCTAATTCCTCAAGATTATCCAAGGTAATCGAGTAGTATTCAGCAGGGTACTTCACCAAATTGCAACTTCTCCAACCACTGGGCATAGTTCTTTGACAGCTGAAAGGAATTGAAGAAGAATTAATCTTGTAGGTGCTCGGGCACCTGGCCATGAAGGCCAGGCTCTGGAAGAAACTCTGTCTGTCTGTCTGTCTGTCTGTCTCTCCCTCTGTCTCTCCCTCTCTCTCTCTCTCTCTCTCTCTCTCTCTCTCTCTCTCTGGAACAGCAGTTTAGTATCTTAGGAACAACTGAAAAACTAACCAACAACTAAAAAACTGCACTAAATAGACAAGGACTGGGCTGGTTTCCTATTGGTGAGGAACAGTGTGTGAAAAGCTGATAGGATTTGAAGCTTCTAGAATAAGCCTCTGATAGCCTGAAAGAGTGAGAACTTGCTGGCAATCGATTTTCTTACACTGACAAATTAAACTAAGCATAAAACAGTTAAAACCTGTAGACTTTAATAGGCTGGCTGACATAACATTTTGCAGTGGCATTTTGTGGCCAAACAGTAGTATTGCAATACTCACAGACTCATATAGAGGAACCTGGCTACAGCAAATACTTTAGTGCTCACTGAAATAAAGTAGAACCCAGAAGTGCCACATGGGTTTCAATAAACTACAAAAGACCTCAAGTTTTTGTGGCACTCTTACATTAAAGTGATCTTGCAGATGCCACCATTTTCTGCACGAAACCTGATGGGAGAAATGCTGTAATACGCAGCTGCAATCCCACTGTAACTGTTGTACTAGTAATCCTAAACACAGATGAAAGGAGCATAAGGGAGAATAATGGTATGGGGTGGCATCAGTACTAAGGTAAATGCCCCCTGACAAAGGGTGTTCCGAACCATGCGTTTGGGTTTCCAGTGAGCAACACTCCACTTGGTTAAGTATGTCATCATGTGTTATTTTTTGTGTTTTGCACTTGATTTGTGTGCAGCCTGTACTCACATATTTAGATTTTTTTTTCACATCCCTCTTTATGAGGATCTTCCTGTGGCAATAGCATTAGGGATTAATGCAATTTTACTTTATACTGTTTTGGCAACTGCAGATATTGTGCAACTTACAGGCATTTTGACTGTGCATTCTAAGTGGTTTTATGTATGGTTGCTAATGTATCATTATATTGTCTGTTTTTGCAATTTTTTAGCCCGAATAGTGTTATGCTTTTGGTGTATATAGTGTTCTCTATACAATATATTTGCTTATCCAGTGAAGTTTGTTCACTCTTTTCCATTGTACTTGTGTTTTCCTCTTCTACTCACATTGAATACATGATTTTATATATTTGTGCTGAATTTATTCAACAAATTTATATATTTTACTAGAAAATGTACCCGGCGCTGCCCGGGTATAAAGTGTCAGTGTGTTAATTAGATTTGTTCTAAGGTGCCCAGGAGGCCAAGCTAAAGGTATTGTTTCATCTGAGTTAATCAGAATTAGTGTATACCTGTAGTGCATAGTTGGAGGGGTTCTGTATACCCACAATGTATAGTTTTTAGGGGTCTCGCATATCTGTAGTGCATAGTTGGGGGGGCTGTATACCTATAGTATATAGTTGAGGGAGGTCCTGTATACCTGCAGTGTACAGTTGGTGAAGGTCCTGTATACCTGTACTGTATAGTTTGGGGGTCCTGTATACCTGTAGTATATAGTTGGTGCTGTATACCTGTAATGTATAGTTGGTGGAGGTCTTGTATACCTGTAGTTTATAGTTTGAGGGTCCTGGATACCTGTAGTGTATAATTGGTGGAGGTCTTGTATACCTGTAGTATATAGTTCGGGGGTCCTGTATACCTGTAGTAAATAGTTTGAGGGTCCTGTATAACTATAGTATAGAGTTGGTGGAGGTCCTGTATACCTGTAGTGTATAGTTTGGGGTCCTATATACCTGTAGTATATAGCTGGTGGAGTTCCTGTACACCTGTAGTATATTTGGGGTCCTGTATACTTGTAGTATAGAGTTGGTGAAGGTGCTGTATACCTGTATACCTTCCCGGGCACCCAATGTATCTGTGTGCCAAATTTGGGGTCAAACGGTTCAGGCGTTTGGAAGTCTATAGAGGACAGACAGACAGACAGACAGAAGGACAGACAGACTGACAGACAGACAGACTTTGATTTTTATGATATAGATATATATATATTGCTAATGCTATATTGTTGGGGGGGGGGTATATTCCCTTAAGGTGTATATAGATTGATTTGGTACCTCTTTATTTTTCCCCTGAGTGGGATCCAGTTTTTTGGGTTTGTGGCAGTACTGAGGCAGCCTGAGGCCAGATAAACACAAGATAATAAAGATAACAGAAGATAAAAGGGATCATACAAAATGTGAAAAAATAGCAAACATCTGTTGTTTTTTTCATTGTCAACAATTACAACAATTTAACACCAGCATTTTTTGTATTTAGGCAGATGCCATATTTACATACTGTAAGTTGATTCTCAAGCAAAAATCTGGCAGCTGGCAGGGGCAGAGGGTAATTTCATCAGGAATATGAACTTTTCTCTCCCTGTGCCCACGGTGAGTGGTGGGACTGGCCTCAGAACCGCATCCGAAAGCCATTTTCTCCCGAGTTGTCATGACATCACGACTCCATCAGCCGGGTCGTGACGTGTCAGTGCCGGAGATTCCAGAGCCTGGCAGGGGTCCTAAGGCTCATCCCACTGCCTGGGCACAGGGATAGGTAAGCTAGTACTCCTGATCAAATTTCCCCTGCCCCTACCGGCTTACAGATTTTAAGAATGGCTAGACTTCTCCTTTAATATAGCCAAGTCATCAGAACTTCATAAAATCTTGCTCTCATTGAATTCAATTGAAAAAGCCTTACCTTTGCCCAGCATTGCTATTTTATTTATAAACCCATTGGTAACAGCCACCAGAAGTACTTGCATTAGGATGTCACATATGTGCAATAGTCTGATTCCTTATCCCTGTATCATCCCTGCTATGCCCCATACCGTCTATTCGTTCTTCTCATGAACAGGACCGTTTTTGTAATATCTGACTCCTTTCCCTCTAAACAAGCTTTAGCTGTAATGTCCGACTAACATGGAGTGGTATATAAGGGAATTGCAGGAGACTCAAAACTCTGCCAGCCAGTGTAGCATAAAGCCTACCAGGAAGTGTTCTTATATCATTTGGGCATTAGAATAAAAAATAAATATATAAAAATATAGCAGTAGGTAAAGCCAATGAGTTTTTGTTCCGGGAAAGCCTCTTTAAATACATTGATACATTTTCTTTTATCCTCTATCTTATTAACATAATCCCTTTTGTCACTTCTTATCAAAGACTTGTGTAATGCACTCTAAATCTGCTCCAGAATCCATGGATGAAGTTGAACTCTTACATATTTGTGTGAGTAAAAACACATTTTCCCTACTGGATTGCTGCAGTCTATGCCTACTATAAGCTACTATGCTCTTTGGAACCAAGACAGATTGGCTCTCAGTCTTTATATTACTATGTTCTTGTTGCTGGGCTGCTTACTTCATGCATTAGTACCATTACTCACACTATACAATAGCTGTTCTCATTTGCCATACCTCTAAATAGATCAATGTTTTCTACAATGCATGTTAATGATAAGACTCACTTAAATGATGCTCTCATCTGTATTTACTATGTGATAACAAGGTTGATGAACAATCACAACACTATGGATTTTTTCCAAGCATTTTAAGTCATTTCATTTTTTTGTTTTCATGAAGCAAAGCATCTATTTCTACTTTAATATACTATGTGTGCAAATCATGTTTTCACATTATTAAATATGAAAATTGAATTGTTTCAAATTAAATGTTCTAATTAAAAGAGGCAGAGTTCAAGTATATCAGCTTGTTCATTTGTAAATGCGGTCTAAGTGATGCTACTTGTCACAAAACATCAACACTTGTAACCGATAAATATAGAAAAACTGAGAAAATGCTAAATAAACTATGTTTATTCAGATTATCTTAGTCTTTGTTTCTACAGAAATGGAAACTAGAAGCGCTAGAATTGGCTTTTGAACAGTTACATAAATAAATGATAAATAATGAAATGAAGTATAATTGTGTGCCATGATTATTTGGATGTAACTGGGCTTTTTGACCCTTACTATGATATATGGTTAAATTGCCAATGATTAATCAGTGACCGGGTGGCACCCACATTCACCTACATGTATGAAAAACTGATTTTCTTTAAATGGGCACTGTCTTTACTAATAATGTTAACTTAGCAGGGGAGGTGATAAACTACGGCTTTTAAAACTACTGCATTTATTTTTTTTGCCTGTTTTCTTTATGAAATACAATGCTATAAATTTTGCTGCTAGGTGTCTCACTTACTGGAAAAAAGTGGTACCAAAAATTAATTGTGGTCACCAAAAAAAAAAGACCTCATGCAGGAAGTGATGTCAGTTGTCCCTATGCTCTGCACAGACTGGCCCGGTGAAGATAAATATTGATGGGCCAGCACCCTCCTTTGTAGGCCCCTGTGTCCTGCTGCAGCTACTAACTGGTCTTCAAGCCTAAGGCAAATATAATTTATAAAAAAAAAAAAAAAAAAAAAAAAGGCCTGCAGAAGCATGAGCAGCACAGTGGGGCACTAAATGAGCCCCCAGAACTGCATTACTAAAATCAAAATCAACAGCAGACATAAGGCTGGCATTAATAATGTATTTGCTGGTGTTGAGGAGGAGTATCACTACATTTGGTTATTATATAACTTTCATGTGCCATTTTTTTTAAGAATTCTGCTCTATTTAGGAGTAAGAATATTTGGTCAATTTCCCTCTAAAATAATTGTAGAAGGTTAACTGAAAAATTTGACTGTAAGGCACATTCATAAAAATGAGTAGCTTGGTTGCTATGGGTTCTAAATATACTTAAAGGATTCACAGTCCAATTAGATTAAAATAAATTAAATTAGGATCTTCACAGTTTGGCTGGCTTTTGTTATAAAGAAAACAAATGTTCTCACAGATGTCATACGATACTCGGATACATGATCATTAACATGGAAGCCGATAAGCACCATCTCCAACCAAAGGCCTAATAAAGGATGGTAACATCAGGGGGCCCTTGAGCCGTGACTCCAACCCTTAATTAGACAAAGTTTGCAGGAGACGTAGAGCTTATGCTCACAATAAAGACTGGTAGTGGCTTGTAGCAGGAAAGATTTTCTCTCTGGACTTTTACAGAAAATCAGTAGCTGGAACTTGTCATAGCAATATCTCCTTATTTGCTTGTCTCTTCATGTATGTTGTTGTTGTTGTTTTTGTTTATTTTTTACAAAATTTTATTTTGCAGTTTTTTGATAGAATGACGAATAATACAGGCTGTATACACAGAAACCAGCACATTCTTGGTAACAGAAGAAAGAAGGGAAGAGAGTCAAAGTGCTCACAGGGCTGAGGAAAGGTACCCTTACAATCCATGGCGGGTAAGTTCAGGAGGTGACAGTCCAATATACACAAGTAGGCAAGGATCTCCATATTTGGTCGGCCACTAAAAATAAAATAGTCTGGGGACATTTAGACCAGCCGCTATTCATGCAGTCGTGAACCGTTCACAACAAGAACAGTCTTAACATAATACACAAGAAAAGATATACAAGTTAATCCCATGAATCAAACACTGGGGGGGGGGGGGTAGGGGGGGAACAAAGGATGATGGGGGAGAAGATCCCCCATTAGGCAGTTCATATATGTTGTGTATGTAGGTTACGGAAAAAACTTACTTACTAAAGCTTAGTACCCTATTATAAGAAATGACTAGAGGGAGCTGAGCTAGCAGCTGACAAAGTGTCAGGGACTAGATCAAAGATTGCTCTCATTAGTTGAGAGACATTGTGTGATCAAATGACCATACTTCCATACATGTGACTGGGTGTGGTAATGACACAGCAGAAATTTTTAACTTGAGCATTAACAAAACCCTTCAGTGCATGCTGTTATGCAGTGTGCAGCAGTGTCACAAGTAAAAAAGCAGTACATTCACAGAATATATGAAGTCTATAGTTTAGAATGTAAAGCAGAGTATTCATCAGCCACATGACGATTTATAGATTTAGCAGCTGGGAAAAGTACTGGGACACTGCACATGCAGGAAAGGACCCAGCTACCAATATCTCTATTCACAACTTAAGAGGCATGGAAGGCAACATTATGCATCCCTTAACAGTTAACTATGGGGAATCAAATGTTCCAGAGATATACCAACAATATTATAGCATTATATCTACCCAGTCTAATCATGTATAGAGCTAAGCACATGGACGTACCGTATATAAAAACATATATGGTTGCCACCCATCCCTTTTACTATTGAATGTCAAGAACCTGTGCTGGAATCACCAGGATCTGCATTGTTAGCAAATAAGGGGTGGGGAATAGGCTTTAGGCTTCAGCAAATTGCCATGCAGAGGGAAATACACTCCATGCCCATTTGTTCTGTGTAACAAAGCCCAAAAACCACAACGGGAAAGCTAATTTGCAATGTAGCTAATTTATGTTTGCCAATGGGCCAGTGATGTAGTAGTATATGAACAATGAATGCATAGGGATCATACCCAGCAAATGAAGAGCACAAAACTTTTAATTAAAGCCATTTAATAAGCACTGAATTAATATAAAAATCACGTCTATCAAAGAGGGAAATTACCTTAGTCATAGACACCCCTTTAGTGAAAGATTGCAGTTTATAAAAACTATAACAGTTTATTTATCTCTGTATATTTTCTTAAATCTGCTGAAAGAATAAAAGCAGAATTATCAGTGTAAACTATCTCAAGGTAAATTTTACTCAACACAACTACAGTTCTTTTTTTTGTATTTTAAATTGAGTTGTATTAAGATGTAAGGCCAATTAAAACACTGTCAGTTCAATACAATGTTTGAAGCGGCATCTCATTTATTGTAGAAGAGTGGTTTATTTATTTTTTTTCCACGAGCAAGTGGCAGCTGTGCCATCCATATGAAAAGAGCACCTTTGATGTTAAATCTGTTTTCCTCATGTTTGTTTAAAAAAAAAAAAACCTTGTGAAATGATAAATAAAAAGTAAAATAATTATTTGAAACCATAACAATATTGAAATTTTAGACAGCAGAAACACAGACATCAAAGTGGTGATAATTAAATATTGAGCCGAGAAAAGTTTCAAAGTAATCACAATAAGCTGAAGATACATTTTTCTCCACCAGCTGGAATACCTTTATTGATGCGCTTCTCGTTCTATAATCGTATTAAGTGTAAGTAACTATGAAATGAACATCTAGCGGCTGCCGATAATCAATATAGTAAATTGAAATAATTGAAAGAGCTTTCTTTCTCGAGTTTTGATACATAGCATTGCAGCTATAAAAGTGTCAGAGTTTACTGGCAGGCAAATTATTTTCACTGTCTTTATGAGTGAAATGATTTTTAAATCAAGTGTTTCCATGCAGCGTTAGTTATTAATTCCAAGGTTAATTAAAGTGCACATTAAAGTGCATTGGTCAACCCAATGTAAATATGATATTTAAAACCGGTACAGCTAAAACAGGTCAAATACTTTTCATTTATAGATACACCGACTTCACAAGAGTGTATCCAATAGTTTGTTGCCCTGGTCCCCAATGTCTTGTGGTTAGTGCCCCAGTTCCCCACCCTGCATTTGTGTACCACTTTAGTATAGTAGTTCCTAGTGGGTTGTTGCCCTAACTGCAACATCTTTCAATCACATGATGTTTTTTGAATCAGAGATAGATCCAAGAAGAAAAACAGCTAATATCAGATTCTTGAGCTACATATGAACTCTCCTAACCCATTTTAGCTTTGAGGATCCAGCAGTTAAAGACAATCTGGCAGAAGTAAAGGACTATATCGACATGACATGCTACAAATGTTTGGTAGGTGAAAATTCAGCCTCAGGAATTCCTACATAATGGACTAAGGTGGGCTCAAAAAATTACACATTGGAGAAGAATCCAGGTAAAGCACAGAAAGGATAGAACTTAACATAAATATGTTTTAATAAAAAATCTGGGTAACCAGTAACTTACAGGAAAAAAGTAAGTGCCGCTTAAATGAGTCACCCCAAGTTTAAAAGTTATATTGTATACACAGAATTGCTGATCGGTAGTAATACAACCACTGAGACCCCACAGATCTTGAGAATGGAGACCTATTACCACCTAATTGATTGTAGCTGCAGTGCATATGCTTAACCATCTCTCAATTCACTTTCTGTAGGATTTCTGGACAAAGCCTAGAGCTTTACTTGTTATGTATGGAGAGTGCATGAACACTGCTGCTACATTTACTCTAGTGACAATGGACATCTAGCAAACTCTCACATAGGGCAGCTATTGCTATGGGGACATTGTCTCTGCAATGGTTACAGATATTTGACTGCCCATTAGTACTGACCTGAGGTATAACATAGAAGTACCACACTAACTAACCTTTGGGGCCACAAGTAACTAAACTTAATTTATTCCATTTTTTTTATGATTCCTATGTGTAAACTACAGAATACATATACACTGTTATCTAACCCCTTAACGATGGATGGCGTACATTTACGCCGTCTGGTCGCTAAGAAGTTAGAGGGGAGCCATGCCGTAACCCCGCTCTAAACTGCCGCAATCCCGGGTGCTATCTGCAGCCCAGGACTGTGGATATTAGTTGGAGCGGGTAATCGCCACTCTCGCTAACGAAGGCAGTTTAATGCAGCTGTCAAACATGACAGCTGCATTTAAAAGTCTTCTGTGCCCCTGTCCCTGGTGTCTAGTGGGGGATCCCCCCCCCCCGCAATGCGATCGCAGAGGAGAGATCCCTTCATCTTACCGCCCCAGGACTCAGTGTCCGAATGACGGTGATCCCGGCTCGGTTTTCTGTTGATCTGGTCTGCAGCTGGCAAGACCAACTGAGCACCGATCTCATCGATCGGTGCTGTGTAATACATACTACACTGATCTCTATGGGAGATCAGTGTAGTTGTATTAGAAGTCCCCCAGGGGGACTTCTAATTACTGTGTAAGTTAAAAAAAAAAGTGTTTCTATTAATAAAAAAAAAACCTCCCCTAATAAAAGTCTGAATCCCCCCTCCCCCCCCTTTTCCCATTTTATAACTAAAAATGAAAAAAATAAACATATTTGGTATCGTTGCATGCATAATTGCTCAAACTATTAAATTATCCCATTCCTGATCTCACACAGTATACTGCTTAAGCGCAAAAACCCGCCAAAGTGCAAAATTGCGCATTTTTAGTCGCATCAAATCCAGAAAAGTTGTATTAAAAAGCGATCAAAAAGTTGCATATACTGTATGCAATCAAGGTACCGATAGAAAGTACTGATCATGGCGCAAAAAATGACACCTCACACAGCCCCATAGACCAAACTATAAAAGGGTTATAAGCATGGGAATAGAGCGATTTTAAGGAACATTTACTTTCTGTAAAAGGTTTAATTTTTTTTAAAGTATATAGTTGCATATCATTTAATTGTACCGACTTGAGGAACATACTGTATATAATATGTCAGTTTTTCCATAGGACGAACGGTATAAAAACAAAGCCCCCCCAAATAAAAAGAATTGTGGTTTGTTTGTTTTTTTCAATTTCACTGCACATATAATTTTTTTCTGGTTTTGCAGCATATTAGTGGCGCAAAAAATAAGGGCTAATGTGGGTCTGTAGGGGAAAAAATACAAGTGCTATGGCCTTTTAAACACGAAGAGGAAAATAGGAAAACGCAGAAACGTATAGTGCCTAGGCGCCGAGGATAAAGGTAAGGTTCTTCATCCTAGGCCTCAGATTTATGTACTTTGTAATGAAATCATATGCTAATGAGGTGGTTTGGTGCACTGAAAGTAGGACTATCAGCCTCAGCACACTGATCAAACCCCGCTTGATCACCCCTACTAATGAATACTGGGGGTGGCACTTTGCAGTGACATCACTCCAGAGCACATCACTGCAGACCACAGAATGAATATTTTTTAGAAGTTGTGGACCCGTTTAGTGCACTGAGGGGGGTAAATTAAACTACGAAGTACACAAAAACGGCACCTAGGATGAAAATAAGAAAATTACCTTCATCCTCAGCACCTCATGCTCTGTAGGAACATATGCTTCCAACCTGTTGTTTACAGTTTCCCTGTAAAATGAAATTCAGCTGTATTTGTTTTATTATTATTATTTTGTGAAAAATATATTTTCATTTTTCACCATCTCTATTAGTAAGATAGAATTCTAGCACATTTTGTATCTTCCACACAGAGAATATAACATTATCTCTCATCTGCTCCTGCAAATATCAGGTATCAATGGGCATCTATGTTATTCATAGTCCTGTTTTATTATGGTAGTCTCAATCCTGCACCATAATTTGAATTATTCTGTCTGTATTCTTAGTTAGATTACTTAATATTTTAGCGGTTCAGGGAAGAAAAAGAGCGCTGCACCTTACACCTATTGCTGATACTAGTGCCCCTAGGCTAAATAAAAAACACATCAGAATTTTGTGTATGAATTGATCAAGCCACACTGCCCCATGTACCGCGTGCAGGTATCTAATACACATGGGTCCCTACTCTAAGTCCACACTGTGCCGGTCAGTGACCACCACCCCCGCAGGCGTGCACAGTCAGGGAACTGGGGCCATGGTACGGCCCTGCGACCCCCATGTCACAGGACCAGACCCGAAAACACCACACCAGAACCCAGCCAGCACCGCCGGCGGAGAAGGTCGCCCCCAAACAGCACAAGTCTGGATAAGGTATTGCACTCACCATAGCTGCTGCAAACAGAATGGGAAAAGACAGGAGGGATTAAAACCATGAGCACTCAGGTGTCTCCTGCTAATTGAAGTCATGTGGGTTGCCAGGAGGAGTGCAAAAACACTGAGAAAAGAGAGAAACAAAATACGGTTCAGGGAAGAAAAAGAGCACTGCACCTCACACCTATGGCTGATACTAGTGCCCATAGGCTAAAAAACACATCAGATTTTTTGCGGGGATTATGGTCGCTGACCGGCACAGTAATGTTTTTTGGTTAGGGACTCATGTGTATCAGAAGACCTGCACGTGGTACATGAGGCAATATGGTTTGGCCAAATTATATACTAACTTCTGATGTTGGTTTTAAAGTAGCTGAATAAGCTTTCATGTCAGCCATGGGTGTGATGTGCAGCCATTTCTGTCTTTTTGGTTTGTGCATATTTTATGTATTCTGTCCCTTTTTTTATTGTGGCTAGCACTCGTGCTTTGTAAGACCCATGTGATCCAAATTAGCAGGAAGCACCTGTTTACATAAGGGGAGGATCTCCTAGTATTCTCCCATTCTACCTGCAGAGGAATGGAGAGAGAGGTAAGAGCTTGTTCACACTTGTGTTGCTTGACGTCCACTTTTTCCGCCTGTGGGGTCTGGCGGGGCCTTTTAGGGTCTGGTCCTGTGACAATGGGGTTGCAGGGCCATTCCGTGGCCCCCCTTCTCTGCTTGCGCACGTTTTGCGGGGATTGTGGTCGCTAACCGGCACAGTGATGTTTTTTGGTTAGGGACTCGTATATCAGAAGACCTGCACGTGGTACATGAGGCAATATGGTTTGGCCAAATTATATACTAACTTCTGATGTTGGTTTTAAAGTAGCTGAATAAGCCATGGGTGCGATGTGCAGCCATTTCTGTCTTTTTGGCTTGTGCACACTTAATATTTTAGCATTAACTCCTGCAATATAAAGCATATCTTTAGAATGTGTGTGGTTTTATATTATTGGTTCAATAAAATTCAATACTGGTTAATTAAATAGCTGTAAATTGCCTGCTGCATTTGTAGAATTAATGTTTCTTATGCTAACAGTGTTCAAAAACATGTATTCACTGTACATGAAGAGTAAAGTTACATTATTGTGACCACTTACTATTTTCAATGTTGGCAGCACCTAGACCATGAAGGAAGTCATATGTCATGAGCTGGCTTGGTGGTTATGAAAGGTCAGAGCCAGCTTTAGGGTTGTTCCACCTGTGAGACTGAAACTCTGGGTATGAATCCATCTTTAAAAACACAAATACATGCTGATTATCTTCTCTAGGGTGGATTGGGATCTTCCACCAACACAGTACAATGCGAAACGAGGCTACAAATGTCCAATATTGGTTAGAAGAGCATGACCAAGTCTTCCAAGTACTACATTGGTTTCATAATTCCCCAGACTTGAACCCAATTGAGCATCTGTGGGACCACCTCACTTGTCAAGTTAACTGTATGGATCTTACCCCACCCACCCGCCTGCAACTGGGGTGTTCACTACAGTCAGCTTGGCTCCAGCTACCTGTGATAACCTACCAGGACCTGATTGAATCATTCCCAACCTGTCTAGCTGCTGTCCATGCTACACAGGCAGTCTACTACTCTGAATAAAAGTATTCCTGATATTTGGACTTTGGAGCAGAAGCCTCTTTCCTTGCCTATTGCCTAGCATTTTTACCACATAATTTACCTCCTATTACATGGAGCAACAGTAGCAGATCGTTAACAAGATGATCGTTGCTGTTTTATCCTGTTGATGTTTCTTGTAATAGAAGACAATAATCAGCCGACAATGACGGCTGATCATTGCCTTCTATTAAACTAAACGATTATCGTCCGTAACAGCCGATAACCACCGAATATGGCCGAGAAGCGCTTCATGTAATAGGGCCTTAAGTATAAAGTTGGCCTTATCAGGCAGAAGACTATTGTTAACCTTCGTGTTTCAGCTATCAACTTATAAAATAGAAGGACCCACAAAGGATTAGAGGCCACATCCATGATGGTATGCCTTCTCTAAAAGGGAACCAATCAGCCCAATGGGGCTTATATGGTTCCCTTAACCGCTGTATACAGCTCCTGAAGCAGGCGCGGCATATGCTGACTGCGGCTGCAGCAGTATCTGTAAACCCCTAAAAAAGCTGTTTAATCCCCCAACCGCGTGAGAGGCAGCAGCGGGAAGGTAGTCATCTGGGCAGCTCCCTGCCCCTATCTAGTCACCACCTGGTACGTGCCTTGGCTGCTGCAGAAGCTGTATGCAGCAGTTCAGGGAACCATATCAGCCCGATTGGGCTGATTTGTTCTCTTTAAAGAGTTTAACCAATTTAGAATTTTTTTGTTCCTCCCCATCTATCCGTGTCTTTCCTGCTATGAAGACATGGACTACATTATCTACATGTTACAGACGATCTGGGCAGTAACCTGCTGTGTTTAAAGTATTTGTTAACGCCAACAAAGAGCAATGGGAATAAACTACTAGCTTGTAAGCCTCCGTTCACACAGAATTAAACAGAATTCCGCGGCGGAGAATTTTGCCAGCCACTGTGTCATACTGGCAGTCTATGGAAGGCTCACGTACCTCCTCTCTCCGTGTAGAAGAATGGACATGTCCATTCTTCTGCACGGAAAGAGGAGGCACGAAAGCCTCCCATAGACTGAGAGTATGACCAGAGGCTGGCGGGAGTCCGCGGTGGATAATTCTGCCAGTTTTACTCAGTATGAACGGAGCCCTATACTTAGAGACAAGAGTGTTTGAGATAACTAAATGTATTCATAAAATGTTTTGTTTCTATGTATTTCCAGTTCACATACAACTAGCAGATCATTTCGTTTTTTTGTCAAGGGGGAAATGGAATTGTTTTTTGTGCCAATATTTCAAGCTCTTATTGATTTGCTTTTAGTAAAGTAAATCAAACATTGGAAAGCCTTATCCATATTATTGATTTTATTTCATAGTTATGGCTTAAAAGCTTCTAAGATCTGAATTTCGTTTTACATTTTCAGAATACATTTTCTCTATGTCAATGTTTCACACAGCAGTGTGACTTGAAGTCTTTTAGTAAAAGGCTTGTGGATGTTTTCCACGCTTCCATTTTGTCTTTTTCTATAATAACATTTAGTTTTGTCTCTCTTATGTGACATGACAGCCTTGACTGCAAAGCACAAAAAACTACTTTGGCCAAATGCAGTTGTACAATTGTGTGACAAGATATAAACAAGATCATTACACTAACATAAAAAGATATGCTTCACAGACAGGCTTAAGTAGATTTGTGTCTTTTGTCACTTGGGTTTGTGTCATTTTTGAAATGCAGCTTTAATGTATAGTCACAGCACAGCAAGATATTTCATCTGGCGTTAAAACATCTGGAGGGGGAAAAAGCTTATTTAAATGAAAGAATTAAAAGCTGTTGTGCTAAAATCACATATGCAGAATATTCCCAAAAGACACAGCAGCTAACGTCGTAAAGCAGAAGCTGTAACATCTAATGTTATTTTACTGCATGCAACAGTGAGTACAAAGAAAATACGACAATAGAATTGATAATACATTACAGGCAACAACTAATGAATTGGAGCTTATGGTAGTAGTGTTCAATAAATCAGTCATTGAATATGGTGTGGAGCCATAAAATTAATAAGTGGATGGTGTCATCTATAAGATCTTCTTTTTGCATGTTTTTTTCTCCAATAATGTAATGTAATAAGAATATTTTTAGTATGTACACTATAAACCTTCTGAAGGTCATCCATGCTTCCTAGTCAACTTGAGTGCATATGAACATTAGAGGTTTTAGAAATATCAAGGCCCCTTAAAATACGTCATATACCAGCTTCTTTTACATGTTGGGAAGATCCACATATCTAGGGGTGCGCTCACATGTACAAGATCCGCAGCAGACCTACAGCAGAATAGAAGGCACAGATTAGATTCAAAGCAAATCTGTAACTTCAAATCTGCTGTGGATCCTGTAAAGACAAATTTCCTAACTAAATATTCTATGATCATTCTGTAAGAGAACTCTTCTCACTTGGTCATTATTAAATACACGGTTTTGTCTATCTGCAATGCCTGCGTTCCTGTAAAGCACACGTATCAATCAATTCAGGTCTATTGCAAACAGTCGTTATACTGCTACTACAGCTACTATAGACTACAACCAAAAAATAAAACAGATGCTGATTTTTCGTAGCAAAAAAACTTTTATATCTTTATTGAATATATATTAAAACAATTCATATAAAAAAGAGAGACAAACCAAACATTAAAAAGAACGGCGACTATCCTTGAGGTGTTTCAATTGTGACCAAATCACATGTGCTGGAATCCCTGACCAACAACCTACATCACATAACAGTGGGATATATTCTAAAATATCATACAATAGGACACCATAATAAATATTGTAAAAATAAAGTGCTTGTGCATTCAATTCATGGAGTTAACCTACAATTAGTTAGTAAATCTCCTATCCACCCTTCATTTAATATTATTGCCCCACCACATCTAGAGATCCAGCTAGTCAGATACCTTTTGCAGTAAAATATAGTGTGTATCCTCCAGGACGCTACCACCCCGACGCGCGTTTCGTTGCCTTTGTCCGGGGGTAATGACGTCCCATCCGATAAGGGTATAAATAGTATCATCCCACCAATCACTCTCCATTATTACTTACTCAACACCTGTGGCTGATTCGGCGCATGCTCCGTCCTCCATCTCCTCACTGCGAGTGCGCAGCGGCCCGACCGGAAGCAGCGTCACGGCCCCAATCACGTGATCTGGCATTGCCGGTCACATGATCTTTTGGTACCATGACCATGCCGCTGGTCACGTGGGCCGCCACGCATCGCAGACAGAGTAGTCCTTCGGGCATGCGCACTGCCACGGATAGTAAATATGCAGGCAGGATGTATGGTAACCCCTCATTGAAAATACAATTACAATCAGTGCTATTGTGATACAATTGTGAAAATATTGGATTGTGACCGGTAAAGTGCATTATGTGCTAGTGTAAACATAATATAAAAACTGGTGATTGTGTAGACTAAATCCATAATCTTTTATATCATATATATAACAGATAAATATTAGTGTAAACAAAGTATGGATTCAAATCGCTATTTAACCCCTTAGTGACCGCCATGCTGCCTTTTCACGGCGGCCACTAATGGGCTTTATTCCGATGCGTACGCCTTTTAACGGTGGGCGTATCGGAATAAATTACCGCCCGGCGGCGGCTGCAGGACGGAGGAACACCCTCCTGTAACTGCCCGGAGCGGAGGATTCTCCGCTTCGGGCAGTTTAACCCATTAAATGCCGCTGTCAAACCATGACAGCGGCATTTAACGGGTCCCGGTGGATCTCGGACGGCACCGCAGGTCCACTTACATGATCGCGATGATCCCGATGTCTCCATGGTGATCCCGGGGTCCTAATGAAGGTCCCCGGGGTCACCATGGAGATGCCTGATGCTGACAGGGGTGGCCGTGGCTATTGCCTGTCAGCATGAGGCATGATACAATACATTGCAGTACATCAGGTACTGCAATGTATTGTATCAATGATCTAAGTATTTTACACTAGTGTACAGTAATGTACACTAGTGTAAAAGTAAAAAAAAGTGTGCACCAAACACAACACAGCCCCCCCCCCAGCCCCCCCCCTCAATAATAAAGATGCATTGCATTCCCCATACACTATAAAACACTACATAAAAGTGATCAAAAACACAAATCATATACATATTTGGTATTGTTACGTCCGTAACGACCCAATCTATAAAACTATATCAATAATTATATCGCACGATACACGCTGTAAAAAATTAAAAAAAAAAACAGTATCAGAATAGCTGTATTTTATCAATCCACTTTAGAAAATACGTTATAAAAGAGATCAAAAAGTCATATACATATAAAACTTGGTATCAATAGAAACTACAGATCTTCCCGCAAAAAATAAGCCCCAAACCAGCTCTGTCGCACAAAAGATGAGAACGCTATGGATCTTGCAATGCGGCGGGTTTTTGTGGGTTTTTGCTAGGAAGATAGTTTCTATTGCGCCAAAGCGGTAATAGTTAAAAAAAAACTATACAAATGTGGTATCGCCGTAACCGTAGCGACCCAGAGAATACATGTAATATGTTATTAGTGACCGCCGATGCGGATTTTTACGGCGATCACTAATGGGCTCTATTCTGCTGCCATCAGCTCTTTATGGCGATGGTGCAGAATAGTCCAGCGGCGCCGGTAATGCCCGCAGCCCCCTCCTCTCAGCTATCGGAGGTCGCTGAGGGGTTGGGGCAGAGTGTGGGCTCAGTCCCGGCCAGTCCCCTTACCAGCGATCGCCGTTATTACCAGTATAACGGCGGCCACCGGTAACAGACATTGCCAGTGCAGCTGAACACTTTCATCTCTTCTCACCGTGAATCCACAGTGAGAGGAGATGAGAACATGTCCCCCCCTGTCCCCAGAATTAACCCTAGTGACCTGGCCACTGACCTTCCCCTCCCTGGGCGGCCATCTGATCCAAGATGGCCGCCGCCATCACTGTGAACAGACTCTGTTCACAGTGATGGATTCCTAAAAATGATCAAAGCTTCATTCTCTCCACCACCGGAGGTGGCGGAGAGCATGGGGCAATGATCGGTGACCACCCGGTGTGGTCCCAGTACAAGTGATCAGCGGTATATACTATATACCACTGATTGCTTGTTCAAAATGGTGCCTGCACTTTTTTACGCCTGTCACCAAAGTCAAGTGCCCTGGATTACCCGTAACCACCCTGGATTACTTGTAACCACCCCAGATTACCTGTAACCACCCCAGATTACCTGTAACCACCCCAGATTACCCGTAACCACCCCAGATTGCCAGTCACCACCCCAGATTGCCCGTAACCACCCCAGATTGCCTGTAACCACCCCAGATTGCCTGTAACCACCCTAGATTGCCTGTAATCTCCCCAGATTGCCCGTATCCACCCCAGATTGCCCGTATCCACCCCAGACAGCCCATAACCATCCCAGACAGTCCATTACCATCCCAGACAGCCCGTCACCACCCTAGATTGCCCGTCACCACCCCAGATTGCCCGTCACTACCCCAGATTGCCTTTCACTTCCCCAGATCGCCCATAATCTCCCCAGATTGCCCGTATCCCCCCCTGATAGCCCATAACCATTCCAGACAGCCCGTAACCAGCCCAGATTGCCACAGACTGCCTGTAACTACCCCAAATTGCCTGTAACCACCACAGATTGCTCGCAACCACCCCAGATTGCTCGCAACCACCCCAGATTGCCCGTCACCACCCCAGATTTTCCGTCACCACCCCAGATTGCCCGTTGCAACCCCAGATAGTCAGTGAACACCACCAGATTGCCCGTCACCACCCCAGATAGCCAGTGAACACCCCCAGATTGCCCATCACCACCCCAGATAGCCAGTAACCACCCCTAGATAGCCAGTTAACACCCCAAGATTGCCCATAACCACCCCATACAGCCAGTAAACACCCCAGATTGCCCGTAACCACCCCAGATTGCCTGTGACAACCCCAGATTGACCGTAACCACCCCAGATTGGCACAGACTTCTCGTAACCACCCCAGGTTGCCCATAACCCCACCAGATTGCCTGTTGCCACCTCAGATAGCCAGTAAACACCCCAAGATTGTCTATTACCACCCCAGATAACCAGTAAACACCCACATATTGTCTGTAACTAAAATGACACTCCTTCTCTTCTGAGCCCTGCTATGTGCCCATACAGTGGTTTATGCCCACATATGGGGTGCCATTGTACTCAGGAGAACCTCCGTTACAAACTTTGGGGTGCTTTTTCTCCCCTGTTCCTAGTGAAATTGAGAAATTTCAAACTAAACAAACATGTTATTGGAAAAATTCAATTTTTTTTCATTTTTACGGTCTAGTTTTGAATACTTTCCTTCAATACCTGTGGGGTCAAAATGCTCACCACACCCCAAGAGGAATTCCTTGAGGGGTGTACTTTCCAAAATGGGGTGACTTTTGGGGGGGTTCTATTCTGCTGACACTACAGGGGCACTGCAAACGCACCTGGCGCTCAGAAACTTCTTCAGAAAAATCATGCACTGAAAATGCTTGGCACTCCCTTCCTTCTATGGCCCGCTGTGTGCCCACACAGTGGTTTATGCCCACATATGCGGTATCGTTCTACTCAGGAGAACCTGCGTTACATATATTGGGGTGAGTTTTCTCCCCTGTTCCTCGTGAAATTGAAAAATTTCAAACTAAACAAACATATTATTGGAAAAATTCCATTTTCTCATTTTTACTGTCTTCTTTTGAATACTTTCCTCTAATACCTGTGGGGTCAAAATGGTCACCACACCCCAAGATGTATTCTTTGAGGGATGTACTTTTCAAAATGGGGTGACTTTGGGGGGGGGGTGTTCTATTCTGCTGACACTACAGGGGCTCTGCAAGCGCACCTGGCGCTCAGAAACTTATTCAGCAAAATCTGACCTGGAAATGCTAATTGGCGCTCCTTCCCTTCTGAGCCCTGCTGTGTGCCCACACAGTGGTTTATGCCCAGATATGGGGACTCGTTCTACTCAGGAATACCTGTGTTACATATATTGGGGTGAGTTTTCTCCCCTGTGCCTCGTGAAATTGAGAAATTTCAAACTAAACAAACATATTATTGGAAAAATTCTATTTTTTCATTTTTACTGTCTTCTTTTGAATACTTTCCTCTAATACCTGTTGGGTCAAAATGGTCACCACATCCCAAGATGTATTCTTTGAGGGGTGTACTTTCTAAAATGGGGTGACTTTTGGGGGAGTTCTATTCTGCTGACACTACAGGGGCTCTGCAAACGCACCTGGCGCTCAGAAACTTATTCAGCAAAATCTGAACTGGAAATGCTAATAGGCGCTCCATCCCTTCTGAGTCCCGCTGTGTGTCCATACAGTGGTTTACGCCCACATATGGGGTACCATTGTACTCAGGAGAACCTGCGTTACAAACTTTGGGGTGCATTTTCTCTCATGTTTATTATGAAAATAAGATACTTTAATCTTAACAAATATATTATTGGAAAATTTCTATTTTCCATTTTTTTCCGGCCTAATTGTGAATACTTTCCTTCAGCCCCTGTAGGGTTAAAATGCTCAATATACCCCTAGATTAATTCTTTAAGGTGTCTAGTTTCCAAAATGGGGTCACTTATGGAAGTTTTCAGTATCCAAGCCTCCTAAATCAACTTAAAAAAAGAACTGGTCCCTAAAAAAATCAGTTTTGGAAATTTCATAAAAATTCGATAATTTTCTGATACATTTCTAAGCCCCGTAACACCCTAAAAAAGTGAAATATGTTTACGAAATGAAGCCAGAATAAAGAGGACATATTGATAATGTGACTTACTAACCAATTTTTGTCATGTGCCTTTTTTTTTTTAGAAGCAAAGAATTTCAAAGTTAGTAAAGTGCAAAATTTTAAAATTTTTCATTATATTTTGATGTTTTTCACAAGAAAACACACAAGACAGTGACCAAATTTTGCCACTAACATAAACTACCATATGTTACGAAAAAAACAATCTCAGAATCTCTAGCATACGTTAAAGCATCACTGAGCTATAAGCACATAAAGTGAGACAGGTCAGATTTTGAAAAATGAGCCTGGTCATTAAGGCCCAAACAGGCTTGGTCCCTAAGAGGTTAAACATGCTCTAGTAACAAGTGCTTGAGCGCATTGCAAAATAAATAGTCGCCGTTCTTTTTAATGTTTGGTTTGACTCTCTTTTTTACATGTATTGTTTTAATATATATTCAATAAAGATATAAAAGTTTTTTGCTATGAAAAATCAGCATCTGTTTTCTTTTTTGGTTGTAGTCACTTGGTCATTACTCTAACAGTAAAACAGTTTCACCAGCTCAATAGTCCCAAGAGGGCCTTACTCATGCAGGAAAGATGTAACCAGTAGGGTACAGTACTCAATAACCTTTACATGTGCATGGCTCTCTGTATGACTTTTTGGTGCACTTCACTCATCTTAAAGTGGACAGCCCTACTCAGCTACACTGTCGGGATCCACCCCCAGTACATATGACCTATCTCTTTCCTGAAACAAAGATGGCTTCCTGGGGACAAATTAGTAGCTGGTCCTTAAGTAGATGTGCTCACTTCTCTCCCGTCACTCTAGTGGGACAGGACAGAAGTGTGCCTTCTCTCCCACATGTAGCCTAACTTGCTCTTCCAGGGGCTGCCAGTAGCTACTGCCAGTTTTGCTGTTTTGCTTTTGCCCACTGCAGCAGCTACTGTCAAAGATGCGACATCTGACATTTGTGGCACATTAGGTACACAGACTGTGCAACAGTCATATTACAGATAAATTCTGGCAACATCTTAAAAACAAAAGTATGATACAAGGATTAGTCAAAATGTATTTGCATTTTAGTTATGTTCTTCTAACTTCTAAAACTAGCTGCCTCTATAATAAATGCTGTGCAGGTTTGAATGTGCTATGTCAGTTTTTTAACCATCCACAATCAGCTAGAAAATTAATACTTAAAATGTTATGCAATATTCAAGGGACTAGAGTACCTTATAAAAAAAATCAACTATCAACAGTGCTTATTGCAGTGAAATGCTCACTGAAGAGCTGAAGCCTAAAAGTCAAACTAATGTAGTGGGCTGCTATCCAAGGGTGTTGGATTGCACATATGCATACTGCTGCCCATACTGTCAGCGCTCTCTAAAAACTTCATTTTGAGATGTTAAAGCAACCTCCCTATAGTCCTGATCTTGCCCCATCTGACTATTACTTGTGTACCATGAGGACATAGATTCATCTTTAATGAAATAGCGAAGACAGCTGTACATTTGTGGCTTGTAGCTCAGCCAAAACATCTTTTAATGAGAGAATATGAAAGCATGTTGATAAATGGATAAAGTGTAGTGAAAAGCTGGGAATAGTATGTAAAAAAAATTGTATTTATCTTTTCTGAAAGCCGATTTAAATAAATTCTACAGCCAGAGTACAGATAATTTTTGACTTGCTGTCATAAGATCAAAAAGTATTCACATAATGGCTATGTTCACACAACGTCAAAAGTAGAGAAAAGGCGCCCGCATTTGATATTTAAAAGAACATCCGTTTTTGCCGCAATTTACCTGACTGCAATGGAAATGCATTGAAGTCGATGGAAAGACGGACGTCCAATGCGCACAAGGTTTTGAATAACGGACATTTTTACAGAGGACGTCAAAATAATAAACATGATAATTTTTATTAGTTGTTCACACACAGTTTTTCTTTTGTCACTGTTCTATCTCCGTTTTTACTACTAAATTCAACAGACTTTTCAATTAAGACACACCCAAAGGCCAATTAGTAACTTCAAACTAAAATAATGTGCAAAAAACAGTTATTGCACTAAGGGGAGGCCAGACAGCTAAATGACATCTGTTATTTTAGCCTCAAAACTACAGACGTCATTTTAAACGGAAAGTAAAGTAATTAAAAATATGACATTAAGGAAATTCATGATTGTAGTACATTAAAAATAGGGATTGAATGCTCCATAGAATGTCATAAATGTGTACAAATAAATTAAAAGAAATTAGCCAAATTAAAAATAATAATATTTATAATCCAAACCAATATCCTAGAAAAACAGAACCCCTGTATAAAGGCATGAGGATAGATTTAAAATGACTTTTATTTTTACTAGCCCAACATGTTGCAGACTAGTACCCTATACACAATTTTTGCTTTCTTGTCCTTTTCTCTCAGAATATGAATAACACAAAAACATTTTTCGCATTCATGGTTAGTGGTTAAGTGAAGCCATTTATTCAAACCACTGTGTTTTGTCTTTTTAAATCATAATTACAACCAAAAAGATCCAAATCACCCTGATGAAAAGTTTACATACCCTGGTGATTTTGGTTTGGCCTGATAACATGCACAGAAGTTGACACAAATGGTTGCTTGTAATGTGTGTGTGTGTGTGTGTGTGTGTGTGTGTGTGTGTGTGTATATATATATATATAAAAGCTTACTGGGTTTCTGGGATCCAGACAGACTCTACTGCAAACTAGACTGAAACTAGTGTGGCTGTTTTAAAATGCACAATATGGAGACAGTTAAAGAAAAATATGCTGCATGGTCAAGTTGCCAGAAGAAAGTCACTACTGCATAGATGCCACAACGTATCTCACTGAAAATACACCAAACAGCACAGAGACAAGCCTCAAAACTTCTGGAACAAGGTCATTTGGAGTGATGAAACCAAGATCAAACTTTTTGGCCACAACCATAAACGTTACATTTGTAGAGGTGTCAACAAGGCCTGTGATGAAAGGAAAACCATCCCTACTGTAAAGCATTGGGGTGGATCGCTGATGTTTTAGGGATGTGGGAGGTATAAAGGCACAGGTCAAACTAGTAGGAAAGATGAATGCAGCATGTTATCAGCAAATACTGGAGGCAAATCAGCACTCATCAGCGTACTTGGAACGTACTTGGAATGTACTTAGGCATTCCAACATGACAACGATCCAAAACACAAGGCCAAGTCGACCTGTCAATAGCTACAGCAGAACAAAGTGAAGGTTCTGAAGTGGCCATCTCAGTCTCCTGACCCCAATACCATTGAGCCACTCTGGGGAGATCTCAAGCGCACAGTTTATGCAAGACAGTCCAGGAATTTACAGGAACTGGATGCTTTTTTCCAAGAAGAATGTGCAGCTTTACCATGTAAGAAAATAAAGAGCCTCATCCACAACTACCACAAAAGACTTTAAGCTATCATTGATGTTAGAGGGGGAAAGACACAATATTAATAACTGGGGTATGTGAAATTTTGATCAGGGTCATTTAGTAGTTTGACAATAAATGGCTTTACCCAACCACCTCCCATTAGTGGGGAAAAAAAGTTTTTGTGTCATCATTCATATTCTCCATAAAAAGGACAAGAAAGCAAAAATTCTACCGATGTATGTAAACTCTTAAGCACAACTGTATGTATTACTGCACCTTTCGTATATCTTCATAAGGGGTCTCCAGATTTCCCAATGGCTCATTCATGGTTTTTGTGTTCCTGCTTTTCAACCAGTCTCTAACTATTTATACATTACAATCATAATACACCCTTTTTACTTAGATTTTTGTTTGCTCTTAAAGTTGAAGGCCAACTTTGATTTAATCAAGAATCATACTGTATAGTCAATTTGCGTTGTTATTTATGGCATTCCCAAATATCAACTACACAGTTCTTGTTAGTAAATTTCCTTTCCCATTTACTTATTGTCCAACTTTCAAAGACATAACTAGTCACAAAAAATAACCTTGACAATTTTTGTTTTTAAAAGATGTTGCATTGTTTCTTTCAGTCTGCTTAGATTTCCAAGATTCAGCAAGTACAGCAAGCTGTCTGTTGCTTTTACATGTTCCCTACTGTTGATTGTCGTTCTTGTAGTAACAGTTTATACTGTGGTAATGATATAGCATTATAAGGTATCTATTACTATCTTTAGCACTTCCAACTCACCTTAACCCCAGTTTCTATATTTAACCCTTTGAGGACCAGGCCCTAAATGACCCAGTGGACCGCGCAAATTTTGTTCTTCGCGCTTTCGTTTTTTCCTCCCCTTCTAAGAGCTCTAGCACTTTCAGTTTTCTACCTACAATGCAATGTAATGGCTTGTTTGTTACAGGAATAGTTGTACTTTGTAATGGCATCTTTCATTCTACCATAACATGTATGATGGAATCCCAAAATTATTATTTATGAAGATATAAACTGGTGAAATCGTAAAAAAATGCAATATGGTAACTTTTGGGGGGTTCCTGTGTCTACGTAATGCACTACATGGTAAAAGCAACATGAAACCACTATTCTGTAGGTCAGCCCGAACACAACCATATGCAGGTTTACACAGATTCTCTATTTTTTTTTTATGAAATCCTTTTTTTTGGCAATTAGTTATTAATAAAATGGGCCTATTGTGACGCTTATAGCGCTTTTATTTTTACACCTATGGGGCTGTATGGGGTGTAATTTTTTTGACATGATCTCTAGTTTTTATTAATACCATATTTGTGCAGATCAGACGTATTGATCAATTTTTATTGATTTTTTATATATAATGTAACATAAAATCGGTAATCCGCGCACTTTTTTCCTCTTTTCGTGTATGCCGTTCGCAATGACGCTTGGTATATTTTAATAGATCGGACAATTATGCACGCTACGGTATATTATATGTTTATTTATTTATTTTTATATGTTTTATTTATATAATGGGATAGGGGGGTGATTTCAACTTTTATTGGGGGAGGGGTTTTGGGGTAGTGTGTTAGTGTTTTTAACTTTTTTTGGGACTTTGGGACTTGTACATACAATACTTTGATTTCTACACTGATCATTGCTATGCCATAGGCATAGCATTAATCAGTGTTATCGGCACTCTGCTGATTGAGCCTGCATGTGCAGGCTCAGTGACCAGAGCGCCAATCGGACCGTGCGGAGGCAGGTGAGAGACGCCAGCGTTTAAGGAGTTAATGGCACGCTGCAGCGGGATTGCTGCAGCGTGTCATTAACGGTGAGGTGCCAGCTGCTGATTGCAGCCGGCCCCCACCTGCTATGAAGCTTTATAGCTTAGGACATACCGGTACGTCCTTGGTCGTCTGGGCACAGACTTCCAGGACGTACCGGTACGTCCTAAGTAGTCCAGGGGTTAAAAAAAGAATAATAAAAATTAAGAGAGCTCTTGCATATCATTCTACTAGCTGTGGCTAGCATTTTATGAAAATTGCAGGTGAACCAGAGCTTGTAATTATCACTGAACAGCAAGCACAAGCAGCTGCAGCTAGCAGTGGCAATTTACTGATAATTGTGGGCTGCACTTGCCATTGCAAATCCAGGTCCAGTCTGCAATTATAACAGCCAGTAGAGAGGAATGAAATGGAACCTATAAACGTAAAATTGCCCCTTAATCAATCTATCAAAAAATTATAATTACAATTGCACTGATTATTTGATTTTCCAGTACCATTGAGAGTACCTGCAGAAACAAAAAGGTGGAACCTCCCACAGAGAAGAGATGTCACCTTAAAGTGTCACTGTCCTTATAACTTTCAAAACCTAAATCAACAGTAGATGTGATATAAAGCAAATTTGCAATTTACATTCATTATTATTATTATTATTATTATTATTATTATTATTATTTTATCCTGGAAAACACAGCACTTCCTGTGTTTTGTTTTTTTCTTTTTCAAAGAGTCTAAACACAGAAAGTCCAGTGTTTTCCAAGTGATCGGTGCTCTAACAGAGAAAGCAGTTATTTGATTGTTTGACGCATTAAGCTGTGAGCTATACAAATGGACAATTGTTGTTGTTTTTTTTCTTTTTTTAATGCAGCCAATACCAGCAAAAATGAAAGGTGGAAATTAGAAGGGTGCTGTTAAATTACCTTGGAGCTGCAATTATCATTTTCCTGTCACCCAAAACAGCACCAAGAGATATTACAGAAATGTAATCCCTAGAGTGCAACTACCACATGCAAGAAGCAGGTAAGACGAACACATGGGACATAACACCCATCAATCTTACTTGTGTGAATCATGCTGTGTGTAAGCACTTATATTTAAAGGGAATCTGTCACTAGGTGTATGCCACCGTAAATGAAGGAAGCTTAAACTATTGACAGAAATGCTAAACAAATCAGTTTATTACTTACATCAGCTGTTCTCCTAATATACAGGAGAATAGGATCCTTCCCCCGCCCTCCAGCTGCTGATTGACAGTCTATACTGCCTATACACAGCATGGATAAATAACTGCCAATCAGCAGCTGGTGGGTGGAGTTTGCTGCTTCTCATGAATAATGAGGACTACTGGGCTCATACATATAATGGAGAAGACTACTTATTGTCCATGTTATTCAGAAGGATATCTCTGAATTAGCTTCACAGAACAATGTAAGTGATATATCATTCTGTTCAGCATTTCTGTCACTAGCTTATGCTACCCTTAGATAGGACAGTATAAACCTACTGACAGAGTCTATTGAAAAAATTGGCTCTATGATTTCTTAGTTCTGGAGCTATTGAATCACTGTGCAGCAGTGGTGTGAGTGGTCTCAGATGTGGTTTGAACAAAAGACTCCTCAATATGCGGCTGTCAGTGATGTTTTTAATACCAGTACTAGCATGAAACATTTAGTGTTTTATATAATAAATTGCTGAATGAATCTTTTTATCCCATAGTATATAATTATCCTTAAAATTATTAGTGGAACCTGACATCCCTCCTTACATAAAGGCCTGTGGGAAGGCATCCAACAATTGACATATCCCATTATTTATGAATTCATGTTGTTGCATACATGGAATTGTTTGCATGATTTGCCTCTAATTAATTCACATGGGCATAATATTATACATGAATTTGATACTTACTAGCCAGTATGTTGTTTAGCTCAATTTTATAGTTGAATAACAAATGCTTTGTATGCATACATTTTTCAAATATTATGAATTTAATCATTATTCTTTGTTACCGGATAATGGAGGTAAGCTGCAATCTAATTGGCATTGGCTGAATAAAGATGTGAAAATTAAAGGGGTATTTCCATCTCCTAAACTTGGCTTCCCAGCCTACTATGAGGGTTAAATGATACAGAAAAGGGGTGTACCCTAATCTCCAAGCAATGACAGAGATCTGAGTTTAAATAGCAGGCCTGACAAGCTCATTCTGAACAGCTAAGTCAGAATAGAGCTCAGAACCAGAAAGAGTTATAGAAGTTGTCCACCCAAAACTACCTTGTCCAATATTCACAAGTCTTACCTCCGTACGATCTCCAGAGCTCTTTTGTTATGAATACAGCCATAGATACGGTATGTGACCCGCAGCTCTATTCATTCCAAGCCTTAGGTCTCGGAATGAATGAGACCTATGGTACCTTTCATAAATATCTGTGCTTCCAAGATGTAGAAAAATGCTGTCCCCATGTCTGTATTCATAGCAAAGGAGTCGGACCCCACATTATTTCTTACTTGTCTCCTATTTTGTGGATAGGGGAATAGTTACCTAGAAATCTGGTGTAATTCCCTAAATTATATTATACAAAACCCCTTTAAATTTGTTTGTACAACTCAAGAGGTAAACTTTAAGTGTAATTCACATTAGAACACATTCATGCAAAATAAAGACCAATACTAAATGTTCTAAAGCAAAGCAGCAATAGATCACCTGCTGCAGATGGCATATTTAGCATTGTGGCCACATATGAGTAGTAAATTAAAACTACCTTAAATTTACATTGTACTTTATCAACCTTCTTCAGCATCTAATGAAGACAGAACGTTGTGTTAGAATGTTCTTGAGAGAGGATAAGTTATTCAGAGGAAATATATTCATGCCCTCAGTTCCATCTAAATTATATGGTTCCAGAGACCCAGCTAGACTGATTTCACTACATAAATTAGTCATTGAACTTTAAAGGTGCACTCTATGACCTTTCCTTCTGAAACTTTTTACACCACAAATTGTACGGTAAAGCTCCAGCACATGAATACTGTCAAATAGAAGTTGTGTGTGTGTGTTTAAAGATATCATTCCTTGTAAATCTTGCTTAATACTTATACAATTGTACTACTGTATAGTGTTATTTTAACACTAGTAGGTATAACAGATTGAAGTGCTTCAAACATGATGTACTTACTCATTCTCAAAGTGGTAGCCTCAGGCGGGGCCCTCAGGAGCGCAGGGCATGACACGGCCAGTGTCAGCACTGCAGGCACTGTACCTGGCCCTTTAAAAGGAATCTGTCAGCTGTGGTCAACATTCAAAACTGCTGACACTGCTAGACAGCTGCTGGGTCAAGGAGACACATGGTACCTTTCATAAATATCTGTGCTTCCAAGATGTAGAAAAATGCTTTTATTTTCTGGAACAAATATTCAAAGAGGCTCCTGAACTGCTGCACGCTGGAATGCCTCCTCTATCACCACCCCTACCCATGCTGCTTTATTGACACCTGGAAGCTGAGTCCCAAGCAGGTTTAGGTATGGAGGGGGGAGCAAAGAGATGTTAGAGCTTGCTGCACTTCAGGGGCTTAGGAACACCTATCTGACTTTTTTTTTTTTTTTTTTTAACTATAGAATAAAAGCATTCTTTATGTTATAGAAGCACAGATTGATATATGAAAGGTACCATTTGTCTCCAAGCCCAAACAGCTCTCTAACAGTGTCAGCAATGGGGAATGTGAATTACAGTTGGGCTATAGTGCCATCATGTCCCAGGGTGTCCCTGGTTCTGTATGACAGGGGCAAGAAGTGGAAGACCCAATGTGCATGCGTCATCCCTCCAGGAACTACACTACTCAGACAATCACTGGCTAAGGTAAGACGCCACTTTGTCTACAAATTGACTGAGTAGCATAGTTCCTGCAAGGAGCACCAGGAACTAGGAAGTGACAATGACAACCAGAGACCAGGAGCATCAGAGTGGCAGCTGCTGGAAAATGAGTATGACTTTATTTCTCCACCCTGAGCCATAAACACATTATTTATACTTGGACAACTTATTCAATTGGTTCAGGTTAATTCATAGTAAATAAAGACTATGGGGGACATTAATTAAAGAGTTTTATGTGTGTGACCATTCTAATGGGGATTGGTGTGTATTTTGTTCCAATAGCTTGTGACTGATTCTTTAAAATGTAGCACTGCCATAGTGAATGCATCTAAGTAAAAAGTGGCAAAGAAAAGTTGTGAAAATTGTGTCATTATATTAACCTGGTACTGACCAGACATAGGCCTACGCCTGTTTGTGCGACTTTTTAAAAAGTCGCAAATGATAAATTGGGTGCTAATCCCGGATTATGTGAATTTTGAGGTAAATACTCAAAACAGGCAGATTGAAAAAAAGTTGCATCTACAAAAAATCATTCCGTCAAATACTGGTTCATAAATAGAACTTAGACCAAAAATTGGTGAAAAATCCAATTATTCACCTAAAAATAGGCGCAAAACCCTTGATAAATTTCCCCCTAAGATCCTGAGGAAAATTTGGATTAGTAAATGACTATGAAACCTCCTAAAATGTCAGTCAACGCTAATACTGAATGATAACTAGTTAAAATACAGCAAGTGCTTACTAAAGATAAGCGAGTAGTGAAGTATTCGACTTTCGAGAATTCGAATCGAATAGGCACCAATATTCGACTATTCGCATGAGTATTCAATCCCATTATAGTCTATGGGGAAAAAATTTGCGGCACTTGGAAATCAAATTCGATGACTTGGATGTCACCATGTCCTTCATAAAATCTCCCTAAATGATGCAAACACCTCCGGAATGACACTGGGGCATTAGGGGGAGCATTCCTCAGTGCACCTAACACCCCAAAATCGCAGTATAATGCCACTCTCTGCAGTTGCGAAGGAAAAATATTTGTGAACGCTTTACAAACATTTATGGCAATGTTCACACATTTCGTTCGTATTTTTTGCGTAGTGTTACATAAATGATTCCAATGTGCGTCTGCAGAGCGTCACGTTATTCATGCGTATCACGCGTAATGCTGTACACCTGCTGATGCTGATGCTGCTGTTATATCATCTATTTCTTAGCACTGAGAAGTGCTTTTGATTCAGAGATGACTTTTTCGCTTGATCTTAGCCTTGAAAAGGACTTTTGGGTTCAGTAGTAATCCTGCCTAACCAAAACGCTACTAAAACCTATCTCTCCCTGCTGCAAGATCTTTCCCTGGCTAGGTTGAAAGCTCATCTGCGGTCGAGAGGCGGGAGCCAAATATTTAAGATTAAAGGTCATGTGGTTCAGCTATCCAATGAGGGTAGACGCCGTTTTCGCGCTGCTTGCGTACTCCCAGGGTCCCTCACAGCCTCCCTGCATGGTCATTGGATTTAAAAAAGCACCAACTGCGATTTGAGGGCTTTCGAATGTTTCCCGCGTATTTGCCTCACTACTCGATTGAATTCTAATCTTTCGAATACCGCAATATTCGATCGAATACCTACACGATCGAATCCTATTCGCTCATCTCTAGTGCTTACATATCAAAGTCAGAAAGAGTTGCCATAGATGTAAAGGAAACACAGTGTGCAACAAAAGAAAAATGGATTTGTCCTCACCTGGTTTACAGTGGAGCCTCTTGTTACATGTAAAGGTTAGTGATGAGCGGACCTAGGGATATTCAGGTTTAAACGAGCCTAAAAAAAATATCCAGTTTGGGTTCCCGGTCTGAACCCAGACTCCATTGAAATCAATAGAGCCCCGAATTTTGGGGTTCAAAAAGTTAGTCTTCTATGCATCCCTACTGAACCCCCTGTGCCTGCCTCACCTAGGAAGGGGTTAAGGGTCCTATTCCATGGAGCAATAAACGGCCAAGCCTAAAATCATCGGTCGCCACCCGCGCATCGCTACGTGGAATAGCGGGCGCGGAGGGTGACCGACGATTTCACAAACATCATACAATAACTGTCCAGGCACAGGTCTTCTCCTTCTCCTGGTCTTGTGCCGCAGCATCAGCTTCGGAGCGGCCTGTCTGAACTGACAGAGCGTTCAGCCAATCACTGGCCAGGACCGCCGTGGCCAGTGATTGGCTGAGCATTCTAGCAGTTCAGTCAGGCCGCTCCGAAGCTGATGCTGCCACATGCAGGAAACAAGGGCTGCAAGGAAATCAGTAAAGATTGTCGGTCCGTGGAATAGGCCCAGTAAACGAGCGCCGATCTAGCAGATTTGCGCTTGTTTACATTGTTGATCAAGCCCTGCTCCGCCTGTGGAATAGGACCCTAAGTTATTTAGCCCCTTCATTTCTGGGGCGGGTGCAGTGAGCTCAGCACAGCTACCAGGGCACTGTCTTACTCCCAGGGGGGTTCAGTGGGGATGCAATGCAAGAGAGGCAAAGCATCCTTACTTAACCCCTTAACATCCAGACTGTAAGCAGCTATATGTAGTGATGCTGTATACTGAACACAAAACACCTGCCCTTTTTTGTGTCTGTGCATTTTGGTTTTCAGATATCGATATCCTAAAGACTACTTTAGATGCCGTAGACTACTTCTAAGACCATCAGATTTTTCTTTTTAATAAAATGGTCAAGTGGTGTGGGCATGTTTTTATTTCAATAAAACAATTTAGCAAAGGTGTATTTTTTTATTTACTTATTTTACAGACTTAGTAGTGGAAACAGTCTCATAGATGGCATCCATTACTAAGTCAGGGTTTTATGTTGGCTAATAAAATGACTAACATTAACCCCCACATTATTGCCCCAGTACCCATTGACACGGGTACTGAGAAGAGCCAGGTACCAGTAGTCCTGGAACATAAATGGCACACTCGACTGGATGGTAGCAGGCTGGTATTATTAGGCTGGAGTGGGCAAAAATAATGCAGTTCCACAGCCTCATAAAGTGTATCTGTCATGATCAGACCTTTGCAATCAGACAATTTTGTGATAATTCTACAATCTGCAGGTTAGTAAAACAGAGGACTGGTTGATTTTGTATGCTGTTGATTAGTTTATTATTGTTTTTTTGTAATATATTGTTCATTATTAGTCTCTGTTGACTTTTCTATCTTTTTGAATATTATTTTTACCCAAACACACAAAACAGTAAAATATACATTGCATGATGTCCTTTCAATACAACTTATTTTTTATTAATAGTAAAGTGCTTATTTTTATTCTTTGGCGTTTTCTTTGAAGTTTCAACAGAGATGGATGTTAGACTGCAGACTAATGGACTACAATATGTGCTAACACCTCCAATTTCTGCTGAACTGTAATAAAACTTCAAACAGCCTAACCTACAGTATATGACTTTGTTACAGTCCAGTGATTCACATTTTCTGTTGCTCTACATGGTCTTGGTGAATCCTTTTATATTTCAGTCTGTAAGCCACTCATTGTTTTTTTTTGTTGTTTTTTTAAGTAAATTAAAAAAAAATTCTTATATAGTACAGCATAGGTTGTTATTATAGAATAAAGAAGAACATTTTGTGGATGCTACACTTTATGGACAATTGTACTGGGACACATTTTACACTTATTTCAGGGGTTTCATATAGTCCTTTTGCCACAGATGTGTAGAATCAAGTACCTACCATTGCAGTCTTCCTTTACAAACATTAGAAGTTAAAGAGTTCCAAACTTCATCTGGGATAAAATTAGCACTGCGCCCTGTCAGGAGCTTTAGTTTCCATGGCTAAGCAAATGCATAAAACACTTAGTTCCAGTAAAGGGAAATAATTAGAGGTGAGTAGTGAAATATTCGAGAATTCGAATCAAATAGGCACTGATATTCGACTATTCGAATGAATATTCAATCCCATTATAGTCTATGGGAAAAAAATTCTCAGCACTTGGAAATCCAAATTCGACCACTTGGAGATCACCAAGTCCCCCATGACACCCCCCTAAATGATGCCAACACCTCCGGAATGACAATGTGACATCAGGGGGAGCATGCCTGGGTGCACCCAAACCCCCAAAATCACAGTATAATGCCACTCTCCGCAGTTGCAAAGGAAAAATATTTGCGAACGCTTTACAAATGTTTACGGCAATGTTCACACATTACCTTCGTATTTCGTGCGCAGCGTTACATACATGATTCCAATGTGCGTCCGTAGAGCCCCCAGGGGGGCTTCTAGTATAAGTGTTAAAGTAAAAAAAAAAGTGTTGTTAATAGTAAAAAGCCCCCTCCCCTAATAAAAGTCTGAATCACCCCCCTTTTCCCAGGTTATAAATAAAAGTAAATAAATAAATAAACAAACATGTTTGCTATCGCCACGTGTGTAATTGCCCAAACTATTAATTAATCACATTCCTGATCTCGCACGGTAAACGGCGTCAGCGCAAAAAAATCCCAAAGTGCAAAATTGCGTATTTTTGGTCACATCAAATCCAGAAAAATTGTAATAAAAAGCGATCAAAAAGTCATATATGCGCAATCAAGGTACCGATAGAAAGAACACATCATGGCGCAAAAAATGACACCTCACACAGCCCCATAGACCAAAGGATAAAAGCGCTATAAGCCTGGGAATGGAGCGATTTTAAATGACGTATATTTGTTGACAATGGTTTAAATTTTTTACAGGCCATCAGATACAATATAAGTTATACATGTTACATATCGTTTTAATCGTAACGACTTGAGGAACATATATAACAAGTCAGTTTTACCCCAGGGCGAATGGCGTAAAAACACATTTCCCCCAAATAAACAAAATGCTTTTTTTTTTTCAATTTCACCACACTTTGAATTTTTTTCTGGTTTCGCAGTGTACTTTATGCAAAAATTCAGCCTGTCATTGCAAAGTACAATTAGTGACGCAAAAAATAAGGGCTCATGTGGGTTTCTAGGTGGAAAAATGCAAGTGCTATGGCCTTTTAAGCATAAGGAGGAAAAAACTAAAACGCAAAAATCGAAATTGGCTCTGTCCTTAAGGGGTTAATGTATAAGTAAAAAAAAAGTGCGCAATTCCAAGGAACTTTTTTTTCTGTAAAAGGTTTTATTTTTTTAAAAGCCATCAAATAGAAAAGTTATGCAAGTTGCATATCGTTTTATTCGTACCGACTTGAGGAATATGTATAATATGTCACTTTTTCCATAGGACAAAGGGCGTAAAAATGAAATCCCCCCCCCCCCCCCCCCCCAAATAAAAAGAATTGCGTTTTTTGTTTGTTTGTTTTTTCACCACGCATATAATTTTTGGGGGGTTTTTAGAGCATATTTTATGTAAAACTTAAATCTGCCATTGCAAAGTACAATTAGTGACCCAAAAAATAAGGGCCTAGAGGGCTTTGTAGGTGAAAAAAATGCAAGTGGTATGGCGTTTAAAACACAAGCAGAAAAATACGAAAACGCAAAAACGAAAATTGGCTCCGTTCTTAAGAGGTTAAACACCGTTGGGATGAACTATAATGGAGATAGCAAGCCAGTTATTTTGCATGAATGGTTAGAAATTCTCACCCAGTGTCAGGATTGTGCTGAAACCTGGTGTGAACTGAACCTGCTTTTGCTTCTGTGTGCCACACCCGCTTGCTTCTCTGCTACCTGGCAATGCGGGAGTTAATCTGATTTCCTAGGAGACTTGATCTTTCCAGCTGAGTAGGTCTTTAGATTGACAGGAATCTCTGCCTATCTGGAACCTGGATATCTGAGCGCCGGTCCAATGGGGGATTCGGACTGGGCTCTGGTTCAGTATAAATAGGAAGCTAAGACAGAGTTCCAGTGCTGGTTATTAGCGTAATACCCTGATCCCAGCTTCCCTTGTCTACTCCTGCGATCCCCACTCCTAATCCCTCTGTTTTGCTCGACTTGATACCTGACCTCCTGCCTGACTTTTTGACTACCCGTTTGCTTGCTGATTTTGTACTGCATTGCCTGTTTGGATTTTGGACCCGGCTTGTTTGACCATTCTTTTGTGTTGTTTGTCCGTCTTGTTCCGTGTGCACGTATTTAGCGCAGGGAACGTCAACGTGGTTGTCCACGGCCGCCTAGGGCCGTCTGAGGCAAGTAGGCAGGTGACAGTGGGTGGGTTCAGATCTAGGGCCCACTGTCTCTTGTCTTGTCTACGCCTGCCAGTCCTGACACCCAGTATGTGAAATAACAAACTGCACCGTATATATCCAAACGGAAAAGATTAGAACTGTATGGACTGTTCGTTTTAATTTTGTACTGAATATTTCAGATGGGTGAATTGATGTATTGCCCTTTCCCTTTTTTTTGGGGGGGGGGGATATGTATTTGTTAAAAAGGAAAATAAAGAATTAAAAAAAAAAAAAAAAAAACATGGTGGCAGCAAACGCACTTGAATACATTACGCAGTTGCAAACATTACACAGTTGTGAATATTACGCTGTTGCGTACATCACAACGTTCGCATGTTCGAAAGTGATTGTTATAACCATTTCGATCATTGAACAAATTGTTCGTATCAGTAAACACAGACATTTAGCCACTATTTTTGATGAAATTCATTTGTATGCAATTAGCGAATATTCGCACAATTTCACGAACATTAGGAAATTGCATACAAACAAATTTGCCAAAACCAATTTCCGATTGATCCGCTCATCTCTATTCATAACATTTTTATTTTTTCACCAACAGGGTCATATCGGGGTTTTCTGTTGCAGGACAACTTGTACTGGTACCTTTCATTTTACAGTGAAGTTGTACAGGTGAACAGGAAGAGGAGGCCATTCTGATGCATTTGTACAAAGTATGCTGGTTATATTTTTGTTGAATTAAAAAAAAAAAAAATCTTCCCCATTCCCCAGACTGCAATGAGAACGGATCAGCTCTCTGCGATCTCGCTGGGGGGAACCAATCCCCCTCCAGGCAATTTAAATGCCACTATCAGTTTTGACAGTAACATTTAAATGGTTACTAGTAGTGATGAGCGAATAGTGAAATATTCGAATATTTGATATTCGTACGAATATCTTCTGAATATTCGAATATTCGATCGAATATTCGATCCTATTAAAGTCTATGGGAACAAGTATTCGATTATTGAAAAACATCTACTCGACCACTTGGGGGTAAAAAACGGAAGCTGGGGGATTTGTAAGCTTATCGAATATTTATCGAATATTCTGCGAACTATTCGATAATATTCGGTAGACCGAATACCTTACTATTCGATCGAATATCTATTCGATCGAACAGTATTCGCTCATCACTAATTACTAGTAGTGGCTCAAAGCTACTGATAGCAGCTGGGGGTGAAAGGTATAGAGTGGGGTCATGTAGTGACCCTTCCCTAAACCTATTTACCAGCATCACAACTCAGCCGCACATCGTGGTGTGGGAAGGGGTTAAATGTTAGAATAGGCAAATGGCTAAGGATCAGGGGGAATATGAATTTATCCAGGGCATAGGTCCCAGATGTTTATGCCTAGCAACACTCCTAATAATGATTGTGGACTAATGAAATGCAAATGTACTTGAAATACTACATTTCATTACTAATTACTTTGACCTCAAGGGTCCAATATATTAGAAAAAATAGCAACCAATCACAGCCCCATTTTTTTATCAGAGTAATATAAGAATTGAGCTAAACTGTGATTGGTACTAAGATAATCTTACTATAATACAGCCTGATAAAACTTCCCCGATATTCTATTAGCTATGTATACAATTATACACCTGACTTGAATATTGATGATATGGTACTGTTTGAGAATTCATTCCTTTATTACCTTTATCCTCAGCAGATATTAACTTTATGTGTAATGGATTTCGCATATTCCCTTTGAATTGGACTCACTAGCCTTTTTCTCGGGCACATAAAATTGCTTTTAAGTAACTGCCAGTTCCTGTTATGCAATTTAGCAGATCTATTTCCTTCTGAACAGATAAATACCTTGGTCTGTCTTCTTAAACTTTTATCAAGGATCTCGCACCAGCTAGTACAAGGAAAATAAATAACCTAAATAAGTGTGAAGAGGATTGATTAATCAAAATGCCACAAGATAAAAAAAAAGAACAGGACTACCTATTAATATAGGCAGCTTTAACGAAAAGGAAGTCTTAAAGGGGTACTCTAGCTGTTTCCCAGACATCCCACCCCCTCTGTTCATTATCAGGCAAACCTATCTTCATTACAGAAAAGCTAAGTCATTACAGAAAAGCTAAGTGAAGACGGGTTTGCTCTGCAGTTCGCAGACTGTCTGGGCACATAAGATGCTGGGTTCATAGGTCAGAAAGGTCAGTGCTTATCTAGGAGCTTGGTGAGACAAGATTGCAGGATGTAGTGTTTTGTACAGCCCTGCTTTTCTCCTTTCCATGCTCACTCACCCCCCTTGACCCCTCTCCATAGAGCATAATGGACACAGAAATCCTGCTCCTTCTGAAGTGAGGGGGGGGGGTAGGAAAACAGTTTTTTGAGTAAAGAAGGAAACTCTGTTGCTTAATAAAACCTTTTACAGAGTCTCTTAAAATCTCTTATTACTATTATTAGTACTATTGATATTCATTGATTTCTGAAAAATTGCATTTAAATGACAGTTATGCTTTAAAGACAAGGCCATTTTAACCTTCTACTAGACGATTAGGTGTGTACTGTTTACAGGTGGATACAGCTAACTGGATAGAAATATCCAAGGCACTCGAATGGTATAAACTTCTTTTATCGCCTCACAGGGGGAAACAACACAGGAAATAACAAATGGTGGTTTCGTGTTTTATGAATCTTCTGTCAAGGTTTTGACAGTTTGTGATATGATTGTGTGTGACAGTTTTTATTATGTGAAATTACAAATCACAATATGGTCTAGGCAATAGTTATGATATGCTAAAAGAAGCTGTTATCAAAGATGCTATCACTAATGTTAAGCACACTTGCAAAAAGTTCATGTTAGGCAGCATTTGCCTGAACCCAAACGCTCAGCATTTGACTTCCGGTGACTGGAGAAGTTTGATGCTGCCCTAGGGGGTCCTGAAAAATCCAGATTTTTCAGGTTCAGACACCCGCACTACGTAGCAGAGCTGAGCCAGCCGTGTAGCAGAGCCAACACTCGCACTACATAGCAAAGCTGAGGCAGCCGTGCAGCAGAGCCGACACCCACACTACGTAGCAGAGCTGAGGCAGCCGTGTAGCAGAGTCGACACCCGCACTACGTAGAAGAGCTGAGCCAGCTGTGCAGCAGAGCCGAGACCCGCACTATGAAGCAGAGCTGAGCCAACCGTGTAGCAGCGCCGATACCCGCACTACGTAGCAGAGCTGAGCCAGTGGTGTAGCAGAGCCGACACCCACACTACATAGCAGAGCTAAGTAAGTAAAGTAGCAGAGATGAGTCAGTAAAGTAATGGGACAGTATCCAAGTCTCTCTTAAAGGGATGGTAGCCAAGTCTCTCTTAAAAGGACAATACCCAAATCGCTCCTAAAGGGATGGTACCCAAGTCGCTCTTAAAGGGGTGGTACCCATGTCACTCTTAAAGGGACAGTATCCAAGTCTCTCTTAAACGGGTGGTACCCAAGTCGCTCTTAAAGGGACGGTACCTAAGTGGCTCTTAAAGAGGAGGTACCCATTTCGCTCTTAAAGGGATGGTACCCAAGTCTCTCTTAAAGGGGCGGTACCCAAGTCTCTCTTGAAGGGATGGTACCCAAGTGGCTCTTAAAGGGAGGGTATCAAGGATTAAAGTTTCTCTTAAAGGGAAGTCACTTTTAAAGGGGCGCTCTTTTTAAGCACTACGTATTTTGCCAGAAATGCAAATCTAGTTGTTACATACAATCCCACAAAAAACATCATGATGCTTTTCACCGTTATTTTACCTAAATGAAGCCAAAACTGTGACAAAAAAGTATGCAGGAGTGCAGTCAAGGAAGAATGTCACCTGAGGCAATGTGCCTTATGATTATAAATTTACTTTTACCCACCAGCAGGAACTGAGAAAATATTAGTCGTTATTCTGAAGGTGTTTTCCACACATTTAGTGTTTGGTTTTTTTTAAGAAAAAAGTTATCAAACTCTTCCAATAAACAGTATTTCTTTTCCACAGCATCAGCAAAATAAACAGCCGTTGAAGACATATGTGCTGTTACCTTTGGAAAAAATAAATAGGCTGTTCTCCTTGTCAGCGCCATTAAAGTGTGCCAGTAAAATATCAGTCTATTCATTCCATCTAGGAGACGTACTCGAGCGCTCAAACAAATAACACTACAGATTCACCCCTGAAGTGAAAGCAGATGTCTAGCATGAGAGTTATGACAGCTTCTTGCGCTACCTAAGAGACAGCAAGGTAATGTATAAATAGGAGTAATCCCATTATGGAATATTAATCTTGCACCAGTGTCACAACCTATTTTACGTCTTTCATCAAAGCTCAAGCACTTTAACCTCTGCTACATTTCTGCCAGTTCTACATCATTTGCCACCTGTTTGCATTTTTGCTGTGATTGCCATAGGCATTTCAAAGAGAACAGCTGTCCCCACTGCTTTGCTGACAGAGACATTTGCTTGCTTGTCATTTATTTCCTTTTCATCTTAACACCTTTTTCACCTCTCTTTTCAATTTGCCATTGCCATTGCTTTCCATTTTCATGTTTATCACAAATTCTGCCTTTCTTATTCTGGTTTCTAAACCACCATTTAGGTGTTCATTCATTTTGTTTAGGACTTTCCTTACTCCAACCTTACAGCTGCACTTTTGTTATGTGTGCTCTGCATTTTGCCATTTTCCATTGAGAAATGAAGGTTCGCCCGGGCAGAACTAAATGATATGTTTTATCCATTTCTGACTGTTCTCTTAGATATATTTTTATCACTAACCTCTTATCTGTGCGTGCGTGCAGTGTGGTTTAAAGATCCATTAACCTATCATGTAAATGTTAAAGTACATCAGCCAAGGTATTGTTAAACTAAAGCCACATAAAGTCTTTTAGGTTTCCACCACAGTTTTGAAACGCTGTAGAAATGGAAAGTAACAATTTAAGAGTAAGATGTCAAATGCATTTGCTGGCACATCAAATTCTATTTGGACTGAGGAAGTAAAAGGCAACTATTTGGAATAAAACATCTGACAAACCTTTCATTGACTGACACCTGTTGGGTACAAAAAACACAGCTGTTTCACCACAATTTTTTGCATTCTCAGTTCTATAGTTTTATCTTGATCAAATTAGCTCTACTCAAAACATACAATAAACAATTCTTTATTAATTAATAAATAAATAAATAATAATAATAATCGTCTTATTGCATTGATTGTTTATGCTTGTCTAACTGCAGGTAGGTTACTCATGTCTTTTTGGGATACACTATACACTATGCTAATTATGCTGTTTAGCCTATTCAAGAAACCATATGGTTAGGGCTCTATTAACTGATGATATTATTGATCAAACAGGCCAGTACTGTCCTGTGTAATAAGACCAGTGATCAGCCCCTGATTGTTTGTCATCTTACTTGGATGTTTTGAATTATGAAAAAATTGTCAGCTGCACATCTTCCTCTGTAATTTATCTGAGGTATAATTACAATGTTGCATTTAGGAGGATATTTGTACAAATGCCTCTATTCTAACAATGCACTCCTTTTCTGCAACTATGGTATAGAAGAGAGAGATGGGGAGTCTTTAAGTGTGTGGGGGGGTAGTTTATTTTGTAACTGAAGGGTGGGTTTACACGTAACTCAATAGCAGCGGATTTCTTTCTGCAAGTTCGCATCGAAATCCACTGCAATTCCCCTCCTGTCACTTTTAATAAGATTTACTCAGAGGACATACTCGGAGCGGAATTGTTATCTTGCTGCAAATATGTAAAAGGCAGCCCCCTTAACCCTCCGCAGCCCGGTGCATGCATTACCAAGTCTGCACTCCAGCTTGCTTCAGGGGCTCCCTGCATCAGAACGTCCCGCTCAGCCAATGAGGGCGCTGCCCCACCGCAGCCACTGATTGGCTGAGAGAGGCTTCCAGACGCCAGGAGCCCCCGAAGGAAGCAGGAGCGTGGACCTGGTAATGTATGCACTGGGCTGCAGAGGGTTAAGGGGGCTGCCTTTTACATACTCGCAGCGGGATGACATTTCCGCTGTGAGTATGTAATCCTATTTAAAAAGACAGTTAAGGGATGCACAGCAGATATCACTGTATCAACTCGTAGCGTGAAATTCACAGTGAGTCAGTTATATGTGAACCCACCCGAAATGTTTAATTAAGAAAATGTATCTGATAAAATAGTCTCTGTATTTGGCTGATAACATGTAACATGTAGTGGTCCTCCTACTTAGCCCAACAGATGCTGAAATAGAATTTTATTGTACTTTGCCTAACTAGTGCATTTGACATATGTTACATAAAAAAGGAAGTATTGGTCAGAAAGCACTAAATACTAGAGAAATCAATAAAGGAAAAAACATGATTTGTTACCAAAGCATGAAACATATTGTGAAATGACTTTAATTTTATATCCTTATAGTGATTAGTTAACTTCTCTAACGGAAATGATTTGTGAAAATCCAAACTAAGCCATTGAAAACATATTTTATTTAGAGGTATTGAGAACATTTCAGTATTTCTCTAAACATTCAGCTTTATAATTTGGAAGGCTTAATTCACCTCATCTTAATTTATTTCTTTCCCACTTTCGAAATAGATTGAAATTTCCATCTGGACTGACACCAAGATCTATACAACTGTTGTAATTTAGGCAAATTATATAAATCTTTCAGCAGTAACATTAAACACTGCTAATTAATGCAGTGTAGGAGGATGGCATATCTTGCCAGTGGTGTAGCAGAGCTGGCTGCCATGCTAAGTATGTAATTCTTCTCCTGCCAAAGTAAATCCCTCATCATCTGGCTGCACTAATTCAGTGAACTCTGACCTATAGATTTCTAAATACTATCTATCTCTGCTCCAAAAATATATCTCAGTACATAGGTCATATATATAGATGAGCGAACCAAACTTCACAAACCAAGATTCGCTATGAACTTTACAAAACGTTTGATTAGTTGCAGGACCAAACTTTTTGCAAAGTTCATAATGACTTCGTAAAGATGGCAGTCACACATTTTAATACACAAACAAAAAAAGGCCTATGCTTACTTGTACACACTTTTCTGGTGTCCTACTGTAGGTCTCTGGCGTTGCTATGCTGGTTGCAGCCACCTCCAACCTGCTCAGCCAATCACTGACTGAGATGCAACAGCACCACGGCCAGTGATTGGCTTTTTCTTCCCATAAGAGAGTGACAGTCCTCTCAACCAATCACTGGCCACTGGGTCTCAGTCAGTGATTGGCTGAGAGAGCTGTCACTCCTGAGATGAGAGTGCAAGCCCACTCAGTTTATCACTGGTTGACTGAGATGGGACAGCACCCCAACCAGTGATTGTCTGAGCATGCTGTCCCTCTTGCCTCAATGGAGGCAAGTGCGACCAGTGGGGGGACACCAGGGAAGTGTGGACAGGTTAGTAGTAATGAGCTAAATTGCTGAAGTGCATTGCACTAAAACAGCTAAAAGTATGCAATCATTTAGCTGTTTTAATGGGGTTAGTTTAGCATTCGGTTCATATGAACTCAAACTTTTCTTTGATGTTTGGTGAACCTGCCGAACCCAACTTTTGAAAAGCACATTTATCTCTAGTCAAATAGCATTTGCCAACCATTTTGCATTGACATTGCATTTATGGTATTTATTTGATGCAGAAGCATAGCTGTGGCGGGGGAAGGGGGACTGCATGGGGGACAGTTACTCCCTAGCCATACATGTGCTAGGGGTCCCATGCAAGGGGTGGGATATAGCCGATTCTGCCGGGTTTGCGAAAACCGGCTAGTAAAATAACAGCTGTGTAGAAAAATGTTGGCGACTCATTGGGATTCTTGGTGTCCAAGACCATGCACCCGAGTGCTGATGTCTGGTCCTTTAATTATGGGCAAGGGCAGTACATGTCTGTTACTGCAGTCCAACCTGCCCCGGTGTCTTACCAACAATGTCAGGTCCCGCGCTCTTAGGCTGTCCTCCATTTTGTGAACCTAGGTTAATGGAGCCACAGTGGGCAGGAGCTCCTCCGGACCATCAGGGAGGAGATGTATGAATGGCTGACCCCACGTCAACTAACGGTGGGAAGTGTTGTAGCCCACAATGGGAGGAACATTGTCTCTTCAGTGCAGCAGGGAGGGCTGAGTCATACACCTTGTATGGCACATGTGATAAACCTCATAGTGTACAGGTTTCTTCGAACATTTCCTGCCAATCGTTGATCCCTTTTGAGGATGCGACTCTGTTTATGAGCAGGCATGACTATGGGATCAACAACATCATCCAACTCGCCCGTGTTCTGGAAAGTGCACTGAACAACATTATCAGCAAGGATTCCCAGGCCACCACTCCAAGGCTGAACACCTACTGCGTCAATTGTCTGTTCTCAACCATACTGGCCTGGGTGCAATCAGGTACTGCCTCCTCCTCCTCAAATAGCCTGTTCTCAACCATACTGGCCTAGGTGCAATCAAGTGGTGCTGCCTCCTCCAATAGTCTCTTCTTAACCATACTGGGCCGGGTGCAATCAAGTGCTGCTGCCTCCTCCTCCTCGGTCAATTGTCTGTTCTCAACCATACACGGTCCAGTACAGTACTATTACTGCTGCTGGTTTCACTGTCAAATGTCTGTTTTCCACCCTACTGGGTCCAAGGAATTTTGTGTCCTATGTCCCGTGTAATCACTTACACCTTGGCTAATTTTTTTTTCACTATTTTTGCACTTTGATTTTTTCCACTTTTTTCATTGTAATAGCAACTGCAACTAAACAAAACTATACCCTATCAGACTCCCACTATTGTAGCTGCAATTATTCAGCCGTTATAGCAAGGTTCGTTTTAACTTTTCAAAAGTTTGCTCATCCCTATAATAGATGTACAGTGTTGACAGTTCAAACAATATTTGTTTATTTTTATTCAACATGTCACCTCTCACTACCCTATTTGAGATAGTTCTTCCTTTTTTAAGTGCAAATATAGGTCTTCCTCTAAACAGCTTGCCATATTTCAGATGTTACTATAATACCGGTATTTATTGACTGCTTTTCTAATCACAGGAGTATGTGGTTCATATTTTGTGACAGAAAATCTTTCTCTGTGTATTTTTTCTGTTTCCTTTTTTGTTGAACCATACTTTCCGCAATGGCTGTAAATTGTTTTTCATGATAATTTTTTTTCTTTACACGCTATGTGTTGTTGTTCTGTGCTTACTATGCTGTTCACTCTTGGTGTAATTAGTTATTATTAATTGTATTTTTAGTATATAGTGTAGTTTTCCACCACTAATTCTGAATCCAACATCTAGATAATGCATTTTCTGCTTGTCATGTTCCAATGCAAATTTAATTGTCTCAGCTCTACTCCAAGTGTTAGCTACACAACCTCTTCAGCATACAAGACTTAAAGTGACTTCAGAGCCATGAATTCAACGTGGTAAATTACCTGTAGCCTAGTAAGTTATCATGAAAAATAGTTGCTCTAGACATATTTTTATGGGGTGAAATGTCCCAGACGTGACCACGACACGTGCCTCAGGCCTTGGCCATCCTCGCTCGCTGTATAAGCATATGCCATAGGCCAGGGTGCTGAGGATGTTATGCTACAGATGGGCTCTGGAGTTTGTACTGGGACACTTGTCACAGTGGTACAGAGTCCAGCACTTCGGTGCAATACAATTGAAATAAACTCAGAACTTGACATGTGGAGGTGACTGTACTGCGTAAGGTAGTGACTGAAGTGTAGAGATAAAAGTGGAAGTGAAGCTTGTTCAAATACAGGGACTGTTTTGGGGGCCTTTTCCAAGATAGAAAGGTACTCTGCCGGGATCAGTGTAGAGACTAGTAGTGAAGAAGCAAAAGAAGATACCCATACTCATGTAAATATCTATGGATATTACCGCCTTCTGCCCAACCAGCTCGGAGAGTGCCAGGTTGGGTAGTGCAAGCCCCAGGCCTATACAACTGGGCATAGCAGACCTCCCAAGACTTCCCAGGATAGCCGTGCAACATCAAAGGGCTTGCTGCACTTTATCTTACTGGGGATCAGTCCTGAAACCGCTTTAGACTTTCCTGACAACTTTAGAATGATCCCTGGCATGGACAAGGTGGAGGACGGTTACCCCTCCTTTAAGTTTTGCAGTGCATTTCCGAGAAAGTCTCTCCCATAAGAAATCTGAATCTTTGTGTTTAGTTCCTGACAAGGACTTTGGCCCTCTGGGCCAGGCCCAGTTATCACTGCAGCAGGAACTCTTTCTTACTTGCCTTTTCCTTCTCCTATAACCAGGCAAAAGACCTAAACCCCTAAGACCTCCCACCATGAACTAGCTAAGCTTTAATAGGGGTGACCGGGTCTAACCTCCTATTGGTCGGGCTGTGTAAAACCAGAGGAGAAAGAAGTGCAGTTGGCTGTAAGCCCTTTGTGGTACCTGCACCTGTAGTTGATTACAACACAGAACAAACAGGGGCCAATTTAACTCTTCACCTTCAGCAGTAATCATACAAACAATTTAAGAGAAGTAAAACATGAAGGGGGAGATTTATCAAAATGGTGTAAAATATTTTTGTCTCAGTTGCCCCTAGTACTGCACTGCACAAATAATTTTTTCCCGGTTTTGCTGCATTTTTAAGGAAAAATGAAGTCTGTCTTTGAAAAGCATAATTGGTGTAGCAAAAATCAGGGCTTGTGTGGATCTGTAGGTGAAAAAATACATGTGCTATGGCCTTTAAGCTATGTTCACACTACGTATGAGACCGGCAGTTCTGTGACCCCGGCCGGGTCACGGAACGGCCAGTCTCTGCCTGGATCATCCCGGCCGGGACTTAAGTACCAGCCGGATGATCTTTCCGGCTGCAGAGCTCTGATGCGGGCGCATCAGCGCGCGCCCACATCAGAGCTTCCCATAGCACACAATGAAGCGAGCGACATGTCAGTTATTTGCGGCCCCGTATGGGATCCTGGCCGGAGAGTATACGAAGTGTATACGCTCCGGCTGGGATCCCATTAAAGCAGAGGCAGTGTTCCACTCCGCTGAGAGTACGGCCGTTGTTGTCGATGGCAACAACGACTGTACTTTTACGTAGTGTGAACATAGCCTTAAACACAAGGAGTAGAACGCTTGTCCATTTTTGATGTTGTATATCACTGAAGAATGAACTTGTGCATAGTACTCAAATGAAATAATAAAAAAAAGAGTCTCATTGAATACATTGTAAGCCCTCGCAGGCAGGGTCCTCTTCCCCCATGTACCAGCCTGTCTTTTGCCTTCATGTAATGTGTCCTGATCTTGTGTTGTTTCTGCTTGTTACCCCTATCTATTGTATAGCGCTCCGGAATTAAGGACGCTTTATAAATAAATAATAATAATAATACATCAATACAAAGCACAGAGGCAATACTGGCTTACTTGCAGGACTTTACTAATTCTTGCTCTTTTCTTTCATTTGTGCAGTATTGTCTTTTTGTTTTGTTTGAGAAATCAGTACACTCTGGGAAATGGCTGTAGACTGTCAATCTTGGGAGCTGCATTTCCTAACCTGCAGTTCTATTAATGGCAAAGAATAAAGTAAAAATTTATCTTCTGGGGCTAGTGGGTGCCCCAACTCTTTTACGTTTGTTTATGCAGAACTAGAAGCAGCTTCTTTCACTTATTAAGTCTACACAACATAGCCAGATAACATCCATCCCCTACATTGGCACTGAACACACTGATCCAAAAATGCATGGCATCCTACTCTTTCCTATTCCAACTTTAACAATAGAAAATGCACAACAAATCTGAAAAAAAAAAAAAAAATCTCAGTAAGTTTACTAGTGCTAAACGAGCACTAAAAGGCTCGAGTGTTGTGACTCGAGTCGACTAAACTCGAATAACAAACCCCATTGAAATCAATGGGGGACTCAAGCATTTAACCAGCTTACTACGGCCACTGTATTCAGGGGCAAACTACAGCCATTGTTTTGCATGTTCCTGTGGCTGACACTGCCATATCGGCTGCAGGAAGATTAGATTTTTAGCATTTGAATTGCCAGGTCAGTAGCCATACTTTACATAGTGTGCACAACTATAGAAAATAGACATCTACATTATTTTCTGCGGCCGCAGTTCAACATCAGCCATAGTGTATACTGTGTGTATACACTATGGCCATTGTTGCTTTGAAATCAATGCAAACGTGTTGATTTAATTAACAACGGACATTCTTTTGACTGAATGAAATTAATACATTTTGTGAACATGGCCTTAACATGCGCTATTACACCAAACAATTTTCGGCTGGAACGGTTGGTAATTGGCCAACTACGGGACGACATGTGTTTCATGTAATAGGGCTTTAAGAGTTGTAGCTCTTTCAATAGTGAAATTTTGAAATGTAAGTGACATATAGAAGTGTATAGAAGTGCATGAATGTGGGGCATAAAAGACAGAGATGAGCTTAGACATGTTTTAAAAAACATAATACACATGAAACAAAACAACATGTAATTTAACTATAAGGGCATTTTTAGGCAACACCTTTCTAAATGTCTTATAGTTTATATAATTATCCTTAAGAATTTATTTGTTTTCTCTTGAAATAAAATTTGATTATATTCCATAAATCCAAATTCTTTTTGCCAACACCATGAGCTTATGAGTCTAGTAAGAATGACCACAGAATAGAATGCAGGGCATTACAGAGAGAACGTATTCATGCAATGACACTTTATTATCTGATGTAAAATTTATTGACCCAAAGAAAAGCTTACAATCCGAAACATTTCCGCATTTACAGTCCAAACCCTACTGAATATTAAAGTGATTTAAATTCCTAATTTCTTCTATTCCCATCATAGCATTTCGCTGTTTTACCAATATTTGAGATAAAAATATATTGCACTGCAATTCTATGGCCTTAAATTATGCAGAAATCAATTCTTTTGTTAGATTGATAGCTATAAGCTGATGTTAAGTCTCATGTAAAGAGCTTTTATAACAGGCATGAGTTTATAATTTAAACAGCATAGACAGTTCATACATCTGTCAAAATATAAAGCCTATGTTCTTCCATTATTGGGCTCAGTTGTATTGGTAGAACATTTGTTTTGTTCAGTGGATTTTTATTTAAGTTTGCTTTATTTCATTTGCTTTGTCTCCAGAGCTTTTTGACAAACTGCTGAGCTACTGAATTTTTCAGGATACGTCAAGGCAGTTTTCAAGCAACTCATCTCTTATTTACGAAATATATCCTATGTTTAATGGCTTCAGTATATGAAAACCGTAGAATCAAATTTGGTGAAGTCACTGCTCAGGTTTCATTTAATTTGGAATTGTGAAGAAAACAAGCTGGGAATAAGGAAGTGGTTTACATGCTTCTTCTTGCCTACATTAAAAACACAACATGAATAAATCATGCCTGGATAAGATGATTTTTTTTCTTCTGATTCATGTACTTTCTTTAACTCATTCACTCTCGCAAAAAGCAATCTCTTTTTACAGGGAGAGATTATTCTGAAAGCAAAAATTTCTTATAACAGAAATTTTATTTGTTGTAAGCATATGTTTCCTTTGTTAAAACAATGAATACGTAATTAACTGAAACTAAAAAAGAAAGGCAAAATTTAAAGCAGAAATATCATCAGATTCTAAGCCTGGGTTCACACTGCGTTTTTTTTTTGTTTGTTTGTTTGTTTTGTTTAGTTTTTTTCATCCGTTTTATGCAAAAAAAAAAGCCCATTCCTGTATGTTCTTCAAGTTTTAATAACATAACTAATAAAAGAAGATCCCCTTTGAAGGTGAGTTCCCTCGTCATTTTTTTTTTGTCTGAATTATTACAATGTGACTATTTTCTTGAGAGTGAGCACCAACCAGTGATGTTTTTGTGTTTTGTTGCCTGACCATTTGCCCCAGAAGTAGCAGAGGTTATTTTCTCCTGCAAGTCATTTTAACCCATTAACAACCATACTGTATGTGCCTGTTCAGAACTCAGTGCGGTCCTCTGCCTGTAAAATTCATCCGAGACTGCGCTTTAGGCAGATGGCCTTTGGTCCAACCACTATAATAAATGGCCCTCCCTTTAGTTCATGGCCCCAGTGTAGGCCCCCTTTATAGATGGCCCGAGTGTCCCCTGTGATGTTCCCCTGTGTAGTTCTACCTTTAGTAGATGGTCCCTTGTGTAGATAAATAAAATAGGGGGAAAAATGCTGCAGGTCTCCCGCCGCTTCTCTCCCGTTTTCTTGTCCGGCACAGAAAATATGTGTTACAGATGCAGGCAGCACTGCCTGTGCTGGAAAAGAGAACAGGAAGAGAAGCTCTGGGAAACCTGCATAGACAGGGGCATGTGTTGGAGGTTGGTTTTGTTTTTAGTGTGCTCACTGGCACTGTAGCTGCACATCACAGTGGTCCACAGATCATTCTTTGGCCCCAGAGACATGTGCAGCTGTAATGAGATCATATGTGGGTTATTCAGATTGCCAAGGACAATTCAGGAGCCTTGGGCCCAGGGCGTCCACTTGAACTGCTCACATTATAATCCACCGATGGCTTCACTTCACTTACTTCTTATCCTTTTTAGTGTTTGCTCTGTGTGGTCTGGTTATCTGATGGCTGGTCCTATCACACCGTGGTCCGGGACTTTTCTTGAAAAAGTCTTATGTAGTTTGAGCTGGTATTTATATTTGATTGGATTACTTTGAAATCTGATCTATTTGCCTGTCCTTCTGACCTCAGTTTTTCCCTGCTATTTTTGCACTATTTTCCAGTTAGACATGTACCTGTCTATTATTTATCATTTTTGTCTGTCTTGTCCCTTTTTGTGTTTCACTTACCCACTGTAGGGACTGCTACTAAGTTGTTTCTTGTGGCCTAGCGCAAAACCATAAGTAGGATCGGACAGTATTGGGGCCTTGCGCAGTGTGCCAGAGTAGGTGTTGCTGCTGTGTTTTCTTGCCCATCTATAGTCAAGTATTTTTGTATAGGATTTGCATCTGCACTCTGCCTGTATCTTCTTTTAATACCAATGATTTCTATTTCTGCCTGCACTACTTATTTTATGCCACTAGATGTCAATGTATTTAATGTATTGTATGCACAGCTGAAGGAAAGGGTCATTTATGTGTGGGAAGATATTCCCCTAACCAATCAATGAGCTGGGTGTCTCAGGTGACATGGCCAACCATTGTGCAGTATGAAAGCCTTCCTGTTGTGGTCTGCCTAATCAGGGAAGAGTTCATTCCCTGAGGAGATCAAGTATTGAGAGGATGTCAGGATGGTATCTTTGCGGAGCGTCATGCGTCCCTCTGCTCATGCTGTGCGGCCGAGAAGGTGCTGATTTTCTTGCATTCTGTTTCTGTGTTTTGTTTTGTTTTGTAGTGTGTGAACACTGGTTATTTGCTCACCTTGGGAGACACACCCGACTTTACCTGCTGAGTTTTGTCTGGCCATGTCAGGGTTAATCTGTGTTTTGGTTCTGCTGTGACTGTCAGGTCTTCCTGCCAGTGGATCTGTTTTGTTCTCAGCTGTCTGTGCTTGGATGGTCCAATTATGTTCTGGATCAGAACCCTGGCCTCCTATATAACTACCTCAGTCTGGGATATCTTGGCCGGATATTGAGCTTGTCTCTGCCTGGTTCTGTGTTTGCTATTCTTGCTCTGTTTATTCTGACTTATTCTGCTCTGACTGCTTTGTATTTCTGACCTTTCCTGCTTGCTGCCTGCCCCTGACCATACTGCCTGTTTTTTGACCTTGCCTTTGGATTGTGATTTTGTACTTTTGCTGCCCGATTGTTGTGACCCGGACTGTCGACTATTCTTTATTGTGTTTTGTCTGTCTGTCTTGTCTTTGTGTCCCACCTAGCCAGTGCAGGGACTGCCGCCCAGTTGCTCGCCGCCATCTTAGGGCGGATTGTGGCAAGTAGGTAGAGGACAGTGGGCAGGGCTGAGCTTAGGGCTCACTGTCTTGTCTTGTCCTGCTGTCCGGATCCTAACAGAGGATTTCTGCGAGGGAGCTGCTGTCATGGCTCCCCAGCTAAAGACCCCAAACCAAGGAGTGTATTATTTCTTTCAAAGCAACCTCATCTTAGCCATGTTTGGCTAGAAGCATACTGAGGAGGTTGCGGTGGAAAGGGACTGAAGGGACCACCTCTACTTACGCTGGGCGGCTGCTACTTCTCTCTCCTGACAACCAATGCAGGACTACTAGTCAGTGGCTACATATGTAAGCAGATAAAGCAAAGACTCCATTGCAATTCGCTAGGTTTCCCTAGGGGTCCCCCTGACATCTAGCTTCACCCATAACCTGGGACCTATGTTCCTATGTCACTATGTGCCCATAGACAGGAAACAGATGGAAGATTTATACCCATGGGTGTAGGTACTCTCTCCCAGAGCCCACAGCTGAGCACCTCAGGGTCTAAATAAAGGCCCCCAACAATCCTATAGTAACCCTCAGTGCACTCCTCTCTTTTCTCCTAAAGCCAAGCTACAGTATTCAAAGACTTTCTTTATAAAAGTGTAAAGTATTCAAGCATTATTCCTCCAGCAAGAAGCTGTGTCCAAATCTAAAGATACCCAGCTCAAGATATATATATGTATGGCACCTATGTTGAAAGAAGAGACTTACTACCCTGTATTGCAGGGACTACAGTAAAATTGATTTACTGTTTTAATTCAACCCTTACTCTGGTGATTTACTTCACATCTACACCCATTTTAACAAAGTGTTTTGTTGGTGTATCCAGGGGTGGGCGCATAGCACTCCTGACCACCGTGACAAGTGCCTCAGGAGCACCACCATCAAGCCCTGCAACATTAGCACTAGGGCTCACACTGTCTGGCTGCCTCTGTCTTCCATCCAGGTCTTGGATACATGGAGACTTCTAGCTACTTTCAACAGCAAGAGCAATCACAGCACTGTTTTGCACGGTTTTAACCATTTAAACAGTTCTTTCCAAACTGAATGCAGCATTTAAATGGCCATTAAATGCCTCGGTGGTGCAATAGTACTCATTGGGTCCCCATGATCATTCTTGTTAGTGCAGCTCAAGGCCTCTGCTAGGCGTCTCGTTGCTGCATACAGCAGGCTGAAGCAATAGAGTACCAAGGTCTACGCAGTTGAGTTATTACTCATAGAAATCCAAAAGTGGAACTACAAAAGTGTATATGTATATATGTATGGGAGAGAAGTCTGAATTAGCACCAAAGTCCCAAGTTAAGTCATGCGTACCCACGAGCTAGGACAAGTAATGTGAGGATGCTGGGCTAACGGTGTGCAGCATAGGGGTGCAAAGCCATGAAAGAGCAATAAATCCAATAAGGAGACAAAAGAAGCTTGCACTCACCAGCAAATCGCTGCGGTAACGATCCGTTTTATTCGTCTAGATAGACATAGGTGGGGAGGGGAAGTGAAGGCAGGGGCGTCCGATGGCTACAGCCGTTTCACGTGACTTATCACGCCTCTTCTGGCCTGTGGACGTCACTGCTATGGGGGATGGTGCTTACATAGGTGAGTAAACCAATCAAAAAACATGTGCATATAAAAGGTTAAAAACAACACAAAAACACCTAAAGAAAGGAACCATAATCGTTCCTTTCATTAAGACCTGCTGGCCCTACAGCATTGAGCCGACTAATCCAAACAGTCTCTCTTTGTAAAAGTCTTTGGTGCCGGTCTCCTCCTTCTTTTGGTGGGTGTATCCTCTCTAAACCCACGTAACGGAGGACTTTCGTATCACCTCCGTGTATTTCTTTTACGTGGGCAATAAGTCTCGGGACCCCCTTTCCCGATCTTACGGAATAGCAATGTTCCTTATATCTAATGCACATTGCCCTTTTAGTCTTGCCGACATAAAATCTTCCACATTGACATACAATAGCGTAGATGACGAAGGTGCTTTTGCACGTAATCAGTTCTCTGATATAGCACTCGACTCCATTTATTTTTATGTATGCCACTTGCAGCATCTGGGGGCAATATGCGCATTGTCCACACTTACACAAAGCTCTTCGTAGGGTTAATTTACACAAATTTTTTTCAGTTAATAAATCATTTAATAAGCATGATATGTTTGTGAACAAAAGATGTACTATTGGGCCACTTGGCTTTATTATTTCTAAGGATTTTTCTACTCAAGAAATTGAAGGTGTTCAAATGCTAGCTGATTTGGATCGGATTCCTGCCGATCATTCTCCTACCATTAAAGCCGAGGTTCCCTTCACTGGAGGGAAACCCTCCACATTCACTCCACCTATTGCCCCAGGTGGGGCGGTTGACTGCTTCTCCAAAGCCGTCATGCAAGACATACGTGCCCTCTTATATCCAAAAAGCCCTAACAACCTCACACATAGGGAGCAAAGGGCCATTGATTGGTTAAAGGGAAGACCAGATCTTGTTATAACCAAAGCCGACAAGGGGGGCGCTACTGTGGTTCTCTCCTCTAGTTATTACAGCAGCGAAGCACATAGACAATTAGACGATCAGACCGTATACAAACCAGTCAATCAGGACCCAACAAAAAAAATCATTGAGAAATTGAGAACTTTGCTCAACACACATGTTAGAGAAGGGGCCCTAACAGAAAAACTAGCTGAGAAGCTTTTGAATGAAAATCCCCGAGCACCTAAATGGTATTGCTTACCCAAGGTCCATAAAAGTACTGAGAGACCCCCTGGCCGACCGATCGTTTCTGCTATCGGTTCCGCCACCGAGGGGATCTCTCAGTACTTGGACTGGCTACTACGTCCATTACTAGACGGGTTCGTCACCTATTTAAAAGACTCTACAGACTTTTTGCTGGCTCTTGAAGAGATCCACCTTTCCCCGGATAGCATGTTGGCCTCGATTGATGTCGAAAGCCTCTACACCTGCATCCCACATGATGCGGGTGTAGGGGCGATAGACAGTATACTCGAGATGACCAATCACCCCTCCAATGTTAGACGTTTCGTTAAAGAAGGGCTTTTGTTTATTCTTACTAATAATTTTTTTATGTTTGAGGGTGCATGGTACGGGCAGGCAGTCGGCACTGCGATGGGCACGCCCGTATCATGCACCTATGCAAATTTATTTTTGGCATACCTGGAGACTCAGATTGTTTTTTCGACATCCAATCCTTTTATTAGTTATATTAAAACTTTTTTTCGTTATGTAGACGATATTTTCATTATTTGGGAAGGGACAGAAAAACAATTTCATGACTTTGTAGATTATCTTAATGAAAAAAACGGAGTTAACATGTTTTTTACTAGTAAATTCGGAAACAAAGAACTTGAGTTCCTAGATGTCCTAGTCCAAATAACAGAAGGCAAAATTACCACCTCCGTATATCGCAAACCTCAGGCAACCAACTCCATTTTACACTATGACAGTTCACACCCCAAACAAACTAAAAATAGTATTCCATACAGCCAAATGTTAAGATTAAAAAGAATAAATAACACCGAAGAATTATTCAACCAACAAGCACATGAGTTAACCCTTAGATTAGAGAAGAGAAAATATCCTACAGAAATTATTCACCAAGCTAGAAAAAAAGTAGATCTAAAGAATAGAACTCAACTTTTACAATATAACAACAAACAAAAGAACAGGAACACACAAAAAAGGTTTGCTTTTTCATTTCAGAACACGGCCATGAACAATTGCATCAGAGATAGTATCAAACGGCACTGGCATTATTTAGAAGCTGACCCCGACCTTAAACATGTCGCAGCCTCTAAACCACTTATTACATATCGGAGAAATGGCACTCTAGGGGACATACTTAAAAGAAAAAAGATCCCCCCTAATACATCAAACACTAACAGGAACTGGCTTAGTAATCAATGTATTATGGGCAACAAGAAGTGTGGACAATGAGCATATTGCCCCCAGATGCTGCAAGTGGCATACATAAAAATAAATGGAGTCGAGTGCTATATCAGAGAACTGATTACGTGCAAAAGCACCTTCGTCATCTACGCTATTGTATGTCAATGTGGAAGATTTTATGTCGGCAAGACTAAAAGGGCAATGTGCATTAGATATAAGGAACATTGCTATTCCGTAAGATCGGGAAAGGGGGTCCCGAGACTTATTGCCCACGTAAAAGAAATACACGGAGGTGATACGAAAGTCCTCCGTTACGTGGGTTTACGTGGTTGCTGTGGGCAGTTTGCACCAGTCAAAATTTTACACCCTTTGATAAATCTCCCCCATAGTATACACTCCAGGGGGGATCCGTAGCGGCGCCGCAAAAAAACTTACATGTCAGTTTTCTGCGGCTGCAGAAAACCTGTCAGTTCCTGCAATGGAGCATGTGGCACCAGCCGCACCCTCCATTGAGTGCAGCGATGAATTGGGATGCGGGTGCGAACCTAAAATGAACCTTTCAATAACGGCTGAATAATTGCAGCTACAATAGTGGGAGTCTGATAGGGTATAGTTTTGTTTAGTTGCAGTTGCTATTACAATGAAAAAAGTGGAAAAAATAAAGTTCAAAAATAATGAAAAAATGTGAAAAAATATATTAAAATAATAATAATAATAATAATAATAGTAATAATAATAATAAAATAAAGTGAATAAAAGTGCAAAAATAGTGACAAAAAATATTGAAAAAAAAAAGTTTAGGAGGAGGATGCGGCACCACTTCATTGCACCCAGGCTAGTATTGTTGAGAAGAGACAAGTTGAGGAGCAGGAGGAGGCAGCAGTTGATTGCTCACCTCTTAGGCCAGTATTGTTGAGAAGAGACAAGTTGAGCAGCAGGAGCAGGCAGCAGTTGATTGCTCGCCCCTCAGGCCAGTATTGTTGAGAAGAGACAAGTTGAGCAGCAGGAGGAGGAAGCAGTTGATTGCAGCCAGGTCAGTATTGTTGAGAACAGACAAGTTGAGCAGCGAAGGAGGAGGCAGCAGTTGATTGCTCGCCTCTCAGGCCAGTATTGTTGAGAACAGAAAAGTTAAGCAGAAGGAGGAGGAAGCAGTTGATTTCTCGCCTCTCAGGCCAGGATTGTTGAGAACAGACAAGTTGAAGAGCAGGAGAAGGAGGCAGCAGTTGATTACACCCAGGCCAGTATTGTTGAGAACAGACAAGTTGAGTAGGAGGAGGAGGAGGGAGCTGTTGTTTGCTTGCCTCTCAGGCCAGTACAGTTGAGAAGAGACAAGTTCAGCAGCAGGAGGAGGCAGCAGTTGATTGCACCCAGGCCAGTATTGTTGAGAACAGACAAGTTGAGGAGCAGGAGGAGGAGGCAGCAGTTGATCGCACCCAGGACAGTATTGTTGAGAACAGACAAGTTGAGTAGCAGGAGGAGGAGGCAGCAGTTGATTACAGCCAGTCCAGTATTGTTGAGAACAGACAAGTTGAGGAGCAGGAGGAGGAGGCAGCAGTTGATTGCTCGCCTCTCAGGCCAGTATTGTTGAGAACAGACAAGTTGAGTAGCAGCAAGAGGAGGCAGAAGTTGATCGCACCAGGCCAGTATTGTTGAGAAAAGAAAAGTTGAGGAGCAGGAGGAGAAGGCAGCAGTTGATTGCAGCCAGGCCACTATTGTTGAGAACAGAAAAGTTGAAGAGCAGGAGGAGGAGGCAGCAGTTGATCGCACCCAGGCCAGTATTGCTGAGAACAGACAGGTTGAGGAGCAGGAGGAGGAGGCAACAGTTGATTGCTCGCTTCTAAGGCCAGTATAGTTGAGAAGAGACAAGTTGAGCAGAAGGAGGATGCAGCAGTTGATTGCAGCCAGGCCAGTATTGTTGAGAACAGACAAGTTGAGGAGCAGGAGGAGGAGGCAGCAGTTGATCGCACCCAGGTAAGTATTGTTGAGAACATACAAGTTGAGGAGCAGGAGGCAGCAGTTGATTGCTCACCTCTCAGGCCAGTATAGTTGAGAACAGACAAGTTGATCAGCAGGAGGAGGCAGCAGTTGATTGCACCTAGGCCAGTACAGTTGAGAACAGACAGGTTGAGGAGCAGGAGGGGGAGGCAGCAGTTGATCACACCTAGGCCAGTATTGTTGAGAACAGACAAGTTGAGGAGCAGGAGGAGGAGGCAGCAGTTGATTGCTCGCCTCTCAGGCCCATATAGTTGAGAAGAGACAAGTTGAGCAGTGGGAAGAGGCAGCAGTTGATTGCAGCCAGGCCAGTATTGTTGAGAACAGACAAGTTGAAGAGCAGGAGGAGGCAGCAGTTGATCGCACCCAGGCCAGTATTGTTGAGAGCAGACAAGTTGAGGAGGCAGCTTCAGCAGCTCTTGATTGCACCCAGTATGTTTCCAAATAGACAATTGATGGTGGTGGCATTAGTAGGAGCAGTATTCTTTTGGACCCAGAAGGACCTTGTAGAGAGAACTGAAGTTTGAAGCTAAGAATATGTTTAATTGTAAAAATAATTTTTTATACAAAATGTTGATGTAGAGTTTAGCACAGGACAGTCAACGTTAAAAAAGCCCTCTAACATTACAGCTAGTCCAGTAAGATACGGATACGGTTAAATAAACAGACAACCTCACCCACAGAATCCATGAGGAGAAGAAAGGACATTAAAAAAGGCACAGATTCCATTATCCAAAAATACGTGTCCAATTTTCATGAAATTGACACCTCACTGGCACTTGCATTACAAATTGACGCAACTATTCTCATGTTAAACCTGTTAAATCTGGGCCTATGGCTATATATATCTTTATTTTAGGCAGCAGAGAACCCCAAAAAAGCCTCCCATTGTAAAGGCACCCGTAAATAAGGCAAGATAACCTGCCTTTCAGCAACTGTTTGTTGCTGTAACTAACTGTGGAGGTTTTTTATATCACAGTTGAAGGACAGCAGCCTCCATGATATATACTCCATAGATAGCCTTATTCCACGCGTGACTGCATGAGAGGCGTGAAATCATTCGCACACAAAAGAACCCCATCAAGATTTGCGGTGCAAGATTTTACTACTCTCATGATATCAACAAAATACCTCAAGAACAGTTAGTACCCACTCACAAAAACGTGAGTAGTGTTCCTTGGCACGGGTGCCAGGGATAGAACCCCACGGCTATAGTTCACAAAAGGTGAAATCCCCACTTTGTGAAGCAGCATAGTCGTGGGGATTATTTTAGGGATGGTACTTTTCTTGGGGTATGGGTTGGACGGTGCACGGTGTGAGGCATCTGGTGTGGAGATGTTAAATGAACAACACACCATGGGCATTAAATTTGGAGATGGGGATCTGTTTTTTCAAATGTATTAAGTATTAAGTAGGGAATTTTTAAGGTGATTTTTTAAAATATTGGGGTCTAAGAGGGGAACATTACTTCATTACTTAATAAGTTAAATTAAGGATTTTTACGTTGGGCACACATTTAGGATATTAACCCCTTCGTGCTGTAGCTAGTTTGGGCCTTAATGACCAGGCTAATTTTTCAAAATCTGACCTGTCTCACTTTATGCTCTTATAGCTCAGTGATGCTTTAACGTATGCTAGCTATTCTGAGATTGTTTTTTCGTGACATATGGCACTTTATGTTAGTGGCAAAATTTGGTCACTACTTTGTGTGTTTTTTGTGAAAAACATCAAAATATCATGAAAAATTTTAAAAATTTGCATTTTATGAACTTTGAAATTCTCTGCTTCTAAAAAAAGAAAGTCGTAGCACATAAATTAGTTACTAAGTCACATTACCAATATGTCTTCTTTATTCTGGCATATGGTAAACATATTTTACTTTTTTAGGGTGTTATGGGGCTTAGAAATTTATCAGCAAATTATCACATTTTCGTGAAACTGATTTTTTTAGGGACCAGTTCTTTTTTTAAATGGATTTAGAAGTCTGGTATCCTAAAAACCCCCATAAGTGACCCCATTTTGGAAACTACACACCTTAAAGAATTAATCTAGGGGTATAATGAGCATTTTAACCCTACAGGGGCTGGAGGAAAGTATTCACAATTAGGCAGTAAAAAAATGGAAAATTTAAATTTTCCAATAATATATACGTTTAGATTAAAGTTTCTCATTTTAAAAAGGAATATGAGACAAAAAGCACCCCAAAATTTGTAATGCAGGTTCTCTTGAGTACAATGGTACCCCATATGTGGGCGTAAACCACTGTATGGGCACACAGCAGGGCTCAGAAGGAAGGGAGCGCCAATTAGCTTTTCCAATGCAAATTTTGCTGAAGAAGTTTCTGAGCGCCAGGTGCGTTTGCAGTGCCCCTGTAGTGTCAGCAGAGAGAAAAACCCCCATAAGTCACCGCATTTTGGAAAGTACACCCCTCAAAGAATTCATCTTGGTGTGTGGTGACCATTTTGACCCCACAGGTATTACAGGAAAGTATTCAAAATAAGACAGTAAAAATGAAAAACTCGAATTCTTCCAATAATATGTTTGTTTAGTTTGAAATTTCTCAATTTCACGAGGAACAAGAGGAAAAAAGTACCCCAAAATTTGTAACGCAGGTTCTCCTGAGTACAATGGTACCCCATATGTGGGAATAAACCACTGCATGGGCACACAGGAGGGCTCAAAAGGGAAGGAGCACCAATTAGCTTTTTCAATGCAGATTTTGCTGCAGAAGTTTCCGAGCGCCACGTGCATTTGCAGTGTCCCTGTAGTGCCAGCGGAGTAAAATCTCGCCATAAGTCACTCCATTTTGGAAAGTGCACCCCTCAAAGTATTCATCTTGGTGTGTGGTGACCATTTTGACCCCACAGGTATTAGAGGAAAGTATTCAAAAGTAGACAGTAAAAATGAAAAACTCAAATTTTTCCAATATTATGTTCTTTTAGTTTGAAATTTCTCAATTTTATGAGGAACAAGAGGAAAAAAGTACACCAAAATTTGTAACGCAGGTTCTCCTAAGTGAAAAGGTACCTCATATGTGGGCATAAACCACTGCATGGGCACACAGGAGGGCTCAGAAGGAAAGGAGCGCCAATTAGCTTTTTCAATGCAGATTTTGCTGAAGAAGTTTCCGAGCGCCAGGTGCGTTTGCAGAGCCCCTGTAGTGTCCGCAGAGTAAAATCTCCCAATAAGTCACCCCATTTTGGAAAGTGCACCCCTCAAAGAATTTATTTTGGGGTGTGGTGAGCATTTTGACCCCACAGGTATTTGAGGAAAGTATTCAAAAGTAGACAGTAAAAATGAAAAACTCGATTTTTTCCAATAATATGTTCCTTTAGTTTGAAATTTCTCAATTTCTCGAGGAACAGGAGAGAAATGTCACCCCAATATATGTAAAGCAGGTTCTCCTGAGTAGAACGGTACCCCATATGTGGTCATAAACCACTGCATGGGCACACAGCCGGGCTCAGAAGGGAAGGAGCGCCAATTAGCATTTTCAGTGCAGATTTTTCTGAAGAAGTTTCTGAGCGCCAGGTGCGTTTGCAGAGCCCCTGTAGTGTCAGCAGAATAGATTCCCCCTAAAAGTCACCCCATTTTGGAAAGTGCACCCCTCAAAGAATTCATCTTGGGGTGTGGTGACCATTTTTACCCCACAGGTATTAGAGGAAAGTATTCAAAATTGGCCAGTAAAAATTTGACGAGGAACAGAAGAGAAAACATACCCCGAAATCTGTAACGCAGGTTCTCCTGAGTACAACGGTACCCCATATGTGGGCATAAACCACTGTATGGGCACACAGCAGGGCTCAGAAGGGAAGGAGCGCCAATTTACAGGAGCAAAACCGCAGCTAGTAATGGTTATTAGAATAGCGCAGTTACTAAAATAAAATAAAAAAAATTAGATTACTGGTAATGTGGGGTGGTTACGGGCAACCAGGGGTGGTTATGGGCAACCTGAGGTGGTTACAGGTAATCTGGGGTGGTTACGGACAACATGGGGTGGTCACTGGCAACCTGCTGTGGTAACGGCAACCTGGGGTAGTTACAGGCAACGTGGGGTGGTTACGGGCAACGAGGGGTGGTTATGGGCAACGTGTGGTGGTCACGGGCAACCTGCTGTGGTTACGGCAACGTGGGGTGGTTGCAGGCAACGTGGGCTGGTTACAGGCAACGTGGGCTGGTTACGGGCAATCTGCTGTGCTTACAGACAATCTGGGATGGTTACGGGAAACGTGGGGTGGTTACGAGCAACCTGCAGTGCTTACAGACAATCTGGGGTGGATACGGGCAACGTGGGGTGGTTACGGGCAACCTGCAGTGCTTACAGACAATCTGGGGTGGTTACGGGCAACGTGGGGTGGTTACGGGCAACCTGCAGTGCTTACAGACAATCTGGGGTGGTTACGGGCAATGTGGGGTGGTTACGGGCAACCTGCAGTGCTTACTGACAATCTGGGGTGGTTACGGGCAACGTGGGGTGGTTACGGGCAATGTGGGGTGGTTACGGATAAACTGAAGTTCTTATAGGCAATCTGGGGTGGATACCTGTAATCTGGCATGGGCACCGCAATCTGGAGGGGGTCATTGGCAATTTGGGGTGGTCAGAGGCGCCGTGGCGTGGTCAGAGGCGACGTGTGTGGGTCAGAGGCGACGTGTGGTGGTCAGAGGCGACGTGCGGTGGTCAGAGGCGACGTGCGGTGGTCAGAGGCATCGTGGCGTGGTCAGAGGCATCGTGGCGTGGTCAGAGGCAACGTGGGGTGGGTACATGTAATTTGGGGTGGTTACGGGCAATCGGGAGGGGGTCACTGGCAATTTGTGGTGGTTACGGGCAATGTGCGGTGGTTACGGGCAACGTGCGGTGGTTACTGGCAACGTGCGGTGGTTACGGGTAACGTGCGGTGGTTACGGGTAATCTGGGGAGGGGTTAGGGGTAATTTGGGAGTAAACTGCAATTATTACTATAATAAAAAGTGTGTGTTATATTTTTTTGTATGTTTGTCACTTTTTGTACTTTACATATTCATTTTCACTGTATTACTATGATTACTGTGATATTTTCTATCTCAGTAATCATAGTTCAGTGACAGAGACCAAATTGGTCTCTGTCACTTTAAATTTTCAGAGTTGGCTGGTTGTGAAGCGCATGCACACTTCATAACCAGCCAGGACGTCGAGGAGGAAAGAGCTCCAGGAGCAGGTGAGTATATGGGGAAGGGGGGGGTGACTGGGGGACGGGGGTGACAGGGGGGGTGGGGGGGCGACTTGGGGGGTGGGGGGACATCACTTTTTATCCCCTGTCACCAATCATTCATGGTGACAGGGGATAAAAAGTGCCAGGAGCACATGGTACAAGCGATCAGCGGTATATAGTATATACCGCTGATCGCTTGTACCGGGACCCAACAGGGGGGTCCCCGATGACTGCCCCATGCTCTCCGCTACCTCCGGTGGCGGAGAGCATGGGGCTTTCATTCATTTGAACTTTTCCATCGCTGTGAACAGACATTAGTCGGTTCACAGCGATGGCGGCGGCCATCTTGGAAATGATGGCCACCGGGGGAGGGGGGTTAGTGATCGCCCTACTAGGGGGGGCTGATCTGAAGTCTGGGGGACACTTATTTCATCTCCCCCCGCCGTAGATTCACGGCGGTGGGGGGGGAAAGGCGGCGGCAGCACCGGTAATCTCCTTTACCGACGGCTGCCGCTATAACGTTGATAGCGGCGATCGTCGGTAAGGGGGGGGGGCCAGGATGGACCCCACACACTGCCCCAACCCCTCAGCTACCTCCGGTAGCCGGGGGGATGGGGGGGGGGCGTCCCGGCCCCGTAGCCTTATTCTCTGCCATCGCCATAAAAAGCTGATGGCAGCAGAATAAGGAGCCTTAGTGACCGCCGTAAAAAGCCGTATCGGCGGTCACTAAGGGGTTAAGGACAGTTTCTTGGACACACGGATTGCCATGCAACACAGGTGACTGATGACTTAGTCAGTCACATCAGGCAGGGGGTGGTATAATCCGATGTAATCCAGGCACGATTCATCTTCACAAATGTCAGCATCTCAACACTGTGACAAGAGAGCCTTGTTCTTTGGGGTGTTACGATATTACCCGCCACACTGAACACTCTCTCTCTGACGCCACACTACTGGCTGGGCAGGACAGCAGAGCCAAAGAAAACTCTGCCAGTTGAGGACAAATCTCCAGTTTCTCTGCCCAGTACTGCACGGGGTCGGTGACACTTTGGGGCAGGGTACTCTTCAGGTAGGCAGTGACCTGGTGGGTGAGGTCATGCTGGTCCATGCCATGAGTCCGGTGCTGTGTCCTCTCTTCAGTAGCTGGCTGCATGAAATCGCTCATGAGGGCTTGGAGGCTGTAGCGACTTCTCACGCCTCCACTAGTGGTGGTGAAAGTGGAGCGTGCTGGTTCCCCCCGAGAGGATGTCGTCGGGGAACCTGGCTGGTCTAGTAGGTAAGTTGAGACCAACTGACTGGTGAGTACGTCCCGGTAGTACACCAGTTTAACCTCCCTCTGTGATGGCAGAAAGAATTCTGCCATTTTGTGGTGGAAGCAAGGGTCCAAAAGGGTGGCAAGCCAGTATTGGTCACTCTGGCGGATGTCCACAATCCGGCTGTCATTCCGGAGACACTCCCGCAGACACCTTGCCATCTGCACCAAGGACAATGAGCGCCTCTCCTCTCCACTGTCCTCGGTATAGTTCCAGGGTCTGCTGGGGTCTTCCTCCTCTTCCTCTACCACCTCATCCTCCATCTCCTCCTGTGATGGAGAGGCAGAGAAGCCAGGTGGCGGTGTGTGGAATGGCTGGGTGTAGACATTTTCCTCCTCCTCAACCTCCATCTGCACTTTATCCAGCTCTGGGCTCAAGGCGATGTTTAGCCTTGGAGTTGTGGCCTGGGAATCCTCGCTGATGATGTTGTTCAGCGCACTTTCCAGAACATGGAGCAGTGGGATGATGTTGTTGATCCCATAGTCCTGCCTGCTCACAAAGAGAGTCCTCAAAAGGGATCAACAATTGGCAGACTTCCCGCATTAACTGCCAGTGTGTGACTTTGAAGTCGCAGTGTGGCATGAAGCTGACTGATTGCCCCATGAGGTAGTCCATAAAGGCTGACCTTTGTTCGTACAGGCGGTCGGGCATATGGAGGGCCGAATTCCAGCATGTTGGCACGTCGCAGATTAGCCGATGTTGGGGCATACTGCGCTGTCTCTGGATTCTGAGCAGGGTGTTCCTTGCAGCGTAGGAGTGGCTGAAATGTTTGCACACTCTGCGTGACATCCTCATAAGGTCTTGTAGTGCAGGAAATGATCGGAGAAACCTGTGCACTATGAGGTTTATGACAAATGCCATACAAGGTGTCAGCCTTCCCCGCTGAACTGCAGAGACAATGTTCCTCCCATTGTCCGTTACGACACTTCCCACCGTTAGTTGTCGTGGGGTAAGCCATTCAGCTATCTCCTCCCTGATGGTCCGGAGGAGCTCCTGCCCACTGTGGCTCCGTTCACCCAGGCTCATTAAATGGAGGACAGCCTGAGAGCGCCGGGCCTGACATCGGTGGTAAGAGACCGGGGCAGGTTGGACTGCAGTGGTGGTGGAAGCAGAACTTGTGCTGGATCCTTAAAGCACCGTGGAGGTGACAGTGGCAAGAATGGGCCAACTTCCTGATAGTCTCCTGGGAGGATGTTGACCCAATGGGCAGTAACGGACATGTACTGGCCTTGCCAATAATTAGAGGACCAGACATGAGCACTCAGGTGCACGGTCTTGAACACCGAGAGTCCCAATGAGTCGCCAACCTTTCTCTTTACATAACTGTGCAGTGATGGGACAGCTTTGCCAGAGATGTAGTGGCGGCTGGGGACTCGCCATCTGGGGTGTGCACATGCCATGGAATCCCTGAAAGGCTAGGAGTCCACAAGGTTGAACAGCAGGGACTGAAGCATCAGCAGCTGAACCAGGTTTCCGGTCAGTTTCTGGGCCATGGGATGGCTGCTGAAGTACACCTGATTTTTAGCCATGGATTCATTAAGGGACTGCTGCCTCATTAGGGGTGTAGATGGCAGTGACACTGTGCTGCTGCTGGCACTTGAGGCTGACGAGGCATGAGTTCCACTGAGAAGGTGCTGCATGATGGGATCTGCAGTGTGTGGTGCATCCTAACAGGAGGTGGTATTGGGGTCACGGTTCTTCCAGGCCTGTTGGTGTTGCCTTTCCATATGCTTTCGCATTGATGTTGTGCCAAGATTGTCACCCCTACCACGACTTACCCTCTCATTGCACAGCAGGCACAGAGCGATGTGCTTATCTGTCCCCAGGCGGAAGAACTGCCAGACAACAGAGGACTGTGGTTTGCTGACAGCCACGGGGGGTCTTGTTCACTGCCACTGCTGCCCTAAGGTGCCCTTTCAGGACCAAGGCTTACAGGTAAGGAACTCTGCCTGGTAGATTGTCTCCTACCCCTCCCTCTTGTGCCTCGGTTCCTTGAAACAGTCGGATGTTGCTGCGTCGGTTGCACCTCTATTTCCTGCCCTGATAATGACGATGATAATGCTGATTGAGGGCGCCATGTCCGATCAGCGACATCATCATCCTCACCACTGCTAAATTCCTCCAGTGGCTGGGACAGGATATCGGGTGTGGCACTGGATGCCCCTCCCTGGCTCTGTTGACCGCTTACAGCCAACACCTCCTCTGGAGTCTCAGCACCTTCCACCCGCTGACTTTTGGGGACTTCCTTCTCCTCATCATCATCACTAAAAAGTGGTAGAGAGTCCAAGGGCAGCTCAAGGTTTGCCAAGAGTTCCCTGGCAGAAGGTGCCCCAAAGGTGAGTGGCATAGTAATAACAGGGGATGGGGCAGAGGACTCTTGCTGACCGTCCAATGTAAGGGTAGTGTCCGATGATCCAGCCAATGGTTGACTCCTCGTTTGGGAGCTTTGGGCGGTGGAAGTTGAGGATTGGGTAAGCCAATCTAGAACCGCTGGCTGTGTGGTTCTTACATGACCAGTGGGCGTCTGCGGTAGCTGCACCCTGCTGCCATGCCTATTACCACGGCTGCCACCAGGCCTGGTGCTGCCACTTCTCCTACCCTCCCCGCCTGCTGCGGCAGTCCTTGCCTGTGAAGTGCTGGAAGTAGGAGGCTTGGACATAATGATTTGGTCGGTGGAAAATGAAATGAGAATTAAAAAAAAAAATTAAGAAATGAGTTATTGGCCAGAAGCCACAAAGTTTCAATCAGTGATGCTTTGTGGCTTGAGGGCACCCAGCAAAGCAGAAACTGACAGGTTTTGTGGCCCGCCGCCTCACACTCTAAGGAGGGCTTCACTAACTTTGCTGCTATACTTTACTTCAGCTATAACACCTTATGAGAATTCTTAAATTCTTTTTGGTGCGGCTAAACAAAGTTGACGGCACCCAAAAAAGCAGAAACGGACAGGTTTTGTGGCCCGCTGACTTCGCCTCACACTTTTGACAAAGTTCGTAATGAATCTGGTTTGTTATGGTTCTGTTCGCTCATCCCTACAAAAAACGTGTCGATTTTACCACATGATGAACAGTGTAAAGACAATCCCCCACATTTACAAGCTAAATTTTTGAAGAAAAAATGTAAATGCTAAATTTCCATTTTAAGTGTTAATTTGTAGATTACATATTAAAAACTTTTTTCAAAATATATATAACAAAAAATAAATAAATAAATAAATATATATATATATATATATATATATATATATATATATTATAAATAGAATGTTATAGATAGATTATGAGATACATGATAGATAGCACCAATGTTGTTTCAATGTAATAACCTTTGGGCTATGTCCTTAAACAGTCTTTTTTTGGCTGTTCGACAGCCATTGTTTTTAGGCCGAATTACAACCGTTATTTCATAATGGCAGCTGTTATTTGTACAATAATGACCATTCATTATAATGGCTATTATGGCTATAATGGCTATTATGCCTCAAAATGGCCAGAAAAAGACAGTGTGTGTATGAACATAGCCTCAGAGAACTGCCATTGTCTGTTTTTTTTCCCTTCTTTAATTACAGCAGTGCTTCAGATAACATAAACACAGGATAGTTTTTTTCTTGTAATATCATGATATAACTCAGACTAGATTACTCGTAATTATTACAACCTTTATAGAGATTCCTGTGTAAATCTCCAAAAGTAACATTTGCTGTATGTAATTATGATGTAAAGTTGTTATATTACTAAAAATAAATTATTCTGTTCTACTCACCACCTCAGTAGGAATGCCTGTGTGTTCAAAATAATCCTTGACAAGGATAAAATAATGTTTTCTTTGGTAAATTATGTTTTCTGGATATAGCATTTGCTTCACTAATCACCTGTTGTGTAAATACGCTACATAAAATAATGTTAACAATTTTATTACTATCATATTTCTTAAAATAAGTTTTTTAGAGGGAAAAAGTTGTTAGACGGAAAGCTTCATTGGACAATGATCTATTACCAGTATAAATATTCACTTTGAAACTATTAAAGAATACATTCTGTGTAGATAAAAAACAAAATAACAAAAAAAATAAGTATGTTAATTACAAAGTGACCTTCTCTTAACTTGAAATATGCTAATTCACTGTAGAAAAATCTTCAATCCTGGGGAAATTTTTTTTTTCAAGAAAGCGTTTTAAATAATTTAGCATATATAAAGGATGGAATATAGATGGGAATTAAAAATTAATTACTATTTCTGAGTCTTTAAAAGCATCAAAGATTCACTAAAATGATATTGCTAATGAGAATAAGGAGAAACTTCTAAAGCTGTGAGAATGAAACTATGCTGATCTAATAATGACAACAAAACAGGCATCGCTACAAAGTATGTTTTAAATAAAAACATTATATTTTCTATAGAGGTAAAAAAAAATTTGGTCAATAAAGCTATAACTGTGAGCATGCAGTACGTTACATCCATATAAGACATTTGTAACGCTAATGTTAATGAAGGAACTCATTAAACATTGCAAGTTATCAACTTACTGAATATGAAATAATGCTTTTCAAAATGGGTTGAGGCTGTGTTCCCATTATGGGAACATAGTGGGGAAAGTTGGCAGTCTTGTGATATTGACGGCTGCCAATAATGATCATGATGACCGCCTTTCCCTGCTATGTACATGTCTAAGGCCCCTTTTACACGTCTAGAAAATCTGTCTGGATTTCCTTTTAGGAAATCGGGACGGATTTCCAGACCCATAGGCTTACATTAGTAATGGACACCCTTCAGGATTTTTTAGATACTGTCCTATTTTCATCCGGAATTCCGGCATGGACCCCCCCCCCCCATAGAAGTCTATGTGACCGTCAGAATCCCAGGCACTTTCCTGATATACATCAGGAAAGTGCCGGGGATTTTGGATTGGTTGAGAGCCCTCCGCACTGGCACCCCTGCAACCTCAGCACACCTTTCTTCCCGGCACCTGGACCTCAGCACAGGGCTGCCCGCCTCCCCTGGACCTCACCACTCCACTCTGCATGGCTTCCGCAGGGCAGCCCACCGCTCACTCACATCCTACCCCCCGGACCTTACCACTCCACTCTGCCCGGCAACGAGACCTCTGCACAGGGCAGCCCGCCGCCCGATCACCCACGCCCCCCTCCCCTCCCAACTTCCCCAATCCACTCTGCACGGCACCCGGACCTCGCCACAGGGCTGCCTGCCACCCGCTAATACCCCCCTCCCTCACCACAGAGTTGCCTGCCGCCCGACCAGCCTGGGGGACCCTGACACCAGCCATGCATTGGGCTGCCTGGTGCTCGAGCACCCCAACCGCGGCCCCAAACAACCCCTGCTCTCACCCTATCTTGTAGAAGAATATTTCTATGATTTTGCTCATCAAAATCTAGATGTAATAGAGAGGACCCGGTGTAGCAGGCCAGATTAACCCCAGGTGATGCAGTTATTGTCCTAAAAACAAGTTTTAAACTTGCAGCCCCGTGCACAACGGCTGAGGCTTAGAATGTCCATGTATTAGGCTGGCACAACCTCTCCGTCCCTTCTCCCCGCCTCCTGATCATTAGGAATGCTCCAGGCAGATTGTCTTTTATTTATCAGCTGTGTGAATACTGGACATGGGCTGGATCGTTAAGGCACCTGTGCAATGTTCAGACAGGAGAAAATGTTCCAGTGGCATTCCTAATAATGAAGAGGATGGGGAGGAGGGACAGAGAGGGCGTGCCAGCCTAATGCATACATAATCTAGGCCACGGCCGTTGGGCACGGGGCTGCAAGTTTAAAAGTTGTTTTTAGGACAATAACTGCATCACCTGCCGAACTGACCCCTGGACAGATCTTGGATTAAAAGCAGCTATCCAAAGGTCTAAGTGGTTTGGGGGTTCAGATTGTGGGTGCAGAGTCGCTTTAATACATCTTGTACAATTTCTTGCACAATGTATGCCTAAGGCTGGGTTCACACTGCATTTTTTGCAGTCCATTTTTTTCATCCTTTTTTTGAAAACTGTGTTTTTGCAATCCGTTTTTTTTTTTTTCATCCGTTTTTTGCAAACTGGATGAAAAATATGGAATCGTTTGTGTGCCTCCGCTTTGATTAGTTTTTCCATTAACTTCTAAAATAAAAAATGGATCAAAAAATGAATAAAAATGCATCCCTTTTTTTTAACCTCGTTTATGTGTACCCTAAAAAAAGATGCGTTTTTCAATCCGTTTTTTAATTATGAAAGTTAATGGAAAAACTCATCAAAACAGAGGCACACAAACGACTCCTTTTTTAAAAGCAGCATAGCATAGCTTTGTAGACAAGCTGTTTTAGGCTGGATTCACAATGTTTTTTTGCAGTCTGTCTTTTTTTTCATCCGTTTTTTTGCAAAATGAATGAAAAAAAAGACGGACTGCAAAAAAACATTGTTAATCCAGCCTAAAACAGCTTGTCTACAAAGCTATGCTAGGGTAGGATAAAAAAAAACTAAAATTTGCACATGTTAAATCTAATGAAAACTAGTTAATAGAACAAGGCTATTTTAACCCCAGGTATAGTCTGTGGTGGGGTTATACTCTGGCCTGTTACATCGGGACGCCACTTAGTCGGGTGCAAACTAAAGTGAAGGAGAATGGAGCTGTAGAAGCGGAGGTCTGCGCTCTGGAAGCGTGTGCTGATCAAGGAATTCCAGGTCCTGGTGGGGAGTACAAACCACATTCCCCTCCTTGGGGAATAAAACTCTCAATTGACACAGTTGTTTTATTGTAGATTTTAGACATATAGCAACAGTCCACTCTCCATTGTTCTTCTCTTCATATTTTTAGCACTTTTTTTTACAACAATACTTTAGGGAATACAGAGAGAAAAGAGGGGGAAAAGGGGGTCGGGACCCCATTATAGATTCAGTTCAAAACAGTACATACTATAATACATAATGTAGATATAAGTTACACAGTCATAACAGTCTTTTCTAGATATAAAATATAGAGAGGGTCTTAGGTGAGAGGGAGGGAGGGGGGAGGAACCAACAGAACCATCGGAGGGGGGGGGAGGGGAAAGTTGTATAGGAAACAGAAAAAAGAGAGGGAAGTGAGGGGGGGGGGGAGAGGGAGTCCTGCGTCCCACCATATCAAAGACTCAAGAACAAAAATTTAAATGTAAAAGTAAAATGTCCATATACAGATATGTATTGTATATTATAAAACATACTACTTAGGATTGGTTATGTTTTAATAGGGCTATCCAAGGATTCCACACCTTTAAGTAGGCATCATGTGAGAAGTTCTCCCAACTAATAATTTCCTCCAGCCTTCAGGTATCCTCTACCCTTTCAATCCAATGAGATATTGATGGGGGGTTGGTAGACCTCCAATGGAGTGGGATAAACATTTTGGCTACAGCCAGCAAGTGGGTAATAAGAGAACGTTTATTCATACATAGAGAGGGGGTTGGTGCCCATTAGAGTACATATTCCGGGGAAAGTGGGGAATTTGAATTGGGTAGTTTGTAGATCCAGAAGAACACTTGTTTTTTTAGCACTTTTAACCTGGAATTATCAGAAGACAGCATAAAAGTTTACAGCTCTGCTAAAAGTCTGTAAGCAGAAAGCAGAGGTGACAGAGAGATTGATCAATTCCTTCTTCTGCCTCCTACCTTAGCTATGTTCACACACCATTTTGAGCCTTAATTGTACGACTCAAAATACAGCTAAAATTACAGGGGTATTTCCCATAAGTGACCCAGAAGAGGGCCTAAAACTTAGTTTTACAGCTGAATAGAACCACAGAACCTACCAATTAATTGTTAAAAAATGGCATTCTTGCACAGTGACCACTGCACACCTGCAAACAAAGTCTTTTCCGCAATTTTCTGACAAACTGCACTTACTCTATGTTCTGGTTCCTGCTGTAAATTAAATCTCTGTGAGATATATATATATATATATATATATATATATATATATATATATATACATATATATATATATATGCAGTGGTGCCTTGGATTACGAGCATAATTCGTTCTGGGACCGTGCTTGTAATCCAAATCCACTCTTAAACCAAAGCAAATTTTCCAATAAGAAATCACTGATATGCAGACAATTGGTTCCACACCCCAAAAATAATGATTATTCTGAATAACATGTAAAACAGATGAAACAAACATTCAGAAACAGCAGCATATGTGATATTATAAGTTACTATACAGTAATGGAGAGGATTGGAAACACAAGGGATGACAAAGACTGCAGGAAGCATAAAGAAATGAGCAGGGCAGATGTGGGCACATACATGCAGCACTCTCTGTCCAGAGAGAGAGGGGTTACAGCTATGGAGAGATTACCTCCACAGTCCTGTCCCCTGATGTGAGCCTCAGCCTAAAGTGGATCTGCTATGATTTGGAAGGTGAGGGAGACTTCCTGGGTCAGAGTACAGGGCTGTAGACCCCGCTATGCAGACCATGCCCCTCCTTCACTCCCCCTCCCACCCAGTACAGGGAGCTGTTAAACCAAAACAATGCTCTTAAACCAAGTCACAATTTTAGAAAACTGTGAGCTCTTAAACCAAAACACTCTTAAACCAAGTTACTCTTAAACCAAGGTACCACTGTGTATATAAATATTTTTTTAATATATATATATATATATATATATATATATATATATTATTTTTTTTTCAAATATATACCTTTGTATTGAAAATAATTACCTTTTCCCATTGTGTGTTATTTGAATGCTTTCTGTTTTTCACTTTACAGCTGAACAATGCAATGTACATTTTATTTTCATTTGCTTCTCGTAGCCCTCTTTTCCTTTTTTCACAGTATAATGTGAATGTTACATGAACATGTGCCATGTTTCTATCTCAGGAGCAAAACACTCAAGGAATTATACAATTAGCAATGTTACTTCAAAGTCTAAATACATTTATTTTTAATTATACCCATAATGCAGTGAGCAGAGGAATGGAATACTTCCAATTGCTGTAAAATCATTTGTGCTGCTAATTAACTGCTCAAATGGTTATTTTTGGATATGTTTGCACATGCACACATCTCAGGCAATTAGAATTGTGTTTATTCACCTGATGACAACAGAATAATGCTATTTAGATTCCCCCTTGGTTCTCTTCCCTAATTTGATTTAATTGTCTGAACTTAGATCATTATTTTAATTACATATTAAACAAAATACAACCGTTTGTGTGCTGATGCTGTGTGTGAACAGACATGTAGAGCATCGGGTGGTGATATAAATTGCCAATTATAAAGTTTAATAAATCACAGGGAAGCTTCTTTTTTGATGAAAGGGGTACTCTGGACAAAAATTTTTTTTTAATTCAACTGGTGTCAGAAAGAAAGTTAAACAGATTTTTGAATTACTTCTATTTAAAAACTCAAGTATTTCAATACTTATTAGCTGCTGTATGTCCTGCAGGAAGTGGTGTATTCTTTCTAGACTGGCACAGTTCCTTTTTGCTGCCGCCTGTCCAGAGCAGTAGCAAATCCCCATAACAAACCTCTACTGCTCTCGGCAGTTCCCATCAAGGACAGAGGTGGCAGCAGAGAGCATTGTGTCAGACTGGAAAGAATAAACCACCATTTTTTCGTCGGATTCATACAGCAAGGTATGAGGCATACAGAGATATAGTTAAAGGGGTTATCCAGTGCTACAAAAACATGGCCACTTTTCCCCCTCTCTTGTCTCCAGTTTGGATGGGGTTTAAAAATCAGTTCCATTGAAGTAAATGGAGCTTAAAGGGGTTATCCAGCGCTACAAAAACATGGCCACTTTTCCCCCTATTGTTGTCTCCAGTTCAGGTGTGGTTTGCAATTAAGCTCCATTTACTTCAATGGAACTGAGTTTTAAAACCCCACCCAAACTGGAGACAACAGTAGGGGGAAAGTGGCCATGTTTTTGTAGCGCTGGATAACCCCTTTAATTGTAAACCGCGCCTGAACTGGAGAAGAGAGGGGGGAAAGTGGCCATGTTTTTGTAGCGCTGGATAACCCCTTCAAGCCCCATGTACATCTCTAAGGCCCAGTTCACACTTTTATACTGCTGTCCATGGCTACAAACCTGCAGCTACAGGCCATCTTCGCTTTATGTATAAACAGCGACCGTTGTTTGACACAGCCGTTGTTTGCCGTGTCAAACAAAGGCGTCTGTTTGACATGTTCCTGGGGCCGATATTACCATATCAGCCATAGGAACATCTTTTTATTGTATTTAGATTGTGAGCACATTTGGGTATGCCTGCAATCCAATCAACCATTGAAGATAATGCAATACATGGCCACCAGAACAGCCATACATTGCATTCCGGGCAGGAACATTGGCCATTGTTCCAGCATTAGGAGCAGCAAATAATTGTCAATTAATTGTGCGGCCGTGGTGTGAACCCATAGGGGGACATTTATTAAAAATGTCCCCGCATCTCCAGCGCTACGGGGATTTATGTAGAGGCGGACTGCCTCTACATAAATCCCATGCGATTGGCCGAGGACGGGAGTAGGTTTTCGGCGTATCTTTTGGCGGAACGGATGGTGAATCGTGCAGACTCTGAGTCCGCGCCCTCCGTTCCGCCCCCTTCACACCCCCTCCCCGCCCCCCGGCGTACTCGGCGGAAAGTGCCGATTTGAGAATATTTTATTTGCAAATCGGCCATTTGCGAATAAAATAATACGCAAATTGGCAATTAAGCTCCATTTACTTCAATGGAACTGAGTTGTAAAACCCCACCCAAACTGGAGACAAGAGTGGGGCAAAAGTGGCCATGTTTTTGTAGCGCTGGATAACCCCTTTAATCTCCAACCACGGCCATTCTTGTCTTAAAAAATAAACTATGTAAACATTGCCACAAACGGCACTATGGGTGTTTATCTCTAGCTGTTCCCAATGGCATGGAGACATTCATAGGTGAATGATGAACCATGCTGCAACTGAGGTCAGTTAAAGGGCCTGCCAGAATGGATCAGTAATCTGTCTGCAGTTGCCAGTCCGTGAAGGATTTTCCTTCATGGACCATTGGCGCAGGACAGATGAAGAAACATGGATTTGGTGCTCCAAATAAAATATTCTTGGCATTTATTCACTACATACAATACATACGAGCATGAGTTGATATGGAAGTTTATGATGTGGTTTGTTTTTTGTTTTTTTAAAGGCTTTTTTCTCTTCTCTCTGGTGTTTTTGTGTCTCTGTGGCAGTTTTTGCAAAACGCAGCATGCTGAGAGTTTGGTATTCTTCTCCCGTAGACTTTAATGGAATTCTTCAGTTCCACCAAAAAAACACTATAGCCTATGCATATGGCGCTTTTAGTGGTGCTTTTCAGGGAGGAAAATGCCACTCTCTGGACCCCAGGGAGTTAACTTAACCCCCTGTGGGCCAGAGTGTGGTCCAGGGGGGGACAGTCTGGTCCACTGGAGGTTAAATGAACCCCCTGTGGACCAGTCTGTGCTCCGACAGGAAGTGGGTGCAGCAGGGGAGGGCTACCTTACGCTCTGGTCTTCTACTTGCCTTCTTCTCAGCAGCAGCTGAGCAGGGACACTGCTTCAGCAGCTGACTGGCTGAGATGAAACTTGAGCATTCTCATCTCAGCCAATCAGCAGCTGCAGATGCTGATTCGCTTCCTCCATATTTGATGAGGCAGAGCCTGGCACACTTGTGGCTCAGTGTGTCAGGCTCTGGTAAAGCAACAAGACGTCAGGGTGAGTATCAACAGGGCTTCCCTTCTCCCCTGAGCACTGCACTCATCCCAGCAAGAAAAGAGGGGAAAATAACCCCCTTCCTTGCTGGGTACATGCATCCTCACTTAACCCCTTGTGTGGCAGACTGCCAAGATGCTGCCTACTGTAAGGTGTAGAACACCTGTCATAATGATGAGTGTTTTGCTCCTGGACTTTTTTTTGTATGTTTTTCCCTTTTGTTTTTCAGATATCGGTATCCAGAGCATTACGTCGGATTCAGTGGACTACTTCGATTACCATTGTTTTTTTAATAAAATGGTCAAAGAGTTGCCTGGGGGTGTTCTTTTTTTAATAATAGACCTTTCTTTATTGTGTTGTGTTTTTTTGTTACAGGCTTAGTAGTGAAAGCTGTCTGATAGACGGCATCCATTACTAAGTCGGGATATAATATTTCTAACAGTAACACCAAACAATAGAGAAAAGTTTTTTATTCTAAAAATAACACTCTCACACCACTCGTTGACCATTTTATAAAAAAAATAAACATTGGTCATCGATGTAGTCCAACAAATCCAATGTAATCCTCTGGATACCGATATCTGGGGAAAAAAAGGGAAAAACACATATAAAAGGCCAGGAGCAGAACACTTATCATGGTGACATGTATTCTGCTCCTTACAGTAGGCAGCATCTTGGCAGATGCTGCTTACAGTATGGTACACAATTGTGAGGATGTACCATACTGTACCCATCCCAGCAAGGAAGAGGTTTATTGCCCCCCTTCCTTGCTAGGATGGGTGCAGTGCTGGGGGGAGAGTGGGGGTCCTATTGATACCCTGACGTCTTCTTGCTTCAGCAGAGTCTGGCATACTGAGCTACAAGTTTGCTTCTTCAAATATGGAGAAAATGAATCATCGGCTGGAGTCGGGATACTGCTGCTGATTGGCTGAGATGAGGATGCTCAAGTGTCATCTGAGGCAGTCAGCTGCTGAAGCAGTTTCCCTGCTCGGCCACTGATGAGACGAAGACATCCGGAATGGAGCACAGTCTGGCTCACAGGGGGTCATTTAACCCCATGTGGACAAGACTGTGCCGTTCTGCATTACCCTTCCCTTCCCCTGGCACATGTCACACAGAAAAGTGTGTCACTGTTAGTCCTGTCAGCTAACCGCTCCAGCAAAGAAGGGGTCACTTAACCCCTTCCTTTCTGGAGGGGGTGCATTCGGGTTGGAACTTTGACCTGAACATGGAAGTCCATGTTCAGGGATAAACGCCTGACCTAAAATACACCTAAAGTCTCAAAGAGACTTTCACACAAAGTCAAAAAAGCCAGAAAAATGCAATACGTTGCATTGGCATTTTTTATGTCTTTTTTGGGAGCATAAAGTCGCCAACAAAACTTATGTGTGGGGGTTCCCTAATAGCAATAATTAAAAAAAAATAAAACTGAACAAACTCCCACTATTTAGGCTGTGTTCACATATTACAGTCTCATTGAAGTACTGTTGTGGTGCTGTCACGTTACTGTGTACACAGCCCTATAGTCTATCGGAGCAAACGTTATCAACTATCTATTACATTATTGACAGAAATTATACATGTGAAAACAGTACAGGTTCAGTCACATTAGAATCTGCCACATGCAATTTACAATTCTGTTAGCTCCTTCACAACAAATTACACCTGGCAGTCTATTTCTAAGGGGAAACTGACAAAATTTTAAATGCCTATTGGCAAATCTCTGCAAGACTGAATCTGCTCTTTGGACTATCTGAGAAATAAAAACTGGAATCTAATTGATTGGTGTTGTCAGCTTGCCTGTTTTTTCCTTTTAGGTGTTTCACTTTTATAACCCTTCTCCATTCAGTGTTTTTTGTTAAGCGGTAAAATAAAAATACACAAGGTTCTGATACAAACTGGACTCTTTATAAGATATCTGCTTATAATCAGTAGTTGAAATGTTTTGCGCATTACATTGAAAGGAGAACTCCTGCCAAATATAAAAAAAACAGTGTGGCAGGGGTGGTGGGAAAATAATAAAGCAGTGATACTTACCCATCCCTGTACTCCCCCAGTGCAGCTAAACAGCTCACAGTGCCTGTCAGTGACCTGTAACTAACATCAATCCTGTCATGTCGCGACTCAGCTCAGAAATGTCCACTTAGTTATTTACTGAGAGGTTAGTTGCATCAGGAGAACCAAGGAGTTGGTGCGAACCCAGGAAGGGTTCCCTTTCCGATACTGGCTTACAAATATGGATGCAAAACAGGGAGCCAAATATTGCTGTGTGAACTCAGCCAAAGTGTACAAACACAAAGGGCAGCAATTGTGCAGCTGAGGGCCCCTTTTACCACACCACTTGTAAACCATGAATGTAAATACATTCATTTTTATAAAAAGACAATTTAAAACAACTGCAAACATGCATGTATTTTGAATATACCCTAATTCTTTTCACTTTCATTTTACTATCACTTATATGCTATAATATACAGTTTTTTTTACCTTGAACTGCCTTGCTATTGTCTATATTAATGACCTATAAGAACAGTTTTATAACACATACTTGTGCTTTCTCGCATTGTTTTTATTTTTGTGAATCTGCTGACCTCTTCTGGTCACAGGATATTAATCTCTTGCTGAAGTCAATTTTACAGCAGAACATTAATTGTTGGAACGGCTAATACAGCTTCTACTTTTTAATTTGTCAGATTCTTTGGACCACCTATAGATGAGTATTTTAAGTTTGCCAACAAATTTCCAGGGGCAAGTTCTGGCATCTCCAGTGGAAGTGCCCCAGTGACAACATTATACACTGTGCTTGGGACCCCTGCAGCCTTACTGGTCTCAGTAAGAGCAGCCGGGAGTTACACTAAGTACCAGTATCAGATGAGTACAGAGAAATTACTAAATTTGTGTTTTGCTAAAGAACAAATAGTGCACTGAAATGACACACCTTTTTGCTGTTAAAGATTGTGCCGTGAAGCAAAGTTGGTGGTTTCCACTGTAAACTGTAACCCTGCTGCTTCCATGCAACAATGCACACACTTTTCTACAATTCCCCATGCTTGCAGGCTCAGTGTAGACCAACTGCCAGCATGTCCTGGAGATCACAGTTGAACTCACCATTCCTGGCCCACTTTAGTGGGTCGTAACAAATGATGGGTGAACTTACCAAATGTTCTGGTTCAGATGGCTTTATCCATATTTTCCAGGACTCCCTAGGGCTGTCCATTTTGACACCAATCAAGAGTCAAATGTTCAGGTTTGTTAATCTCACTTACCACTAGCCATAACCAAGGGTAGCAGAAATTTAAAAAATGCATGCACATGGGGGATTAATAAGTCTATATATTTCTCACACAGTACGAAGTCCGAAACTTTTGACATATCTTAAATTTCATAGAATGCATTTGTTTAGACCTACTTTTCTTAATTATGTAATACTTTTAATTTAGAAAGCTGGCTACTATGAAATTGTACCAGTGCATTCTGGTACTAAATGCAGGTGAAGAATGTTATTAAAGTATTGTATTGCCCCCCAAAAGTTATACAAATTACCAATATACATTTATTACAGGAAATGCTTGTAAAGTGCTTTTTTCCCTGCAATTACTACTGCATCAAGGCATCACTTCCTGGATAACATGGTGATGTCACGACCCGACTTCCAGAGCTGTGCGGGCTGTGGCTGCTGGAGAGGATGATGGCAGAGAGATGTGTCTCTCAGTGTCCCCCTGCCACCATCCTCTCCAGCAGCCACAGCCTGCACAGGTCTGGGAGTCGGGTTGTGACATCACCATTTTATCCAGGAAGGGAAGCCTTGATGCATTTCCTGTAATAAATATATATTGGTGATTTGTATAACTTTTGGGGGGACAATACAATACTTAAAAAAAATAAATTGATGGACTTCTTTATCTAACTATAATAGCACAAAAGGGGACATTTTACTAGGTGGGTGTGCACAGAAGGGACATTGTTACTATGGGGGTACAACAGGGGCATTATTACTATATGGAGGGCACAGCATATTACTTTATCCATTCCTGTGTAACATTAAGTTTGTCCTTAGGCATAATTCTTGATAAATAAACTATTACTTGCATTACACATTTTAAGGTAATATTACACCACATTTCACCAGAATGCATAGTGAGAAGCCTGTCAGTCATATTCAGCCACAACAGACTCATCACAAACCTACAGTGGTAACAAAGCAAAGCACTTCATTCCCATCTGCATTCTGCTCATCAGGCTTTAAAGTCTGCGCTACTCCCTGCTGCTCCTCCCCAGGTGCTGAGAAAAGATGAATCAAGTCATGGGAAACTTTAATTGGCATCCAGAGGATTACGTCAGATTCGATGGACTACATCGATGACCAGCAATTTTAAAATGGTCAAAGAGGCGTGTGAGGGTGTTCTTTTTTTAATAAAAGACTTTTCCCTACTGTGTTGTGTTGTTTTTTTTACATTTTATTTCAGACTTAGTAGTAGTTCAGGACCCAGTGTTAGCTGGTATAAAATGGCTGGTATAAAATAACCCCCCATTATTACCCCGGTACCCATTAAACATGGAGCATTGGGAAGAGCCAGTACCAGTAGTCCCAGAGCATCAAATTTGGCGCTTCTGGACTGGGCAGCGACATAGCTTCTCCGGACCACAAGCCACGCTCCTTGGACCGTCACCTGGTCTTGCCATCCAGTGCCTCATCCCCCATATCCACAGTGTGGACGCCATCATCCTACCTGGATCCGCTCTTCCAGGACTCCTAGATAAAGGTGCCTTAAACGAAACGTCGGATTTTGTCTGTGTCTACCAATGTTACAAAATAAATGATGCACAAAAGCACTTGCATTTGAATACTCTAGACTACCTTGTCTTCAAGTGAACCAGTGGATTACTATCTATACCAATAACATTTTCAGCAACACGACAAACTACTGACTACTGACAGCAGATTTGGGGGTAGTCGTATAGAGTATGTGTGCAACTGGTGCTGGTTCTTTTTTTAAGGCACCACATCCACAGGGCACAGCACAATGAGGATAGGTATAGCTGAACTACAGATCCCAGCCAGCCAAGAGAATGCCAGCAACAGGACAAATTGATTACTGACAGCAGTTTTGGGGGTAGACGTATAGAGTACATGTGTAACTGGTGCTGGTTCTTTTTTTAAGGCACCCATTGCACAGGACACTGCACAGTGAGGATAGGTATAGCTGAACTACAGATCCCAGCCAGCCAAGGTTATGTCAGCAACAGGAAAAATTGACTACTGACAGCTACAAGTCCAAGCCAGCAGCCAAGAAAAAAAATATATGTTTTGAAAAATTTAAGCCCTTAGGACTGTTGGGTTCTTTGTGTGCAATTCCTGCCTAACCGCACACTAATTTCCTGCCTAACACGCTCCCTGACAGACAGCAGCTCTCTCCCTAATCTCTTCCAGCCTGCAGCTGAAGCGAGCATCGTGGGATCTTATTCTTATATGCCAGGTCATCTGATCTGGTCAGCCAATCGCTGCTATCGACATGTAAGGTTGCCACGTTATACTACGAGGTCCCAAAGACTCTCCTGCATGATGATTGACTGAAAAAAAGCAGCCAAACATGCAGAAAGGGGAAGATGCCATTGTCTCGAGTATCATGAGATGCGCGTCCGAGTAACGAGCACCATCGAGTTCCCTAATACTCAAACGAGTACCAAGCTCGGACAAGCATGTTCCTTCATCTCTAGTCATCATTTAAGTTTTCAGACCACAGTTGGTTAGAAGAAGGAGTCGGAGAAGTGTGCTTACTCTCACATAATGTACACTCACAGTGTTATTTAGATCTGAGAATGAAGTGCATGGACTTCTTCCAGCTTGTTCTTCTGATCAGCCGCAGTCTGAATACTAAAACTTTTGACTAGTCACTATGAGGGTTTTTTTTATGATAGGTAAATATTTACTTACATGGGTGATTTAAAGTCTTATTATTTTTGAGCCATTTATGAAGTAGTCCACGCTAGAGTCAAAGTTTCATTTTGCTTATTACATTGGGTATAGTTTATGTTTTATTACATAGCTTGATCATTTATTTGTAATTTATTGCACTCTAAATAATTAATTTCTGTTTTCTGGTTAATTTTTCAGTATTGCTTTAACTTTGTACACATGAGCAACCCAGCAGTGCCATGACTTTATAGCAATTCATATACTTTTATGAAGATAAAATTCTCATATCCCAGTGGTGATAAAAACATGAAGGAAAGGCTAAAAATTGAGTGAATGCTTTATTTGACACCTTTCTTCAGTAAGACTCAACAAGAAATATCAGGTCAGGAAGAATGTTCATTACACAGCTTTGTGTCAGACTCAAATATCAAGATGACAGGTTAAGTGAAAATGTCCACTGGGAAAATCAGATCTATGATTACTTAGCTGTCTGAAGACCTCAGCGCAACTAGGGGGGGCAGGTGAAACCCCACTTCAATTGTATGTCAAGACAGTAGAATGGAGAGATCAGTATTAAATGTGCTTTTGTTATATTCTTTTTGTCAAGTAAAACATAGCAGCTTAACTTTAAGGGTATAGTGGATTTTACTAAAGATGGATTGGACAGGAACTCCGACTGTTTCAGCTATTATATCTATATCATAAAAATGAAAGTCTGTCTGTCTGTCCTCTCTAGACTTCCGAACGCCTGAACCCTTTGACCCCAAATTTGGCACACAGATACATTGAGTGCCCGGGAAGGTTAGAGTGAAGGTTCCGTCCTTGCCAGATGTACAGGAGGGGAGGGGCACCCCATAGAAATGACTGGGAAAATCTCCACACTGCACACACAGGTGACATAATTAGTGCTGCAACTTCCCAGCAGTAATGGCAGTTGGAAGCCTTAGCAACCAATAGGATTACTACTTTCATTTTTAAAGGGAGCTGGAATCTGATTGGTTGCTAGGGGCAGGTACCTCATAACATCCACAGAAATAAATGGTAGAACCCCTACTCCAACTGTACAGTACAGGTATACAGGACCCAACCCCAACTATACACTACAGGTATACAGCACCTCCACCAACTATATACTACAGGTGTACAGGACCTCCACCAACTATATACTACAGGTATACAGGACCTCAAAACTATACATTACAGGTATACAGGACCTCCACCAATTATACAGTACAGGTATACAGGACCCCAAAACTATACACTACAGTTATACAGGACCTCCACCAACTATACGCTACAGGTAAAAAGGACCTCTACCAACTATATACTACAGGTATACAAGACCTCCACCAACTATACGCTACAGGTATACAGGACCTCCACTAACTATATATTATAGGTATACAATATCCCAAAACTATACACTACAGGTATACAGAACCTTTACCAACTATACACTACAGGTATACAGGACCTCCACCAACTATATACTATAGGTATACATGACCCCAAAACTATACACTACGGGTATACAGGAACTTCACCAACTCTATACTACAGGTATGCAGGACCAAAAACTATACACTACAGGTATACAGGACCTCCACCAGCTACACAATACAGGTATACAGGACCCCAAAACTATAAACTACAGGTATACAGGACCCCTTGAACCAGGCTCTGTATAAATTCTTATCACAAGACATCTCAGTTTGGTTTATTTCTAATGTGCATAAGCTACAATTTACATAAACAGTGCAGAAGTGTTGGGGTATATAGTGTATATAGGGCTCCTGTCGATTTCCCTTAAACAAAAAAAACACACTGACACTTTATACCCGGGCAGCGCCGGGTACATTTTCTAGTATAACATATAACACACCAGAGTAATATATAACTAACACTTCGTATTTTAAAAAAAAAAGTGAGCACCCAAAGCAGCTAAATACATTTTCATCTCATTATCCATAGCATTTAAAATAGCCAATGCAAATGTAAAGGGACTAAACAGCCCACACAGAAGATCAATGATGTGGAGAGAATGCAAATCTAGAAACAGCATTTTCAATGCAAAACAAACAAATGTACCAACAAAACAGCAGGCCCTGTTTACAAAATGTTTTCATCCAATAAAGGAGCACTCCAGTTTTAGTTTTTTTCCCCATATAATGGACACTCCCTAGTCCATCTATTTAATGGACTAGGGAGTGCCGCTACATTCATGGATTTCATTATTGCCACTGGGTCATATAATCACTAGCCAGAAAATATCACAGTGTTTAATGTGTCAAAGGAAGTGATCTGTCCTGGGCCAGATGACTTCTTGTAGACTGCAAGCAAATGGAAGGTATCAGAAAGGGTGGTGGAAGCAAAGTATTACGCTTGTGTTTCTGGCAGGGGCCAATGGGTCACACATCTGACAGAAGCTGTTGAGTCCCAACACAAATTGGAGTGAAATCCACCAGGGTGTACCTGTCCAGTGGGGCTAAGTTGCAATACCACACAAAACCTGTACTGTTTTTAAAAGAGAGCTGCTGTGTTTTCCTTTAAGAAAGTGACAGAAGGCCTGACTATCTACTGTATATAAGAGGTTTATTGTACTTTAGTATTTATGACAAGATTCAGCTTATTTTGCAGCATGATGGTTGCTATGTCTACTCCCTACTGACACTGACCTTCATCATGTTTTTCAATTTAATTCCTGCTTTGTTTTCTACAAACAATTAGTACTGTGAGCTATAATTGCAATGCAATATATATATTTATATATCACTTGGATAGCATATATTCATCCAGATTCTATAACATGTTCTCTCTGTTATTGTTGTCCAGTATCTAAGCTTTTTTTTATATACGGAAGCACATACATTGTTTTGCGCCTAGAAATGCACACAATTGATTTTTTAAGTGTAGGACACTCAAAGAACTGTAGTAAAAGCTTTAATTTACCAGCGAGTGGTGTTTACAGATCAGTCCAGAACAGGGCCGGGAGAAGGAGTTTTGGTGCCCTAGGCAGAGAAGGCAAATGGCGCCCCCCCATGTTATCAGAATCCGCACACTGTATTGCAAGCCCCAATACATTAAGTAGTTACGTTATAGCATTCTCACCACCATGCAGTGATTACATATTTGCTTTGTACAAAACTGAAAGATATGACCAATGATACCATTACGTAATACCGCCACACCATGACCACTATCACTACAGACTCTATAACAGAGTTCAGTTACATCCAGTTGCTCACTGGTAGCGTCTTCTCTGATCAGAGTCTGTCACATTTTCTCTTTTTCTCCATCCAGCGTGGGCCACCAAGATGTCTTCCCCGGCTGTGAATCTTTTCTCCAGAATCTGCCAGAGAAACATTTTAGGCTTTAAAACATACAGTACTTAGGTCCCCATTACCCCTATATAGTAGTTACACCCCTCTGTGCCCCCAAATTTTAAGGTTTCCCTGTGCCCCAGTATAATAGTAAGGCCCCTCTGTGCAGTCCCAATGTGGTATAGACCCCTGTGTGTTGCCCCCAGTAGTATATAGACCCCTGTGTGCTGCCCCCAGTAGTATATAGACCCATTGTGTGCTGCTCCCAGTAGTATATAGCCCCCTGTGCATTCTAACAGTAGTATATAGACCCCGTGTGCTACCCCAGTAGTATATACACCCCTTGTGTGCTGCATCCAGTAGTATGTAGACCCCCTGTGTGTTCCCCCAATAGTATATAGATGTCACGGCCGCGGCGGCAGCGGCCCGTGTTCCGGGCCGCCGCCGCGACCTCCTCCTGCCCCATGCAGCCGCCGGGGTCCTTGTGCAGGGACCCGGCGCGGCTGCTAGTTCGGCCCCTGGGGGCGCCTCACCTCTCCTCCGCTCCTGTCTCTCACTGTGCCGGACGGCGCGGGCGTCCCCGCCTCCTAGGGCGCGCGTGCGCGCCGGCTGTCTCAGATTTAAAGGGGCAGTGCGCTCCTAATTGGTCCACATGTCAATCACTCCCCTATAAGTTCCAGCTCTGCCCCCTTCCAGGTGTTGGAGCCTCTACATGCTTCCCATAGCGTTTGGCCCAGCTCCCTGTTGTTCCTGACCTTAGTCCTTGTCCCTTGTTCCTGTCTTCTGTCCTTGTCCCTAGTTCTTGCCCGCTGCCTTCCCATTGTTCCTGAGTCCTGTCCGCCACCTGCGATTCACGTCTACAGGCCCCTACAGGCCCTCACGTCTACAGGCACCATCTCCTGCCTACTGCTCCTGCCACGCCTCGCCCGCCGTCACTAGCAACCAAGCCAGGGGTAGCGACCTGGGGGTCCCCTGCCGCAGCAAGTCCATCCCGCCTTGCGGCGGGCTCTGGTGAAAACCAGCGGCCCCTTAGACTCCGCTCCCTGGTGAGGTTAGTGCCATCGCTGGTGACGGTCCAGTGGATCCACTACTCCAGGCGTTACAATAGACCCCTTTTTGTGCTCCCCCAGTAGTATATAGACCCTTGTGTGGTGTCCCCAGTAGTATATAGACCCTTTGTGTGCTGTCCCCAGTTGTTTATATATCCCCTGTGTGCTCCCCCGGTTGTATATCTGTCCCCTGTGTGCTCCCCCAGTTGTATATATGTCCCCTGTGTGCTCCCCCAGTTTTATATATGTCCCCTGTGTGCTCCCCCAGTTGTATATATGTCCCTGTGTGCTCCCCCAGTAGTTTATAGACCCCTGTGTGCTGTCCCAGTAGTATATAGACCCCCTGTTTGCTTCCCTCAGTTGTATATATATCCCCTATGTGTTACCCAGTAGTATATAGACCCCGTGTGCTTCCGGCAGTTGTATACAGTGAACACACTGAAGGCATCAAAACTATGAAATAACACATGTGGTTTTACTGTATATACTTAAGAAAAAAGTGTGAAACAATATTCTAGGTTCTTCAAAGTAGCCACCTTTTGCTGTGAATACTGCTTTGCACATTCTTGGCATTCTCTTGATGAGCTTCAAAAAGTAGTCACCTAAATGGTTTTCCAACAGTCTGGAAGGAGTTTCCAGAGATGCTTAGCACTTGTTGGCCCTTTTGCCTTCACTCTGCGGTCCAGCTCAGCCCAAAGCATCTCAATTGGGTTCAGATCTGGTGACTGTGGAGGCCAGGTCATCTGGCGTAGCACCCCATCACTCTCCTCCTTGGTCAAATAGACCTTAGACAGCATGGAGGTGTGTTTGGGGTCATTGTCCTGTTGAAAATTAAATGATGGTCCAACTAAACGCAAACCAGATGGAATAGCATGCTGCTGCAATTTTCATAATCATGAAAATACAGAAAACTCTTTGAATGAGAAGGTGTGCCCAAACTTTTGTTCTGCACTGTATATATCCCTGTGTGCTGCCCCCAGTTGTATATATGTCCCCTGTGTGCTGCCCCCAGTTGTATATATTTTTATGTATATATATATTTATGTATATACACACACAGATGTATACACACCTATGTATACGCACACATTTACAGTATTTATATACACACACACACACTTATGTATACGCACACATTTATGCATATATATACACAAAGGAACGCACTTATGTATATGCACACATTAATGCATATATATATACACATAGGCACACACTTATGTATACAGATACACACATTTACAGTATATACACACACACAGGCACACACTTATGTATACACACAGATACACACATTTATATACAATATATACACACACAGGCACGCACTTATGTATATACAAACAAACACAAACACAGACACAAAACACCTATCTCTCAGCTAGGTGTGTGGAGCTTGCACTTTCTCTTTTTCTCCCCATCCTGGGATGGATCTGATGATGATGGTGATGATGATGATGATGATGATGATGCAGATGAGCGGCTGACAGGAGAGGCCCAGGACACAAGGCACAGGCCTACACTTGCTGGTCACCATGTGTGGTTTCTGCAGGCTACCCTTTCTCACCTCTTCCTCCTCTCTAGCCGGACAGCTACTGTAAGTAGCTCCCAGAGGCTGAAGAATGTGCAGCAGGGAATGTGACTAATGCTGCACATTCCTCCCCTCTTGGGTCCTGGAGAAGGTCAGAGCCTACTCGGCCAGAGCAGTGTCCCCAGCAGGGAGCTCCCCCTCCTATGTACAGCAGTATCTGAGGACTCACAGGCGCTGTGAATCTCCTGGCATGGGGCTAATGTAACCAGCTCCTGTTTGCTGCTTCCGGGTTCGGCCTGGTGCCCCCTGTCATTTGGCGCCCTAGGCCATCGGCTACCCCTGCCTACTCTTTGTCCCGGCCCTGGTCCAGAATGGGACCGGGATAGCATGTCTCTTCCCAGTAGCTCTTAATTTGTTCTAGTACATAACTATCAAGTACATAAGTGGGCTTCAGTAGTCCAGTCCCATGCTGGGTTTGGCAATGTAAAGTGTTGTGCAGTAGTCAACTGAGTGACCTAGTCACAAGTCCCAGTGGATCAGGTTGTAGAGTTTCACAAGGACTTCCAAGGAGATCTCAGGGAGGCCTTTGGTTTTCATAGCTACCACCGAGGCTGTGTGTTCACTTTATACAGCCCCAATGGTGAATAGAAGTGAAATTATCCCTCTGTTCCTTTTTATAGATGCTGCAATCCTACTGACTACAGCATCTATAGGCTTAACTGCCGGGATTTGAGCACAGCAGTTTATGCACCTGTTTCATCCAAGGGGCCCAACTGTACATAAGCAGGAGTGCAATGCAAAAATGGGCATACAGTTACATTCCCGTTGCTGAAGGGGTTAAGAGAATGGGTGGGCTACAGTACAAATACAAATTATCAGGCTTGGAGTTATTTAGTTTAGAAAAAAAGGCATCTTTGTAGGATGTAATCACAATGTATAATATATAAATCAAGAGTATAAAGATCTTTGTAGTGATCTTTTTACACCTAGACCTGTAACCATGAAAAGGGGGCAACATCTACATCTAGAGGAAAAAAGGTTTTACCATGAGCTGGGATGGGAATTCTTTACTGTAAGAGCAGTGAGACTGTGGAACTCTCTGCCACAACTCATTTATTTATTGTGCTTATTGTGTATATTTTGAAGCTGTTTTGTACATATTATTTATGGATGGATTTGAAGTCTACTTGGGCATCCCAACACTTTGCTCTTTAAAGGGGTACTCCCCTAAAACATAACTTTTGATATGTTGCTGACCATGGTGAGACTAACAATTCATTCTATACTTGTTATTATCTATCCAGTCTCCTTCCCCCAGTTCTCAGCTGCCGTTTTCTGCTGAAAATTCAAAAATCTGTGTGAGCCTTTCTCTCTGTCTCCCCCTCCTCCATTTTAAGATGGCTGATGTCAACAAGCCCTGACTGGCTTTAACTGCAACACTGTATTGTTATAATGCTGGGAGAGTAATTACATTGAGGTCATTAGCAACGTAACCTCGGAATACTCTCCCAGCATTATAAAGAAGCTACAAGGTTGTAGATAAAGCCAGTCAGGGACTTGTTTACATCAGCCATCTCAGAAGGAGGGGGGGGGGGCAGAGAGAAAAGCTAACACACAGATTTTTGTGTCTTCAGCAGAAAGCAGCAGCTGAGCACTGGAGGAAGGAGACTGAATAGATAATAACAAGTATGGAATGAATTGTTAGTCTCACCATGGGCAGCAAGATATCAAGAGTTATGTTTGAGTGGAATATCCCTTTAACTCTTGCATTTTGAGAGGACTTTTTATTACTGTATACAGTGGGGAAAATACATATTTGATACAATGCAGATTTTGCAGGTTTTCTCACCTACAAAGAATGGAGATGTCTGTCATTTTCATGTTTGCATTTTTTCTCTCCTCCCCTTCTAAGAGCCATAGCGCTTACATTTTTCCACCTACAGGGCTGTTTCATGCGTCACAATATTTAGTTTTTATTAGTTATCATATTTAATTAAATTTTTTTGTATTTCTTTTTATTTTTTATTTTTTTTATAAATGTGACAGATCAGCAATCCTGGCACTTTTTTGTCTTTTCATTTATGCTGTTTACCATATGGAAATAATATTGTTATATCTTAATAGATCAGACAATTGCGCACACTACCATATGAAATATTTTTATTTTTACATGTTTGGCCAGGTTCAGACTATGTAAGTGTGCGGCTGTATTTGCGGCGGTATTTTTGGTGGTTCATGCGTATGCTGGAAAGTATAGGATATACGGCTGCACAGTGCACACTATGTATGAATCTACGGCCCGATCGTAAACGGACCCGTAAAAAATTAACAAGACCATTGTTTGCGGCTGGAAACGCGGCCGTGGATTGACAGGCGGTCCGTACGGAGTACTTCAAAAATAGCCGGCAATGATGCCGAATGCCGATGCCTCTAATAGTTAATATATTAAATTAATAAAACACATTTTCTTTGTAATAAAGTCCCTTTCGTTGTTCAATAATTTAATTCTAACGAATCCATCATTTTGCAATTAAATATACTGTTAAAATAAATATATATAAATAAATGTATATTTATATATATATATATTTATTTTTTGACAGTATATTTAATTGCACAATGATGGATTCGTTAGAATTAAATTATTGAACAACGAAACTGAATTTATTTAATCGAAAATGTGTTTTATTAATTAAATATTAATTAGTACAGGAAGTTCCATAAGCCGTTAATTCATATTGCCGGCAATAGAGCTTTCTGTACTAATCATCACTTTACTTTAATGAAAACATCAAATGTTTCTTCTAATTATGTTATGACAATAGCATTATTAGAAGAAACATTTAGAATTATATGTGCGCTCAGCTGATTGGCTGATCGGCTGAGCGCACATATAATTAGCCGGTCCGCAGTACAGTGACTTCATTGTGCTGCGGACCAGCGAAGAGGACACATCGGGGTGAGTATAGAGCTCTCCCCACCCCCTCCCCAGCACTGCACCCCTCCCAGCAAGGAAGGGGGGTCAGTTAACCCCTTCCTTGCTGGGATGGGTGCAGTCTGGCCCCCAAGGGGTTAAGGGGGATGCAATACATCCTCCCTTAACCCCTTGGGGGCCAGACTGTAAGCAGCGATCTGTAAAGATGCTGCATACTGTAAGGAGCACAACACCGCTCACAATGATGGGTGTTGTGCTCCTGTTTGTGTGTTTTTTGTGTGTTTCTCCCTTTTTGTTTTTCAGATATCGGTATCCTGGGGATTACGTCGGATTCCATGGACTACGTCGATGACCAGCGTTTTTTTAATGTTTTTTTTTTTTTTATAAAATGGTCAATGAGGGGTGTGGGGGTGTTTTTATTTGAATAAAAAAATTTTTTAACTTGTGTCTTGTCTTTATTTCTTTACTTTATAGACTTAGTAGTGGAAGCCGTCTAATAGATGGAATCCATTACTAAGTTGGGGCCTAGTGTTAGCCGGTATAAAATGGCTAACACTAACCCCCTATTATTACCCCAGTACCCAATGCCACCAGGGGTACTGGGAAGAGCCGGGTGCCAGTGGTCCCGGAGCGTCAAAATTGGCGCTCCTGGACCGGGCGGCAGCAGGCTGGTAAGATTTAGGCTGGGGAGGGCCTAAACCAATGGCTCTTCCCACCCTGGTGTTACCAGGCTGCTGTCGTTTGGTTTTTAACCCGGCTGGTTATAAAAATAGGGGGGACCCTATGCGTTTTTTTTTAAAATCAATAATTTTAAAAAACGCATAGGGTCCCCCCTATTTTTATAACCAGCCGGGTTAAAAACCAAACGACAGCAGCCTGGTAACACCAGGGTGGGAAGAGCCATTGGTTTAGGCCCTCCCCAGCCTAAATCTTACCAGCCTGCTGCCGCCCGGTCCAGGAGCGCCAATTTTGACGCTCCGGGACCACTGGCACCCGGCTCTTCCCAGTACCCCTGGTGGCATTGGGTACTGGGGTAATAATAGGGGGTTAGTGTTAGCCATTTTATACCGGCTAACATTAGGCCCCAACTTAGTAATGGATTCCGTCTATTAGACGGCTTCCACTACTAAGTCTATAAAGTAAAGAAATAAAAACAAGACACAAGTTAAAAATTTTTTTATTCAAATAAAAACACCCCCACACCCCTCATTGACCATTTTATAAAAAAAAAAAAAAAAACGCTGGTCATCGACGTAGTCCACAGAATCCCCAGGATACTGATATCTGAAAAACAAAAAGGGAGAAACACACAAAAAACACACAAACAGGAGCACAACACCCATCATTGTGAGCGGTGTTGTGCTCCTTACAGTATGCAGCATCTTTACAGATCGCTGCTTACAGTCTGGCCCCCAAGGGGTTATGGGAGGATGTATTGCATCCCCCTTAACCCCTTGGGGGCCAGACTGATGTCAGACTGCATCCATCCCAGCAAGGAAGGGGTTAACTGACCCCCCCTTCCTTGCTGGGAGGTGTGCAGTGCTGGGGAGGGGGTGGGGAGAGCTCTATACTCACCCCAATGTGTCCTCTTCGCTGGTCCGCAGCACAATGAAGTCACTGTACTGTGGACCGGCTCTTTATATGTGCGCTCAGCCGATCAGCCAATCAGCTGAGCGCACATATAATTCTAAATGTTTCTTCTAATAATGCTATTGTCATAACATAATTAGAAGAAACATTTGATGTTTTCATTAAAGTAAAGTGATGATTAGTAGAGAATGCTCTTTTGCCGGCAATATGAATTAACGGCTTATGGAGCTTCCTGTACTAATTAATATTTAATTAATAAAACACATTTTCGTTGAAATAAAATCAGTTTCGTTGTTCAATAATTTAATTCTAACGAATCCATCATTGTGCAATTAAATATACTGTCAAAAAATAAATATATATATAAATATACATTTATTTATATATATATATATTTATTTTAACAGTATATTTAATTGCAAAATGATGGATTAGTTTAAATTTAATTATTGAACAACGAAAGGGACTTTATTACAACGAAAATGTGTTTTATTATTTTAATAGATTAACCATGAGAGACATCGGCATTAGTGCAGAGGATCGCAAACCCCGGTAATAGCAATTCATGTAAACTGTGTTCCCTGCTTTCCCAGATGCATCCAGAGGTGTTTGCATCACTTTCTTAAGATTTTATTTGTTATTTTTAGTTGAACCAGATTTCCAAGTAAATGACCGTATGTTTTGAGCCGCATGTCTATTTTTTCCCACGGCCGTAGTTTCATCTGCACATTTACAGCCGCATAAAAAATACACCTGCACAGTTACATAGTGTGAACCTAGCCATAATCTGTAAACTAGTAAAGGGGGGGGTGAATTTAAAGGTAATCTGTAAGCATCTGGACCGAACCCGAGGTGCTGACAGTGTAGTATAGGTGTGTGTCCCTTTGTGTGCATGGTCCCCATCTACAAAGCCTCTGTGCGGTAGGTCTTTTACACTCTTTAGAAACTCACTCTAACCAAGTGTCAAAGAGGAGTAGTGGCTTGGCTTTTGTGATGCACCTCAACACACCTAACCACTACTTCCTCCTCCCCATTTTCATGCATATTTACCCATTTGCCTGCCTCCTGCTCCCCGTTGCCAACAAATAGTTGCGCACATGCGCTGTTGCTGGCAAGGGCTTCCAGCTGACTTGCCAGTTCGTGCATGCACCAATGATTCGCTCGGGAAGGGGGGGTTGTGCTCCTGGTTACGTCATTTGTGCATGCGCCGTAGCGTGAAATAGCAGTACATGCGCATTTAAAGTTCCAACTGAGGGTACTGGCCTTAGGCCCTCAGTGTGCATGCTACGCTCTCCTGCCCCAATGGCCCATGAGCGAACGGCATTATCAGGAGCGGACCCCCCCCCCCAGAGGGAATCACCGGCACAAGTGCAAACTGGCAAGTCAACAAGTGGCCCTTGCCAGCAAAGATATGCGTGCAATTACATGACAGCAATGGGGAGCAAGAGACAGGCTAATGGGTAAATATGCATGAAAACAAGGGAGAGGAAGAAGTGGTGAGGCGTGCCGAGGTGCGGTACAAACACCAAGACACTACTCCACTGGTTAAAGTGTGTTTGTAAAGAGTATAAAAACTCTACTGCACAGAGGCTTTACAGACAGGGACCATGCACACAAGGGGGCACACACCTATACTACACTGTCAGCACAAAGGGGCCGGTCCGGGTGGTGACAGATTCTCTTTAACTTTTATTGGGCTAAGGGCTTTTTCATATTTTAAAAATATTTTTTAACATTTCTTTTTAACACTTTTTACACGCTTTAACACGCTTTAAAGCACAAGGTATCCACAACCACAACAGCACAAACTTGACTGTAAAGAGTGGGTGCCCGTCTCACCACACTGGCCCAGGAGTGGCAGAAAGTCCAAGCGAAGAGATGGAGAGAGTGCTTTTTCCATTTCTTCACTATCTCTGTATGCTTATATGATAGTAGAAAACCATTGGTTGAGCAGACAAAGCCAATGAGTGTAGCCTGCACAATTATCTTGCATTATCATGCATCCCAAGTGATTATTTCATATTTGCAGTGACACACTGACAGCAATATGGTTAGACATAATAGCAGGATCTATTTCAAAGTTAACCAGCTCTAATAACCAGGGAAAAAGAGAGATTAAGTTAAAGATGTAAAATAAGGTGTCATGGGAAATAAGATAAAAACAGGCATAAATCTTAGGTGGAGAATCTGCATCCTCCCAGCACTCATTACCATTGCCTGAACCTTGTCGTATTCCCATATCTGCTTACCACATGAAAAGAACTGTATAAGAATAAGGCAACTGATCCTCTAGGAAGACTGTTGTCTATTCATTATAATGTGTACTGCATTGTGAAATGGTTTTAAAGTTTTGTGATAATTAAATAAAAAATACAAGCTATATTCTAATACTAAAATATAAGCATAAGTTATTTTTTTTATATAGGTTTAGGCTGGGTTCACACACAGTATATTTTTTAAGTCAGTATTGTGGTCCTCATACTGCAACCTCAACCAGGAATGGATTGAAAACACAGAAAGGCTCTGTTCACACAATGGTGAAATTGAGTGGATGGCCGCCATATAGCGGTAAATAACCGACATTATTTCAATACAACAGCCGTTGATTTAAAATAACAGCAAATATTTGCTATTAAATGGCGGCCATCCACTCAATTTCAACAGTGTGTGAACATAGCCTGTTTGTGTTTTCAATCCACTCCTGGTTGAGGTTGCAATATGAGGACCACAATACTGACTGAAATATACGTAGTGTGTGAACCCAGCCTTAGGCTATGTTCACACTACGTAAAAGTACGGTCATAGTTGCCGTCTGCAACAACGGCCGTACTTTGTACGGAGTGGAACACTGCCTATTCTTCTATGGAATCCTGCCAGAGCGTATACACTTAGTATACGCTCCGGCCGGGATCCTATGTGGCGCTGCAAACAACTGACATGTCAGTGAATTGCGGCCACAAAAAGACCTGTCAGTTCACACAATGAAGCGAGCGGCTCCGGCCGCTTGCTTCATTGTGTGCTATGAGAGTTCTGATGCGGGTGCGCACTGATGTCCCCGCATCAGAACACTGCAGCCGGAAAGATCATCCGGAAGGTACCTAAAGTGACACTGTCACCTCCTTTTTGCATTCTGACATCTCTACACAAGTGTAATGGGTAAATTTAGCGGTTTTAATACCTTATTTTATATCATACGTCATGGTGTTTGTTCAAGTAAAAAGTCATCTTTTATCAACAGCATTAGCGCCACTTAGCCCCGCCCACAGCATCACAGTTGGCCCCTCCCCCTTGCCATTGGAACAGGCTGACCGAAAGGTCTAGACCCCACCCCCTTTACGTCGACCAACCAATGCCGTTGTAGGCGGGGCTAAGTGGTGCTAATGCAGCGAGGCCACACCCACTTAATACAATCTGCAGTTTATAAAAGGACACTTTTTACTTGAACAAACACCATTACGTATGATATGAAATAAGGTATGAAAAACGCTAAATTTACCCTTTACACCTGTGTAGAGATGTCAGAATGCACAAAGGGGGTGACACTTTAAGTCACGGATTACAGAATGGCCGGTCTCTTACGCCGTGTGAACATAGCCTAATACTTCAAAAGTGCACTAGATGCTTTCCCAGATAGAACATCTTAGTGTTAAAAGCAAGCAAAACTAAGGTTATGTTCCCACAATTTCTTTTTTGTCCGTTTGACATCCATCTTTTAGAATGGCCATCATTTTGTGATTAATACATGCAAATTATTATTCATAAATTCAAAAATAAATTCTGTTTGTGCAGAAACAAATATACTTATGTGCCACCACAATGATACTAGTCATGCTTCAATGGTTAGATATAATGGTGTATAGCAAGGATTTGGATCTCATTTTATACCCCCCATTTATTACGCAATAGTGCACAATGCCAAAAATGCCTGTATAAATTTTAATTTCAACTACAAATTACAAAAACTGCCATAAGCAAGTAAACAACAAAATATATTAAAATTAAAATATAATAAAATGCAGATAAACCCATTAATAAATACACAGAATATCATGTATGTGGCCTAGAGGTATGTACAGGACTGTAGCACACAATGCTGTAGACAGAAGAAGCTGGAATCCTGTGATTGGGTGATGCCCCCATTATTATGTGTCTTGTAGAGATAACAGTCAGATCTGAGAGTGCTGCTGCTCTGTACAATGATGGTACATGGGTACCTACGGACATTCCTGTAACATAAGGCCAGTGATGTAGATTTTGAATTTATTATAACTGGATGCAAAATGCACATTTACAGGCACATGTTGTGAACACTGTATGATGAAACCAAGCTCATTACAAATATCATAGCACTGTATGATGATACATGCGTGGCCGGGAACATATCCCTCCTAGATATTTTCACCCGATGTCTAGGAGGCCTCATTATGGATCAAAGAGGTCAATATACTGTACCTTTATATAGTGTCTTTATTTCTCTTTCACCTACTGAATAGATTACTTTGTGTGATCTACTGAAATATGCTGGGTAAGAGGTAACTGTTTAACCCTGTTTCTGTCTGTCAACAGGGCAGGACAATAGGCAAGAAGAAAATCAACTTGCTTTAGGTCCCTTCACTAAAAGGGAGGGTGGCTACATAGATTGCCCTAAAGGACAATATAAACCCATAATTGTTTAACAAAATTGTTCAACTGTTCCGCACACTCCATTGTGTGCAGCGGTGAATAGGGATGTCAGGATGGTATCTTTGCAGAGCATTATGCGCCCCTCGGCTCGTGCTGTGCGGCCGAGAAGGCGCTGATATTCTTGTCTTCTGTTTCTGTGTTTTTGTTTGCAATGTGTGAACACTGATTTATATGTTGGGAGACACACCCGACTTCACCTGCTGAGTTCTGTCTGGCCATGTCTGGGTTAATCTGTGTTTTGGTTCTGCTGTTACTGACAGGTCTTCCTGCCAGTGGATCTGTTTTGTTCCCAGGTGTCTGTGCTTGGAGATCAGGGGGATGGTCCAATTATGTTCTTGATCAGAACCCTGGCCTCCTATATAACTACCTCAGTCTAGGATATCATTGCCTTGTCTTGTCCTGCTGTCTGGTTCCTAACAGAATAACCAGCCATACTTTTTTTTTTCCTCTCCACCTGGCTATGGACCCCATGGAAGCTCTGGTTGGGCAAATGCAAAGTCTCAACCAGCTTGTTCTGGACCTTACACAACGGGTGCAGCAGGTAGAGTCTTTCCTGGGCCAAAATGCCATGCTATCTGCTGCTGCTCCCCCAGAACCTCCAGTGCAGCTTCCTGATAGGTTCAAAGGCGAGAGAAGGGCCTTTCGAATCTTCAGAGAGGGATGTAAGTTGTTTTTTAGACTTTGTCCCCAGTCCTCTGGGGATGAGAGCCAGAGAGTGGGCATCATTATGTCACTCTTGCAAGGACCTCCGCAGGAGTGGGCCTTTTCTTTGCCTCCAGATGCCACTGAATTGTCTTCTGTGGATCATTTTTTCTCGGCATTGGAACTACTGTATGATGACCCTGACAGGGCAGCAGCAGCTGAGAGACAGTTGACAGTTTTGAGACAGGGCAAACGACCGGTGGAGGAGTATTGTGCCGAGTTCCGCCAGTGGTGCGTTCCATCTGGGTGGAATGATCCTGCGCTTAAATGCAAATTTAAGCAGGGGTTATCTAATGGCATTAAGGATGCCTGGACAGGACATCCAGATCCTTCCACCCTAAAACAGGCCATGAATTTGGCTATTCGCATAGACCGTAGGCTCCGTGACAGACATAGGGAGAAAGTAGGCTCTGACCCTTCTAAGACCTCTGTCCCCTGCTCTGTCAAAAACTCTGTTGATATCCCTGATATTCATGAGGACGAGCCCATGCAGCTGGGACTATTGGACGCCAGAACTAGGCGAGAATACCGGAGACACAACGGTCTATGTTACTACTGTGGTAACAGTGGCCATTACATCAGTTTCTGCCACAAGCGTCCCAAGCGGCAAGCTAACCGGCTCCCGGATCATCGGCGTCCAGGTGACTCCCAGGAAGGTCACTTGGGCGCACAGGTACCCTCATGTGAAATTAATATTTCAAGTCCTACTGTAACTGATTTGCCCATATCTGATGTGAATTTATCATGTTCTTCTGCTCGTCCTGTCAGTAAACCTGTTCTACATGCCATGGACTCTTCTTCTGATGAATGGGAGTCAGATGGCAATCTTCTAAGTGAAGTTGAGTCCTGTGAGGGTCCTGAGGCCCCTCGTAAAAGGGGGGGTACTGTCAGGATGGTATCTTTGCAGAGCATTATGCGCCCCTCGGCTCGTGCTGTGCGGCCGAGAAGGCGCTGATATTCTTGTCTTCTGTTTCTGTGTTTTTGTTTGCAATGTGTGAACACTGGTTTATATGTTGGGAGACACACCCGACTTCACCTGCTGAGTTCTGTCTGGCCATGTCTGGGTTAATCTGTGTTTTGGTTCTGCTGTGACTGACAGGTCTTCCTGCCAGTGGATCTGTTTTGTTCCCAGGTGTCTGTGCTTGGAGATCAGGGGGATGGTCCAATTATGTTCTTGATCAGAACCCTGGCCTCCTATAACTACCTCAGTCTCTGCACTCATTGCTGGTTATTGACTTAGTCTCTGCCTGCTTGTGGATTCTGATTCTTTGCATCTCCTGACTACTGCTTTGTATCTCTGACCTCCCTTGCTTGCTGCCTGCCCCTGATCATATTGCCTGTTTTCTGATTTCGCCTTTGGATCCTGATTTTGTACTTTTGCTGCCCGACTGTTGTGACCCGGATTGTGGACTTTTCTTCATTGTGTTTGTCTGTCTGTTTTGTATTTGTGTCCCACCTAGCCAGTGCAGGGACTGCCGCCCAGTTGCTCGCCGCCATCTTAGGGCGGATAGTGGCAAGTAGGTAGAGGACAGTGGGCGGGGCTGAGCTTAGGGCTCACTGTCTTGTCTTGTCCTGCTGTCTGGTTCCTAACAAGGGATGTGTGCACACACGGATGCACCCACATGTGAATTCACTAGAAATGAAGATCATCCAGCCGGTACTACAGTCACAGAATGGCTGGTGTTATACGCAATGTGAACCCGGCCTCATTTTTCATGACTATGATTAGAACTGCAAGTCAAATTTGAGACAGAAACTGGTAAGATGACAACCTTTGTACAGATAGATATTTTGATAAATGAGCAAATGGAAAAGATAAATATTCAATGTCTTAACATGATCTGGGTTCCCTAACCCAATTCCACAAAGAACTCATGGAAACATTAGGAACCAGGCGTAGGTTAAGTCCAATTTGGCATGTGTTGACCAGCTGGTACTGTTACAGGAATCAGTCAAAAGGTGCTAATGTGCTTGTCGCTAGAACAATTTCAATAGATTTTGATTTCTGCATCAAAATCTGCTGTATGTAAATCCACCCTTTTTCAGCATTTCCTTGTCAGGAAAGTGCAGTAGCCTGGTGTGAACTGGGACTGGTGTTTGCTTTTGTGTGCCACACCTTCTCAGCTTCCGGCAATGCAGGAGTTAGGCCCCGTTCCCACAGAGCAAAGCTAGCGGAATTCCGCGACGGAATTGTCCCAGCCTGTATGACTATTCTATATTGTGTTTGTCCTCTGTCTAGTTCTGTGTTTCACGTACTCAGTATAGGGAACGTCTTTGTGGTTGTCTTAGGGCCGATTGAGGCCCGTAGGTAGGGACATAGGGTGGGTTCAGACCTAGGGCCCACTGTTGTGTCTTGTCCCTACCTGTCCCATCCTGACATTCCTAAAATAAACAATTGTGCAGTTTTTTTTAAAGTGAAAAAATATGAATCACACTAAGCTACCATACAGTATATGATGCTTTGACAAAACTCTTATTTAAAAAAAAACCTCTAAAATTCTCTGAAATTAATGTACCTAGCACATACTTTTGTCTTTAAATTTTGATTTTGTTGTCCTACATAGTCGGATTAGCATGAAAGAAAATTAAATTATTCCGCCTTAAGAAAAATGTTAGGCTGGTTTCTTTCAAATATACCCAACAGCAGTGTTTATATCCGCATCAACTTCCTCTCACATGGGGCACCTTGGGGAATCTTCAAGGCCCTTCACACATCTTTTATGATCATTTTATGATAAGAACTGACAAAGTATTTTCATACAAACCGTAGATTGCAGATGAGATCTAAGTATTGTCTTGGCTGTCATCCAAATAATGGCAAAGTAATGTATTTAACTTTGTGCATCTGAGGCTATTTTACACTAACTTAAAAATGTTTTAATATAATGATAGAATCTTAATATCAAAAAGTAAAAAAAATGTCAAATAGATAAATTTTTTCAGACAAATCCCATCAATCTTACAAAGTGTCATATTACTTGACTTGCACTGTATAATATGTATGTATAATAAGTATAATAATAAACTACTAAATGTTTGTCTTTCTGTTCTATATTTAATGCATCATCTTACTGTTTATTACTGCATTGAGCATATGTGTTTAATTATATAGGCGCCAATGCTATATGGTCTTTTAGCATACAAGAAAACCCTGCTAAACATTTTACCTATCATTTGCTCCTTAGTTTTTTCTTAACACTGTAAAAAACTGAAGTTTATGTTTATGTAGAGACTGATAATAATTTTATATGTGGTACATATAATAGAAAGGTTACTAGACAGATGTCCAGTGTCATAAAGGATCCTAGATAAATAGATAGACGGATGATATGTACCATGAGAGTACAACCCCTGGACTGACATATATCAGACAAATTATACAATAAGTGTTGAGTGGACTTTTCAGGTACTGTAATATTCTCTGAACCAAAGCGCCCAGCATTTCACTCCTGTCAGTTGTAGAAGTTGGATGCCAACAGGGAGGGGTGGGGGGTTAAATATGATTTTATTCCACAATATAATCACCGACAACAGATTTAAAGATGTCGATGGGTTACAAAATCTTAAGCAGGCCGAGTCAATATACTGGAACAGGTCCATTATCTGTCGTATAACCCTCTTTTTCATGAAAGTAGGTAAACAGTGAACAGTGTTTAATTACATTTGCTTAGTCACGAAAAGAGACGTCTAAGTGGACATATGATAAATTTATTTAAATATATAAATGGCCCCTACAAGAAATATGGAGATAAGATGTTGCAGGTAAAACCCTCTCAAAAACTAGGGGGACTGCCTCCGCCTGGAGAAAAAAGGTTCAATCTCCAGAGGCGACAAGCCTTCTTTACAATGAGACAAAAACAGAAAATTGCTGCAGCAAACTGCAAGTGCCATATAAAATTTTAGTGAATTTGTGGAACAGTCTACCCCAGGATCTGGTCACAGAAAAACAGTGGAGGGCTTCAAAACAGGCTTAGACAACTTCTTAGAACAAAATAGCATAAATGCATATGTATAGAATGTCTCAGAAGCCATACACAATTGTTAAAAGTCTGTGAGAGCATTAATTTTACCCCAACTGACCCTCATGGTAAGAAAAAGGGTGTGCAACTTCTCATGTGGCAACCATTCATTAGACTGAAAGATACCTGTGTCAACAAACTCTGCAAAGAGATGGAAATCTTCTTAGTACAAATATGCCGAAACGGCTGGTTCTGTGCATTTTTGCCACCATTTTCAAACCTAATACTTAGTTCACAGGTCAGGTGACCAGTCTCTAATGCTGGTGTCAGGGGGCCTGACCATAAAATTGTGAATTTCTGTACAAATCTAATACTGAAACCTAGTAAGGCCTGTATCACCACAGACAAATTGCCCTGGTGCACTCCACAGCAAAGTGAGTGGAGGCTTCACCAAGTTAGATAAAGATGAGGCACTCAAGGCAAATTTTATGAATATGACCTGTGTCACTTTATTCATCAATAACTTGGGAATGCTTTTACCAATCCTTCTGATTCCAAGATTGTTTTTTTGTTACATATTCTACTTTATGTTAGTGGTAAATTTGAGTTGATAGCTTTAGAATTTTTTTGTGAAAAAACTCCAAAATGTTGTTAAAAATGTAAAAAAAGTGCATTCTCTACATTTGAAAGTCTCTGCCAATAAGGAAAATAGTAATACTACATTCATTATTTATTAATTCATATCTATAACATGTCTACTTTATTTTAAAAGCATTTGGTGAACATGCTTTTACTTATTTGGGATGTTAGAGGCCGTAAATGTTTAGTAGCAATTTTCTAAATGTTCGTGAAAATTTCAAACTCAGAAATTCTTTAGGCACCAGTTCAGTTTTGGAGTATATTTTAGAGGCCTGTATACTAAAACCCCCCACAATTCAACCCATTTTGAAATCTTCACTCTTTCAAGTATTTAAATTTATATTCATTCAGTTATTTAACCCTTTCTGCATTTCACAGGAATAACTGCAAAGTAAGAGTGAAAAGTAAAAATTTGCATTTTCTTTCCAGAGATTCCAATGTAATCCTATGTGTTTTTTACAAAACCAATTACCGTTATTGATCCACCAAAGCCAGCAATTGCCGATGCTGGATCCCCTTTGGGGGTCCAGTGGCAGTTACACTAAACTGTCAGCTATCAGCTGAAAGTTTAGTTGCAGCTTCTGGTCACTGTTTGTCTAAACAGTGAGCATCTGAAGCAGGTCAGTACATTTACTGACTTTTGCTTGAAAGGGTTAAAAGCAGGTAAAGTTTATTTTACATAACTGCAGGTACAGACATAGACATGTGGACGTCCACATGTCTGTGTCTGTACCTGCAGTTATGTAAAATAAACTTTACCTGCTTTTAAGAAGACAAGAAGGGTGAGTGCCTCATCTTTATCTAACTTGGTGAAGCTTATTTTGGATGGACTTTTATGGATGAATGAGCACCACCCATTGTTTGCACAAGGTCTTTTTGGAGAGTGTTCAGAAGGTCCGGTTCACCTGCGGTAGTGCCGAGACACTTTCTCTGTGCTATTGAATCAAAGTGAGTGGAGGACTCACAGGCAGATCTTTGAGCATAGTGACTAGGGATGGTCCGAACCTGCCGAGGTTCGGGTTCGTATGAACCCGAACGCCCGGCAGCAGATTCCCGCTGTCTGCCCGCTGAGTGGAGCGGGCGGATACAGCGGGAGTAACGCCTGGAAAACTGGGATACAGCCTATGGCTGTGGCTGTATGCCAGTTTTCCAGGCGGTCCTTCCGCTGGATCCACCTGCTCCACTCAGCAGGCAGACAACGGGAATCATTACCGAGGGTTCCGGTTCGTACGAACCCGAACCGAACTCGGTTCGGACCATCCCTAATAGTGACCCATTGTTTGAAAGCTTTACTATGAAAGAGGATAGGATTAGTGGGTGCCATTTATCTTGATCTCTTTTAGCAGAGGAGCAAAGTAAGCCAAGAATAAGGCTAGAGAGTCCTGTGTAATCCCTAAATACATAAGTGAGCCTGTCTGCCACCTAAAGTGAAACACCGCTCGCAATGGTTTTTGCACTCCTCCTGGTGAGACCCCCATGACCGCAATTAGCAGGAGACACCTGAGTGTCTTATACCAGTCATTTAGGATATAAAAGCTAAGCCCTAATTAGTTACTATGAGAAACAAAGACAGTTTTATTATGGTACTGGAAATATTTTAGTTATCTCCCCTACTATGTACTATTGTTAACCAAAATGATCTGGCTCATTAATTGTGGGATTATTTTTTCCTTATACACTGGACTTTATGTTAGTGGTTAAAGGGGTACTCTGGCGGGGGGGGGGGGCTATTTTGGGATCTGGCCGGGGAGGAGGTGGCTGAGGGAAACGACATCCACTCACCCTCCCAGTCCCAGCGGCGGGTCCCGTATTCCTGGTGTCTGAAGCGGGCTCGAGACGTGACGTCTCAAGTCCGCTCAGCCAGGGATCTGAGCGGACTTGAAACGGATCCCGCCTCTGTCACTGACTGGCTGAGCGGACTTGAAACTTCATGTCTTGAGCCCGTGTCAGACACCAGGAAGCGGCCGGGCAGCGGGGACCGGAGCGCCGCGATACGGGACCCACCGCTGGAACTGGGAAGGTGAGTGGACGTTGTTTCCCTCATCCACCTCCTCCCCGGCCAGATCCCAAAATAGCCCCCCCCCCCCCGCCGGAGTACCCCTTTAATTTGGGTCGACACATTTAGCATTTATCTATTAAAAGCTTTGTAAAAATTAAGACAAATTAGCAATTTTAGTCTTGCAACATAAGTTAATAATTCACATTCACAATATGTTTTCTTAATGTTGGCATCATTTGGTAGGGCGTTAAAAGACTGTACCTGTTTGTTTCTGTTCTGCACTGCTTGGCCCTACTAAGTGAGCAGTGTAAATAATCCATGGATTTATAGATAGTTTATGATCAGACATCCATACACCACCCGTACCACTGCCAAGCTAACAGTACCAAATAAAAATAATCAGGAACATCTCACATGCTGCATTCATCATGTACCTTAAAGTGTAACCATCATCTTTCTCTGGTGGCAGGATACGCTGTCAAAATACCACTGCCACACTCCCTATGCAGGTACACACCGGAGCCGGATTGCCTATACCAGTGCTTTTCAAACTGTAAGGTGCAGCTCACAAACTGTGAGGTGCAGCAAGGTCCCTGCCTGCAGTTTTCCCTTTAAGCTGGGTTCACACTATGTATATTTCAGTCAGTATTGTGGCCCTCATATTGCAACCAAAACCAGGAGTGGATTAAAAACACAGAAAGGCTCTGTCCACACAATGTTGTAATTGGCCGCCATATAACAGTAAATAACTGCCATTATTTCAATACAACAGCAAAATAACAGCAAATATTTGCCATTAACCCCTAGACGACCCTGGACGTAGGGTTACGTCAAGGAAGTCTGTCCCCAGACGACCCATGACGTAACCCTACGTCCTGGGTGTTTCTCCCGCTATGAAGCGTGCTCCGGAGTGGAGCGTGCTTCATAGCAGGTGGGGGCCGGCTGCAAACAGCGATCGCGCTGCCGCGTGTCATTAACCCCTTAAACGCCGCGATCGCGGCGCGACCGTGGCGTTTAAGTGTAAGTGACAGGGGGAGTCCCCTGTCACTTACCGATCAGGACCCCCGCAGTGTGACTGCGGGGGTCCCGATCGTTGAAACGGACTGCTGGAGGTCTCTTACCTGCCTCCGTGCGGTCCGATCGGCGATCTGCTACACTGAGCCTGCAGAGGCAGGCTCAATGAGCAGAGCGCCAATAACACTGATCAATGCTATGCCTATGGCATAGCAATGATCAGTGTATAAATCAAAGTACTGGATGTAAAAGTCCCCCAAAGGGACTTCAAAAGTGTAAAAAAAAAAAAAAAAGTTCAAAACACTATTACACTACCCCAAAACCCCTCCCCCAATAAAAGTCTAAATCACCCCCCTTTCCCATTATATAAATAAAACATATAAAAATAAATAAATAGATAAACATATAATATACCGTAGCGTGCGTAATTGTCCGATCTATTAAAATATAACAAGCGTCATTGTGATCGGTGAATGGCGTACACGACAAGAGGGGAAAAAGTGCGCAGATTACCGATTTTATGTTACATTATATATTAAAAAAAATCAATAAAAAGTGATCAAAACGTCCGATCTTCACAAATATGGTATTAATAAAAACTAGAGATCATGGCGGAAAAAATGACACCCCAGACAGCCCCGTAGGGGAAAAAATAAAACCGTTATAAGCGTCACAATAGGCCCATTTTATTAATAATTAATTGCAAAAAAAAAGGATTTCATAAAAAAATACATATATAACATTAGAGAATCTGTGTAACCTGCATATGGTTGTGTTCGGACTGACCTATAGAATAATAGTGTCATGTCGCTGTTACCATATAGTGCATTACGTAGACACAGGAACCCCCCAAACGTTACCATATTGCATTCTTATTTACGATTTCACCTATTTATATCTTCATAAATAATATATTTGGAATTCCATCATACATGTTATGGTAAAATGAATGACGCCATTACACAGTACAACTATTCCTGTAAAAAAAAACAAGCACTTACATGGCTTGTAGATAGAAAACTGAGAGTGCTAGAGCTCTTAGAAGGGGAGGAAGTAAAAACGAAAACACTGGGGGGCGTGGCCTGGAGATGGCGCCGAGCGGACGCACTTGAGCAGAGCTCCGTAGCAGCCGCCGCTCCAGAGCCGACAAACAGCATCTGACAGCCGGGAAAACAGTGCCCATATGCCGGGCAAGCCCCGCAGACGCCTCCGGCACTCACCCGCAGCGACACCGGGCCGGACCCGAAGCGGCATCCGACGCTTCCTGGTGGACTCGTCCCCACGCGGCCAGAGCAAGATGGCCGCCCGCCCAGCCACAGCAACTCAGCGGCCGGATCCTCAGACGCCAGCGGCAGCTTCCCCTCACGCCTTGTCACAGGACTTCCCGGCTCTGCTTCGGGACACAGGGCTTCAGGACTCAGAGGATGAGGTACAGCAACGCACTTCCCCACACACTCAGGGGGCGCAGCGCCATACCTCTTGCCCTACACAGGGACTTGACCTCCTTACACTGCAATCTCACATGGCTTCTATGCCCACTAAGACAGATATGGAGGGGTACATTGCACGCATGGAGGCTGTCTGCAAGGCTGAAATCCGGTCCCTGAAAGAGGACATAGGGACTCTGTCCACTACTGTGCACACACTAGAGCAGAATACTGCTGAATTGCAAACAGCTCAGACATCCCACCAACAGCAGCTGGACTTGCATGCACAACAAATTCAGGCCCTGTTCGACATGGTGGATGACGCGGAAAACAGGAACCGCCGCAACAATGTCAGGGTGAGAGGGATACCGGAGGCGGTCAAACAGCCAGACATCATGCCCACCCTCCAAGGCATTTTTAACTCCCTCCTGGGGAGACCACCGACTGCTCCACTGGACATTGACAGAGCCCACAGAACCTTGGGCCCACCGAGTACTGACCCTGATAGGCCACGGGACATTGTTTGCAGGGTGCACTACTTCCAGGAAAAGGAAGAGATCATGCGCAGGGCCAGAGAGGCGGGCTCCGTGGATTTTGATGGCGCCACTATCTTGCTCCTCACTGACCTGTCCCGCACCACACTGGCCAAACGCAGAGCTCTGCGCCCATTGCTTCATCTTCTTAGGGAAAAAGGCTTGGCGTATTCCTGGGGGTACCCATTTCAATTGCAAATCCGATGTGACAATCGCACCTATCACCTACGTACCCCAAGGGATCTCCCTCAGCTCCTGGAGGACTTGCGACTCCCCCCAGTTAACATCTCCGAGTGGCCACCCCTCCCCCCTCTGCAACAGAGAGCTCCCCGGCGCACGACAGGTCCACCTAGGGGCCCCTTACCGGATAGAAGACGGAGGCGGCGCTCGTCCGACAGGGGTCCGACTAGGCCAGAGGACTGAGCATCTCCCCGAGGAGGCGGGAACACCCCCTTCTGGCATGCTTCAATCCCCTCGTGACTGCCCAGAGGCTATTATGGAATCCGGCTCCTTCTAGTCACTCGGGGGCATTTTACAAGTGCCTCTTTAGCCATATACCCTATTTTATTTTTTTTCTTTCTTGTTTTTTGGCGTTGTCCACCGTTGGAGCAGGGCAATGTCTAGATGTAATGCGTGTGTCTTGTTTGCTTATATTACTGTTTTCTGCTGGTTTATATCGTGTTTATATTGCCATTTTCCAATGCAGGAGCCGCCTCCCCCCCCCCCCTCACCCTGTTTAGCCTGCCCTCCCATCAGTCCCTGCCCTCCCACCAGTCACCGCTCCTCCTGAGCTAGACCATTCTTCCCCCCCCCACCTTTCCCCCCCTCCCCTCCTTTCCCCCCCTACACCTCCCCCCCCTTCCCCCCTCCCCCTTCCCCCTCCCCCTTCCCCCTCCCTTCCCCTCCCTCCCCCTTCTCCTTCCCCTCCCTCCCCCCTACCTTCTCACGGGGCACCGGTTAATGGAGGAGCTCGCCAGATTCTCGGAGGGACTCCTAATCACAGCGGGGGACTTCAATTTGGTCCTAGACCGCAACATGGATTCCTCTTCGGGCAGGTCTGCTATGACGCCTTCGCAGGTTCGTTCTCTTCGGTCACTCCTCTTCAAACACAGGTTGGTGGATGTGTGGCGGATCCTGCACCCAGGAGTGAGAGACTACACCTTTTACTCTGGGGTGCACGATTCCTACAGTAGGATAGATTTCTTCCTCATAGACCATCACCTGCTCTCCTGGCACCCTCACTCAGATATAGAGCCCATGACGTGGGCAGACCACGCCCCAATCACCCTGACGCTGACTTTGCCTGACTCGGCTCCGCGGGAGTGGTCGTGGAGGCTTAACCCCAACCTCCTTACGGACGTGGCTTGTCAGGCGGACATCAGAAAGGCAATCGGTGACTTTGCTTCCACACATGTAGATGACAACACTCCCTTACCCCTTCAATGGGAGGCACTCAAGTGCGTATTGAGGGGGGTTTTCATTAGCCACGGCTCCCGCCTCAAAAGAGACCATGCTGTTAGCATTCAGAAGTTGGTCGCCAAGATCCATGAAGGCGAGATTAGCCACAAACGTTCTCGGGACCCCGCAGTGTTGGCTACTCTTATGGCTGATAGAAGCCGGCTGCTCCAGCTCCTTGACAAAAAACATGCACGTTTCAGGGAACGTATGAAACGTTTCTTTTATGAGCACTCGAACAGATGTGGGGCTTCCCTGGCGAGGTTCCTTCACCCCAGGTCGGCAAACACATTTGTTCCTCTGCTTAAAGCGCCGGATGGGGGGACTAGTCATAAGCCAGCAGAGATAGTGGAGGCCTTCCAGTCATACTACAGCTCCCTATATAACCTAAAAGGCCCCTTGGCAGATATGGACCCTCAGGCATTCCATGGTAAAGTGGAGGCTTACGTAGCCAATACAGGTCTCCCGACACTGCCTGCGGAGGTGGCATCTGGCCTGGAGGATCCGTTCTCTGTCAATGAATTGGCGGCGGTCCTTAAAGACACGCCCAATGGCAAGAGCCCGGGTCCAGACGGGTACACCGCGCACTTCTACAAGCTTTTTGCTTCGCAACTGACTCCTTTCTTGGCCAAAGTTTTCAATTCTATCTCCCCCTCCTGCCCCTTCCCTCGACAATCCCTGATGGCTACAATAGTGGTACTCCCTAAGCCTGGGAAAGATGGTGCGTATTGCTGCAACTATAGGCCAATCTCCCTTATCAATACGGACATAAAAATGTTTTCTAAACTGATTGCAAATAGGTTGGCCCCACACCTCCCTACACTGATCCACACCGACCAAGTGGGCTTTGTCCCAAAGAGGGAAGCCAGGGACAACCTGAATAAGACTGTCCTGTTGCTCTCTCATGCTCAAACTGCTAGGATCCCTGCGTGCCTTGTCTCGGTCGACGCCGAAAAGGCGTTCGACCGAGTACACTGGACATTTTTACGCTCCACGCTGCTCCAAACGGGACTGAGGGAAGGCTTACTGGGGAAGATCATGGCCCTTTATAACGACCCAACTGCCAGAGTTAGAGTAAATGGCCTCATGTCTACCTCCTTTGCCATTGCAAACGGCACCAGACAAGGGTGCCCTTTGTCACCCATGCTGTATGTATTGGCAATGGAGCACCTGGCTGTAGCCCTGCGGGCCTGCACAGACTTTACAGGCATTCCAGTTGCCCGCTCCCAATATAAATTAGCCTTATACGCAGATGACCTGCTTCTTTATGTCACCAAGCCGCTTATCTCCCTTCCTGCCATCTTAGGTGAGTTCGAAAAGTTTGGCCAGGTCAGTAATTTTAAAGTGAATTACAATAAGACGGAGGCACTCAATGCTTCCCTCCCACCCTCCCTATTGCCACAGCTAAAAGCCGCTTTTTCATTTAAGTGGAAGGACAAAGCGATCAAATATTTGGGTGTGTGGGTCCCTGCTGACCTTACCACCGTCTTCGCTCTGAACTTTCCACCCCTCTTGGCGCGCACGAGAGCGGAACTGACAGCCTACAACCGGCCTCAGTTGTCCTGGTTCGGCAGGATGAATGCCATTAAAATGGACATCCTCCCCAGGTTTTTATACTTTTTTCAAGCACTGCCCATCAATGTCCCTTATGCCTTTCTGAGACACCTCCAAGCTATCCTCACGAAGTTCGTGTGGGGTTCCCTACGACCCCGGCTGAAATTCAAAACACTCACCCGGCCCAAGCATCTGGGGGGGGCTGGCCTGCCGAACCTCTCCTTGTATTACAAAGCGGCGGTCCTGATGAGAGTGGTGGACTGGTTCCATGGCGCTGGAGTTAAGCAGTGGGTCGGTCTGGAGGCAGAGCTATCCCCGATTGCTTTACGATCTCTACCATGGGTGTTGCCCATTCATAGACCACAGACAGCATCTCTTCCGTACCTGACACGCTGCTTTCTCCGAGTTTGGGATAGACTACTACCTCTGTACTCTCTATCTCACCGGCCGGGCATCATGAGCCCTTTATTTGGCAACCCGGCTTTTCCACCAGCTATGCGTAGGGACACCTTTCTCCTGTGGTCAGCATCTGAGGGTGCCAGGTTGAGCCAGGTTTTGGAGGGAAGCTCCTCTCTGCGCCCCCTTCCTGAATTGCAACGGGCCTGCCCGGAGAGAGTCCTTTCTTGGTTCGAATACGAACAGCTGAAGGCCTTTCTACGGATCCACTTCCCCTCTGGGATTCTGGTGACCTCTTCCACAGACTTGGAAACTCTGCTGCTGCAGACCACCCCACCGACCAAGGTAATCTCTCAATTATATAGGATGTTGTTGAGCAAGGAGGCCGATAGGAATCTTCCGTTTATCTCGGCATGGGAGAGAGACCTTAACATTACCCTATCTGAAACCGACCAACTAAAGATCTTCACATTAACGCATAAACTACCGGTGGCCTGTGTTGCCCAGGAAAAGAATTTCAAAATCCTTACGAGGTGGTATAGGTGCCCCCAGCTCCTACACCAATGCTACCCGACTGTTCCCGAGACCTGTTGGCGTTGCGAGGCGGAGGTAGGCTCGATGCTCCACATTTGGTGGGATTGCGCGGTGCTCCAGCCGTTTTGGAAAAATGTCTTCAAAATCTATTCTCAGGTAACAGGCAAAACACTTTCACCTACACCCAGCATTGCTCTGCTTTCGTTGATCCCTGGCCCGGTCTCTGCAATCAAGAAGGGACTGCTACGCCACTTTCTGACAGCAGCTAGGGCAGTCATACCCAGGCATTGGAAGTCCACAGCTCCCCCATCCATAGCAGAGTGGGCGACCGAAATGGACTTTCTCTTCCGTATGGAATCCCTGATGGCGGATGACCTCGACCGGGGATCTAAGGTGGAGCGGCTGTGGCTGCCATGGTCCTCTTTCAAGGAGAGCCAGGCCCTTACATCATACCTTTAGGCAACGACTCTAGAGGCGCCCCACTGCTTTCTCTGATTGGTCGGCCCTCGCATCTCTGGATAGTGTCCTTGCCCCTCCCCCTCTCCCCGCCCTTCCCCCCGCCCCCCTCCCTGCTTCCATTCTTTCTATACTTTTCCTCTGATCTTTTCTTACTTCTCCTACTTTACGGCTCCTAAACCGCTGATTGCGGTGTATGCTTAGACTAACGTATAGCTGGAGCCCTAGAACGCACCTCGTGTTACCGCGAGGTCAGAATTCAGCATACTTTAACGTTCAAGGAGCAGAGAGATAGTGTTCAGCTTTTTCTGCATCAACATGTTGTACTCAATTGTTCGTCTTACATCTGTGACCTGATTATAATACTGCTGTTCACAACCCGATATTCTTTTTTGTATTGCTTGACTTAACGATTCTTATGGCTGGGATTTTCCCCCGCCGGGCATTTTCTACTTTCTAATGTCTTTTTTCTTCTGTTATGCTTCAAAAAATCTTCTAATAAACTCTGATTTACAAAAAAAAAAAAAAAAACGAAAACACTAAGATCAAAATTTGCGCGGTCCACTGGGTCATTTTGGGCCTGGTCCTCAAAGGGTTACATGGCGGCCATCCACTCAATTTCAACATTGTGTGAACAGAGCCTTTCTGTGTTTTTAATCCACTTCTAGTTTTGGTTGCAATATGAGGACCACAATACTGACTGAAATATACGTAGTGTGAACCCAGCCTTAAGCTGCACAGCCATCCGCTTAGCCCGGGACTTTTGTGTGGTGGCGTGGTCCTTTTAGTCTTGCAGGCTGAGCCTGGGAACCGCTCTGGAGGCTGAAGTGGTGGAAGCAGGCTCACGTGATCGGCCAGGAAGAAGCAGGTCGAATCTCAATACAGGTCTATGGAGGGACACTAGTGGAAGCAGCAGGAAGATGCCAGCAAGGCTGCTGAGATCGGTGGCACAGATGCGGGTAAGATATTTCACTGGATGAGGAGGACGATGTTTTGCACATGGGCACTAATGTGGGGCGATGCTCTTCTGCAAAGGACTGATGTGAGAGTAATGCTCTGCAGGTGAGGACTGACAGAAGGTGATGTGCTGCACAGGGCCCTGACTGGTGAGCTGCTAATAAGGAGGATAACTAAATTTCTAAATATTAAATCTGCAAGAGATATTCATGTGAATGTACACTAACTGTTTCACTATATTTCATTTGCTCTTCTACATTAGCTTTTAGACATTCCTGTATTAAGTTTATGGTTTGTGGGGCACTAATGGGGGACTTAAAGGGGTTGTCCAGCGAAAATCTTTTTCTTTCAAATGAACTGGTGTCAGAAAGTTATATAGGTTTGTAATTTACTTCTACTAAAAAATCTCAAGTCTTCCCATACTTATAAGCCCCTTTATATCCTGCAGGAAATTATCTTTTATTTACATTCAGAAACAGTGCTCTCTGCTGACATCTCTGGCCGAGACAGAAACTGTCCAGAGCAGGTGTCAGAACAGGGAGGTGAGGACAAGACGAGACAGTGGGCCATGATACTGAACCCACCCACTGTCCCTACCTACTTGCCTTAATCGGCCCTAGGCAGCCGCGGACAACCATGAAGACGTTCCCTGTACTAGATACGTGCAACACAGAACAAGACAGACAGACAAACACAATAAAGGGGGATCAGGAAGCCAAGTCAGAACCAAATAGGCAACGCAGTACAAAGTCGCAGAGCAAACGGATAGTCAAAGGTCAGGTGGGACGTCAGGTACCAGGTAAATCGAGCAGAGGAGTTAGGTACGGGGATCACAGAAATAGACAGGGGGAGCTGGGATCAGGGAATGAACCTTAATAGCCAGCAATCAGGAACTGACCGCTGGCTCTTTAAATACAGGACCAGGAGCCCGGACCAGAACGCAATTGGTCCGGACTCCTGAATCCTGATACATTACACATGTGAAGCTGCAGGCTGGGTGGCAGCAGCGTCTGCCACTCAGCCTGAGCATAACTTCGCTCAGCCGACCATCCACACGTCACTTGGGCCCGCTGTGCCCCTGGTAACCAGGGAAGCTGTCGGGTCTCTGTGACATTGCATGACCCCGGCCAGCAAGGCGGTGCTGCGCTGCAGCCGGGGGAGACGTCACTGGAGTGCGGTCAGGTAAGTTCCTGACATTACGTTTAGAAAGATTTCGTGCATTATATTGCCGAAGCAGACGTGGCACATTCATATCCTTCCCAGAAACCCATGTACGTACGGTACCACTACCACACCTGCTGACAGGATTCTATCAAGTTGGACCCTGGCCGTGGTCTCAATGTCAAAGCTGCGAGACAGGGCATAAGCCTTGACATTCTTGGAACCAGGTCGGTAGGTTATCTCAAAATTGAACCTAGTGAAAAACAAGGCCCATCTGGCCTGGCGTGGAGTGAGACGTCTGGCTTTGTCCAGATACATGAAATTCTCATGATCAGTAAGAGCCACCACCTTATGTTTTGCATACTCTAGGAAGTGTCTCCATTCATCAAAAGCCATTTAAAGCGACTCTGTACCCACAATCTGACCCCCCCCTAACCGCTTGTACCTTCGGATAGCTGCTTTTAATCCAAGATCTGTCCTGCGGTTCATTTGGCAGGTGATGCAGTTATTGTCCTAAAAAAACCTGTTGTTACATTTTTTTTTTTTTTTTTTTTGCAGAAATCAATAGTCCAGGCGATTTTAAGAAACATTGTAAATGGGTTTATTAGGCCAATGTGCCATTATCTGCATTTAAAAAGCCTTTTCCCAGGTCCCCCCTCCTCTCCCATCTGTCATCCACTGCTCAGAATCAGGAAATCTCGACTGTTTTTCATCAGTCTGAACCTGTCTGAGCTATGGAGAGGGGAGGGGGAGGAGGAAAGAGTGAGCCGAGAACAAAGGATAACACGGCAGGGTAGCTATTCAGAGGTCAGAGAGGTCAGTGGTGACTGCAGAGAAGAGAGAGCCTGTGATGTGAACGTAAATGAACTCTTTGTTGTCCAGTTTTGGTGCCTCTACTTTCTCTCTCCACATGAGAGCAATGAAGACAGGGGGGAGAGCTTTAAACTGCTTTTTCATGATAAAAATTCTTTTTTCGGCTAATAAACCCAAATACAAAGTTTCTTAAAATCGCCTGTACTATCGATTTCTGCAAAAAAAAATTTAACAGAGACACTTTAAACTTGAAGCCCCGTGTCAAACAGGAATATCTGTGCCCTAACTTTGCACAACCTTTCTGTCCCTCCTCCCCACCCTCTTCATCATTAGGAATACTCCAGGCAGATTGCTTCCTATTCCCCACCTGTTTAGCCTGGCACACGGGCTGGATCGTTAAGGACCTGTGCAGTGTTCAGCATGTAGAAAATGTTTCAGTGGCATTCCTAATGATGAAGAGGGTGGGGAGAAGGGACAGGGGGGTGGTGCAAAGTTAGGGCACAGATAAATTTAAAAGTATTTTCTTTTAGGACAATAACTGCATCGCCTGCCGAACGGACTACAGGACAGATATTTAAAAGCAGCTATCCGTAGGTACAAGTGGTTTGGGGGGGGTCAGATTGTGGGTACAGAGTCTCTTTAAAATCGCTAGTAACTCTCTGTTACCTATACCGTAGTTGCATTCGGCCTTGGAGAACTTCCTAGAGAAGAATGCAACTAGTCGGAGGTTGGTAAGAGCTGTGGACCCTTGAGATAGAACAGCTCCTACCCCCACCTCGGATGCATCCACTTCAACTATGAAAGGATGCTCGAAGTCTGGCTGTCTCAGTATTGGATCCTCTGAGAAACACTGTCTGAGTTGGGTAAATGCCATGATAGCGTCTGGGGTCCAGTTTTTGAGATCCGCCCCTTTCTTAGTTAGATCTATAAGGGGTTTGGCTATGAGCGAGAACCCCTTGATAAATTTCCTATAATAGTTAGCAAAACCCAAGAACCTCTGCAGAGCTTTAAGGTTATTGGGTGTCTCCCAGTTTTCAATGGCTATGACCTTCAGAGGGTCCATACTGAAAGAATTTGAGGTTATCTTATACCCCAAAAATAAGATCTCTTGTATTCCAAATTAGCACTTTGACAATTTGGCGCATAGATGATTGACTCTCAGAAGCTCCATGACAGTACGGACATGCATGATGTGAGAAGACCAATCGGGAAAAAATTAAAATGTCGTCAAGATACACGACAAGAAACCGACCAAGATATTAACGAAAGATATAATTGAGGAAGTGTTGGAAGACCGCCGGGGCATTACATAAACCAAAGGGCATAGCAAGATATTCGAAATGGCTTTCTGGGGTATTGAAGGCGGTCTTCCATTCATCACCTTCCTTAATTCTAATCAGGTTATATGCTCCCAGCAGGTCTATCTTTGAGAACCATGTAGCACCCAAAATCTGGTTAAACAAGTCAGGGATAAGGGGTAGCTGGTGCTGGTTCTTAAAGGGAATGTGTCGCCAAGTAAAACATTTTTTTGAAAGTGTTAAAAGTGAATTTGTTAATTTTTTTTGTTAATTTATATGTGTTTTTTATTTTTTTTACATTTAAGGAAATATGAAAAATTAACGATCGAATTTTCCATATTTCCCAGTGATGGCCACCAGGGGGAGCTCCAGCAGGAAACTGCTGGTAAAAGCAGCCTGAAATAGGAATGCTGAAAAAAAGAGGCAGTCCCTGCTCAGCTGCTGTGACATCATCACCTCCCCCCTCTTTTCACAAAAGAACAAAGAGGGGAAAGGTGATATTATGTGTACTGTTGGGCATCGCCATTTTGTTGTTGTCTGCACAGCAGTACAGCCAGAAGAAGCATGTGACACTGCGGACACCAGAGAACAATAGCCTGTACTCTCCTGTGTGTCTGTCTATCTATCTATCTAGCCTACCTGTGCAATGTGTGACACAGCAGACACCAGCAAACACTAGCCTGTATGTATGTATGTATGTATGTATATGTATATATGTATATATATATATATATATATATATATATATATATATATATATATATATATATAGTGGTGCCTTGGATTACGAGCATAATTCGTTCCAGGACAGTGCTTGTAATCCAAATCCGCTTTTAAACCAAAGCAAATTTTCCCATAAGAAATCATAGAAATGCAGACAATTGGTTCCACACCCCAAAATAATGATATATTATTCTGAATAACATGTAAAACTAATGAAACAAACATTCAGAAACAGCAGAATCTGTGATATATAAGTTACTGTACAGTAATGGAGAGGATGGGAAACACAAGGGCGGACAGAGACTGCAGGGAGCATGAAGGAGTGAGCAGGGCAGATGTGGGCACAGTATAGCAGCACTCTGTCCGGGAAGAGAGAGGTTACAGCTATGCAGAGATTACCCCCACAGTCCTGTCCCCTGATGCAAGCCCCAGCCTGAAGTGGATCTGCTATGATTTGGAAGATGAGGGAGACTTCTTGGGTCAGAGTACAGGGCTGTAGACCCCGCTATGCAGAACATTCCCCTCCTCCACTCGCGCTCCCAACCAGTACAGGGAGCTCTTAAACCAAAGCAATGCTCTTAAACCAAGTCACAATTTTGAAAAGACTGTGAGCTCTTAAACCTAAATGCTCTTAAACAAAGTTACTCTTAAACCAAGGTACCACTGTATATGTGTGTATATATATATATGTATATATGTATATATATATATGTATATATATATATATATATATATATATGTATGTATGTATGTGTGTGTGTGTGTGTGTGTATATATATATATATATATATATATATGTGTACAGGCTAGTGTTAGCGGGATATAGAGACAGGGGGTAGAGGCTGGGGTGATGGGAGGGAGAGGCTGGGGTGACGGGGCAGAGGGAGGCTGGAGAGACAGGGGGAGGGAGGCTGGGGTGACGGGGGGCAGGGAGGCTGGGGTGACGGGAGGGAGAGGCTGGGGTGACGGGGCAGAGGGAGGCTGGAGAGACAGGGGGAGGGAGGCTGGGGTGACGGGGGGCAGGGAGGCTGGGGTGACGGGAGGGAGAGGCTGGGGTGACGGGGCAGAGGGAGGCTGGAGAGACAGGGGGGAGGGAGGCTGGGGTGACAGGGGGCAGGGAGGCTGGGGTGACGGGAGGGGGGGGGGAAGCTGATATGGCAGAAGGAGCAACTGGGGGGGGGGGGGGGGGCGGGGAAAAGTAGGGGGCACAGGGAGAAGGCACGGTAGAGGCAGGCTGGTTCCTCCCAGAACAGTTACAGGAGGTGGTGGGGGTGAGAGGAGGTGAAGGGGAGAGAGGAGAAGATGATGGGGGTGACAGAGAGGTGAGGGGATGATGGGGGTGATATAGGAGGTGAGGGGATGATGGGGGTGATAGAGAGGATGATGGGGGTGACAGAGGAGGTGAGGGGATGATGGGGGTGATAGAGGAGGTGAGGGGATGATGGGGGTGACAGAGAGGTGAGGGGATGATGGGGGTGATAGAGAGGATGATGGGGGTGACAGAGGAGGTGAGGGGCTGATGGGGGTGACAGAGGAGGTGAGGGGATGATGGGGGTGATAGAGGAGGTGAGGGGATGATGGGGGTGATAGAGGAGGTGAGAGGATGATGGGGGTGATAGAGGAGGTGAGGGGATGATGGGGGTGATAGAGGAGGTGAGGGGATAATGGGGGTGATAGAGGAGGTGAGGGGATGATAGAGGAGGTGAGGGGATGATGGGGGTGATAGAGGAGGTGAGGGGATGATGGGGGTGACAGAGGAGGTGAGGGGATGATGGGGGTGATAGAGGAGGTGAGGGGATGATGGGGGTGACAGAGGAGGTGAGGGGATGATGGGGGTGATAGAGGAGGTGAGAGGATGATGGGGGTGATAGAGGAGGTGAGGGGATGATGGGGGTGATAGAGGAGGTGAGGGGATGATGGGGGTGATAGAGGAGGTGAGGGGATGATAGAGGAGGTGAGGGGATGATGGGGGTGATAGAGGAGGTGAGGGGATGATGGGGGTGACAGAGGAGGTGAGGGGATGATGGGGGTGATAGAGGAGGTGAGGGGATGATGGGGGTGATAGAGGAGGTGAGGGGATGATGGGGGTGATAGAGAGGATGATGGGGGTGATAGAGGAGGTGAGGGGATGATGGAGCATCGGGGGTCTAATGGGGCAGAAAAATCCTATTCAGACCTGAGAGGGATCCGGGCAGCTGTCAGTGAACCGGGCCGGCGAGGACTGGTGGTGCGCGGGGCTCCCCCGCTCCGGGCTGTGACAGGAGTGGAATGCGGTCTGGGAGATGGGGCAGCCCCGGCGTCCACCGCCGCCGCCGCTGTTTCCACCTGGTGGCCCTGGACGCCGGGGCTGCCCCATCTCCCAGGCCGCATTCCACTCCTGTCACAGCCCGGAGCGGGGGAGCCCCGCGCACCACCAGTCCTCGCCGGCCCGGTTCACTGACAGCTGCCCGGATCCCTCTCAGGTCTGAATAGGATTTTTCTGCCCCATTAGACCCCCCGATGCTAAATACGGCCCCATCATCCCCTCACCTCCTCTCTGCCCCCATTACCATCGTGATGCCGGCGCTCTCGGGTCCGGCAACCGCAGGGGGGACAGCATACAGCAGACGCTGCTGTGCCCTGCTCCCCCTGCCATCAGCCTTACTCTCTCCATCTTCCCCCCGCAGCATCTCCAAGCCCGTTCCCCCACAGAACGCTGCTGAGCTGCTGCTGGGGGAAAGAAGGAGAGAGCTGCGGTGACTGGTGCCGGGACATTGCTGGGTGATAGCAATGTCCCGGCACCCAAAGCAAAAGTTTATTAAATTTCTCCCCCTCCGGCGGGGGGCGGGGGTGGAGAGAGAGCTGCACACAGTTCTCCTGTCCACTCACTGTGCGGTCTCTCTCTCCTCCCTGGTTCTCGGGCTGGGACCTCAAGAAAATGGCGCCGCCACCCGCCCATTGTACTGTAGCTGTGTACTGCGCATGTCTATGCACATGCGCAGTACACAGTGACGGAGCCTCCAGTGAAGTGAACCAGACGGACTCCGTCGGTTCACTTCAATGATGTGGAGGTGCCGTATAGTGTCTGTGTGTGTGTCGTGAAATGACGTCACACACAGACACTATAAACATGGCAGCCCCCTGTGCAGCAATACATTTTAGAAAAAAATACTGAAACACTACATTAAAAAAAAAAAAAAAAAAAACATCCTACAGACTTATTTATACTTATTACTTTTCATTAAAAAATTATCAAAAATGTGACACTGTCCCTTTAACCGTGATCTTGTTTAACTCTCGATAATCAATACAGGGCTGAAGCCCACCATCCTTTTTCCCCACAAAAAGAGAACCCTGCCCCTAAAGAAGAGAAGGAGGGGTGAATGTGACCTTACGTAGACTCTCCTTTATATACTCCCACATGGCCTCGCTCTCTGAGCAGGAAAAGTTAAATATGCGTCTCCTAGTATATTTGGCCCCTGGCAAGAAATCAACAATGATTGAACAATCATAGGGTGGGGGGGGGGGGGGGGGGGGGGGGTAACCCCTCCACTGAACTCTCATCAAACACGTCAGCAAAATCATTAATAAACTCTGGAATCTCCCCCTCCCCAGGGGAATCATCCACAAATGACACAGCCATACAATGCAAGACACAATCAGGCCCCCACTGAACGAGCTCCCTGCTGGACCAATTGAACACAGGATTATGTGCTTCCAGCTAGGTCAACCCCAGGATCACATCAGAAGACAGATTTTTCATGAGGGGAAAATCGAGAGTCTCCACATAAAGAAACCCCACCTTTACTTCAAGGCAGGGGGTAATGTACCGAACATCCCCTTGGGCAAAGGGGGCAGAGTCTGCTCCCGTTACATTCACCGGAGACCTTAGTAACAGGGGGCATACCCCTAAACCGGACCAAAACACAGGGTTAATAAAATTGGCAGAGGACCCAGAATCAAACCAGGGCAAACCCAGAAATACATTTTTTTTCCGGCTGTGGTCCCGGCCTGGAAGGACATTGTCGTACTCTATGTCCCTCTTTTCCACAGTACAGGCAGAGGTTGTTGTGAAGTGTCCCTCTTGCCCTGGCATCAGTGGAGTCAACCTGCATGGGAAATTTAGGAGAAGGAGTCGGGGGGAACACAGGTTTAGGCGTGTCAGCGGTTCCCTTCTCTTTCTGTCTGTCCCTCATGCGTCGAATGGCTAAGGTCATAGCTTCCTCAAGGATTTCTGGGTTAGGGTAAGCCACTAGCATGTCCTTGAGACAGTCACACAACCCTGCCCGGAACTGGTATCTAAGGGCAGGGTCATTCCAGGCAGAGGGACTGCACCACTGTCGGAATTCTGCACAATAGTCCTCTACAGGAGGTTTACTCTGCCTCAAAGATGTCAGCTGACGTTCTGCATTGGCCACACAATCCGGGTCATCGTAGAGGAGACCTACGGCGGAACAAAAACGGTCAACGGACACTAAGTCAGGGGAGAAAGCTGGTAGTGAAGCCCACTCTTGGGGCGGCCCCTGGACTTCATCTCCGGAGGAGCAGGGGCAAAATCTAAAATATAAGCGACTACCCTCCTGGAAGGAGACTGTAAAGGACCTGTAATGACATCATTATCACATGTTAAGGTCCTTCAGTATGTACTGTCTGGCTGCAGTTTTGCCCTGATTTGTGCAAAATTGCTGTAAAAAAAACAGCAATTTTTCGCAAATCATGACAGAACTGTAGCGACTAAATACATTGGTCCAAGAGCTTGCTGAGCGAGTCCAGGAGCAGGAGAATGCACCTTGACAAGTGACCATGACCGCCTCATAACTAGAGATGAGCGAACCAGCCGGATTTCTGGTTCGTACGAACCAGAAATCTCGGCATCTGACTCCCGCTGTCTGCCGACTCCGTGCAGCGGGTTGATACAGCCTAAGGAACACCTGGAAAACTGGGATACAGCCTATGGCATAGGCTGTATCCCAGTTTTCTAGGCGTTCCTTACGCTGTATCCACCCACTGCACGGAGTCGGCAGACAGCGGGAGTCAGATGCCAAAATTTCTGGTTCGTACGAACCAGAAATCTGGCAGGTTCGCAGAAGGGAGCATATCTCCCAATAGATGCTGCGGTCTATGGGGTTAACTGGGCAGTGGCGGCAGGAGGAGGCAATGTGTGGCAGCAACTCGCACCGCTGGATCGCAGCTAGGGACAGCGGGGGGAGGCTATGCAACGGAGGCTGTTAAGCGCTGTGTGAACATAGCCAAAGCCATAAATTTAAGACATTTTGTAATGTAAACCTTAATTTTTATGACAGATATTCTAAATACAGTTCTTTGAATGCATGGAGCAATGTATGAAATATGCAATAGTCTAAATCAGCTATACAAATATATTATATTGCATCTAGGGCATATGGTAAGCAGAAGTGTAATTTATTATACCAAACAGAAAGAAAAGAAACTGAGATACAGTAGATATGCATATATGTCCTTGACCGTAGGCTTGGAAACCATAATAAAAACATGGATACATTGCTGGCTGCATTCTGGGAACAAAAGTGTTGCACAGAAGGAAATATTTCTATATTCACAAGGTGGAGTATGTTTATATTACTATTCTTGACTAAACGGCTAAGTTTACAACCTCATTAATGTTTTTTCTCTATTTATTCCTGCACGAATGGAGAAAGGGGAATGTGTCCCTGAACCAAGCAATTTTTCATCAACATATTAAAGGATCCGCAACAGTTTTTATTTATTTTATTTTTTTCAAAGTAATATTATGGCTTGTTTTTTTAGCTGGGCGGATTCTTATTTTTGGCACAATTATTGGAGCTTTTGTATCCATTTGTGTATTAATTTTAAATGTATATACATACACATATATATATATATATATATATATATGTAGTAGCAGTTTGGGGTGTTAGCTCAGGTAAAGAGACACTCTAAACGCAGGTTTCTTGTCACCCAGACGTGTCAGCAGCTTTATTTCCAAGCATAGAAGCTCCACAAACAAAATACAGCTTTCTTCAGCAGAAATAAGTCTTTCAAACGGCATAAATGAAAGTTCACAGAAATCATACAGTCCTGTACAGTATCCTGGAGCACAGTCACAGCAGATACAGGGTTATCTCTCACCCATCTGTAACTCAGCAGTTTCTCCTGGTATACAGCGCAAGTATTAGCATTAGCAGCAGCAGCAGCAGCAGCAGAGCAGGGTCCACACCAAGCTGCTTCCAAGTCCCACTCCCATCATACTAGCTAGGGTTTTAATCCACCTGCACCTGTGTGGAGATCAGCCTCCAGGTTAACCTCTTAGTAGCCGGAGAGGAATATACCTGCCTTGCCAGATTAACCCATTCAACCTGCTACAATATATATATATATATATATATATATATATATATATATATATTTATTTATTTATTTATTTATTTATTTATTTATTTATTTATTTATTTATTTTTAAATAAACTTTGTTGATTTTAGGCAACATCTGGGAGAGGGCTTAACAGAATGCCAGGAGTAGTTGTTATTTGTTCTTTTGGTGCAAAATGTGGTGGGGGCAGATAAAGGGGCATTTTTGCAATTGAGGGCACAGAAAGGAGCAGAATTACTACAGCTACAGCTTTCAATTGGCCCTCTAAGCAAAAGCTTATTGCAGGACACTACTCTGTGTGCCTTACTGTTTGGGATTTTTTCTTTCCCTGTCTAAAATTAATTTATTATTGTCAAAGCCAGGAAATAGAGATGTTTGAAGAAAATGATGCTGTCTTCCAGATTTCCTTTTCTTACATCTGGAGAGTTTTTGTCATTCAAGCATGTGAGACACTTTGGTCTGCTGCCAGCTGTAACTGATGTTTAGCATCTGTCAATGATAGGACATGCAATACATTACATAAAAGTAGTGAGAATAATTTATGGTGATAATTTAACAGTTTTTAAAGTATAGTACATGCTGTAAAGTCTTCCACCAATATTTAACTGTTTCCTTCAGTAACCTTCAAGTCCCATATACACATGCTACATGCTAATAAAGACTTGTGGTATGTAGTCTTCTAGATTGCACCTTGAAAATATTACATAGGCTTCACTTGACATATTAGGGAAACTTAATAATGGGGTTTTCAGGCAAAATGTACTGAAGAGCTATCCACTTATTAGTCACTGATCAGTGATGTCACTTCCTGGATAAGATGGTTTATGTCACAACCCGACTCCCAGAGCTGTGCGGGCTGTGGCTGCTGGAGAGGATGATGGCAGAGGGATGCTCAGTGTCCCTCCAGTGCCCTGTGTCCCTCAATGTCCACCTGCCATCATCCTCTCCAGCAGTCACAGCCCACACAGCCCTGGGAGCAGTAGTGGATTATAATAGGGGCGTTTTGGGCGGGAGCCCGGGGCCCTGAGCTCCTGGGGGGCCCATGACCACCCTAAAAGACTTATACTTTTAGTGGTGTACTGTCTCCTGGCTACACTTTCGCAAAAATCCCAGTTTTGTTATGGCAATTTTGCACAAATCAGGACATCATGACATTATCTGTCCTGTACTATGAACGCCAGGCTAGTGCTGCCATAGTTACAGTGGGGTGGGGGGGCCCAGGCTTGGTGAACAGCCCGGGGCCTATGGTAAAGTTAATCCGCCCCTGCCTGGGAGTCTAGTCGTGACATCCCCCAGGGCGCCGCCGATCCTCCCAAAGGTTCCTAGAGAGGTTAAGGCCATTGTAAAGGGAAAAAAGGTAGCGTATAGGAAGTATAAGGAGACTGGGAATGAAGCTGACAGAGAGACGTATAAAAGTATACAGAAGGAGGCAAAGCAGATTATAAATGCTGCTAAAGCCTCAAAAGAAGAAGAAATGGCAAAATCTGTTAAGAAGGGGAATAAAACCTTCTTCAGATATATAAGTGACAGGAAGAAGAAGAATGGCTGCAGCATTACTAAAATAAGTAATGGGGAGAATACCTTTATTGATGGAGATAAGGCGGTCGCTGACTATTTGAATAGTTACTTCTGCTCAGTGTTTTCAGAAGGCGGCCTTCACAATCACAGGATGGTTGGACACAGCATTGCCTCCAGCTATATGGGTTCAGCTCCAATATTTTCAGAGGCTGAAGTTGCAGAGGAACTTGCTGTTTAAAGCTGAATAAGGCGATGGGTCCAGATGGCGTCCATCCCAGGGTTCTTAAGGAACTCGGATCTGTGATTGTTGCCCCCCTTACAGATCTGTATAACCAATCCCTGCTAACAGGAGATGTCCCCGATGATTGGAGAACGGCCAATGTTATACCAATCCACAAGAAGGGGAGTAGAGAAGAGCCCAGTAACTACAGGCCAGTAAGCTTAACATCTGTAGTAGTGAAAATGATGGAAACTAAAAAAGAAGATAATGGATCACCTAAGAATCAACAATTTGATGGATCCAAACCAGCATGACCTTACTGAGGGCCAATTATGTCAGACTAATCTCATTGATTTCTTTGATTATGTCACAAAAGTGCTGGATGAAGGTGGTGCTGTGGATATTGCCTATCTGGACTTCAGCAAAGCTTTTGATACAGTTCCCCATAAAGAGCTGATAGAGAAGTTGGAGAAAATTGGACTTAATCCCTGGATAGTTCAGTGGATTTGTTGTTGGCTGAAGGATAGATATCAGAGGGTTGTTGTTTATAGTGTATATTCCGAGCAGAGACTGGTTACAAGTGGTGTGCCACAAGAGTTGTTCTGGGTCCTATTCTTTTTAATATGTTTGTAAGTGACATAGGAGAAGGTTTGGAAGGTAAGGGTTGTCTGTTTGCTGATGACACAAAAGTGTGCAATAGGGTAGATATTCCTGGAGGTGTCAGTAATATGGAAAATGATTTAGCTTTGCTAGATAAAAGGTCCAAACAGTGGAAATTGAAGTTCAACATTTCCAAATGTAAAATAATGCACTTGGGGAGGAGGAATCCTCTATCCGAGTATCACATCGGCAGTACTGTGTTGTAAAAGACTTCTGAAGAGAAGGATTTAGGGGTAGTGATTTCTGGCAGCCTTAAAATGAGTCACCAGTGCAACCAGGCGGTGGGGAAAGCAAATCGTATGCTGGGGTGTATAGCTAGAGGTATAACCAGTAGGAAGAGGGAGATTGTGATCCCGCTGTATAGAGCTCTGGTGAGGCCACATCTGGAATACTGTGTCCAGTTCTGGAGACCACATCTAAAAAAGGACATTGATAAAATAGAACGGGTCCAAAGACGGGCTACAAAAATAGTGGAGGGTGTAAGGCATAAACCATATCAGGAAAGACTTAAGGATTTGAATCTGTATAGTCTGGAGGAAAGAAGGGAAAGGGGGGACATAATTGAAACCTTTAAGTACTGTATGTTAAAGGACTAAATAAGGTTCAAGAGGGGAGTGTTTTTAGTAAAAAACTGAGCTCAAGAACAAGAGGACACAGTGAGAGGTTAGTTGGGGGAAAGATCAGAAGCAATGTGAGAAAATTTTATTTTACTGAAAGAGTAGTAGATACCTGGAACAAACTTCCAGAAGAGGTGGTTGGTAAATCTACAATAACAGAATTTAAACACGCCTGGGATAAACATACATCTATCCTAAGATAATAAGAAGGAAAATACTAAAAAGGGCGGACTAGATGGACCCAGTGGTCTTTTTCTGCCGACAATCTTCTATGTTTCCTCAAGAGGTAAGTATACAGTATAGTATATAAGTATATAAAACACAACAATTACTGAACTCAGGGAGAACAGTGAAAAATTCCAATGGAGTACTCATTTACGAGTCTCCATTGATTGTCCCATACAAAATTTAAATATGCAAAAAAGGGGTCCGTGGAGCCTCAGTTACGAGTCTCAAAACACGGGAATAGCCAGATATCCCTCTCTCCAGAGAAGGAAGCCGTGTTTTGAGACTCGTAACTGAGGCTCCACGGACCCCTTTTTTGCATATTTAAATTTTGTATGGTACAATCAATGGAGACTCGTAAATGAGTACTCCATTGGAATTTTTCACTGTTCTCCCTGAGTTCAGTGATTGTTGTGTTTTGTTGGTGTATTTATCATTGCCCCAGTAGCCAGAATCCTGCTCCACACTGACGAGGGGCAAATACCCCGAAACTGCAGTCTGTGGATGGATGCCTAGCCTTGGTAACCCTTGTCTTATGTCGTTATACTCGCCACAGAGTTAGACCTTGACTCACAGGGGCCACCCTGGTGTTTCCCTATTTAGGTCCCAAAGCTCGCAACAGAGTGAGGACCTGAGGGACTATGTATCAGGGTGGTTTGGTGCTCTCCCCACTAGGAGGCACCCCTTGGCAATGGGCTTCCTTCTCTGGAGAGAGGGATATCTGGCTATTCCCGTGTTTTGAGACTCGTAACTGAGGCTCCACGGACCCCTTTTTTGCATATTTAAATTTTGTATGGGACAATCAATGGAGACTCATAAATGAGTACTCCATTGGAATTTTTCACTGTTCTCCCTGAGTTCAGTGATTGTTGTGTTTTGTTGGTCTATTTATCATTGCCCCAGTAGCCAGAATCCTGCTCCACACTGACGAGGGGCAAATACCCCGAAACTGCAGTCTGTGGATGGATGCCTAGCCTTGGTAACCCTTGTCTTATGTCGTTATGCTCGCCACAGAGTTAGACTTTGACTCACAGGGGCCACCCTGGTGTTTCCCTATTTAGGTCCCAAAGCTCGCAACAGAGTGAGGACCTGAGAACCTACGTATCAGGGTGGTTTGGTGCTCTCCCCACTAGGAGGCACCCCTTGGCAATGGGCTTCCTTCTCTGGAGAGAGGGATATCTGGCTATTCCCGTGTTTTGAGACTCGTAACTGAGGCTTCACGGACCCCTTTTTTGCATATATAAGTATATACCTACTTCTTGAGGAACCTCCGGGAGGATCGGCGGTGGCCCGGGGGATTCACGCATTGACGGAAAGCAGCCCGTCTCCGACGGGACTGCTTCCCTGCTCTCTGGCCCCGAGCAACGCCCTAAATGCTCTTAAGCAAGTGATTTGCATAAGAGCATTTAGCGATTTTAGAAACAATGTGGGGGCTGAGAGGGGTAAGATTAGTGGCTATCTACTACTGAGGGACAGAGCTACTGTGGCATATCAGCAGGTTCTCTAGGAAGAACCTGCTGAGAGTGCTGCTTTAAATTTATAAGTTAATTTATAAGTTAAAAGTTATAGAACTTGCACTTCTGAAGGAAGAAAACATTACCATTGTGTATAATGAGACTAGTTTATTAATTTTAGCACAAATTTATTTTAGCATAAACTTAATGCAGAATGACGTCAATAGTGGGAGAAAATTGAAAAAAAGCCAATTTGCAATTCTACTTTCACAATTTGTGATCAATTCTTTGACTATTACCTTGGCTTTAACTCCTTTATGAGTGCTCTTTTCATTGCAAGATTTGAATTGTAATATTTACTGTTTCATGGGAAATAAAAAAAATAAAAAATAAATGAAGGAAGGAAAAAACAATCTGCATATAAACATTTTTTTTGTCTTTAGGAATAGTTTTTAGGTAAACTGTACTTTTCTGGAATGGGGTATTTTAATTTGCAAAAGAAGAATCATGTCTGTTATTAAGGTTATAGTAAAACTTACGAATGTTATTTCTCTGTTTTAAAAGTATGGGGAATATACCAGTAGGAACATCAAGAAGAAAATGTACAGCACCTCTTCCAGTATTATTATTCATGCCCTTTTTAGTTTAATGTGTTGACTGTGCAAGATTAATATTGTTAGATTTTAATAGTTCGGACATTTCTGCACAAAGGGCTAAGAAATATGGCTGCTAATGGATATTAAGGACGGGCTGACTACTTTCAGCTCACATTGTAGCAGGTAAACACTGATTTTATGAATCCTACTGCAGCCCAAAAGTAAGCAACAGTGCTAGAATGAACTCAGATAAGGCCAAAAACTTTTAAAATTCATGCCTTATTATTTGCATCGATCACTAATATTACACCAGAGGGGACCATGGCCTTCTGGCAAGAACTGCAGCCTCTTTATTATTTACACCTGCCCTTACTAGCCGTACTTGCTGCGGCAGCTGTGCTTAGTATTGCTGCTGTGTTCCATACCATGTATATGCCTCTAGACAGCCGCTCTGGAGGTACCATTGTATAGATTGCAAAACGCCGACAGGCTCAATACACTGCACTACAGTAGTAGTGCACTGTACTGTATCACTAAAAGTGCAAACTAGTAAAACTACTGAAAAGTAAAAGTAGTGAAAAAGGGGGAAAAATTTTATATATATATACACACAGAGGTGCCTTGGATTACAGGCATTATTCTGAATAACATGTAGAACAGATGAAACAAAGAAAAACAGCTAAATATGTGATATAAGTTACTGTACAGTATAGCAATCAGTATGTAGAGTATAATGTATAGTAATTGCATAAACCTGAAAACACAGCAGCTGTTTGTAGATACAGGATGGAACTGCAGATCCCCATAATGCAGTAGCATAGTACAACAGCCTAGAATAGAGAAGCAGGGCTGCTGTCAGAGGTCTGTGTGGTCACATGACAGCAATGAGGAAGGGGTGTGTCTTCAACATGGACCACTCAGGAAGTGACAATCACAGAGCTGTGCAGGAGGACAGTGACAGAAACTTTTCTATACAGAAGTGCAAATGTCTGAGTGTAAGTGCATGCACATTATAGCAGCAGTGTGTATAGCTGAGTATTAGTGCAGGCACATTATAGCAGCAGTATGTATATCTGAGTGTGAGTGCAGGCACATTATAGCAGGAATGGGGAGAATGGGAAACACAAGGGCTGACCGAGACTGCAGGGAGCATGAATGAATGGGCAGGGCAGATGTGGGCACATACATGCAACACTCTGTCTGGGGATAGAGGGGTTCCAGCTATGGAGAGATTACCTTCACAGTTCTGTCCCCTGATGCAAGCCCCTGCCTGAAGTGGATCTGCCATGATTTGAAAGGTAAGGGAGACTTCCTGGGTCAGTGTAAAGCGCTGTAGACCACCCTGTGCAGGCCATGCCCCTCCCCCACTCCTCCTCCCACCCAGTACAGGGGGCTCTAAAACCAAAGCAATGCTCTTAATCCAAGTTACAATTTTAAAAACTGTGAGCTCTTCTTGCAAAACGCTCTTAATCCAAGTAACTCTTAAACCAAGGTAACACTGTATATATTGTAGTCAACCAGCAGGAAAAATAGTGGAAGGTAGATATGTGCCAAGCAGGTTATTGTGCTCTGTGTGGAAGTTCCATGGAGGTCAGGGTTGCCAGTCCGCTAGTACATCCCGGACTTTCCACATACCTGAATTGCAGCAGAACTATAGGTTACTGACATTTGCTATTTAGTATAGCTGCTGTTTGGCTAAAATGGGCTGTCTTTCTTGGAACGGCTGTAGCGTGGGTGGGAGGCCGTTCCCATGTTCCGGTCCAGGCTTTACTGGGTTTTTAAAAGCCTCTAACTTGGCACATCAGGTGTGGAGAGACAACAGGCTGAGAGTCAGTTGATCCACAGTGAATCTGGCAGACAGGAGCTGGAGAGAGAAGCAATGCAACAGAGCTGGTAAAGACTTGCTGGTCTGAATAAGGACATAACTACACGGTGGTGTGTATATGATTTCTGTTAATGTTCCTGAAAGGCAACTGCTTTGTGTTTGATGCTTGAACGGCTGCTGTAAAAGCCTCATGTTGGACTATTTTTTTTCTGGTTTATTACCAATAAACATTTTTTATTGCATCCAAAGCCTGCTTGTGACTACCACACACACTCTCTCACTCTCTCTCTGTCTGTCTCTATCTATCTATCTATCTATCTATCTATCTATCTATAAAAATTTCTTTGGCAATGTAGATATTTCTGTGATGCTCTCTGCCACTGTTAATGACAACATTTGCTCCCAATGGAAATGGCCACTCAGCATATACTGTTTTTGCTGAGTGGCCATTTGCGATGGGAAAGGCATATCAGCGGTTGTTGTCAAATTGCAAAAAAGCCATGGAATGGATTTGAGATTGTCCTCCATTATGACCTGTTCCTGGCTTTGTATTCGATCACTGCAATTTAAAACCTGGACATGTGAATACACCCTTAGGCCCCCTTTCACACGTCCGGAAAAACCACCCGGATTCTTCCGGAAGGGTGTCCGTTCCCGAAAATAGATCTGGAAAAAATAGGACATATCCTATTTTTGTCCGGAATTCCGGCCTGGACGCCCCCATCGAAGTCTATGGGATCGCGGATGCATATCAGGAAAGCGCCCGGGGTTCCGGATTGTCTGCCCACCACCCATACCCCGAACCTCACCGGTTGTCTCCTCCTGCTGTTGCTGGTGTGCTACGGTCCCCCGGCCTCTTCCTTACGCCGCACGCCATCCAACACCCCCATACTGCCCTCTCCCCCCAGAACCTCAGCGATTGGCGCCCGGCACCCCCATTCATTTCCCCCTCCCCGACCTCAGCTCAGCACCCTCAGCGACCCCCAATCCCATGCCAGGAGCCCGATTGCCACCCCCAGGACCGCAGAACCCCCCACCCCTCTGCCCCTCACCTCGGGGACCATCAGAAGGAGAAGAGGACTACGGAGGCCAGGACAGGTGAGATTATCCTCTAAAACTACTACTCCCATCATGTCCTGCTGACAGTCCATGATGGGAGTTGTAGTTCTGCAACATGTGGTCATTCAGGTTGCAGAACTACTACTCCCATCATGTCCTGCTGACATCCCATAATGGGAGTTGTAGTTCTGAAACATGTGGCCATTCACGGTGCAGAACTACTTCTCCCATCATGTCCTGCTGACAGTCCATGATGGGAGTTGTAGTTCTGCAGCAGATTAGAGGAAGACACAGTATAGGAAGGGGGAGGAAGGGGCACAGTAGAACTACATCTCCCATCATGGCTTGTGTGGTAATAAGCAAGACTACATCACATAATGGGAGCTGTAGTTCTGCAACAGATTAGAAGATGATACATGGCATGAGGGGGAGATGGTGACAATGTACACAAGGGGGGCGCGGTGGCAGGGTACACGAGGGGGGCGCGGTGGGAGGGTACACGAGGGGGGCGCGGTGGCAGGGTACATGAGGGGGACGCGGTGGCAGGGTACGAGAGGGGGACGCGATGGCAGGGTACATGACGGGTGATGTGGGTACTTGTGATGGGTGTTGGAATACTACACCATATTGAAATCACTTCATTTTTTTTTTCCATCAGGAAATCCTGAAGGCTTTTCCTGATGGTTTTCTGATGGTAAAAATGGATTACTGTCCTGATACTTTCCTGATGACATTTAAGGCCTCCTGATCAGGATTTCCTGATAGTAAAAACTGACACGGACATGTGAATGGGGCCTAAGGCAGTGGTGTAGCTACCATAGAGGCAGGGTAGGCAGTTGCTATGGGGTCGATGCAGGAGGGGGGCCAGGGAAGAAGGTAAGAGCGTGTGTCCTTCTGCTTAACCCCTTATGTTCTGCAGTGTGTAAGTGACCCAATGTTTACTTACATGCTGCAACACAAAAAAAGGGTTAACAAGCAGAAGACAGATCTCTGCTGATAACCTCTGACCTCTGTTCTCCAGCTGCTGCAATCAAGTAGGAAAGGAAAACGTGCAGAGCTCTGTGCAGAGGTCAGGGGTTATCAGGTTTTTCGTTCCTCGCATTTTAAAGTTTGCAACTCTTTTATTTTTCCAGCAAAAAAAGTCATATAAGGGCTTATTTTTTCTGAAACTATATTTACAATGTAATGACACCTTTCATTTTACCATAAATGCATGTCAAGACGGAAAAAAATCTTTGCGAGGTAAAATAAAAAAAACAAACAAACATTTTCTAATGGGGGGGGGGGCTTTCATTTTTTATGCAATGGCATTTAAGGTTAAATTGACACACTATTTTCATACTCTGGGTTGTTATGATTACGATAGACAATTTACATTGCTTTTATTTTATATTCCAAACTAAAAAATTTCCAAAAAATGACTAGGCCTAAAAGTGCCCTATTCAGACCCTTTTCTTTTCCACCATTGGAGCTATGTGAGGGTTCATAATTTTGTGCCATGGTCGCTTTTTTTTTTTTTTTCCCATCTTCTAAAATTCCCTTTTTTTGCATGTGAAATTTTATTTTGTCTACGCCATTTACCATATGTGATCAATAATATTATATCTTAATATTTGTGGCAATTACATCACTTACATTTTTTTACACTTTTTTTATTTGAAATATGGGGAAAAGGAGGTGATTAACTGTTTTATTAGGAGGTTGTTTTTTTCAACAAAACTTTATTTGTTTTTTACATGCATTTTTAGTCTCACCAGGAGACTATTATAAGGATTTTTTTTTCATGCTTTATACTGATCATAGCTTTCTTGTATGGGCCAGTTCACATGGAGTAAAACTGTCAGAATAACAGGCAGTCTATGGGAGGGCTCACGCGTCTCCTCTCTCCGCTTGGAAGAATTGACATGTTGGTGACATGTCCCAGACAGATGAGTAGACAACTAGCGCCTGCTGATCTGTCTGGGACATGTGGCAGATGTGTGGTCCCTACAGGTTACCCCTAGCAGCAGCCAGGTAATCACTTGCAGCTGGGTGAGTTAGTGCCACGGGCTGAGTCCAGGGGAGGTTGGTGGTGCAGGGGCTGCCACGTTGAAGAGAAATTCCAGTGTAGGCTGTGTTTCAGGCAGCCTGCATCGCAAGCTCTTTGATTAGATGCTGACCGGAAGAGAGAGCAGCTGCTGGGGAGTGATTGACCAGGTGAGTATGCTTTTGTTTTTTGTTTGTTTTATAGGGGTTACCTATACTATATATACTGTGGAGGGGGCACTATATCATATGAGGACTTATAGACTTGGGGCTATATTAAATGGGAGCTGCTGAACAGGGAGCTATATCATATGGTAAACAGGGGTTTGTCTATACCAAATGGGGATTGCTGGACAGGGGACTATATAATTTAGACACTGCTGGAAATAGGGGGGGGGGGGGGGGGTTAAACTATAAAAGGGCCGGTAGACAGAGGCTAAATTATATGGGGACTTATGTGTTGGAAAGGGGACTATATTATATGGGTCTTCTGGACAGGGGCCTTTATTATATGAGGCTACTGGATAAGGGGGGCTATACTATATGGGGATTGCTGCACAGGGGCTATATTATTTGGGGACTGCTGGACAGGGGGTGATAAACTATATGGGGGCTCTGGACAGGGGCTATATTATATGGGGGCCCTGGACAGGGGCTATGATATGGGGAATGATGTGATGGAAAGGGGGCCATATTCTATATAGGGGATGCTGCACAGGAGTGCCTTATACTATATAGTAACTGCTACATAGAGGACTATACTATATAAGGACTCCTGCACAGAGGGCCTATACTATACAGGGGCCGATTGGAGGCCAATAGTCTATGCAGGCATGGGGGGGGGGGGGTCATGCTATGTTGGGTACAGAGGTGGCCTATACTATATAAGAGCACAGAGGGGGCCAAATTGTTATTTGGGGACATACATGGGATCTAACTACTATGTGTGCTGGAGCAAGGAAACTAAAATGTTTCTCTGGCAGACTCTGAAGAACTCTGATCAAAGAAGTCACCTGTGAGTCAGTGGATATGTCACAGTATCATACACCAGCCTGTATGACTATCAGTATAAAGAAAAAAAATATCTATCTATGTAGCTATCTATACCAGTGCTTCTCAATTCCAGTCCTCAGGCCTCACCAACAGGTCATGGTTTGAGGATTTCCCATACAAAGGACACCTGTTCTAATACCTGATGCACTAAATATAATTATATCACCTGTGAAATACTAAGGAAATCCTCAAAACATGACCTGTTGGTGAGGCCTGAGGACTGGAATTGAGAAGCACTGCTCTATACACACACATATCCATCGGGGAGGGAAGCCTTTTTGTAGTTAACCCTGTTATCAAATTTACCTAGAAACGGCCCTCGGTGCTTATAGTGGTATGATGATGGAGTAGTAGTATGATGACTGAGGGGCAGGAGGATGAAGAAGTGGGTATTAGTATGATGATGGAGGGGGACTAAGGATGATGAATGGAGTAGTAGTATGATAATACAGGGGAAGGATGATGAAGGGGTAGTAGTATGATGAAATGGGAATAAACTACCAGTATATACAGTCAGTCCGTAGAGTGCTAGCTCTGGGCCACAGCTTAAAAGCTGCTCTGCAGGTAATTCTGCCTGCCAAAGTTTCAGTGTCATACACAGCAGCCATGTTGTCAGCTACAACTGTATCACCTCCTGCTTAGCTGTGTATCTAAGCACATCAACTGTGATACCATCTGCTGAGTCACTATCTCATCCTATCATGTGATACTTTCTCCTCAACTGTGTACCTAATCCTATCCAATATTATATTATCTACCGTATTGCTGTATCTAATCCCATCATGTTATACTGTGTGCTGGGGACCTAATAGTGGGGTGTGTAATATACTAGGGACCTGATACTGGTGTGTAATTTTTGGGGATCTGATAGTGGGTGTATATTATACAGGGGACCTGATAAAGGGGTGTGTAATGCTCCCTTTGTATTGTTCTGACTGTAAAATTCTAACTGTGAAATTCTGAAAAAAAGGTGACAAGCCACACCCACACACAGACCACACCCACAATCAGCCACACCCCTTAACAACACTAAGGTGTGCCTGGAAAAAAATTTCAAATGTTGGCAACTATGGAGAAATAGGGGAGGGAGCGGGCACCAGACATTGTCAATCACCACTAGCCGACAGGTACTGGATTTAAAACCCCTTAGAGAGCCTGTTTTCAGATTTGATCTGGCCTTGCCAGCATGAAGCAATGGCCCTCTGCTACACATAGTAACAGAAGGCTCCTCAGTATAACAGAAGGTTGTCTCCTCATCTTTCCATTGCTTTTAATAAAGTTATATTACATTGTGGCATAAGTTCATCAAAATAAATGTATACTTTTTTTATACATCAATTTACATCAGTAATAAGGTGCAACAAGGCCCCTCTGCTGCCTCCAACGTTTGTGTTAGGGACTGTTCAAGCCCTGTAGTTCCTGGTCCCTTGCTCTGCTAGAGCCACTAACAGAGGGAGTATTGATAGTAATTGCTGCTTGCTGCCCAGATGTTGCCAAATACAGTGATGGTGATCGGCAGCTTTTCCTGGGTACTATAAATTCTAGTAAGAATATACAGTGCACGGGGGGGGGGGGGGGGGGGGTTGACATGAATTGTATTGAAGGGAAACTCCGGATAAGGAAAACTTGTTTTCTATTAAAAATTATATAGATGTGTCTATACAATGTATTACCATATCTGTACGGTTCTGCCACACTGGTAGCTGATGGAAATCCAGGAAGTGAAGAAAAATGGCCTCTGTGCCAATCAACATTGTCTCCTGCTCCTTCTGCTCTCCCACCTTAGGAGACAAATCTTTCAGGCCTTTGTCTCACATTGTGTCTGTTTTCTGAGATCAGGCTGGTGATGCAGGCAGGGGCAGGGCGTGATGTCACAGGAGGCTTGGCTGGCTGGGTGTTTCACCATCTCTGACCAGCCAGTAGCAGGTGTTGCACTGATTTCTCTGTGCAGAAGTGTGCAATGAAATTAGGGCTGTGTTCACACATGTTGGAGTGTCATTGCAGTACTGCAGCGTATTCACAAAAATGATGCAGTAACACAAGTAAATGATGCTAAACGGCAGAGAGGATCAGAGCCTTATTGTGGGGCTCAACTTCAAAGATAAGACGCTTGATCATAATATGTGCATGAAAATGAAAAGAAAAAAAAATCTAAAAGTTCTTTACTTTATTCCAATATCAGCGTTACAGGTAGAGAATACAGCGCTGTGTAGTGTTACAGGTAGAGAATACAGCGTGCTGTGTGGTGTTACAGGTAGAGAATACAGCGTGCTGTGTGGTGTTACAGGTAGAGAATACAGTGTGCTGAGTGGTGTTACAGGTAGAGAATACAGTGTGCTGTGTGGTGTTACAGGTAGAGAATACAGCGTGCGGTGTGGTGTTACAGGTAGAGAATACAGTGTGCTGTGTGGTGTTACAGATAGAGAATACAGTGTGCTGTGTGGTGTTACAGGTAGAGAATACAGTGTGCTGTGTGGTGTTACAGGTAGAGAATACAGTGTGCTGTGTGGTGTTACAGGTAGAGAATACAGCGCGCTGTGTGGTGTTACAGGTAGAGAATACAGCATGCTGTGTGGTGTTACAGGTAGAGAATACAGCGTGCGGTGTGGTGTTACAGGTAGAGAATACAGTGTGCTGTGTGGTGTAACAGGTAGAGAATACAGTGTGCTGTGTGGTGTTACAGGTAGAGAATACAGCGTGCTGTGTGGTGTTACAGGTAGAGAACACAGTGTGCTGCGTGGTGTTACAGGTAGAGAATACAGTGTGCTGTGTGGTGTAACAGGTAGAGAATACAGTGTGCTGTGTGGTGTTACAGGTAGAGAATACAGCGTGCGGTGTGGTGTTACAGGTAGAGAATACAGCGTGCTGTGTGGTGTTACAGGTAGAGAATACAGCGTGCTGTGTGGTGTTACAGGTAGAGAATACAGCATGCTGTGTGGTGTTACAGGTAGAGAATACAGTGTGCTGTGTGGTGTTACAGGTAGAGAATACAGCGTGCTGTGTGGTGTTACAGGTAGAGAATGCAGCGTGCTGTGTGGTGTTACAGGTAGAGAATACAGTGCTGTGTGGTGTTACAGGTAGAGAATACAGTGTGCTGAGTGGTGTTACAGGTAGAGAATACAGTGTGCTGTGTGGTGTTACAGGTAGAGAATACAGTGCGCTGTGTGGTGTTACAGGTAGAGAATACAGTGTGCTGTGTGGTGTTACAGGTAGAGAATACAATCTATAAAACTATATCAATAATTATATCGCACGACACCCGCTGTAAAAAAAAAACAGTACCAGAACATGTAAAACTTGGTATTAATAGAAACTACAGATATTCCTGCAAAAAATAAGCCCCAAACCATCTCTGTCTCTGTTTTTGTGGGTTTTTGCTAGGAAGATAGTTTCTACACAAAACCTACACAAATTTGGTATCACCAAAACCGTAGTGACCCAGAGAATACGTTTATTATGTTATTAGTGACCGCTGATACAGATTTTTACATCGGTCACTAATGGGCTCTATTCTGCTGCCATCAGCTTTTTACAGCGATGTCGCAGAATAGTGCAGCGGCGCCGGTAAGGCCCACAGTCCCCTCCTCTAAGCTACCGGAGGTAGATGAGAGGTTGGGGCAGAGTGTGGGGTCAGTCCCGGCCGGTCCCCGCACTGGCGATCGGCGTTATTACCAGTATAACGGCGGCCACCAGTAACGGCATTGGCGGTTAAGCTGAACGCTTTCATCTCTTCTCACCGTGAATCCGTGCTGAGAGGAGATGAAAACATGCCCCCCCCCCGTCCCCAGGATTAACCCTAGTGACCCAGTCACTGACCCGACCCTCCCTGGGTGGCCATCTGATCAAAGATGGCTGCCACCATCACTGTGAACAGACTATGTTCACAGTGATGGATTCCTAAAAATGATCAAAGCCCCATTCTCTCCACCACCAGAGTTGGCAGAGAGCATGGGGCAATGATCGGGGACCACCCGGTGTGGTTCCGGTACAAGCGATCAGTGGTATATACTATATACTGCTGATCACTTGCTCTAAATGTTGACACTTTTTATTCCCTTTCACCAAAGTCAAGTTCCCCTGATTACTTGTAACTACCCCATATTACTCATAACCACTCCAGTTCACCAACCCAGATAGCCAGTGAACAGCCCCAGATTTGCCCGTCACCACCCCAGATAGCCAGTAAACACACCTAGATTGCCCATAACCACCCCAGATTGCTACAGACTGCCCGTAACCACCCCAGATTGCCCGTCACTGCTCCAGATTACTGGCTATCCAGGATGCTGACAGGCAAACGCCCGCGATTGCCACTTACCACCCCAGATTGGCCGTAACCAAAATGACACTCCTTCCCTTTTGAGCCCTGCTGTGTGTCCATACAGTGGTTTATGCCCACATATGGGGTATCGTTGTACTGAGGAGTACCTCTTTTTTTTTTACAAATTTTGGGGTGCATTTTCTCCCCTGATCCTAGCGAAATTGAGAAATATCAAACTATACAAACATAATATTGGAAATTTTTTTTTTTCATTTTTACGGTCTAATTTTGAATACTTTCCTCTCATACCTGTAAGGTCGAAATGCTCACTACACACCAAGATGAATTTGTTGAGGGGTGTACTTTTCAAAATGGGGTGAATTTTGGAGGGGTTGTATTCTGCTGACACTACAGGGGCACTACAAACGCACCTGGCACCCAAAAACTTCTTCAGCAAAATCGAAACTGGAAATGCTAATTGGCGCTCCTTCCCTTCTGAGCCCTGCTGTGTGCCCATACAGTGGTTTATGCTCACATATGGGGTACCGTTGTACTTGGTAGAACCTGCATTACCAATTTTGGGGTACATTTTCTCTCGTGTTGCTTGTAAAAATAAGATACTTTAATCTAAACAAATATATTATTGGAAAATTTCTATTTTCCATTTTTTTCTGGCCTAATGGTGAATACTTTCCTCCAGCTCCTGTAGGGTCAAAATGCTCATTATACCCCTAGATTAATTCTTTAAAGAGGATGTATCATCAGGTTCATCCTCTATAATCTGACACAGGGATAGAACGGCGCCGTCACGGGCAAGCCGGTGCCGCAATCCGTTTTTCGATCCACGGCCCGGTTCCCATGTACAGCACCGTTGTAATCATGGGTCCTGGGCCAGTGCTCAAGCACTGGAGGCGGGCCGGACCACCCCAGTGGGGGGGAATCCCCCCTCCCGTATGACGCGGCTCCCTTAAAATCAATAGAGCCGCGTCATACAGGGGAGGGAATTCCCTCCCACTGGGAGCGGGCCGGCCCGCCTCCAGTGCTTGAGCACCGGCCCGGGATCAGTGGATAGAACGGCGCTGTACACGGAACGAGGCAGCGGATCGAAAAAAAGACCGGGGCACTGGCTTGCCAGTGACGGCACTGTTCTATCACTGTGTAAGATTAAAGAGGATGTTCCTGGTGGTACATCCTCTTTAAGGTGTGTAGTTTCCAAATTGGGGCCACTTATGGGGGTTTCCAGTATACAAGCCTCCTAAATCCGGTTAAAAAAAGAACTGGTCCCTAAAAAAAATTAGTTTTGAAAATTTCATGAAAACTTGATAATTTGCTGATACATTTTTAAGCCCCGTAACACCCTAAAAAAGTAAAATATGTTTACGAAATTAAGCCAGAATAAAGAAGACATATTGGTAATGTGACTTCATAACTAATTTGTCAGGTGACTTTCTTTTTTTAGAAGCAGAGAATTTCAAAGTTTGTAAAGTGCAAATTTTTCATGATATTTTGATGTTTTTCACAAAAAACCCCCACACAAGACAGTGACCAAATTTTGCCACTAACATAAAGTACCATATGTGACAAAAAAAACTATCTCAGAATCACTAGCATATGTTAAAGCATCACTAAGCTATAAGCTCATAAAGTGAGCCTGGTCATTAAGGCCCAAATAGGCTCGGTCCCTAAGGGGTTAATAGCGCTGAGTAGCAGAGATGGATCATGGGATCGGGAACTGCAGGGCTTAGATATCTCTGCAGTTCCCAACACGAACATTTGTGGCACAGGGGTTGTGTTGCCCCTTACTACTGAAATGCCATGTAAATTAATGTATAAACAAAAAAAGTATACATTTAGGGTCCATTTACACAAAAAGATTATCTGACAGATTATTTGCCAAAGATCTGAAGCCAAAGCCAGGAATGGATTTGAAAAGAGGAGAAATCTCAGGCTTTCCTTTATGACCTGATCTCTGTTTATAGTCTGTTCCTGGCTTTGGCTTCAAATCTTTGGCAGATAATCTTTCTGTGTAAATGTACCCTTACTGTGTTTTGATAAAGTTATATTACAAGGTAATATAACTTAACTAGATTTGCATTTCCAAGGAAATACATAGTGCTTGAAAAGAGCGCCCCTTTAACAGTGACCTCCCTTTAAGAGAAACTTTAATCCTTGATACCCTCCTTTCAGGAGCGACTTGGGTACCATCCCTTTAGGAGCGACTTGGGTACCTCTGCTACTTCACTGACTCAGCTTTGCTGTATCATGCAGGTATCGGCTCTGCTACATCACTAACTCATGTCTGCTACTTTACTGACTCATCTCTGCTACGTAGTGCGGGTATTAGCTCTGCTACATGGCTGGCTCACCTCTGCTACGTAGTGCGGGTGTCGGCTCTGCTACACGGCTGTTATGAGCATTGGCTGACAAGACCTTAGAATTTCTATTGGTTGCTATATTTCAGCTATTTGCATATGTGCTGTGATTAGCTGTTAGCGTTTACAGTGTGGCCATTATTTCCTATAGGAAATTAGAGGTCTTTAAACGGAAATTTCTTAAAATGACAAATCCGATCTGAACCAAAAATAGATAGCACACCTGTCACCGCCGAGGGCTTCGAAACGCAGTTTGAAGAGTCTGTGCGCAAACCGGTTCTGGCTGTATTAATCGCAGAAGAATGGCTGGAAGAAGAAAAAGAAGAAGCGGAAGAAGAATATGGATTACAATATAGTGCTTTTTCAAGCACTATAATTAAACAATGTATTACTATAGTAGTAACAATCTCATTGTTGCCCATAGCAACCAATCACAGTTTCTATTTCTCCCATGGCTCTGGTAAAATAAAAGCTGAGCTGTGATTGGTTGCTATAGGCAACACAGGGAATCTTACTATAATACTGCGGAATAACTGTCCCCCTACAGTGTAATCCACATGATACAATTGAAGGGTAAATGGATTTGTACCTTTAAAAATAATAATAATAATAATAATAATAATAATAATTCTACCATGTAGGAGGGTATGATATACTACAGCACTGCATCTTCTCTTATATTCCACCTTCTGTCCTCATGCTAAAACATTAATAAAACAGAATACAAATGAACACAATTCTCACTCGCTACTATACTACATACACGATTACCGAACCTAAATTAACAGGCGTTATACTTGCAACATTAACCTGTTAAAACTCTTATTCTGCATGTAGAACTACATTTCCCGTCATCCACCGCTCCCTACAGAACAGCGTGGCCGTAAAGCTCGGCCCTGATTGGCTGCCTGCACAGAGGGCGGAAGTGCTGTGGTCAGCAGGGTGCGTAGCGTGGTGGATGAGCAGCACGGCAGGATGCAGCGGGGGTCTGTGCAGCAGAAGATCTCATGTGTGTTCGTCACTCAGGTGAAGGATGAGCCGTCCGCCAAGCGGGAGCACCAGGTGATCATAGGGCAGCTGCGACAGCGCCCCCCTCCTCATACCTGTGGTAGATTCCTGCCTGCAAAGTGATCCGTACAATCCCCCCTGTGTTCTGTCAATGGAAGGAGCTGTGTACTCTGCTTAGTTAGGTTGGCTGCACAAATTATTTCTGAAAGGAACAGTAAATGTAAGGAATAGCCACCCGTGGATATAGTACAGATGCCTGGAGGACCCATTCACCAGATATCCACAGTGTATGCACATAACCTTGATGTAGTATGCCACCCTTTAAATAGGGTGATCAGCTGATCCTCATGGATCCTGCCAGCAGCTCTGAGAAATGTGTAGTCACATTGTCCCCTTGTATAGAGGGGCCACTATGATGTTCCTATAGGATATATAGACAGGTGGTGGTCCCTTACCTCACACTGGTCCCTGCAATAATTTGTCCCCTCCATGTGATTCAGCTTTTACTGTAGGAAGCTCATGGATTGGATGAATGGCGCAGTCTCAGACATTTCTGTCCTGTGTTCATGTCCGCACAGAAATTTGGCTGCAATCACATGTCTGCAACCAAAAATTTGCAGATGTGTGAATTCAGCCTTACAATGGCATCAAAGTGGATAAGATGTATAAAAAAAAAAAAAAAAAAAAAAGTGAAATTTGCAATATGTTTAGATGTGTTTACAAATGCTTGTGTCAATTCTGAAAAAGAGGTGTGGCTTTCTAGGAAAGGGGCGTAGTTTAAACGCAAAAAGTGCACCAAATTCTGAGCAAACTTTTGGTGTAAAACGAAAGAAGAAATTATGCAAATTTAACTGATAAAAAAAAAACTAAAAACGCCCATATTTGATCAGTTTTTTTTCATGGACGGCACAGATCCCATAGATTGGCTAATCCGTACCGCAGTCACGATCCACAATAGGACAAAGCAGAGTGTGTGAATAGCACAATAGAAATCGTTGAATTTACAGGACGTGTGAACAAGGCCCAAAGATGAGCCAGACTGAAATATCACTGGGATAAATCTGGAACATCTGGTGCCACTTTACAATGTCTAATGGTCCGTTTACATGAAGCGATAATTCGCCCAATCGATCGTTTAACGATTTTGAAGCAGCAATTTGGTTTTTTGAGCAATCAGCGTTTAGACAAATAAGTTGTAGAAAAATCGTTATTGCGATGGTTTTAAGACCACTTAAACCTCACATAGGGTGAATCTTTGAAAGACTGTTTACACAAAGCTATGTGCGAATTTTTAACGGACGACCAACAATGATTTGAGAACATGTTGAAAGATCACAATGAACGATTTCTCGCTCCTCTCGATCATTTTCTGTGTTTACACGAGCCGATTATCGCTCAAATGCGATCGTAATTGCAAAAATTTGATCAATAATCGTTCAGTGTAAACGCACCATTAGAATTACAGTTTTTGTGTTACTCCCTCATTTGAGGGGTTCTCTTATTTCAGATATTGATGATCTATTCACCGGATAGGCTGTCAGTATCTGATGAATGGGGTGCTGACACATCGTTGGGAGCTCAGCAGCTGTACCCAGAGGCATAGTGTACAGAGCAGAGGTCTCCAATTGATACACCATGCAGAGAGCCACTGACTGGCAGTCATCATTAGTGCATTGCAGTAACTTACTAAAATACATAGCCAACCAGTTAAAGGGGTACTCCAGCGTGGGGGCACTTTTGAGCTGGGACCGGGGACGAGGTGGCCGAGGGAAAAGACGCCACGATGCGGGACCCGCTCCTGGAACCGGGGAGGTGAGTGGACGTCTTTTCCCTCGTCCCCGATCCCAGCGCAAAAGTGCCCCCACGCTGGAGTACCCCTTTAAACCAAACAGCAGCAGCCTAGTAATACCAGGGTGTATGCCTCCTGCTCAGTCCAAACTGCAAGGCTGTATGGTCATAGGTCCTCTCATGAGCAGAAGCCCTATACAAAGCAGGAACTCCTACCATTATGATGGGAGTGCAGGCTCTGGTACAGGCAGCAGTGCATAGGTAAGTGATATTACATTACCAATTACCACCTCAAAGGGGTTATCCAGCTCTACATAAACACGACCACTTTCTTCCAGAGACAGCACCGCTCTTGTCTCTAGTTTGGGTGTAAGTTTTGCAAATAGGTTCCATTGAAATGAATGGAGCTTAATTGCCAACCACACCTAAACTGGAGACAAGAGTGGTGGTCTCTCTGGAAGGAAGTGGCCATATTTTTGTAGAGCTGGATAACCCCTATAAAGGGAACCATTCCCTGCCATAATGCCCAGGGAGCTAAATGGCGTAATGAAGTCCCCTGCATTGTTTCTAAACATGCAAACGACTCCTAAAAGCTTTGCACATACCCTCCTGAATACAAAATCTGTAAATGTCCTCCCTCATATGCAGATTGCCCTCAACTAGTCATGTGGGTGTTCCTCAGCCCTGAACTAGTCGCCAATGGCTTGCTTGAGGTGGCTGTAATACCGCCTATCTGGGTGCCTCAGTGCCCAGGGATGGCCCCTCTGGGCGTGATTCTGCTGCACGTCACTGAGGGTCTGTCCTTGATTGCCAATGCTTACAAATAGGCATGAATTAAGCCACTTAAATGCGCCATCTGTGACTAGTTCAGCACAGAGGAATGCCCAAATGATTAGTTGAGGGCAATTCGCATAGGTCTCCTATTATATTGATGATCTATGCCACGTGTCATGCTGCATCATCTATCACCTTTTTGGGTAACCCCAATTAGGTCTGGGCGATATGACCCGAAATTTTTTTTTTAATATTATGGATGATTCTGTTTTATTTTTGTTAAATAAACATAACATTTTTTTACTTGTGTGCAGCCTTAGATACTATTTTAACCACTTCACATGAGCAATTAAATGTACGTTCCTGACTGTTAGAGGGTTTTTATATGTGAGCGACCCTGCACACATCAGTGTTCCCGGAGCCAAGGATAATGACAGGCATCTGCCGGATCGTCAAACCCCTTTAACCCCTTAAATGCTGTGATGCATAGCGATCACTGCGTTTAAAGGGGAACTCCAGGTAGAGGTTAAAAAAAATGAAACTTCTGCAGAAGCATAACGCATTACTTGCCTGTCTATCCCAGTTTTGAAACTATCACAAATCCATTTGTTTGGGGGGTTTTGCTCTGTTTTGTGTTTCTGTTCTTCCTGGTTTGGCATTTCCCTCATGTGATCATCACAGTCCCCACCCATTACAATCAGTAAAATTAGTGCAGCAGCTGCTTCTCTTCGGTCAGAGATGGTGAATCACTCAGAGGATTGGGGGATCCAGCCAAGTCTCCTGTGAGATCACGCCCTGCCCCCTGTATGCATCATCAGCAAACACACACAATGTGAGACAGAGGCATGGAAGATTTGTCTCCTAGGGGGGGATAGCAGCAGGAGACAATGTGAATTGGCACAGAGCCATATTTTTTCACTTCCTGGATTTCTATCAGCTACCAGTGTGGCAGAACTGTACAGATCCTCTAATACATTGTATAGACACATCTATATAACTTTTAATGTACTTTTAATAGAAAACAAGTTTTTCTTATCCAGGCTTCCCCTTTAAGGAAGTCAGTGACGGGTTAAGCACCTGTCACTGACTGATTGGGGTCCTGATCACTTGTATGACAGGTGGGGGTAAGCCACTTACCTCCATCCTGTCGGATCAGCGGTCTGGGGATAGTCTGCTCCCATGCAAACGCTATGTACAGATCGCTGATAGTACTGATGTATGCTATGCCATCAGTATATGCAATCTAATGATTGCAATAAAAAGTATGATTAAAAAAAAAGTTTTAAAAGTATTTTTAAAAAAACCTTATACCCCCCCCCAAAAAAAATAAAAGTTTAAAATACCCCCTAGCCCATTTTAAAAATGTGAAAAAAATAAACATATTATATATTGTAGCGTGCAGAATTGCCCAATCTATTCAAATATTGCTGTTTTTTTTTTTTATAATATAATGATAATTATATATATATATATATATATATATATATATATATATATATATATATCAATATCTCTATCTATCTATATAGAAAACAATAAAAAATTATCTTTTACACCAATGTGATACTACTAAAGACTAGAGATTATGGCACAAAAAATGACTATGGCTCTTTGAAGCGCTATTGCTCTTAGAGGAGGGTTAATGGTGTTTGAGGGAGCAACTGTATTCCTTCACACGGTAACAGTGCCCACTCTCGGCCCCATATAACCAGTTGTGCTGAATATGTGCCTCTGAACAGTATTCAGGCCACTCTTTGCCACCTTCCCATATAGTATAGGTCGTCTTTGTGCATCCATGTAGTAGTTGGGCCCTCTCTGTGCATCCATATAGGTAGCCACCCCCCTCCACCGCTGTTAGCCCACCCAGTAAGTAGAATCTCCAATGCACACAAACTGGAGACAAGAGTGTTGCTGTCTCTGGAAATAAGTAGCCATGTTTTCCTAATGATGGATAACCCCTTTAAAGGAGTTATCAAGCATTAGAATAACATTGCCACTTTTTTCCAGAGACAGCAACAAGTAGCCATGTTTTCCTAATGATGGATAACCCCTTTAGGGTCTGTTCACATGTACAGATTCGCTGCTTAAAACTCGCACAGAACTCTCATCAAACTTGCATGAAAGTATCTGCGTTTTTTGTGGTGTTGAACTCGCCTGTTTTTTTTTTTTGGTCGCATCAAATCCAGAAAAAATGTAATAAAAAGCGATCAAAAAGTCGTATATGCGCAATCAAGGTACCGATAGAAAGTAAACATCAAAAAATGACACCTGACACAGCCCCATAGACCAAAGGATAAAAGCGATGTAAGCATGGGAATAGAGCGATTTTAAGGAACGTATATTTGTTAACAACGGTTACAATTTTTTACAGGCCATCTCGTAAATATAAAAGTAATACATGTTATATATCGTTTTAATCGTAACGACTTGAGGAACAAGTCAGTTTTACCCCAGGGCGAATGGCGTAAAAACACAATCCCCCCAAATAAAAGAAATGCGTTTTTGGTTTTTTTGAATTTTTTTCTGGTTTCGTAGTATACTTTATGCAAAAATTCAGCCTGTCATTGCAAAGTACAATTAGTGACACAAAAAATAAGGGCTCATGTGGGTCTGTAGGTGTAAAAATGCAAGTGCTATGGCCTTTTAAACACAAGGAGGAAAAAACGAAAATGCAAAAACGAAAATTAGCCTGGTCCTGAAGGGGTTAAAGGAGTTATCAAGCATTAGAAAAACATGGACATTTTTTTTCAGAGACAGCATCGCTCTTGTCTCCGGTTTGGGTGCAGATTTTGCAACTCGGTTCCGTTGAAGTGAATAAAGCTTAATTGCAAACAACACCTGAACTGGAAACAAGACTGGTGCTGTTTCTGAAAGAAAGTGGGCATGTTTTTCTAACGCTGTATAACCTCTTGTGTAAAATACAACAGATGTAATGATAAATTGTTAAAGTCGTTTAGTAGTGCACCCCAGGAATTGCAGTTATTTCTCTAGCTACGTAATAATCTTAAATACTTTCCCTTTTTTTTTTTTTTGTAGACGTTCAAAGTGCTGGCTACAGAAACACTAAACCCCCTGGCACTGGATGCTGCTATTGACACTGCATTGGCTACAGAGAAGATGGATGGCACATGCTGCTTTGTCACTACCCACAAAGGTAAGTACTGTATGTAGATGTAGCCGTACGATACTCTGTGCCACAGTAAATGGATTGGTAGAATCATGTGCTTTTATATTGGTAACAGCACAGTTTTCATCATCATCAGGGGAGAAAGCTGTGTACAATCTTTACAGATTTCCAGTACTTGACATCTACTTCCAGGATCAGATTTTCTGGTCTCTGTTAGGATCTGCTGATCGTGTTATGTTGCAGTAAGGCCGGGTTCACACTGACGTTTTTCTCTCCGCCACATTTCCGTTTAGCTGTTCCGTTTTTACTCAACATAAACAGAATCTGATGTATCTGTCCAACAACCCATTCATTTCTATGTATTTTTATTGTGCTCCATTTGTCATAGCTGTGCTCCGTTTGCATGTATTCCGTCAGGGTTCCGTTTTTGTGAACGGAAAGAAAAATCCTGCATGCAGCTATTTTTCCTCTGCACTTCAGGTTTTTTTTTTTTACATTATAGCAGGGGCGTTGCTAGGGTACTTAAACATCCGAGGCACGGGCCCTCTGAGTTCCGTCATAAGCGGTTAGCGAAGGAGCCCAGTGCAGAAGCTAGTAACCCCAATGACTGCTCTAGGTCTACTGCCGTAACTTATAATAACTGCGACAAAGCAGCCACAAGCAGCCACCTGCCCTGGGCTCCTGTCAGCTGTAGTGGTATACCTCTGTGGTGCACACCACTGCAAGAGTGACACAGGAAGCTCCCTCTGTACACACGGCCTCTGGGGAACTCCTATCAGAAAATGTTATACAAAATGCAAAAACCTCATTCAGCAACTCACAGGTGACGTCTTCTTAGATCTGAGATGTTTTTTCTCCCTTTTTCTCTCCGTTCGGCCCAGACGGGCTTGATGATTTCTTCCAGCTACAATTCATCTCTTCATAACCTGCCAGACAAACACATTAGGCTCCGCACATTTCCACCAACTTCCTTCCTTTTTACCCTCCTATAGGTTCCCATACAGTAGAAACTTCACTGTTTGGTGTCATGGGCATTTAATTGAGTAGGTAAGTGGGTTGCCCCCTGTATGTAGGATTCCGTCGTACTCCCATATAGTAATAATGTCCCCTGCTGTGCCTTCATATAGTGATAATGTCCCCTGCTGTGCCCCCACATATAGTAATAATGCCTCCTGCTGCGCCCCATAGTATATGCCTCCTGCTCCTCCCCCATAGTATATATCCCTGCTCTGCCCCAATAGTATATGCCTCCTGCTCTGCCCCCCATAGTATATGCCTCCTGCTCTGCACCCCATAGTATATGCCCCTGCTCTGCCCCCATAATATATGCCTCCTGCTCTGCCACCATAGTATATGCCCCTGCTCTGCCTCAACACAAATAAACAAAAAAGTCAAACTCACCTAATCGGGCCAGAGGACAAGTCTTCTCTCTTCTAGCTGTGTTCCCTGTGCGCTGCGGGGATGGATCCTCCAGCAGGCGCAATGACGTCATTGCACTGCGCCTGCTGAGATCACATCCAGCGCCTCGGACATCATGGAGGAGGGAGCTGAGTGGCTGTTCTCAGTGAGGTCCACGGGAAGCACGGGCGGGCCGAAGGGTGCTCGGGGCATTATTGAGTTGAGTCTGGACCGTGTCAGGACACCTCAGGGCCCACCAGTGGGATCATCCGGAGGCAGGAGAGATTCTGGGCGGGACCTGGGCGCCGCTTCGGCCGGCCGCGGTGCAGGCATGCAATGACGTCATCCGGCACTTGTTTATTGAATGTGTGCGCCGCGGCGGTACCTGGGGGCAGGCAATTCATAGTGCGAGCAGGCCAGGGATCCCTATTAGAGGCCGTGGCTGCTGTTTTTTCGAAGCTGGCGAGTCGTGAAAAAAGAGGTGAAAAAACTTTCGGGGCTAGTCTGAATTCATTCGGGGCTTGTGCCCCGAATATTCATGCCTAGCGACGCCATTGATATGAAAACAGATGCTGACTGATGCAAGTTGAAGCTAACTGATAGAGAAAATTCAGTTTTTTTGAGCCAAAATGCAAACGTACAATGAAAAAAAGGGAACTTTTTGCAATCAGTTTGCATCAGTTTGCTCATCAGTTTTTTCTTATCCACTCAATTAATATGGACGGATCTGTTAGCAAATAAGAAAAACGTTAGTGTGAACCCAGCCTAAGCCAGTATAAATAAATAATGGGCAGACAGCTTAAAGTTTCACGAGTCTGCAAAACTAGAATTGTGTGAATCTGTTTGCTTACTGGCTCTCACACTTATTTTCATACGTGGACAGAGAAAGATGCATTATTTTTTTCAGATTTCAGTCCATGTGAAAACCCTGTATCACGTGTCACATCACAATGTGTACTCTATCCTCAACAGGTCTCCCATACCTGTGGGCCCGATATGACAGGAAGCCGACGAAACAGGCAGAAAAGAGATTTAAAAAATATATATACTCAAAGGGAAACTCCAAAGGTTTGTGCGGATGATTAGATCTGTCTTCAGTGTTTTGTTCCCTGTCCTGTCAATATTCCAGACTGTCCAAAATAAATATATTTTTTGCTTTAGTATACTGTAGATTACTTATATTACACAGGTATTACACTTTGATTTTGCCGCTAGTGTAAATAAATAATGTAAATTCACATTTATCTTGACATTTTATCTTATCAGATGTCACTACCAATTAAAAAAAAATTGATATGAAGTCTGGGTGCTGAGAGCCCTAACAATCGCAAGTGGGGAGAAGTACTCAGCTAGGCAATTCTCTCCCCATCTCTTCCTTTGCTGCGGGAAATAGATTCTATAGTAAGTCTAAGAAGCCCCTGTACTGCAGTGTGATAGAAGAGAAGTGCTCAGCCTTGGCATGTTCTAGCAATCAGTGGAGACCCTGACTAATCAAAACTTTAGACGTCAATTTATTTTATTTTTTTTTAAAGTGACGGGCACATTAAGAGTCCAGTGAGCGGTCCTACTTCTCCATGACGGCTTCGGCTTCCGGCATCGGCTTCCCCGTGACGGCGCTGTTCTATTTGTGTGTCACTGTGTGGTACATCCTCTGTAAATATGAATCATCTTTCTAATTTTAGACTTTGTGTGGAATGTTGATGAGGACTTCAAAGTTGTCCCTGATTTTTGGATTCCCGCAAAGGGTGTGAAACATTTTAACGGGAAACCGTATCCAGATGAAAATGGCCATATTCCAGGTACTTGCAGACTATCTTATATACTACACAGTGACTTCTTGATAACCTGATATTAAAAAATGACTGTTCTCCACTTAAAGTGAGTGTCACCTCCTTTTTGCACTCTGACTGCTCTACACAGGTGTAAAGGGTAAATTTTGCCGTTTTCATACCTTATTTTATATCATAGGTCATGATGCTTGTTCCAGTTAAAAGTGATCTTTTATCATCTGCAGATTGTGCTACCTGGGGCCACCGCTCCTGTGACGTCATAGTACTCTAAGCCCCGCCTCCACGATGGCCATTGGAACGGGCCGGCCTAAAGGGCTAGGCTTATGTGCTGATTACGTCACTGAGGAAGGGAGCGACGTGGGCGGGGTTAAGTGGCGCTGTGACAGTGAAGCCTCACCCACATAGCACAATCTGCAGATGATAAAAGATTTAGATTAATCCTAGAAAACTAGATAGTATACCCGATTTCCCAGTGGCTAAAATTTTACTTTTATTTATTGATTTAAACGTTTGTTCCAGATTTGCAGTGGTGTAGGTGCGAGATTAAAATATCAATGAGACTGACTCTGGTACAATCCATCCCCTCTTACGATAAGCATGTGACATTACATCATGTCACAGTGACTTGGTAATGATAGGGGGCTAGATCCATCCCCTCTTACGATAAGCATGTGACATTACATCATGTCACAGTGACTTGGTAATGATAGGGGGCTAGAGCGTACCTTGATCTGAGTGGGGGAAATAAGGAGCAGTCACCAGTATGTGTCGAGAGACTACATAATGCAAGATCGGCTCAGCGTACCTCTGCTATGTAGCGATCCTCGCTATGGTGTGTGAAACCAGGCTAATGTGAGTATCTCTATTGGGAGTACTCTCTGGCTATTACTGCCTAGACTGAGAACCCCAAGACCTTCATACCCTTACATGCCTCTAGTTCATGTTAAATTGTCTCAAGGATGATTAACCCCTTCAAGGCAGAGCCCTTTTATGCACAAATGTCCGGGTCAGATTAATGCAATGTTTCTCCCCGCCTTCTAAGAGCCATAGCGCTTTTATTTTTCCACCTACAGGGCTGGTTGGGGTGTCATTTTTTGTGCCATGATCTTTAGTTTTTGTTAATATTATATTGGTGTAACAGAATTTTTTTTTTTATTGCTTTTTATAAATTTTTGGTGCGTTTTTTTTTTTCTTCCGTTTACCGTGCGGGAACAATAATGTTATATTTTAATAGATCAGACAATTCTGCACGCCACGATATGTAATATGTTTATTTATACTTTTATTTTTATAATTGGCAAGGAGGTCTTTTAAAGGACAACTCCCACGATTTTTTTTTTTAGCTTATTTAACACATTACAAAGTTATATAACTTTGTAATGTGGTTAAATACCTGGTCTGGCCCCCTTCCCCCACTTTCGGACCCCCGACCCCCCCTGGAAGCTAAAGAATGTATACATTACCTATTACGGTCGTCACAGTCCTCTTCTCCCGGGCGGCATCTGGTGACAACGATGTCAAAATCGGGGCAGTCCGGGTCTTCTTCCTCCTCGACGTCTTCATAGAAAGTGAATGGGATGGAAAAGTCTGCTGGTGCACATGCGCACCAGCAGCCTTTTCATTGGCCTTTTCATCCCCTGGACCCGGAAGTCAGAGACATTGCTGGACGGCGGCGACAGAGAGGTGGACGGTGGGCGAATCGAGTGGGGATCTTCACCGGAGGGATGGTGAGTATGGTGTCTGTGTTTGTTTTTTTTTGGGGGGGGGGGTCCCGCGGGAGTTGTCCTTTAAACTTTTATTGGGAGGGGGTTTATAATGGGAGGGGACTTTTTCAAAGTAGTGGCTATGTGATGATAAAAGATCACTTTTTACTGGAACAAGCACCATGATGTATGATATAAAATAATGTATGAAAACTGCAAAATTTACCCACCTGAGTAGAGAAGTTATAATGCAGAAAGGGGGTGACAATGTCACTTAAAACATTAATTTTGTAAGTTATGTTTTTTTTTTTTTTTTTTTATCATTGCATAAACCATCAAACTCAGGATAGAATGATCTTCACTTCAGCTCTAGTATGATGTAGCTTTTTTTTTTCTTCCCTCTTAACAGGATGGGTACCTGTGGAAAATGGCAATAAGCAATATTGCTGGCATTCGTGTGCTGTGAATTATACATTAGGAGTAGCCATAGTATTAAAACCTAAGACAGAAGATCCAGGATCTTTGGAAATTTGTCTTGTGCATTTGTCAAATCTCCTTGAGCAAACATTGGAACTGATTGGAACCAATATTAATGGAAATCCATATGGTAAGCATGTTAGGAAGTAAGGAATCTGTTCACAAGGACTCCAGTCTCACACATTAGACATAAGGGCTTAGGGTATGTTCACAGTGAGGAAAAGAGGTCGGAAATTCTGAATGGAGTTGCAGGGATTCTGTATGGAATTTCCACCTCTTTTCCTTAGTGTGAAGTTGAACATATTATTATATACCAAGTGCAGCAAAGTGGAATCAATTTGACCCAAGTTTTGTGAAAACACTTAGAGACCGAACAGTGAAAATCCAGCTAAAAATGGTGTCAAAAGTCTCAAATGTGGCCATATTATTAAGTATATAGATACATACACACACTGACATATAAATATATATCTATAGATACACACACACACACAGCAGTTACAGCTCTCAGGCTTCCCCCTCCTGCTGTAGTCGGGCTGATCTTTACACAGAAATATTGAGGACCTTTGGGTCATGTGATAAGGTCCTTCATCCCTCTCCTTCTGTGCCTGCAGGACCTGGCAGGTCCTGCTTCTCTGTTCCTTCTCTTCTGATTTTCAGCCCGCTCACCCTGCACTACAGTGAGGGGGCTGAACAGTACAGGGGCAGGTCCCTCTCTGGTCCACTGGGGGAGGGGGGGTGGTGGTGCGGTGGTTTGCGGTCAGTGGCATGCCTACCATGAAGGCAGAGCAGACTTTCCCGGGCCCCCTTCCTGAAGGGGCCCCATAGCAGTCGCCTTCCCTGCCTTTATGGTAGCTACGCCACTGATGAAACCACTTGTTTATGTATCAGCTGCATGTAACTAGCTGCAATGCCTCTGGTACAACCACATTACACAGTTTGTCTTCCTCTTAGGTATAAGGACCTGTACATATAGGCACCTGTTTAACAAATACATCATGAGCTTTTCAATAGTTTTTAGGGATGAATGCTTTAAATGGATACCTTTTATAGACTGTTCGTAATAGATGCCACTGTTACATGGGTTCTGTCACTCGAAAAAAGTCAGGTTCTGAGGGTCCCCATACATTTTTGTCAGCTGAACAAGCTGCTTGTTGGTGGAGATAGGGAGTTGGCGTAATGCAAAATCACTGCCTGACCCCTTTGTTCTCATACATAAATCTCCAGCATCTCACTCTGGATGCGGCTTACTTCTCCACATAGAGAACACAGGAACATTTGGCTGTGCTGAATGTTCGTGGTTATTGGGAGGACGGGACAGATAACCAGTTATTGAAAGTGTATGGGCCCCTTTAGTCCTGAGATTCCACCAATCACTAGATATAGAAGAGAGAAGTGCCTGCTAAGTTTGTTCTCTTGTATTTTGTTTCCACAAGCAAGATAGACTTCTATCTATAGAAAATCTATGGGACCATCTACTGTTGCGCACGCAGAGCAGAGAAAGGCAGAGCTTGGCTGCTCACTAGACATCCAGATTTTTGATGATATGCTATCCCTTTAATGAATGTCATGAAAACGCATGGCACAGATTCTTAATGGATGCCATACAGAGGAATCGTCACCAGTAGGCTACCTTGATGGGGAGAAAAAACAAAAGTATAACAAGTGTGCTTGGCAGGATATAACAAGGCATTTCATTTATGATAGATTGGCCTGACAGACAAGAGACTCTTGTGGTCCTTGTCAGGCAATTGAAAGAGGTAGACACATTTAATGATATAAACAAGATATTAGAAAGCAAAAATACTGTGGTCAAGATGACTTAACTTTCAGTGAGCCAACCAGAGCAGAACCGTGTGCCTAGGAAGTAAAGCTATGCATTACACCATTCTAGTAGGTTATTAAATCGCATACATTTGTTTTCTAGGCATTGGTAATAAGAAGAATCCAATTCATCTTCTTGTCCCCCATGGCGCTTTCCTAGTAAAGGATTTAGCAGCTCTGGATCATGAGAGTCTAATGTCTTGGTTTGAACTTTGTCAAGAGGGGAAAGTAGAAGGCATAGTGTGGCATTGCAAAGATGGATCTTTATTCAAGGTAAACTGAGGGAACCAATGGAAAACTTGAAGGGGATTTCGGTTTTCATGTGAATAAAAATTTAGGATGTCTCATAAAGACGACTCTTTAAAAAGTTGTACAATTGATTAGCTTATTACTATAGATCTGGCTTCTCTATACTTAACAAATGGCTCATCATATATTGCCACTCTTACATAGCAACTCCTAATATACATTTTATTTTAGTTTCTTTATAAGTTATGAGGCTGTGGGTCCTGATCAGTCAGTGACATGGACCTGTGGGGACCCAATCAGTCAGTGACAGGTACTTTTGTCACTGACTCCTTTCAACACCACGATTGCTATAAATTGCGGCATTTAAGGGGTTTATGGCAAGCAGCTGCGTGATCATGGCTGCCTGTCATTATCCCCAGCTCCTGGCACAGTAATGTGTGCAGGGCTGCTCGCACTTAAGCAGCCTGCACACATTAAAACCCCTTAATAGCAGGAACGTATGTACACATAGAAACATAGAAGATTGTCGGCAGAAAAAGACCACTGGGTCCATCTAGTCCGCCCTTTTAGTATTTTCTTCCTTATTATCTTAGGATAGATATATGTCTATCCCAGGCGTGTTTAAATTCTGTTATTGTAGATTTACCAACCACCTCTGCTGGAAGTTTGTTCCAGGTATCTACTACTCTTTCAGTAAAATAATATTTTCTTACATTGCTTCTGATCTTTCCCCCAACTAACCTCTCACTGTGTCCTCTTGTTCTTGAGCTCAGTTTTTTACTAAAAACACTCCCCTCTTGAACCTTATTTAGTCCCTTAACATACTTAAAGGTTTCAATCATGTCCCCCCTTTCCCGTCTTTCCTCCAGACTATACAGATTCAAATCCTTAAGTCTTTCCTGATATGGTTTATGCCTCACACCCTCCACCATTTTTGTAGCTCGTCTTTGGACCCGTTCTATTTTATCAATGTCCTTTTTTAGGTGAGGTCTCCAGAACTGGACACAGTATTCCAGATGTGGCCTCACCAGAGCTCTATACAGCGGGATCACAATCTCCCTCTTCCTACTGGTTATACCTCTAGCTATACACCCCAGCATACGATTTGCTTTCCACACCGCCTGGTTGCACTGGTGACTCATTTTAAGGCTTTCAGAAATCATTACCCCTAAATCCTTCTCTTCTGAAGTCTTTTCCAACACAGTACTGCCGATGTGATACTCGGATAGAGGATTCCTCCTCCCCAAGTGCATTATTTTACATTTGGAAACGTTGAACTTTAATTTCCACTGTTTGGACCACGTATCTAGCAAAGCTAAATCATTTTCCATATTACTGACACCTCCAGGAATATCCACCCTATTGCACACTTTTGTGTCGTCAGCAAACAGACAAACTTTACCTATCAACCCTTCTCCTATGTCACTTACAAACATATTAAAAAGAATAGGACCCAGAACAGACCCTTGTGGCACACCACTTGTAACCAGTCTCTGCTCAGAATATACACCATTAACAACAACCCTCTGATATCTCTCCTTCAGCCAACCACAAATCCACTGAACTATCCAGGGATTTAGTCCAATTTTCTCCAACTTCTCTATCAGCTCTTTATGGGGAACTGTATCAAAAGCTTTGCTGAAGTCCAGATAGGCGATATCCACAGCACCACCTTCATCCAGCACTTTTGTGGCATAATCAAAGAAATCAATGAGATTAGTCTGACATGATCGGCCCTCAGTAAAGCCATGCTGGTTTGGATCCATCAAATTGTTGATTCTTAGGTGATCCATTATCTTCTTTTTTAGAAGAGTTTCCATCATTTTCACTACTACAGATGTCAGGCTCACTGGCCTGTAGTTACTGGGCTCTTCTCTATTCCCCTTCTTGTGGATTGGTATAACATTGGCTGTTCTCCAATCATCGGGGACATCTCCTGTTAGCAGGGATTGGTTATACAGATCTGTCAGGGGGGCAGCAATCACAGATCTGAGTTCTTTAAGAACCCTGGGATGGATCCCATCTGGACCCATCGCCTTATTCAGCTTTAAACGGGCAAGTTCCTCTGCAACTTCAGCCTCTGAAAATACAGGAGCCGAACCCATATAGCTGGAGGCAATGTTGTGTCCAACCATCCTGTGATTGTGAAGGCCGCCTTCTGAAAACACTGAGCAGAAGTAACTATTCAAATAGTCAGCGACCGCCTTATCTCCATCAATAAACGTATTCTCCCCATTACTTATTTTAGTAATGCTGCAGCCATTCTTCTTCTTCTTCCTGTCACTTATATATCTGAAGAAGGTTTTATTCCCCGCAGTAACAGATTTTGCCATTTCCTCTTCTTTTGAGGCTTTAGCAGCATTTATAATCTGCTTTGCCTCCTTCTGTATACTTTTGTACGTCTCTCTGTCAGCTTCATTCCCAGTCTCCTTATACTTCCTATACGCTGCCTTTTTTCCTTTTACAATGGCCTTAACCTCTCTAGTAAACCATAATGGATTCTTCTTCCTTTTACTGTTGCTAACTTCTCGTACATATAGTCTAGTTGCCTTTAATATGACATTTTTTAATTCTGCCCACTGAGTGCTCGCCCCCGATGTTTTATCCCACCCTCTTAATTCTTTATCTAAATACTCCCCCATTTTATTAAAATCTGTCTTCCTAAAATCCAATACTCTTGTTGTAGTATGGGATTGGACGTAGTCAGTTTGTACGTCAAACCATAGACTCTGGTGGTCACTGGAACCTAGATTTTCTTCCACTCTAACTTCAGACACCCGATCCACATTAGTAAATACTAAATCTAGAATGTTCTCTCCTCTGGTAGGTGACTTCACAAGCTGTTTCATAGATGCCCCTGTAAGGGCCTCCATTACATTCTTGCTTTTACATGTAAGTGCAGAAGGGATATTCCAATCCACATCCGGCATGTTAAAGTCGCCCATAACTACAATGTCCCCCTTTAATGACATTTTAGTAATTTCATCCATCAGCATATTATCATAGTCCTCGCTTTGCCCCGGAGGCCTATAGACAACACCTATCCTAATAACAGATCCCTCTTTGGACTGCATACAAACCCAGAGAGTCTCCAGCTCTTTATATGTATTTTGGATGAGTGTCGATTTAAGACTATCCCTGACATAAATGGCTACCCCGCCTCCCCTTCTCTCTGCTCTGTCTTTCCTGTACAGAATATATCCCGGTATAGCTATTTCCCAATCATTAGACTCTTTGAACCAGGTCTCTGTTACAGCAACAAGGTCCAAATCATCTCTAGACATAATGGCCGTCAGCTCACAGATCTTGTTTCCTAAGCTGCGAGCATTCGTACACATTGCCCGAAGATTACTAAACTTCATAATACCTTTATTCCCAAATTCATCTACCGCACCAACAGCACCTTCCTTACCACCAATAACCGCACCAACCATTGCATCTACAGCACCAATAACCGCACCAACAACTGCGTCAACAGCACCAACAACTACATCAACAGCACCAACCACTGTGTCTACAGCACCAACCACTGCACTTTCACCAATCCGGATACACTTATTTGTCTTTACTGGTCGGGGACAGAAATCCTCCTCCTCTATTATACTTCTGTCCCCTTCATCTAGTTTAAATGTCTGTCCAAAAACAATCTGAATTCCTCACTAAGTACCTGTGTACCTATGTGTGATGGGTGCAAACCATCCCTCTTGAACATGTCCTTTTTGCACCACTTGCAAAAGCTATGACTAACAAACCCAAAACCTTCTGCCTTACACCACTGCCTTAACCATGCATTAAACTCTGAGATACGACATGCCTTGTTGTTCTGATTACAGACCGGCAAAACCTCTGAAAATGTCACAGAATCCGTTACCTTGCCCAGCTCCAGACTAAAAGTTTGAAATTCCTTTTTAACCAAATCCACATCTCCTTGGGACAAGTCATTGGTTCCAAGATGAACCACCAGATCAATCTTGCTATCTATACTAGCAGCCTTCACAATGTTCACAATCCGTCTCCTATCCCTCCTGACAGTAGCACCTGGGAGACATCTCACCTCTCTAAACACATCCTCCTCCTGTCCTACCACAACACCTCTAACAATCGAGTCACCAACTAGAAGATGCCTTCTCTTCTTACTAACCTTTACTTCTGCCCTCAGTGGCCCATCCAAAACAACATCCCCATTGGAAATAACCTGAGCAGCCATGTCTCCAACAGCATCTCTATCAATATCAGCAAGAACACTAAAACTATTCTGCACAGAGAGGCCAAACGTGCTATGCTTCTGCTCTACAGCTCGCAACCTACCTGAACCAACTGTTTTCCAAACCGCCCTTTTCCTCTGAGGTCTTTGAGGAAGAGGTGGCTGATAACCAGGCTGCACAGCAACTCCTGGCTGGGATAGTCTCCTCACATCAGATTGAAGTGTACAGACTAAGGACTGCAGCCTAGAAATTTCACAACGTAAACCAGAAATCTGCATGCAAACTGGACAGCACCCCAAGTCCCAAAGGGTTCTACGGAAAACTACAGCCAAACAAGAATTACACTGCACCAAACCAGACATCATTTAAGAACAAGTGAAAGCAAGTACTGAAAAAAAAAAAAAAAAGAATCTCCTGCAGTCACCAAACTACAGCAGTTTTTTAACTACTCACTTCTGCCACGCTGCTTCTACCAGTAGTCAACTCTCCAGAGTAAACTCCACAGAGTTTGTAGCCTCCTTATATACAGGTAAATCTTAATTAGGTTAATTTAGGAGGCTGGCTCTTTTCTTATGCTAATCTAATTAAATCAACACCTGGTCTGGAATGTCTAGCCACACCCTGCCAGATTAACACCAATTCACAAAATGCAGCAACAAAACCAAAAAACCAAACAAAAACCTAGTAGTAATGACCAAATTAACCTCAGTCAAAACACAAATCCAAATACCTAGAAATAAACAGTGATTAATTCAAATTTAAACAGTAATAAATTCAATAAAAACAGTAATATATTCAGTTAAGTATTAAAATAATAAACAGTATTTTTTTTTTACACATATACACATTCCTACTGCACGTATCGTGTATAGCTGTGTGGCTGACGTGAAGAGGTTAAAGGGGTTTTTCACCATGTGTGTTTTTTTTTTTTTTTTTTTTTTTTTTAATCTTTCAAATCAACTGGTGCCAGAGATTGCGGAGAATACACTTCCTGCAGGACATACAGCAGCTAATAAGTAGTGGAAGACTTGAGATTTTTTTTAATAGAAGTAAACTACAAATTTCTGGCACCAGTTCTTTACGAATAAAAAAAAAATCTTTGGTGAACAACTATTCGTGAATGGAGCAGGACAAATCCTGTGAACAACATTTCTAAATGCCCTTTTAAAAACGTTGCAGGTTTTTTATAATGAAGTAATTTATGGTGGGGGGGGGGGAGGAATTTTCATTTATAGGCCAAATCCACTTCAGAACACACAAATTTTTCTTGAGAATGTGAAAACTTGCAGCTACATTTATAAGCCTTCAAACATGCTAAAAAAAAATAATAAAAGGAAGTTATACTAACATAAGGCAGACATATGGTAAATAATTATTAACTATTTTGTGTGGTATGCCCATCTGTTACAGGCAGAGAAAATAAAAATTTGAAAATAAATTTTCATAGGATACGACAGCTAAGAATTACCACTAACAAACTACAGTGTGTTAAAAAAAAAGTCAGACTAAAAGCAATAGAAGCATTAACGTGATTTCCAGTTATTCCAAAATACAAAATATAGGAGTCACAAAAGCCAGAAATGGGATACAGAAACAGGAACATTTCAGCAAAACTTCATAGGGAGTGAAAATTGAATGCCGTGGGTTATTTTATTTTTGGTGCAATGTACATTGTACATGACAGGAGTTTGTTAATGCATGAGCAACTCGCACTGTTCCCCACTGTCCTCCTGTACAGATCGCTGGTAACTCTGATCTAATGGTAACAGACTATTAGGGTTCCTTTACGCACAGATTTATTGGACAGATTTTTAAAGCCAAATCCAGAAACAGACTATAAACAGGGAAAAGGTCATAAAGGAAAGAATGAAATTTCTCATCTTTTCAAATCAATTCCTGGCTTTGGCTTCAAAAATCTGTCAGATAAGTCTCTAGGTAAAGGCACCCTTAGATCAGTTACTAGTGATCGGTATAGTCAGGCATCAAGAAAAAAATGCAGATGGTGTTTTCTCTGCATGCTTTAGGGAAAAGTCCTGCAATGTCTGGCGAAGTTGCACTTGGAAGCACAGCCCTCAGTATGAATGTTCTGCTCAGGGTTCTCAGCGGCATTAAGGGTACAAACCCACTTGACGTATTTGCTGCGTGAATCAGTCTTAAAAATAAGCAGGCAAAACGCAGGTTGGCTTTATACAATTGTTCTGCGTTAAAATACGCAATTGCGTATTTTTGAAGTGTGAAGCTACATGCGTTTTTCGCACAGGTTGTTAACAACTGATGCTTTGCTAACAACAAGTTTCACGCTTCAAAAATACGCAATTGCGTATTTTAACGCAGAACAATTGTATAAAGCCAACCTGCGTTTTGCCTGCTTATTTTTAAGACTGATTCACCCAGCAAATACGTCAAGTGGGTTTGTACCCTAAAACTGATTTTTTTTTTCCCTTGTCACAGTCCAGGGTGATTGACTGCACAATTCTGCTAACAGTTCTGAGTGCATGTGCGCAGAGATGCAGAACCTAACCACATTAATTAACAGGCTGTAGCCTATTAATGTGGGTGGTCATTATAGGGTTAAGGAAGAGATTATATTCTAAGGGTCCTATTCCACAGGCTGATGGGGGCCTGATCAACGATGTACACTAGCGCCAATCTGCTAGATCTGCGCTCGTTTACTGGGCCTATTCCACGGACCAACAATCGTTAGCGAGGGCTGCAGGGACATCGTTACCGATGTCCTTGCAGCATACATTACCTAGCAGGGCTTCTCCTCCGCTCCATCTTCCTCCTCTGGTCCCGCGGCGCAGCATCAACTCCGGAGTGGCCTGACTGAGCTGTCAGACCGCTCAGCCAATTACTGGCTGCGACGGTCCTGGCCAGTGATTGGCTGAGCAGTCTGACAGCTCAGTCAGGCCACTCCGGCGTTGATGCTGCACCGTGGGATCCGGGGAGGAAGACTGAGCGGAGGGGAAGCCCTGCTAGGTAATGTATGGTGCTTCTCAAATTGTCGGTTGCCCGCCGCGCACCGCTATTCCACGAAGCGATGCATGGTGGGTGACCGATTTTAGGTTTGGGCCTGAATAAACGATTAGCCGATGACACGATCATCGGCTCATCGTTTTCTCTATTCCACCTTGCGATAATCGGCAGAATTGGGCTGATTATCGCTCTGTGGAATAGGCCCCTAACCCTGCCTCTCTGCAGTCTGTAAATGGAAGTGACTCCTGTTCTCTCTGCAAGATTTCTACAAGGCTGTCAGTTTACAAGATTTGACTCTGTCAAGGTTTTATTTATTCTGGCTATTCTTTTAGGTTTAGTGTTCTTCTTTAGCGTCCATTTGCACATACAGGATCTGCTGCTCATATGATGCACCAAATTTGAAGCTGCTGATTTGATGCTGCAGGTATCAATGAAATAGAATGATGGAACACTGCATAAATCTGCTGCAGATCAGATATAGTATTGCAGCAGATTTCACACTGCGAGTTTCTGAAATCTGCTGCCATACTGATTAAAGGAGTACTCCAGCGAAAATCTTTCTATCAAATCAACTGGATTCAGAAAGTTATATAGATTTGTACTTCTGTTTAAAAATCTCAAGTCTTCACATACTTATAAGCTGCTGTAAGTCCTGCATGATATGTTGTTTCCTTTTCAGTCTGACTGCTGTCTGCTGACATCTCTGTCTGAGACAGGAGCTGCCCAGACCAGAAGCATATCCCCATAGAAAACCTTTCCTGCTCTGGACAGTTCCTGTCTCGGACAGAGATGTCAGCAGAGAGCACTGTGTTAGGGTAAATTCACACGGGCGTATCCGCAGCGGATTTAACGCTGCAAACTCGCAGCTAAATCCGCAGCGGATCCTTGCCCTGTGAATTCCAATGTGATTACATACTGGCTGCGGGATTGTCCGGCTGGTCTGAGGCTCCCGGCGGTCCTGCACAGCCAATCTATATAACTTTCTGAAACCAGTTGATTTGAAAGAAAAAGATTTTCGCTGGACAACTCCTTTTAAAGCCTATGACACTCCATTCTTACAGAGGATTTTCATTCCGCTGCAAGAATGGCATCCATAGGCTTGTAAAACGTAAATTTTGTTGCTGCGACTCTGTACCCACAATCTGACCCCCCCCCCCCCAAACCGCTTGTACCATCAGATAGCTGCTTTTAATCCAAGATCTGTCCTGCGGTCTGTTCAGCAGGTGATGCAGTCATTGTCCTAAAAAAACAACTTTTAAACTGGCAGCCTCGTGCCCAATGGGCGTGGCCTATATTGTGTATGCATTAGGCTGGCACACCTTCGCTCTGTCCCTCCTCCCCACCCTCTTCATCATTAGGAATGCTCCAGGCAGATTTCCTCCTATTCGCCACCTGTGTCAGCCCGGCACATGGGCTAGATCGTTAAGCAGCTGTGCAATGTTCAGACAGGAGTAAATGTTTCAGTGGCATTTCTAATGATGAAGAGAAGAGGGTGGAGAGGAGGGACGGTGCAAAGTTAGGGCACAGATACTCCCTTTGGGCATGGTTGCAAGTTTAAAAGTTGTTTTTTAGGACAATAACTGCATCACCTGCCTAACGGACCCCAGGACACATCTGGGATTAAAAGCAGCTACCCAAAGGTACAAGTGGTTTGGGGGGGTCAGATTGTGGGTACAGAGTCGCTTTAAATAGTAATGCAGCAATACTTATCTTACCTGTAAACCCCCATATGCGCTCTAGTGCCATCTCTGGGTTCCAGGCTAAGCAGGCCATCACTGAGCAGGGACCCAGAACAGTGCTGGAGGGCATTGGGGGAGTGTGCACAGGTAAGAATAGCTGCTTATACGATAAGTGTGAAGATATCCTTAAAGTGCTTTTTTTCTGTAAACTTTCATAATCTATGCAGTAGCACTAACTATTAGAGTAATGTTTTCTTTTTCTTCCCCTAGCTCCATCGCCATCATCTTGGATTAGACTGGCCACTCAATGACACATACCTAAATTCTAAACCAGTGTCTATTAGATTGGATTTGTGTAAATATGAAGCCGCTTCAAGCACGTTATTAGGTCAGCTTTCCAAAAAAAACACTCAATGTTACGACAGATTAAAAGACATTTTGTTGGAATGAAAACTGCAACTAATGAAGTGTTGACAGCACTTCAAGCCTGATGGTGAATATTGTGGAACTTCTACGTTTCAAACATATGGCACACTCAGCCCGGTCAACAGAACAGACGCCTGCATGCTGTAAAGCCGCCTTATTTACAAACATTACAGACACTGATGAACGTTTTCATTACCACAAAAGGCTGGCAACATGTACAATGTTACCCTAGTTTGTTGGGCATGGAGAATACATTGGTTGCACTTTAAAGTTTTGCATGTCTTTCTAGTAGCAATAACATTTTAAAGGGAACATGTTGAGCTCTTAGAACTTTACATTGTGCACTTCCTCTTGGAAATATATGAAGAAAATATATACAAAATTGTAGGTTGGGTCCTTTTGTCTGACATTGTCAGTACTGATTGGATAGAGTCAGATTGTTTAGGGACACAACCAAGTCACAAGAGGGATGGCAATGACTAGTCATTGTATTATTTCTACAGAGGACAGACACAGCAAATCTGTAAGAAAAGACATTCCAGAAATATTTCATGTGCTGTGATTTGAAATGAAATGTGCCAGACAGAGAACATAGTTAAAATGTGATAATTTTATTCAAAAATACAAATAGGATTTCACAATTTCTACAACTCAATATCTGAAAAGAAACATGTATATGTTCTGTATTTACAGCTGTAATAAACTAAATCATTTAATTAAATATAAAAGTCAGTTTCAAATTTTGGCAGGGAAACTATTACTCTATAAAAGGGTTTTCCTTCAATAAAAAAGTGCAATTCTTTCTACTGTATCTTCCTCAGTAATAGTGTAGTCATGATGAACATTAAGTTCACTACGGATTATTTATTATAAGAGCTGCCATTTGTTGAAAAGATATGGACCTGATAGAGAAAGCTATAATGCTACTATAGTGTTCTAGGTTTTCATACAGAATAAAAAAAACACTCCATGAGGAATACATGCCTTTTTCTTAAATTATTATTCTTCACACAATCCAAGCTTCAGTACTGTAGAGCAACAGCTATCTTTCCAGTAGAGTGTAAGACAAATCCAACTCTATTTGATTCATTGCTAAAAGGTGTTGCTCACTAATAGCACACTTATCTACAATAGAGATGATGAAAGGCGTGAGCACTAGGGATCCCAATGGATTCCCAGCATTCTGAATAAGAGGTCCACGAGTTCCTCTTGTGAATGGAACAGAGATGTACAGTACTACTTTGGCAATTACTCTGTTAACAGTTATTGAACTGAATAAAAGCGGAGTGCAATCTTCATGTCTTAACAGAGAGCACCACTGTTCCATTTACAAGGAAGCCTCTGGGACCTCCGTTTGTAAGATCACAGGGGGTCCGAACAGTTGGACCCTCTAAAATCACAATTGTCATCTATCCTGTGGATGCTTGGTCAATATTTAATAATGACGACCCCCCCCTTTTAAGGAAACCTGTCAGTATTGGTCTGGAGAGCATGAAACTAGAGCCAGGTTCCATCAATATGACTCGCGCTGAGTGGATTTGATGCTTCAGAGAAATCTCAGTCGTAACTTTAGCAGGGAACAGAACCCTGAGTCATCAGGGTGCCCCAAACAGCTTGATAGAGCTCTTCCTATAGGCAAATAGGGACATATGTCACTCAGGAGAAGCAGACCACCCTGTTGACTCTTGTTCCTGGCCGGCGTTACTGTCATTTCTCTGAAATAGCACTTGTTGGTGTTTCAGCATAGAATGACTGGTTTCCTTTAAATAATGTAAGACACGGAAAAGAAAATTCCTATTAAAAACATTACCACCTTTTAGGTGTAATTTGATGGACACGCATTCATTGTGTGGGTAGATCTAGCTGAACTCCAAATTGCTGAGAGAGGGCTTTCAGCTTTTCTTCAAGGAGTATATTCTTTTTAACTTCTTCATTGTAGTTGTACTTCAGATCCTCAATCTCTTCAAAAAAAGTAGGATCAAAATTTTCAAGTTCATTTTTCATTCTTTTGATTTCCTCCTGTATAAAAAAGGAGGTCCTTAGATTAAAAAAAAAGCATTTAAAAAATTGAGGAACTGTATCAAATTTGCACTGGTATTTTGGAATAAGATGGTCTAAAATCTTGGTACTTTGTACTAAATATGAAAACATTAAATGGTGCAAACCTACAGCTGGCTAAAATAGATGTTTTTCTGTCTCTAAGGCAAACAGTGACGCACCAAATTGTGAAAGAGATGCCCCTCTTAAATTGATGTCTATTACCCTGAAATGCTCCACATTTATTTACACCAGCCTTAAGAAACTTTCCCCAGTGCTCTGAAATAAGTTATAAAGGGTAAAATGTACCCTTCAGCTTTCTGCTGGTAAAGTAACCTGCTGCAGCAGCAAACACATTACTATGATCATATTTAGCTTAAAGGGGTTGGCCACTTGCTCAGTGTACAGTATTAGTAAGTGTCCTCACTGTATATACTGACAGCAGCTCCCTGTGTACCTCATAGAGCTAATATCGGACTCCCCTCCTCCAGGCTGGGCTGCCCTGCTCTGTGGTGTTTTGGTCCATAAGATTGCTGACAGGGAGGAGCATGTGACCAGGCTCCGCCCCCCAGTGTCCACCACACAGCCTGTATGTCTATGGAGGACACAGTGGACAGGACCTGGTCACATGCTCCTCCATGTCAGCCATTTTGTGCGCTAAAACAAAACAGCAGGGCACCCCAGCCTGGTGAAGGGGAGTCTGATTTTAGCTCTGTGAGGTACAGAGGGAGCTGCTGTCAGTATATACAGTGAGTACACTTACTAATACTTTGTATTGACCTATTTTACTATAAAGTGGCCAACCCCTTTAACAAATAAGATATTTTTATTATAGGCTGCAAGCCATTTGGACTGCCTGCTCCTATAAGCCCTTAGCCACACTGCACAAGCTGTGCCCAAAACATCTACAGAAGATGTTAACTATAACATACAGCTGCGATCAGAGTCCCAGTCCCATGGTGGTTTTACCATGCAGATTCCATTAAAAGGCTGACTGCAGCACCTACATGGTTTTACACAGCAAGGGGGTGACTTGTGTAAAGCCCACTGATACCCCTGTGGCAGGGGATGTTGATGGTTTGCTGTGGGCTTAGAGGATATTTCCTGCAGGTTAACACAAAAGCCATAAGAGCTAATTGGGGAGATGGGGTGGCACTTAAAGGACAAGTGCCATGAAAAACTTTTTCCCAGTAATTGAAGCACATTACAAAGTTATATAACTCTGTAATATGCTTCAATCCCCTATCTGCCTCCCTTCCCTGCCTTTTCCCCCCTCCACCCCCCACCAGGAAGTGTCCTGACTCACACAGACCTGATTACTATCGTCACCGTCACCAAGCTCTTCTCTCAGCTCTTTCTCCTGTTACACCAGCCTCCCCCCTCCCCTGCCTTGTCAGGTGACAGGCTTACTCAGCTCCCATTGGCTGAACAACTGCAAGCCATCACTTATCACATCTCACTTTCTTATCTTCCCTCCGACTTACTCCGGCACATAGGCAGCTCCCCCCTCCCCTCATACCCTCTCTCCTGCTGCCGTGGACTCACTAGAGAAGATAAGCTGAGCAAGCAGAGTCACCTGACAAGGAGGGGGAGGGGGAGGCTGGTGTAACAGGACCTAGAGCAGCCCTCCTGCTGATGACTCATCCTCACAAGAAGGAGCTGCCTGGTGACGGTGACCACAGTAATCAGGTCTGTGTGAGTCAGGACACTTCCTGGTGGGGGGTCGGGGGGGGGGGGAAAGACAGGGAGGGAGGCAGATAGGTGATTGAAGCACATTACAGAGTTATATAACTTTGTAATGTGCTTCAATTACTGGGAAAAAGTTTTTCATGGCACTTGTCCTCTAAATGATAAAACGTGAATGATCTGGAAATAGCAATAATTTAGTGTACAAAAAATGTAAAGAAATAAAATGGTAAAATGGAATTTGAAAGACACTTAAGTAAACTTCACAAGAACATTACCTTCAAGTGTACTTTCTCTAGATCAGAAGTTTTAACATATGTTTGAAGGTCTACTACTTCTTCCATCAACTTGTTGTATTTTCTGTCTTTTTCAAGAACCTCATCAGACCCTAAGACAAATAACAATGTACAATGATTTGTATATTATTTCTAATTCTATGAGTAAATTTATCTGAAACCGTAATTTAGGTCTAGAATCTAGCCTGCATATGTTTTTTCCACAGAAACATTGGCACCCCCCATTGACTTCTAAAATAGGGGTAAAAACTAGGGATGAGCGAACTTTTGAAAAGTTCGGTTCAATCCCCCGAACTTTCCTGAAGTTCGGGTTCTGACGAACCGAACCAAAAAGGAACCTTGCAATAACGGCTAAATAATTGCAGCTACAATAGTGGGAGTGTGATAGGGTATAGTTTTGTGTAGTTGCAGTTGCTATTACAATGAAAAAAGTGGAAAAAATCAAAGTGCAAAAATAGTAAAAAAAAAAAAATAAAAAAAATAGCCGGCAAATCGGCAATAATGCCGAGTTGACTCCCCTAATGGTTAATATATTTAATTAATAGAACATATTTTTGTTGTAATAAAGTCACTTTCGTTGTTCAATAATTTAATTAAAATGATTCCATCATTGTGCAATTAAATATACTGTTAAAATAAATATAAATATATATATATATAAATAAATGTGTATATATATATATATTTTTTTTTTTACAGTATATTTAATTGCACAAGTATGGATTCCTTTAAATTAAATTATTGAACAACGAAATTAATTTTATTACATAATTAAATATTAATTATTACAGGAAGCTCTATTAAGCCGTTAATTCATATACCCGGTAATAGAGCAAACTGTAATAATCAATACTTTACTTTAATTAAAACATCAAATGTTTCTTCTAATTATGTTATCACAATAGCATTATTAAAAGAAACATTTTGAATCATATGTGCGCTCAGCTGATCGGCTGAGCGCACATATAATTAGCGGGTCCGCAGCACAGTGAGTTCATTGTGCTGCGGACCAGCGAAGAGGACACATGGAGACATCGGATGGTGAGTATAAAGCTCTCCCCAGTACCTGTCTGACATCAGTCTGGCCCCCAAGGGGTTAAGGGGGATGCAATGCATCCTCCCTTAACCCCTTGGGGGCCAGACTGTAAGCAGTGATCTGTAAAGATGCTGCATACTGTAAGGTGCACAACACCGCTCACAATGATGGGTGTTGTGCTCCTGTTTGTGTGTTTCTCCCTTTTTGTTTTTCAGATATCGGTATCCAGTGGATTACGTCGGATTCGGTGGACTACGTTGATGACCAGCGGTTGTTTGGATTTTTTTTTTTTTAAATGAAATGGTCAATGAGGGGTGTGGGTGTCTTTTTATTTGAATAAAAAAAAATTTTCACTTGTGTCTTGTCTTTATTTCTTTACTTTATAGACTTAGTAGTGGAAGCCGTCTAATAGACGGAATCCATTACTAAGTTGGGGCCTAGTGTTAGCCGGTATAAAATGGCTAACACTAACCCCCCATTATTACCCCAGTACCCAATGCCACCAGGGGTACTGGGAAGAGCCGGGTGCCAGTGATCCCGGAGCGTCAAAATTGGCCGAATCTGAGGCTCCCGACTCCCGCGCAGCCAATCAGTGACTGCAGCGGGGCCGTGCACTGATTGGCTGCGCGGGAGCCGGGAGCCTCAGATGCGGACGGATCGCGCTGCCGGTAATGTATTATCCCGGGGGGGTTAATGGGGCCGGGAATTACATACTGGCAGAGGGATGACAATACCGCTGCCAGTATGTAATTACATTGGAATTCACAGGGGCGGTATCCGCTGCGGATCCGCCCGTGTGAATTTACCCGAGCCGGAGCTGACACACTGAGCTCAGTGTGCCGACTCCGGCGAAGAAGATAGAAGACCTGGGAGCGTGAGTAACCCCCCCCCCAGCAAGGAAGGGGGGTCACTTAACCCCTTCCTTGCTGGTATGGGTGCAGTCTGACATCAGTCTGGCCCCCAAGGGGTTAAGTAGGGACCCTTACTTAACTCCCTGGGGGCCAGATTGTTCAGTATGGCACCCAAAGGGTTAAGGGGGATGCGATGAATCCTCCCTTAACCCCTTGGGTGCCACGCTGTAAGCAGCGATCTGTAAAAATGCTGCATACTGTAAGGTGCACAACACCGCTTACAATGATAGGTGTTGTGCTCCTGTTTGAATAAAAAAAAAAATTCACTTGTGTCTTATCTTTATTTCTTTACTTTATAGACTTAGCAGTGGAAACCGTCTAATAGACGGAATCCATTACTAAGTCGGGGCCTAGTGTTAGCCGGTATAAAATGGCTAACACTAACCCCCCCATTATTACCCCAGTACCCAATGCCACCAGGCAGGGCCGGCTCCAGGTTTTTGTGGGCCCTTGGTCGAGAGAGCCTCGGCGGGCCCCTTTGAATAGCAAATTATATGGCATCATTGTTAGAGGGTCTCTAGCTCTTGATTCTGTGTAGTGGATCAGCTGTGTTATATACTTATTACCCCCCCTCCTGTTTGAGTGTGTATATATCTATCTCTCGAGCACATATATACACACACTCATACAGTAGGAGGATAATAAGTATATAATACACTGCTGTATACCTACACAGAATGGAGAGATATATACACACTCATACAGAAGGATAAAAAGTATATACTACACTGCTGATTACCTTTTTCACCTCGGGGCACACCTACCAAATAAAGTTTGACAAAATAACAAAAAAAACAACAAACATAATTCGGTAACTCACAGGTGACGTCTTCTTTGATCTGATGCGATCGCTCTCTGTTTCCTCGCCATCCGGCCCAGACCACCATGATGATTTCTTCCAGCTACAATTCTTCTCTTCAGAACCTGTGAGACAAACATCTTAGGCTCCGCACATTTCCAGCAACTTCCTTCCCTTTTCCCCGCCCATAGGCTCCTATACATTAGTAACTCCGCTGCTTGGTGTCATGTGCAGTAAAGTAAGAAGGTTTGTGTCCCCATGCTGTGCCCCCATATAGTAATAATGCCCTCTGTCCCCATAGTAATGCCCCCTGCTCTGCCCCATAGTAAATGACCCCTACCCTGTCCCATAGTAGATGTCCCCTACCCTGTCCCATAGTAGATGACCCCTACCCTGTCCCATAGTAGATGACCCCTGCCCTGTCCCATAGTAAATGACCCCTGCCCTGTCCCATAGTAGATGACCCCTACCCTGTCCCATAGTAGATTTCCCCTGCCCTGTCCCATAGTAAATGACCCCTGCCCTATCCCATAGTAGATGACCCCTGCCCTGTCCCATAGTAGATGACCCCTACCCTGTCCCATAGTAGATGACCCCTACCCTGTCCCATAGTAGATGGCCCCTGCCCCATAGTAGATGCCCCCTGCTCTGCCTTAACACAAAACAAAAAATCATACTCACCTAATCCAAGGGACGGTCCTCTTCTTCCTGGCTTCTCCCTTCTGCTAGCAGGGACGGATCCGCTAGCAGGCGCGATGACGTCATCGCTCTGCGCCTGCTGAGGGGATCACGTCCTGAAGCGCTGCGGAGGAAGGCCCAGCCCAGGACGTCATTGAGGACGTCGCATCCGCCCAGCAACGCCACACCCCCCGGATGTCGCCAGCAACGCGGCCCGCCGCATCCCCCGTACTCACTGTCGGCACGACAGTGAGTACGGGGGATGCGGCGGGCCCCATTGCTGGCTATATCCAGTGGCTCATTGCTCGGGCAAGTGCCGGGGGGCCCCTTGAGAGGCTGTGGGCCCCGGCACTTGCCCGAGTACGCCACGTGCTGACGCCGGCCCTGCCACCAGGGGTACTGGGAAGAGCCGGGTGCCAGTGATCCCGGAGCGTCAAAATTGGCGCTCCTGGACTGAGGCGGCAGCAGGCTGGTAATATTTAGGCTGGGGAGGGCCTAAACCAATGGCTCTTCCCACCCTGGTGTTACCAGGCAGCTGTCGCTTGGTTTTTAACCCGGCTGGTTCTGAAAATAGAGGGAACCCTACGCCTTTTTTTAAAAAAAATTATTTATTTAACCCCTTAAGGTCAAAGCCAATTTTCGTTTTTGCGCTTTTGCTTTTTCCATTTTATGTTTAAAAGTCCATAGCGCTTGCATTTTTTCACCGAGAGACTTATATGAGCGCTTATTTTTTGCGAAACCAATTGTACTTTGCAATGACCGGCATTATTTTTCCATAAAATATGCTGCGAAACCGGAAAAAAATAATTTGCGCTGTCAAATTGAAAACAAAAACGAATTTGTTTTGATTTCGGGAAGTTTTGCATTTACGCCGTTCGCCCTATGGTAAAACTGACTTGTTATGCATGTTCCTCAAGTCGTTACGATTACAACGATATATAACATGTATAACTTTTATTGTATCTGATGGCTTTTAAAAAAATCAAAACATTGTTAACAAATACACGTTCCTTAAAACCGCTCCATTCCCAGGCTTATAGCGCTTTTATCTTTTGGTCTATGGGGCTGTGTGAGGTGTCAGTTTTTGCGCCATGATGTGTTCTTTCTATCGGTACCTTGATTGCGCATATACGACTTTTTGATCACTTTTTATTGCATTTTTTCTGGATTTGATGCGACCAAAAATGCGCAATTTTGCATTTTGGGATTTTTTTGCGCTGACGCCGTTTACCGTGTGAGATCAGGAATGTGATTAATTAATAGTTTGGGCGATTACGTGTGCGGCGATACTAAATATGTTTATTTATTTGTTTATTTATTCATTTATATTTATAAAATGGGAAAAGGGGGGTGATTTGGACTTTTATTAGGGGAGGGGATTTTTTATTAATAAAAACACTTTTTTACTTTTTTTTTTTACATGGACTAGAAGCCCCCCTGGGGGGCTTGTATATACATAGCACTGATCTCTCATAGAGATCAATGCTGTGTATATACACAGCAAAGATCGATTAGATTGGTCATAGATTGCTATGGCCTGCTGCAGGCCATAGCAATCTATTGACGAGCCGGGATCAGCGTCATTCCGACGCTAAGGCCCGGCACGGGCTGAAGAACGGATCTCCCCCCCGCGATCGCATCACGGAGGGGAGATCCGACCCACTAGACACCAGGGATAGTGTGCATAAAGCACTTCAATGCAGCTGTCAGGTTTGACAGCTGCATTGAAGTGCTTAATTAGCCGGCGCGGCAACGGGACCCGCGCCGGCTAACAAAGGCACTGCCCGGCTGCACATGTCAGCCGGGATCAGCGCCGTTCAGAGCAGGGTCCCGGCAGGACCCCGCTCTGAACACCCCCCGTGGCACCATGACGTATCAGATACGTCATGGGTCGCTAAGGGGTTAAAAAAAAAAAAAAAAACGAGTAGGGTTCCCCCTATTTTCATAACCAGATTCCCAGATGCATTCCAGAGGTGTTTGCATCACTTTTTAAAGATGTCTTTGAGAAAGTTCATAACGAATCTGGTTAAAATAACAATAACAAATAAAATCAAAGTTCGGTTCGGTGACGAACCGAACTTTTTGCAAAGTTCGTAACGAATCTGGTTCGTTACGGTTCGGTTCGCTCATCCCTAGTAAAAACATTGGGGGAGATTTATCAAACATGGTGTAAAGTGAAACTGGCTCAGTTGCCCCTGGCAACCAATCAGATTCCAGTTCTCATTCCTCACAGAATCTTTGGAAAATTAAAGGTGGAATCTGATTGGTTGCTAGGGGCAACTGAGCCACTTTCCCTTTACACCACGTTTGATAAATCTCCCCCAATAGGTTTATATGCATATTGATGACTTTTTTTCTGGCATTTCTGGGTATATGCAAAAGATAAAAATGCTATTGTTAATTTACACTAAAATGAGAAAACGTCAGGAAAAAACAGGGCAATCGTTGGGTGTGAGTGTTTTATGTTTTAAAAATGATTCATTACATCTATCAAGTAAGGTGGACACAAATTTAAAAGGGACAATATACTGATAATACATACCAAACCTAGTAGAGTTTTGATACATTTCTAGCTGGTGAGCCAGCTCCGCCTTTTCATTTTCTAAGCGATTATTGGTCAACCTGAAACGCATACCATATTGATATTTTACACAATGAAGCCACATGCAATTGAGTAAATCAATATTAAGTGTAATACAACATATTGATCTATGTACTGTGTGTAGGAAAGAAACTTTCAATAGACAGAACAACACTCTTGGAAAGAACAGTGTAAAAATCTTAACCCCTTCATCACCAGCTTTTTCTCAGACACAATGACTCATCTAAAAGATGCAAAGCACTTTGTTTGATCTGCGCTCCGCTCATCAAGCCGCTGGCCTTTCAGCGCTGCTCTGCTCCCTGCAGTTCCACCCCGGGTGCCGGAGAACAGATGGATCCAATCCAGGGAAACTGGGAGAAGTTTCCCAGGATTGGATACAGCTTTTCTTGACATCCTCGGAGGATTGTCAGGGAGCGGAGCAGCGCTGAAAGGCCGGTGGCTTGATGAGTGGAGCGCAGATCAAACGAAGCGCCTTGCACCACTGCTCATGGTCACCTGCTGGTCTCTTGTATCTTCCATGTTCCTGTATTGTCACAACACCACAGGAAGTACCAGCTCACCAGTGTGTACAGAAGTGTACTGCCTCAGTCACTGATTGGCTTAACAGGACTGTGAGATACAGGAGACTGAAGGTGGCACGGGAACAGTAAGTAGAACTTGATTATTATATTCCCATCACCCCCTGCCCTCCCTGTTTTTTTAACCTGCTAGTTTTTCTTCTGGTATACTTACCGGAGTATCTGAAACTCTCTAGCAAGGCCTTTGTCGCTCTTGGCATCTTCCGGGAAATGCTTTAGAATGTCAATCTTGGTCAAGAAAAATGTTGGAGATTAAAATTTAATTAGTTGAAAATAATTAGCACAGATAGAAAACCGCCACAAAAATACCCCTAAAAAATAAGAGACTAAAAATAAAAAAAAAAAGTATTTCTTGTTCACATAAAGCTTGTTTGTGATGGCGTTTGTATTGATAAGCACTACACCACTGAGAGTCATACTTATACCATATGCTAAGCTTCTGTAGGAGATGGTATTTAAAAAAATACCATGCCTCTGTTCCCTCCACATGTTTTCTTCACTCATTTGATGCAATGCTATGAGTGTAATGGTGTGTTTACACAGATAGATTTATCTAACAGATTTTTGAAGCCAAAGCCAGAATGGATCTAAGAGGAGAAATCTCAGTCTTTCCTTTATGACCTGTTCTCTGTTTATAGTCCTGGCTTTGGCTTAAAAAATCTGTAGGATAAATCTCTCTGCGCAAACACATCATTACAATCTTTGTGTGCATTAATAATCTTCCAGGAAGAGAAATACAATCCCAAAAAATATAAATTGATTAGTTTGATGGGTCTGATAATTATACATTTTGGGGGTTTTACTACTGTATGAATGCCTTCACAGCCTGGCGCATTAATTGACACCAGTAATAGGCTTAAATTATAGCAGAAATGTACACCAGTTTGTAGCGGGCAGATTTATGAGTGAAAGATTTATTATGAGGCATGCATCTCTCTAAAATATGCTGAATCTAACGCCATGCATGCTTAATTCAACTGCACTCTCCAGGAAGTACTGGCATTTGGTCTCCACTTATGCTGAGGTTACACGGAACGATTATCGATTTGCACGATAATGATCAGATTCGAACGATAATCATACGTGTAAACGCAGCAAACGATAAAACGACAAGCGAGAAATCGTTCATTTTGATCTTACAACATGTTCTTAAATCGTCTTTCGCAAAAAATTTGCAGAACGTTCCGTGTAAATAGTCGTTCACTGATTTAACCTATGTGCGAGATAGGCTTAAGCAATCGCAAAACTATTTTTCCGTACGATATATCGTTCCATCTAAACTCTGATCGTCATAAAAAAAGTGTGTGTTGCTGCCAGACACAGGGTCACAGTTCAGAGAAACAATTACATCCACTTACCTCCCTGGCTCCAGTGCTGCTGCCTGCATTCTGCTGCTCTTGTCCCCAGGTGGCTGCTTCCTGGTCCCCCTGTCCCCAAGTGTGGCTGTTACTGGTTCTGAGAGGTAATGCTGCAAGCCCACTCAGCGGCAGAGTCAGGACACTGCTACAGCCACTGAATGGCTGAGTTGGCCTACAATGTCATGTTTCAAGACCAGGAAGTGGTCGCACAACTTGGGACTAGAGCAGCGTTATGTAGGCGGCAGCACAGAAGCTGTTGAGGTAAGTGGATGTAATTGCTTTACCCATCCCCTCTCTGGGCACTGCCAAAAAATGGAGGTCCCGGCTGGAATACCACTTTAATGCCATATAAGGTTATCTGTTGGTCCAAAACCTGATATGTAATGTACCCAGCTGAGGATAGATAAAGGGCACTTTCCTTCAGAATATTGTATTTCTATATGTTCCTAGTAACATAGAAGAGAGTCCAATGACACAAGGACTGTTTTCTTCATTTTAACAGGATTCACAGTTACTTACTTCATCTTCTAGGTGCTGAATTGTTTGTTCGGTTTTTCGTTCACGCTCGGTTGCTTCTTTCAATAGCCTTTTCAGATCAACAATGCTGTCGTTTTTCTTTATAAGCTCTGCTTCCATCTCCTTCATCTTTGTTTCATACATCCTGACAAGTTAAAAAGGACCCTTTTATCTGGTTATTTTGTTAAAAAAGTGTCAATGACATAACAAAGTAGGAAAAAAAACATTAAACTGAAGAAATAGAAGGTTTGTGTGTAATACTCAATACTTTAATCAAACTCTGCACGGGTGCTGAGAAGCATTTAATCTCTTGTGAAGAATGTATGGAAATATGGCCATTATGTACGGGGAGCTTCATTGGAGACTTCTCTCTATCTCTTTTATAACGTCTCTCACCTTTGACGGCTATTAATTGCAACAGGTCTGTATTCACTGCTGGGTATAGCCATAGAAGCCATTCCTATAGAAAATGTTGTGCAACCGTTTCAATGCTGTAATATAGGCTGCAGCGTATTAGGCACAATGCTTACACAATGTTTTTATTTTTCCTTTGTATTTGGTTCACATGAACATTGAGGAATGAATGCATTAAAGCACATCTCTTACAGAACCCTACTTTTTTTGAGCGTGCTCCTATAGCTAAGGTGAGCTTGCAATAACTTTATAAGAGAACAGTTATTATAGCATGATAAAGAAGGGTTTATTTCAATAAATCTTAAAAGGGTTGTCTCACAGAGACACTTCCATAGAAAGTGGCTAATTGTTGGTGAATATCTGACCATGTATTATACAGACAAGAGTACCTCCACCTGTTATGTCTGTATGTCCTAATAGGGTATGTAGAGAAGGACTGACATGATAGTGAGACAACACTTTAATCACCGTAGAATTAAAAGTTGTGTGACTTACTTATATACTTTCTACTTCACAAACATTTTTAGGACCTGCTGAAAGTAAATGAAATCTTCATGTGTTACATAGAGGCTAATAACCTATACACCAAAATATAAAGGGAACACAGCACTAGCTAGCGTGACACTCCCTTTATTCTCAGGATCAAAGGGGCCTAGGAACATGCTCTAATTTTAAGAGAGGGGTGAACTACTTTAGGTTATGCTGCTGTATTATGTATACAGTTTTACAGATTGTTCCTGGATTGCAGATGTCAGAGACGGAGCACACTGGATTTCAACAAATCTCATCCTTTGTTCTGGCAGAAGATGTATCTGTAAGTACATTGTCACTTCCACACTAAAACAAGCTTTTATAACCAAAAATGCATGTGTAGAAGGAGGCTGGGGGAGATGAGGAGCAACAGAAAACTATTAAGTGTGTGGTGGTGTTAGACCTGTATAGGTTTTTTTTAGCTTCCTTTTGAGGACTGTGAGGATTTGAAAATCAACTTATTAAAACATTGCAGAGATTTTCACTGTGTAGTGATTTGGCGCATCACTTACTATTTAAAAAAAAACAAAAAAAACATCTTTATTTAAAATGATTTTAGGCAAAAGAAATTGACAACACACTGTCACATACTTGCTTACAACTACAGACTTCCAGGCTTTGGCCTCTGCTCCTTCTAGCTGTGGTCCTCTGCTTTCAGCAAGGCTCAGTTTACTTCTGGTTTCTTCTAGGTTTGATGAGAGTCTTTCATTGACCACCTCTAAATTCCTTTTTGCAATTCTTAATTTTTCTGATGTTTCAGTTTCCTGCATGTGTCCAAGATGCAACATAACCATAAATAAGCAATACTAGCTTAACAATTTCAGTAGAGATCCAGGCACCCGGGATGAAGCGCCAGGGAGTAGCACAGAGATCAAAGGCAGTCAGCATAGAAGCCAACTGTCTAGCAAATAAAGCGATCAGCTTTGTTTGTAATGTAAATTTTCTCATCTCTAAATTTCCGTCTAGGTAGTAGTAACTACCTGTGGTATACTGTAATATATTTAACCCCCTTACAGTTTTGATGGGCCAGGGCCATAACAGAATTACCCTTTGTCACATTTCTCTATCAAAAAAGAAGCAGGAGCCCTGCTGCAACTGCTAGGAATGGGGAGGAGTCAGTTCCCAGCAATTTAACCCTTTACAGGGAGCACCTGCTTGTTAGGGGGAGGGAGCTTCCTTTGCCACCTTCACCATGCAATAACTGCTGTGATCTGATGATTTCCATGGCAGCAAGGGAATGGCCAAGTGGTATTAGTCTGTACTAATACCACTGTTAGGCTGTTTTTTTCTAATGACAGGTATACTTTAACAATAAACAATTATATTATGACTGACTATTATCATTTAAAAAGAAGTCAACCTAGTTGGAAATCTTTGGGTGATAGAAGAAAGATCAGGACATTATTCCCATAGGAAATACATTAATGTTCGACTGCCAAAAGTTTGCATATGAGGAAGCTGAGAGAGATAATCATGAGCTGAACAATCCTCCTCTGAAAATTATTAAAAGTTTATGCCCATCTTTAAATATGTACGGCTGTGACAGCAAAACAATCGTTCAGCTAATCATTAGTTCAAGGATTGTTTAACCATCCACCAACCTTTATCTAATTTTAGAACTTTTAGTATGAAATGATTCATGAGACAACACCCTTTAAATGTTCTCTGGTAGATGAGACTCACAAATAGCTCAACTGAGAAAAAGATGATTTTCTCTTCAGAAACAGGTGAAGTAGCAATACTCCTCACAATGTAGAAGTAAATGTGGAAGTATATAATATTCCAGTAATTACATTGAATCGGCTTCTGCACAGTTAGCTGACGTGATCTTGTGAAACAATGTTTACACCGTAAATTGTCTAAATGGTTTAATCATATATGATGACTGGAGCTTAAAAATGACGCAGATCATGGATATTCTTTTCTTACCGTTTTGAGTTCTTTCCGAAGTCTCTCATTTTCAGCAATTACTTTCTCCATGCCTTTTGTCTTTGCTTCATATCTCATACTAAGCTGTCCACCCACATGCAGCTGTAGCTTTTCAAGTTCTGACTAGGTGGGCAATAAAGAAAAATGACTATGAAGAAGTGATCTCGCACAACACAGAGACTTTTATTAATGTAGCATTAAACATTAGCTTTAGAGGAATAATGCATAGATTTAGGTCACAATGAATGCACCTGACATAAAATGATAAAAAGAAATGATCGTGAAGGAAGACATGTTGGTAGTGTACCTTGCAGTATACTGAGGACAATGTCATTTATAGAAAATAAAAGAAGAAAAGGAACATTTTACACAAGGTTACTCAAGGTTTATACCATTAATGGCCTAGTCATAGGATAGGCACCCAATGTCTGATCAGCACTTTATACACAATAAAGCTTGCCAGAAGCCCTGTGCTGTCTACTTTGTAGTTGGTGTGGATTACTGAAGCTCCATTCCCATTTAGTTCAATAGCAATTTACACTCACACCTTCCTAAATGCTCCACATAAATTGACAGCCAGTGGAAGCCTACTCCATAGGGTTCTATTAGACAAGACAATTATTTTCTCTGATTATCTTACAGACACAGAATAATAGTTGTTAGCTATGATTGTTATTACAAATCATTCTTATAAGAAAATTATAAGTATGCAAACAATCGTAATAATGAATGATGTATATACAACAACAACATGTATATACAACATAAGATTTGCAAACGATTAACAACGATTTTATGGTCAGCTCAAAAGATGGGATAAACGACACACAAACACAAATTTTTGTTAGTCATTGGATGGTTGCCTGCATACACATGGAAAGATTATTGCTTATTGATTTTTGAACAATAATGTTTCCGTGTAATAGGACCCATACACAGCGGTTGTCAACTGCTATCTGCAGCAAACACCCACTGCTAATCACCCAAATCAGCAATTTTGACCAGCACCCCTGCAATGTGTTCTAAAGGGCACTGTTGCTCCTATGCTACTAATAGTAGAGCGCTGATTTTACAAATCAATATGATCTGTGTAACCAAAAGATTGCTTAGAAAAGTCCATTGATGGGACTTAAAAAAGTGTAACAAATAAAAAAAAACATTAAAGTTAACTCTTTATTTGGGGAGGAAATAATTTGAGTCAACCCCCCCCCTCATATTTTGCAGGGGAAAAAAAGAATAGATTCTGGAAAATGCATGCAATGCATGTGAAAATGTCTGAACTATTAAAATCGAATTTTATTGATCCCGCACGGTAAACCCAGAAAAACCCCCATCCCAGATAAAATGTAAAAAGTGGTCAAAAAGCCCTGTCAAAGAATGGTACCAATAAAATCAACAGATCATGGTGCAGAAAATGAGACCATTATTGGCAGTAAAAGTTTCAGACAACAAAGCCCTTCAAAAACACAATGGGATACCTTAAGTTTTTCATTTTCCATTTCCAGGTTAGATAGCTTCTCATTTGTCAGTACTCCAGGGGCCTTCTTCAGTTCCTCATTTTCTCTCTGAACTCTTTCAACCACTCGTTTCATCAATCCTATAGTCTTCTCCAGTTCTGGAATGGTCTTTCCACTTCTTCCTGACTATGTATTCATTGAAACACATAAAAAGATTAGTAGATGGTTAATTTTACATAATATGCACAGATGGCGATATAAACACTATTACATACATGTACAATGCATATTTTTCCCAACAAAAAGAGGGAACGACAAAGTAGGACTGGCAGCCTTGACTTTTTCCCTGTTGAGATGATGGCACCTAGAATGTAATGTAATAAGACAGATTCAGCAGGGAGCCAGGTGCACCACCGCATAATTCTCCCAGCCATAATGAGATTTTTTGGGGGTCTTCGTATGACATGCCAAAAGTTTTTTTTTTTTTTTTTAAATGACAGTAACACTTAGAATTTTGCAGCCCCGTGGTTATGCCTCAATGATTTTTGTATAACCCACTGACTTACGCTGTAAAATACAATAGATATTGTATGAATGAAAGAAGATAATTCTTATGGGAAATGTCCTTTTTTGTGACACTGATGAGAAGTGTATTGATGTAAAAAGTTGCAGAGTACGCTTACTGTGCAAGTTGGTGGCAGATGCATCAATACAACAGCCTGGGAGGCTAGTGAGACTCTACGGCTTCTCTCTATAGCTGTAACATTCATAAATGATTAAAGTTGTTATTGAGAATTATCTTTCCCACCTATTGGATGTTTTGTACAGTGTAAGTCAAGTTTTGGTGTAAAGTCAACAAAATAGTGTCATGCATTAACTTCTATTTGATTTAGCTAAATAATTAGCTTTTGCTAATAAGGCCTAGTATACACTTAGTAGCTGCTTTATTATGCCCACCTACTTAAAGCACAGTTCTCAGCATGGATTTGCATACCAAATTCACCCAAGGCCAGATAGTTCATATGAACAGGGTTCAGGGATCGCTTTTAGTTTAGTCATTAACACCTCCAGTGCCACAATTTAGCCAGTTTTATGTTTATGCAAATGAGCTAGAAGTGCCCAGGAAGGTGTTCCCACGTCCCCAGCTCAGTTATGCCCCTTCTTTCAAAAAACATTCCCCTTTCTTGCCTAGTAACAAATCATCCCCCTGTACTCAGTATGGGCAGTATGTGGTAAGCTATATCAATTTATTATTTTTATACTATTGTTATCTATTTTATCATAAATAAACTGATCATCACTCATCACATACTACTCATAACTACTCATTACCTTTCCAATATATTTAACCAATACGTACTCCTTGAGGATGGGTACCTTTATAATTCTATTATTTAAAAGACTAGTCTACACATTTTTAAAAGGGTTTTCATGACATAAAAAAATTACAGTAACTGGCTTAGGGAAAGAAAGAAAAGAAAAGAAAAAGGAAAAGGGAAAGGGAAAAGGTTTACTCACCTTTCCTGAGTCCCTGCTGCCAACAAGCTCCTAAACTCTGTTAATTGCCGCTATGTCCTGGGAGTTCATGACGTGTCATCCTCAAAGGAACTGGCCCACCAAGCCAGTAACTGGCTGAGGCAGAACACTGCTGTAGCCAGCAATTGGCATTGTTTGCAGGAGCGTTGGGTCATCAGTTACCATGAAGTAATAGTAATGAACAGAGACCAGAAGTGTTGGCGCTGCAGAAGTGGGGGTTCGGGTAATGTAAGTATAGCTTGTTTTTTTACTTTTATGCCTTTCTTTTTTAATGCCAACAGTGTCATAGTTTGTTGTGGTCAAGCAAGATTGAAATAAAATAGTAAAATATGGTAAACATGGAAAACAGGCAACAGTTTTTCAAAGACACTCACCCCTCTGACATGTCCAAGTTTACGTTCTGCATCCAGTTTATCTTTTTTGAGAAGATCACACATTTCCTTTAAATTAACTATTTGATCCTACAAAGTAAAATATGAACATATACGGTTATCAGAAAAGCACTGCATGCAACAAGGTTTTTACTATTCTTGTGTTCCTGAACACAAGAGAACTCTATAAGACTCGCAAACAGAAGTGTTATTAAAAAGGAATAAGATGATGCGAGCATGCACAGCCTTTTTGCTTGTCTTGCTGTGACCTGAATTTTTCTAAGATAAATTTATACATTTTTTACTTATACATTTAAATGTATTTATTACTTTAAATTAAATAGTATTAAAATTTGGGCTATTTATATGTCTTTCTGTGAGACATCACCAACCCGGCTGATCCTGTGGCCCCTAACAGGCCGGCCAGGTGGTGAAATTAGGACTTGTCTGACTTGTACAGCAGTTTGAAAGTCATGCCCTGTACCACAGAGCGCCACACTAATAGCAATCCACGTATGCTTCACTGGGCCTAATCCCAATCAATATAAAGACCCTCCACCAGCAGCACTGTAGAGATCCCCCCCCCCCCCCGTTTTGCACCTACAACTGTCAAAATAATAAAGCTTCTGTAAATGCTACCCCTTGTACTACTCCTAATTGAGAATTCTCAGATTTCCATGGTACCTTTAAACGTGGTAAGTCTTTATTAGCCTGTTCCAGTTGAAAGTGCAGCTCAACATTTTCTGCAGATAGTCTCAAATTCTCCTTCTGTAGTTCCATTTCTCTGCTGGATGGATCTTCTGATCCTACACCGGATGTCTAGAAGGAAAAAAAAAGTTTTTTTTTTGTAGCAGAATACATTATTTTCTCTACTAAAAACTATCTACATAATACACTGGGATGTGTTTGGGACACAGCTAAATAAACAGAGCCAGAGACCTATTTAATGCTAAAGGGTAAACTACATCCACCTATGGTTTAAACAAATTGGGTAATGTACTGTGGTTTGGTTATGAAAAACTCTCACACCTGTAGAAGAGCATTCACATCTGAACCCAAATTCATTTTTTTAGCATAGTCATTCTCAGGTGGGTCCATTCCACCCACATGCCGACCATCATCTGAAGGAGCAGGATATTTGGTATTGTGTATTACAGAATTCATATCTGTCAGCTCTTGCTCCCTTGTCTGTCCCTTTTTAATCAGCTGCACTTCAGGGCAATGGTGGCTTTCCACAGTTCCTTGAATTGTATTTGTCCTGCTAAGTTTAATGGATGACATGTCAAGGGTATTCTCACAGTCAGTGTCAACATTAGACTCCTGTTCATCAATAGCTTGAGTGCTTCCAATTCCTGATGCATCCCCCAGCCCTGGGGTCGCTGTTGTGCTTACAGGAAGTGATGTGTCACCTGGTTTGGAAGAGCATGCCCCGCTGGCAGACAGTGATGCATCACATGATCTTGGGGAAGGTGTTCTGCTGGCTGGTGATGTTGTATCTGGGGTTCTAGCACTTTTTGCATTTTCTGTTCTACTGCAAACATAAAATTCATCACCCAGATCTGAAACTGTTTCACTTTCTGCTCTGGCAGAGGCGTTATCTGGATGATGTACAGCTACGCAATGATTCGAGATATCCACATGATCTTCAGCATTTGTTTCTGCGTTCTGCATTGCATAAGATGATATTTTCATGTGCTCTTTAGCACTGTCAAAATTGTCTCCCAATCCAATTGTTTTTTTTCCCTTTGTTCTTTTGAATAGGCTCCTCTTTGTGTTAGGAGTCACTGCATTTTCTGCTTTACACGTTTTGGTGTCACCGGAAAGGAAAGCAGTCTTTTCTGTATCTTCCTTTACATTCTGAGGCATGACACATATCAATAGTGTATGCAAAGAAAAGACAAATTAAGAAAGATGTGTATGACAGGACATTTGTTTTTAACATGTTTGGCATCTGTCATTGTTAATTTAGTAGCATAATGGTCTGTGAGTGTGTGATGTATGGCTTTGGTTGTATGTAAAAATTTACAATTATACATTTCTGTAACATTGTGATATATAAAGAATACATGTTGTCATGTACAGGCATGGTTTTCATTTCATTGTGTAAAATATTTTCGTTCTGCAGTTCACTTTACTGAAATAGTAGTAGATACTACTAGTAGTAGATACTAGATACTTTTTCTGCCGACAATCATGGGGGATCCCGCCACATAACGGAGGGGGGATCCCCCCCACTAGACCACCACAGGTAGGCACTGCAGGGCATTTAAATGCTCCTATAAGCGGGCGCGGCGATCACCCGCAGCCACTAATAGCCGCGGTCCCAGGCTGCAAAAAGAAGCCAGGATCACGGCGGTTCAGAGGGGAGTTGTGGCGCGGCCCCTCTCTGAACTCCCCTAACAGCGCCATGACATATGATATACGTCATGGGACGTTAAGGAGTTAATATTATGGACATCTCACTAATAAAGCTCCTGCCTAAACAACAATAATAAATGTTATTATGTATTAGGCAACACATTTATTTTGACCTCCATGTATTATTTTTGCTCAGCAAATAATGACTGGTGGCCAAGTATAACAATATGCTAAGCAACGGTAGACTGAGAACTATAAACAAAACACTTCTAAACCACATCACTGATATCAACAGCAAGTTATATGTATAGCAAGAGACTTACAGAGGGCCTTGACAGGTTGTCCCTTGAAAGTTGCTGTTCTAATACTTGGATCTTTTCTTGCAGATATTGATTTTTTAAATGCAGTTCATCCACCACAGAATCTCGAGGTAAAGCCTGCTTTGTTCTATAAACATAAGTTAAAAAGAAAATCATATATATTATAAAAGTTAATGGATATAACAATAAATAAAATGAAAGTTTTTTTTCCCAGAGGAGCCTTCAATATGAAGTAGTAAACAACCTAAATCTAAAACACATTTATTCTTTATAGACAAAACAGTAAACCCAAGGAGATTTTCACCTACAATGTACAGTATAAATTGATACATTTTCAATACATATTCAAACTTTGGCAATTATGTTTTTCCATGGCCAGATGTGTTTTTGCTTTTAATACTCCCATAGAGTGGAATTGATTATGAAATTATTTTATAGTCTAAAAACCTTCTTCTATGTGGAAAAAAAAACTGTAATCCTGCTTAACTGACAAAGGAAGTGCAGTGCTTTTCCACATCCTTTTGCTACAAGGTTAACATTAATATATTTCCCTGCTTGCACGCAGAGGTTAGGCCTTCCCAACCAAATTATTACATTGTGCATCCATGTGTAATATCTCTAATTATCTCGAGAGTCTCCCAGACCCTTGATTCTTTACACATTAACCTGGCAGATTAATCCCAGCGATGCATTTGAGCTGTTATTCTTAAACCAATTACAAAAAGAAGGTCCAATATTTTTTTACATTGTGTATAATGGGTGCAGTGACTTTATAAAAGGGTCACAAAATAGCACATTTAATCCTGCGACCTTTATGTCAATCTCAGATAATTGAAAATATACACGCTAGATTAAGGAACATTATGGTGTATAAGTATGCTATTAAAATGTTCTTACAGTGTTTTTTTCTTGAAATATTGCACACATGGCACTGCTCTGGAGACCCAATGGCTTAGGTGATGCAATATCCTTAGTGATGTTACATCTAGTGCTCAGTGGTCATAGCCCAGTAACTGCATCATCCGATGATTCTAGGACCATACACTCAAAGCGATAGAGATACAGTATTACTAGATGTGGTCAATGACCTTGATTTTGTCAAAAGACTACTAGACTTTATGTGTAGGAAGGCCTACACATTTTCTGACAGAAACACATGCAATTTATTTATATATTTTTTGCAAAATAGATAAAAATACAAAAACACTTTAATATTGCTAATTGTGAGACAGTCTGAATTACCCAGACTGTATAATGATTCTAAGCTGGCCAAGAAGAGCATATGAATGTTACTGGAAGGACTGGTGGATTGCTGTCCATATTCCTGGGTACAACTGTTAAAAGGGAAAATATGTATTCTAATGTATGCCTAATGTGAGATGTACATCTAACAAATCACCAAGGAATATATAAAAGCTCAAAGCAGCAATGCCAACTCTTTCACACAGAGCACATCATTTCAAGGTGACTTCTATTCTCCTTATCTTTTGTACTCCAAAAATTGTTATTCCTTACTATATAAGATTAGCAATAAAACATTTTAGTGTTATGTACAAAACAACTTTTTAAGATTAGGGTTACACATTGTAAGGTTACATTCACAAATCCCCTGTGACGGAACATAGGACCAATGTTATTCAATGGCCCCATTCACACGTCCATGTGGTAGGGATCGCTTTGCTGTGAGTGGTAATGTAGTGCACAGTGTAGCATGGAGCACTACAGATGCACATTCGTAGTGTAGTCTGCAGCCTACAAACATGTAAATGATGCGGACTTGCGGCTAGTAGGTGCGAAGGACTGAGTATTTGGAAGAATTTGTATGCTATATATATATCATATATATATATATATGTATGTATTTATATATTGGAAGCATACAAATTCTTCCAAATACTCAGTCCTTCGCACCTACTATACATATATATATATATATATATATATATATTTTTTTTTAAAGGAAACCTGTCATTACAAATACGAAGTCCAATCTACAAGCATAAGGTTATAGAGCAGGGTTTGCTGGGTAGATTGAAACATAGCATAGTGAAGGGGGAGTCATTATAATACTTTAAGTGACACTGTCATCCCCTTTTTGCGTTATGACTTCTCTACACAGGTGTAAAGGGTAAATTTTTCAGTTTTCAAACCTTATTTTATATCATACGTCATGGTGCTTGTTCCAGTTAAAAGTGATCTTTTATCATCTGCGGATTGTGCCACCTGGGCGGGGCTTCTCAATCGAAGCGCCACACTTAAAACAGTGCCATAGACCCCCCTCTGATGTCATAGCAGTTTAGGCCCATACCAATGGCCGCCAAGGGGCAGGACCTATGGTCACAATGTGGGCAAGGCTAAGTGGCGCTCCGCCGTAAAGCCCCGCCCAGGTAGCACAATCCGCAGATTATAAAAGATTACTTTTTACTGGAACAAGCACCATGACGTATGATATAAAATAAGGTATGAAAACTGCAAAACTTACCCATTACACCTGTGTAGAGAAGTCATAATACAAATGGGGTGACAGTGTCACTTTAAGGCCCCACTTCACAAAGCGATTATCAGCCAAAAAGGCCGATATCACCCTGTGTAATAGTGCTAGCTATTGGCCGACAAATGAGCAATTGCTCATTTGTCAGTTGATTAGGTTGTTTTGACCGGCTCCAAAATTATTAATTGCAGGATAGGGCCACACAAAATGATCATTCGTGCAGCCCTCCCTACACAATTACTGAGACGTGTATTGAGCTCTGTAAATGATGGCTGATCTACAAGATTGGTGCTCAATTACAGGGCAGCTCACACTGTGTAATAGGGCCCTTACACTCACACTTATTGATTTGAGTCCTTATTCTTGGTTAGGGAGCCCAGTGCTCAGTCTCACTCAGTTTTCCCATTTCTTCCTGCTCGGTTACAGAATGACCCATGCATTCTTGTGATGTGTCATCCCTCATATTGCTTGGTAACATGGGGTGCTGCTCGTTGACAGTGTGAAAACTTTGTAAATGTAAAGATGCATGGTTAAATCCAAATTTTTTTATTGGTATGAGACCTACTTCCTAACAGTTTAAAATTTGATCTGATTAAAAAAAAACCACTGTATTTAAACATAAATGTAGTTGTATAAAAATAGCCCATACTTCATGTGAGAAATTTCAGTCTCTAATCCAATATTCTTTTTCCGGAGTTCTTCAATTTCTCTTTCAGACTCCCCAGCTCTTATTCCCACCACTTGATCCACAGTTATACCACGTGATTTCAGTTTCTTTTGTAACACTATTTTCTCCTGGTCGGTTCTATAATAGAATAAATAGACTTGTTAGCACTAAAATGAATAAAACAAATAACTGGAAAAACAATAACAGCTCCGGGAAGAAATATTAGAAGCAGTATATTTAGATGCAAAAAATACATATACAGTATTTCAGGGTCTGTAGTTACTGCAGAATTTTCCTTTGAAAGGACATCTGACCTTTTAAATTATGTACCTGGAGAGGTTTAAGAAGCACTGACTCCTGTATTGCTTACTTTCTGTTTGTAGCAATTCCAGTTCAGATCCCCATGGGTGTCCCCTGTGCAGCCTGGTCTCTATTTCCTACTCCCTTTTCTCTAGTCTATTTGGTTTCCTACCCTACTTTCTCTGACAGTGACATAACTCTGCCATTGATTTCTGGCAACCAAGGAGTCTTTACTGTGATATAAAACATGCTGTGTGAATGATACTGACCTGCTCCAAGCACAGATTCTCTACAGTGTTACAGAGTGAATTAGTACGGAGGTAATGCATGACTGGATTGTTTGTAGAGTAACCATTGTATAGCAGCTGCATTGCCCTGGTGCACATAGCTTGGAATATGAGCTTTATAAACAAACAGGATATGTTCAGCCAGAGCTAAACTGCTTTATATTGCTTGAAAATAACTGGATTCTGAGGTGCATGCAGCTTTAATAGGAATCATTATGCGTAATCTATCATATGCTCCATAGGACATACCTAAGTGGGTGTTAGGGCACCCACACTCAATGGCTGAGGTCCCATATTCTTGTCTGGGGCGCTGAATGAAATTGTGCATTGTAAATAAATATGTATCATGACCCAATTTACTGTAAATGAAGTTCATGGATAAACCACAGATCCAATGCAAGGAAGGAGGCAATTTGTATACATAGACATCATTCAGCGTGTGAAATATGCAGAGCAAGAACTCTGGAGGGGGGGTTAATACTATTTCACATCATTCTAAAACGATAACCTTTTATAAATGCTGTGCAATAAACCTGTGTACCGAACGCACTTGGAATATAAGTCTTTGAGTGTTGTCATCTGTTTTGTCAGCGTCTCCACTTCCTTCTCTTTATCTCTTAGCTTGATGCGCATTCCTTCTAATTTACTTTGCCACTTCTTACCTTCTTCCCACCTTATTATCTCTTCTTTGGAACTCTAAAGCAAGAAAAGAAGTATTAGCCTGTAGTTACATAGGCAATGTTCATGTAGCTAAACACTTCTTAAAGAAAACCTATCACCTAAACTTATCTTTCCCTATTATTATACAGGGACACTTAGTAATACACAGTGTATTGACAGAGCGGCGGAAAAAGGATCATCGGAGCCCACCCCATAACTCTGCATCCTGGGAAGTTCCGGGCTTGCGCAAACTCTTTTGAAGAGAGTCGGCGCATGTCCATATAAAAAAAATATATACAATCGCTACAGTATATCTATCTATCTAATGGAGGAAACCGCAGCATGCAGGAAGATAAAGTTCAAACAAACGTGTTTATTTCCCCAAACCGCGATTTGGGGAAATAAACACGTTTGTTTGAATCTTCCTGCGTGCTGCGGTTTTCTCCATTGGATATTACCCTGTAACTTTGGTCGCTGGTACTTATCGCTTGGCACCACTACATTGATATCTGGAGTGCTGCATTGACTTTGTTGAATCTATCTTTCTAAAAACAGTTAATTGAGAAAAAAAAAAAAAGTTATAAGTAGAGATGAGCGAACCGGGTTCGAGTCCATCCGAGCCCGAACGATCGGCATTTGATTAGCGGGGGCTGCTGAACTTGGATAAAGCCCTAAGGTTGTCTGGAGAACGTGGATGCAGCCAATGACTATATCCATGTTTTCCACATAGCCTTAGGGCTTTATCCAAGTTCAGCAGCCACCGCTAATCAAATGCAGAAAGTTCGGGCTCGGATCGACTCGAGCATGCTCCAGGTTTGCTCAACTCTAGTTATAAGCAATTAAATAAATGAATAGCAAAAATAAATAAAAACACCCCGTGATTGGATATTGGACCTCAGCTACAAGACAGCAGCAGCTGTTTACCTACAAGGCGAGACTGCAAGTAAATGGTCATTCTTCTTGAAGAGCCTTAAGGGTGCCTTCACACGTACCAGATCCACAGTGGATTTCACGCTGCAAGTTTGCAGCGAATCTGCTGCGGATCCATGTACTGTGAAGGTCTATGGGGGTTACATATCCGCAGCGGAATGAAAATTCCACTGCGGATATGTGACCCGGCCCCTTTAACCCCCTCCGCCCGCAGCCATGGCCTGAAGCATATATTACCTGCTCGGCGCTGCAGTGAAGTTCCCGGCTCCCCATCAGCCAATCAATTGGCTGATCAGGAGCGAGGGGAGTCTAGAGCTTCACACAGCTGTGGTAACGAGCAGATAATGTATGCTTCGGGGCAGGGCTGTGGGATGTTAAAGGGGCCGGGTCACATACAGGCAGCGGAATGAAAATTCCACTGCGTGTATGTGACCCATTCAGCTTCACACTACCAGGATCCGCAGCGGATTTCGCTGCAAACTCGCAGTACGTGTGAAGCTACCCTTAAACATGACAATATTAGAAAAGCCAGATCTCTCCCAGAAGGAAGAATTACCTATCTGTTTAGGAGTTATTGCCCCTTATCACTGGCTTGTAGGGAGGCTACCTCAAATAGGTGGCACCAGAGACCAAGCTCTCATCCTTTTATGTGCATGCATGGCCTTTAATTCTCCACAGACCTTTTAGCATTCTTCTCAAGGAGCAACTTTCTCTCCTCATTGTATACCTATACACATTTATTTAGCAGTATGAGGATGGAATCACAAAGGCAGGTTTTGTAGATGCAATTTTTTCTTAGTTTTTTGAGCCAAAGCCAGAAGTGGTTCTAAAACGAGAAGTATAAAAGGAAATATAGATACTTGTTTTCATACCTGTGTTTGGCTCAAAAAACGCATGCAGCATCAAGACCGCCCAACTTATAAATAGATTTAAGGGAGTTATCCAGGCTTAGGAAAAACATGACTGCTTTCTTCCAGAAACAGCACCTGCTATGTCTTTTGAGTATGGTTTTGCAGCACATTTCTATTGAACTGAACGGAGCTGAATTGTAATATCATGCACAATCTGAGGACAGGTGTGGTGCTGTATTTGCAAGAAAGTAGCTGTGTTCCTTCCTTCCAGATTTTCCACAATCAGCTATAAGTTCTGAAAAGCATACTGGAAGCATTTAGGGTACACAGTATCATCAACGCTCTGGTGACTTAATAACTACAGAGTTCCAGACCCCATCTAGTATTAAAATTGGCACAATAGCTGTACAGTGAGAGCTGGCATGGCACAGATTTCCACAGGTGAGAATGACACCACAGCAGCTGAAGAACTTGAAGAATTGAGCTTTTAAATAGAGGTCATTTACAAATCTTTATAACTTTCTGGCGCCAGTTCATTTTAACACAATTTTTTCCTCCAGAGTACCCAGAGTTGAGCAAGGGCTGTTCATGGAGGTGGTCCATATGGTCCTAGCTATGAGAGGAAGCTAAAGTTCCTGGGAACATGGATGTTCTGGACAGACATGACACATACAACAAATACAACATTCAAATCCACAATATAGTTCACAGTAAAAGAAGATATTTGGTGAGACATAAGACCAAAAGCTAAGGTCAGCAAGATAGTAGTTAAAGTGTATATATTAAAAAAAGAGTCAGGGGAAAAGAGAGAAACCCTTTGTGACGTGTCTGCTGTGGCATTCTGAAAGACTGACTTCAGCTTCCTTCTGTTCACAGCATGACTGTGCCCCAGTGCACAAAGCAAGGTCTATAGAGACATGGGCAGCCCAATGGTTGGGCTTTGGGATCAACTAGAGTGGAGATTTTCAGGCCCTCTTATCAAACATCAGTGTCTGACAAATGAGCAGAAATTCTCCCAAAAACAGTGCAAAGTTTTGCAGTATGTGAAAACAGTAAAGACTCTTATAATTCTATATTAATGCCTATGCATTTAGAATGGGATTTCCTAAAAGCTCTGGTAATGTAATGTATAACTGTCCCAATACATATAAGCCAGCCTAATTCTGTTGCATAACATTAACAAACATCACAAAATGAAAGGTAATCGACTTTGTGAACAAACCTTATCTTCATGTGCAGGTTTTCGCTCAGCCTCCTCCATTTTTTTCTCTAGCTCCACTTCTAGTCTTTTAACTTTCTTCTGAAGCTCATCTATCAGGTTCTGTTTACTTTCCAGATCTGACTTACTCTGAAAATAGATATTCAACATTCAGCTTTAATATTTACATAATGAAAGAGTCTGAAAAGCTAAATAGACTTGTTTGATGTCACCCCGAGAAATACGGAAGATAAAACCCAGCAAAGGTTGGAACGAGTATTTTATGTACGTAAGAGGCTCTTTATGCAACTGAATAAAAGAATAAGAAGGTATTAACAGTCAGTCATTTCATCAATTGGTAGAAAAGAATTCATAAATTGTCAAAGACCCCATCATGAGATGTTAGGCTTTGTCTCACAATGATCATTCCCATTACAGCTGTATTATGTAGTGGCTATCATTTTGCTGCTGATCCATTTTTGTTAACGCAAAGATACTACATATTTACCTGTGATGAAGTAAAGTGCCCATCTAGGTTTTTTGTGCATACTGCACACAGAAAACTACAACAGTACTAATGCTCACTAGCAATAATCCAGAGGAATTTATTGCACAATTAGGAACTCATTAATATAGATTTTATTTGTAGACTGGTTTTCAAATAAAAGTTCTGTTATAGGTGATTTAATGGAAAAATATGGTAATCATATTAAATGTTAATGTGTGAATAAAATAAATATGTACACAGTGCAGTACCACAAGAGCCAAAAGACACCCTTCAATTGTGGAAACCCACAAGGTTTCAATATTATGGACAATCTTTATAGAAATGCTAGACACTTCAAGCAATAAAAGGTGATAAATGGAGGTACTGTACAATGAGAATTAAAATAAATAAATACAAAAAATTCATAAGCCTTTCATCAAATTCATAATAATATAATGAAAATAAATATTCACATGCAACTCTTTAAACTGCAAGAAAGTACAAGTGGTAGCCTGCTGGGCAGACATGTGAACCCGCTCTTTTAAATGGAATACCTAAAGGAACACTATCATCAGGTTAGAAGCATCTACGTGGTCTCATAAAGGACTCCCAGGAAGGAGTCATCCTTTGAAAAGCAATCTGTTATAGTCTCTGAGAAATAGAGGGCATTGTTTGCAGGAAATTTATCACCTGTTGGTGTGCCGTGTTTCTTCAACAGATATGCCTAAGGGTGCCTTTACACAGATTTGACAGATTTTTGAAGCCAAAGCCAGGAACAGATTCTAAACAGACAACAGGTCACAAAGGAAATACTGAGATTTCTCCTCTTTTCAAATCCATTCCTGGCTTTGGCTTCAAAAGTCTGTCAGATAAATCTCTCTGTGTAAAGGCTCCCAAATGCGTTTAGGTCTAAGAGGTGAATATTGTTCGTTGTATGAATGCTTCCTGCTTGCCCACTTCAAGCATGGATAAGGTTCCATTTACTAAACAAAAATGCTTGAAGTGAATGACACCACTCTGTTGGTTACAGGGGAGCTTTTTATTTTATTTAAATGCCTTCTTTTACCTAAATTGCAACTTTTTTTTTTTTAAACATTTTATTTTATGAATCCTGTTAAAGCCCTTTTTTCCTGCAGTGTTTTCACAATACGGCAGTTTTTTTGATAATGCCGACCGTTGCATGATCATGATCATTATTTACAGTTGTCATCATAAAATAACAGACGTTTTTTCGCCTAGAAAAGACGTTGTGAGAACATAGCTGTAATGTGTTGCAAGCCTTCTGGATTTCTAGCTTATATGGAACTAAATAGGGGTTCCTTAACACTAGTTTTTGCCGCAGCTATGAAGCAAAGACCGAGTTTGGATCACAATGAATTAAATATAGAGAATGGATTCTACTTCTACTTTTTTTTTAACTTTTTTTAATCATATAAACATCAGTAGTGGATTGAAACAAGAGAGAGAGTAGCATCTTTTCTTTATTTTCTCTAATTCATTATGATCCAACTCCGATTTTAGCTTCAAATCTTCAGCAAAGACTGCACAGCATAAGCGCACCCTTTACACAATGTGTTTTTATTTTTTTTGGGTGGGGGCGTTTAAATAATTGATATTTTTGCTTTAAAATGACGGCTGTTCAAAAAGACGGCTAAAGTAAAAATATGACGTAGTATACAAATTGTGGCCAAAGTACGGCCAAAAAAAGATGTTGAGTCTTCCTAAGGACAGGTTTTACTTGATCACAGTTGTAAAGTATGCATAACCACTTTTCCACATACCTTACTACAGCAGCGCCTCTCAGTAGAGTAAAGACCCTGCAAAGAATGGCTTCCTGTGGGTGTGGGAGAGCAGGTTATAGAGAATATCAAATGGTCCCCACCAGTAGAAGTTATTTACTATCTCGACAATCTTGAGAACACCTCCTAATAGAACAGTGCAGACTCTGTTTAGGAGCTGCCATAGATAGACGAGTGCTGTTCTTTATCCAGCAGCTCCAATACATAGAATGTAGCATGTGCAACTGTCTTTCCGACAGGATTCCTAGGTCCTTGTTCGATTGTAGAGAGTCCCTGCAGCCTCTAAACCTCTAATGGCAGGAAAACTCCTTTAACAGATCGCCGTGAAAACTGCTGACTGGACAGAAGTTACTTCCAGCATACGAGCTTGTTCTTTGCACTTGGGAATACAGTAATCAAAAGAATACGTGACCATCCTTTGGACTGGAGAATCAGATCTAACCCTTGGTGTATACAGCCTCTTATGGAAGGCCTCAAGGAAGAAAGCAATCTATGCCAGAAACATCCCATTTACCTGTGCGCTGCTCATAAGTCGCTTTAGTCTTTTTTTCAACTCCTCACTTTCCTTATCGACTTCATCTTTTTCCTTGTGCAGCTTATTAATGATTTTCTGCTTTGCTCGCATCTCCTGGTTTAGGTTCTCAAGGTCTTGGGTGAGGTTATTCTCCCTCGCCTTGCTACTTTTCAGGGTCTCCTTAAGCTTTAGTAGCTGCTCATTTAAATCTTCGATTCGTGCCTGTAACGATAATATCAAGTTTCTTCACAATTAAATCTGCCTACTTAAAATACCACAAAGGAATTAGGTTCTGGATTAAAACTCTGTAATCAGCTTTTAAGTTAAGAAAGGATAATGTAACAATTTTCATTTGCAACCAACCCAAGCACCATGGGACATCATTTGCAAGTAGACGCTTAATGAGAGAATTTGCTTCAAATGAATTATTTAACTCTTGTACCCATGAAAGGAATATCAATAAAACAAGCCAGACAGCGGAGGTTACTGCAATGTTTTCTCTGCTAACTAACCTCAGTCTACCTTACAATCAAATCAATGTCAAAGAGCACGGCAATACTAAAACACAACATTGTTTTATTACATAATTGCCAAAACAGTCAATTGCAAAAAGGAATTATGCAATGGATACACAGATATAGCAATTCTGCAATTACAATATACACTTACCAGTGAATGTATAAAAGACTCTGAGGGCTAATGTATAAGTTTCATGCCTTTCTCGTGAATATGGTGCAAACAAAAAATATGAGCAAGCATTGTTCACCATGACACTAATATAATATATATATATATATATATATATATATATATATATATATTACACACACATACATACATATAATATATGTGTGTATTATATGTATAAGTATCTCCCCCCGAATATGAAATGTAATGAAAATTATAAATATTGCAATACATAGATGCATGTGCATGTTTACCGCACTGTCTTATTGCTAGTCTTTAGCACTGTAAACACAGCAACTACAAGATTGCCATCTACAGGCTGACAGTGGTACTGTATAATAGAATTTATTATAAAATATTTTAATAAATTAAATGAATACTATTACATACAGGATCTTAGAAAGCAAGCTCCAGAGTACAATACGTTACAAATTTCAAATCTGTTGAGAATATAGAAATGGTGAAACAGATAGATAATAACCAAGTATGAGTAAAATTGTGAGGTTACAGTAAATGTCACATTCTCACCTTTAGATCTTTAGTCTGTCTATCCACAATCTGCTGAATGTTAACATTTTCCTCCTTTTGTGCTGCTGCGGAAATAATCTGCTGTTCTGCATGAGCGGTCATTTCTGCCCTTAGAGCTAGCAGAGCTTTACTTAAAGCCTGGAAGAGACCATGTACATTCAGCAATATCGCTTTCTGGCTCTTGAGATATTTCATTGTTATCATACAAGAACTTGCTACAATAAAAAAAGTGATCTAATACAGAACACATGGAGGTCTAATTCCCCAGACAGCAGCAATAGAAGTTTGAAATTTGATGAAGCTACAGAATTAATATATAAAAGGACTTTTTAGCGTTCATGAAAATTTCCTTTATCATCACTAAAAGATCCAAAGTCAGCACTTGTTCTGCTCCAGTGTGCCCTTGACAAACTTTTTTTTGTCTATAATGAGTATAGGCAGACAGCTGTCAATCAACAATAGGTGGAAGTAGCTTCTTATGAATACCCAGACATACTGTATGTCTGCACATCACTGAGTGGATTACTGTGCTGTTGCTCAATGTCAACTCTGTAGCCAATCACTAGCCTTAGTGGTCTCGTGCTTTACACAAAGGAAGAGACCATGGAAGCGAGTGACTGTCTACAGTTCAAGTAATGTATGTGATTTTTTGCAGCTATAAGCTTCCATTACAGATTGTGTGATATCTGACAGGAAGAATAGTGCTGTATATAGCACCAGTCTTCCCATCAAAATAACTGACACTACAAAGACCATGAGATCTGTAGGGCACCATGACTGGTGTCTGTCTTATGACAGACCCAGCAGTGCGTTGTGGCTTCCATTTATAAACAGAGCTACAATGCAGATGTGTATATATTTTATAGTTGCATTATGCAATTTATATAAAGTAAAATCAAATTCTGAGCGCCTCTTTGTATTTAAAGGGGAACTATCAGCGGAGGAGGAAGGTACATCTATTACTTTCATCCTTGGTGCTGTTTTCATGCATTTTGTCATTTACTCTTCGGTCTGGTAAGGCAGTGCTCTTTATGGCGCCCTGGTGCTCGTAATGCTCTTACCGGACTGTGTAGTAAACAGCTAAGTGCTCCGAAAAAGGCGTCGAGGATTAGGTTACAGACATACCTTTATCCTCGGCACCTCCTATGCAATAGGGGGCTATCAGCAGGTTAGATTCGTCTCACCTGCTGATAGTTCCCCTTTAAAGAATTACTGTCATTTCTAAACATGTTATGCAGACATGTTTCTAATTTTAAATAGTTGGAGTCTCAGCACGGATTTGCAGTGTGAATTGCGCTCTAATCCCTGTCTTAATGCTCAATCTGTTTCAAATATTTAAATTGGAGCCTGCCTCCTGCCGTGCACTTCATCCAGCTATATTAAGGGATCGCAGGAGAGCACTGAGAACTCTGCGATCAAAACTTTTGACAAGTTTGCATGACATGTCAAATGTTTTTAGAAATTATATAATGATATACTATTTTAGGGTACGTTCACATGTACTGGATCCGCAGCGGATTTTCTGCTGCGGATCCGAGGCAGATTTCATCTATATAACTGAACACAGCATCAAATCTGCACCATCAAATCTGCTGCGGACCCTGTACGTGTGAATGCACCCTTAGGGGGCCTTCACACCTACCGGATCCGCAGCGAATCTCACGCTGCGAGTTGCAGCAAGATCGGCTGCGGATCCAGTCCATTCATTTCTATAGAAAACATACTCGCAGCGGGATTGAGTATGTGCTTTAACCACCTGCCGCTCACAGCCCCGCCGCCTGTAGCCCCGAGAGCATACATTACCTGCTCTGGCGACGCGGCTGCATGTCAGGCTCCCGGCTCTGGTCCCGCTCAGCCAATCATGGCACAGCAGCACTGATTGGCGTAGCGGGACCGGGACCGGAGCCGGGAGCCTGACATGCAGCCGCGTCGCCAGAGCAGGTAATGTATGCTCTCGTCGGCGGGTCGGTGGGGCTACAGGCGGCGGGCGACGGGGTTAAAGCACATACTCAAAGCGGGATGTCAATCCCGCTGTGAGTATGTTCTCTATAGAAATGAATGGGACTGGATCCACAGCAGACCTCGCTGCAAACTCGCAGTGTGAGATCCAATGCGGATCCGGTAGGTGTTAGGTAAAGTACCTTTTGCTGCTTTTCCTTGTGGGCTACTTGGCTTTTCAGACGTTCAACTAGATTCTTCATAGTTGCAGTAGGAGCTCTGGTGTTTGCTTCTTTCTGCACTTCAAGTTCTGTATTAAGATAATTTAATTCTTTCTCCATCTCAGAGAGGCGAGCTCTCAGCTCTTCAGCTTCACTTTTATGTTTTTTCACCTCTAAAATATAATTCTCTTCAAGCCTAGATCAAGGACAAATAAATCTAATAAACTAAAGCATGGTGTTACGTCATCCAATAAATACTCCTGTCACTGACACAAAATAATACTCTTGAAGCAAATGCTTACTGAAGCAAATTGGTAACTAACTAGGGAACAGTTTCACATCTGACTAACGTTCACGTTTTAATAAACTCAATCAAACAAAAGGCTTTCTAGTTTATAGACCCAACAATTATTCATTGCGTAAAGATTTTTCATTAAAGTGATACTGTTACCCCTCTTTCCATATACGGCGTTCTCAGCACCACTCTCAAAGTGTACTGTCATTTAAATTTTTATTGCAGAAATCAATAATACAAGCAATGTTAAGAAACTCCATTGGCTCCACATAGCCCACCCATCTGTGACATCATTGTTGAATAGGTCCCACCCCTTCACTGTGTCATAGGAATGGGTCCACCAAGGGGCATAGACCCCGCCCCTTCTATGACTGGCAGATCAGTGATGAGGCGACCTGAGTCGTCTGCCTCAGGCGGCGCCACCAGCTGTCATCATGGGGGCGGCATTCAGTGGCAGATTATAATATGGGCGGTTCGGGCGGCCACCCACATTATAATCCGCCACTGATTGTACCATGTACCGGAGACCCCCGCGCCCGGACAGCATCTGTAATTAATTGCGGGAATCGGGGGAGACTGTATTTATAAGTGCCGCGCTGTGTCCAGATTCTAGCCTCTCTGCTGCCCGAAGCGAACTATAGGATGACGCCCCCCCGTCAATCCGCCCACATTATAATCCACTACTGCCCCCCCCCCCACTGCTGTCCCCAATAAACATAATGTTTGGTCCCTTGCTGCACAGAGGATGTCAGGAGAGGAGGGGGCTGATCTTATAGGGGAGGTCCCAGCAGCACAGAGGAGGTCAGGAGAGGAGGGTGCTAATCCTATAGGAGAGGTCCCAGCAGCACAGAGGATGTCAGGAGAGGAGGGTGCTAATCCTATAGGAGAAGTCCCAGCAGCACAGAGGATGTCAGGAGAGGAGGGGGCTGATCTTATAGGGGAGGTCCCAGCAGCACAGAGGAGGTCAGGAGAGGAGGGTGCTAATCCTATAGGAGAGGTCCCAGCAGCACAGAGGATGTCAGGAGAGGAGGGTGCTAATCCTATAGGAGAAGTCCCAGCAGCACAGAGGATGTCAGGAGAGGAGGGTGCTGATCTTTTAGGAGATGGTCCCCCTCTTCCCCCCTTATAGATGGTCCCCCTCTTCCCCCCCATATAGATGGTCCCCTCTCCCTTATAGATGGTCTCCCTCCCCCCCCTTATAGATGGCCCCCCTCTCCCCCCTCCCTTATAGATGGTCCCCCTCTCCCCCTCGCTTATAGATGGTCCACCTCTCCCCCTCCCTTATAGATGGTTCCCCTCCCTTATAGATGGTCCCCCTCTCCCCCCCCTTATAAATGGTCCCCCTCTCCCCCCCCCTATAAATGGTCCCCCTCTCCCCCCCCCTTATAGATGGTCCCCCTCTCCCCCCTCCCTTATAGATGGTCCCCCTCTTTTTTTTTTTTTTTTAAATAATCTTTTTATTTGCATTTTGAGACAAAACAGGAATACAAATAACAATTACATAGAAAAACAGTGCCAGTGGTACCACAACGATCTATCACACGTATGCACCAAACATTTCAAGATTGCCAGTGTCAGAGTAGACCCTCTCGAGCTCAACAGGGGGCGAGTGATAGTACACTTTTCCACTTATTATTCTCCGTTTTCTATTCTATGTCCCCCAAAAGACAGGTATTGATATGGGCCTTTCAGTTATGGAAGTTTCAGCGGGCCTAGGGTGCCTGCTATATCCGCTTTACAATACCACTCAGTAAAACGGAACGGCTTCATTATATCTGCTATAGAGCGTTGGTCATAGTGTGTTGTAATAAAAACTCTCCATTTCTGGAAAAACCGTTTGGTTGATTTGTTTTTGTGCCGTTCCGTGTCGACCCTGTCCACATTCAGAAAAATTTTTAGTTGGTCTATAACCATGGGGATGTCAGGGGGAGAAGGGGACAGCCAACTGAACAGTAAACAGCGTAGAGCTACTACCAGCACCACATGTACTAACTGGGGGGTATAACTAACGGCGTCAGTGTCATCTGGGGGGCGGGGTTGGTGGAACAGGAGGGCCTGCGGGGTCAGTGGGAGTCGTATTTTCCAGTGAGCGTGGATATAGTCTGTCACCTGTTGCCAGAACTGGGAAGTGAATGGGCAGCTCCACACCCCATGCCACAAGTTAGTCAATGGTAGCTGACACTTGGGACATGCGGTGATCCTGTCTGGGAAAGAGGGAGATGGCAGGATGTTGAATCCATAAAGGGCCCCATGAGCCAGTTTGAAGTAGGACTCCCGCCACCTCTCATTTATAATGCATTTTCTGACCCTGGCCCACCCCTCTAAAATAGTGTCCGCTATGTCAGGGTCTTGTGTCCAGGTCGCCCAGGTCTTGAATAGGGAGGTTTTGTCAGGTCGTTTAGCATGTACTTCATTTCGGATAGCAGTATACAGTAAGGATATAGAGGGTTTGTGAGGTGAGGACCCTATAATGCCATCAAGAGCATGTGTAGCTGCTTCTTTGGAGAGATCCGACAACCTGGCATTACAGAAGGAATGAGCCTGCCTCAAATACAATAAGCACGACGGTGGGAGTTGGAATTTGGCCCGAAGATCAGCCGGAGTAAGCCATTTGCGAGTATCATAGTTTATGAGATCCCCCACTAATGTTGGGCCTCGCTGTGGTCCATGTCTTATCCATGGGAACGATTGTCCCTGTGGGAATTCCGGGTGGTGTGTCAGTGGCATATGTTTTGATACAAGGAAAGGGAGACCAAAGGCCTTCCTTATTTCCTTCCACGTGACAATAGTATCACGGAGAAGGACTGACCATTTTACAGAGGAAGGTAGTTTGGCATAGGAGGTATGGAGAAGGCCTCGGACATCCCATGGATGGGCGAAGGCCTTCTCCAGTTGTATATTGGAGAAGAAGGAGGAACCGTGTACCCAGTCGAGTACGTTCCTGAATAGGCAGGCAAGGTTGTACCCGCGCACATTAGGGAGATTCATGCCTCCATCCGCTTTGTTAAGCATAAGCTTTGTCAGCGATATTCGCGGACGCTTTCCCCCCCATATGAATCTAGTGAAAGACCTGTTGAGTGTGACCACATCTTTATGTTTGAGTAGGAGGGGCAGAGTCTGGAGTGGGTAGAGCAGGCGAGCAAAACTAATCATTTTTATTAAATGACATCGACCAGCCAGGCTCAAAGGCAGGCTCTCCCAGTTTTTTAGTTCTGTGATTATTTTCTTAATGAGGGGATCATAATTGAGAGTATATAAGGTGTCTGCAGTCTTTCCAATTTTCAGGCCTAAGTATGTCACCGAGGAGGAGGCAACCCTGATATTTAGATGGTTTAGGTGTTTAACCCATTCTGGTCTGTTTAGGCCAAGAGGCAAAAGTTCACTTTTGTTCACATTAATTTTGTAACCCGAGAAGCTTTCAAAATGGGCTAAGAAATCTAGTACTTTCGGGAGGTGTTGGTCTGGGCTGCTAAAGAAGAGGAGAAGATCATCGGCAAACATTGTTAATTTAATCACTTGCGTGCCTATTTTGATCCCCTCAAAAAGGGTCGGTTGCAGTAGATGCCTTGCAAGTGGTTCAATAGCAAGGTCGAAAAGGAGAGGAGACAAAGGGCATCCTTGCCTCGTCCCCTTTTCCAACGCAATGGGGGCGGATAGAAGACCCTGGGTGTGCACACATGCCGTTAGATCCGTGTACAGACCCCCCAGGAAGGTGCGGAACGCTCCCGTGACACCAAACTTGTCCAACACCGACCCCAGCCAGTCCCAACGCACGTTATCAAATGCTTTCTCTGCATCCAACGTGAGGATAGCTGGGTGTTCGTCCGGCTGGGGGCGGTGACGGACCCGATCCAGTACCATAATAACCTTGCGGATATTAGTCACTGCTGATCTGGTCCTCACGAAGCCCACCTGGTGGTCCCCCACTAAGTCCGGCAGCATGCTAGCCAGCCTGTCAGCCAGGATTTTAGATATGAGCTTGACATCCTGGTTTATAAGGGATATGGGTCGGTAGGACCCTGGGTCTAAGGGATCTTTCCCGGGTTTCGGGAGAACCTTGATGTGCGCCAGTCTAGCAGAGGCGGGGATATCACCTGTGTGAAGTATGTCAGAGAAATAATCTGCTAATACTGGAGAAATTTGCGTTGTGAGAATTTTATAGAACTCACCCGGGTAGCCATCCGGGCCCGGGGATTTCCCGTTGTGCAACATTTTTATAGCGGTCGTCACCTCCTCCTCCGTGACATCAGCATTTAGCATGTCCCTCTGTTCCTGTGACAAGGAAGGGAGGGTCAGGCTGTTCAAGAAGTCTACCCCTACCGATTCCTCAACCGGGGTAGATTTATAGAGGTTAGCATAGTAATTCCTCAACAGGGAGTTGATTACTAGGGGTTTCTTTTGCACTTGACCTGTCGGATCTTTTAGTGCTACAATATGGGAGGGGGGAAATCTGCCCTTGGCCAGCCTAGCTAGCATCCTCCCAGTTTTATTGCCTTGTCTAAATAAGTCTGTATCAAAATGTGTGCGATACATGCGTTCTCTCCTATCAATCCAGAGCTCAAACCCTGAGCGAGCGTTTTGCCACTGAAGTTTAGTACATGTTGTGGGGGATCTCACAAACTGGGAATACGTCTCACGGAGCTGTGCACTAGCTTTAGTGTATTCCTGATGAATTTTCCTCTTCATGGAAGAATGGTACGCCAGTAGCCTGCCCCGGAGAACGGCCTTCGCCGTCTCCCAATAAAGGGTTACGTCACTTCTGTGTGCGGCATTGTCCGAGGCATACTCTAGCCACCATCCCTGAAGAAGTTCCTGGAATGTTTCATCATTGTATAGGTAAGTGGGGAACTGCCATTTGAAGTAATTGGCTTTCGGGGCGGAGGTGTGGAAGGTGATAACAACTGGCGCATGGTCAGAGATAACTAGGTCTTTGACCTCTGCCGACATCAACCTGTCGCAAATCGGTGTGCTCGATAGCATGTAGTCAATGCGAGACCAGGTTGAGTGAGCATGTGAAAAGTGTGTGTAATCGCGGCCGTCTGGGTGCAACAGCCGCCAGCAATCTCGCAGATCCGTGGAGGAAATGACTCGTGGCAGAACTTTGTCTCTCTGACGCGGTGCCGTGGTTAAATTGTTTGCGTTACATCTATCTACTGTCCAGTCCAACGTCGTGTTCATGTCACCCCCTACAATTTTCCATGGCACCGCATCAGACTGAATAGTGGCAATCAGCCCATCAAAGAAACTTTTGTTTTCTCCATTAGGGGCGTAAACATTATACACACTATATGTTTCCCCATTGTGTTCTAACACCAGGTGAGATAACCTCCCTTCCTGATCGCAGGAGTGGGATAGAAGTGAAAAAGAAAACGATCTGTTAATAAGTGTGACAACCCCGGCTTTGCCCTCAACTGCTGAGGATCCAAAAATGTGTCCAACCCATAGCTTCCGCAGCCTGAAATAGTCATCAGTAGTCAGATGAGTCTCTTGAAGCAATACAATATCGGGTTTCAGGCGCTTTAAATGTCGGAGTACCTTAACCCTCTTTTGTGGAGAACGGAGACCTTTGATATTCCAGGTCACAATGGTAACAGAGTCAGCCATTATCTGTAGATTGTAATGGACCTATATGCGTGTAGTGGGCATAGCTCAAGAACAACGGGTTGGACACATCACCCTGGATCTCAACATGTTCCCTAGAATCAGTCATGCGAGGTGCAATCATCGCCATTTGGGTTACAGAAAATTTCTGGCTACAGAAATCAGAACGAGCAACATACAATTCAACAATAGCATCAAAAACTGTAAAAGAAGAGGGGTTGGGACAAACAGGGAATCCCGGTAAAGTGTCTAAGATAGTGAACATATAACACTTTACAACGTGGTAGGGGCCTTCCTTTTTTCAGGCATGTGGCATAGGAGAACCGACCCGCCTACCCCATTGTATGCAAACATTAGGCAGTCATATGTGAATAGGGCTAATACAGATATAACATCATACATATCCACCTAACAGGGCATGAAACATCAGACTTGTGTGGTTCCAGCGTGTTAGCTCCCTGGATGCGGAATGTCGCCACTCAATGTTCAGTCTTAACAACACCCAAAAAGTATATGCCATGTTCGCTGCATAAGGCGCATGACCACTCCAACCCTCAACAGTGAAGGTGGGAGTGACAGCTAAATCATTAATAAAATGAACAATACGTTACATTTCAGGCCGCCAGCTGCTCAGTCCGGTGATGGTGATCGCTCAGTATCGGAGCGACGTGCCAAGGATCTCCTACGTTTCTTACGATCCAAACGGGATTGAGGATGGCTTTGGCTGGCTCTGGAAGATGAGGATGCCCGTGCTTCCATGGGGGAGGAGGAGCGGTGGCGATCCTGTCGCTGGGAAGATCGCGGCGGGGAAACATCTATGTTCAGAGCTGAGCTTGCTTCCTCTGGTGACACATAAGTTGAAGTAGATCCATCGTTGTGGAAGACCCGTAGTGTAGCTGGGTATTGCAATTGGAACCTTTTGTTGGATTTGTAAAGGTGTGAGCAAATGGTGCTGAACGCCCTCCGGCGCTTGGTAACTTCCACGGAAAAATCCTCGAACAATAGAATCCGCATCCTATGAAACGTGAGTGGCTCTCGTCGTTTACGGAAGGCACGTAGCAGGTCAGTTTTGTCGTTGAAATCTAGTAGCTTGAAGATCACCTGCCTCGGTCTTTGTGAAGCTATGTCAGCCGGTCTCTGTACATTCGGCCGCTGGTCAGAAGGGGGTCCCAGCCTGTGTTTCCGCTCTACCCTGCAGGGATGTTGGAGGCCTAGTGCTTTTGGCAAGTCGCACTCACAAAAGCGCTGGAGTTCCGCTGGCGTCACCTTCTCACTGACCCCAACCAGTCTCAAATTGTTCCGGCGGGACCGGTTCTCTAAGTCCTCCATTTTATCTGTGGTCTTAGCCAGTTCTTTTTCCAGGGTGAGTAATCGGTCAGTCACCTCTTTATTATCTCCCTCCAGCACCATGACCCTTTTTTCCAACTCAGTTATGTGAGCAGCATGGTCAGTCAGTTCAGTTTGTATGTGCTGCAGAGTGGCTGTAATGGCAGTCTCCACAGTCCTCTGTATTTCAGGGGCTAGCAACCGTGCCACCTCTAGAGCCAGCTGTCTGTGGTCTAAGGTCCCTGCCTGGGACATAGAGGTCAGGTCCTGTGCTGGCTGAGATAGTGCCCCAATTTGGGAGAGAGGGGGGCTACTATCGCTGCTGCAGGGTAATGATTGCTGTGTGGCATGCTGCTCCTGTGAGGCTGACAGGCTAGGGGCCGGCTCGTCAGGCGCCATTTTAGCTGTGGCGCGCGGCGTTGTGGGCTGCCCTCCCGCCTCCGATTGCTGCCTCGGGGTACCTTTCAGGACAAATTTGTCCATTGACAGGGGTGCCGCTGCCGTCGGGAAGGTGCGGGACTGCTGGTCGGTTGTCCCGGGAGGCCGGTTATTGCGGTACGGGGCGGCGGGTACGGGAGCTCCTGCGCTCCGATGCTCACATGCCCGCGCCGGAACCGGAAGTCCGTCCCCCTCTTTCCCCCTTATAGATGGTCCCCCTCTTTCCCCCCTCCCTTATAGATGGTACCCCCCCCTTATAGATGGTCCTCCTCTTCCCCCCCCTTATAGATGCCCCCCTCCCTTATAGATGGTCCCCCTCTTTCCCCCTTATAGATGGTCCCCCTCTTTCCCCCCTCCCTTATAGATGGTACCCCCCCCCCCCTTATAGATGGTCCTCCTCTTCCCCCCCCCTTATAGATGGTCCCCCTCTTCCCTCTCCCCCCTTATAGATGGTCCCCCTCTTCCCCCCCTTATAGATGGTCCCCTCTCCCTTATAGATGGTCCCCCTCTCCCCCCCCTTATAGATGGTCCCCCTCTCCCCCCTCCCTTATAGATGGTCCCCCCTCCCTTATAGATGGTCCCCCCTCCCCCCCCCTTATAGATGGTCCCCCTCTTCCCCCCCCTTATAAATGGTCCCCCTCTCCCTTATATATGGTCCCCCCCCCCCCCCCTGCACAGCAGATAAAACAAAAAACAGCACATAACTCACCTACCCTCCGTTCCCCCGTCGAGCCTCTCTGGTCTGGTCCCGGCTGATGTGCGGCTGCCCGGGGTGTCCCGTCCTGTCCCCGGCAGCGCGCGCATCAGAGAGCTCCCCGTGCGCCTGTGGCTGTGACTTCCGGAGCACGGGGAGCTCTCTGATGCGCGCGCTGCCGGGGACAGGATGGGACACCCCCTGCAGCCGCACAACAGCCAGGGGACTAAGGCTGCTTTCCCACGTTCAGTGATCCTGACGGATCACGGACGTGGAATGCATGTACCGGACGTGGAATGCATGTACCGGACGTGGAATGCATGTACATAAGCGCCGCGCTGTAGTAACAGCGCCGCGCGGCTTATTCATTACAGCGCGGCGCTTATAAATACAGTCTCCCCCGCTCCCAGCATCTAATTACAGATGCTGTCCGGGCGCGGGGGTCTCCGGTACATGGTACAATCAGTGGCCGATTATAATGTGGGCGGCCGCCCGAACCGCCCATATTATAATCTGCCACTGAATGCCGCCCCCATGATGACAGCTGGTGGCGCCGCCTGAGGCAGACGACTCAGGTCGCCTCATCATTGCGGCACCACTGTCTATAAGGGAGGGGGGAGAGAGGGGGACCATCTATAAGGGGGGGGGGGGGGAAACCATCTATAAGGGAGGGGGGAGAGGGGGACCATCTATAAGGGAGGGGGGAGAGGGACCATCTATAAGGGAGAGGGGACCATCTATAAGGGGGGGAAGAGGGGGACCATCTATAAGGGGGGGGGAGAGGGAAGAGAGGGACCATCTATAACGGGGGGGAGAGGGAAGAGAGGGACCATCTATAAGGGGGGGGGAGAGGGGGACCATCTATAAGGGAGGGGGACCATCTATAAGGGAGGGGAAAGAGGGGGACCATCTATAAGGGAGGGGGGAGAGGGGGACCATCTATAAGGGAGGGGGGACCATCTATAAGGGAGGGGGAGAGGGGGACCATCTATAAGGGAGGGGGGAGAGGGGGACCATCTATAAGGGGGGAAGAGGGGGACCATCTCCTAAAAGATCAGCACCCTCCTCTCCTGACATCCTCTGTGCTGCTGGGACTTCTCCTATAGGATTAGCACCCTCCTCTCCTGACATCCTCTGTGCTGCTGGGACCTCTCCTATAGGATTAGCACCCTCCTCTCCTGACATCCTCTGTGCAGCAAGGGACCAAACATTATGTTTATTGGGGACAGCAGTGGGGGGGGGGGGGGGGCAGTAGTGGATTATAATGTAGGCGGGTTGACGGGGGGGGGGGGGGGGGCGTCATCCTATAGTTCGCGTCGGGCAGCAGAGAGGCTAGAATCACCCCTGCCTATAACGGCAAAGTAGGTGGGGATATGAGGCACAACGTCCATACAGTATTGTACACCAACAATAACATTAGCATTTTTTCGGGGAGAGACCACAAAGAAACCCTTTAGATGGTAGATATGTAATGTCCAGAATATAAGCTTAAATGTGTTGGCAACTTTATAGTAAAATAGTTCAGTGTAAAGTATTAGTAACTGTTCTCAATGCACTTACTGACAGCAGCTCCCTGTGTACCACATAGAGCTAAAATCATACACTACACTCCTCCTCCAAGCTGGTCTGCCCTGCTCTGTAGTGAATCGATCCATAAGATGGCCGACATGGAGGAGCATGTGACCATGCCCCACCCCCAAGTGTCTAATATTGAGCCTATGGTAGACAATGGGGATCGGGGCATGGTCCCATGCTCCTCCATGTCGGCCATCTTATGGACAGAGTAGTGGAGTGATTTTAGCTCTATGAGGAACACAGGGAGCTGCTGTCAGTAAGTGCAGGGACTACACTTATACTGTACACTGAGCAATTTTACTACAAAGTAGCCAACCTCTTTAAAGGGGTTATCCAGCGCTACAAAAACATGGCCACTTTTCCCCCTACTCTTGTCTCCAGTTGAGGTGTGGTTTCAAAACCTACCCAAACTGGAGACAACAGTAGGGGGAAAGTGGCCATGTTTTTGTAGCACTGGATAACCCCTTTAAGAATGGTGCTGAGAACTTCTAATATGTAAGGTGTGTGTGTGTGTGTGTGTGTGTGTGTGTGTGTGTGTGACAATATCACTTTAGATTCTCCAGGGTATATTTCTCCATTTGCTGTCACTAAATGGAAACTTTGTTGTTTACATACAGTGCAGAACACCCTATCTTGATAACATGAATTTTTTTTATTATTGCAATACATTTAAGACAAACAGTGAAAAATAACTTTCTACAGTAGCTTAAAGAGCAAACAAAAGTAAAACAAAAGCATGTCAGTTCTGCTAAGTAAGGATCCGGCTTCTCAGACCATCGCCAATCATTAGAAGTCAGGAAAAGCACTTTTCTTCCCCTCTCGCTGCATGAGGTGGACTCTATAGTAAGTACATTGGTACCTTGGTTCTCGAACTGAATTGGTTCAGGAGAGCATTTTGAGAACCGAGCATTGTCTTTCCACAGAAAATAATGTAAATGTGTTCAATTGGTTCCAGCACCCACCAATAATTACCTACAGTACCCATATATTACATTGTACAGTGCCCAGTTTAATCACTACAGTACATTACAGAACAGTACTATACTGTACAGGACATTACAGAACAGCACTATATACTGTACAATACATTATACACAAGAAACATTCAACAAAACCAGCAATTATAGTACAGTAGTGACAGTAGTCACCAATTCCGCACTCATCTTTCACTGTATAGTGCTCCCCCACTGTAAAGTATGGGAGACGGTGGTGCATTGACTCTACTACTACTACTGTATATGCACTCCAGCAGTATTATACAGTACTGTACTATATGTGAAGCCTCACCAGTGCTAAACTCACCACATACAACCAGGGCCGTTTCCAGGCTTTTTGCCGCTTGAGGCAAACCTGGGCTACAGCCGCCCCCCGACGACCATACCATAGGTGCCGGGACATTGCTGTGAGATAGCTGTGTCCCGGCACTTACCAGAGCACTGGGCAACACTCCAGGTGACGTCGGACAGGGAACCCAACGGTACGTGGGGATGCCAGGGAGCGCGGGCGGCAAGATGTGTGGTGGGGCCGCGACTGCTGCTGTCATTTTAGCTAAGTTAAACTTAACTAAAATGACAGCGGTGAAGATCTTGCCGCCCCCTGCAGGGACACAGAATCTGCCACCATCCACACTTGCAAAAACGCTTGCATACCGAGTACTTCAATAATAGGTGCCCAAAAAGTGTTTGAGAACCGAGAAAGAGTTTGAGAACCAAAGCAAACTATCCTTGAAAATACAGTTTGAATTCCAAGCAGTTTGAGAACCGAGGTACCACTGTATACGGGGTTCCTCTGCAGCAAGCAGCTAGGCAGTGCGAATGCTGGGCCTAGTATTAGTTGGGGTCTAAGCTTGCAGACCCCAACTGATTAAAAGTTTTGACATGCATGTATGACTTTTTTTTGTAATTAACTCTTTTTATTGAATTTTCATAAAAAATACCTGACTACCCCAAAATTTCATCCCAAAATGAGAAAACATTAAAGGGGTTGTCCAGCGAATTTTTTTTTTCTTTTAAATCAGCTGGTGTCAGAAAATTATATAGATTTGTAATTTACTTCTACTTAAAAATCTCAAGTCTTCCAGTACTTATACGCTACTGTATGTCCTGCAGGAAATGTTGTTTTATTTACATTCAGAACCAGTGCTCTCTGCTGACATCTCTGGCCGAGACAGGAACTGTCCTGAGCAGGAGAGGTTTTCTATGGGGATTTGCTGCTGCTTTGGAAAGTTCCTGACATGGACAGAGGTGGCAGCAGAGAGCACAGTTTCCGAATGTATATAAAACAACACTTCCTGCAGGATATATAGCAGCTAAGTGTGGGAAGACTGGAGATTTTTAAATAGAAGTAAATTACAAATCTATAACTTTCTGACACCAGTTGATTTGAAAGAATTTTTATTTTCGCTGGACAACCCCTTTAAGAAAATAAGCAGATAACTAATATGGATAAAGCAAATCCTTACATACAACAGTCAGAAAGAGTAGTACAGCAGTAGTAGCATAATGGAGAGGTTTCCCAGCAGTAGCAGTCTGGGACAGGAAGACCTTGGATGAGTCCGGCGCAGGTGACATGCACAGTGGTAGCAAATGCCGCTTAGTATATAACCATAGGCGGTATATTACAGTGAAGATTTATTACAAGCAACGCGTTTCAGCTCTATAATAAGGCAGGGCCTTCCTCAGGCCTATGCTTAGCACAACTCGCCCAGGTGAGCATATTGCTGTTCACCTTTTGTAGCCTCTACTAACCTGTGCTTGGATACTACACTAGAAAGCGCCTCGATCTCTCCTTTTGTTTAGCAGTCGTAGCAGCCGCCTTTAGCCGCCTGCGTACAGACAAGCAGATAATCTGGGTCAGTAGACACTTTGGTTAGGAAGTCACTAGGACCTTCAATTCCCTGCTGTATATATAACTCACGCTCATAAAAGAGAGCAATTTCAATTCATAAACTTCACTGTACTTAACAGGAGCGTATAACAATTCAACATATGATAATATGGCTCCATCCCAAGGACACTTATTTCATATTATTTCCCTTTTACTATATTTCAGATAAGAAGCTATAATCCATGAATGAACAAAAGATGTCCAGAGCCAGTAATGCTGGAAAGTTATTAATGATATCCCACAGAGTATAAAGTAGGATAGAAAAAGATAAAATGAAAGCAATGGTTTCCTCATTTGTAACATGTGTAAGAAGCCCCATGAGTTACAATCATCGCCTTCAACATTAAAGCTACGAGCAAAGAAAGCAGTGTAAAGTGTGGTTAAGGCACTTCTCAGCTAATTTACTTTGTGAACAGCCGTTCTCGCTGGGCTTATTCACATGATAAATTTTGTTGTCCCTTGCAGTTTAATTATTATAGAAAAATGGTTTCTGGGAAATGGTTCTAACAAAGCGTTATACTACCCAGAAAGAAATCAACTACGGCGAAGTCCGTGTACTGTGGGATTACACAGAATTCACAAAACACATCATTATATGAGCACAGAAGGATATATGAATGACAGCCGACTTCCTAAACAGACAATTACTCATTCCATTCTTTCTATCTATCTATCTATCAAAGTATACATGGAAAGACAATGAAACCCCAGTTATTTCAGGTCAGTATTCAGCATCAATAAAGTCTATAAACATTATATTGTAGTTTAGCACCACAGACTTTACCTTTATCTAGAAATATAATCCTCATACGTAATAGACAATAGCAGCTTTTTTACTCTGCTCTTCACAGACAATATGCCTTATTCCAATATAAAGAACAAATAGTAATGGTATTGTACAAGAGTCAAGCTGCCTCTAGACACATTTTCCCTTAAAAAAAATAAAAAACATATAAAAAGCTGTGATCCACTTCAGAAATTTGTGGACAGCATGGATTTCCATTGTAGATAATGGGGTGCAGGTTGGAGACAGAATAAAGGTGGATTTCAGCATGGAGCACACATGAAATCTGCATTAATAAAGGGGTTGTCTGGGGACTACTGCCTTTGGTGCAGTGATCTGCCCACCTTCCTGCCCTTTCTCATAATTATCTGGAGCTCTGCAGGGGTGAACTGGTAGAGTGACATCACTCCATAGCACTGCCTAAATATTCATGAAAAAGGGGCAGGCATATTGTAGTACCACCCCCAGTATACCGAACTACCAAATTATTGATTAAACAAAGGATTAAAGGAAAAAGGGTGCAGAGGATGAGTGTCTCCTACCTTATGGGAGCAGAACAACAGGTTAGAGTCTTCTACTTTCTCTTTAAGGCTATTCAGCCTACAGAAGTCTATGAAGCAAATGCTCATCTATGAAACTGGCTAAGCACGTACAATTCAAAAATCTCATTCCTGGACCTTGTTTCTGACACATGCCTAGACTAAAGAAGTGTTACTATCAGCAAGGAACCCTTAAAGGGGTTGGCCACTTTATAGTAAAATTGCTCAGTGTACAGTATTAGTAAGTGTACTCACTGTATATACTGACAGCAGCTCCCTGTGTACCTCATAGAGCTAATATCAGACTCCTCTCCTCCAGGCTGGGCTGCCCTGCTCTGTGGTGTTTTGGTCCATAAGATTGCTGACATGGAAAAGCATGTGACCAGGCCCCGCCCCCCAGTGTCCACCACTGAGCCTGTATATGTCTATGGAGGACACAGTGGACAGGGAATGGTCACATGCTCCTCCATATCAGCCATTTTGTGGACTGAAACAAAACAGAGCAGGGCAGCCCAGCCTGGTGAAGGGGAGTCTGATTTTAGCTCTATGAGGTACACAGGGAGCTGCTGTCAGTATATACATTGAGCACACTTACTAATACTTTGTACTGACCTATTTTACTATAAAGTGGCCAACCCCTTTAATCTTGTTAGAGAAGTGACAGCGATAAATGCCCGCCTTAGCAATGATAGTAAAAAAAATATTTTTAGCACATAGACAGCTTTTACTGCAGAAAAACAGGTGAATTCTACCTGGCTTTACTGTTTTCTAGCTCACTCATTTTAGCAACATGGCTTTGCTTCTGTCTCTCCAGTTCTGCTGTGACGTTCTTTAGTTTGTTGGAAAGGGTTGACAATGAGCTGTCTTGTTCAGCTACTGTCTGTTCCATTTCTGCCAAGCGCATTAGGTGTGTACTTGAGGGGACTTGCAGAGTGGGTTTCTTCATCAACTCCTATCAGAAAACAAGGCAAAATTATAATACATTCCTAAATTCCAGATAATAAATCCAACAGATCCAAAAGGAAAAATGTTATTTAGAAGATCAGTTTATAGTCTTTTTAAAGCCGTACTTCCCCAATTTAGTGTATTTAATTTTTTATTAGTTTATTTTTTAGTTTAGGTGTGGTTTGCAATTAAGCTCCATTCACTTCAATGGACCAGAGTTAGAAAACCTGCACCCAAACTGGAGACAAGAGTGGTGTTGTCTCTGGAAGAAAGTGGCCATGTTTTTCTAACACTGGATAACTGCTTTAGAATAAATATGAATGGATTTCCCCTATTCTTGGTCATTAACAAAAGAGACCTGCTAGTATGGTGGAATAGTAATACTTTCTAGTCATTATTTAACATAAACTGTGTGCAGAATTATTCGGCAAATGTGATTTGATCACATCACCCTTTTTATACATGTTGTCCTACTCCAAGCTGTATAGGCTTGAATTAATTAACTACCAATTAAGTAAATCAGGTGATGTGCATCTCTGTAATGAGGAGGGGTGTGGTCTAACGACATCAACACCCTATATAAGGTGGGCCTAATTAATTACCAATTAAGTAAATCAGGGGATGTGCATCTCTGTAATGAGGAGGGGTGTGGTCTAACGACATCAACACCCTATATAAGGTGGGCCTAATTATTAGGCAACTTCCTTTCCTTTTGCAAATTGGATCAGATGAGAGATTTGACTCTGAAAAGTCAAAAATTGTAAGATGCCTTGCAGAGGGATGCAGCAGTCTTGAAAACTTTTGAAGTGTGATCATCAAACAATCAAGCATTTCATGGCAAATAGCCAAGAGGGTCGCAGGAGACGTGGCGCAAAATAACTGCCCATGAATTGAGAAAAATAGAGCGTGAAGCTGCCAAGATGCCATTAGCCACCAGTTTTGCCATATTTCAGAGCTGCAACGTTACTGGAGTATCAAAAAGCTCAAGGTGGGTGATACTCAGGGACATGGCCAAGGTAGTCTGAAAATGTCCACCTTTGAACAGAAAATAAAATGTCAAGAAATATCTTATTGTTCTTCAATAATAAAAAAGAATCCTCTCAAATACAACTTGCCTAATAATTCTGCACACACTGTATAGTTATTTATTTTTTACCATTTTTCCCTTGTGCATGCTCCATTTCTAATTTCAGATGTCCCTAACCTAGTTCGAGAGGTGTAATTGCGATGATGTCTTTCATATGCTTCAGAAGCAGCACCAGCAGCATCATGAAGGACACTACAGAGCACCACTAAGTAATGTATGCTAGGTTTCAAAACACTTACTACGAATATATGCAGCCTGAGTCTTACACTCTGCAGCACCACTTATAGCTTACTCCATAGTTGGCAGCTCCTAGCTGCTTTCAGCAGCTGAAGGGCACTGCTAATAGCCACCATGGAATGGTCTCAGTGCCAGATAGTTAACCATTTATATACCACTTTTCTTTTTAATCAACTGTTGTCAGAAAATTATATAGATTTGTAATTTACTTCTGATTTAAAATCTCAAGCCTTCTTGTACCTCTCAGCGGCTGTATGTCCTGCAGGAAGTGATGTATTCTTTCCAATCTGACACAGCGTTCTGTGCAGCTGGATCTGTGACAGGAATTATCCGAAGTAGGAAAGGTTTTTGCTACTACTTTGGAGAATTCCTGTCACGGACAGAGAAGCCAGCGGAAAGCACCACTACCTGCAGGACACACAGCAGCTGATAGTGACGGGGATTTTTTAGATTTTTAAATAGAAGTAAGTTTCAAATCTATATAAATAACTGACACCAGTTGATTTAAAAAAGGAATAAAAAATGCAAGAGTTCCCCTTGAGGGTAACTTCACATGTACTGGATCCGCAGCGGATTTCACGCTGCGAGTTTGCAGCAAAATCACATACCCGCAGCGGAATTTTCATTCCGCTGCCAGTATGTGACCTGGCCCCTTTAACCCCCGTCTGCAGCCCCCAACCCAAAGCATACATTACCTGCTCGGGACCGTGGCTGTGTGCGAGGCTCCCGGCTCCCCTCACTCCTCATCAGCCAATCAGTGCACGGCAGCACATACTGGCAGCGGAATGAAAATTCCGCTGCGGGTATGTGATTTAGATGCAAACTGACAGCATAAAATTTGCTGCAGATCTGGTACATGTGAAGGCACCCTTAAGGTGTTTGTTATTGCGTAAGTAATGGTTAACACAGAACTGTTTTTTTTTTTTTTTTTAATTTGCCAAAATATAATGTTTAACTGGCAGTGAATAGATAAGGCGGGGGCCATGTTTTATAATTGCAATGCACTGTATATTGTGACAGTGTTATTTCAATGTTGGCATGTTATATGCATGGGCACACTGATCAAGACATTGATGTATTAATTGTAAGTTGTTTACAGTTTGTTTTCCAACTTTCATTTAATGATGTAATTCACGGGTGTTGGATGTAAATATCCCATATGTGCCTGTATTGTTGTAGGGGTAATTTCTGTGGAGATAAGTGAGTAAAAAAACCAAACACTGTATCCTATAAAATGATGCAGCATTTGCTAAGGCTGGATGGATGGATGAATCAGATAGAACTGAGCAATAAGTAGAAAACAACAGGAGCAAATAAAAAGACAAACCAGAGCAGTTTCTTTAAATTTGGTAATTGAGGCATCTGACTGCAGGTCCAGCTTCTGGTATAACTCTTTAAGATCCTCTCCATGCTTCTTTGCACTCTCTTGCTGCTCCTGGATAAAAAAAAAGTGCATATATGTCTGTAATACAGCATACATTAAAAGACTTTAAATACATAATAGGATAAAATGTTTCTCACTGCTTAGTGATTGAACTGCGTAGCTGAGCTTATTTGAGATAATAGGCAGAAATAAAAAGAAATAATCCATAAACTGTTCCTCTCTGCAGTGAGAAAAATAAGACAATCAGGGGAATATGGAGATTGTGCGCTGCTATAGCTTACATGGAACCACTAGAAATGTGAGATCCCTGCACTGCCCAAACAAATGAGACTGTAAGTGATGAGCTGCTCTTCACACTTAAAGTGTTTACTTGCTGTGTCTCTATGGTTACTTGTAATTCACAGTCAGGGTTTTTTATCGTCTTTATGCAGATCTTGGAACATTAGCTATTCATATGACAGCAGGTGACTGTGAAGACGTCACAGCAGCACAATATTATTCAAAGCAGTTACATAGAGACATTATTCTACTTGTGAGAGTGATAAAATAACAGTTATAACAATATTGCTCCTCTTAGTCACATGGCAAAAGTAAGAACTACTGAAATAAATCAATACTGATTGTGACTGGGAATGAGACGCAGCTAGATCAATAACTATTAACAAGTCTGATGATATGTCCATAGTTATTCCTAATGACGGTAATGCTTTAAAAGGAAATCGGTTAGCCAATTACTTCCTTTTTATGTAAGAATCTATTATGTGAGGAAGACTGCTCAACAACTGCTATAAAAGCCATATTAGCTGAGCGACATGATATGACTGCACCCATTTGGATATGATCAAAAGGTAGCTCACAGCCCATCTGGCAGAAAGGTAACATACTGATGAGCTATTCACAATATAGCTTGTCACCGATAAACTGTTCTGCACCGGTGCTACGCGGTAAAGGGGGTCAGAAGAAAGTGTAGAGACTTTAGTGATAGTGACCTGTAACCCAGCTCTCGATCAAGTGAACAGTGACTGAGCTGCAGTGACCATGTCCAGCCAATACCCAGTGAACAAAGATAAGTGCTTCTGATTCTGTTCACTGTGTAATGCAGGCGTCAAACAGTTGATTGTCAGGGGTGCCAGGTGTCAGAACTGCATAGATCAGTTACTTCCGGTCCCTGATGCCGCGCCTAGTCAATCAGTGGCTGTGGCAGCATTTTCATGCCGCTGCGAGAATGCAGAGCCATAGGCCATAGCAATATCAAGTATCGTAGCAGATTTCGCAGTGGAACTCACAGCAATAAATCCACTGCGAACCTAAAGAGGAAAAAAAAAATTAACCTCCTGTTTGCAATAATGCCACAAAGAATTGTTTAAATCATTACTCAAAAAGTTTATTTATTGCATAATTCCCAAAATATCCCATAAAATCAACACATACACACTAGACATTTAAAAACAAGGTGGAGGGGCACCATGTAACAAAAATCCCATCAATATCAATTCATATATCAATGGGGGCAATACCATGTCCTAATTAATAAGTAATACATGCTGTATGCAAAAAAAACCTATTAAAGTGCCTGTGCAATTGTAGTAATAAATAATCCTACACAATTCATGCAAAATTTTGTAATCAAAGGCTGCATTGCCTTTACACTGCTGGTAAATGGACCACACACACACACAGCACAATAGCACCCATATGCTAACAAGCAAATGACAAGCATATGCTAACAAATGATGGCACTTACTTTTGGCCTAATCTGCTGCCCCCTAGGTGTTTAAACCGGTCTGTGCCCCTACAGCCTCACCACTCCTTGATAAAGATTTGGCGAAACGCGTAGGAGGGTGAGGTGGAGGGGTCGGCTTGTTAGCATATGGGTGCTATTGTGCTGTGTGTGTGTGTGGTCCACCAGTGTAAAGGCAATGCAGCCTTTGATTGCAAATATTTGCATGAATTGTGTAGGATTATTTATTACTACAATTGCACATGCACTTTAATAGGTTTTTTGCATACAGCATGTATTATTTATTAATTAGGACATGGTATTGCCCCCATTAATATATGAATTGATATTGATGTGATTTTTGTTATATGGTGCCCCTCCACCTTGTTTTTAAATGTCTAGTGTGTATGTGTTGATTTTATGGGATATTTTGGAAATTATGCAATAAATAAACTTTTTGAGTAATGATTTAAACAATTCTTTGTGGCATTATGGCAAACAGGGGGTTAATTTTGTTTTTTTTCATGCATGTGTAACCCTTTGATGAAGTGGGTAAGGATTTAGAGTTCCTATTCATTGGTTTTGTGACCTTAAAGAGGACCCGTGGCCTCTCCTGACCTGTCTGCTTTGGTAAGTACTTGTGTTCCCTTATGAAATAACAATTCTGGAACATCTTTTCTTATAGCTCTGTGTTGTGCTGTTACTCCATTACTCTTACTCCATGCATGGACAACCTCTTTTAAAAAGGACTTGTGTTCTCTCCAGACCAATCTGTTTTAGTAAATACTTATAGTCCCATGAAAAAAACATACTGGAACATCTTTATTTATTATACCTATGTGTTAAACCATTTTTCAATTATTCTTACTAGTACAGTATGATTAAATAGCCACTAGCCAAGGGTGTTGTCTGGGTAGAGAGGGTATTTTGGACATGTTGCTTGGGTTGCATGGAAAATAGCAAAGGAGCATACTTACCCGCCAAAATGCCATATTCCAAGGTTTCTGTGACTCGCCAGGAATTGCCAGTTCAGTGTAGAAAATGGCATCAGCGGCGGGAATGGTGGAAAGCCAGTATGCTTCTTGGCCCTGGGGGCCACACACCATATCCAAAAACCCTCCTTACCTGGGCAACCCCTATTTGAGTTTTTTTTCCAGGTAAATCTAAAAGTAAGCTATATACCTCCCCATGCAGTAATACTAAACGCTATTATATTTTCCTGCACAGCTGGCAGATCTTTTCATCCCCACTTCCGATTACATCCCGCTCACCACTGGGGTCAAGAAGGTCTGACAACGGGGAGCAGTTGAGACTATGCTGGCTTTTAATATTTTACTTCACAGGAAGGCATATAACTTTTAGGTTTTCCAATAAAAACCCTTTAAGATCAGATTATTGTATTTGCTATATTTATTGTCCCAGGTTGTATACTTCAACCATTTTTGGGATGGCTCTTTAAAATAAATTATTAAATAATATGAATTATGAAGCTTTGGCAGAAGTGAGCTCTCTCTTTTCAGTCATTAAACTCTAAATGTGAAAATGTTTCTTGTTGTGGCTGCACTTTACTTTTTCCTGTAATGTCTCTAAGGAACAAGAGCTTCTCATTCTTTCATCCAAAGAGCATTACAATAGCACAGAAACTGAGTGACTTTCAAACTGCACTAGTAACAGAGAAGGCCTTCTCTTTACCAAAGTGTCATAATGCTTTATTACTGCGGTCCCATGTGATCGGCCCAACTTATTAATACATTTATTACAGTGAATATTTAAAGTGCGTGACAGCTGCTTAGACCAAGCCGCACTAGTTAACAGTGTATGTAGAGCAGCTGCAATTTTCACAGGATATTGAGCCAGCTTGTATCCTGTATTTTTCTGGATACCTTCCAATGTCTTTGGCGTTCTCTTTTAATGTATTATAAATGAGCTATAGTATGGCTTCTCTAGAGACAGTGAGTATTAAAAAATAATACAAATTACATTTAGTTTTTTTTTTGTTTTTTTAAGATACTTGCTAAAATTGTACCCAAAGAATATATGCTACATCTGTTCATGATCAAGAAAAAGAAGAATTAAAAAGATGTTGCTTCATATGAGTAAGTTACATTCCAATGTAAACCAGTGTCAACTGACCACTATTACAATGAAAACTAACACATTACAGCTCTATGTAGCAAAAACCAGGCAGTGGCAAAATGATTACCTTATGTGAATACCCATAGGAAATGCAGCCAGTATAGTCCAGAACACGACCAAGGACTCAACCAACATACCAGATATAACTGGCAGACCAGAGCAATAGTTTAGAGGGAAATTGTCATGTTGTAAATGTATTTCAAATTTGCAGGCATTATATTATAGAGCAAGAGCAGCTGAATAGACAGATATACAGTGATCCCTCAACATACATTACAATGACCCTGACATATGATGGATAAAACCACTCATAAGCCATTAAAAGTTAAATACAATATGAGTAATAGAAGTAGTAGGCTCTCTAGCTTAACTCCCCTTAAATTTTCCAAGTTAATATGTATAGTCTTAGATATATATCGTTTCTGGTTATATCATAAATGGTTGATTATAATAAGTCAGAATTGTGTATAGAGATAAATAATTTTTATATTCATAAGATGAAACAAATAAAAAATAAAATTAACCAGTGAAGAATACAAGCAAAATTTAAAAACACACCTGTATCAAGATTCATAAGGCTCTATAGGCATATATATCAGTATATATATTCATAGTATAATAATCACAGGAGTATATATATTCAAATTCTTAGTGTAAAACACATATAAAAAACATAAGAAAGCTTGAAGGATGTTTCACAAAAAAAAAGAAAAAAAAAAAGGGTATCTTTGTGTAGTATATTTCATAAATGACTATTTTTCATAAATGATTATAGCAGTACGATCTTGTCCATATGCGACTCTGCAGGGCCCTTGCAGGTCGCAGTGGTTTGTAGTCACTGTGCTTATGGTAAATATAGAACTGTTCCTCTGTTAGTTGATTCGAGATATATTATATCACTTATTAGTAGTTATGCTTGTATATGCAGAGGTAATACAGTTAAAATAGAATAAAAGCTGTGAAAGTACAGAGTTGCAACGTTATATATAGCAGAAAGACGCACTGTGCACAATATATCACCAGTCCGCACTTCAGATCTGAGCACCCAGCCAGGGGTGAACACCCAGCCACATTGGGAGAGGCAATCAGACATGAAACATACCTCCTGAAGCTCCACAAATGTGAGAGACAAGATCTTTGCGGAATACTCTGGGGAGAACCTCCCGAATGAAGGATCTCTGAGCAGGAGAAGTTCCATATCCATCTACATGCTCCTCACTAACTGCGGCCGCAGATACTGCAAACACAGACTTCGGACTGGTGAGAGGTGTACTTTCACCGCTTTTATTCTATTTTAACTGTATTACCTCTGCATATAAGAACATAACTACTAATAAGTGATATAATATATCTCTAATCAACTAACAGAGGAACAGTTCTATATTTACCATAAGCACAGTGACTACAAACCACAGGGCCCTGCAGAGTCGCATATGGACAAGATCGTACTGCTATAATAGTTTATGAAAAATAGTCATTTATGAAATATACTACACAAAGATACCCTTTTTTATGAAACATCCTTCAAGCTATGCTATGTTTTTTATATGTGTTTTACACTAATAATTTGAATATATATACTCCTGTGATTATTATACTATGAATATATATACTGATATATATGCCTATAGAGCCTTATGAATCTTGATACAGGTGTGTTTTTTAATTTTGCTTGTATTCTTCACTGGTTAATTTTATTTTTTATTTGTTTCATCTTATGAATATAAAAATTATTTATCTCTATACACAATTCTGACTTATTATAATCAACCATTTATGATATAACCAGAAACAATATATATCTAAGACTACACATATTAACTTGGATAATTTAAGTGGAGTTACGCTAGAGCGCCTATTACTTCTATTACTCATATTTGCTGGTTCTTGGTGCCAACCAAGTAGTGCACTCGCTGTACACCCCTTTTCCTAATAGTACTGTTAGGTTGAGTTCTTACACTAGAATATTTAAATACAATATCAACTTATGTGGTGCCCTTGTGACCAGACGAAGGCATTGAAGCACTAGTAACTTTCTAAATCGAGTACCATTGGACTATATATTTATCAGGCTGCTACCTAGGATTAAGCAGCCACTCAGCGGAGCTGCTAGTTCGAGCTATTACTGGGCTTCTTCATCAAGATACTGCCCCCTGTGTCGGCAGGATTCCGTTGAATGTAAAAACCACGTGCAGTTATAGCTGAGCTGAGTCTTTATTAGTTTCTATGTGGCCTCATGATGACATGCTCAGTACTACTTCTGCCGGGGAAATTACACATCACAGGCCCTGACCAGGAAGGATAAGAGGACATGCTCCAAAGACTAAATGGTGATGATGCAGTTACGCTGGAGATGCCTTCACCCTCAGCACTTGTGTGCTCCTGACTCCTCACACTCCTTCTGGAGTCCTGACTCCAGCACTGTGGTTCAGCGTTAGTGTGTGTGGGTGCTGTGCACTTTCGATTAGTCAAGGACATGGAAAGGGTGCTAGAAAGTGTGCTTACCTTTATCGGCTACCCTGCCTGGACCATGCTCATCACAAGCTTCATAGAACACAAATGGTCAGGAACCAGTGCAGCCCCCCTCACTCCTGTGATGCTTGTAGGGTAATCTCTGGCTGTATACAGTAGGATCTGCTTATGACTGGAGTAATAAGATATGAATGTAAGAGAGGGAGGCTGACTGGTGCTGCAGATTAAGGCCACGTTCAGACGCTGTAAGACAGAGGCCTTTCTGTGACACGGCCGTGTCACAGAACAGCAGCTGTCTGTGAAGTTTACCCCGGCCGGTACCGCAGTACCAGGCAGATGAACATCACTTCTTTTGAATTGGAATACAAAACACATTTTTTTTTTTTGTTGGGGTGTGTGTGTGGGGGGGGGGGGGGGGGGGGGGGGGGGTTATAGAGAGAAGAAGAAAAAAAAGATTCTTGCCAATGTTTTTGTTTTTTTAATAAAGTTTTTTTGTCAGTTCTCTTTTTATTAATTATACCATTATTTAACCCCTTCAAGAATGAGCCCATTGATATGTGGGTTAAAATTAATGCAATGTTCCTCCCCACCTTCTGAGAGCCATAACACTTTTATTTTTCCACCTACAGGGCTGGTTGGGGTGTAATTTTTTGCGCCGTGATCTCTAGTTTTTATTAAAATCATATTGGTGTAACAGAAAAATTTTGATCGCTTTTTCTAAAAAAAATTCTGATATATTATTTTTAAAAAATCAGCAATTCTGGTGTTCTTTCCCCCCGTTTACGCCGTTCACCATGCGGGAACAATAATGTTATATTTTAATAGATCGGACAATTCCGCACGCTGTGATATATATGTTTATATTTTTATTTTTATAATGGGCAAGGAGGTATATTAAACTTTTATTGGGGGGGGGGGGGTTATAAGGTTTTTTTTAATACTTTTAAAAACACAGGATGTGCGATGCAAAGTTTAAACTTGCCCCACAACTAGTACTCCTCTGGCTGCCACCTCCATAACAGTTATTGACCAGAAATCAGCTCTTAGTACATCTTATTGGCCAAGCTTCTCATCCCCACTTCATGAAACCAAACCATCCTTCCAACGATAAATGATTGGCATAACAGAATAGACCAAATCCATATTATGAAGGAGATGGCAAGCTGGATGAATAGAACACATGCAAAACTGCATGTGAAAAACTATGGGCTTCTTGCCTTTATTTGGACTGACCACTCCAGACATTCTTTTATTTTACTTTTTTTCCTTCCGTTTTTTCATTTCAATAAGAAAAGTGACTTAATAAACTTGCCGCATCAGGATTGACTCCGTTCCAGAGTACCGATACTCTTCATCCCCCCACTTCCTTCATATCTCACCCAAACCTCCATCCCTTTTCCTATGCCAACAAGGACCAGGCTCACAACAAAAGTCTCCTTCTTAAAATGAAAGCTCAACAGACCAAAAAATGTGTGTAAGCTGCTCAATGAGAGCAAAATGGCAGTATATATTTAAAACACATTTCCGCTCCTACACTCTCATACTGCCTTCAGCAGGTATATCTATCCGTTTCTTTTCTGTGCATCAGTACTGATCTGTTTTTCAATTGACTTCCATTATTTAAAAAAAACAAAAAACAGATCAAAACAGATTTTTTTTATTTTTTTTTACGTACACAAAAATGTAGTCAACCTCATTTTTGTGTCCGTTAGGAAAAAACAGATCCGCTTTTTTTTTCTCGTAAATCTGATGTTTATTAAAGATTTATAGCATAGTAAGAAACAGGTATACAAGAGAAAAGTACAACATAGTATTCTGGGAACAAAGCGAAGTTTGCCTATCATCGCAGAGAACGGTAGGTCCGTGCAGGGACCCCCATAAAAAGTAACAATTTCTTAACATACAGTATACATAGGCGTTACCTCCGGACAGGAGACAACACAGAAATAGCTTGGCCCCAGAAAGGGCAGGGAAGAGTAACGTAGCTCATCGGAGATTGCCAAGGGTAGGAGAAGAAAAAGAAAAAACAGAGAGAAAAAGAGCCAAGGGATGTAGAGAGGGGGAGAAGGGGAGGAAGGGAGCAAAAGACAGGGGAGGGGGGGTGGGACAGGGAGAACAGAATCAGGTAAGTGAATAGGACCCCCCCCCCCCCCCCCCACAGAGGGCGAGATAATGAGCTAAAATAAAGAAAAAGAAAACGGTAAACTAAAATAAAGAAAACAAAAAGCGAAATAAGAACAATAATAATAATAAGTAAAGGAACAAGAGGGAAGGGAGGGATGCGCGCAGGGAGCAAAGCATGTTATAGTCAAAAGACTGTATGGTAGCACGCTGTGATCCCAGGAAAGAAGGAGCAGTGACAGAGTAACTCAAGAGAGCCACCGTGCGAGGGAGGGGCTGGATTTAAATGCCACCCAGGGGAGCCAGGTGACTTCAACCTTCTTGCCACGGCCCTGATCTTCCGCCATCAGACATTCCATACGATGAATAAGATCCATTTCGGCCACCCACGCCGCAATAGAGGGGGGGGGGGGGGGTAGTGGACCTCCAGAGCCTAGGGATCACTACACGTGCTGCAGTCAAAAAGTGCCGGAGCAACCCCTTTCTGGCGGCGGAGACAGGGCCGGGAACCAAGGACAGAAGGGCCAAGCTTGGGGAGGGGGGGGGACATCTTTCCCTGTCACTTCCTTATAGATAGCGAAGACATTGTCCCAGAATGACTTCAAGAGAGGGCAATGCCACCAAATGTGTAGCATGGAACCAGTGGCTGACTCACAATGCCAGCAAATGTCTGGCACCTCCGGATAAAATTGGTGTAGTATTAGCGGGCAGCGATACCACCTGGTGAGTATTTTAAAAAAAAATTCCTGGGCGTGGCAGGCCATAGGCCATTTGTGAGTTAGTGTAAAAATTTTTAGCAAGTCTGATTCAGAGAAGGTGACACCGAGCTCAGATTCCCATGCAGAGACGTAGGACAATGCCTGGTCCGCATCTTTTTCCAGAAGGAGGCGGTACAGCTGAGAGATGGGTCTGTTGGGGGGCGACGATTGTAGCAATAAGGATTCCAGAACGGTGGGATCCGTAATCCGAATCCCCTCCAGAAAGTGTTGGTACAAATAATCCGGGCATCGCTCCCGTAACGTGGACAGGGACGGAATGGCTGGATTGTTCCCCAAGACCTGAACCAACCTGACATCCTCAGCGGCCGACCATGAGAGAAAGAAGCTTCTATCATAGGCCGGGGGAAAAGCCGGGTTGCCGAACAGTGGGCTCATTAAACCTGGGCGATGGGACAGGCTATATAGGGGAACAAGCCTATCCCAGAGCTGCAGAAAGTGCTTGGTGAGTAGGGGGAAGGAGTCCAGGCTCGGACGGTTGATGGGCAAGATCCAGGGCAAGGATCTCAAGGGTAGAGGCGACAGATCCCCTTCAATCCGAACCCATTGTTTATCTACAGACCTATGGAACCAGTCTATCAGGCGGAGCAGGATGGAAGCCTTGTTGTATAGAGCAAAGTCGGGTAGGCCTGCGCCTCCTGATGCCTTGGGGCGTGTAAGGGTTTTGTATTTAATTCGGGGGCGCACGGAACCCCACACGAACTGACGGAGTGCCACCTTTAGCTGATTAAGGTAGGAGCAAGGAACACGGAGCGGGAGGGACTGAAAAAGGTATAAGAACCTGGGGAGGACGTCCATCTTTATTACATTAATCCTCCCAAACCATGAGAGCTGAGAGCGGTCATAGCTTGAGAGATCTATTTTGGTACGGGCCAGCAATGGGGGGAAGTTCAGGGCAAAGAGTGAGGTGAGGTCCGAGGGGACCCATATCCCTAAGTATTGGAAAGCGGTAGGTTGCCATTTAAATGAAAAATTAGTTGTGAGATGTCGCACGAGAGAGGCAGAAAGGGAGATATTCAACGCCTCCGTCTTGGAATAATTGACTTTAAAGTTGCTCACTCGACCGTATAATTCAAATTCTCTGAGAATCGCAGGAATGGACACGCCAGGGTTGGATATATACAGCAATAGGTCGTCCGCATAAAGAGCCATTTTATAGTGAGAATCCTTTAAGCGGATACCAGAAATGTCTGGGGAAGCCCGTAACGCTACTGCCAAGTGCTCCATGGCCAGTACGTATAGCATTGGTGACAATGGGCATTGACAAGGGGGTCGAAAGCAAGCCATTAACCTTTACTCTTGCTGTGGGGCCGGTATAGAGAGCTCTAATCTTGCCCAACATGTCCTCGCCCATGCCAATGTGGCGCAGGGTGGACTGCAGGAATGCCCAGTGGACGCGGTCAAAGGCTTTTTCCGCGTCAACCGAAATTAAACATGCCGGAGAACGCGTCCCCTGGGCATGCGCCATCAGTTATAGAGTTTTATTGAGATTGTCCCTGGCTTCTTGGCGGGGCACAAAGCCCACCTGATCAGTGTGGATAAGTGTGGGGAGGGTGGGAGACAGTCTGTTCGGCAGCAATTTAGAGAAGAATTTTATATCGGCATTGATTAGGGATATGGGCCTATAGTTCGCACAAACCGTCGCATCTTTGCGAGGTTTGGGAATGACTATTATTGTGGCCACGAGGGACTGGGGTGGGAAGGGGCAAGAGGAAGAGATAGAATTAAAGACCCTAGTTAGGAACGCAGAAAGTTGAGGAGAGAAAACAGTTTATAGAAGCGCGCAGTGAACCTGTCCGGGCCAGGACTTTTGCCATTGGGGGCATCCTTTATTACCGCCGTTAGTTCTGTTTCCGAGAAAGGGGCGTCCACAGCGGACGCTGTATCCGTGGGTAGAGTAGGCAAGGCCGTGGAGGTTACATAGGTGTCAACGCTCTCTTGAAATGTCTCGGGGGGCATATCAGCCATTGGGCCTTTTAAGTTGTATAGGGAACTATAGTAGTCCTTAAAAACGCCCACAATATCAGTTGGGTTGTGGCAGGTACCTCTTTGGGACCCTATGCAAGGGACAAAGGAGCTGTTGGATTTGGGGTGGATGAACCTGGCCAGCGCCGCACCGCTTTTATTAGAGAACTCGTAGTAGAACTGACGCATCAGTTCTCGGAAGCGAGAGAATTTTTGGTCAATGAGTGCTTTTAATTGGGCTCTATGGTCCAGTAAAGACGCAAGGGTGTCAGGATCATTCGTGCGTTTGTGGGCAGTCTCACCTTCATGTATCTGGGTAAGGAGTTTGTTGATCTTAGCCCCGTTGTCCCTCTTTAGGCGGGCCCAGTGTTGGATAAGTGTGCCTCGCACTACGCACTTGAGGGCCTCCCATTGAAGGGGCAGCGGAGTAGGATCTGAGATATGTGTGGCCAGGAAGTCAGTGATAACCTTTGCAACAGCACCCACACAGGCCGAGTCTTTAAGCAAGTTAGGATTCAGGCGCCATAACCACTCCCGTGGGGTGGAGCCCGGTAGAGCAAGCGAGAGAGTCACTGCCGCGTGATCTGCCCAGATGATTGGATCGATGATCACACAGGGATGCCAGGAAAGGAGGTGGTGGTCTATGAGGAACATGTCGATCCGACTATATGTGTCGTGCACGGAGGAGTAATAAGTATAATCTCTTACCCCAGGGTGGAGAATTCTCCACACGTCCACTAATCTGTTGGCGAATAAGGATTTTTGGAAGGCCCGTAGCGGCGCTGTAGGTATGGAGGAGCGGCCCGAAGAGGAGTCCAACCGGCGGTCCATCACCATATTAAAGTCGCCCGCCGAAATCAAGAGGCCCTCAGCAAATCGTGACAGCTCCGACAGATACCGTCTTCCTATCTGCGCCTAGTTGTGATTGGGGGGATAGAAGTTAGCCACAGTGAACACCTTTTCTGACAGACGTAGTTTTAAGAAAAAGCACCTCCCTTCAGGATCAATATGAGAATCTATAACGGATGCTGGCAAGGATTTATGGATAGCCACACTAACCCCCTTCGTCTTGGCCTCAGCATTGGTGCTGTTGACCTACTGGTTATAATAGCGCATAGGCATAGAGGGCACATGACCAGTTTTAAAATGAGTTTCTTGGAGCAACAGAATATGTGCCCTCTTCTTATGCATGTGGTAAAGTATTTGGGAGCTGTGTTCCGGCTTGCTAAAGCCACGAACATTAAGAGTGGTCACTTGCAGGGTGGACATCATGGGTAGGGACAGATAAAAAAAAAATAATAAAAAATAAAGAAAATAAAAAAGGGGGGGGGGGGGGGGAGAAGGAGAAAAGAGGAAAGGAAAGTGATAGGGGAAAAGGGGACAGAAGACAGAGGGGGAAGCGCTAGAACGCAGAAAACAGAAAGCTTGGGAGAAATAAGGACAGTACAAGAGAGTCTGCCCACCTCTTCCCACTAAGGAAGGAGAGAGAAGACAACTGAATAAAGTGGTGTACTAAGGCACCACAAAAACCTAAGCGGGGAAGTGACTGGAAGGACACCAAAAGGAGACAAGTGTACCCCCAGCACCTTACTGCAATAAAACAACAAGTAAAAAAAAGAGAAAACCTCCAAGAAAACAAAAGCCTCGGAGAACAGGAGTAACAAGCAAGCCGCACCCAAACGTTGGGTGTGGGACACATGGGGAGGAGGCGTACTGCAGCCCAGTTCTGACTCTCATAGCATAGTAATAGACCCCTGGCTCAAGTGGGCATTTTGACAACAGGTAGTTCTGCCACCAAACACCCCTCCTCCCCCCGAGCTGCGAGGCCATTTTAAGGTACATATGTGTAGCAATATATAAAGTAGCCTACAGACACAGAGGAATAACGAAGGGGGTAACAGAGGGTACAGCAGACTAGACCAAGAGACACAGGGGAGTACTGGAGGGGGAACGGACGCAGACTCAGGAAGGGGCAGCAAGGAGACACAAAACACAAGGATGCAGGCAGCATAGCGTCCATTGGTAGACCGCAAGACTATGTGATAACCAATGTGGCACAGCAAGGGGTCCCCGGGAAGTGACCCCTGGGCTTGCAGTTCCCAGCTAAGGCTGTAGAGCAACTACCAGAGCAGAATAATGAGAGAGGAGGGACGTCAGTCTTCATTTTGCAGGGGCTCCGAGGCTCGACGACGGCGGCGTCCACAATGCGGTCTCGAGGGACCCGGACGGTCATAGAATAGTGCACCTTGAGGGAGAGGCGGATGGATCGGCCAGTCCTGGATAGTGATGGAGGGGAGTTGGAGATTCTCCAGTACTGCAGGTAGATCTGACGGAGAGCGCAGGAACACCGTACCATCACCATGACGTATCTGCAGTTGGAAGGGGTATCCCCATGAATAAGGCACGTTACGCTCCCTGAGCAAGGATAGCAAAGGGCGGAGAGCCCGTCTTTTGGCGAGCGTGGTTCGTGATAAGTCCGCAAGGAGCTGAATGGGTGCCCCATCAAAGTCTATGACGCCATGATCCCGCGCCCTGCGCATTATTTCCTCTTTGGTCTGAAAATGGTGGACCCGGCATACCACGTCACGCGGCCTAGCTGGATCATTGCTCGGCGGGCCTAGGGCACGGTGTGCACGGTCCAGCTCTATGGGAGAAGTAGGGGGCTTTTCCAGCAGTATGTTAAAAATACCAATCACCGTAGCCATGAGATCAGGTGGCTTAACCGCCTCCGGTATCCCCCGCACCCTAATATTATTCCGGCGATTCCGGTTCTCGGCGTCAGCCATATCAAAGAGCATGAGGATCTGTTGCGAGTGCAATTGTAGCTGGGAGCTGTGGGACTGCTGTGCATCTAGCAAGTCCCCTGTGGACTGTTCGAGGTGCTGTACTTTAGATGACAATGACCCCAGATCTTCCTTCAGAGAGCGAATCTCCGCTTTGCACACGGCCTCCATCCGGGCCATGTAACCCTCCATGTCCGCCTTAGTGGGGATGGCGGCCATCTGTGCTTGCAGCATACGAAGGTCGGGCCCAGGTGCTGTGGAAGGAGAGGCCAGGTGGTCCGCGGTAGGGTCCGGGGACGACTGCTCTCTCAGTAGGGCCGGATAGTCTTGGGACAGCGGGGAAACAGCATGCAAGGTACCTGCGGCCTTTGTCGCTGTGCTCGGTGTGTTGCGAGCGGCCATCTTGTGCGGGGAAGCGCGGGCGCCCGACCCAGACGGCTTAGTGAAAAAGCGCTGTATCCCGCTTCTAGTGCGTCCCGGAGTCGCTTCCACGGGTGAGGGAGGCTGCGGGCGTGCTTTACCCGACATTAAATCTCCTGCACGGGCTGATGAAAGCTGATAAGCAGTGAGGGCTGGGGATGAGATGGAGCTCTCACACCATGCGACTGCTCAGCGCCATGACCAGGCCACGCCCCCCAGATCCGTTTTTTAATCCTTTTTTGCAAAAAACATATTGCAAAAATGTAGTGTGAACCCAGCCTTACTCTTTGTGCAGTTCTCCACACCATCCACAAGCTTAGATGCTAGTCATTCCATAAAACACCTAGGTGGGGCTTCACAGCATTTGGGCCATCTCTGCTATATGGAAAGTGGTAATTAGGCTCTATCTCCTCGGTGGGTAGAATGCCCAACTGCCATGAAGCCTCCACCTCGTGGATACTGACCAACTGAAGCAATTTTAGAGCAGAAAGAAGACAGACAAGTGTTTTACAGGTATATATTGAATGTGCAGCATCAAAGCTTGTGGATAGTGTGGAGAACAGCACATAGAGTAAAGGGGTGACTATATCACTTTAAATACCCACATTAAATACCCACCCACTTTAAATACCCAATTCACTTCGTGGTCAGAGGTCACAACTGTATAATACAAATACATATTAAAAGGATCAACAATAAAATCTAAAACCTTTTACATAGTTCCCATAACAGAGAAGCATATTTTGATAAATTATGTCCAGTAAACTAACATGTCTTGTCTCTCTAACAAGGTGTGTTCTCAGTGATCTTGTTTCTGTTGTGTTTTTATTTTGTCAAAGGTTCAGATTTTCATCCCCCTCTAGAGTTAAAGCCCACCACATGCCAGGTTTCCAAGTTCCCAAGTCAGTGACTTCTCCTTTAATGCATTTAAGTGAATCTCTGCTGCAATTTGCGTTCCAAACTGCTGACACTGTTAAATAGCTGTTCGGGCAAGAAGACACATGGTACTTCACATATCTTTCTGTGCTTCCGAAACGTAGAAAAATACATCTAGCTTTCAGAGTCAAAGAAGCTTTCCGAAGGAGACAGATAGTACTCTTCATATATGTACCAGTGTTTCCATAAAGTAGAAAAATGCTTTTATTCACTAGCGCCAAGCGTTAAAGAGGTTTTCCCAAGCTCCTGAGGTGCCGAGGGCTGTTATGCCTCCGTATTCTCCTTCTCATCCCCGTTTGATTGACAGTCTTCTGGAAGCTGAGACCTGTTTCTATCTTGGGTTGTACTTACGAACTGTGCACAAGTGTGAGAATTGGAAACCAGGCTTGGCTTTCAACGGACTGTCATTCGGAGATGGAAAGATGAGCAAGGAGATGTTACAGCGCTCAGTACTTTATTAGCTTGGGAAAGCCTTTTTTAACACTTTGCACCAAAGAATAAAAGCATTTTTTCTACATTAGAGAAGTACAGACATATATATGGAAGGTACATGTCTTATTGTTCTAATGGCTATCTTTACCAGTTTAAAACGTGAGTTGCAGCTGACAGAATCACTTCAATGTGTTGCCTAGGGCAAGCTGCACTAGTTAACAGTGTATGCAGAGCAGCTGTAATTTTCATAGTGTGTTAAGCCAGCTTGTATCCTGTATTATATTTTGAATATTTTCCAATGTTTTGGATGTTCTGTTTTAATGTATTATAAATTAACTAGTTTGATTTCTATAGGGTCTGTTTATAAAGAAAGATTATCTGACAGATAATCTGCCAAAGATTTGACTATAAACAGAGATCAGGTCATAAAGGAAAGCCTGAGATTTCTCCTCTTCTCAAATCCATTCCTGGCTTTGGCTTCAAATCTTTGGCAGATCTGTCAGCTAATCTTTTTTAAATACAGTGATTATTAAAAATAATAATAATATAAATAAATTATTATTAAATTATTTTAAAATAAAATGTGCTAAAATTTTCCAAAATAAAAATTGCTACATCTGTTCATAATTAAGAAAAGTATAAATAAAAAAGATGCATTAAATTACATTCCAATGTAAACTGACCACTATAACAATAAAAACTAATTACAGCCCTGTGAAGCAAAAACAAAATGATTTCCTTATGTGAATATACATAGGATGAGCAGCCAGTTTTCTCCAGAACCAGGCCAATAACTCCAGCACACCGGTCTAAACTGGCAGATCAGAGAAATAGCTTAGAGGGAACTTGTCACATTAAAAATGTATTCCAAACTGCAGGCATTATTTTATAGAGCAGGAGTAATGTTCAACTACCAGTGCAGGCCCTCTGCTTGCAGGGTAATATTAAATTGTATGCAGTAGTGTTCTCCTGGTATAGAGGGGTACTGCCAAGGATCTACCTATGGCTGGGCTAATAAAACATGCATTAAAGAAATAGAGGCGGGGAGCACCACATTTTTAAATAGAATCAATTTACAAACCTGTATAACTTTCTGGAGCCACTTGATCTGAAAAAAATAGACATGAGCGAACCTCGAACATGCTCAAGTCTATCCGAACCTGATCGTTCGGCATTTGATTAGCAGTGGCTGCTGAAGTTAGATAAAGCTCTAAGGTTGTCTGGAAAACATGGATACAGCCAATGACTATATCCATGTTTTCCACATAGTCTTAGGGCTTTATCCAACTTCAGCAGCCACCGCTAATCAAATTCCGAACGATCGGGTTCGGATGGACTCGAGCATGCTCAAGGTTCGCTCATCTCTAGAAAAAAATTTTGTTTTCACAAGTAACCCATGAAGCTTTATTTACATCACAATGGACATTTCTAACTTTTTATCCCACAGATGCTTGGATAAGGTTGCCAGGCCCAAACTTAAGAAATATTAATTTTGCTTTTTAGTTACTGGTTGGAATATGAATGTGTTACTGTTGGGCTGGGTTCACAGTACTTTTTTGCAATCCATTTTTTTGCAAAAAAAACTGATGAAAAACTGATGAAAAAAAAAAAACGGATGCAATTGTGTGCATCCATTTTGACCCGTTTTTCCATTGACTTTCATTATAAAAAAAAAAAAACAGCTCAAAACCGATCCATTTTTTTTAAACGGACACAAAAATGAGGTCAACCATGTTTTTGTGTACGCTAAAAATAAGGGATCCATTTTGATCCCTTTTTCTTATAATGGAAGTCAATGGAAAAATGGATCAAAACGGATGCACACAATTGCATCAGTTTTTTTCATCGGTTTTTCATCTGTTTTTTTTTTCTCTTCAAAAAACGGATTGCTAAAACGTCAGCCAATCGCGGCTGATGACGCGGCAGAGGGGGGCCGGCACGAGGGACGGTCAGAGTGGTTCAGCCGGCCTCCCGAAGATGACATCATTGTCACAAGATGGCGGACGGGGGTCGACACGAATCAGGTGAGTAAAGAGTACTACACTTCCATGTCTAGTGTGGGTGGGGGGGAACACGGGGAAGGGGGCCATTCACTAACATAACATACATTACAAAGTTGTATAACTTTGTAATGTGTGTTATTTAGTGAATAATTGTTTAGCAATTGGGTTCTGCAACATAGGCAATCTCAAGAGCACAATAGTCGGACAGTTATATTTCTTGTCTAGCCATGTCTCTCCTGATATACGAGATAGTGGATTTGAAACATCCCTTTAAGTACGCCTTATCAGTGTTCCATATTAAGAATTTATTAATTTAATAAATGTGTTAAATTAAATGAGTCGAGTTGATCAGGTATCCTATCATGCTCTCCTATAAGTGTGAGCCAAACTGGGTGCGTAAGTGGGAAGTGGAAGCACCAGATTCAGCTTGTCATGGAGAGTGATCAGAGATCTCTTGTTGTTACTGACACAAATCAATAAGAATAAAGCCGCATTTCCAAACACGCGAGAACAAGCAGCAGGTGAAAAACATGTCAGTTCTTTCAAGTTGGGGGATAATCGAATACAAAGGTCAATCCAAACCATCTGATCTTGTGGAGTGGGGTGAAGAAAACAAGGTAGTGGGCAAGATGGACGCCACTTTTCAGGCTAGAATGGCCCCAGTCATATAGCTGACTCACCATCTGTTTTAAAATGTAATTTCTAAACTGTGCATCCAAACTGTGCCGAGCTGTGAGATTTGGAAACATGGCTTGGCTTCCAGTTGACTGTCAATAGTAATGGGAGGTAGAGTGAGGGGGCATTATAGTCTTCAACACTTCAGGAGCTTGGGAAAGCCTCTTAGCCTCTTTTCTATGGAAGTACAGACAGATATATGAAAGGTACCATTTATTTCCTTGCTCTGACAGCTATCTACCAGTGCCAACAGTTTGGAACATGGATTACAGCTGAAAGATTCACTTCACAGTGAGTGACAGCTGCTTAGACCAAGCACACTAGCTAACAGTGTAAGTGGAGAAGCTGCAATTTTCATAGCACATTTAGCCAGCTTGTTTTCTGTATTATTTCTGGATACCTTTCAATCTCTTTGGCTTTCTGTCTTAATGTATTATGAATTAGCTATACTTTGTTTTTTCTATAGACAATGATCCTTTAAAAATAGATAGATAGATAGATAGATAGATAGATAGATAGATAGATAGATACACACATACACATATGGAAGTTGCATTTAATATGTTTTAAAGAAACTTGCTAGAATATCACCAAAAGAATATTTGCTACATCTCTTCATGATAAAGAAAAGTATCATTTAAAAGGTGCATTAAGTTACATTCCAATATAAACCAGTGTCAACGGACCATTATAACAATAAAAACTAACACATTACAGCCCAATATAGCAAAAACAAAAGAATTTCCTTATGTGAATACACATAGGATGTGAAGCCAGTTTTCTCCAGAGCCCCCATAGTGACTCCAGCATACCACCACACTGGTCAAAACTGGCAGAGAAATAGCTTAGAGGGAACTTGTCACATTGAAATTGTATTCCAAACTGCGGGCATTTTAATATGGAGCAGGAACAGCTAAATAGATTGATATACAGAAGTCCCTTAACATACAAAGACCTATGAAAGGTCACCGTCAGTTGAATACAACATCACTTTATGATGCTAATATGTTCTGCAGCTCACTATGTTGGGTGCCATTGAACTAAACAGCCACGGAGCTGCTGTGCTGTTTTCTGGGATTAAGCTTCCTAACCCTTTGAGGACCAAGCTTAAAATGGACAGCGCCAATTTTATTTTTTGCGTTTTTGTTTTTTCCTCCTCCCCTTCTAAGAACAGGTGTACTTTGTAATAACGCCTTTCATTCTAGCATAACATGAATGATGGATCCCTAAAAACATATTTTATGAAGATCTAAATTGGTGAAATTGGAAAATAGAATTCAATATGGAAACTTTTGGGGGGGGGGGGGGTTCCTGTGTCTACGTAATGCACTATGCAGTTTAAGCGACATGATACCATTATTTAGACAATAGAAATGGAATGTATAGGTCCTCCGCGTTTAGGAGCCTTCTTGGCCCCTTTTTCAACAGCAAAATGGAGTATGGTTTTGGCTGTTGAAAAAGCAGCCAAAACCATACTCCATTTTGCTGTTAAAAAAGGGGCCAAGAAGGCTCCGAAACGCGTCCAGATGGAATAATACGTCTATGATCCACTTATTGATACTCAACTCCACAAAAAAACGCTACATACTTTGAAAACAAGAAATTTTAAATTCAGCGCTATTTCAACACGTGGTCCCGCGGGCAACAACAGCTACCACGCATGCGCGTGGCCACAAACCCGCCTAACACTGAGTGGACCTCAGCACCAAAGCGCCTGTCATCATCCCTGCCGGAGTGAGCCATACGCGGCAACCATCCCTGCCTGTGTTCACGGTCCAGCGCTACAGACCTGAGACTGCACGCTATACGGGGGAGCGGTGAGCGGTGTATTTACACCATTGAACTTATATATTATTATCAATACCAAATAGTGGATCAATAGACATTAATTGACTATCTAAAGCGCCGCACTTGTTACACTGCAGTGCTGAAAGCGCTACTTCGGCTGTTTACAGCAGAGATCGCTACAGGGTATCATGCAAAACACACTGCATGAGCGATCCACATAACAGCCAACTGAGAACACTAATAATCTCAACACGTTTGCCAATCTAGTGCATAACGCTAGTTAATCTATGTATACCAATAACTTTATGATTATATGATGATTATTGCACAAAATATTTGATTATTTTCGAATTGTGGTTTTATTTTATTTTTTATCCATATATCTTTTATCTATTTTTTCATTTTTTCCTTTTCATTTTTTATTTACATATTTTTTTCACTTTCTGCTTTTGCATTTTTTCATTTTTTATTTTTCCACTACGTATGTGGATCTTTAGATGCATCTATAATTTTAACTATATTTCCTAAATATTGATTGTACGTATTTACTATTTATACTAAATCTTTTTAAATCTCATCCTTGTACATTTCTAACTCGAGGACCTATACATTCCCTTTCTATTGTCTACTTACTAATTCCTTGGGGTATAGGAATATTCTAGGCTCACCTCGTTAGATCTGTAAACCAAGCAGTTGAACTCACACTCCTCCTTTTTATTCCTTAACTATGATACCATTATTCTATAGGTCAGTTTGAACACAACCATATGAAGGTTTACACAGATTTTCTAATGTTTTATTTATTTATTTTTTTATGAAATCCTTTTTTCTGCAATTAATTATTAATAAAATGGCCCTATTGTGACTCCTATAACCATTTTACTTTTTTACCTAGAGGGCTATATGGGCCATAATTTTTTGCGCTATGATCTCTAGTTTTTATTAATACCATATTTATGTAGATCGGACATTGTGATCTTCAATTTTTTTTTATATACGCCGTCCAACCTACAGGGTGATTGTTTTATTTTATCCTCTTAGGGACCAAGCCTATTTGAGCCTTAATGACCCGGCTCATTTTTCAAAATCTGACCTCTCTCACTTTATGCCCTTATGGCTCAGTGATGCTTTAACATATGCTAGCGATTCTGAGATAGTTTTTTCGTAACATATGGTACTTTATGTTAGTGGCAAAATTTGGTCAATGTCTTGTGTGGTTTTTGTGAAAAACATCAAAATATCATGAAAAATTTGAAATTTGCACTTTACAAACTTTGAAATTCTTTGCTTCTAAAAAAAGAAAGTCACATGACAAAAATTAGTTCGTAAGTCACATTATCAATATGTCCTCTTTATTCTGGCTTCATTTCGTAAACATACTTCACTTTTTTAGGGTGTTACGGGGCTTACAAATGTATCAGCAAATTATCAAATTTTCATGAAATTTCCAAAACTGATTTTTTTTAGGGACCAGTTCTTTTTTTAAGTTGATTTAGGAGGCTTGTATACTGGAAACCCCCATAAGTGACCCCATTTTGGAAACTAGACACCTTAAAGAATTAATCTAGGGGTATAATGAGCATTTTAACCCTACAGGGGCTGGAGGAAAGTATTCACAATTAGGCCAGAAAAAATGGAAAATAGAAATTTTCCAATAATATATTTGTTAAGATTAAAGTATCTCATTTTCATAATAAGCATGAGAGAAAATGCACCCCAAGTTTTGTAACGCAGGTTCTCCTAAGTAAAACGGTACCCCATATGTGGGCATAAACCACTGTATGGGCACACAGCAGGCCTCAGAAGGAAGGGAGCGCCAATTAGCATTTTCAGTGCAGATTTTTCTGAAGAAGTTTCTGAGCGCCAGGTGCCTTTGTAGTGCCCCTGTAGTGTCAGCAGAATAACCCCCCCCCCCCCCCAAAAGTCACCCTATTTTGGAAAGTACAACCCTCAAAGAATACATCTTGGGGTGTGTTGACCATTTTGACCCCACAGGTATTAGAGGAAAGTATTCAAAAGAAGACAATAAAAATGAAAAAAAAAATATAATTTTTCCAATATTATGTTTGTTTAGTTTGAAATTTCTCAATTTCACGAGAAACAGGGGAGAAAACTCACACCAATATATGTAACGCAGGTTCTCCTGAGTAAAACGGTACCCCATACGTGGGCATAAACTACTGTATGGGCAGACAGCAGGGCTCAAAACGGAAGGGAGCGCCAATTGGCATTTTCAGTGCGTGATTTTTCTGAAGAAGTTTCTGAGCGCCAGGTGCGTTTGCAGAGCCCCTGTAGTGTCTGCAGAATAGAACCCCCCAAAAGTCACCCCATTTAGGAAAGTGCACCCCTCAAAGAATTTATCTTGGGGTGTGGTGAGCATTTTGACCCCACAGGTATTGGAGGAAAGTATTCAAAACTAGACCGTAAAAAAAGAAAAAAATTGAATTTTTCCAATAACATGTTTGTTTAGTTTGAAATTTTTCAATTTCACTAGGAACAGGGGAGAAAAAGAACCCCAACATTTGTAACGGAGCTTCTCCTGAGTATAATGATACCCCATATGTGGGCATAAACCACTGTATGGGCACACAGCAGAGCTCAGAAGAGAAGGAGTGTAATTTTAGTTACAGGCAATATGTGGGTGTTTACTGGTTATCTGGGGTGGTAATGGACAATCTCGGGGTGTTTACTGGCTATCTGAGGTTGCGACAGGCATTCTGGTGTGGTTATGGGCAATCTGGGGTGGTTACGAGCAGTCTGTGCCAATCTGGGTTGGTTACGGGCAATCTGGGGGTGTTTACTGGCTATATGGGTTGGTTACGGGCAATCTGGGGGTGTTTACTGGCTATATGGGGTGGTTACGGGCAATCTGGGGGTGTTTACTGGCTATCTGGGGGTGTTCACTGGCTATATGGGGTGGCGACGGGCAATCTGGGGTGGAAACGGGCAATCTGGGGTGGTTGGGAGCAATCTGGGATGGTTACAGGCAATTTGGGGTAGCTACGGGCAGTCTGTGGCAATCTGTGGTGGTTACGGGCTGTCTGGGATGGTTACGGACTGTCTGGGATGGCTACGGGCTATCTGGGGGGGGGTTACAGGCAATCTGGGGAGGTGACGAGCAATCTGGGGTGGTTACAGGCAATCTGGGGAGGTGATAGGCAATCTGGGGTGGTTACAGGTAATTTGGGGAGGTGATGGGCAATCTGGGGTGGTTACCGGTAATCTGGGGTGGTTACAGGTAATCCGGGGCACTTGACTTTGGTGACAGGGGTAAAAAAGTGCCGGCACCATTTGGAACAAGCGATCAGGGGTATATAGTTTATACCGCTAACTGCTTGTACTGGGACCACACTGGGTGGTCCCCGATCATTGCACCATGCTCTCCGCCACCTCCGGTGGTGGAGAGAATGGAGCTTTGATCATTTTTAGGAATCCATCACAGTGAACAGAGTCTGTTCACAGTGATGGCCGCGGCCATCTTGGATCAGATGGCTGCCCAGGGAGGGGAGGGTCAGTGACCAGGTCACTAGGGTTAATTCTGGGGACGGGGGGGGGGGGGGGGGGCACGTTCAGCAGCGCTGGCAATGTCCGTTACCGGTGGCCGCCGTTATACTGGTAATAGCGGCGATCGCCGGTGAGGGGACTGGCCGGGACTGAGCCCACACTCTGCCCCAACCCCTAAGCTACCTCCGATAGCTGAGAGGAGGGGGCTGCAGGCATTACCGGCACTGTTGCACTATTCTGCACCATCGCCATAAAGAGCTGATGGCAGCAGTATAGAGACCATTTGTGATCGCCGTAAAAATCCGTATCGGCGGTCACTAACAACATAATACATGTATTCTCTGGGTCACTACGGTTACGGCAATACTACATTTGTATAGGTTTTTTTTAACTATTACCACTTTGGCGCAATAGAAACTATCTTCCTAGCGAAAACCCACAAAAACTGTCGCCACATTGCAAGATCCATAGCGTTCTTATCTTTTGTGCCACAGAGCTGGTTTTAAGCTCATTTTTTTTGGGAAGATCTGTAGTTTTTATTGATACCAAGTCTTATATGTATATGACTTTTTGATCTCTTTTATGACGTATTTTCTAAAGTGGATTGATAAAAAAAAAAAAAAAAATACCAGAATAGCTGCATTTTAACAGCGTGTCGTGCAGTATGATTATTGATATAGTTTTATAGATTGGGTTGTTACGGACTTAACAATACCAAATATGTATAGGATTTGTGTTTTTGATCACTTTCATGTAATGTTTTATAGTGTATGGGGAATGTAATGCATTTTTATTATTGGGGGGCTGGGGGGGGCTGTGTTATGTTTAGTGCACATTTTTTTCACTTTTTTTTTTACTTTTACACTAGTGTACATTACTGTACACTAGTGTAAAATACTTTGATCACTGATACAATACATTGCAGTACCTGATGTTCGGCAATGTATTGTATCATGCCTCATGCTGCAGGATATAGCCACGGCCACCCCTGTCAGCATGAGGCATCTCCATAGTGACCCCGGGGCCTTCATTAGGACTACGGGATCACCATGGAGACATCAGAGGACCGGACGGCGCCGCGGGTCATCACGATCACGTAAGTGATCCACGGCGCCGACAGGAACCAGTTAAATGCCTCTGTCATGGTTTGACAGCGGCATTTAACGGGTTAAACTGCTCGGAGACGTTGAAAGGTGTATGCATCGGAATAAAGCCCATTAGTGACCGCCGTTAAAATACATTTTAACAGCGGTCACTAAGGGGTTAATAGATCTGAAAATTACGCATGCTACGGTATATAATAAATGTTTATTTATGTTTTTTTTTCCCCCAACACATTTTAAGTCCCCTCGAAAGATTGCATACACTGATCATTGCTATGCCATAGGCATTGCATTGATCTGTGTAATAAGCGCTCTGCTCATTGAGTCTGCCTGTGGCTGCACAGAGGAAGGTAAGAGACCTCCGGCGGTCCGGCAGGGTGATTGGGGCCCCTGCGGTCACACAGCGTTTAAGGGGTTAATGACAGGCTGCAGCGCAATTGGTGCAAATACACATAGCCATAATCGCGCATGGCTACGTGTATTTGCATATCACCAGCCGCCGGCTGCGCCCCGCTAAGTGCATACATTACCTGTCCATGCTGCAGGGCTCCTCTTGCGCTCTGCCTCTCACCAGGTACCGTGCGCTCCAGCTTTAGAGCTCAGTGGCCAGTGATTGGCTGAGCGGCCTGTCAACTGAGACAGGCCGCTCTGAAGCTGGAGCGCACAGGGAGAAGCAGAGCACAAGAGGAGCCCGGGCAGGTAACGTATAGTTTAAGCGAGGGCTGCAAGGACATCGGTAACAATGTCCATGCAGCCCTTGTTAAATGATTATTGGGCAGTGTAATAGCAGATCGCCGCTTGTTTACAGTTATTATTGGGCCCCCACCGGTCCGTGTAATACTACCCTTAGCTTGTTCAGACATGTGAACATCACCACAGCCAGCCACAAACTAGGAAGGCCAGCACCAATATGTATGGCTGAGCTGTTGCAAAAAGTCAACAACATAAAGTAAGCACTAGACAACGTGCTGGTTTTCCAAGACCACCCTGCCTGCGCCGTGCTCATTAGTAGCTTCAGAGAACACATGTCCAGGAGCCAGTGTGGCTCCTATCTCTCCTTTGATGCCTGCAGGGTAATCTCTCAATGTATACAGTAGTGTTTCCCTGGTATAAAAATGCACTGCCCAGGATCTGCCTATGGCTGGGGTAATAAAACGTGAATGTAAGAGACATAGGATATGATTGGTGCTGCAGATGAATGAAGGAAAGTTATTTATTTTTAGCATACCTCTCTTGCTTTAGCCAGGAGATGCTGGTATTTTTTCAGAACCTCTTCTTTTTGGTCAAGTCGAGCTTGCATATTTTCAATAGTCTGATGAGCAACTTTTAAAGATTGTCGCAACTCTGAATCTTCTTCTTTTTGGTTAAACTCAGACATTAGCTTTTCTCTATCAACAACAGCAGGTAATCGGAGTCTCAATTCATTAATCACTTTATCTCTGCTCAAAACATTTTGCTCAGCCGTCCAGAGTAGCGCATCTTTCTCTTTAACTTTCTATGGAAAACATTACACACATTGTATCAGTAATCTGTAATTTCTTTTCCACTGCCATAAAAAGGGATACTGAAGACATATACATTTTTTTTTGTGGTGTGTGTGTGTATTATATATATAACCATCCGGTTTAGTGATCGTTGCTATGCTTCCTACTTCTGAGACAAATTAATCTCTGCAGACACACTCTTTCATTGCTGACTGAGGTGGAACACCGCTGTGCGCAGTAATAAGCTAAGTGGACTGTCACTGCAGAGGGGAGAAAGGATATGCAAGAATAGCTCACACACACCTCTTGAGCATATCCTTTCTTTCCAGAATTCTCAAAGGAGCAGTAATGGTCTAAGTCTCCATAAGTCTTTATAACAAACTTTCCTTAAGGAAAGTTAGTACCCCTTTGGCCCACGTCAATAGACCTCTCACTAGCCAGCCAACACCCTGCTCTGCACTGAAGAGGGGCATCAATCCTTTAACAGCAGCTATCTGCAGATGGAAAATCCTTCCTTTAGGCGAGATTGTTTGGCTTAGCATAAAATCCCCAGTCAATGTTCTAAGACTCCTAGATTGAGTGAGACTTGACTTGAAGGGACATCACTTTGCTCAGGAGGTGTGAGTTATTTTGCATATCTTTTCTTCCCAGAATTCTCAGTGGAGCAGCAATGGTCTGTAAGTCTCCATACGTCTTTACGACAAACTCTCCTTAATGAGAGTTAGTACCCCTTTGACCCACCACAGAGGGGAGTCGGAACGATTCTGTTACAGGCATTCCACATCCGTGTTCCGTACAGCCTTACTCCTGATGCCTTTTGTGATCCTGGGATACAGCTGGGGGCAATTCAGTGCACAGCAGCATGCATGTATAAACGTCCGCTTGCCTCTCCAGGCTGTATCAGCCCTGCGATCAGTGACTTTTCACATGTCTAAGAACATGTCAAAAGTTACTGCAAATGATAGTAACGTTTTAAATATAAATTATGAAGATGTGTAAAATATGAATGCTTCTACTCACCTCTTCCAGGGTCTTACATATAGTTTTAGTTTCCAGGATTGTCCGTACATGTTCTTTTATTTTGCGCAGTGCAATGTCAAGTTGCTGAGGTAGCGGTAGAGTGGAGTCCGGCACCTCACCTGTGGCCTCTTCAAACTAGGACATAAAATATTTTCAATTAGGCGGCAAAATATTACATAAAAGCCCATTACAAGTCTGTGAATGTACCTTCCGAGCAGTGCTGAGCACTTCATGTTGTTGCTGCTCATACATATCTAGCTGGCGCTCCAGTTCAACTTCTCTCTGATCCCAGGACATCTGACGTTCCTCATGAAACTTTAAACAGACATATGTGATAAACTTAAATTATGACAAACAACATATGTTTGACTATCAAGTTGTCAAATTACTATGTTTTGTTCCCATTGCTAGTTAGTCTTAATTTTCATTAATTTGAATAACATGTCAATGCAGTCAGTCTTTGATGTGTCCATGTACCTCTTGGTAGCCTACCAAATTTATCTTATATACCATGTAACTTCACAGAACTAGGAAAAACTTTCACCTCCTGTTTGGCACTGTGGTTTTAGTGGCATCAGACACTAGTATTTGGCTGTGACTTTCTACATGGTTTTTGGCAACTGCATTGGGTCATGGTTTAGGCCACATATGGGGAGTGCAATGTGGAGATGCAATATAGAATTAATTTCCTTATTTAACACTTTCACTGTCAAGGATGTATGCGATAGGCTAACATTTGCCACATGTAGAGCTTAGATGTAGGTCATACTGTAAATTGTAGATGCACTCTGTTGCATGTTGGTACATTTGACAGACCAGTTGGTTATAAGCACTGAATAGCATAGTAAACAACATACAAAATGGTGCACTTAATTGGGTACTAAATGTTGATACCTAATAAAAAATGGCATCAGGATTAGTGCTGTTAAATAATACTATGTTCACATCAGAAAACTGCAGTAACTCCGAGTTATACACTGGAAATACATAGTATACGCAGCAAAACAGTATTCTGTTACATACCCACAATGGACCACTAATTTATAGAATGCAGCCTACTAGTGACTAAGTTCAGTCTATTTTCTGTATGCATTTATTTATTCTTTTGCAGGAATACAAAAAGACTTTTGGAATAAACGGTCCCTTGGCCACTTTCTGGCAATATCCTGACGTGTAGCTGTGATTAGTGCGGCTTTTTCATGTGAACATGGCCTGTGGAATGTCACTCAAACTACAATGAACTGCTGCCTTTGGCATACTCTTACTAAAAAGCTTGTGGCTCAATAAATTAAGAGAAGCCACTTTAAAGCATACAGAACCTGCCAGCTGCACACACAGAATAACAAATCTAAAACATACAGTGACATTGTGTAATGTAGATATGCAGCTTCTTGTAGACTAGTCATCTGCCACATATTAACTAAGGCTACTTATTTCTGTGGAGAAGTAACAATTGTAGACTAAAAACTAATAACACACAACTAACAGCTACACACAAAATATAACACAAATATGTTTGTAGTATGTTTTTTCGCAATTTATGACTGATCACTATGTATTTGTACACCATTTTCTAATGTCACTTAATAAAGTAAAAAAGAAAACATAACAGATCTAGTATATATATCTGGTATAACTTGTTAAACATGCAGAAACATCTAACCTGCAAAAATGTCTCGATCCAACATGCCAGATTCTTCCCTCCTTTGACATCATCTAACGATAAGTGTTGGAAGACTACCATATACCTCAGCTGACTTGAGTGTATAGGCACCTTTATAAGGGGTATTCCCATCTCACCTAATATAGTTAGACTTTGTAGGGCTTGACAAGTTAAATATTTTTGCAAATGCATTCATTGAGCAAACGTGCCTCCTCCAACTGATATGACTACTCTTTTCCTCCCCTTATTGACAGCTAGTTGTCTAAGTTATCGACCACCGCTCTGCTCTAAAAGCATTGGTCTACCCATTGTATATATTAAGAAATATTATACAGTATATACCTAAATCCATACCCCCATGCCTACACTGGATTTATTGAGAGGTGCTCTTTGGCGTTTCCTCTGCTACATTGCTCCTATTTAGCTATATGAGGTGACATTACTGAGCTGTCTCTTCCTCCTCCTACTTCATTCTGCAGCCGCTGTTGCATGCTTGTTCAATGTGAAAGTATATTTAGAGCTTGTGTGAGAATATAGAGAGCAGTTGTAGGTCTAATCACCCTTGTGTCTAATAAGGCCATGTTGGCCATTTGGTACCTTTGCCCTTTGACGATTTAGTGAAGATAAGTCTATGCTGTCATAGGCACACGTAGCACATCTGAACTCTACCCATCTTCATCCTCCCAATTTCCCAGAATCCTGTAATACTAACTCTGCGTTGCTGTAGAAGCTCTTCCTCCAGATTATTGATTGTGTGTTCCTGTTCAGAGATGATGTTACTCAAATACTTAATCTCTTCCTTCTTCTGGTTTAACTCACGGGCCAATTTCATGTCCTGGAGACGCATTTCTTCCATCTTCTGATGCCACTCTGTTACCTACAAATAGTTAGTTTAGACTATTTTATTTCATTTTCTGAGTTCCTAAAGGATAAACTTTTAGATGAGCTAAGCTAGTTGTAGAATAAAAGGAACACAACTCATAAATCAAAGTGACAGTACAGACTGATAAGTGCAAGCATCATGGTGTAGAAATTATGCAGTGAGCTCTTGTGGGGAATGTAGACAAACATTCAGGGCAATAGTGCTTTTTTTAACTATTGTGAAGGAAGAGAATACAGTAATTAATAAAACTAGAAACAGGCATTGTGCATAAAAACTTGAGCATAATTATGACTAGAGATGAGCGAACCTCGAGCATGCTCGAGTCGATCCGATCCTGAACTTTCGGCATTTGATTAGCGGTGGCTGCTGAACTTGGATAAAGCCCTAAGGCTATGTGGAAAACATGGATATAGTCATTGGCTGTATCCATGTTTTCCAGATTTATCCAAGTTCAGCAGCCACCACTAATCAAATGCCGAACGTTCAGGTTCGGATCGACTCGAACCCGGTTTGCTCATCTCTATTTATGACCCATGATGTTTTAAAACTAGGCCGCTATGTGTGACAATAATAGGGGTAATATATCTATCTATCTATCTATCTATCTATCTATCAAAAATATTTACAGTGAAACCTCCCGAGAAGACCACTTCTTTAAGAAGACCACCCTCCTTTCAGACACATTTTCTTTGTGACAAATTTTTTTAACAATAGTTTCCTATGGACAATGCCTCTCTTTGAGAAGACCACCCCCAGATCCGACAACATACCACCCCCATAAAAAAGACCAGAAGCAGGACTGACATGTTAAAATTGCTTCCTGACAGCACTGACAGGCCCATGCTGAAGGAGGAGGAAGCACGCGAGCAGAACGTGAGAGGGTAAAGGGCGGAAGGAAGAGGAGTGGCTGAGCTGGGAGGAGGAAGGTGAGCCATGAACCAGTGTCCAGGAACAGCACCCACAGTGGAGCCGTGCGAGGACCAGTTCCAGCAGCCTCTGGGACCCCCCAGACTGACCCCCTCCTTTTCTAGTAATTAGTGTAGAAGCTGTCAGTGATAGCCAAGGGCTCCGCAACTGTCAGCACTGGAGCCATGCTCTGGTGCTGACAGTTAATTCTATAAATGCTGCAGTCAGCACAACACACATATTGCTATATAGTTTGGCTGATGATGTGGCTTTGAGACATCCCTTACTCAGTGAGCCTACTCTACGTGGCATATTTGTCTGAGATATTCATACTATACAGGGGAGCAGGAGAAACACTCATATTCGATGATCTGTAAAAGAGTTAATATACAGTCTACATAGTGTATATTTTATTACCAGGTTTCAATTTACAAGGAACAAGAAGATCCTTAACATGATGTATATTTCTAGGAATGTCACCTGCATTCGATTAAGCTTTTATTGTAGAGATTCTGTAGAACTAATAGGTTATGACTGGAAGGACATGTAATATACATCCAAAGGTAAATATATTTATACATAAGCACTGCAACTTGATGGCATGTACTGTAGGTTTTCTTTTTGTTACAGTTTGTTGTTTTTTATGTTACTGTTTCTAGATATATTATTGGTCTACGTTTCGACCAATTAAAGGAGAACTCTGGAGTTTTACTTTTTTTTTCCGCTTAAATCAACACACATTACAAAGTTATGTAACTTGTAACTTATGTATATTAATTAGCTATCTGACCCCGATTCCCCATAAACTGTTGACGTTGTGGCCTGCACTTTTTTTCCTTGTGTCAGCAGATTGATAGTGCTGACACACTGCAGCTCCTGTTTCTCAGTTGGCATAGGCACAGTGAAGGCAAGAAGGCGGGACACAGCTTTAAAGGGGTACTACAGCGAAAATCTTTTTCTTTCAAATCAACTGGTTTCAGAAAGTTATATAGATTTGTAATTTGCTTCTATTAAAAAATGTCAAGAATCTCAAAAAATAGAAGTAAACTGCAAATCTATATAAAACTTTTTGAAACCAGTTGATTTGAAAGAAAAAGATTTTCACCGGAGTACCCCTTTAACAGTCTACTGTGTCTGCATCACTATCGCAAAGGGCATGGGAATAGAGCAGGGCTGGTGACGTAGGCTGAGCCTTGCTTGTCAATCTAGCTCAGAGGGGTGTGCGTAATAAAACAATGCTGGAGCAGGTCAAGAATACAATGCAGCACAGGTCCACCTCCTTGACAGTATCTTGGACCGAATAAATATAGAAATAAAAGGCCTTTTACATTGGTCAATTATCATTAAGGAGTGTTCCTAGGAAGACTCATTTACCCAATAATCACCCAGCTATCAGCCAACAAGAGAGCTAGTCAGCTGATTTGATTACCTGCACGGCCACCCGATTAATCGAGCTGTGAAAAGGCACAGAAGCAAGCACCAATCTCACTGATCGGCGCTTGTTTGAAGATGCATACAGCTGCACATTAGACCGTTTAAGAAAGCCTTAACATACAGCATACATGGTAGCAAAAAAATGCGCTAATGCATTATCAACAACATTCTTGTGCATGAATATATATCTATGGCATTTTAATGTTTAATGTCTCTGACCATGAATATACAAATAAGGGCTATAATGCTTTTCTACGTAATATCCTTAAAGTGTACCAATATAACCAACCTTTAGCGCGCCCCTGGAATCTTTAAGAGTACTCATGAGTTCCTCTAAACCCTTCAGCTTCAGTTCTAGTTCAAGGGCATGAGTCTCTGTATCTCTGCGCTTTTGTTGAGCTAGTTGCATTTCTTGAACTATCTTTAACTTGTCATTCTGAAGGTCCATCAAGGTCTTTGAAAACTTTTCCTGCTGGGCTAATGGAAGAGCCCCATTGAACTGTCGCCTTAAGGTCTGAATGTTATGGCGGAGGTGTTTAGCCCGGTTCCTGCCTTCAAGACGGGCATAATACAATGCCTGCTCTTTGTCATCAAGCTTCTGTTCTAAGCGTAAGCTGTAGGCCTCTATTTTCTGCAGTTTGGATGCGGTGGCTTCTAACTTTGCAACGGCTGTTGATTCACTGATCTGAAGAGCTACAATCTGCTGGTGTAATTTAGCGATCAATGCTTTTTCATCAGTCTGATCCTAAAAATCAAACACAAGCAGTATTAACTGGATGAAATGAAGCATAACAGAGCAGACATTCTGGTTGTGATGCAAACAATTTTCAGGATATTATACACGGCCTCTATAAAACAGATACACAGACAAAACTTATAATGCACCTGTACTTCAAGTAAGCTTCAAGCCGAGCAGAAAATCCTGGATAGTGTGCAATTATGGGGAATCTGTCAGTCACAGAACATTTAACTTGGTACAAAATATATATTAGGGCTGCTTAAAAAAAAAAAAAAAAAAGTACAAACTGTACTTGTCTTCAGAGACCAAAAAGGTGGAAGGAATATACATGCATGTGCAATAAATATGCAGAGGATGTGGACCCTAAAAGGAATTTGGAGCACTAATCTGCTAATATGTATTACATAGCGTAGTACACATATGCTCAAACATATCTGTCACCTGTAAAAGCAATACCAAACTGCAAACAGTGTCACATTTCCTTATAGATGCCCATGACATTGCTACTTTTACACACACACACATATATATATATATATATATATATATATATATATATATATATATATATATATCTATATATATATATTGATGTTGTAATCCTGTACAGTTGTCTGATGGGACAGTGCCTGTTGGTCCACCTTTTACCCATTTTTTGAATTTTATATGTATTCTTACATTGATTACAGATTCACACTGTTTTACTGCTAGGCCCCAGTGACAGCTTGCTAACTCTTCTTGCTTCTTATTTTGTGTTATTTTATTTTAGTAATAAATTGTTTCATTGTTGTAATTAGAAACTTTCAGACTAGTTACTCATACACTAGTTATGTCTGCAATACCTGTCCTCCAGTTGGGAACAAGTGCATTCTATACTGCGCTATTGGGATGTTGAGGATAAATATATTTCTTATATTGCATCTTTGCCCTTGAAGGTAGGGCTGATATTTTAGTTAATTCCGATCCCTAGCTTTGTACTGTTAAGCTGCACCACTCCCATCTTGTTTTGCTTTTATTTCTTATGATAATTTTTTTTTATTTTTTATTCTGCATTAAAAACATCAAAGAGGCATGGCTCACCTCTTTGACACTTAAGGGTACGCGCACACTATGGAATTTCTACAGAGACTTCAACTGGATTCCGCTGGGCAGGCTCTGCTTAAAGTTGCTGCCATTCCAACTGCGGCATTACTACATTTCCCATCATGCCTGGACATGGAATTGTGGTTTTGCAACAGCTGGAGGGCCGCAGTTTGGAGACCAATAATATCAGGCCTTCCTGCTCCAAGCTATACCGTCCTAGTTTGTATATTAATTAGAGGCTGAGCATGGATGGCATGCCCTGCACCCACTGACATCCTTAGGCATATACAGACTCAGTGGTGGACAATGGGGGGGCAGGGCGTGGTCACATGCTCCTCCACGCTGGCCATTTTATGGACAGACTAACCACAGAACACGGCAGCACAGCTTGGAGGAGAGGATTTAGATTTTACCTCTGTGAGGTACATAGGGAGCTATATAGTTCTATATTAACTTGTCATTTGTTGTTGTAAATCTCTGCTCATTCTGAACCAAGTAGACACATGGGTGGTTGAGTTGGGACTGGGAGATTTACAGATATCTGTGTGTATAAGAGTGCATGTTAAAAACAGTCAATGAATTAGTAGGTCTGCCCATGCTTAGCCCAGAATACCCATGTGGGCAGTCCTGCTGAGAGAATGACACAGCTCTGCACACACACCCTTACACAGATAGGAGTCAATCTCACAGTAGGACCACCCACATGGCTACTTTACCCCGAATAGGCAGATATTTACATCAATAAATTACAAGTTATCCTGGGACTTTTCTCTCAAAACTTTATACCAGTCATCTTTATTCCTCATGCCTTATAACCTGCCGCCTACAGACTGGGCTGCATTTTCAATGTGAAAGGTTTACTATAAAGCAGATTGGCTCAAAATCAATCCACGTCCAGATGCCCATATGCCTAGTCATATTAAAATGAAGTAAACTAGCATGTTTTTCTGAAAAGTGCGGCAGTAAAGAATTATTGACAGAATAACACACATTACAAAGTTATACAACTTTGTAATGTATGTTATGTCTGTGAATGGCCCCCTTCCCCGTGTCCCACCCCCCCCCACCCGTGTACCCGGAAGTGTGGTGCGCTATACATACCTGTCACGTGCAGAGTCGTCTCCGAACTACAGTCTGCAATGTCGTCTTCGGACGGCCCGGCCGAATCCCTCCGACCGTCCTGAGAGCCGGCCGCCCTCTGCCGCGTCATCGGCTGCTCAGCCGCGATTGGCTGAGCATAACTGTGCTCAGCCAATCGCGGCTGAGTATCTGATGACGCTGAATATATAAGTCCTACTCCAAAAGTAAGCCCTAGTTACATTCAGCTGACCAAATCCCTAACACTGGGTGGGTAAGCATCAGCAAATCAGTGCCAGACTTGTTATGCTCCACCCCTACTTGCTCAACACAGGTTGCAGGGGAGACAGGAGTGGTAATAAGATGCACAGTAGGGGACATTGAATAGGGGGGGACAGGGGGTATGTGGGTCAACTACAGGGGAGGGAGGTATAAAGTATGGAGACTACCTGCAAAGGGGGAGGGGGTGTACAGTATAGGGGTCTAACTACAGAGGAACATACAGTATTGGAGTCTAACAACAGTGGGGCATACAATATGGCAGCTAACTCCTATATAGAGTGGGGCTACAGTGGAGGGCTTACTGTCTTTCTCTGAAAATAAGACCTACCCCAAAAATAAGCCCTAGCTCTTTTTTCAGAGAAAAATAAAATAAAATAAGACCCTGTCATTTTTGGAGAAACACAGTATATCAAACCATTTTGGAAACAGTCCTAAATCTTTATTGTACATACCTGAAAATCTAAAACTTGCCTCCGGAGGGACTCAACTTCTTTTTCTCTAGACTGCTGTCTACAAACTAACGTTGAAACTTGAGCTTTGGCTATATCCGAAAGACTGCGTAATCTAATGTAATGAAAATAAGTCCAATTATATAAATATATATTAGGTACAGAGACAGTATCTGGAATGATAATAAAATACCGTGAAGCTATTTTAATATGCTTTGCTGTTGAATTTAATACAATTATCATTATAAAAAGAAATAGGTATCCCCTACCAAGAAGCAGCAAAAAACAGGTCACAAAATGATGGTATGCCCTACTATGAAAGTTATCTTGTTTTGTTAGTATACTGCAACAGTTGTAAACTATACTTAAACATAACAAATGGAAAACTAAAAGCAAGTGTCATATATGGTAGATGGTTGGATGGTTGTGCTCAATTTTACAGAGCAATAGTAGCCCTTTGTCTGCTCTATAACATAAAGGATTATCCTGAAGTTTCCTGCATCGGCATAAGGTGCTAAATCCCAAGCAAAGAAACAGCATGCCAGACTTTCAGCGGTAATTCCATAAAGCTTTATTGACCCAGTGTTAGCAACATTTCAGCTTCATAAAGGGGTTCTCCAGGCAAAATAGACTGTTAAGCTATACTGTAGCACCTACACTACAAAGTAAACTGGGTTTGTCTACGTTCACTGTTGAGCAATGGTGACCTGTAACTGCAGCTTAGCTCCTGTTAAAGTGAACAAGTGTAAAGCTGAAGTTACAGGTCGCCACCACTACACAGTAAATGAAAACAAACTGCTTCCTGCCCCGTTCACTGTGTGGGCACCAAACAGCTTCTTGCGGTTTGTGCAGAGTCGACATCATGCTGATCAATGACTGATGAGCTAATCTGTGCATAGCTCATGAGTCTATCTTGGCTGGAAACCTCTTTAACTAAACAATTTACAAGTAGCTGGAGAGCTGATAAGTTGCAGGGTAACCACTGAATTTGTATAGAAATACTGCTGTAAAGGCCCTATTTCACGGAACGACCATCGTCCGTATTCGGCCGCTACGGACGATAATCGTCCCGTGGAATAGAGTGCAACGATCAGCCGACATCGTTCATCGCTCCATTGAATAGGAGCGTCGGCCGACATCGACATCGCTCCATTGAATAGGAGCGTCGGCAGCAGATGCTGCTATATCCTATGGGCTGCCCGGACGATCTAGCGATCACCCGGGCAGCCCCCCCGCAGCTCCCCGCCGCCCCCTCCCGCACTCACTCGCTCGCTGCTGCCGCAATGGATAGCGGCGGCAGCGAGCGGGAAACGAGGAGCAAACGAGCGCTGAGAGACCCATGGAATAGGGGCTTAAGTCTGGAGTGCAGCTTCTCTGCTTGGGATTTGGTATCATGTTGGGAGATCTGCACCCTCCATGCTCCTTTGACAGTGGTGCCCTATTACATGTAACATAAGATGCTATTTCAAAGGTATAAGAAAATAGACAGGGTATTCACAATTCAATGTGACCTTTCTTTATTGAATGGTGAGTGCCCTGTCTACTTTCTCATTTGTTGGATAAGATGCTATTTACTGCAGCCTATAATCTGCCTCTGTAAGGCTGGGTTCACACTATGTATATTTGAGGCTGTATATTTCAGGCCTCATAGCAACCAAAACCAGGAGTAGATTGAAAACACAGAAAAGCTATGTTCACACAATGTTGAAACTGAGTGGATGGCCGTCATATAACGGTAAATAACGGCCATTATTTCAATATAACAGCCGTTGTTTTAAAATAACAGCAAATATTTGCCATTAAATGGCGGCCTTCCACTCAATTACAACATTATGTGAACAGATCCTTTCTGTGTTTTCAATCCACTCCTGGTTTTGGTTGCTATGAGGATCTGACTTGAGGACCAAATACAGCCTCAAATATACGTAGTGTGAACATAGCCTAATGCTGAAACTAATATACAACAAACCAAATGGCACGATCTCAAAGTCTTCCTGTATTGCATTATTTTAATAATAGCTTTGGACAATAACATGTCATCCCAAGCTTGCACACAAAACAAACCAGAAAGCACAAAGTAAAATTAAAAAACAACACTAACTCTAAATATAGTCACCATAAGGACTTACTTATCTTGCCACAGCTAAAAACTCCCACTTACTTTGAGACCTCTACAGTGAGTTCTGCTTCACTTTTTTCTAGTTCCATAATTCTTTTCCGATCTGCATCAGACACTTCTTTACTTACACTGTTTGCAAGTTCATCTCTTAGCGTTTGTTCTACCTTTTGTGCTTCAAAGTTGATTTTAGTAAGCTAAGAAAAAGAAAAAAAAAAGAAAACATATAACCAATTTCACAATATTAAGTGGAAATATTTGATATCCAAACACCATAAGACCAGGCCAAATCTTCAGACCGAGACCTATAAGGCAACAGGTGAGCACCGACAGTCAGTGACTTCCAGTATATCTGTTTATCTATGTGTTATCATATTTTATTGATAACCCATTGCGTATATATACATTTCAACTGACGTTTCTTTCAGACCGCTGCTCTCCCGCCCAGCCAATCAGTGGCTGCGGCTGGGCAACACACTGATTGGCTGGGCGGGGGAGCAGGACGCCGGGACCCCGTGCAGCAAGGAGAGAGGTAATGTATATACAGACAGTGGGGGTTAAGGGGCCGGCTGCATTACATACTCACAGCGGTCTGAAAGATTGCTGCAAGTATGTATTGACAGGGGCCTGTCAGGACCTTGACTCGTAGCGGATCTTGCTGCAAAACTCGCAGTGAGATTTCCACTGCTAGTCAGTACATGTGAAGGTACCCTTAGGAGGATTTAAAAAGTTTTAAAAAATTCATTAAGCTTTATAAAATATTAAAGATAAATAAATAAATAAAGAAAAGAAAAATAAAGACCCTCCCCCAAGAAAATTTTAAAAAGAGAAGAAAAACCATCAGGATTGCTATTTTTTATTATCAGAAAAAAAAAATATTAAAATAAAAATTTCCATTTACCAATATGGTACCAATAAAAACTACAGATTGCGTTAAGGATTTTAGAAGGAGAGAAGGGGAACACTGCTTCAGTGTGACCTGGAGATCCATTCATCAATTACCTTTGGTCATGAAGAGGTTAAATAAGAAACAGTAATGGTGCCTTTACACAGAGAGATTTATCGGACATATTTGAACAGAGGAGAAATATCAGTCTTTCCTTTATGACGACATGTTCCCTATTTATAGTCTGTTCCTGGTTTTGGCTTAAAAAAACTGTCAGATAAATCTATCTGTCTTACGTCACCTAGTAAAAACGATGCAAAGGCTTGTTAAAAGGGGCCACTCATGCCGTTATGTGGTCATATGTCGCATGTATATGTTGACTATTTGTCAAAAAGGTTTGCTGTCATATACTTTATGCAAAACAGAAGCCCGTGGAGCCTCATTGAAGAGTCTCAAAACACAGGACTAGCCAGATATCCCTCCGGGAAGGACCCAGCCAAGGGGCAGCTCCTGTTAGGAAACCACCAAAACCACCATATTAAGTGGCCCTATAAGTCAATGTAATGACAAGGGATAAACCAAGGCTAGGTAACTATCCACAGACAGCTGTTTTGGGGTGTTGCCCCTCATCAGTGTGGAGCAGGATTCTGGCTAGGTGGGAGCAATGCCTAGAAGAGCCATAAGGGAAACAGATTGCTGAACTCAGGGAGACCAGCCAAACGACAACACTGCCGGCTGCTAGTTAAAGCGCTCAATGCAGTGAAGTCCTAGGTGCATTGCCCCCTGGGAAACATGAATATGCAAAACAGAAGCCCGTGGAGCCTCATTGAAGAGTCTCAAATCACAGGACTAGCCAGATATCCCTCAGGGAAGGACCCAGCCAAGGGGCAGCTCCTGTTAGGAAACCACCAAAACCACCATATTAAGTGGCCCTATAAGTCAATGTAATGACAAGGGATAAACCAAGGCTAGGTAACCATCCACAGACAGCTGTTTCGGGGTGTTGCCCCTCATCAATGTGGAGAAGGATTCTGGCTAGGTGGGAGCAATGCCTAGTAGAGCCATAAGGGAAACAGATTGCTGAACTCAGGGAGACCAGCCAAACGACAACACTGCCGGCTGCTAGTGAAAGCGCTCAATGGTGCATTGCCCTTGACGTTCTCAAGTCCAGCAAAGGTAACAGCATCTCACGAGGTGGATATAGATGAAAAAATAAGGTTGTTTATTCCAGCATGGCACTCATACTGCAGTATGAGTGCCATGCTGGAATAAACAACCTTATTTTTTCATCTATATGAGCCTCGTGAGATGCTGTTACCTTTGCTGGACTTAAGACTGTTTTTGCCCTATTTGGACACTAGTGTTGGTAACTATTGCATCCCATATTGATATATATTTTTTACTTATTTGTTAAGACTGGCAAGTCTATGAAGAGGAGTGCTATAGTATTTTTCTATTTTTGGATACTTTAGACGTTGACATACAGAAAATGAAAGCAATATATATTTTAAACTTGCCTCAGCAAACTTGGACTCAAGTTCAAAATTGCGCTCTTCCACCTGTTTCAATGTGATTCGTAAATGTTCATACATTTTAGAGGAATGCTCAGCTCTTTGCCTTTCATTTAATTCCTTCATTTCCAGCATTGTTATCTTTTTCGAAATGGAAACTATTTCATTATTTGTTATGGCTTTTGTGGCTTTATCCATTGCAGAATTACCTCCTAGAGTAGAAAAAAAGAAACATAACAAACAACTTTTACGACCTCTTTCCTTTGTTTTATGAATGTAATTATTAGGGAAACTCAAATAAATAACAGGGAAATGGAAAAAGGTAAAAGTCTCTTAATCCTAGAAACAGTAAAAAGAACTAAAAGGTATCCACACTATTTGCTAATCTGCAAGATTTTCGGTTCCTGTAAAAAAAAAAAAAAAAAACTAAATAAAATAAAAATCTGTAGAGAAACAGGATTGGGGTTAAGTCAGCGGACGGAGGTTCCCGGTGGAATCTCCGTGCCGAATCCATAGCGCGAACATACCCTATTATGAGGAAAGAATCATACAATTAAAGGGGTTGCCCAGGTATAATTTGTTTAATACATTTTTTAGCTCTGGTTGGTGTAAAAATAAATAGAAGTGATACACACCTACCTCAAGCCTCCCACAGCTGCTATTCCAATGGCTTCAGGTCCCCACTACTTTCTGGTTCTAGTGAGGTGTCATCCTTGCAAGAACAGAAGGGCAGTTCCTACAGGAACAACAGGTCACAGAAGCCAGGAAGAAATGGGAGCTGTCTGAATGGCAGGTACAGGAGATTGAGGCGGGTGGATATCATTATCCCTGATCAAACCCTTTAAGGGAGGAGACATGGAGATATATTTTATTAATATTTTCATTTTCCATTCAAACTTTGTAAAGAAATTGGGTTGAAAAATAAGTACCCTTTATTATAGTGCTCTAACCAAATACTGTTGTATACAAGTCACACGAAACAGAAGCCTGTCATCAGAAAAGGATCAAGGGTCCATCTAGCCCGGCCTTACATTATTTCCTTTCTTATTATCTTAGGATAGATATAAGTTTAATTAAGGTATGTTTACATTCACTTACTGTAAATTTACCTCATCTGCTAGAAGTATGTTCCAAGCATCTACTATTCTTTAAAGAGTCACTGTCGTTAAATTTTTTTTTTTTTTTTGCAGAAATCAATAGTCCAGGAGATTTTAAGAAACTTTGTAATTGGGTTTATTAGCCAAATATGCCATTATCTGCATGTACAAAGCCTTTTCCCAGGTCCCCCCTTCCTCTCCTTTCTGTCATCCACTCCTCAGAATCAGGAAATCTAGACTGTTTTTTCATCAGTCAGATCTGTCTGGTCTATGAAGAGGGGAGGGGGGAGGGGGAAGGAACAAGATTAGCAGGCAGCTGAGAGCCGAGAACAAAGCATTGCACAGCAGGGGAGCTATTCAGAGCCCTAATTAGAGGTCAGAGAAGTCCTTGGTGACTGTCAGAGGAGAGAGCCCACAATGTGAATGTAAATTAACTCTTTGTTGTCCTGTTTTGCTGCCTTTACTTTCTCTCTCCATAGGAAAACCATGAAGACAGTGGGGAGAGCTTCAAACTGCTTTTTCCTGATAAAAATTCATTTTTCGGCTAATAAACCCGCAACACAGTGACACTTTAAGTAACTAAATAAGCAGAAATTAAATCAATACATTTGCACATTGGTTATTGCTGCCGATCTGGCAAGGTCAACTGTGCCTTTCCATGCAGAAAAAAATAAAAGGACACTTTTGTATACTGCACCAGTCCAACACAGGCTAAAGGACACTTTTTGGTCTCAGTGAGGGGACCGGAGGCTTTTGAATGCATTTAATGTACACAAGCTTTTCCAATGCATATGCTGACCATTAAGTGTTAACATAGCCTTTACTCTCATGGGAGATGGAATTGAAAAAGAAGTTCTCAGATACTGAGTGGCAACAGATTTTACAAAATACACATAGTTTTTCTAGATGTTTAAGAATGAAAGAAAATCATTATAAATTATTACATGTTGGTACAAGACCCCAGAGAACATGTTTAGAATGGGTCTAATACCATCAGATAGGTGTTGGAGATGCAAGTATGAAACGGGTACATTACTACATATATGGTGGTCTTGTCCAAAAATAATCTACTTTTGGAAAGAGGTGGAAAAGAAATTAAATGGTATTTTGGAAGTAGAAGTTAAGATAACGCCAGAGATGATAATACTGGGAATAGGTACAACAACAATGCTGATGGGGAAAAATACACTAAGGCTGGGTTCACACTGAGCAAAACTAGCGGAATTCCGCGAATGCCGTTAGCCTACCCTCTCATAATGGGAGTCTATGGGAGGCGGGCGCTCCTGCTCTGTCCGCGCTGAAGAATGAACATGTTCATTCTTCAGCGCGGAGAGACGCTGTGAGAACAGCAGCGCGTGCCTCCCATAGACTCCCATTATGAGAGGGAGGCTAACGGCATTCCGCGGCGGACAATTCTGCCGCGGAATTCCGCTAGTTTTGCTCAGTGTGAACCCGGCCTAATAGCACAACTAATAGTAGCAGCAAAGCTTTTAGTTCCTCTTTATTGGCTAAAGGAAAAGATTTCTACAAAGGAACAATGGCTGATGAAGATTATTCAAATAAGTAGATTACAGGAACTTACTAGTATAATAACCCAGGTATCATAAGATTTGGACCACTTGGAGAACATATAGACCTATAGATAGATCTATAGATATATAGACTTAAATGAGATAGGATAAAGAAGAGAATATATAATATCTGTCTAATAGGAATATAGTAATGCCCACTACACTCCTGAATTTAAACTTGTGTGAATTTGATTAATTTATGTGCGTTAAAAATCATAATGTTCTATTTAAAAATGGAAAACGCTAAGATGAATTATCTATGTAACTCTTTTCTGTAAAGATGTTAATGTAATCAGGGCTGTGGAGTCGGTAAACCGCAGCTCCGGCTCCAACACCGACTCCTGAATTTTATCAGGACCGACTCAGACTCCTGACTTCATAAATGGCCAGTCATATACCAGGGGAGTTATTTATCACAATGGCTCAGCAGCTTCCCCCTAATGTCCTACATCATGGGTCTCAAACTCGCGGCCCGCGGGACACTAGTTTGCGGCCCCCACCTCAATGGTAACTTTACTGTAAGTGCGGCCCTGTGTCACTGACACTGTGCTCTCTGTGCTCTATGCAGATGCGGAACTACCGCCATAGCAGCCGTAGCGGTCGCTACGGGGCCCGCTGCATCAGAGGGCCCGGGCCCCTGAAATCTCATCATTTGTAGCATCCGGCGGCCACCCAGGCCTGCCGGGTGCTGCAAATGGCGTCCCGGGCCTGTCACTTTAACTGCGTGCGCTTCAGGTGAGCGCTCGCAGTTAAAATCCAGGCCGTGATTGACAAGGTCAGGAGCTATTGGCTCCCGATCCTGCCAATCACTCTTGTCGTGTCCGAAGGCAGCATTCTGCCTTCGGTCACAAGAGGCCGTTCTCCCTCCCCAGCGCTCCGGAACATGAGTGACGTCACTCATGCTCTGAGAGCGGGATAAAGGAGAAGCTGCAGGTGCAGTTAGGTGAGTAAATATTTTTTTTATTTTTTTAACATGAAGATGCAGACATGGGTAAGGGGAGGACAAGGATACTTTGACTGGGGAGGGGGTTAATTACAACGCATTGTCTTTATGGGGGGGGGGTGTAACTTACATGGGATTGCCTACATGGGAGGGGGGGTGAAATTTACATGGGATTGCCTACATGAGAGGGGTAGCAATTCACATGGGATTGTCTACATGGCGGGGGGTGTAATTTACATGGGATTGCCTACATGGGAGGGGGGGATATATTACATGGGATTGCCTACATGGGAGGGGATGTAATTCACATGGGATTGGCTACATGTGTGGGGGGGTTAATTTACATGGGATTTCCTACATGGGATTGCCTACATGGGAGGGGGGGGGGGTATTTTTGATGACATTGGAATGTTTTCGTAAGAGCTTTTCTTGTGGAAACCCAGATGCGGCCCAGCCTCACCCAGACTCTACCTCCAGCGGCCCCCGGGTAAATTGAGTTTGAGACCCCTGTCCTACATGATCCTGGGGCGACTTCTGAGGGACTGAGGAAAGATATAAAGCAGCTAACAATGGCAGATACCTGTAATATGGATGTCAGCCATAGTGATATAGAGGGGTCACACATAGTGATATAGAGGGGCGTGGGGGCACGCCATAGTGCACATACACACACAGTCTGCTGCAGCCATAGCATATACACACACACACACACACACACACACACCTGCAGCCATAACACACACACACACACACAGCCTGCTGCAGCCATAGCGCGTGTGCACACACACTCACACACACACCTGCAGTCATAGAAAACTGAAGAAAAACAGCACAGGACAGAGGTTACTGCTGTACTACTTATGTCTTCTCCTCCTCCTCTATATTACACAGGATATCTTCATATTACACTGCTGCTCATATACAATCATCCAGCATCCAGGAAGTAAACAGCACAGATCTCCCCCCCACACAATGGACTCTTCCAGCTCAGAAACAAACTGCCAAATAGTGACCGACAACTTTTCCTCGACCACCCTTATCTAATAGGGCCAGTGTCCTATTAGAATGTTGCTCATAATATACATTAAACTTATAAAATTCATATCAAAACTCAATTGTAAATTGTTCTAAGATTTTTTTTAAAGCTGGAGTCGGAGTCGGTACATTTTTTCCAACTCCAACTCCGACTCCAGCCAAAACTAGTTCCGACTCAGACTCCACAGCCCTGAATGTAATAGTATGTTTTTGTATTAGGAAATATAATTACTGTTTTTGCTATTTGTTGTAATGCAAGATAATTTTAATTAAATAAAGAATTGTAAAAAAAAAAAAGTGTTAACATAGCCTAAATATAATAGTAAAGAATGACTGAAAAATCTCAGTATCTGCAGTACATACCTAGAGCACCAATGTGTTCCCAGGCTTGTTCAAGAGTGTTGAGTTTTTCTTTAGTTATTTCCAGTTCTTTGATATAAGAAGTAATCTGTGATTTCAGTGAAGCATTTTCATGCTGTTTTAAAGGAGAACAGAGATAAATCTTCTATATTATGAAGTTGTCCTTATTACACGAACTAAAAGTGCATATTTTCATAAAATTTTAACCCACTGAATGCATGAGTATCATATGAGCTGACAAAAAATTCCTTTATGTGCATATGAGTATTTAAACAACTATGCTGAATCTTAGGTAGCTTAAAGGGGTAGTGCGGCGTTTAAAAATTATTCACTAAATAACACACATTACAAAGTTATACAACTTTGTAATGTGTGTTATGTAAGTGAATGCCCCCCTTCCCCGTGTCCCCCCACCCCCGGAAGTGTGGTGCAGTATACTCACCAGATTACTGTCGACCCCGACCGCCATCTTGGGTCGAACAACGTCATCTTCGGTTGTATAACTTTGTAATGTGTGTCATTTAGTGAATAATTTTTAAAAGCCGCACTACCCCTTTAAAGGAAATCTGCCATGCTCTCTCCCCGGCTATATCCCCTGATTAGTCTCAGCAGGTCTCAGCAAATTCCGGACTCTATTTAAACTGCACAGTTCCACACAGTACGCCCTATAGCATTCAGTGATATACATGTAGATCTCTAAACAGTCAACTATGCAGGGAGGTAGGCAGAGGTGGAAACTTATGGTGAAGAAGCAATGTGATCCTAGAGAATGAGCATCCTAGGCTATGTATCTTTGCCACTATCCACCAAAGAATAAATCTATTGTTTGCTAAAATCAGGACACAGAATCAACTTATATAAAATGTACTGTTGTACATAGTTTAGAACAGGGGTCCCCAAACTTTTCACACAGGGGGCCAGTTCACTGTCCCTAAGACCGTCGGAGGGCCGGACTATAAAAAAAAACTATAATCAAATCCCAGTGCAAAATGCCACAACCCCCCCCCCCCCCCAAAAAAAAAAAAAAAGTAAAAGCATCCCTCTCTTTCCACCCCTCACCCAGCCCACACTCAACCCCTCACTCGCCCCTCAACCAGCCTCCCCTAACTCCCCCTTCACACCTTCAACCAGCCCCCTCACCCCATATACTAATAATGTATCCCTGCATTGTCCCCCATATAGTTATATTGTCCCCCTGCAATGTCCCCCACATAGTTATATTGCCCCCCTGCAATGTCCCCCATATAGTTATAATGACCCCCATATAATTATAATGACCCCCTGCAATGTCCCCCATATAATTATATTGTCCCCTGCAATGTCCCCCATATAGTTATATTGTCCCCTGCAATGTCCCCCATATAGTTATAATGCCCCCTGCAATGTCCCCCATATAGTTATAATGCCCCCTGCAATGTCCCCCATATAGTTATAATGCCCCCCTGCAATGTTCCCCATATAGTTATAATGCCCCCCTGTAATGTTCCCCATATAGTTATAATGACCCCCATATAGTTATAATGACCCCCTGCAATGTCCCCCATATAGTTATTATGCCAGCCTGCATTGCTACAAAAGAAATAAAAATTATACTCACCTAATACTGTGTTCATCTCTTCTAGCCTCTTCAGCCGGTCAGTCGCCGGAGGGATCCCCCAGCAGGAGCAGCGACGTCATCACTGCCCCTGCCGGAGGATCCCTCAGAGATCATGTCCAGGTTACATCCCGGGGGGGGGGGGGGGGTTGGTGCCCCGTGCAGCGCGAAGGAGGCTGGCGGCAGGGATAACATCTGACACTGCTCCGGGATTTGCGGTCCGTTGCACCAGACCGCAGATCCTGGAGCAGGACCGCAGATCTCGGAGCAGTGTGGGATGTCAGCCCTGCCGCCAGCCTCCTCCGCGCCGCACGGACCACCAACACCCCCGCCTGGGATGTAACCTGGACATGATCTCTGAGGGATCCTCCGGCAGGGGCAGTGATGACGTCGCTGTACCTGCTGGGGGATCCCTTCGGCAGGGATGTTGCCAGCAGTGTGGATGTGGGGCAGGGGCTGCCGTGATCCGGAAGGGGGAACTCTTTTATTGGTGCTCAGTGAGAGCAGTCTTCTCACTGACCACCAATAAAAGAGTTGTCCCTTCCGGAAGTGCGGCAGGGGCCGGATAACAGGCTTTGGGGGGCCGCATGTGGCCCGCGGGCCGTAGTTTGGGGACCCCAGATTTGCTTAGAATGGGTTATTCAGGCTTAGAAAAACATGGACAGTCTTGCAAAAATAGCACTACTTTTGTCCTCACCTTGTATGTGGTTTTGCATCTCAGTTCTCTAAAGTGAATAGAGCTGAACTGTAATACCACACAACCTGAGCACCACAGGGGTGGCGCTGTTTCACAATAAGGCTATGTTCACATAATGTATGTGTTGTAGACATCACAGCCGTTGTTGCAATTTGCAACACCGGCCGTGATTTATACAACACAAACGTTGTATGTGAATTAATGGAACCCCAGCCAGAGTGCATACACATAGTATATGCTCTGGCCGGGATCGCTAGTGGTGGTGCAAAAAACTGACATGTCAGTTATCTGCGGCTGCTATTCATTGAATAGCGGCTGCAGAGAACCTGTCAGTTCACACAATGGAGCGTGCGGCTCCATTGTATGCAGCGGTGGTATTGGGATGCAGGCGCACACGGATGCCTACTTCAGTACCGGCCAGGATGATCTTCTCTGACACCGACTGAGTCACAGAACGGCCGGTGTCTTACACCATGTGAACATGGCCTAAAGCAACTTTTCTAATCCTGGATAACTCCTTTAATTGGGGTCTACTTTTTTGTTAGTGAAGTTTCTAAAAGATAAAAAAATTTTTTAGCAGATTTGATCATACAGTATATTTTGCTCTCACAATCATCATGACAACCATTTTGTAGTATCCATAATGGATATGACAGATCCTTTAGGATTGGTCTGCTATAACAGTCATTAACATTTTTTCTTTTATCCTTTAGCCCTACAGATGTGGCAAAACAGCCTTTGGCTGTTCAGGCATGATGGGAATTGTAGTTTTGCAACAGCTGGAGGGCCGACGTTTCCCCATCCCTGGTTTAAGGGGACTAAAAGGTTTTTTAAGTTTTATTTTAACTGGAGAAACACTTCAATGTGATATTAAATACAATGAACAACACTTTACATATAATTTGACAATAAGACTTTTGAAAAGTTTCTTAAATGTGTTCAAGGAAATTATAATGTCAAGGTTTTCAAAGAATTCAACATTCTTTTACTTCAGAAACATATTTTCAACTGTACATTTATATACTATACCTCTAAGTGCTCTAGGTTGGCCGTCCTCTGTACAAGCAAATTATCCTTCTGCAGCATGTCCCTGTACTTGGCAGTAAGATCATTATATTGTTTGTTGGCGGTCTCTAGCTCCGATAAAGGAATGCTGTCATCTAAGGCTTTTTGTAAAGAAGCCACTTTAAAAGCAGCAATATCCTTCAAAAGTGAGAGAAAAGTTATTAAATCCACCATTAAATTCATATATGATAAAATAAATAGGCATATTTATACACGTCATACTTTTTTTGTAAAAAAAAAAGTTCCAGTGACAGGGATCACACAATTACACATTTAAAAGGTTCAATTTAGGGCATTTTCTGCTAACCATTAGCACTCTGTGATTGACAGACCTGCCTACTATTAACATAAGCATACACCAGGACAGAGATCATGTCAGTATTTGATCTGTGGTTGTGGTTTTGACAACTGCCTAATACATCCATTAACAGTAAAACAGCAACCCAAGAAACACATGCCATAAGGTTATGCAAACTGAGGAGGAATCAAGGGTCACTAAGATCTGCAAATTATTATATTTTCATTTGTAATCTAATTGTAATCTGTGGGTTTACTAGTATAAAAGTAAGATGAAAGCTCAGATCAGATCAGCACAGTATGATTGTGTGACAGCTAGAGATGAGCGAAATTGCCGGATTTCTGGTTCGTAAGAAACAGAAATCTCGGCGTCTGTTTCCCGCTGTCTGCTCGCTCCGTGCAGCGGGTGGATACAGCGTAAGGAGCGCCTGGAAAACTGGGATACAGCCATTGGCATTGGCTGTATCCCAGTTTTCTAGGCGTTCTTTACGCTGTATCCACCCGCTGCACAGAGCGAGCAGACAGCGGGAATCAGACGCCGAGATTTCTGGTTCATACGGACCAGAAATCCGGCAAGTTCACTCATATCTAGTGATGGCTCCTGTTTGTAGACATGCCAGTTATATGGCTACTTTAGGTAAACTGAGGGGGACTGAATCCTTGAAGAGAAAAACCTTAGTTTATTACTCCAGTAGATTGCTACGTATATAGGCCAAGGTGTCAATACTGTTTTACATTGCATGTCCCAGGGGGTGGGATGCCAACAATGAACTGGAATGACAGCAAGAGATAGCCTACTAGAAGAACGACATGTAGTGATCCATTCTATACTGTGAGTATTTGAAGCCTTGGGTGCCAATCTGTGTCTACACAAACCATAAAAAAGCACTTGCATGACACTGGGATATGAACTAGACCAGGGGTACTCAACAACTTTTAGTAAAGGTCCACCTACCGGGGTCTATTATCAGTTGAAGGTCCGAACTGAACATCATTAGTAAATGTGTTGTGCTCCCCTAGTGGTATTTAGCCCCCCTGTTGCTCCCCCAGTCGTATATAGACCACTGTGCACTCTCCTAGTAGTATATAGAGCCCTGTGCGCTCCCCCAGTAGTATATAGCCCCCCTGTGCACTTCCCCAGTATATAGCTCCCTGTGCGCTCCCCCAGTAGTATATAGCCCCCCTGTGCGCTCCACTAGTAGTATATAGCCCCCTGTGCACTCCCCCAGTTGTATATAGCCCTCCGTGTGCTCCCCCCAGTAGTATGTAGTCTCCTGTGCGCTCCCCCAGTAGTATATAGTCCACCTGTGCACTCCCCCAGTAGTATATAGCACCCCTGTGCATTCCCCCAGTAGTATATAGACCCCCGTTTTGAGTTCCCCAGTAGTAGAGCCCCCCACTGTGTGCTCCCCCAGTAGTATATAGACCCCCGTTCTGTGCTCCTCAGTAGTATAAAGCCCCCGTGCTCTCCCCCAGTAGTATATAGTCCCCCTGTGTGCTTCCCTAGTAGGATATAGCCCCCCTGTGCTCTCCTCCAGTAGTATATAGCTCCCCTGTGTGCTCCCCCAGTAGTATATAGCCCCTATGCGCTCCTACAGTAGTATATACACCCTTATGTGCTCCCCAAGTATTATATAGACCCCCGCTTTTTGTTCCTCCAGTAGTATATAGCCCCTCACTTTGTGCTCCTAAGTAGTATATAGCCGCCCTGTGCTCTCCCCTAGTATATAGGCTCCTGTGCGCTCCCCAGTAGTATATAGCCCTCTGTGCTCTCCCCCAGTAGTATATAGCCCGCCTGTGCTCTCCCCAGTATTATATAGCCCCCGCTTTGTGCACCCCAGTAGTGTATAGCCCCCCTGTGTGCTCCCCCAGTAGTAAATAGTCCTCCTGCGCTCCCCCAGTAGTATATAGCACCCCTGCTGTGTGCTCCCCCAGTTATATAGCCCCCCTGTGCTCAACCTCCCACATAGCATATAACATAAAAAAAGTCCGGGCTTCTCCTCTTCTCTTCCCCTCCTGTGGCCGCACGGCAGCAGTCACAAGCAGCCGATCTCCAGTGACGTCACTTGAGCGCCAAAACCAGAGACAGGACATAGCGGCCTCTTGTGACCGCTGCGGCCACAAGAATGACTGACAGGGAGGGAGCCGAAGTGCTGCTCCTGCACGGTAACTATGAGCGCTCGTTATGAGGGGAGCAGCATAGCTCAGTATACAGGTATACTGAACTGCAGCATGGGCCCGGACAGCTGGCCTCCGCGGTCCGCGTTAGAATCGCGGTCCACCATTTGACTAGATGTTCACCTACAGTAGTTCTGTTAAACTCACACCTCCACCCTCTAAGGCTGTTCGATGATGAGTCTCTCTTTTGCTTAGACACAATGATAGCCAGTGATGTTGCTTGTATGACTGTGAGCAGCTTGCACAATCTAAACACACTATCATGGCCTGCAACATCCCCGGACTTGTCTCCAATCAAGCAATTCCTGGGACGCCACTAGTCAGCAATTGCAAAGGGAGGTGCCAGCACCGGATAAGGATGATTTCCGCACCCAAGTGTATTCAGTTTCCAGCTGACTGACAATCATGCAGGCATAGGAATTGTACTAAGTATCTCCTTGACTTATCTGTTATCTAAGAGTGTCAGAAGTTTAGAACCTGAACTACAGCTGGCAGACTTATTTTAAGGGATGCCAAGAACCATCAAAATGTATATAAGTCATTCATTTTATAAAAACACTGCTATCCTTTAAAATGTCATTGTAATTTCAAACAGAAATCAAAGTTCGGTACAAGCAATAAGGGAAAGACTGTAATACATTTTAATAGTCAAAAGAGCTTCCTTCTGCACTCACAAGGCTGCGTTCTCTCTGTTCCCCCCTCACTTCTTAACTGTTCATCACTAATGGAAAGCCATCAACAGCAGAATGAGCACAGGCTTAGGCTGCATTCCATGTTCTCCACATGCGGTCTGTTGGCAGCCTGTATAGCACGGACTGAACTGGCGGAACTCCCTACTTTATAATTCAATATGCTGCATTGAGCTCCTAAACACTTAAAGCTCCTTGTTTCAGTACGGACACGGCTGTGTCAGTACAGTAGCCCACAGCTTTAACTGTTTCAGGACTGTATGTACATAATGTGTGAATGTGGCCTAGCACTGCCCATACAGGCCTATTTTGGGGAAAGGGGGGGGGGGTGGCAAGTGAGCAGGAAGTGCTGAGAAAAAGCCTGTGGAGACTGTTTCTGACCACAGAAACTGCTAAATTCACAGGTCAGACTGCTCAGAAATGGTCTGGGAACATCTGAAGGTTTGCCAAAGTAAGGTAGGATTGCAGGATGTTGTTTATAGTGTGTATAAAGTGTATAGGAGGCAGCACAGGAGTAATTCTGTATCCACATTGCTGCTTGGCATAGGGAAAGTAGACAGAGATGTTTGTAAAGTGGTAAAATAGAGTGAAGATGCCAAATACTAGTGACCAAAATATAATGACAGTAATGTAACCAAATTAGCCTTACGCTAGACTTGATATAAAAGTTAGTATATATCACCATTAAATGGAGACAAAGATAGAAATCATTACTATATGTGTGCCTTAAAAATTCAAGGCTAAACTTGTTCAATGTAAGAGAGAAACCCATATTCATTTAGGGCTTTGAACAAAAATCATCTAAAAGAATAGGAATTTCCTCTATTACCTTATATCTCTGTAGATAGCCAATTCTTTCTCCCACTGCAGCCTCCATATCAGAAATTTCAATCCTCAGTCTGTCGTTTTCTTTGCGCAGGTGTTGTTCCATTTCCAATAATGTGGTGTACCTCCTGGTCAGTGACTTCTCATTCACTCGTAGAACAGTCATTTTTCTGGAGTTTTCTGACAGAAGTTTTTTAACTTCATTTGGCTCCATCTTCAGAGCTTCTACCAAGTTCTGCAGTGCAAAGTATCATCATTATCAGACAAAAGATTTAACAACCAACAATTTTTACAACAGATTTTTCGGAGACACAACTAGGCACTGTAAAAATGACAACACCACCTTTAAAGATATGCCTGGATAGAGAGAGGACTCAATAGCTGTTTATTTTTCTAGCTTTATTTAGAAATGTTCCTCTAAAATGTACATTATACACAAAAATACACAAAAAATACACAAAAAAAATGTATATATATATTATATATATACACACACTCACCGGCCACTTTATTAGGTACACCAGGCTAGTAACGGGTTGGACCCCTTTTTGCCTTCAGAACTGCCTCAATTCTTCGTGGCATAGATACAACAAGGTGCTGGAAGCATTCCTCAGAGATTTTGGTCCATATTGACATGATGGCATCACACAGTTGCCGCAGATTTGTTGGCTGCACATCCATGATGCGAATCTCCCGTTCCACCACATCCCAAAGATGCTCTATTGGATTGAGATCTGGTGACTGTGGAGGCCATTTGAGTACAGTGAACTCATTGTCATGTTCAAGAAACCAGTCTGAGATGATTCTAGCTTTATGACATGGCGCATTATCCTGCTGAAAGTAGCCATCAGATGTTGGGTACATTGTGGTCATAAAAGGATGGACATGGTCAGCAACAAGACTCAGGTAGGCTGTGGCGTTGCAACGATGCTCAATTGGTACCAAGGGGCCCAAAGAGTGCCAAGAAAATATTCCCCACACCATGACACCACCACCACCAGCCTGAACCATTGATACAAGGCAGGATGGATCCATGCTTTCATGTTGTTGACGCCAAATTCTGACCCTACCATCCGAATGTCGCAGCAGAAATCGAGACTCATCAGACCAGGCAACGTTTTTCCAATCTTCTACTCTCCAATTTCGATGAGCTTGTGCAAATTGTAGCCTCAGTTTCCTGTTCTTAGCTGAAAGGAGTGGCACCCAGTGTGGTCTTCTGCTGCTGTAGCCCATCTGCCTCAAAGTTCGCCGTACTGTGCGTTCAGAGATGCTCTTCTGCCTACCTTGGTTGTAACGGTTGGCTATTTGAGTCACTGTGGCCTTTCTATCAGCTCGAGCCAGTCTGCCCATTCTCCTCTGACCTCTGGCATCAACAAGGCATTTCCGCCCACAGAACTACCGCTCACTTGATGTTTTTTCTTTTTCGGACCATTCTCTGTAAACCCTAGAGATGGTTGTGCATGAAAATCCCAGTAGATCAGCAGTTTCTGAAATACTCAGACCAGCCCTTCTGGCACCAACAACCATGCCGCGTTCAAAGGCACTTAAATCACCTTTCTTCCCCATACTGATGCTCGGTTTGAACTGCAGGAGATTGTCTTGACCATGTCTATATGCCTAAATGCACTGAGTTGCCGCCATGTGATTGGCTGATTAGAAATTAAGTGGTAACGTGCAGTTGGACAGGTGTACCTAATAAAGTGGCCGGTGAGTGTATGTATGTATATATATATATATATATATATATATATATATACACACACACACACACACACACTGCTGCCCATACTATCCACACTCTCCCAAAAAATTATTTTGAGGTGGTAAAACATCCTCTCTATAGTGCTAATCTTGCCCCATCAAACTATTACCCTAAAAGAAGTCATAACAGGAGAGAGATTCACATGTGATGAAGAAGAGGTGTAAACAGCAATGCATTTGTGGCACCCACAAATATATTTTACACTTTGGTACAGATGTTAGGCATAAAACATACCTTTTATCATAATTGATCTCTCTGCTGTTGTTATTGACATTTCAGTGTGATTCTATACTGTACACGTCTGCCAAGCTTTGCATGTGTTTTTTATTTTTTATTTTATGAGAAGAGATTGCATCTTTTTGCTATGCAAACTCCAACAGCGTGCTAACATAATGAAAGTATGCTATATAAATACTACAAATATACTTTGTAAAACCCTAGCTTGAGGAAGCGGCAATCAGCCGTGAAACAGCTGTCCTGGGGTAGCGTACGCCCGCACCTCCACCTGTCCTCCCTTCCCTGATGTATACTGTGCCTCAATAAAGATTCCTGAAGATCGGTGAGTGCCCGGACCTCTGTCTTCACTGTTTACATACTTTGTAAAACACTGACAGATGTAGACAAGACTTACCACATATTCCTTTATTTGGACAATGTCCTGTTCTTTTTCACTTTCCAATTTAGAAATTTCCTCCTTCAGTCTTTTTATGTCGACTTGCCAAGATTCCCTTTCCCTACACAAATGTGAACATACACACAAAAAAATTATTTTTACTGTACGAGCTTACATGTTCAGACTTTCACAATGAACTTTTCCATCAAAGACATGAACTTAAAGGGGCCATTCAGGAAGAACCCCTTAAGGACCAAGGCAAATTTTATGAATATGACCTGTGTCAATTTATTCATCAATAACTTGGGAATACTTTTACCAATCCTTCTGATTCCAAGATTCTTCTACATTTCTCTACATTTGAAAGTCTCTGTCAATAAGGAAAATAGTAATACTACATTTATTGTTTATTAATTCATATCTATAACATGTTTATGTTATTTTAAAAGCATTTGGTGAACATGCTTTTACTTATTTACAATTTCCAAAATGTCCGTGAAAATTTCAAACTCAGAAATTCTTTAGGCACCAGTTCAGTTTTGGAGTATATTTTAGAGGCCTGTATACTAAAAACCCACACATTTCAACCCATTTTGAAATCTTCACCCTTTCAAGTATTTAAATTTACATTCATACAGTTATTTAACCCTTTGGGCATTTCACAAGAATAACTGCAAAGTAAGAGTGCTAAAAAGGATTCTGTGAGTACTCACCGTAAAATCCTTTTCTCGTCGAAGTTCATTGGGGGACACAGACACAGTGGGTATAGGCTGGTGCCACTAGGAGACGACACTAAGCAAAGAAAAAAGTGTTGGCTCCTCCCACCAGGCTATACCCCACCTGCAGGCACTGAGCTAATCAGTTTGTACAAAAGCAGTAGGAGCAGCCAGGAGAAGCCAACAGAAGGTACACAACACAGTTAGAAACAGAACGGCTGATGGTCCATAACCGGGAGGAAAGGGAACCAGCCAGCAGAGCCTGTAAACAGTCAAGGCCCAGAAAAATGAGAATTGGGTGGGGAGCTGTGTCCTCCAATGAACTTCGACGAGAAAAGGATTTTACGGTGAGTACTCACAAAATCCTATTTTCTCGCTCGTATCATTGGGGGACACAGACACAGTGGGATGTCCTAAAGCAGTCCCCAAGGGTGGGAACAAATAGACATTGCACAATCAACCGGCTAACATACTGCAACCTGCAGAGAATGGTGATCAGGAAGCCACATCGATGGAAAGGCTGCACCTACGACCAGAGTAAGGGGTGCAGAGATCAAGAAACGGTTGAGGGCACCTAGGCGTAGGGGACCTATGACACATAGGCCATTCTATGGAAAAAAGTAGGAGACAAGCAACAAAAGAAGCCATGTATCCAAAAAGCCAGAGAGATAAAGAAGAAGGCGCAAGGAAAGGGATAACTGCCTGACCCAGACCTAGGCTGGAGTCATAAGGAACATGGGAAGATAAAAGGAAAAACCCACGTACAGTATAAGATGTAGGGAGAAACGACGAAGCGACAGGTCACACCTGAATGTAAGCAGGAAGAAGCCCTTGGAAGGCTTGTACACCGTCTCAATGTACCCAGAGACAGAACAAATACATTGCGAATGTGTGGGGGTCTGGTAGATGCTGGGTAGTGATCGTGGGCTGAAGAAACAACCACTGGACAAGCCAAAGAGTGGCAGAGACGCATGCAGGACTGTGGTAACATAGGAGATAGATTATCCCAAAGACCTCTATCAGTCCATGGGCCAAGACAAGAGTGTAAACATCGAGTAACACCCGAGTCCAGGCAGGTAACCGAGACAGTGATGAAAGGCAAAGTAAGGCAGATCCCTGCAAAACCTGGGGAATCCAGGGAAACTAACAAGAATGTCCCCTGAGGAAGGGTCCTGTCAGCAGGTATGATGTACTAGAGAACAGTGTATATCACAAAGGCCCAGAGACTGGACTTAGTGGGACAGATGAATAACCGGAAGAAGCAGACAGTGGAACTGAGAACACAAAGGCTGGTTATCACAGAGACAGGAGGGCAAGTACATATGGCCGGAAATATTATCTCACCAGTAGGAAGACGAGTGGCGTAAGAGTCTGGGATGATTACAGGGCTAGCCCGCCTAGGAGACAACATCCTGGTGGAAGCTTCCAATGTTATGCTATGGCTCAAGTCGACTGTAAGAGATATGGATCAGCTAGAAGACCTGACCTATAGACAGCACCCTTTTAGAACAAGGCTTACCAAAGCTGAGGAGAAGCACCGAAGGAGCGGTCACCGAGAGATGCAGGGTCTGAGGTTGTCTGCAGTAGAAGACACTCCCTTACGTATTCTGTCAGAACAGAGGACTTGGAGGGGTTCCACTGCAGATGCACATTTCATAAAGAAACGTGACCTCTAGCAGAGCAGGACAAAATAGGGGTCAACATTTGTGTTGGGAGAAGTAAGGCTAAAAGATAGCTAAGGCTTCAGAACATAGGGTCCTAGCCTCCAAAAGAGGAGAATATCATGCAAAGAGAAGTGGAGCAAAGTAGGCAAGTCCCCAGTGGAACCATCAAAAACACCTGCAGCAACAGAGGCTAAAGGGACCAAACAGAAAGAACGTCCAGTTGTATGTATCCTTTCAGGAAATAGAGCAATAATCGCATAGTCCGAAGACCTGAATTGAAGTAGAGTTAAAAACAAGAGTGTGTACCATGAAAGAATACCTAAATGTGTACTGGATGCACATGGGTTAAACATCCCCTGACAAGGAAGGAGATGATCAGGTCCACTGCACACTGGCTGGGACTCCCACATATATGCGTGAAAGCAAGCAGTCTACAGGTCACAAGAAAGTGAACCTTTCCCTGTAAAAGAAGGAATGCTACCAGCACGGTACCACTCAATTGTGGGGGGACTGGAGGATAGATGGCATCCATAGGGACAGGCCAATAAGGCCTGAGATTCCGGGCAGCTCTGGCTGTGTATGCACAGCCGACTTCTACACTTTTCTTTTGAACGCTATAAAGCGTAGCGTTATATCGTTTCAAGTGACGCTGATGTAGCAATAGCCAAGTGGCATGTGAGCGCTGATGTAGCAATAGTCAAGTGGCATGTGACAGACAGGATAGTATCGCTAAGGCACAACTACTTCACCTGTGGAAGGGAGTAATAAGACTGTCGATGTAGCGACAGAGCGTCTCAAGTGACTGCTGATGTAACAATAGTCAGTGGCATGAGACCGCTGATGTAGCAATAGTCAGTGTCATATGACAGGCAGGATGGCATCGCTGAGACACGACCACTTCACCTGTGGAAGGGAGTAATACGACTGCTGATGTAGCAATGGTCACTGCCATGTGACTGCTGAGATAGCGATAGTCATTGCCATATGACTAGCTGATGTAACAATGGCCACTGCCATGTGACTGCAGACATAGTGATGGCCATTGCCATGTGACTGCAGAGGTAGTGATGGCCAGTACCATGTGACTGCAGAGGTGGCGATAGTCAGTGCCATGTGACTGCAGAGGTAGCGATGGCCAGTGCCATGTGACCACGGAGGAGGCGATAGTCAGTTCCATGTGACAGCTGATGTAACGATGGCCAGTGCCACGTGACTGCTGAGGTGGCGATAGACAGTGCCATGTGACTGGCTGATGTAGCGATAGCCAGTGCCATGTGACTGCTGATGCAACGATGGCCAGTGCCACGTGACTGCTGAGGTGGCGATAGACAGTGCCATGTGACTGGCTGATGTAGCGATGGCCAGTGCCATGTGACTGCTGATGCAACGATGGCCAGTGCCACGTGACTGCTGAGGTGGCGATAGTCAGTGCCGTGTGACTGGCTGATGTAGTGACGTCCAGTGCCATGCGACTGCTGATGTAGCAATGGTCAGTAACATGACAGGAGGTATGGCTGCTTCACCCGCAGGAGTAATATGACGAGCAACAGGCAGTGCCATGTATCCCTGTGAAAGGTTGCCACCCTTCAAGAGGCAAAAGGGTACGCCTGCAACACAATATTCATGAACTATAGGAGGTATAATAATTGAAATGAAAGCTGCCTGTGGCTAAACATGTCTATCCCAAGATAGAAGAAAGGAAATACTGAAAAAGGCGGACTGGATGGACCAAGTGGTCTTGTTCTGCTGACAATCTTTTATACAACCTCCATAAAAGATTGTTATAGAAAGATATGGGTGCTGTAGTAATCTCATTTTAACCCTAGAGGGCGCTGGAGAGAGAGGCACTATTATTAACAGTGTAGGAGGCGCAGAGCCTCTAAAGGCCAGCAGGGGGCGCATGAACTGTTCCGAGAGGGCTGCAGAGAGAACTGTAGCCCGCATGGGAGAAAGACAGAGACAGCAGCGCCAATAGCAGACAGCAGATAAGGCGCGCTGCTCCGCTATTGGTTGCTGTGAAGAAAACACACCCCCTAGAAGAGAGGCCTTGTAAGGCCATAAAGCCGGGGGCTGATGGAAGATGTGACCGGCGCTGCGGCGCGGTCGCGAGGAGAGCTCCAGGAACGCGGCTCTTAGTATGCAGGGGCCCTGGAGCACAGTATGACCCGACCGGACTGTCCACAGTGTCAGAGCCCTGCCCCCACCTCCAATGTTGCCTGCCGCCCGGAAGACCTGTTGGCGGCGGCGGGCGGGTTGTTAGTGGTGCTAGTGTTGTTGCTGGTGTGTTACTTGCGGGGGGTGTCTGGCGGGCAGCACACGGCTACATGTGTCTGTAAGGAGAACCCAGTGCCATGTGACTTATCAGGCGAGGGAGAAGAGGAGAAGGGCTACAGCTATGCCCGGTTTTTACGTAAGCCCTTAGGGGGAATAAAGAGGAGGGTGATCCCGGGGTGAGAGGAGGGTGAACCCGGGGAGGATGGGAGGAGTGAGATCCCGCGGGATATGGAGGTGACATGGCGGGAAGGCGTGGGGGCAAGCCCTAGGGGGGATAACAGCAGTTCCCAGGGAAGGAGGGAAATACTCACCTAGTACCATATACTCACCCTCTTGCTCCTCTCCAACTCCCCGGTAAGACCAGCAGGGTCACCCCTTCAGCGTTCCACTCACCTGGAGGGGTTTGCTGGTATGGGGGGAGCACTTCCAGCAGTCTGGGTGAACCTTGGGCTGGTGGGACTTAGGAGCCCGCTCCAGACTCATGATACCACTTTTCTTCATGGAGCTAGGGGTACTGGCAGCGCTCTGCTGCTCACCCTGCTTGTTGGGGAAACAGGGAGACATGCTTGTCTATGTTATCCCACCTAAAAGGGAGAAAAAAGTAAAATAACTAACTAAAATAATAAAAGGCAGAAAGCTGCAGTAACTGCAGGAGTGTCTGCCTCCTACGGACACTAAGCTAAAACTGATTAGCTCAGTGCCTGCAGCCGGGGTATAGCCTGGTGGGAGGAGCCAACACTTTTTTCTTTGCTTTGTGTCGCCTCCTAGTGTCACCAGCCTATACCCACTGTGTCTGTGTCCCCCAATGATACGAGCGAGAAAGTAAAAATTAGCATTTTCTTTCCAGAGATTCCAATGTAATCCTATGTGTTTTTTACAACACCAATTACCGTTACTGATCCACCAATGCCGGCAATTGCTGATGCTGGACCCTCTTTGGGGGTTCAGTTGCAATTACTCTAAAATGTCAGCTATCAGCTGAAAGTTTAGTTGCAGCTACCGGTCACTGTCTGTGTAAACAGTGAACATCTGAAGCAGGTCAGTACATTTACTGACTTTTGAGGGAAGGGGTTAAATGTTGCTACGATGGTACACATGAAGAGAGGAATTTATCAAGATCAGTATACCTGTATGCCAGTCTTAAATAAAGCCCTGCCCCCATTCAATCGGCAAGATTTATTAATAATGTGTTTACACAGACAGATTTATCTGACAGATTTTTGAAGCCAAAGCCACGAACAGACTATAAACAGAAGACAGGAATTTCTCCTCTTTTCAAATTCATTCCTGGCTTTGGCTTCAAATATCTGTCAGATAAAATTGTCAGTGCAAACACAGCATAAGAGGAGCATAGCCCACAGCAGCCGCAGAAATCTACACCTGCTCAGCCTTGTCATGCCCATGAGGAGAGCAAGGCTTATGTCAGAGAAAGGGTGCAGAATTTTATTCACACCATAAGGTTTGTGAAAAAATCTGCACCTTTTCCTTGGTGTATACCAGAGCGCTCAATGATCAATCTCCCTGAAATGTTCAACATACATATAATGTGGCATTAAATTATGTGTAATATGATGTTTTATATTCCATTTACATCTGATATTCCTTGTAGATAAGCCCTTGCTGGTGACGCATCACTGCAAATTTTCTCTTGTATTCTTCTAGCGTTTCCTCCAATTTCACATTAGACTTTTCTTTAGACTCTACTTCCTGGAATGAAATACAAAAGATGTATCAAGATGTTAACTCAAAAGTAACTTAGTAGCGTGCACAGATATTGACTACTGTAAAAGTACCATCTATGGTATTTATTATGTAATATCTTCCCTGATGGTGCATAACAGTCTGTAAAGCATATTAAAAAAATCATGCTGTTTTGGGCTTCTTTCCCACTTTGCTAAAGGTTAACCATTATAAAACTAAAAGTTCATGTTACCATTTCATATACAGTACTTACTGTGTGTGAATGGAAACACTCAGCGATTACATATAGCAGGCAAAAACCAAATTACATTGCACTTCTCTGCCTCTTTAGTCTAGAAACAGTTATTGCTCTGAATGAGTTGTGTAACCATAGGTGAACCCTGTGAATAACCTCTATTCTTGGAAATATTTGATACATGCATTTTTTTAAATACATGGGTGAAAAGCTGTGTGTAAATGCATAACCAATGGATCACTCACAGGACAATTAGCTGTAAGGTGGTTGCTCACACTCAGATTACTCTCCCCTGTCCTCAGTGTGCGCTTCTTCAACCTTTTTTCCTCCTTTAGGGTGGGTTCACACTGAGGAACTCTCTCGGATAAATTCTGCCGAATTCCATCGCTAGAACGCGCTCACATGAGTCAGACGGCCGTGAGTGCATACAGGCAACGGAAATCGGCGGAATTTTTCTGTGAGAATTCCTCAGTGTGAACCCACCCTAACGTGAAAGGAGCTGCAGTGTAATCTAAGCCCAGAGATACTAGAAAGCAGGACCAGGATTGCAGGACCAGCAAACTAGTTCTGCTTTCTCTCCTGTTGTGCAGTAACGCCTTTTATCATGTAAAATGGGCCAGAGATCAGCTGACGGACAAGCAAAAACTCAGTTTTTTTTTTTTGTGAAGACATCTAAATTATCACTATTGGCAACACATTGCCTTGTGTAAACAGGGGATTTGCGGCTGACAGCGATAAATTTGAGCAATTTAGAGCAAATCTGTAACACTAAACACCACCCCTGAATCCCCAGTACCGTTAGCTTTTCTCAATGCATGCCTGGTCCCAGGCTTCCCTTATTCAGGTTAAAAAAATATATATTTTATTCCGACGGTGCAGTGTCAAAAGGGTGGGGCCTAGATCATCTTTGCCCTAGGCCTGCAGCGCCTCTCTCCCCACCTTTCTTTTTTGTTGACATACCCCTTGGTTGGATAGTCATCTTTAAAAGGCCTAGGCCCAGCCCTTTGACAGCACTGCCAGAATAAAAGAAGGTATGTTTTGAGAAAAGCTAACAAACGGTACCAGGGGTTCGGAGGGGGTATTCGGCCATACACATTTGCTTTAATCCAGCTATCGTTTTGAATGAGCCTTGTGGTGGCTCAGCAAAGGAGTGCCTATCAGTTAGATTGACACTCATTGCTTGCCCCTTATTGCTGTCCTGCGCTCAACTAACATACTTTTTTTTTTTTTTTTACTTTATGGGCAGATTACACCATCTGAAGAACAACATACGCATCTCCTGCATAAATATTATTCAACTTTATTATAACATGCATCACTTTGTATCGTATGCTAACTTGTGTTATTGGACATATTGAATGGGCTATGCAGTCACATGGGAGCAGTGTGAATCCTGCCCTCGAATCAAGAAGCATAAAGTAGCAAGATTGGGGTGGGGGCTACAGGAGTAAAGTGCCTATTTCACAGGCCGACGGAGAAGAGCAAACGAGCGCTGCCAGCTCTCATTTGTTCCTCATTCCCCGCTCATTGCAGTCGCTATTTTCCACGACTGAAGCGAACGGGTGAGTCCAGAGGGGGCCGCAGGGAGCTGCCCGGTGATCGCTAGATCGTCCGGGCAGCCTATAGCATACAGCAGTGGTCTGCTGCCGCCGCTCCTATGCCACGGGGTAACGGCAGCAGATCGTTGCTGTATGAGTCGTTTGTATCTCAACATGTTGAAAAACAAACGTCTGCAACGATCAGCCGACATGAATGATGTCGGCTGATTGCTGCCTTCTATTCCACGGGGCGATTATCGGCCTAGTACCGACGATAATCTTTCCGTGGATTAGGGCCTTAAACCAAGTAGAGTGAGTAAATCTACCATAAGTGCTCATGCAAGTGCTGGAAATTTGTAGGATGTGTTTATATGGTCACTTTTAAAATTAATCACAATCATTAGACAACTACTTTAGGCTGATATGAGATTAGCCTAATATGGCTGCATGTATGCATCCGCATTATGGCTACATATCCTAACCCAACTTTGGCTCTAATGACTTTAGCTGAAAGCATTACAGATTCCTAAGATGTATTTATGTATTATGCACATTTAGGCTGGGTTCACACTATGTATATTTGAGGCTGTATTTGTGAGGCTGTATAGCAACCAAAACCAGGAGTGGATTGAAAACACAGAAAGGCTCTGTTCACATAATGTTGTAATTGAGTGGATGGCCGCCATTTAATGGCAAATATTTGCTGTTATTTTAAAACAACGGCTGTGGTATTGAAATAATGGCCGTTATTTACTGTTATATGGCGGCCATCCACTCAATTTCAACATTGTGTGAACAGATCCTTTCTGTGTTTTCAATCCACTCCTGGTTTTGGTTGCTATGAGGACCTGACATGAGGACCAAATACAGCCTGAAATATACATAGTGTGAACCCAGCCCTAAAATGTATGTATCACACACATTTAAAACATAGAAAGTAGAGAGGACAGCACTCCAACAGTGGGGTGGTGCACAAGGTGGAAAGGTCCAGCAACAGGTATATAGAAGTAGTAGACTAAGCTGATGAAGGCCATGTTTGGCCGAAACGTGTACTGCCTGTAATATTGATGCTTACTGCACTTCAATAAATTAGCAAATCCATTGGTGAGTGCCGGGCTCTTCTATACACATTTAAAACAGACCTAAAGCTCACAAATATTACCAATATGATCTTTCAACACATATCAACAATATGTCAGCAGAACATTTTTCCTTAAAAAAAGAAAAAAAAGTTACTAGACCTGAAATATACCCTTAATATTGACATACATGTGTACAGCTATTCTATATCATGAAAAATGTAAGTAGAAAGCTATCAATCAGGGGTGAGTGGTTGTGCTAGAGACAGATTCCTTTAAAAAGACAATGATAAGGCAGGTTTAGTTACAGTTTTAGAATACCTGCAGAAGATGTAAGAGATACTCGTTCAAAGAATTGATAAGATTGGTGCTGGATAAAGACATTCCTTCTGGAAGGTTTATAGCTTTAAACACAATGTTTGCCCCTTCTGACTGACGAAGAAGAATGGCTTCATTTTCAAGGTGTGAAATCTGGGAAAGAATATGAAACATTACAGCCAAAAAAACACATCTTTTTGGAAAACAAAATTCTCTAGCCAGGTTGTAAGCTATACAAGTTCTGAAAAGTGAGTGGTGGTGTCATATTGTAAAGTATGTTTAAGTGTACCAATCATTATACAAAACTTTTGACTTGTCACATGTGTCTGGTCACATACCACAAAGCCAGGAGAGAAATGTGTTGATCGGTCACCATGTAAACATTTGAACCACAACCGATCCAAATTTCTGACATGTCTCTGTGACATCAAAAGTAAAGAAGAGTTCAACAGCATCTGTGAATTGTGACAACAAAACTTTGCATCAACAAGCATAGAAGCAGCAGAGTTTCAACCATGGTATCAGATACCTGGACGAGGTACATGGGGCAGTGTGGCTTGATCAATTCATATACAGAATTCTGATGTTTCTTATGCAGCCGAGAGGTACTAGTATAAGCCATAGGTGTGAGGTGCAGCACTCTTTTTCTTCCCTGAACCGTATTTCAACCATGAATGGTCTTTGTCAAACGCTTGACAAAGACCTTTCACGGTTAAAATATTGCTGCTTCTATGCTTGCTGATGCATTAATAGTTTGACACTTTTTTCACATTCCACGGAAGCTGTTGTATTCCTTTTAATTTGATGCTCTGATACCAGTTTTTGGGATTATTAATCAACCAACATGCATCCTTCCAGACTTACTTCAGACTTCTCGCTAAGGTGCTGTTGGAATCTACTTTGTTTTATTAGGTCTCTGAGACATATTGAATGTTTTGTATGATGGCAGGTATGCACAGGGGAACCGAGGATGAAGGTATGTCTCCTACCTTCCTCCTCAGTGCAGTTCCTGTGCTGTTTGTAGTGTAATCCTGTGTCCAGTAAGGCTGTCTGGAGCATAAAGAATTAATGGAGGGCTGGCTGCAGATCGTTTTCTCCTATCCCAATAATAGGAGATAACAAGCCCAGATAGGGATACCCCTTTAAAGTAATACAAATATTAAATACACAGAAAAGACTATTTTAGACTACAAATAATATATTCTTGAGATCCTTTACATGTGAGCTTTTAATATGTCAGGCTGCAAAACAGCTCTGCTCCAGAAGGTTAAAAAGATGGATAATTAAAAAAAAAAAAAAGGGTTTTCTGCTTACTTGCATTGAATGTAAGGGTGGGTTCCCATTGGCACTTGTACAAATCTGTTAAACTAGCTACAACACAGAATGTTGTGAAACAACACAGAAAACAACACAGAAAAATAAAACATGACGGACTCCACTTGGGTACCATAAGAAAGACCCAACTGTCCCATTAAACAAAACAAGCGTAACTTAAAGCGTAACTGTCATTTCAGGGTCATTTTTCTGAAAACATTAAATATCAACAGTACACGCGATTTTAAGGAACTCTGTAATAGGTTTTATGTACTAAAAGAGTTTCCTTCTGTACTGAAAAAGCAATTTCCCATCCTCCCCCCTCACACCAAATGAAGCAGGATTTCTGTCTCCATTATGTGGCTATGGAGAGGGGAGGGGCTGTTAGGAGTGACTGAGCACGGAGCAGTCCTGCACAACACCCTGCAATCTTCTCTCAGTAAGTTCATAGATAAGCACTAACCTTTCTGACACCTGAATTTATCGTTTTAGGTGGCCAGACAGTCTACAAACAGCTGACCTTCATGTCACCTCTTCCTGCTCCCTCATCTCCCACGGCCCCTCCCCCCTCCATAAGAATAGAATGGAGAGAGCAGAGCCCGTCTTCACTGGCTTCTCTGTAATAAAGACGTGTTTGCCTGATAATGCACAGATAAGAAGTCAGGGGGGGGAGGCAGGAAGATTGCTTCTTGAGTACAGAAAGAGGCTTTTTTGGCTGATGAAACCTATTACAGAGTTTCTTAAAATCGCTTATACTACTGATTTCTGCAATAAAAAAAAACATGACAGTTACTCTTTAAGAGTTCTGTGTACACATGCACATACCTTCTCATTAGCCTTAGCCAATAAATTTGAAAGATTTGCAGCTTCTTTCCTTGATCCTTTCAGCTCTTGCCTTAACTCATCGTTTCTACCAGTGAGTTGATCGACTTGGGCTTTCAGATGTAAGCTGGAATCAAATATACCACTGCTATTCTTTGTCTCAAAAACCTAAAATGAATTAATACAATTTCAATAATCAGTATTCACTAATCAGCTTCTATGTATAAAAATGATACTCTTCTAAGAGGAAAGTCTTCACACAACCTTTTACAATTCTATAAGATGTACTCATTTTCAGCCAAGTTGTCCATCTGGTGCCACCAAAACAATGCAACACCAGTGTAAATTATCTTTCCCAAACTATACAAGCACTGTATTTAGGCTGACACTACACTGCAGTTTTTTTGTAGTACTAATTATACATTTCAACCACCATCATACTACAGCCAAACTTTATAGCAATACATTGGGTTGCATGCAATCTTGTGACCTACAAGTTCACAATGAGTGATTATAATGTTATTCTGAAAATGATCTGATATTGAATTTATATTATGAATGTCCTAAAAACAAAACACACATGCATACGATAGATAGATAGATAGATAGATAGATAGATAGATAGATAGATAGATAGATAGATAGGATTATTTTTACTGTTCATTGCTGTAGATACATTACCAGAATGAGAAGTATCATCTTCCCATCATTAGAGGCTGGGCAAATTAAAGAGTCTCTCTGAGTACATTTAAAGGGGTTGGCCACTTTATAGTAAAATATGTCAGAATACAGTATCAGTAAGTGTACTCACTGTTTATACTGACAGCAGCTCCCTGTGTACCTCATAGAGCTAAAATCAGACTCCCCTCCTCCAGGCAGGGCTGCCCTGCTCTGTTTTGTTTCTGTCCATAAAATGGCCGACATGGAGGAGCATGTGACCATGCCCTGTCCCCTGTGTCCTCCATAGACATATACAGGCTCAGTGGTGGACAATGGGGGCGAGGCATGGTCACATGCTCCCATGTCAGCAATCTTATGGACCAAAACACCACAGAGCAGAACAGCATAGCCTGGAAGAGGAGAGTCTGATTTTAGCTCTGAGGTGCACAGGGAGCTGCTGTCAGTAAGTGCAGTGAGCACTCCTACTAATACTGTACACTGAACTATTTAACTATAAAGTGGCCAACCCCTTTAAACATACAGCCTGCTAGGTTTCTAGAATAACAAAATACAACTATACTCACATGTCTTCTGCTTCGAGTCCAGCACCACCACTTCGAGTCCTTAGAGACAGTCTGTAGTGTGTGCAGAATGACATCAGAGTAAAGAATGGTTTAAAGGGCAGTATACGGAACTAGTGGTGAGGACTGGAGCGGTCTCACTGGACTTAGCAAGCCCAGGACAGTTAAGTAAAATGTATTTTGTTATTTTAGAACCATAACAGGACGAAAATTTGTCTTCATTTATCTTGGACAACAACCACCCCTTTATTTAAAGAGAATCTGTCACTAGGTTAAAGGGGTAGTGCGGCGGTAAACAATTATTCACAGAATAACACACATTACAAAGTTATAAAACTTTGTAATGTATGTTATGTCTGTGAATGGCCCCCTTCCCCGTGTCCCACCACCCCCACCCGTGTACCCGGAAGTGTGGTGCGCTATACATACCTGTCACGTGCCGACTCGTCTCCGATCTTCAGTCTGCGATGTCGTCTTCGGACGGCCCGGCCGAATCCCTCTGAGCGTCCTGAGTGCCGGCCGCCCTCTGCCGCATCATTGGCTGCTCAGCCGCAATTGGCTGAGCATAACTGTGCTCAGCCAATCGCGGCTGAACATCTGATGACGCTTAAGAGGGCGGGCAGCACTCAGGGCGCTCGGAGGGATTCGGCCGGGCCATCCGAAGACGACATCGCAGACTGAAGATCGGAGACGAGTCGGCACGTGACAGGTATGTATAGCGCACCACACTTCGGGGTACACGGGTGGGGGTGGTGGGACACGGGGAAGGGGGCCATTCACAGACATAACATACATTACAAAGTTTTATAACTTTGTAATGTGTGTTATTCTGTGAATAATTGTTTAGCGCCGCACTACCCCTTTAAGTAGGATAACCTAGTGACAGAGACAATAAGCAGAATGATGTAAAGACTTCTATGCTTTGTGTCCTCAATATAAGTGAGGATATCTTCAGAATTGCTGCACAGCACAGAAAACCAGTCCTCCCTAATAGATGCACACAGATATCCACATGGTACCACCGCCTATGTCCACCGGATGTGGATTGACAGCTTTCTGCCTATACTTTGTACTGGCTGACAGCCATCAATCAGCACCTGATGAGTGATAGGAGTGACGCGGCCAAGCGCTCACTCTACTGGATATCAGGAGAACATCTGCACAAAACAATGTAGGTGATACATCATTCTGTTCAGTATCTCTATCACCAGATTATGCAGACCTCAGATAGGGCACCATAAACCTAGTGACAGATTCCCTTAAAGGGGTTGTCCGGCGCTAAAAAATTATTCACAGAATAACACACATTACAAAGTTATACAAGTTTGTAATGTATGTTATGTCTGTGAATGGCCCCCTTCCCCGTGTCCCACCACCCCCACCCATGTACCAGGAAGTGTGGTGCGCTATACATACCTGTCACGTGCCGACCACGGTCTCCGATCCTCAGCAGTGACGTCTTCTTCGGGAGGCCGGCGGATCTTCCCGAGTGCCGGCCGCCCTCTGCAGCGTCATCCGAAGCTCAGCCGCGATTGGCTGAGCATAACTGTGCTCAGCCAATCGCGGCTGAGCGGCTGATGACGCGGCCACGTCATCTGCTGCTCAGCTGCGATTGGCTGAGCAGTTATGCTCAGCCAATCGCGGCTGAGCTTCGGATGACGCTGCAGAGGGCGGCCGGCACTCGGGAAGATCCGCCGGCCGCCCGAAGAAGACGTCACTGCTGAGGATCGGAGACCGTGGTCGGCACGTCACAGGTGAGTATAGCGCACCACACTTCCGGGTACACGGGTGGGGGTGGTGGGACACGGGGAAGGGGGCCATTCACAGACATAACATACATTACAAACTTGCATAACTTTGTAATGTGTGTTATTCTGTGAATAATTTTTTAGCGCCGGACAACCCCTTTAAATAACACGGTTATTGTGCTGCTGGATACTATGTAATGCAAGGAATTGCAACACTATAAACAAATACATTATGCTCTGCAGACATCTTCCTAGTAAGTCTCTAGAGGAGGGGGTAATACTCTATCAATTCCTTCCCCTTTACAGGAGTCTCACTTAGTTTAAGAGCCATACAGTACATACAACTTACTATACTGAAATCGAAAGGATGTATTGGTCTCCAGGGGCGCTAACAGGGGCAAAAAACGCACTGAATAAAAAGACCTTAAAATAAATGAGGCAGTTGCTGTGTGAATTTTGATGCTGATTTTGGTGTAATGTGTCATGTTCCTCTCCAGGCATTCCTTTTTTTCCAAGCTCCCACTGCTTTGAGTAGGCAAAGATGCTCCATCAATGTAAAACATTCACGCCTCCTGACTGTATAATCACCCTATCACCTGATATTCACTTCCATAACAAAATTAAGTTCTAAGTTCTGACTACTTACTACTAATTTTCAAAGACACTATAAACCCACATATCCCAAGAATGGGAGGGTGTACTAAGAAACTATAAAATGGCGTGTAATAAAGACACCCTAAGCTATTTTATGATAGTAACATCTCATTTTGGGGTGATTGACTACAGGTCTTCTATAAAAGGAATAATAAAACTAAAATACAACACATGACAAAAAAATTTTAAAGAGATGGGGTTGGGGGGGCGTGTCTAGCCATGCTGGGAGCCGGACGCATGTGAGAGGAGCTCCGCTCAGGACCGCAGTTTTTGAGGGGAAAACACCCGGTTCTTATGGGGCTGAGGAAGAACAGGAGGTCCGGCAAAGCTCCTGCACCACCCAGACCACAGGGGACCCCGATATTTAACTATTTCGCCCCGCTGTCGGGACTCCCGGAGGAGAGAGGAGACCAGCGCTGCCCGCCGGCGCCATCTTCCCTTCCACTGCCGCAGCGTGTCACGCGGCGAACCCGCCAGGCGTCAGCACAGTCAGCGGAGCAGGCCTGTGGGGGAGGTGCGGTGATCCCGGTGCAGCGAGGGGACCGCCGTGACGCTTACCGGGACCAGCGGCCGGACGGAGGTGAGGGGGCGTCACTTGTTGCAGAGGAGGAGTGCCGCCCGGTGTCCGGAGCGTATCCGGGAGAGGCCGCGGGAGTCGGAGCGGAGGTGCGGGACGGACTCGGGGACCCGGTATCCCCTTCCCCCGGCAGTGGAAGGGACTGCCCGAAGCGGAGGGCGCTGCTGAGGGGTGAGGAGCCGGCGGGAGGCGCCATCTTGGTGTGTGGTGCCACGTGTGTGGGGCCTGCTGCAGCTCCACAAGCAGGCATTCTGAGGCAGTACTGCGGTTCTGGGCCTGCTTCTGGTGACCCTCCGCATCTGATATTGGGGGACAATATAGTGCCGGCGGCTACTCTCCCTCGGGATCACGTGGTCACCTCCTGCTCCCGGTCACCCACGCAATTGCTTGCGGCTAAGACAGTGCCGCCATCTCCATCGCCACATATGGCCACAAGGCCTGATATCTCCTCTTTGTCTTCTACACCTGCGCTATCACCCCTGCTTTATTCACAACCTGACTGTGCCCCTACTATGTCGCATGCTGTAGCGTCTTCTGCTGCTCCTCCACCTGGGGGGCCCCTGCCTCAGGCTGCTGCGGCCACCATCTTGCAGGGTCACCCGGAGCTGCAGGCTCTCCTTGCCTTTCTCCCAACTAAGGCAGATCTGGAGCTGTTGTCCTCTGATCTCAAAGCCGCGTGGCGGCAGGACTTAGGGGTGGTGCAAACTGATATTGCTTCCCTACAATCTAAGGTGTTGGACTTGGAGGCATTTAAAACTTCTATGCAACAGACGATGTCGCAAGTACAAGACACCCTTTCCTCCCATACGCTGCAGCAGCAGAACCTGTCATCTCACCTGGATGATCTAGAAAATAGGAATAGGAGGAACAATATTAGAATCCGGGGCCTACCAGAGGCGACACGCACGCCTGACCTCATTCCTACTTTGATGGATATCTTCAATTCTTTGCTTGGAAGACCTCCTCAATCTCATATCGAAATAGATCGAGCCCACCGGGCCCTGCGCCCACAAAGCCCGGATCCGACTAAGCCAAGAGATGTGATCTGCAGGGTGCATTACTATGCTATTAAAGAGAGCATCATGCTGAAGGCTAGGTCCATGTCAGAGATTGACTTTGATGGTGCAAAATTGAAGCTGTTCCCGGATCTGTCCAGGCGGACCCTGCGGCTTCGTGCCTCTCTGAAGCCACTGCTGGGAATGCTGCAATCTAGAAACATCCCCTACCGCTGGGGGTTTCCCTTTGCCCTCATTGTTACCCAGGCGGGTAAGACTGTGACTCTCCGGCATGCCCCTGATTTGCCTGCCTTCCTACGAGCATTGGACTTACCCGGGATCGAATTGCCAGATTGGGAGGCCATACTGAGCGACCCCTATGCACTGCCTGCTGCTGCTGGTGGCCCCTCGGGAAGCCGATCCTGTATGTCTCCGAGACAGCAACGACCTCGACGACGTCCCAGACAGGATTCCAGATCTGATTCCGAGCACTGAGCTGTCACCCGCAGGGTTGGGTGAAATGATTTCTAGGCATTCGGCCTAGCCTCCTAAGGCCTGTCTCTGGTTGCATAAGATGTGTTTATCACTATGCCCCGTATATAATTGCAGTTTACTATTGTTTCTTAGTTTTCCCCTCCATATTCTGTTTTAGAAGATTGCTAAGATAGAAGGTCCGATTAGCGGATCCCCCTACTGTTGGTCCTATTACTGTTCATATGTTACCTTACCCCCCAATAGGTAATGGTTGTTTGTCCACCATTGGTTTCTTGCAATCATGGATTGCTCTACTAGTTGGATTGCCGCCTCTATCATGGCGATGCTGTTTTTGTTTCTCTTTCTCTCTCTTTACTTTTGATTTTTATTTTTTCCTTGCTCTACTTACTCTTCTTGCCGGTGTGGTCTTTCCTGTACGTTCGGACGCCCTCCTCTTGTGCGTGAGGTACTGTGATGGCGTCACTTAAAATATCGTCCCTGAACGTTCAGGGATTTAATAAGCCCGAGAAGAGATCCCAAATCCTGTACACCATGCACAAGCTGAGGACTCAGATATTGTGCCTACAAGAAACTCATTTTTTGAAAGACAAAATTCCTAATTTTCGTAATAGATACTATCCCACTTGGTATCATAGCAGTAATGCCGTAGCGAAAACAAAGGGGGTTGCGATCCTATTTCACAAGTCCCTGCGTTGTGAGGTGTTGGACACGTGTGTTGACGCGGAAGCCCGGTATCTATTTGTTCGTTGTACTATCAGGGGCCAGCTGTTTACTGTGGCCACAGTATACCTCCCCAACCAGGGTCAACACACGTGTCTAGCTAAAATCATTGACGAACTCACGATCTTCGCCCAAGGCCATATTATTCTCTGTGGCAACTTTAATGTTGCATTAAATCCTCTGTTAGATACATCCTCTGGGCGCTCCTCTCTGTCCTATAATAAATTGCACAAAATTCGCAGGGCCCTTCATTCTATGCAGTTATCTGATGCTTGGCGTCTCCTGCACCCGGGGGATCGTGATTATTCATTTTACTCGCATGTGCATAATGTATATAGTCGCTTAGATTATGTGTTCACCAGTCATCACATCCTCCCACGTGTCGTGTCAGCGTCTATTGGGAATATAGTGTATTCGGACCATGCTCCAGTTCACTGTGTCCTGGCCTTTCCCGCTGATGCTCCCCGTGCTTTTACTTGGCGGCTTAATGAGTCGTTATTGCATGATGTTGCCTGCCTGGCTGAGCTTAAATCCTCTGTACACCACTTTAACGCTGACCATGCTGCTGACGCTTGTACCCCTCAAATACAGTGGGAGGCGTTGAAGTGTGTGCTGAGGGGAGTTTTGATCAAGCATGGGGCAAGGCTGAAAAGGGATGCAGCATCTAAGCTGAAAAGGCTCCTTACTGAGTTACATGACTTGGAGCTCAGGCATAAAAATTCCCTGGACGAGGACACTCACCGGGCTCTTGTGAGGACGAGGCAAGACATACGAACCCTGCTAGACCGCAAACAGAACAGATTCCGTCAGGTCTGCTCTAGTATGTTTTATGAGTGGGGTAATAAGTCTGGGCGGATGCTGGCGAGAGCCCTGCGTGATAAGAGGGCGGCTATGCATATTGCCTCTGTGAAACGCTCTAATGGGGAAATAACGCATGTGACGTCTGATATCTTGGCCGCATTTAGGGAATATTATATGGGTTTATATTCTCTCCCTAAGTCTCCGAACGCCACAGTGGACTCTGCTGATATGTTTCTTCGGCAGACTGCGCTCCCGCGCCTGCCCTCTGAGGTCTTAGAGGACCTGGAGCGTCCTTTTACAATGGAGGAGCTGAACGCTGCAATCGGTGGCCTGCCGACTGGGAAGAGTCCGGGCCCTGATGGGTACACGGAAAAATTTTATAAAACCCTCCAGGCGGAATTATCCCCCAAATTGCTTGAGGTCTTTAACGTAATCTCGGTAGATTCTCCCCTCCCTTCCACATTCCACTTAGCATATATTACTGTAATTCCCAAGGAGGGAAAGGATCCTAATCTGTGCCCTAGCTATCGTCCGATCTCTCTGCTTAACACGGACGCCAAGTTGTTTGCAAAGCTGATGGCGCTGAGATTGGCGCCGCATCTGGGAGCCCTAGTCCATCCCGATCAGGTTGGGTTTGTCCCCTTGCGGGAAGCCAGGGATAACACCCTGAAGACTTTCTCAATTATTAATCATGTTCAGACCCATAACATCCCGGCGGTTTTGCTATCTTTAGATGCTGAAAAGGCTTTTGATCGGGTGGACTGGGGCTTCTTGCGTGGGGTCCTGTCTGGTGTTGGTCTTGGCCCTTCTATGCTTTCGCGTATAATGGCCTTGTATGCTTGTCCTAGGGCACAGATTAGGATCAATGGCTCTCTTTCTGACCCTTTCCGTATTAACAATGGGACCCGACAGGGGTGCCCTTTGTCCCCGCTAATATACATCTTAGTGATGGAGCATCTCATGCAGGCTATAAGGGCCAATGGGGATATTAAAGGGGTTCGCATTGGCTCCCACCACCTTAAATGCTCGGCATTTGCCGACGACTTGCTCCTGTATCTCACGGAACCGTCTTCTTCTCTTCCCGCTCTGATGGACACTTTGCAGCGTTTCAGTGACCTCAGTAACTATAAGATCAATCTGACCAAAAGTGTGGCCCTTAATCTAAATGTCCATAGACGTGACTTACAAGTCATGCAGGCCACTTTTCCCTTCTCCTGGACGGATAAGGCTTTTAGGTACCTGGGAGTCCATGTACCCGCGGCCTTATCTCAGACGTTCTCGCTCAATTTTGCACCCCTGTTGGAGCGTTTCAAGGGTGATCTTACTAAGTGGGACAGGAAGGAATTTTCGTGGATTGGGCGGATAAACATACTTAAAATGAACCTGCTTCCCCGCTTGCTTTATTTGTTTCAGACAATCCCTGCCGCCGTCCCTAGGAAATTCTTTGCTGACCTCACTAGGCTTTTCTCGAGATTTGTCTGGAAATCCACACGACCTCGGATTGCTAGATCGACTCTGATTAGGCCTAAAGCTGCCGGTGGACTGGCTCTCCCAGCCCCCTTCCTATATTATTTAGCGGCAGTGGCAACCAGAGTTTTGGACTGGTTCCATAATTGTTCAACGAAGCTGTGGGTGGCGGTGGAGTCGGAGGTGGCTGATACGCCGCTTTCGTCCATTTTGTGGATGTTGCCGTCCAGATGGCCACGTATACGAGTGGCTTCCCTGCCCTTTGTTTCCTCCACCACGATCTCTGCCTTCCACACACAGTTTCGAAAGGTTCCATTATTTGTGGCTGGAGGGCCGTTAACCCCACTCACACATAATCCGGACTTCTTACCGGGAAGGGCTTCTTCCACCTTTTTGGGCTCTGGCACTGTGGGGACTCTCCATATCCGACACTTCCTGACGGCCTCCTCGCTGAAACGGTATGAGGATATAGTCTCGGAGAGTAATAGATCTAATGCGATGTTATTACAATATAACCAGCTGTTACATTACTACACCACCAATAAGACCCTCCTGGAGTTTCACAGGCCTTTGTCTCCCTTTGAGGATCTATGTGTGGTGGGTGCCTTCCCCGGACGCGCAGTGTCATTAATTTATGCCCTCTTACTCTCTTCCTCTAGTCTTGCACCTCCGGCTTTTCAAGGGGGCTGGGAACGGGAACTTGCATGTGTGATAGGCCCATCTGACTGGGGGAAAATCTACCACTTCTGCCACAAGTCAACGATCTCCGTCAGATACCAGGAAACTAATTACAAGATATTATCCAGGTGGTATAGAGTGCCGGCGTTCTTGCACGCAGTATACCCCAGTGTTCCTGATACCTGCTGGAGATGCGAATCGGCACAGGGGTCTATGCTCCATATTTGGTGGGAGTGCGCTAGACTCCAGTCATTCTGGGCACAGGTGACTGACTTGATAAAAGTGATCACCTCTGTCCAGCTGCCTTTGGATCCTTGGGTCCTACTGCTGTTGAGGTTGCCGGGGACTCTAAAGGGTCAGAGGAAATCGCTGGTCAGGTTTCTTCTGACAGCGGCACATGCAGTCATTCCACGACACTGGAGGAACACTGTGGTACCTACGGTGCTGGAATGGTTGACGGAGGTGATGGTGATTCACCGGATGGAGGAATTAAGATCAGAGCTGCTAGCTAGCTCTAGGGATACCACAGTGCTGTGGATGCCTTGGTCGACCTTTGTTGACTCTCCTGAGTACTGTAGGTATGGGGGCTCATCCCGGCTGTGATGTGGGTTTCTTGGGAGTTTTGGGTTCTCTAGGGGGCTTGGACGGACCACACTGGCAATCTCCTTCTCTCTTCTGTTTCTGTTTGTTTTGTTCTCCCTCTTTGCTGCGTATAAGCTATTTCCTATGTTTTCCCTTTCTTTTTTTTTTCTTTTGTTGTTGTTGTTTCAGTTCGCACTGATGTGATAATATACTGTTTAGCAGGTCCTGTCTGGCGGCGCCTGTCCGCAATGCCTCTTTTTGGACCTTATTTTTGGGGTATTTTGTTCTACTACTTTTATTATTGTCTAGATAAATGATGGTGAGCTCCAACTGCTGTACGATAGCGCTCAGGTTACGTTTGTACTTTCCTGCTTGTTATGTGGATTATGTCTTATGTGAAAATCTCCATTTGTGTGCACTCCTTTTCTCAATAAAAGCCGTTGAATAAAAAAAAGAGATGGGGTTTCCTAGAACTCATTCTCAAAGGACACATAATATAGCTGAATATATTTTAGGCCAAGACAGAGTATGACTCAATACAAATGCTTTCTACAAAAATAGAAAACAAATAAAAAGGGAGAAAATTATTTTCTATTAAACTTCCTGTGTGGTAAAATTCGTCTTGGTGAGAAACTGAACTTGCAGCTTATTACTTGCTTTATTTCCTCCTTTTATTAAATTTCCACTTTGTGCTTAACATGCCAGACAATTTAGTTTTCTAAATATTTTTTAATCTTAAGCCATGGATAAAAACCAGACACCACAGTAAACAATTTACATAAAACAGCACATACACTACAAAAGGTTAGAGATATTTCACTTGCGGCAGAAATGTCTGCAAAATATAAAAAGTTTGTGCTACAGTGATATTATGGAATACGATGAAAGTAGGACACTTAAGAAGAAGCATGCCATGGCAAATTCTTCATCTCAAACTATTTATTGAAAACAAAAGCAAATTACTGTGATTGGTATACCACAACCCTTGAGCATCAATTACAGGCAGACAATGATGTCTTATGCTGTTCACATCCCACAATTCTTGAATGGTGGCCCTCAGGTCATTGAGGTTCTGGGGTACAGTTACAAGGCTATACACATGTGCATTTTCTATTCCGCACATGTCCAAATGTTTAATATTTCACAACTTTTTGCACAATTTACTGTTCTCTAACAAGGAGCTTGTTAGACGGTACTAGTTTGTGGGGTTACATTGTGGGCATGTGTGTCTATTCAATACAGAACTGCTGTACACTTGGGGGGGGGGGGGGGGGATTTACGAAGTCTTATATTAAGCCCCGCCCCCTCTTCCCCAACAGGATACACTAAGAGGCGCACGCTGAATCTGCGCCTGGCATACCAAATCTACACCAGCTTCCAGCAGGTGTAGATTTGTGTCATGACTTGCGCCTGCAGGTGTAAATCATGATAAATTAGACGCTGGAGTAGGCCACCGCCTCCTCCCCGCCTTATCACACACCCCCAAGCTCCGCCAGCCCGCCCATCGGGCAAGCCGGGCGTACGGGAGGCGTACGCCAGGGAGAAGGGGCGAACCTGCACCTTATCCCTGGCGTACCTTAAATCTCCCCCTTTGTGAATGATACTACTTGAGTAATATTATTAATCCAGTCATTGTGCCTCTGCATGAACATCACAGGCCTAATTTCATCCCTATGGATGACAATGCTCCAGCTCATTAAAGGGGTAGTGCACCAAATTTTTTTTCTTTCAAATCAACTGCTGCCATGAAGTGCCAGAGATTTGTAATTTACTTCTATTAAAAAATCTCAAGCCTTCCAGTACTTATCAGCTGCTGTATGCCCAGCAGGAAGTGGTATTATTTCCAGTCTGGAGAGCAGGAGAGGTTTTCTATGGGGATTTGCTCCTTCTCTGGACAGTTCCTGACATGGACAGAGGAAGCAACAGAGAGCACTGTGTCAGACAGGAAAGAAAACACCACTTCCTGCTGGACACACAGCAGCTGATAAGTACTGGAAGGCTTGAGATTTTTTAATAGAAGTAAATTACAAATCTCTGGCACTTCATGGCAGCAGTTGATTTAAAAGAAAAAATGTTTTGGTGCACTACCCCTTTAAGGTTGCATCATTAGGGAACGGCTGCTAGGTCTGGGGTACCTCAAATAAAGTGACCTTCACTTTCTCCAGACCTGAATTCCATAGAAAACCTGAGATCAAGAAGAGTGTAGAGGCTCGTAACTCTGTACCCCAGAACCTCAATGACATGAGGGCTGCCCTTCAAGAAGAGTGGGATGCTATGCTTCAGTAAATATAAGGGTACATGACAAGACATTCTTGGCATGGCTTTTTCCAATATTAATGTGACTGTTAAGTGGTTAACTATTTTTTCTGCGTGCTTTCAGGTCTGCTGGTTTATAGCTGCTTTCTTATGCATGTTCATTTTGATAAATGAACATAAGGCACACAAATTACATATATACATTTAGACTACACAATTTCTATTATATTAACTCACGTGAACCAGTCTCTCCAAACTAGGAATGAATAGAGATGCTTCGCTTTCTTTGGAGCCTTTTTGAGAGTCCTTAATGGCTTGTAAGATTTCTCCCATTCCTTGCTGAAACTGCTTATTTTCTTCTGAAAGTCCTTTTACTGAGAGACAAATCAAATTTTATAAGAAGTGATCATACAACTTTACAAGTGCTGTCATTTTATCTTCTATTGTAGATGTAGATCAGGTAGTGAGGAAAAAAAAAAAGAACCTTGGTCTGCAGTATTTAGGTAGGAAATTCATACAGTGCTCTAATATTAAATTCCCACATGTGTCCTATCCACTGGATTTCTCAAGAGTCACCCACCACTTAAAAAATTCTACACATTCAAAAGTGCTGTGCAACAGCCTCAGAAATCTGCACCAGCTCTGTGCTGGTGTGCATCTTACACCAGGATGCAGGCATAGTGGGTTGCAGATCATTGTAGATCACACAAAAGAAGTTAAAAGGAGGAGGAGATTATTACAATGCAGCACTGTGGACATATAATCAGTAGGTCCTGACTAGGGATGGTCCGAACCTGCTGAGGTTCGGGTTCGTACGAACCTGAACTCTCGGCAAAGATTCCCGCTGTATTCCACCTCCGTGGAGAGGGTGGATACAGCCGGGGGACTGCCTGGAAAACTGGGATATAGCCATAGGCTGTATCCCAGTTTTCCAGGCGGTCCTCCGGCTGTATCCACCCTTTCCACGGAGGGGGAAGACAGCGGGAATCATTGCAGAGAGTTTAGGTTCATATGAACCCGAAACTCGTCAGGTTCAGACCATCCCTGGGTAGCTCTAAAGCAAAAAGCCAATTCGTGGGCTGTAGCTTTTGCTGTAGTCTAAAAAAAAAAAAGCAGCCCAAATGCAAAAGAAGACTGAAAAAATAGCTAAAGGTTTCAGACTTCTTTTTTTGCCTGTAAAATGGCAATTTTTGGGGCCTCAAGGTGAACTTATAAAAACGTGGTGTAACCATCTGTGCAAAGCTGAGCTTCTTGTAGTTCCTACATTTACTAACAAGGGTGTGGTATCTTAACTCCTAAGCAACACACTCACTGTTTTTGGAGTATGTTCAATATCTTTCCTTTAATCCATGTCCGCTGCAGCTCAAAAACATCTCCAAAAGTTACCTATTTGTTACTGTGGAAACATCCACAACTCTAGTTGTTGTTCTGATACATTCAGTTTCACTACTGCTGTAATACTGTATATGCTGAATGGGGCAGCCAGACTCATCTTTCTGTCCACCTGCTACACTGGTCACTTATTTGCTTTAAAATACAGTTCAGCTCTCCACAGTACTGCACCTCCTTGCATCTCTCCCCTCATCTATATCTACAACACTACCTGTGTTAGGGCCCTATTACACTGAGCAATAATCTCTCTGTGTCATAAAGACAGGGGGAAAACAAACAAACAAACAAAAAAAGATTAGCCAAAGAGACAATCATCAGCTGATCAGCACGTTTAGCCTGTCCTCTCTCAGGACAGCATAAATCAGTGACAGAGAAGCTGAATAGAATGATGTATCACTTATATTGTTCTGTGCAGCTGATCCAGATAGCGCCCTGAATAACATGGACAAAAAAGTAGTCCTCTCTATTATGTGTATGAGCCCAGTAGTCCTCATTATTCATGAGAAGCAGAAAACTCCACCCACCAGCCACTGATTGACAGTTATCTATCCATGCTGTGTATAAGCAGCAACTGTCAATCAGCAGCTGGAGGGGGGAGGGGCATGGCAAGAATCCTATTCTCCTGCATATTAGGAGTTTGGCTGGTGTAATAATCCAATCTGTTCACCATTTCTGTCACTAGTTTATGCTGCCCTCACTTAAAGTGTGACGGTCGGTATAACCTTCAAAATCTAAATCAAGGCAGCCATGTGATTGATGATGGACACATTGAGCTGTGACTCACTGTACTGGCTGGAATTCCTGTGTTTAGGGTGCCTTCACACCTACTGGATCCACAGCGGATCTCACTTCTGCGGATTCGAAGCGAGAACCGCTGCGGATCCGGTATTAATTCACCCCTATGATAGAACATATTCGCAGCGGGATTGACATCCCGCTGTGAATATGTGCTTTAATATGAGCCGGCGGCGGGCTGCAGGATGCGGCCGGGGATAGGGGCTGCTGGATGCGGCAGGGGATGCGGCCGAGGATGGGCTAATGCGGCGGCGGGGCTGCGGACAGTGAGGGGTTAAAGCACATATTCACAGCGGGATGTCAATCCCGCTGCGAATATGTTCTATCATAGGGGTGAATTAATACCGGATCCGCAGCGGTTCTCGCTTCGAATCCGCAGAAGTGAGATCCGCTGTGGATCCGGTAGGTGTGAAGGCACCCTTAGTCTGTTTTTTCAACCAGCACAAGTCAGAAAATCTGCCTTCAGGAGACTGGACCTGGATTTCTGGTAAGTTCAGCTTTGTTTTACAGCATGATAACAAAAAAATAACGAATGCAAACTTTCTTTATATCACATCTACTGTTATATTTTGAAAGTTATAACGACAGTGACACTTTAAGGCACCATACACCTAGTGACAGATTCCCTTTAAAGATCTTTGGCAGCTGGGCTGAGGCTGATGGCTGAAGAATGTGTAAAGAAAATAATAATTGTCCCACTCACTTTAGAGATGGCTTAAGATGTGCCAGCGGTGGGTGAGAAGAACCTTTAGGACACCATGTTTGCTCCTATAGTGAACACCACATCATACCACTACACATCTGGAAAAATATTAAATTACTTACATTTTGACTTTAACTCAGTAATAACTGTTCTGCTTCGCTCCAGCTCTCTATCCTTGTCAGTTAACTGTCTTGACAAATGTTCATTCTTAAAATAAAATAATAATTTTATAAACTATATAAGGTGTATAACATGACCCTTACAAACAAAAGATTTGTGCAGGAGTTAACTAAAACAAAGAAATAAAGTAAAAAACCCATTAACAACTTGAAAACTTTTTTACGAAATTAAGTGTTGGCTTTATTAGAATATACCATTACTTACCGATCAGTAGGGCCCTATGTGCTTCGAATGAAGAGGTTAAAGGGATTGTGCAGGGAAAACAAAGTATCCCTGGGCTGGGGGTGGTGTAAAAATACATGGTATGCTTATCTGCTCCAGTCCCCTACAGCCGTATCTCTACCAATCCTCTGCTTGTCTCTGCTTCTTCCAGTTTCTACGTTGTCCTGACTCCACAGGACCTACCTGCTTAGGCAATCAGTAATGGAGATGTAACATTTCTGAAACCACTGATTGGCTGACCTGGAAAGGTCCTGTGGGGTTATGTCAAAACAGAACCTGAAAGATGAAGAAATCAGAAAAGGATCGGGAGCCCAGAGGAGACAAGTATAGCGTGTTCATTAGCTTTACACCACCCTCAGCAATAGGGAAACGGTCTATTTCCAAAGGAACTATATGGTGACAGTAACAAACAGAGAGTCTAAACACTGATCACTTTACGATGTATTCATGAAGATCACTCAGGAACTAACTGCTCAGCCAGTCAGTGACTGCAGATGTGTCCAGCCTCAGACACTGACTGGCTGAGCAGGCATTTCTGAGCCGTGTCGTCACATCACAAATCCAGGAGCTGCATGACACCGGTGGGGAAACATGAGTGGTGGGCCCAGCACTGCAGTAGCACAAAAAAGGGTAAGTGTAATGTCTTTATTATGGTCCCACCCTGTCCTTGGATTTTCACTTTTGGCAGGAGTTCTCCTTTAACTCTACTAAATGAATCTTGATATGGTCTATGGATTTGGGTTAAAGAGCCTCAAATCTGTCATATACTGCCATGTTCTTACTCATCATAAGTAGTTGGCTGAAGTAAGCAGAACAGTTCTGGAATTCTTGGTTAGGATGTGAAGGCAGCTGCATTACAAAATAGGAAGGAAGTGTTTGACAACTCTGGGGACTTTTTTTTATTGTACAGCAATTCTTAGATGAAGTGCATGAATTTTCACCTCCAGATTTTCCCTATACAGTTGATATCTTGATGTCTTGTTTTCAAGCTTTGTCTCAAATGTTTGACTATGTACATCAAATATATCAGTTGTCCATCTGCTTACTCCTTAGTACTTAGTGCTTCCTGTTCTCTATTGACTTTACAGGTTTACCACCAACAAGCTGGAAAACATTTCCATGTCTTCTGTCTGCCACATGACTACAAAAGCATGACACAGGATCTCCTTAACAGAGCATAAATACACCCTCTGGGAATGGGAAATATAAATGGTTTCACATCTTAACTTGACTGGTTCAGTAGTATATCCTCCACACCATATAGCAGAGGCTATGGTCTGAGTTACACTGCCTAGTACACCAGCTAGGAATGGGCAAAGTGACTGTCTTCATATCATTGCAGCAGAGGATTGAGCAATCCAATTCAATCTATTTATAAATTTGGCCTGAATCTGGATTTGGGAGGCAGGCCTCTGGAGCAGAAATTGGATATGGGTAAGTAGATTTTGCCTTGTCGTGGCAGGAAGTAGTGGGGCACTTGTCCAGGACAGTTCGGAGCTACTGTACCCCTATTCCCTGTCTAAGTGATGTTACATGACATAACCTAGCTCTGGAGGTGCTGACTTTAACTAGGGTTTATTTTTGAAGTAGCGCTTATTTTTGAAGCCTACTCCAAAAACCCAACATCATCAAGCAAGGGCTTATTTTTGGAGAAACAGGGTACAGACACTAAGTAAAAGCAGATTAACTCAGTGCCAGTGGACAGGTATATCCTGCTCAGGAAGAGTCACTTTCTTTTTTTTCCACTTCGTGTCAGTGCCTTCTAGTGGCAGTAACCTATACCTATGTAACACCTACATGAACATTAAAAACATCTGAATGTGGAGGGATGAGGTCAGAATGGTTAATAGGACATGAGGAAATTGTCCTTTACGTCTGCATTGATGGTGTTTGGTGGAGGAACTACACAAACCAATGTATAGACATTGGCAAGGTTTCTGTCAAGTATGTGGTGTATGCAACTGAAGTCAACACATGGAGAAAGTATCAGTGCTTACACAAGAAAACAAAGATTAAAAATTTTTGCACAACACTTACAATTTTCTGGCCCAGTTCACTACATAGATTAGCATGTGGTAGCCCTGCTAAACAGCAGGTCGGTGGGGGAGTCAGCTTCCAACACATCACAGATCAGCAATTGATTGGCCTATTCTGATAATGGGATGACAACGTATACTGTGGCAGACAGCAGCAAGCCCCATTCATTTCAATGGCCCAAACGAAGACACCTAGTGACTTAGTTAGGGTCATATACACTGATTTTAAAGAACCACGCAGATCACACTATTGAGTCCAGTTAAATTTTCATATACCAGCGGAAAGCAACCTAAACAAAGTCACATGGCCACTGAAACAAACTGAGCCTTCTGCTGTCTACTACAGTAAATGTTGGCATTCCATTCTTGGTAGTATGTTGATAGATACCTGTGATGTCCAGGGAATACACAGAGGTGGTGTGAACCCAGTCCTAAACATTTATTGTTGTAGGAATGGAAGTTATCAGATAACATAATCAGAGAAATAATTTCCTAATTTACCTTTGCCTTAAGTTCTTCTGTACTATCCACCAACATTAAACTGGAAATGTTTTGTTTTTCTGTGAAAGTGTTCTGATTCAAGAGCAGGTCATCAGCCATTAACCCTGGAACCAAAAATTATCATATTTAAAAGGGGTAAAACTCGTAGTGAAATACAGTTATTTAAAAAAAAAAAAAAAAAAAAAAAAAAACCACTCCGGAATTAATTTATTTTTTCGGCTATAAAATTCTAGCTCACCTGCAAGATTCTAGCAATGTTATTTGGTTCATTCCAGCTCAGCTACATCCACACATCTTAAACCCTTAGCTATGTTATGGGATACACAGTACATTACATGCATTGATGTGTGGAGAATCTCACTTTGTCTGTGAACCACAGGAATACATCATTCCACTGGCAGCTCCCAATGTAGCTCCACCTTTCTTGTTCCACTGCATGTCTCTCACCATATACAGAGTATTGCTGAGGAGATCACTTCTACCCTAAGGTACCAGGAGAGCAGTTTTATAGTTAGTGGGAAGGAGAGTACATACACCGATAGCTGCAGAGTTTTAGAACTGCTACTGCGCTCCTGTTTGTAAAAGCTGATGGGAAATGAGCCTCTATATTATTATCTAAAACCTCTGAATGCATTTTTGCTCTTCTTCGTACTCATTGCTCATAACTAGAGATGAGCAAACCGGGATCGGGTTCGAGTCCATCCGAACCCGAACGTTCGGTATTTGATTAGCGGTGGCTGCTGATGTTGGATAAAGCTCTAAGGTTGTCTGGAAAACGTGGATACAGCCAATGACTATATCCATGTTTTCCACATAGCCTTAGGGCTTTATCCAAGTTCAGCAGCCACCGCTAATCAAATGCCGAAAGTTCGGGTTCAGATGGACTCGAGCATGCTCCAGGTTCGCTCATCTCTACTCATAACCATCACATGCTCACATTTTACATCTTGTGACTGAATACACTTTGACACACTACTTGATTGTGAAAGCGAACTACTTCCAAGTAATCAAAAAGGCTGGTGCGGGAATAGTGCAAAACTGGTACAGTAAGCATATTGGAAAATGCACCTTAAAGGGGTAGTGCAGTGTTAAACATTTATTCACTAAATAACACACATTACACAGTTATACAACTTTGTAATGTGTGTTATTTAAGTGAAGGCTCCCCTTGGCCATCTTTCACGTGCTGTGATCCTGTCATCCATATGTCACAGTCATACTATAGCTACAGAAAAATGTATAAAAAAAAGCAAAATAAAGCCAATACCGCATGAAAATATTTTATCTTACCAAGAGTTGCAGATTTTTTCCCTTTTTCTTGGGCAAGCTTGCGAATTTGTTTTTTAAGTTCGACGCGTTCTTCTTCTAGTCGCTCAATCTGTTTTGCAACAACATAAATTTTAATTATATTATATATATATATATATATATATATATATGAGAGAGAGAGAGAGAGAGAGAGAGTAAATTTTTGTGATCCTCAAGACCCTACACAATCATTTCCAATGTCAAAGTATATAGATACTGTTGATTATTTATGGGATTTATTGTACAGCTCTAAAAGGCTGTTGCATGTTTTAATGGCCATCTCTCAGTAGACATTATTTATGCGGCATCTACGGCATTTAAGTGGCATCTAACAATACAAGGGCAACTACACGTTTAATAGAACAAATTCACCCACTGCAATTAAGATCCATTTTTCATGTAGTCACATAATGTAATTTCACTGCATGCATATGTACTTTGTTTATTTTTGTGACAAAGTGGAATCAAACAATACAACAAGGACAACTATACATTCAACAGAACTAATACACCCACAACAATTGATGTCATGTTGTCAAGCACCCATATAATTAAAAAAAATATATCCCACTGCTTACAAAACAAACTTAAAGAGAACATTAAAAAATTCCTATTAGGTCCTAGCAAGTGAAATCAATAAAGACTGAGTTTTTTTATATGAAGAGAAAGTAAAGGTAAAACTATATCTTACCTCCTTTAAAAGAACCTGGTTTTCAGCTCTGTACTGTTGCTGTCTAAGAACCTTTACATTTCTAAATTCAGTCAGATCAATCATCGTCTTAGCATTTAGTCCTGTTATACAACATTTAAAGGATTCAACTTAGTGAAGATTTTTAGATAAAATTTGCCTTAAACAGTAGCAGAACTTTCTATATACCCTATTTATATTACCTGGTGACTCTAAGGGCCCTATTCCACAGGACGATTATCGCTCAGATTATCGTTAAATCGTTTGAATCTAAATGATAATCGTTCGGTTGAAATGCAGTTAACGATTAACGAGCGAACGATCGCTTATAAGACCTGGACCTATTTTTATTGTTGCTCGTTCGCAAAACGTTCGCATTGAATAAGACGTCGTTTGGTCGTTCGCAGTAGATACAAACGCAATAGCAAAGAAATAGTGAAGAAAAAGACGATCGCAAATACGATCATAAGTAACGATTAACGTTCCATAGAAATGAGTGAACGTTTTCAGGTCTTTCACAACAGCGGTCGTTTGAGATAGTTAATTGTTAACGATTATGCAAACGATAATCGTCCGGTGGAATAGGGCCCTAAAAGGGTTGTGAACATGATTGCTTGCTTCCAGAAACAGCCCCTTATCTGTCCACAAGTTGTCTCTGGTATAGTAGCTCAATATATGGGGCTGGGCTACAGTGTCACGCACAACTTGTGGACAAGTGTGTTGCGGTTTTTAAAAGATGCAGTTCTTTAAATCCCAGAGAAAAGCATTAGATCTTTGTAGGCACTCTTGCTCCGGCTAATAATATACAAGGGTCCACAATGTGCGACTCTTCTTTGTTAGCTTCACATTAACTAAATTGGTATTTAGAAAGGTTTTCTAAATCACACAAACCCCTCTGAATATGCATTACATTCAGTTGTATTATGAACATTATCACACGATAACCAAATAAACAAAATAGCAACTTGTTTAATCTAATTACTTCTCTGCTGACCAAGGCACATAAAAAACCTTACCTAGACGTTCCCGGAGATCTTCATTTTCATCAAGAATATCATTTACTTTCAGCTCAAGTTTGTTAATATTAGTAGTAAAAGTTTCAATTTCACGATCCCTTATTTTTAGTTGGGTCTTCAATTCCTTAATTTCAGCAACTGCTTCCTCTAGGCCATAAACTCCCTTCAATTGAACACATGGAAACTCAATTATGTGAGAAATACAGAGTCAGCTGTAGAACTTGACATGTTTTAAAAAGAGAATTGGATCTCAGTACTTTTCACAAACACGAAATTGTGATGACAAAAACAATTGGATTAAAGTATCCACAAAACAGAAATTCTCGTATGCAGTGGTTAATAGTTACCATAAGTGGTCCATGGAACCATAACCTGGGATAATGTAGAAGGCAAACCAGGGAAGGCAATGTACTTGTTTAGGCAAAATCTGCTGGGAAAACCTTTGGACTTGGCATTCATATGGATTATATGGATAAACACGTACCAATGCTTTAACAAAGCAAGAACAGACCTTAATGGCAAAGGTATAACGTAACAGCAGTGGCCTCTTTTATAAAGATAAATTGCCACATTACAAAAATCATCCAGAAATTATTTAAGGAACATTACAAAGAGTTCAAGGTATTGACTTGACATCCAAATTCTCCAGATCTCAATTTGGGACTTAAAAGACTTTAAAGATCTGCTGTTATTGGATTTGTGGGAGAATCCACAGTACAGGTCATGTGTTTTGTGAAGTCTATGCCTCAATGTTAGGCCCGTTAATATCTGCTAATGCTAATATCCAGCATTCTCACAGATCAGTTGTATGGCAGAGCCTTGGCTCTGGCATTTACAAAATTAACAGGGCTATAAGTAGATGGCTCTGTTCATTGTGTAGTGGGGGTGGTGGGTTACTGCAGCACAGCTCCCGTTGAAGTAATTAAGAGCTGCGCTGCAGTAACCCAACGCCACCACTGTACAATGACCAGAGCGATTTGCTTTTGGCCTAGTTCATTATGTACAAGCTGGAGCTGCCGCTCTGCTGATCAGACATAAATGGCCTGTTCCAGAGACAGGCTATTATTGTTAAAGTCTTACAACCCCTGTTATTAGGATCACAGGCAAAATTCACAATTCTGCTGGACATTGGTGAAAAGAGTTGATAATCTTATCATTAGCAACTTCTTCATCAGTTTGCTAGATTACACTGCCAGGTAAATTGGAATGGGCCATTGGAATGTGCCAAGCTAGAGGGGGTGGGGCCTAGATGCTGATGATATCATGGAGGGGCGGGGGCTACGGCGGCGAAGTGGCACAGCGGTCGTGAAGCCCTGCCCAGGAGGCACAATCCACCAACGATAAAAAGCATTTTTTACTGGAACAAGCACCAAGAAATCTGTTATAAAGGTATGAAAACTTCAGAATTTAGGCTTTCCACTTGTGTAGAGAAGTCCTCATCCAGAAAGGGGGTGACAATATCATTTTAACTGTGCGTGATAAAGTCCATGCAGAGTCCCTGCTTACCGCCTCATATTCTTTCATTCTCCTAACGGCATCAATCAGATCTTTATCTTTTTGCCGTGCATCATTCTCAGCCAATTCTGCAACACGTTCTGCTTCCCTCAGTCTTTTCTCTGTGAGCTGCACCACTGCCTCGAGTGTCTCAGCCCGATTATGCTGTGCATGACTTGAAACACCTATGGTAAAAGCATAAGTATATCTCAACAGTTTCTGTTTTCAGAAATATTGGTAAATATTGTATGTCACTACCAATATTTCTATATTTCTATATACAATACCCCCAGTGAACCTACGGGTGTTTGCTCCTTGACAACAAGCAGCAGCACAGTGCAGCGCTAGTGAGGGGTTATCAGCACCCCATTGTTTATATAGTTTCTGTTTTCACTTCAATTTTCTTTATTTTAAAATATTTCCCTATAAAATACCCTTTTCTGTCTGTAACTGTCGTTTTAGGCTTTCAATGTGAACAGAATGCATTTCCATGTCTTTAGTGTGCTGTTCCAATTGCTCGGTCAACATCTTGATGTGATTATCCCTCTCTTGCAAGCCCTGAAATACAAAAGAAATTAAAAACTATTACTAAAAATTCAACAAGACAAAGTGCACCTCATCAGTACTTGGGAGCCTCACCTGCTGAAGAGCTAACACACTGCTCTTATCTGCATCCATCTCGGCTATTTTCAGTTTTTCTCTTAGGTTGTGCACCATTTGTTGATACTCCATTATTTCTTCATCTTTAGATGCCAAAATCCTCTACAAGACAAAGATTCAGTATAAAAACAGCTAGGTTCACACCAGCATTTTACCCTCCCTCACAATTCTGTTTCCCTTTTCCATTTTGATAAGAGAGAAATGGAACCCAGCAGATCTGTCATACACCTCTTTAATTTCAATGTGCTTCATTTGTCAGAGATGTGCTCCGTTTTCATAAACTACGACAGGATTCTTTTTTTTTTTATGAACATATAATTTGTTTATGCAAAAATATTTTGTCTGTCCAAAAAACAGAACACGAATGGAAAGTGTACTTCTGTTTTTTGTTTTTACATTATAGTCAATTAGGCCAGATCTAAACAGAAGGTTTTTCTGTTCAAATCTGTTTGAAAGTTATTAGTTTTCATCAGTTTTTCTCAATCAGCATGCGCAGAAGGGGAGAAAAACTAAAAAGAAAAATAAACTGATGCAAACAGATGCTGATTGAAGCAAACTGTCAAAAGTCAGTTTTATGGCCAGTTTCACAGGTACTACATCACAGGCGATTTCACACAGTGATTTCCGCACTTAAGTCCTCTGCAATACTCTTTAGTGTCATTTCTAGAGATGAGCGAACCGGATTCGGGTTCGAGTCGATCCAAACCGGAACGTTCGGTATTTGATTAGCGGGGGCTGCTGAACTTGGATAAAGCTCTATGGTTGTCTGGGAAACATGGATACAGCCAATGACTATATCCATGATTTCCACATAGCCTTAGGGCTTTATCCAAGTTCAGCAGCCACCGCTAATCAAATGCCGAAAGTTCGGGTTCGGATCGACTCAAGCATGCTCAAGGTTCGCTCATCTCTAGTCATTTACCTTGAATCTACATTCTCGCAGCGAATTTTCAATCAGTTTGCTTTCCCACCAGGATGCCAGGGAGCCGGAGAAGCAGGCAGGAGTGCAGTAGTGGGTATGTAGAATGTAGAGCCACAGGAAATTACACTTACAGAGTATCGCAGTGAATCTGGTAGCCTGAAATCTGCTGCAAATGTTGTACATGTGAAACTGGCCTTAAAGAGTCATTGTCATTAAAAATTGTTTTGCAGAAATCAATAGTCCAGGTGATTTTAAGAAACTTTGTAATTGGGTTTATTAGACAAATATGCCATTATCTGCATGTAAAAAGGCTTTTCCCAGGTCCCCCCTTCTCTCCTTTCTGTGATCCCCTCCTATGAAGAGGGGAGGGGGGAGGGGGAAGGAACGAGATTAGCAGGCAGCAGAGAGAAAACAAAGGATTGCACAGGGGGGGAGCTATTCACAGTGCTATTCAGAGGTCAGAGAGGTCAGTGGTGACTGCAGAGGAGAGAGCCCATGATGTGAATGTAAATTAACTCTTTGTTGTCCTGTTTTGCTGCCTCTACTTTCTCTCTCCATAGGAAAACCATAAAGACGGGGGGAGAGCTTCAAACTGCTTTTTCATGATAAAAAGTAATTTTTCGGCTAATAAAACCTAATAACAAAGTTTCTTAAAATTGCCTGTACTATTGATTTCTGCAATAAAAATTTTAACGACAGTGACACTTTAAAGCCAAAATGCTAACAGACCATTAAAAAAAGTGTACATTTTGCAATCAGTTAGTGCTTATTTGTTCATTTAATATGGAAGGATCCATTCATGAAGGAGTCAAATGCAGGTGTGAACGTACCCCTATTCTGTAAAACAGTATCCGTTCATACCTTCCATTCCTCTACTTTCATATTTACTGCCACCATAACTGGATCATCCTCTTCATTTTTTGCTTGTAACTGTTCTGTCAGCTCCATAACCTAAATAAAAAATGTAACAAGACACACTGTAAAATATACAAAATATAATACATAATGTAACCTCACTTAGTGTTGAATTAGCCATACAATGTTTCTGTTCTAGGAACCTTTTCCAAAGTCTTAAACTAAACCAGAACTTTTGACTGCTGTTTTCTATTCATTAGATTATAAAATTATTTGTAGCACTGCTCCACTTTTGAACATTTTAACAAGTATTTAGAAAGCTATGTTAGTGCTTGTATTACATATGTGCACCAGGCCACAGTCTCTTCATGAACTACTCCTAGTGAAGTAATAGGTCCCATTTAAAATGAAAGTGTCACATTTTTCATGGGTGAAAAACTACACGACAGAAAACACCATGGGCGAAATTATCTCCTATACAGATCAAGGCATTTAGGCTTAGTAGTACAAGCCTTACTGTTGCCTTTCTTACACCTCTGTCCATAAAGAGAAGCAGATATTAAGTTACACAGTGTTGCTTAGTATACAGAAGTTAAACATCAGTCTGTGGAATAAGCATAACACATTTAACCAAATTTGTCTTTAGAACATACAGCAGTTTCAGGATGTTGACCTGTTTCTGTATCCTGCTGTATTATTCTATTGCTGCTATAGATTTCTGTGGTTTCACAGCATATTATATGGAAAAAAGACCTCATATGGGTCCGTAGATAAAAAAAAATAAAAAAATAAAGTGCTATGGCTTTTTAAACACAAGTAGGAAAAAATTAAAAACGGAAATTGGATGCCTCATGAAGTTAATGTAATTCCTCTGCATGTCACTTTTATATTGCAGCAAAGCGAGATTGTAGCAGCAGGGAAAGGTTGTATGTGAGCAGGATGAGATTCGGAGTAGGTTCCAGGATTTTTTTGCCAGCTATATGGATCAGAGGTAGACCCGTTGGAGCAGGAATACAGTAATTTTTTTAGTAGAATCCATCTACCTAAGGAACAGTGAGGAACAAAGGTCGCTATGAGACATATGTGTGACGCCCTCAATAGTTATTCGGGGTTATCAGCTTCTGGATCAGATGGCTTGCCTTTTGAAATCTACAGGGAATTTGGGGATGTTCTAATGCCTTGTTTATTAGATGTATTGAATTAATCCTGTAAAAAGGGCATCCTCCCTGAGTCAATATGGGCAGCAAATATTGTGCTGATCCCCAAGAAAAATAAGGATCCTGAAGCCTACCATCCAATCTCAACACTGATTGTAAAATCTATGTGAAGGTGTTGGCACGGAGATTGGAAAAGGTATTGCCAGGGTTAGTGGGACCTGAACAAGTGGGGTTTGTCCCAAAGGGATCAATCTGCTAATATGCAGGTGGAGGGAGAGGGGACACGCTTCATCGTTGGATGCTTTAAATGCATTTGACAGGGTGTAGTGGGGTTTCCTCTGGAAGGCGTTGGAGAATTTTGGGCTGGGCACTGGGTTTATTTCTTTGGTTAGATTGCTGTATTCCTCGCCGAGGGCACAAGTGCTTGTTAATGGGGAATAAGGGGAATATAAGGGAATAAATGGGTGTAAAAATGTTTGGAAAAGACATGCTGTGATATTATTTCTTTTTGTATAAGTGGAAACTGTAAAATAACGTTAAAAGGGGGAAAAAAAGTATTCTACATTGAAGATCTGAGCAACCCACCTGAAGTCTATAGTGCTCTTTCTCTTTCCTTAGTTGGTCCATAACACTGTCACTTTGCTGTACCATAAGCTTCATTTTGCTGTATTCATCAGTCATTTTCTCCATTTCCTGAACAGACTCTTCCAGATTCTTTGTCATTTCCTGGTTCTGGGCTTCCAAGCGCTCATTGGCTTCGGTTAAGCTCTGCATTATATTAAAAAATATATTTATATATATATATATATATATATATATATATATATATATATATATATATACATAGAGAGAGAAAGAAAAAGAGAGAGAAAGAAAGAGAGAAAAAAAGATAGAGAGAGACACTAAAAAAAGTTAATATTTAGATCAATATTTCAGGGATTATTCTATCCTGGTATCTATTTTCTGCAATACCATGCAAACTGCTATGGCTGCTAGGGCTGAGCAAAAATGGGCTAAATCAATATCACGGTTAATTGTACATGTAGCCGCAGTAACCATAACTGAATACTTATGACACACCCCTTTTGTAAGTCATAACCCTTTTTCAAGCCCCCCCCCCCCCCCCAATTTGGACATGTGGCCCACTGGAAATATTGTGTTTCAATAAAGTAATTAAAAAAAAAAAAAAAAAGGACGTGTATGTACAGGTATACAGCTATGTAGTACACAGCTGTATACCTGTATATACAAAAATCCTATACTGTGTACATACAGTAGCTGTATATCTATATATACACGTCCTGTAGTGGCTGTATACCTGTATATACACGTCCAGGTTTCTGCTGACTGTATATTGCCCAGCCTAAATGGCTGACATGAGCAGTTATGTTTCAGGCAGAAGCCCAGTACAGTATCTGACTAGTCAATGTATGTGGGCAATAAGAATAGCTGTGGGGAATAGGTGAAGGTAAGTATGCTTTTTTGTTGTTATTTAAAGCCCACCATAAAAAATAAATAAATAAATAAATATATACAAATAAATACAGTTTGTTGAATGTGGTTTGTAGATACCATGACTTATAAAAGGCCATTATACGTTGAAAATATTGGAATATAAGGATACTTGAGGGTCCACTCTTTTTTTTTACGGTGCTAGTAATCATATCATTGTTGATTCATGCTGATGCTCACCTGGTATAGGAATCCAAGGATGACAGTAAATAAAAAAAATCTCATTACCTGAATTTCATCAAGGTATTGCACGAGCTCCATGTTCTTTTTTGAGATTAAAGTTTTGTAGTCCTGTCCTTCTCCACGGGAACTAAGAGATTCTCTTTGGGAGTCAATCTGCCTCTGGTAGTCTATTACATCTTGACGCAACTGTTCGTTCTGTTTCCCGAAAGAAACATTACATTAGCCCACCAAAGACTAAAACAATTTGTAGTCTACTTTATTAACACGTTCAGTTACATTTACGCTAACAAAAAGCAACACACCTCACCTTTTTCTTAAGTGTTTTTTTCTCCAAAATTAAGAAATGATAGAGGGAAAAGCAACACAAAAGTTATCCTTAAAGAATGACACAAAACGATAAAAAGAAAGGAAAGAAACAGAGCAATGATATGTGAAAAATGAAAAAGGAAAATGGGGGTGCCTACTATGCTTATAAATGCAGACAATTCTAAACATATAGATTAGAGAGAAGCAGAGTGTGAGTGATTTATATGCATTCCACTATGGGGTATTTCTATCATATGCATACTTCACTGGCAAAACTACAGATGGACACAGCACCAACTGTGTTGATCTCACCTGTTGTTGTTGCTTTGATACTTTTAAAGGCCATGTGTTGAAAACGGTCTAATAAATAACTGTTTTGATCTCTTTGACATACTAGAGTTTGCACATAAAACCATTCTATAAAAATAGGCAACTAAAAAGGACCTAGAGACCAAACAGAAAACATCTGAAGTTCAATGGAGCTAATCCACAGCTTTTAGTGTGGAATATGCTTCAAAAATAAGCATGAATAAGCCATGAATTATAAAATCCATGCAAGGTCTTCTTATTCTAGAAAAAAAGGAATGGAGACATAAAATACCCCATTTAGGTGCCTTGCAAGCAAAATTGTTACAGATGCTGTCTGGATTTAGGTACATAAGTACATGCGTTAACACAGAGAGATTTATCTGACAGATTTTTTAAGCCAAAGCCAGGAAAAGAATATAAACAAAAAAAAAAGGTTATAAAGGAAAGACTGAGATTTCTCCTCCTTTAAAACCATTGCTGGTTTTGGCTTCAAAAATCTCTCAGATAAATCTCTCTGTGTAAACACACCATTAAAGAAGTTATCCGGGATTAGAAAAAGCACAGCCACAATATTTCAAAAACAGCACCACCCCAGTGCCCAGGTTGCATATGGTATTGCAATTAGGATCTATTCACTTCAATGGAACATAGCTGAAAACCACACCCAAACTGGAGACAAAAGTCATGCACTTTCTGGAAGAATGCGGCCTGGATAACATCCTTAACAGTACCATTAGTGTGGAGAAGCTAACATGGAAAGAGATTAGAGATTCAACCACTGCGGGCACAGCAACATCAAGTACTGAGACCCCGAAATCTCAGCTGAAAGAAGAAGGGGGCCATGCATGTACATTGCCCCTACATTCACTTTCTATAGAGCAGCTCAAGGGATGCAGATTCATTCAGAGCACAGCTGAACAAAGACAAGGGAGAACAGTGTTGCTGCTCCTTCACTTTAGTGATTAGTTGGGGTCTAAGCACCTGGACCCAACTGATCCATAGATCTGACATGTCTCTGTATTACATTATAATATATATATAAGAGATGGGATAGACCAACCTCTCGTCGGAGCTTGCTGTTTTCATTATCAGTTTCTTCATTTCGGAGGGCAAGCTAAAATATATAATTACAGGTATATGACTATTTTTTTATGAAAGCCATTGAAGTATAACATTATACATTACACCAGTGAAAGAAAAACATTGACTATATTAGTGGTTTGCCAGTCTTTTCCAATGCCCTGAATACACTTATAACATGGTGATAAAAATAAAAATCACTAGTCACAATCGGTCACAAACACTAGTTTATTCTGTCCTATTGTAATCCAATTATTATTATTAGGTCCAGTCTGTTCCATTATTGTCATTTATTTAAACTTTTCACATGTCACACATACGAAAAGTTTTTGGTCAGTTGGGGTCTTAGATCTAAGACCCCCACTTAATTCTAGATAAAGGTAAGAGAAGTTGCAGGAGTGGGCTTCACTCCCTAGCACAGCGCTCAATCTGATTAATTCCAGGAGATGGGCTCTATTATAAATTTATGGAGCCCAACTTGGGCTCTGGCCACTGGCTTCTCCTGGCATAATATAGAGATTAGTGTGGATCTCAACACAGAGGCCAACCAACCAAAACTTCTGACATGGCTAAAGTTTAATTGTCAGCGCTTCAAATAATCAGGTGCAGGAATAACACTAGAAGTCTGCCCCTTCACCCAGGAGACTACTTGTTAGGTGTACAGAGGCAGACTTGCTGACTTTGAGAAAATTCTTGAAGTGTATTAGCATGGGTCTAACATCTGTCTAGCTGATGGTCACCACTGCATTAAACACTCTGGAAGTATTTTAGATCAATGTAGACCTATGCATAACGAATACCTAGTTGAAATGTTAAAAATATATTACCAAACACTGCTGCTCTCGATTTTGCTTTATTAGCATGTGTCCACATTACAGTTTTCGTTTTTTAAAACACTCTGAAGATGCTTATAAATAACATTAGGATTGAGGCAGATCTGTGACCTGCATGGCCAAGAATTCTATTCACCATCCTTAGTTTTCTGTTTTGTTGTGATGGCAACTTTTGCATAATTGATAACAGGAAGTGCAGCTGTACTGGATATCACTTTGGAATACTAGGTTACTATGGGGAACTTGTCAAACAATCTTCAGCCACTATTTCAATAGTTATATTCACATTTGGGCTATGTTCACAAAAAAGGGACGGCCATCAAAAAGACAGGACTAAAAATAACGTTCGTTTTTAGCATGCACAGTTGTTGCAGCCAATTCTGCATATTATATCTATAGAATGAGGTGGAGCGAGTTGCTGGCTGTGCACTTATCCTTAGGAACTACAGAAATGTGGTTAATAATTTATTGTATACAGAAAAAATAAATCTGATGGCATCACCTTGCCTCCAAATACATTATATTTTCGGAAGATTAATTTGTGATTGATTAGTTATGGCAAGAAAAAAAAAAAAATAAAATAAAAAAAATAAAAATATATATATATATATATATATATATATATATATATATATATATATATATATATATATATATTGCTAGTTCTGTGTCCGGTACTGACTGGCATGGAACTAGATGACACTCACACGTTCATTAACTTGCTTTTCCTTCTCCAGCTCCTTTCTTGTGTCTTTTATTTCACGCTCTCTCTGTCCCAGCTGTTCCTCAAGTTGACGAATTTCTTCCCGCAAAAAACGTGTGTCTCTAGTACCCGTTGACAGCTGTGCCATCTGCATTGAATGAAAAAAGCCATGGGAGGCATAAATTAACAGATGGGAAATGTGGAAACCAGAAATAAAAGGGGGACAGACAAAGAACAGCAGCACTGTAATTGGAAAAATAATAAATCTTTGTAGAATTTCATAATTAGATTTTCATCCACAGTCATGAGAAATGACATCACATTTTATAAGTATTAAGTCATGTCTTCATGAAAAGTGTAAGCATATCCTGTTATACTCAACTATAAAGGAAGCAGCACTCATTCTGCATTCTCACAGCCACTTATACAAAGCTCTAAACAGCTCTTCTGATGTAAGGTCTGATACATATGCACTGATATAAAACTCCTATTTAGATCCAAAGGATCTGTATAACACTATGTACAGGAGGAAGCAAACCCAAAGGCTTCCATTGCAGCAATAAGGTAAGAAAAAAAATGGACGTGGCGACTTGTGATTTCAGTAACAAATGTCTTTGCTGAGCATTATACACAATCTGAGCCTTATTCTAAATCAAAAGAAAGTGTTTTTTTATTCTATGTTCATAAACATTGTAGGCTTAAACTACTTTAAGAAAACGAGAATGGGGGTAAGTTGCAATACCAGACAAAGTTTACAGACATGAGTGGTGCTATTTGTGGAAGTATGCACACAGTTTCTCTACTGCTCCCTAACCGTTCCATGTACAATGGAATGTGACTAGTTGTTAGGCTCTGTTCACTTGGCGCCAAGGTTTCTGATATTATGGGATCTATAATGGTTATTTGATTTGTAATGGATACTAATGGATTACATTAACAATAAACCAGTTCCTTTTTTTATTTTTTTCTTAGCCAGGCAGAGTAGCACAGCCGAATGAAATGAGAACCAGAACTAGAGCTTCCATTTCTTTCTTAAACCTCTGTCTTCTATCACTATTCAAGAAAATCCACTGTAGGAGCCCTAGTTGTTCTGCCAGCAGAGTGCAAGGAGCTACCTCCACTGGTCTGTATTCTTTCTATAAATCAGCACACGCAGGCTGTCGTAGAGAATAAATAAAGGTTTAAATGGATTGGCATTATCTTCTGTGCTGAAACATTTGCAACAACATAAGCAATGAACGTAAACTTTTGGCATCATAGAAAACCACAATCTTGTTCAGGCTTTGAAAGATTAATAATGCCACAAACTTTGTCAGTAAAGGGAACTTCTGTCACCATACTGTAGAAACATCCAATGGCATTTATAGAGATTCTAAGAATGCTTACCATGGGATAAATAATGTGAAGTTTAGGGTGAGGGGGCAGATGATAAATGAAAAGACATCAATGATACAAGTTACAGATGTTCAGATTACAGTTTTAATTGAACATCTCTTCAATAAGGATTCATGGTGTAGATTTATAACAAGTACCAGAGATACACAGGGGCCTTAAAACAATACAGCCATTTTTATGCAGATTTCTGCTATAGTAACTAATGGGGAGATTTATCAACAGGAGATTTTTCTAGATGTGGTCTATTTCTGCATTGGCAAGAATAGACTGGTATATTTAGGCCATGTTCACACTGCGTATATTTCAGTCAGTATATTTCAGTCAGTATTGCAACCAAAACCAGGAGTGGATTAAAAACACAGAAAGGATCCGTTCACACAATGTTGAAATTGAGTGGATGGCCGCCATATAACAGTAAATAACGGCCATTATTTCAATATAACAGCCGTTGTTTTAAAATAACAGCAAATATTTGCCATTAAATGGCGGCCATCCACTCAATTTCAACATTGTGTGAACAGATCCTTTCTGTGTTTTTAATCCACTCCTGGTTTTGGTTGCAATACTGACTGAAATATACAGAGCATCAAAACTGGTGCTCCTGGACTGGGCGGTAGCAGGCTAGTATCATTAGGCTGGGGAGGGCCAAAATAAACGGCCCTTCACACTCTGGTACTGCTACGCTGCGTCTGTTTGGTTTTTAACCTGGCTAGTTACGGAAAGGTGGGGGGATCTAATGCATGTTTCTTTTAAATAAATAATTTTAAAAAAATAAACGTGTAGGATCCCTCCCCTTTCCATAATCAGGCGGGTTAAAAACCAAACAGCAGCAGCCTAGTAATACCAGCGTGGGAAGGGCCATTTATTTTGGTCCTCCCCAGCCTAATAATACTAGCCTACAAAAATTTCAAATCTGACCTTTCAGTTTAATTCACATAAAGTCCATGAGCATGCTGGAGAGCTGGAGTAAATTGTCATAAATGAGTCACAGAGGCAGAGTCCCATCTGCCCGCCCTCTCTCCCCTTCTGATGTGAGATGTGCAGGGTCCAGATGCAAATAATTTATGCAGCAAAAAAAGTGGTTGCACATAAATTATCAGCAAAAATGCCCTCTTTACATGATGGTAAATGTCCCGCTATGTCTGATTTGTTTGGTAAAGTTCATTTTAATTTTTTGGATGTTGTAAGTCTTAGAAGTGTAGCAGCAAATTGTCCACCTTTCACGTACAGTAACAGCAATTATTAGATAAAGTAACAGGAACTAAATTTCCTTTTAAAATTGTCTGTGAAATACACAATTACAATTATTTCTTACCTCAATTTCATTTTCCAGCTGTTTAATTTTATTTCTTAATTGGTTTTCTATAAAATAAAATAATATATATTAGGGTCTAGTAAAGACATGAGTATTCTACATATTGCACTATAGTTAAATGTGACTGGGCAAAATTACTCCAAGACTTTATTTTGGGAGAGATGCAGTACAGCGTATATTACATACACCGCATGTTACCTGACGGTCTGGAGCCCTCTTAAAGTGTATCTATGATTTCATAGTGACATCTCAGATGTTTGTATCTGTGGTGGTCATGTGCACCTTTATCTCTTTTCTAAACTGATATAACAAGCAGTCTACGGAATTGTAATATAAGTCTATGGGACTTTTGGCATTTCCGCACACAGGAAGTCCCATAGGCTTCTATTATAATCATGCACTGCTCACTGAAGCTGTTTGATTAAAGATGAAGGAGCACAGCTTGCTTCTGCCCCTTCATACTAGAGATTAGCAGGAGTCTGAGCACCCATCTCCTCACAGACACAAACTTATAACATGGGTGATAGCGACATTTCAGAAGTTTGTTGAAATTACAGGTACACGTTAAGGTTTAACTTTTCAACCATAAAATGCAATTAATACTACTTTCTAAAAAATACATTGGTTTGGTCTTTTACATCTTAAACACTGCAAACCTGCAGAGACATGATATGTCTTGCAAAGGAAGGTTTGCTACACTTGTATTTAATTATATTCCTAAGTGATATTTATTCAATACAAGATATGTACTGAGTGTGTGTGTATGTGTATGTATATATATATATATATACACACACACACACACACAGTGTGGGCATGCGCGTGTTTGAGAGAGGGGAACCAGATTGTGAGGCCTACCCTATGCCATCTCTGTACAACTCTGTTGGTGCTACAGGAAATAATGCTATCAGAGCAGAAGAGAGCTCTGTGCTGTCACTGCACTTTGTATCTGAGAACTGTATAAACTGGTTACAATTTCTACAAACCCCCCAGCTGTGAGATGTATTAGGTCTGTCCTTTGTCACACTAAACAAGACTGTTCATATATATTATTGGAAACAGAGATCTTGAAATTGCTGGTAATGTAACCAGTTAATGACTTTGTACTATGTAATGGTTGAGCTTTACCCAAACCAGAATAGTCCAGTCGTACACTCTTTTTTAAATGTAACTTTTATTAAAGCTTTCAAGAAAACTATAAGGATTTCCATAAATTGCAACCTGATTGCTGTACAATGCTTCTAATTCAGTCACTATAATGAATGCTTCGATTTTCCGTATTTTCATGTTGGTGTTCATAAGACCTAGTTTCTCAACTATGAAACATATGGTATTGTTGCAGGCTAGCTAAACTGCATTCAGACATTAAACACTATAAAGGGTGGGTTCACACGTACCAGAATCGCAGCGGATTTCACACTGCAAGTTCTGCAGCAATGGCTGCATGCAACTCTCCAGGAGCAACCACTGGTGCTTGATAATGATATTGGATCACTTATGAACATGACAGCTCATAGCAGGGCTATGGAGTCGGAGATAGTTTTGGCTAAAGTCGGACTCTGAAAAAATGTACAGACTCTGACTCCAGCTTTTAACCCTTAGAGGACAGAGCCAATTTGCATTTTTGGACTTCTGTTTTCTTCCTCCTTGTGCTTAAAAGGCCATAGCACTTGCATTTATTCACCTAGAGACCCACATGAGCCCTTATTTTTTGCGCCACTAATTTTACTTTGCAATGAAAGGCTGAATTTTTTCATAAAGTACACTGCGAAACCAGAAAAAAATTCAATGTGTGGTGAAATAAAAAAAAAAAAGGCATTTTATTTATTTGTTGGGCCGTTCACCCTAGGGTAAAACTGACTTGTTGTATATGTTCCTTAACTCGTTACGATTATAACCATATGTAACATGTATAACTTTCATATTATGTGATGGCTTATAAAAAAATTCAAACCATTGTTAACAAATATATGTTCCTTAAAATCAATCTATTCCTAAGCTTATAGCGCTTTTATCCTTTGGTCTATGGGGCTGTGTGAGGTGTCATTTTTTGCGCCATGATGTGTACTTTCTATCGGTACCTTGATTGCACATGTGACTTTTTGATCACTTTTTATTACAATTTTTCTGGATTTGATACAACCAAAAATGCACAATTTTGCACTTTGGGATTTTTTTGTGCTTATGCCGTTTACCGTGCGAGATCAGGTATGTGAATTTTTTTTTATTTTGGGCGATTACGCACGAGGCGATACCAAACATGTTTATTTTAATTCATAACATGGGAAAAGGGGGGTGATTCAAACTTTTATTAGGGGAGGGGGCTTTTTCTTAATAATAACACTTTATTTTTATTTTTTACACATATACTAGAAGCCCCCCTGGGGTTAGGGTTATTCCCCCTGGGGTTAGGGTGATTTCCCCTGGGGTTAGGGTGATTTCCCCTGAGGGACTTCTAGTACATGCACACTGATCTCTCACTGATCTACTGCATAGATCAATGACATAGGCACTGGATTGCTTTCAGCTGCTGCAGACTCCGAGACTATGTTGCGGGGGAGCGATCCACCCCACTAGACACCAGGGAATAGGCTCCAGTCAGTTTTCAGATGCAGCTGTCAACTTTCACAGCTGCATTTGAAAACTTGAATAGCGGGCACAGCGATCGGACCGTGCCCGCTTATAGCCCGGCGAGCGGCCCTGCTTTGAAGTTACCTAGGCAACCTTGGGACGTACAGGTACGCCCAGGGTCGCCTAGGGGTTAAAAAAATATTTCAAAATGTAATAAATGAATTTTCATATAAATTTTATAAATGTTCCTCATTAATATTTTACGTTCTATCACTCTAAGGAGCTTATTTATAACAACCAGAAAATGCTTTCTTCGGAATAAAGCACTGGCCCCATTAGATAGGGATGGTCAGGGAAAGGTTGGAGATCACTATTTGGCAGTTTGTTTCTGAACTGGAAGAGTCCATTGTGTGTGGGAAGATCTGTGCTGGTCTCATCCTGGATGCTAGATGGTTGTATATGAGCAGCAGTGTAATACGAATATATTCTGTGTAATATAGAGGAGGAGGAGGAGAAGCCATAAGTAGTGTAACCTCTTTCCTCAGTGTGGTGTTTTCTCCTGTCACGGCCCCACTCAGAAATGTCCAATCAGTGAGTGAGGCGGGACACAGCTGCAGTCACTGACTGGCTGAGTGGTAGTTACTGTGGGGCAGCGACGATTCAAGAGTGCGAACACTGACAGAGAGCTGATAAATCTGGGCCTATAGCTGACCTCTATATCACTATGTCTGACCCCTCTATATCACAGGTATCTGGCATTGTTAGCAGTCTTTCTTTGTGTATAGGGAATATTTAGTTAGAAACATAGAAGATTGTCAGCAGAAGAGACCACCTGCTTCATCTAGTCTAGTTCTGTGTTATATGTGGGATATGGAGGCTGGAGACTGGCTGCATCCACTGCACACACACAAAGGAGAATCTGCTTTATATATTTTCCTTATTCCCTAAGAAGTCGCATCAGGATCATGTAGGGCATTAGGAAGAAGCTGTTTAGCCAGATCTTCTTTTCTACTTTACACTAGTGTGATAAATAACTTCCCTGGTGTCTGACTGGCCATTTATAAAGCAGCTGGGGTTGGAGTTGGGGTTGGTCCCTGATAAAATTCAGGAGATGGAGCTGAGGAAGGTGAGTACATGTTTTTTCTATTTTACAGGAACCTAAGCTAAAATCTTGATCAAAAATTCCCTCCAAATTTTCCAAAATTATCCCAAGCTGCCTTGTAAATATAACTTGTCACAACAGCTGTTTCATTACCTACTGTATAACTATGATAAAACACACTTAAATGGAATGTGTCATCAGAATATTACTGATGGTCTATTGCCTTACTATTGGGGATGAGCGAACCTCAATCAAATTCAGGTTTGTCCAAACCCGAATATGCTCGAAGTTCGCTCATCTCTACTATCTATATTGTAAAATATTCATGAAATCTTGCAGTTTAATTTTGCAGACTTCATGTTCTGTCTGTGATAAGGAGACTGCTGAAAAAAGATGTTTAAAGAATTAAAGCAAAAGGTTACACCAGTATATAGATGCAACAATAAATGCTCAGCCTCCCCTGTAGAATGACCTTTGCACAGGTCACATGTGCAGAGGTTATGCTTACAAACCTGCCTCATACAAAGAATATGTTCTGGAGATTTTCAATGTGCCTATCTATGTCCATGGGGTTTGCTGTAAAGCATGTAAAAACATTTTGTTAAAAAATGCCCAGGCAAGATTGCAGTCCCCATAATAATGTAATAAAATAAAATAAATAAATAAATAAATAAATAAATAAATAAATAAGACGACAAATCTGAAAAATAGAAACATATTAGGGAAGAAGAACACTTCAGTATCTGGTTAATTAGTATAACAAATAATAAGTAACTAAAAATGTAGGCAACACATTTGCTTTAATTTTCATGACTATTTACCAGTCTTGACTTGTTCTTCAGCAGTTTTACCAGCTTCTTCTAATACAAACTCAACCTCCTGAGATTTTATCTATTACAAATAAAAAACAAAAGACAAATTAAGTGTCTGCAGTTGTGGGGGGGGGGGGGGAGACACATACATCTGCCAAACATCTAGAAAGTTTTGGTCTTGTGATGGTCTAGGTATTCAGACTCCCACAAACAATAGAACTAGCAAGGAGAAGCACAAGGTTGTGCGCTTAAAGGAGAACTCCAGGTAGAGGTAAAAAAAATTAATCCGCTGCAGAAGCAAACAGCAATGCTTATTCCAGTTTTGAAACTACCAAAAATCTATTTTATTTATTTTTATTTTATTTTTTATTTTATTTTTTTCCTCTCCCTGTAACACAAATATTGGAATAAAGTAAAGAACTTTTTAAATTTAATTATTATTTTTTTCTTTTTATCCCTACGCACATTTTATGATCAAGCATCTTTTATCCTTGAAGTTAAACCCCACAATAAGGACTTTATTTGATATTAAAGGACAAGTGCCATTAAAAACTTTTTCCCATTAATTGAAGCACATTACAAAAGTTATATAACTCTATAATATGCTTCAATCACCTATCTGCCTCCCTTCCCTGTCTTTCCCCCCCCCCCCGACCCCCCACCAGGAAGTGTCCTAACTCACACAGACCTAATTACTGTCATCACAGTCACCAGGCAGCTCCTTCTTGTGAGGATGAGTCATCAGCAGGAGGGCTGCTCTAGGTCCTGTTACAGCAGCCCCCCCTCCCCAGCACAAGTGATGGCTTGCAGTTGTTCAGCCAATGGGAGCTGAGCAGGCTGAGTCACCTGACAAGGCAGGGGAGGGGGGGGGCTGCTGTAACAGGAGAAGGAGCTGAGAGAAGAGCTTGGTGACGGTGACGACAGTAATTAGGTCTGTGTGAGTTAGGACACTTCCTGGTGGGGGGTGGAGGGGGGAAAAGACAGGGAAGGGAGACAGAGAGGTGATTGAAGCACATTACAGAGTTATATAACTTTGTAATGTGCTTCAATTACTGGGAAAGTTTTTCATGGCACTTGTCCTTTAACTTACATGCAGCTGCTTCTGTCACTCCTTGCTTCTCAGGTATAGTGAGGGGCTGGTTAGAGGTGGTGAATCACTCAGAGGACTGGGGGATCCAGCCAAGCCTCCTGTGACATCATGCCCTTCCCCTGTCTGTCCTGTCTGTATCATCAGCCTGTGCTCAGCAAACACACACAATGTGAGACAGAGGCATGAAATCTTTGTCTCCTAAGGGGGGGGAAGAGCAGTGCGAGCAGGAGACAATGTGAATTGGCAAAAAAGGCCATTTTTCTTCACTACTTAGATGTCAATCAGCTACCAATGTGGCAGAACCGCACAGATATTGTAATACTTTATATAGACACATCTATATAACTTTTAATGTACTTTTAATAGAAAACAAGTTTTCCTTATCTGGAGTCCCCCTTTTAGGACAGAGTGCACACAGTGCTGGTTCTAGCAACTAGTAGTGATCTCAACAACCAGACTTCAACTGATCAAAAGTTTTGACATTTCTATAGAACATCTCAACAGTATTTTAAAGGGGTTGGCCACTGTATAGTAAAATTGCTCAGTGTACAGTATTAGTAAGTGTACTCAATATATACACTGACAGCAGCTTCCTGTGTACCTCATAGAGCTAATATCAGACTCCCCTCCTCCAGGCTGGGCTGCCCTGCTCTGTGGTGTTTTGGTCCATAAGATTGCTTACATGGAGGAGCATGTGACCAGGCCCCGCCCCCCAGTGTCCACCACTGAGCCTGTATATGTCTATGGAGAACACAGCGGACAGGGCATGGTCACATGCTCCTCCATGTCAGCCATTTTGTGGACAGAAACACCACAGGGTAGGGCACCACAGCCTGGTGAAGGGGAGTCTGATTTTAGCTCTATGAGGTAAACAGGGAGCTGCTGTCAGTATATACATTGAGCACACTTACTAATACTTTGTACTGACCTATTTTACTACAAAGTGGCCAACCCCTTTAAAGCTTCAACAACCTTTCCTGATTACTAGAACATTGATTTACACAGCAATGCAATTTATACTGCTGCAATATTTTTCTTTGATGTAACCAGCAAGAAGGATTTATCATGTTGCCATTTTAAAGATATTAGTTTGTTTATATTCATATTCTGCAAACCACACACACCTAGTGGTGCTCTCAACTAAGAAGTGGATACTATTGTATACAGTGTATACATTTTCTGCAATTCTTCATGCAGCAGCTGCACTAATCTTACTGACCGCTTTGTACAACGCATTGGTCTGATGTTCAGGTCAGGTTTTGTCACTAAGCATTGCCTAGAGTAGAAACAATTGTAGCCACTTCTAAACTGAAACGGGGACTAGGTGTGTATAGGTCTGCAAACAAGAGTGCACTCATTCACTAACAGCAAACAAATAGCTACAGGAGTTACACAAAAATCATAGCTTGCTGGGCTATGCCGTTTGCGCAACTCCCATGTTACTTGACATCAATGTCAATGCCTGAAAGAGGATTTCTGTAGTGTGGTTTGCTGAGAGAGGAAGGAACAGTCGGGAGGGAGTTGTCCAAGTAGACAGACTTGTGGGGTCAGAGAGATGGGAATTCCCATGATATAAGTGAGAAAACAGATTACTTGAGCCCAACAACCCTGGGCATAAGGACATTGCCATATCAAAAGAAGGAAGGTAGCCTAGAGAGTTTCACATTTAGGGAAAATATTCTGGTAACATGGGCGGAATTTGACCAAGTGGTCAGATAGGCCTGCTGAATAATGTACAACTGAAAGGATCTCTCATGGTATTGTGAGGCAATTTTCCAAGGCACAGATAGAATGTATTTCTAGTCAACCTCATCAATGGCACCTACAATTGGTTCCCATTTGTCCTTTCTTGGTGAAGCTAAAGAAACATGATGACAGGAAATGTAGCTATTAAAAAACGATGATGTAACAACTTTTGAAACAATCTTTGATTGATATATTCAGTGATTGACTGATTGAGTAGGTACAAAGAAGTAAGGATATTCCAAGTGCTGAGGCCCAGTTTTATTTGATGAAGGTGAAGGTACTGATATAGCATGTTATTTGGCAACTTAAAAGGTACCAATCATTTCGCTTGCACAGCACGATACCTTCTGCAAACTCCAGCGGGTACACAATCCTCTCCTAAAGAGCTAATGGAAGCATCATAGACTGCATTGTAAGTGTATTGCAATGCAGTCCATGGCACTTCCGGCAGGTCTGTACAATGATCGCCTTAGGAGCGGACTGCTGGGATTTGGAGAAGGTGTGATGATAGGTACCTTTTTAACTGCTAGAAGGTAGCTATTTGACTCAAATAAAACATTCTCTAATTCATCAGGGCCTAGTGGGTGACATGAGCATCATTCTAATAAGAAGAACCAAGCCAGACACTGACATAGACAAACACTCCCATCCTTGTGGTCCACAGGATAGGTGAAAAGTTATAATCTATAATCAGTGTTGTCATACCTTCAATAAAGACTGTGTGATTCGGAAAAGCTGGATTAAATTTTCATTGGTTTCACCTTTTAAATCACTGCTGTTCACCTACAATGATACAAAACAAATAAACAGTATTTATAGGGAATGTGACTGAACAATTAAAATAAGGAAATGAGCAGAATTGTAAAGGCCTGGAGAGAAATATGAAGGTACATTTCCCTTGGTATATGAAACTGGGAGCTGAAAAGAAAGCACTTACCTGTGACAATGTCTTCAACATCTTCTCAGCAACCCTTTCTTGATTAGGAAGCACATCTGGATCAACCTTCATCAGCTTTCCCCAGTCTAAAGTTGGCGCCATCTTGAAAGTCTAGTATCCATGAAAGACAAGAGGTTATATTTTACAACTTAAATGCAAAGAAAAGGCAGTGACCATTCCACTAGCAACTCCATTCCACTACTGGTTTAGCTTTAACTGCATCACAAAACCTGAATGTGTAAACGCAGTCTCACAACAGAAATGAAGAGAAAAATGGGGGAAGCAGTGATTTGCAGAGTTTATCTTTTTAGGACTTATTTAAGATTTAGGCCAGTTTTACACTTACTGTATTGCAGCGGATTTCAGCATCTGCCGGGCTAACAAGCAAATATAGAGCATTGCAATAGATTTTGCAGCATGAAATCCACTGCGATGTGGTATGTGTAAATCTAACCTCAGGGTAGCTTCACACACAACGTATCGCAGCGGATGTTCTGCTGCGGATCCGCAGCAGATTTGATCTAAGTAACTGAACACAGTATCAAATCTGCTGCGGATCCGGTGTGTGTGAAGGCACCCTCAAAGGGAATCTGTCAGCTCCTGGGTCCTACCTAATGGTACTTTTACACGGTGCGATAATTCACCCGATCGCACGATTAACGATTTTGAATGAACAATGTTTTTTTATAACGATCAGCGTTTAGACGGAACGATACATCGTACGGAAAATTCGCTATGTGATCGTTTTGCGATCGTTTAAGCCTATCTCACACATAGGTGAAATCGTTGAAAGACTGTTTACACTGAACGATCTGCGAATTTTTTGCGAACGATCAACGATGATTTGTGAACATGTTGAAAGATCAAAATGAACGATTTTGTGCTCGTCGTTTGATCATTCGCTGCGTTTACACCTACAATTATCGTTCAAATTCGACCGTTATCGTGCAAAAACGAACGATCTATCGTTCCGTGTAAAAGGACCATAAGGTGCTGACATTGTGCTGTAGCCCTAGTGAGCATGGTGCCTTTTTGGTAATTTTCTGTGCAGTGGATTATGCACAATCTCACGTCTCCTACTGTAGTGTAAGCTGCCACACTCTCACACACCTTTCCCCTCCTTCCTCTTCTTCATGAATAATCAATGCTGCCCGGCCTCCTGCTCGCTCAGCTGTCAGCCACTGTCTCTGATTGCAGATCAGTCCTTTGTAGGCAGTTTATGTCTAAAGGAATCATACAAATATAGTTGAATCTTAGCCCAAATGAGCAGTTCATTCTCTGGTTCAAATCCCCTGATGGAAATGAAATAGAGGTCTTTATTTTTTTATTTTTCTCATTATTGTATTATTTATAAGGCTATGTTCACACACACTGTATTTCGGTCAGTATTTTGCAACCAAAACCATAAGCGGATTGAAAACACAGAAAGGATATAGAAACACTGTTGAAAGTTAGTGGATGAGTGTCATTTAATGGCAAATATCGGCCGTTGTTTTAAAACAGTAATTATTTGTCATTAAATGGCGGCCATCCACTCAATTTCAACAGTGTTTGAACAAATGCAAAACAGGAGTCCGTGGAGCCTCGGTTGCGAGTCTCAAAACACGGGATAGCCAGATATCTCTAGCCTGTTGCCACGGGGTGCCTCCATGATAGGCTATCCCGTGTTTTGAGACTCGCAACCGAGGCTCCACGGACTCCTGTTTTGCATATTTAAATTTTTGGGGGCATCAGTGGAGACTCTTGATTGAGTACTTCATTGGAATTTTTGTTCACTGTTCTCCTTGAGTTCAGTGATAACTGTGTTTTGTTGAGTGTTTGAACATAGCCTCTCTGTGTTTTCAATCCAGTTCTGGTTTTGGTTGCAAAATACTGACAAAAATACTCAGCAAAAATACTATGTGTAGACCTATATTTAATTTCCATCAGGGGATTTGAACCAGAGACCAAACTGCTGACAGGCCTCTAGACAGGTGAGTACCCCTAGACCACAACTCCAACACAGTTTCTTTCAGACATAACCTGCCTACAGAGAACTAATCTGCAATCAGAGACACTGGCTGACAGCTGAGAGAGCAGGAGGCCAGGCAGCATTGATTATTCATGAAGAAGAGGGAGGAAAAAGTAGTGGTGAGCTGGCCAGGGCAGCACAAGCAACTCCTCTTTGACACCTCAGTACAGTAGGAGACCAGAGATTGGTAATTTTCTGTGCAGTGGATTATGCACAAACGCACCATGCTGACTAGAGGACTGCCAGCACCTTAGGTAGGGCCCAGGAGCTGAAAGATTCCCTTTAAGGGTAGCTTCACACGTCCCGACTCGCAGCGTTAATAACGCTGCCAGTCGGCTAGGTCCTAGCAGATCACTTTCACTACATACACACAGCGGTCTGAACGGTCTGAACGCGGCAAAGGGGGTCGGCATGAGGGACAGCAGGAGCGGGTCGGCCGGCCTCCCGCCCGAAGATTACATCACTGTCAGAAGATGGCGGATGGGTTCGACACGTATCAGGTATGTATAATGCACTACACTTCCGGGTCCACGGGCGGGGGTCGGGGAACACGGGGAAGGGGGCCATTCACATGCATAACATACGTTACAAAGTTGTATAACTTTGTAATATGCACAAGCCAAAAAGACAGAAATGGCTGCACATCGCACCCATGGCTGACACGAAAGCTTGTTCAGCTACATTTAAAACCAACATCAGAAGTTAGTATATAATTTGGCCAAACCATATTGCCTCATGTACCACGTGCAGGTCTTCTGATACACATGAGTCCCTAACCAAACCTCATCACTGTGCCGGTCAGCGACCACAATCCCCGCAAAACGTGCGCAAGCAGAGAAGAGGGGCCACGGAATGGCCCTGCAACCCCACTGTCACAGGACCAGACCCAAAAGGGCACCCCAAACCCCGCAGGCGCCACCGGCGGAAAAAGTGGACGCCAAGCAACACAAGTGTGAACAAGCTCTTACCTCTCTCCATTCCTCTGCAGGTAGAATGGGAGAATACTAGGAGATCCTCCCCTTATGTACACAGGTGCACGTGGTACATGAGGCAATATGGTTTGGCCAAATTATATACTAACTTCTGATGTTGGTTTTAAATGTAGCTGAACAAGCTTTCGTGTCAGCCATGGGTGCGATGTGCAACCATTTCTGTCTTTTTGGCTTGTGCATATTTTATGTATTCTGTCCCTTTTTTCATTGTGGCTAGCACTCGTGCTGTGTAAGACCCATGTGATCCAAATTAGCAGGAAGCACCTGTGTACATAAGGGGAGGATCTCCTAGTATTCTCCCATTCTACCTGCAGAGGAATGGAGAGAGGTAAGAGCTTGTTCACACTTGTGTTGCTTGGCGTCCACTTTTTCCGCCGGTGGCGCCTGCGGGGTTTGGGGTGCCCTTTTGGGTCTGGTCCTGTGACAATGGGGTTGCAGGGCCATTCCGTGGCCCCTCTTCTCTGCCTGCGCACGTTTTGCGGGGATTGTGGTCGCTGACCGGCACAGTGATGAGGTTTGGTTAGGGACTCATGTGTATCAGAAGACCTGCACGTGGTACATGAGGCAATATGGTTTGGCCAAATTATATACTAACTTCTGATGTTGGTTTTAAATGTAGCTGAACAAGCTTTCGTGTCAGCCATGGGTGCGATGTGCAGCCATTTCTGTCTTTTTGGCTTGTGTATAACTTTGTAATGTGTGTTATTTTGTGAATAATTTCTTAGCGCTGCACTATCCCTTTAATTGTAAACCACAACTGAACTGGAGACTTGAGTTGTGTTGTCTCTGGAAGAAAGTGGCCATGTTTTTGTAATGCTGGATAACCCTTTAAAGGAAACCTGTCACAAGAAAATTGCAGTCTAATCTGCAGGCAGAATGATACAAAGCAGGGGGAACAAAGTAGATTGATATATATAGATGTGTGGTAAAAATTCCAGTATGGCTTGTCATTTATTTATTTAAATCTCTCTGGCATACTGTATGTAGTCAAGTGGGCACTGCTGCCCTGTAATGTAAAGCTATTTATGTATGCACATACTATGAATCAGTGATCAGGACCACCCACTCTACTACTCTGCCCGGAATAACAACAAGGTGGTCAAAAACTTTTCCCACAAACCCATTTAGCAATTTGTTCAGCTCTAGAACATGCTGTGTGCAGACTGGAACACACATTTTCAATCTGACAAGTTCCTTTTAGGGTATATTCACACGAACGGGCTCGCAGCGAGATTCTCGCTGCGAGCCCGGCAGGTCCTGGCAGTTCCCACACACTATATACTCGCTGCGGTCTAAACGACCGCAGCGAGTATGTAATTCTGCCGCCCTTAACCCCTTCTGCTCCCGCCCGGCTCCCCCGCTGTAAGCATACTTTACCTGTCCTTGCTGCACGGGGTCCCGGCGTCCTGCTCTCCCGTCCGGCCAATTAGTGTGTTGCCCAGCCGCAGCCACTGATTGGCCGGGCGGGAGAGGTATAATTACATACGTATATAGTGTGTGGGAACTGCCAGGACCTGCCGGGCTCGAGAATCTCGCTGCGAGCCCGTTCTTGTGAATATACCCTTATAGAGATTATCAAGAGAACAAGGCAAAACCAACAGCACCAAGAGTCCCAATGTAGCAGATAGGTAGCGGATCCATGTGGAGGAGTTAATTGGTAGATGAGAAATTCAACAGCATCCAAGTGTAGTAGTTCTTCAAATCTTTATTGTGAGATGAAGAGTACAATACAACGTTTCGACTTCACAATCAGCCTTTATAAAGTATAAAATAACACCACACAAGTGCAGGTATAAATGTGCAAAAGCCAAGCGCCCTACGAATCAGAGTGAGGTGAGCGGACCCCTGAGTCAGGGTACAGGAATGGGGAATAACTACAAATCTGGGTCTGGATGCCAACTACAACAGAAACACCAGTAATCATGGAGTATATATTAACACCATAAAATGTTACGATGTCAGGAAGAATTGTGACGTCACAGAATGTTGTGTTTTCACAACATTCATTTAATGCTCTGATCTGCACGGAATGTTACAATGTTAAGTGACATTCAAATGTTATGGATATTATAATGTGATATATTGTGACATAATGGTACACCATCATGTTGTGGGGCAATGTAACGTCATGAAATGTTATGATAGCATTGGGGACAGAAAGGGACACAGAATGTTTTGGTCTTTGTGTCAAGTGTGTTATCAAGGAAAGCTGTGATATTGTGCGCTGTAATGAAAAAACATTGTGACGATGTGGGACATTGTAACATCACAGAATATGATGGCCTGGGGCATTCTTCTTTTACAGAAGGTTGTGAGGATTTGCGGCATTGCTATTTCACAGAATGTCACGGGGCATTGTATCATTACACAATATTCTGATGATGCAGATCATTTTGATTTCAGGAAATGATGTGATGGAGCATTCTGATGCCCTGAGACACTGAGATGTAATGAAATGTGATGTCATAGGGCATTTTTACATGATGGAAAGTTATGATATTGTGTGGCATTGTGTATAACATATGTTGTGAGGCACTCTAATATTATGTAGCATTGTGACATCAGGAATGTTGCAATATTGTGGGGCACTATGAAGTCCCAGAATGCTGTGATATGGTCGGGCACTGTAATGTTTCCACATTGTGGGCCACTGTGATGTTGCATCGTGGATCCCTGTAATGTCACAGAGGTTGTGAGATCACTGCCACAACTCCCTGTGACCTCATGGAATGTTGTGAAGCCATAGGGCCAAGTAACATAATGGAATGTTGTGAGGTTGTGGGGCATTGTACTGTCCTAAAATTCTGTGATGTTTACGGGTATTATAATGTCAAGGAATGTTGTGATGTCATCCAGCAGTCAGCTTAGAAAATTATATTATGGGGCATTGTGACATTACAAAATGTGATGTCATGGGGCCCCATGACTTCACAGAATGTTGGGATGTCGTGGAGCATTGTGTGATGTCTCTGAATACTGTGTTCTCGTGAAATATAAAGATGTAGGGGAATGTGGCATCATGAGTGGTTGTGAAGTCATGTGGCACTGTAATGTCATAGAATGCTGTTATGTTATGGGGTACTGAGATGTAATGCTGCAGGAAAGTATGATGTAACAGACCATTGGGATTCCTTGGAATGTTGTTATGTTACAGGAGATTGTGAGGTCTTGAGGAATTGGGACATCACATTTTGTGATGTTTGGGATCATTGTGATTTTGTGAGGCACTGTGTGATGTCATGTGATGCTGCGAGGCGCTGTGTCATGTCATGTGATGCTGCGAGGCGCTGTGTCATGTCATGTGATGTGATGCTGTGAGGCACTGTGTCATGTCATGTGATGTGATGCTGTGAGGCACTGTGTCATGTCATGTGATGTGATGCTGTGAGGCACTGTGTCATGTCATGTGATGTGATGCTGTGAGGCACTGTGTCATGTCATGTGATGCTGTGAGGCACTGTGTCATGTCATGTGATGCTGTGAGGCACTGTGTCATGTCATGTGATGCTGTGAGGCACTGTGTCATGTCATGTGATGTGATGCTGTGAGGCACTGTGTCATGTCATGTGATGTGATGCTGTGAGGCACTGTGTCATGTCATGTGATGTGATGCTGTGAGGCACTGTGTCATGTCATGTGATGCTGTGAGGCACTGTGTCATGTCATGTGATGCTGTGAGGCACTGTGTCATGTCATGTGATGCTGTGAGGCACTGTGTCATGTCATGTGATGTGATGCTGTGAGGCACTGTGTCATGTCATGTGATGTGATGCTGTGAGGCACTGTGTCATGTCATGTGATGTGATGCTGTGAGGCACTGTGTCATGTCATGTGATGTGATGCTGTGAGGCACTGTGTCATGTCATGTGATGCTGTGAGGCACTGTGTCATGTCATGTGATGCTGTGAGGCACTGTGTCATGTCATGTGATGCTGTGAGGCACTGTGTCATGTCATGTGATGTGATGCTGTGAGGCACTGTGTCATGTCATGTGATGTGATGCTGTGAGGCACTGTGTCATGTCATGTGATGTGATGCTGTGAGGCACTGTGTCATGTCATGTGATGCTGTGAGGCACTGTGTCATGTCATGTGATGCTGTGAGGCACTGTGTCATGTCATGTGATGCTGTGAGGCACTGTGTCATGTCATGTGATGCTGTGAGGCACTGTGTCATGTCATGTGATGCTGCGAGGCACTGTGTCATGTCATGTGATGCTGCGAGGCACTGTGTCATGTCATGTGATGCTGCGAGGCACTGTGTCATGTCATGTGATGCTGCGAGGCACTGTGTCATGTCATGTGATGCTGTGAGGCACTGTGTCATGTCATGTGATGCTGTGAGGCACTGTGTCATGTCATGTGATGCTGTGAGGCACTGTGTCATGTCATGTGATGCTGTGAGGCACCGTGTGATGTCATGTGATGCTGCGAGGCACTGTGTGATGTCATGTCATGCTGCAAGGCACTGTGTGATGTCATGTGATGCTGTGATTTTGTTCCTGTGACATCACTGAATAGTGATATCGCAGCTTCTCTGAATATTGTGATGTGGTGGGGTATTGTGATGGCAGACAGTGTTGTGTAGTCCTGAAGCAGTGAGTTATATGCACAGTGGTCACTTACTGCAGGGGACAAGAGAAGAGACCATTCATCCCTATATGCCTCCCTGTCACTGTGCTGAGGATGCCACATAGACCTATTACACACACAGGTGTTTTCTCTCTACAGACAGTAATATATAGGATGCCACATAGACCTATTACACACAGGTGTCTTCTCTCTACAGACAGTAATATATAGGATGCCACATAGACCTATTACACACACAGGTGTCTTCTCTCTACAGACAGTAATATATAGGATGCCACATACACCTATTACACACAGGTGTCTTCTCTCTACAGACAGTAATATATAGGATGCCACATACACCTATTACACACAGGTGTCTTCTCTCTACAGACAGTAATATATAGGATGCCACATACACCTATTACACACAGGTGTCTTCTCTCTACAGACAGTAATATATAGGATGCCACATAGACCTACTACACACAGGTGTCTTCTCTCTACAGACAGTAATATATAGGATGCCACATACACCTATTACACACAGATGTCTTCTCTCTACAGACAGTAATATATAGGATGCCACATACACCTATTACACACACAGGTGTCTTCTCTCTACAGACAGTAATATATAGGATGCCACATAGACCTATTACACACACAGGTGTCTTCTCTCTACAGACAGTAATATATAGGATGCCGCATAGACCTATTACACACACAGGTGTCTTCTCTCTACAGACAGTAATATATAGGATGCCACATAGACCTATTGCACACACAGGTGTCTTCTCTCTACAGACAGTAATATATAGGATGCCACATAGACCTATTACACACACAGGTGTCTTCTCTCTACAGACAGTAATATATAGGATGCCACATAGACCTATTACACACACAGGTGTCTTCTCTCTACAGACAGTAATATATAGGATGCCGCATAGACCTATTACACACACAGGTGTCTTCTCTCTACAGACAGTAATATATAGGATGCCGCACAGACCTATTACACACACAGGTGTCTTCTCTCTACAGACAGTAATATATAGGATGCCACATAGACCTATTACACACAGGTGTCTTCTCTCTACAGACAGTAATATATAGGATGCCACATAGACCTATTACACACACAGGTGTCTTCTCTCTACAGACAGTAATATATAGGATGCCGCATAGACCTATTACACACACAGGTGTCTTCTCTCTACAGACAGTAATATATAGGATGCCACATACACCTATTACACACAGGTGTCTTCTCTCTACAGACAGTAATATATAGGATGCCGAATAGACCTATTACACACACAGGTGTCTTCTCTCTACAGACAGTAATATATAGGATGCCGCATAGACCTATTGCACACACAGGTGTCTTCTCTCTACAGACAGTAATATATAGGATGCCACATACACCTATTACACACAGGTGTCTTCTCTCTACAGACAGTAATATATAGGATGCCACATACACCTATTACACACAGGTGTCTTCTCTCTACAGACAGTAATATATAGGATGCCACATACACCTATTACACACAGGTGTCTTCTCTCTACAGACAGTAATATATAGGATGCCACATACAACTATTACACACAGGTGTCTTCTCTCTACAGACAGTAATATATAGGATGCCACATACACCTATTACACACAGGTGTCTTCTCTCTACAGACAGTAATATATAGGATGCCACATACACCTATTACACACAGGTGTCTTCTCTCTACAGACAGTAATATATAGGATGCCACATACACCTATTACACACAGGTGTCTTCTCTCTACAGACAGTAATATATAGGATGCCACATACACCTATTACACACAGGTGTCTTCTCTCTACAGACAGTAATATATAGGATGCCACATAGACCTATTACACACAGGTGTCTTCTCTCTACAGACAGTAATATATAGGATGCCACATACACCTATTACACACAGGTGTCTTCTCTCTACAGACAGTAATATATAGGATGCCACATTGACCTATTGTACACACAGGTGTCTTCTCTCTACAGACAGTAATATATAGGATGCCACATAGACCTATTACACACACAGGTGTCTTCTCTCTACAGACAGTAAAATATAGGATGCCACATACACCTATTACACACAGGTGTCTTCTCTCTACAGACAGTAATATATAGGATGCCACATAGACCTATTACACACAGGTGTCTTCTCTCTACAGACAGTAATATATAGGATGCCACATACACCTATTACACACACAGGTGTCTTCTCTCTACAGACAGTAATATATAGGATGCCACATACACCTATTACACACACAGGTGTCTTCTCTCTACAGACAGTAATATATAGGATGCCGCATAGACCTATTACACACACAGGTGTCTTCTCTCTACAGACAGTAATATATAGGATGCCGCATAGACCTATTACACACACAGGTGTCTTCTCTCTACAGACAGTAATATATAGGATGCCGCATAGACCTATTACACACACAGGTGTCTTCTCTCTACAGACAGTAATATATAGGATGCCGCATAGACCTATTACACACACAGGTGTCTTCTCTCTACAGACAGTAATATATAGGATGCCACATAGACCTATTACACACACAGGTGTCTTCTCTCTACAGACAGTAATATATAGGATGCCACATAGACCTATTACACACACAGGTGTCTTCTCTCTACAGACAGTAAAATATAGGATGCCACATACACCTATTACACACAGGTGTCTTCTCTCTACAGACAGTAATATATAGGATGCCACATAGACCTATTACACACAGGTGTCTTCTCTCTACAGACAGTAATATATAGGATGCCACATAGACCTATTACACACACAGGTGTCTTCTCTCTACAGACAGTAAAATATAGGATGCCGCATAGACCTATTGCACACACAGGTGTCTTCTCTCTACAGACAGTAATATATAGGATGCCACATAGACCTATTACACACACAGGTGTCTTCTCTCTACAGACAGTAAAATATAGGATGCCACATACACCTATTACACACAGGTGTCTTCTCTCTACAGACAGTAATATATAGGATGCCACATAGACCTATTACACACAGGTGTCTTCTCTCTACAGACAGTAATATATAGGATGCCACATACACCTATTACACACAGGTGTCTTCTCTCTACAGACAGTAATATATAGGATGCCACATACACCTATTACACACAGGTGTCTTCTCTCTACAGACAGTAATATATAGGATGCCACATACACCTATTACACACAGGTGTCTTATCTCTACAGACAGTAATATATAGGATGCCACATACACCTATTACACACAGGTGTCTTCTCTCTACAGACAGTAATATATAGGATGCCACATACACCTATTACACACAGGTGTCTTCTCTCTACAGACAGTAATATATAGGATGCCACATAGACCTATTACACACAGGTGTCTTCTCTCTACAGACAGTAATATATAGGATGCCGCATAGACCTATTACACACACAGGTGTCTTCTCTCTACAGACAGTAAAATATAGGATGCCGCATAGACCTATTGCACACACAGGTGTCTTCTCTCTACAGACAGTAATATATAGGATGCCACATACACCTATTACACACAGGTGTCTTCTCTCTACAGACAGTAATATATAGGATGCCACATACACCTATTACACACAGGTGTCTTCTCTCTACAGACAGTAATATATAGGATGCCACATTGACCTATTGTACACACAGGTGTCTTCTCTCTACAGACAGTAATATATAGGATGCCACATAGACCTATTACACACACAGGTGTCTTCTCTCTACAGACAGTAAAATATAGGATGCCACATACACCTATTACACACAGGTGTCTTCTCTCTACAGACAGTAATATATAGGATGCCACATAGACCTATTACACACAGGTGTCTTCTCTCTACAGACAGTAATATATAGGATGCCACATACACCTATTACACACACAGGTGTCTTCTCTCTACAGACAGTAATATATAGGATGCCGCATAGACCTATTACACACACAGGTGTCTTCTCTCTACAGACAGTAATATATAGGATGCCACATAGACCTATTGCACACACAGGTGTCTTCTCTCTACAGACAGTAATATATAGGATGCCACATAGACCTATTACACACACAGGTGTCTTCTCTCTACAGACAGTAATATATAGGATGCCGCATAGACCTATTACACACACAGGTGTCTTCTCTCTACAGACAGTAATATATAGGATGCCGCATAGACCTATTACACACACAGGTGTCTTCTCTCTACAGACAGTAATATATAGGATGCCACATAGACCTATTACACACACAGGTGTCTTCTCTCTACAGACAGTAAAATATAGGATGCCACATAGACCTATTACACACAGGTGTCTTCTCTCTACAGACAGTAATATATAGGATGCCACATAGACCTATTACACACACAGGTGTCTTCTCTCTACAGACAGTAAAATATAGGATGCCGCATAGACCTATTGCACACACAGGTGTCTTCTCTCTACAGACAGTAATATATAGGATGCCACATACACCTATTACACACAGGTGTCTTCTCTCTACAGACAGTAATATATAGGATGCCACATACACCTATTACACACAGGTGTCTTCTCTCTACAGACAGTAATATATAGGATGCCACATACACCTATTACACACAGGTGTCTTCTCTCTACAGACAGTAATATATAGGATGCCACATACAACTATTACACACAGGTGTCTTCTCTCTACAGACAGTAATATATAGGATGCCACATACACCTATTACACACAGGTGTCTTCTCTCTACAGACAGTAATATATAGGATGCCACATACACCTATTACACACAGGTGTCTTCTCTCTACAGACAGTAATATATAGGATGCCACATACACCTATTACACACAGGTGTCTTCTCTATACAGACAGTAAAATATAGGATGCCACATACACCTATTACACACAGGTGTCTTCTCTCTACAGACAGTAATATATAGGATGCCACATACACCTATTACACACAGGTGTCTTCTCTCTACAGACAGTAATATATAGGATGCCACATACACCTATTACACACAGGTGTCTTCTCTCTACAGACAGTAATATATAGGATGCCACATACACCTATTACACACAGGTGTCTTCTCTCTACAGACAGTAATATATAGGATGCCACATAGACCTATTACACACAGGTGTCTTCTCTCTACAGACAGTAATATATAGGATGCCACATACACCTATTACACACAGGTGTCTTCTCTCTACAGACAGTAATATATAGGATGCCACATAGACCTATTACACACAGGTGTCTTCTCTCTACAGACAGTAATATATAGGATGCCACATAGACCTATTACACACAGGTGTCTTCTCTCTACAGACAGTAATATATAGGATGCCACATAGACCTATTACACACACAGGGGTCTTCTCTCTACAGACAGTAAATATAGGATGCCGCATAGACCTATTCACACACAGGTGTCTTCTCTCTACAGACAGTAATATATAGGATGCCACATACACCTATTACACAACAGGTGTCTTCTCTCTACAGACAGTAATATAGGATGCCACATACACCTATTACACACAGGTGTCTTCTCTCTACAGACAGTAATATATAGGATGCCACATACAACTATTACACACAGGTGTCTTCTCTATACAGACAGTAATATATAGGATGCCACATACACCTATTACACACAGGTGTCTTCTCTCTACAGACAGTAATATATAGGATGCCACATACACCTATTACACACAGGTGTCTTCTCTCTACAGACAGTAATATATAGGATGCCACATACAACTATTACACACAGGTGTCTTCTCTATACAGACAGTAATATATAGGATGCCACATACACCTATTACACACAGGTGTCTTCTCTCTACAGACAGTAATATATAGGATGCCACATACACCTATTACACACAGGTGTCTTCTCTACAGACAGTAATATATAGGATGCCACATACACCTATTACACACAGGTGTCTTCTCTCTACAGACAGTAATATATAGGATGCCACATACACCTATTACACACAGGTGTCTTCTCTCTACAGACAGTAATATATAGGATGGCCACATACACCTATTACACACAGGTGTCTTCTCTCTACAGACAGTAATATATAGGATGCCACATACACCTATTACACACAGGTGTCTTCTCTCTACAGACAGTAATATATAGGATGCCACATACACCTATTACACACAGGTGTCTTCTCTCTACAGACAGTAATATATAGGATGCCACATAGACCTATTACACACAGGTGTCTTCTCTCTACAGACAGTAATATATAGGATGCCACATACACCTATTACACACAGGTGTCTTCTCTCTACAGACAGTAATATATAGGATGCCACATTGACCTATTGTACACACAGGTGTCTTCTCTCTACAGACAGTAATATATAGGAAGCCACATAGACCTATTATACACAGGTGTCTTCTCTCTACAGACAGTAATATATAGGATGCCACATAGACCTATTACACACACAGGTGTCTTCTCTCTACAGACAGTAATATATAGGATGCCACATACACCTATTACACACAGGTGTCTTCTCTCTACAGACAGTAATATATAGGATGCCACATACACCTATTACACACAGGTGTCTTCTCTCTACAGACAGTAATATATAGGATGCCACATACACCTATTACACACAGGTGTCTTCTCTCTACAGACAGTAATATATAGGATGCCACATACACCTATTACACACAGGTGTCTTCTCTCTACAGACAGTAATATATAGGATGCCACATAGACCTACTACACACAGGTGTCTTCTCTCTACAGACAGTAATATATAGGATGCCACATACACCTATTACACACAGATGTCTTCTCTCTACAGACAGTAATATATAGGATGCCACATACACCTATTACACACACAGGTGTCTTCTCTCTACAGACAGTAATATATAGGATGCCACATAGACCTATTACACACACAGGTGTCTTCTCTCTACAGACAGTAATATATAGGATGCCGCATAGACCTATTACACACACAGGTGTCTTCTCTCTACAGACAGTAATATATAGGATGCCACCAATGTGATGCTGGCGCCATGACAGCAGTGTGACCCTAAACCCCGGCCCCCAGATGGTCATACACCAAATCCCTGCGTCCATGGACTCACCAGTGTTGTCTCCTGAGCCACTGAGGAAAAGACGGTGTACGGACCGCTCTAATGTACCACGTTATTTCCCCATAATGTTACCGGTCTCACATTCACACGGCTACCCCCGAACACTTCATAATATCAATACAGTACTGGCGCGTCACCGCGGAGGAAGCCGGGAAGGCAGAAGGCTCAGGCGGGTTGCTAGGATACGGCATTAAACAGCAAACTGCCCAGAAAATCTCCTGTGCGCGCTAAGGTGACGGTTAGCGTGTCACGCCTCGTTATGGAATACGTAGCCACGCCTCCTAGAAGAGAATCTTATATTGCCTATATCAAATAATAAATAACTTTTCTCTGATCAGGGTGCGCTTCCCTCTACGGGACGAGGTGTGGCACATGATAGCCACAGGTTACTAGCGGTGACGCTGCTTCACTACCTGTCGCTTCCCGTCCTGCTCTACGCGGTAATATCCGGGTGTCTGAAGCCTGGAGGTGGAGCTGGCTGAGTTCTCTGTCATGGCGGTTCTCAGAGCTCGGAGTACAGCCCATTGAAGCTCATGTGTATGACAGAAGTGAGCAGTGTGTACAGAGGACAGCTACCGGACGAAGCCTACTACACAGCAGCCATACCACAGGGAGAAGCTAGTAAGTGATACGTGCGAGCTATCACTACTCACCTGGCATATGGTGGGCAGTGCCGGCAAGCGGCCAGCTCCTCGTCTGGGATGTAGGCAGTGTGTGTGTGTGTGTGTGTGTGTGTGTGTATATATATATATATATATATATATGTCATATGAAGAAGACATGAGGAGGAGCAGGAGGATACACCCTCTTTCTGCATGAGGGGACTGTAGAGGGCGCAGTGTCACCCCACCACCACCTCCTTGTATTGGTGTGGCCCCTGTCACCTGTACAGCAGTATGATGGAGATTCCTCCTCAGTCACACAGCATCTGGGAAGCAGAATAACCCAATAATCATTACAGTACAATATATACAGAGTTGTCTTACGATTGCCGGGGCCAAAGTTTCCTTTTCATGAGGAGCGACCTCAGGCCAGTCAGCCAGACAGATGCTCTGGTTCTGGAAACTTCTGAAGCTTTGTAGTGAACTCTGGGCCAGATGTGCAAAGGAGAAGTGGAGCAGTTCTGCATGGTGGTTGCAGTGCTTCGTTATTTTTTTTATTTTTTTTAAGACTGAAAAA